>NW_026294447.1:64356692-65556692 GCF_007827085.1 Peromyscus californicus insignis | reverse complement strand
TTCTCAGGCCAGACAAAGGCACCCCAGTCGCCCAGGACAAAACCCCAGCGGCTTCTTGGGGTGGTGGCCTGGGAAAGGCCCACCTCAGTCTGTGAGGAGCTGCCTGCCCTTTGATCTCTCTTGAGACCCCAGCTGGGCCCCAGGTCAGAGGATTTCACACTGCAGCCCCCCTGGGGAAGGGGAGCAGGTCAGGATTGGAAAGAGGGTGATGGATCCCAGAGAGCAGGGAGCCTGCTAGCCCTGACCAGTTCCACATGGATGGGCTTGTATTGTGAGTACCAAGCCCACACTTTAAATGGAATCTGACATTACATGGTAGAGTGGAGCTGGCGAATGGGAGACCTGGGTTGATGGAAGACAGTTAGCCCACCCCCTGGGCCCGACTGACTGGCCTCAGTTATTTCTCTAGGAAGTGAGTGAACAGAGTCACTGAAGACCCATGCCAAATCACACCAACCCAGTGGCCTCCACTAGGGCCCAACCCTGGCTGGTACCTTTAGCCCTCACCCTGCGCTGTTTGGTGTCTTTTCACATGAAATGAATGTTTGCCAAGGAGCTTTTTATAGCAGAGTGTTCGCAAAAAATAGCCATGAAAGAAAGCATCTAGCTAGAATAATCTGCCACTCTGAGGAATTTTGGTGTAACAAAAGGAAAATATTATGTTCACGAGAGCAAGTAGAGGACAGGCAATCAAGGAAGAAGTGTGAGTTCCACTGATTGCTACCAGCACCGATAACTTGTATTTGCTAAGAAAAAGAGGTTGAAAATCAGGCAGAGCAGCATTAATGGGTGAGAAGATTTTAAGAAAATGTTAGGTTGTGCTGTGCCCCGCCAGACAATGTTACTAAAGGCCATGACAGAGCATGTGTGTCCGCGTGGGCTTTGATCCCTGGGTCTTTCCACATGCAGCTAAGCAGGGGTGCTGGTGCTGGGCTTAAACCAGAGAACAGAGCCATTGCCCCAGAGCCAGCGGAGGAAGCCTGGAGCCTCAGCGTAGCTAAAGTGCTTGGCTCTAGCCAAAAGTCCCTGGCTACAAGTTCAGGTCACTCTCTGGGTGCTTCAGGCCTGTGTGAACCCTGGACCACTGCTTTATCACTTCATATCTGTTTGGGTGTAAGGACAGGCCATCCTCCCCCTCCTCTGTTTTCTTTTCTTCTGCTCTTTCTTCCTTCCCTCCTCCCCCTTTCTTCTTTCCCTCCTCCCTCTTTTCCCTTTCCCTCCTCCCCCTTTCCCTCCTCCCTCCTCCCCCTTTCCCTCCTCCCTCTTTCTTCTTTCCCTCCTCCCTCTTTCCCCTTTCCCTCCTCCCCCTTTCCCTCCTCCCTCCTCCCCCTTTCCCTCCTCCCTCTTTCCCCTTTCCCTCCTCCCTCTTTCTTCTTTCCCTCCTCCCCCTTTCCTTCCTCCCTCCTCCCTCTTTCCCCTTTTCTTCCTCCCTCCTCCCTCTGTCTCTCTTCCCTTCCCCACCTTTCCTTTTTCTTCTTGTCAGGGGAAACCAAGTCAGGAATGATAGCATTCTTGTGGAATGCACAGGAGCCCGTCTCTACCATCAGGATCTGTCACGGCGGCCAGGCACAGGATGGAGCATGGTGTGTGGAAGGTGCCTGACTCCATGCTCATGCACTCAGAACACCTTGTTCACAGCTGAGAGACTGTAAAGTGCCACCCAGCTCTGTGCTTCCGGGGCCCATGAGGTGAGTCAGTCAGGAGGGACAAGGTGAAGGCAGGCAGGTGGGCGCTGGGCCTTCCCAGCAGCTTTGCCTGGGGTTCTAAGGATGCCGAGCCTCAGGGGTGACAGAGCCCTCTCTTTAAGCTTTACCCCTGGCTTCTTTTCCTACACAGTCCTTGGTCATTATAGCTACAGAAAGTCTTATCTGGGCCAAAGACTCGGGTTGCACTGCTCAAACCCAGCACAGGAATGCCTGAGGTCCTCGTGAGGGACGGGCTTTACGTCTTGTCCTGGGCCCCACATCCCACGCCCACAACCCATTTTAAGTCTTAAGGAGGCATGCTTGAGGGTTTGTGTGGGGCCAGGGTGTGGCTCGGAAGCAGTATGCTTACCTAGTTTGTGTGAGGCTGGGTTCAGGCCCAACACACACACACACACACACACACACACACACACACACACACACACACACTCCTCTTAACCAAGTCTGCATGCTGATGGTATGAGAGCCTGTTTTCAGGTGAAGGAATTAGGAATCTGACTGAGTCACATCTTGCAAAAACAGTTAACAGCAACAGAAGGTTACACAAAGTACCCCAAGGATGCTCTGACCTGCGGCAGAATTTGAAGGTCCACGTTGCCCTCTGCCCCTCCTCAGACTGGCATCAAGCTGCACGGGACAGACTCTTACCATAGACCCACTATGTGTGCCGATTCCACCAAAAACAAAGGACGACCCTCACACGCAAACACACTTGCTGCAGACAGCCTCAACCCCAACACGACTTGACTCAGGAAAGGGACAACAATAGGCTAATTTTTTCCAAGCCTCCTGTGAACAGCGCTCCCCCGTGTTGCTATAGCAACACCATCCCGTCTCTCACCTTTGGCCATCTTATTGAGAACCATGTCAATCAGGACGTAGGTTCCACTCCTGCCCGCGCCGTCACTGTCAACAGAAGGAGAGAGAGTGAAAGGCTGCCTACCCTGAGTGAGCAGGCTCCACAAAGCCAGCTGCCAAGTCCTTCCTCATTCTCAAGTGGGGCTGGGAGAGGAAGGGAAACAGTGAGTTAGAGAGAGGGAGGGCAAAGGAGACACACACACACACACCACACACACATACACACACTACACACACACATACACACACAGGCATACACATACACACACACACACATACACACACTACACACACACATACACACACAGGCATACACATACACACACATACATACACACACATACACACACAGGCATACACATACACACACACATACACACACATACACACACACCACACACACATACACACACTACACACACACATACACACACAGGCATACACACACACATATACACACTACACACACACACCACACATACATATACACATACATATCACACACATACACATACACACACACACCACATACACACATCCACCACACACACATATACACATACACACACACACACACACACACACACACACACACACACACACGGGCCAGGAGGGGCCTCATTCTTGGGGTGCTCTCTCTCTAGAAATATTCCTCTCAGAATGCTGTTTCTGCCCATTCACCCTTTACCCAGAGATGTGGTCAATTTTGTCAGGGAAGAAAAAAGAATGAATAGAGGCTTGCTAGTGTCAGTTAGAGTGCCTTTACCTTCTACTGTCCCTGGCAGTATCCTGGGACTCCAGGCCAGCAGGAGGAGGCCAGGCTAGGCGGCCAGATGCAGGGCACTCACTCTGCTGCTGTCAAGGGCATGGCCTGTCCTTTTCCAGGCCTCATCCCCCGAGGAGAAGGCCCCTTCGTTCATTATTTGACCACATTCTTCAACAAGCACCCTCCCTTCCTGTCTCCCCCATCCCACCAGCTACAATAACTGGGATGCTGGCCACCAAGGCCAGAGTTGTGAAAATGTCCTCAATTGTGTCTCTACAGTAGCAAGTATGGGAATGGAAAGCATTCCTTTCCCGTGTGAACGGTGGCCCAAGTCATCTCTCACTAGGACCATGTGAGACCATCTCCTCCCCCACGTAGATGTCGCCACTGTGTCATGTGAGTTTTTAACATGCTTTTCCATCAAGTGGGGGTTTGTTCTCATACCCCTGGCATCTTTTAAAGGAAGGATGCTTCACGTGTAGATTTCTAGCAAATCCGCTGCGACTTTAAGGGAAGCATCCACTGAGGACTTCGGGCACCGCTCCAGGGGTGCTGGGTGGCCCCAGGCAGTTCTTTCAGGTGGACAGTCCTGCCTCTGCTTTCACAGCTTCCCCAAATGCTGTAGACAGGCCGGGCTGGGGGGAGGAACACTTCACACTGCACTTTAGTTCACATTTGGACATTGGGGACAAGGGACCACTGGTGACACCCTTGAGCCCAGTGTGGCCCACTTCTACACGTGGTACAGTTTCAGAACACTTAAGAAATCTTACAAAAATCTTCCAACAAACTATAACTTATCTCAGTACATTTATGGGTGAAAGATGCTTTGTTCTGCATTGTGAGACACACAACCACAGGCTATTTTTCACTCCCTGCAAAGGCAGAAACATTTGCACAGACATAGGCACATGCACACATGTGTATGCACACACACACTTGCACACATGCACACATGTGTATGCACACACACATTTGCACACATGCATACACACACACACACACTCACACACACATTTGACGCTTGACCTTTAGGGTCAGATCTTCTTTTCATTCCAGGCAGAAAGTAATGTTCTATGAGACAGTTCTAGAAAAACAGAGTGTGACTTCTTCACCATGGACAGTTGAGTATGGAGTCCAGTAGAGACAGAACCACTGGTCTGAATATGCTCTGAATTCTCACTGAAGTTTTGCAAGACTCAGCCACCGAGAGCAGAGTGGTGGCGGCTAATCCCTGTCTTTACAGACTGTTCCCAGTGTATCTTCCATATGCTTGACCCCTTTGCACAAGCTTGTTTCCTTTTTAACTTTTCACCTTGTGACTGGGATAAGCACATGTTTGAACCTGGGTCCTCAAGGTTCTGTGGCACCATGAGGGTTTAAGAAAAAAAATAAGGCAGGTGTATGTGAGCATTAGAAATAGGAGACAGATCATGGCACTATGTAGTCCGTGTGCAGTGGCAAAGACCCACAGCTTCCTCTAGCCAAACAGAATGGCAAATTAAGTTTATTCCTGTGGCTTCCCTTAGAGAGACAGCTATATTCATTCACCAGGCAGTCATAAAGCTCAGCCCACACTGTAATTGTATCTGTTACATTTTGAAACAGCAAAACTTAGTCCATGTTTAAAGTTATACTTGCCTGCAATGAACAATTATTGGACAAGAGCGGCCTCGGTAGCACTTGTTTACTTTTCTGAAATAAAAAGAGATAAAAGTTATAGTGTCAAGCCGAGATGCTGTCATCTGAACCACAAACAAGCCCAGCACAGAGTCCAGACATCTAAGAAATTTTTGTAATAGCCTGTTTGGACATAGAGGTGAGAGTTTACATATCTAATTCGATGACTTTTTCCTTATCAATGGCAACTTGGTAAACGAGCTTTAAAAACACATCTTACACATCCATAGTGAATGCTTTTTCTCCCCTCGAAAGGGCGAACTCCAGACTTGGGCCACAGGTACAGGAGCCAGGGTTCTGGCCTCACCACTTCAGGCCCCCTCTCTCCCCCCTGATGTGTCCCTAGGTGTGGCTCTGGTGACTGGACTCCTTCCTGTTGGGAAACTCTGAGTTTTGTACCATATGCTCAAAATCTCTCATAGTCTGTTCATCACACTGAACATAACATCATTACATCTAAAAACAGCATGCTCTGATGGTTGAGGTGAGGGTATGTAAATTATGGAGAACACTCCAGGGGGCTCAGGACAGTCTTTTCTATTTTTCTAAATCAAATTATTTTTTAGAAATAACTTCACTGTACAGGTTTAGATTGGCAGATATAAGCACTAGCAGTGAGATATTCGAGGTATTGTTAACCAAACCATATCTCAACCAGAGGGCTGGTTTCAATTCACAGTACAGGCTCCAAGATTTATTTATTTTTAATTCAGTGAAACAACTAAACAAGTTTTCAAGGCACATTAAAGTTGTCTGTAAAATATTCTTATTAAGGAAAGTAAAGACAGGTTCTGAGTTTGCTGGAAGGGGAAAAAAAGTGTGATGAGGGTGTGTTCTAAAACGTGCTGTGTGACCTCCTCCAATGAGACTCAAATTAAGGGGGAAAAAAATGACAATACAGGAAAAAATGTTTCCCCTTGAACCAGAGATGGGAATATGCCACGTTTCTTTGCCTCCAAAGCACTGTGATGGAGAGCGGAGAGCGGAAATCAGTCAGGTGTGGCTGCGGGCTTCCAAGCAGAGAGGCCAGGTGGAAGGGGCAGCAGCCTGCGTCCCAAGGCCTGTGCACTGAGTAGATAATTTAGTGTCAGGCAGCCGATAGCAGAAGGCTTTTCTTTTTTTTCCTTTTTTGACTTCCACTGCAGTGTTACTAGACTTAGGTACTTCTGATAGAAGTCTCAATCCCCCCCTCCCCCACAATGAGACCAGCAAAAATGGGAATTGAAGGGCAGATGCAGAGCCCGGATAAGATGCGCCCCCCTACAGACAGGTCATGTTCAAAGCTCTGTTCAGCGGCACTTGTTCTGTGGCTGCTTTCTAATCTGTAAAAACCTGCAGCATCTTAGAGCCTCGGGACCACCCACAGAGGCTCCTAAGAGGGGGAGCGCTCAGAACCATGAGGGTGAAACAAGTGAGCTCTCTCCTGGCCCTTCTGAGGGAGCCTTTTGTGGCCAGGGGTGTGAGGTGCACTGTGGGGCCTGGAGGAGGTCAAAGATTAGAAGCAAACTCCCTGAGCAACGGCACCCCCATGCCAGGGTGACCCCCACAGGCTTGGTCCTTGGAGAAGAACCATATTTGAAAGCAGACCCAGTGAGCCTCTCCTGCTGAAGTCCCCTGTTCCCTGCTGGGTTCCAGCTCTGACACACATGAGTATTAAAGCCAGAGCATGAGGCTGCTGGCTTGGTAGAACCTGTGCATAGGGCTGAGGTGTGGCTGCAATGGAACCCTAGCCTGGCAGGCACAAGCCCTGCAAACCCAGGGGCCAGGCCCACTGGGCGGCTTTCTTCTCAAAGCTTTTTCTCTTTATGCAGAGTTTCCCTGCTAACAGGAATGACCCCCCAGTCACACTGCATGCTTGGCTACTGTGGGTTGGGAAGGTGTCTGCATGCCCACAAGGTGGCCAGTCATCAGGTTTACTCTGCTCTGCTTTCCTGGTGGGGCTAAGCATAGAAGATGCACATGAAGAAACATCACAAGGAATCTGTAAGGCAGAGCACCGTTAACTGCTCAGCACCCATCCATAATCTCTCTAGGTAAGAGTGTGACCCAGGTTAAGTGGCTGCCACTCAGATCTCCACTCCCGTGGCCCCATCTTCCTCTACAGGATGCTTAAGGTATGTTTCCTTCAGATTGGTTGCCTCAGGAGGCCTTTGAGAGATTTCACTGTAATTTTCATACCCACACCAGACCCGCCCTGTGCCATATTTACATGCAACCCTGGGGCCAGGTAGGAGACATGGTGGAAATACTTGTGGCAGTATAGCTTAGAACTTTATTAACAAAGAATCATGGGTTATTACAGCGTGAAATACCACAAATAGAAAAGCAAAAAAAAAAAAAAAGAAAAAAGAAAAAAGTCACACATGGAGCCAATGTGTTCATCCGAGGACCTGAGATGCGGGTGCTGGTTATTCATGAAGATGAGCAATACACGGTTGTCTCATTTAGGTCTTAGACAGGTCATCAGTAAGCGAGGTCTCCAACACTGAGCGGAAATGGATACTATATGGACTTTGGCAGGAGGATTTCCCAGAGAAGGCACCGTTAGCAATACAAACCAACCCTTGGTCACTGAGTGAGAAGGAGTCGCCATGCAAACGGACAGCAAGCAAAGTCGGGTCGTTAGAGGCTCAGAGAGGGGCCCCGTGTCCCTGCAGCAGTCACAGTTTCCAATGATCACTTTTGTGACTATGCAACTGGGCTCATATTACTAGCTGCAACATCACAAAAATGACACTGGCCACCGCTAAGTAGCTGGCAAAGTAAGGGTTTGTCGGTTTGACAGTGAGCAGCGTTAGTGGATGCATGGAACACAGCAAGAAGTGCGGAAGGAGGGAGGAGGGAGGGGGAGGAGGGGGGAGGAGGGGGGAGGAGGAGAGAGAGAGAGAGAGGAGGCAGGAGAGAGAGAGGTTTGTAGAGCCAAGCCCTCACATGTGACTCTAATTATCTCTTAGCAGTTTCTCTTTAAAGTGTAAATGTGTGCCCCCTGGGCTCCAGAAACAGTTAATTACACATCCTGGGTACCTGACACACACCCCAAGCCTGCTGAGAATGCTAGGCTATTGTTACAGCACTAGAAACCCTCCCCTCAACAAGGTGGGGTCCGCAAAGGTGGCTTCCTCCTATCCTTCTAGCTGCTGGCACTGGCAACTCATTTCTAAGCCAGGGTAGCCCGGGAGAGTGTGGTCATTTGTGCCAATTACCCAGGGTGGTGTGAAAGGGTCCTCAGCTGGGCTACTGGGTCCTGCCCAAACTGACTTCAGTTAATGCTATCTACCTTAACGGAAGCCTTCAACACTGGGCTGAGAGTCTTGTTTTCTTTATAATGTAAACAAACCTTGGACCATGTCTGCTTAGATAGTTTCTGGAGATGGAGAGACCTGGGGATCCTGATTTCTCCAGGATGTGTCCTGAACCCCGAGGGCTGGATATGGGTATGTTCCATTCCATATATGAATACAGACATGGGCCCATACACATATATGTGCAAACCCCTTGGATGAGCTTGGAGACGGGTAGTGAGATGGGCAGCCATCTGCATAGCTGCATCCACTTTGCCAGTCATGAGCAAGAGATTCTATGTGTGTCTTAAGATTCTATGTGTACTGGGAGGGGTCTAGTGGCCAGGAAATTAGGGTGGGAGGGAAGGAGTGGTGGACAGTGGCTGATTTAGGATGTTCTTGGATTTCTGAATGCACCTATAGGGGAGGTAACAGCTGGGTTGGAGCCACTGGCCTTGATACCAAATCCCTGTCTTTCCTTAAACTCTGTCATGTAATTTCTTTCCAAAGAATGATTCAGGTAAAGAAGTTTTATTCCCAGCACGTGGAAGGCAGAGGCAGGCAGATCTCTCTGAGTTCGAGTCCAGCCTCGCTTACATAGTTCCAGAACAGACAGGGGCTACGTAGGGAAACCCTGTTTCCCCCAATTTTTTTAAAAGTGGTATCATAAAAAGCTTAAGCATTTGTAACATACACATTCAAGTGTACAGGTCAGTGTTAGCACCATTTTCTTCTCAATGCTCTCCTTTCCAACATCCCTGCAGTTAGAACTGTCTGTCTTATCATCTGATGGCACCACATTCTGTCAAACACTGGGCCCTAGCTCTCTAGTTCCCTGTCTGAGAACTTGTTGGGTGGGTGGGCTTACGGTTAGCTACATGTGGAGTACAGAACTTGGCACTGACACGGATAGACAGCTGTGCACTCACCACTTTGGGTGGCACTACCCTACCACCAGTGTGATGAGCAAACAGCACGCCTACCTCACATTTGGCTTTGTTTCACAACGTCAGTATCTTCCTGTAAGAAAGTCTAGCATTCATCTCAACAGCTCAATAAGGACATTTTGAAATGAGACAGTTTTTTTTCCCCCTTTGGCTGACTGACTAGAGCAACAAATGACAAAATAAGGTGCATTAAAAAGACTGTCAGTTTCAAAACTGTGTTCAACATATAAACACATTCATGGGCTGACTATATTTTTAGGCTTTTTAGTCAAGATTGCCCATTCTATAATCTGGCCTTTGCCTGATGAGATTTCCTGAGCCTGGCTGGCAGATGAGCAGCCAAATTAGAAATCTGACTTTATTACCAAAGCTTCACGGAATATAAATCTCGGGTGGGTTGCAGAATCTTGTCAAATTATGACCACACTTCCAGAGTTCTACGATGCCTGCCCCCTCACATCCAACAGCACTAGTGATGGAAAACGACTCATACTGACCTCAGGCACTGGCTACACCCTCTGCCCTCTCCCTTTCTCTTCCTGACCCATCGTTGCGCTGCAGCTAGCATGGTAAAAACCCTGAGACCTGGCCCCACCCACATGCCCTTGGCCTGTCCGGGCAAACTCCCGTCGCATTTGTTTGCCAGCACGCTCTTCGTTTTACCTGCGGAAGTCCAGGAGTGACCTCGTGGAGGAAGGAACTCCCTGGTCATACCAACTCAGGAAGTGGAATTGGGTCACCGTGCGTGTCTCATTGGTCTGCAGGTTCTTCAGGTAAAAGCTCCTCACCAGGAAGTCCTGGCACCAGATGTGCTCAGAAACCAGATTGACCTGGTGGGGACAAGATGGCAGAGCATGTGAGCCCAAGACTCACACAAACACAGTGGTGTGTTTGGGGACGTAGGGGAACAGGCTGAGGAGACAGACAGGTGACATCTGCTTTGCCCCAAGCTCTCCTCCCCTCCATTCTCAGTTTTAACTGGTATAGATCAGGGAGCACAAGACTCAGCGGACACTGAGGGGAGGGCCCTATCTCTCCCCAAGTTAAAAACCTATTGCCTGCTAGCCATATGTTGTTACGGCTTCTGTCAAGTTATTGCCTTCGCTGTAGTATGTGTAGGGAACCCAGGGAGAGAAATCCGCCCCTTACAAAAAGGTCAAATACTATAGACCCCATGGCTCAGGCAAGAAAAACTGCCAGCCACTCAGACATGGGCAGTGTTCTCTGTGAGAATGGACCTTGCTTGGGATGCTTATTATTTGGACCTGGGCCACCTTTGCATGATAGGCATTTTTTTCTCCCCACCAGCCTTTAGAATTACACAGCTGTGGTAAGGAATGCCCACATTCACTCCTGAGTTTATCCCTAACTGCGTAGCCGTGTTGGGCGTTGGGTCTTTATCAGCTGTACAATGCCTGACCCCCTCTGAAGTCAAATGTGCTAAAGCCTTCCCTGGGGATGTCCTAGCCCCACAGAGCAACTGGTGGGGTTGTTGATGAGGACTAGAAATCCGTGCTCTTGCCCAGGCCCCCGAGCAGGCGCCCCGTCCTGGTACCTCGTAGACGTGGTAGAGGTTGGAGCCTTCGTCAGGCCAGTAGTGGTGGCACTGCCGGACGCCATTCTCCGAGAGGGGTGTCAGCATGACAATGACTGCGCAACCGCTCTCCCACACCATCTGCAGATGACACAGAACTTGCCGTTACTACCCTTAGGGACAATTGTCCCACTCAGGGGGAACTCGTGTCTCTCTCCTAGGATCCTGCACCCGGCAGCTGCTTCACACCTCTGCACACACTAGCCCCGTCTTCTACAGGTTCCATGAGATATTAAAAAAAAAAACCCAAACCACTCAATGGGTTTCACCCTCAAACAACAGTCTCACTATGTGGCCCTGGCTGGCCTTGAACTCACAGAGATCCATCTGCCTATGCCTCCTGAGTGCTGGGATTAAAGGCCTGTGTCACCATGCCCAGCAACTTTTGGTCTACAAGAGAGACTTTCTAGAACACAACACAAAACTGGCTCAGACTGGACAACGTTTTGTGAGTAGACTAATGGTGGTTGTCACATGACTCCTGGGGAGCCGCCCTCCTATCAGAAGTGGGTTCTTAGGAAGAGTGTGACAGATCCTGCTCCCAAACACTGTGACACCATTCAGATGACAAGGATCCAAGCCTTAGTTAATAATTTACAGGAGCCACATAAAATTGATCTAAGCCACAACAAACACACAAATGCTTGTCATTCGAGGAAGCCCCCTCAGTCACCACTTTGCAAACAGAAGCCATCACTTTGAGATGCAAACCTTTGTGTTGAATGTTGCGGGTGATTTACGAGGTTGTTACCCAGGCATGGCTGGTACAGACCTTAGTCAGCACAGGACAGTATGCTCCCAGTGAAGAGGGCTCTGATTTCCCTGCTGTGCTCTGAGCTAACGTCACAGAAATATGTACAAGCAACCGTGTTTAGGTGTAAAATTGGTATCCAAGAGAGCTTTCGCTTCTTTTAAATGCAGATGTAAAAATCCGATTAAGGTCTTGTTATTTAAGGAACACACGAATCTCACACAGAAAATGCTTTCTCATCGCCATTCATGTTATTAAATTACTCCATTAAATTCCGTCTTAGAAGTCAGACGTGTGTGCAGTGTTTTCTCCTTCCACATTGATTTATATTCCTGTGGGACTGAAACAGTCAATACTCTGAAGGCATCTCACTGTGTATCATTTATATTGGAATTTAATGGAAACCTCCTGAAGTATTTACGAAAAAGCCCGCAAATAAGTATGAATCACACTTGAGCCCACACACCGCTTTTTGCCTTGGTGCCAGTCCGGTAAGATGAAAATTCTAAGCGTGTTTCATACTGTAAGCTTTCCAACCTGCTCCGCCAAAATCAGGGCTCCCATCACAGAACGATTTACTGTGCCTTTGGAAAGTGGAGGCGCTCATTGAAGCCATTACGAAAATGAGGAGAAACACAGATTTTATGAGTGTAATAAAAATACAATGATCTGGACCATAAACCATCTTCTAGCACTCTGCCTGTGCTGCCGGTGTGCAATGTTACCAAGCCCTTCATTTGCAGAGGGGTCCTCCAGGTTCCACGGGCGCTCTGATTGGTTCACACACACAGCGCTTCCTTCCAGGGCGCCTGCCTGGCTCTCTGAAGATTTGGTTAAGATTAAATCCAAATGAAACTTAATTTAAACAAACAATCTCAAAGGCACCCTGAGGGATAATATTTCTTTTTAGGTCAGTGTGTATAAAGGCAAAGAGGGAATTTACTAAATCAGATAGATTGTAGCCTGACTGGGCACTGATTTCACAAGCTGCTTGTGGGTCTGATGACATTTCCTTGTGTCCCTTCCTAGGCAGGAAACCTGGACCCTCACAGCCTGCCTCAAGTCTTGGTCTTCATCAACATTGTCTGCCAGGTGTAATCCTAGAATATGGTAAACGATTTTAATTCAGATTTTGGGTGGGAGTGCTGTAAGATTTCAACCAAGTCAATTTCAATTTCTCCATATTTCTTCATCTTGGCAGGTTTCTCTAAACCATAAATCAATATAATTTCTCATGTTTCTGGCACTTTTGTTTGAGCACCAGAGAATATAATATTTATGGCCTTCTTCTCATCTATCGAACACACTAATGTGAGGCGTTTGGGTGGAGACTTTAAACGTGGCAGGGAATTCCCAACACAGGTAGGGAAGGTGTTTTGGTTAAGTCAGATGTTTGCACTCCCACTGATGAATCCCTCTGCTTGCAGAGTCACAGTGTATTACAAATCCCAGGCAGTGAGCAGGACCTCCACCTGTAGATCCAAGCAAATCTGCTCGGATGGATTAGAAGGGAACCTTTGGTACTGGATCCCAGGTATAGACTTTAGGCTGTGGGCTGTGGTCCAGGGTCCAGGGAGAGAGTTTGAGGTGTCCCATCTCTGTGCACTTGTCCCAGATGCAGAGTGTCTCCCCTTGTAACCTGCCTTGAAGGCACAGGATGATTTGAGCTCTACTGTCCTGCGTGTCTGGGTATCAGGGGCACGGAGTCTCCCTTTATGACTTCTTTCTATGCCACAGACAAATGTCATCCAGTGGAACTGGGTAGGAGTAAAACCCATTAAACCTGATGCCAGTCTTGTAAGGCCACGGTCCTGTTCCACCCAGAGGTGACACGGATCAGAAACTCCCAATGACACTCAGTCTGGCTACTTTGCAGAGGGATCTTCTTTATGCTTGCTCAGTAACAAACAGAAAGAGTCAAAGGAAGTAATTTAGACCATTTATCTAGTCAACATTAAATGCATTCTTTGGCTGTTACTTAGCCAGCTGAATAAGTTTACTGACATGAAAACCCATTTTGATTTAAAACTCTATTAAAACATCATTGATTGAACTGTGTCTTTCCCAAAAGTCACATTAGAGTCTTGATCCCCTTGTACCTGAAACCCTTTGAGGAGAGCACTCTCTAATTCCCCAGGATAGCATCCCTATAGAAAGGGAGCAGCGGGTATGGTGACACAGACAGCCACGGGAAGGTGAGTGGGACTGGATGAACATAGCTACACGTCAAAGGATGCCAGGAGCCACATGCAGTTATACGCAGGATTCTCCCCATCCTCGGAGACCACAGCCCTGCCCACGTTTTGATACCCAATATTCCAGGTATCTAAACCAGTTCTGGCCTCTAGAACTGTGGGGGAGTGTTTTAGGCGTTTTAATCCAACCAGTTTGTGCCACTTTGTCATAGGAGTACAAGCAAGTGAGTGCATCCATGGGTGTGTCACCCCCCTCCCCGCCATCAAAATGATCCACAAATGTCAGTCCTGTTCAGATTTCATTTAGTCAACTAAAGCAGATAAAAAATAAATACTGTGTCTCCTCGAAGTCATTTTAAATTATTACACATTTAACTAGCAAATGAAAACCAACCCAACTGGAAATGGGCAAAGGGTCTGAACAGACTTCTTCTCTAAGAAGATGTGCAAAAGCCATCAGGTAAGGAAAGGTGCTTAACACCGCAGATTGTCAGGATGATGTGCATCAGAACCACAAGGAGAGCTGGTTAGATAGCTCAGTAAAGTGCCGATCTGAGTTTATTTCCAGTACTCACATACGAGCTGGGCATGGTGGTACATGTCTATAAACCCATTATCGGGAGGGCAGGGGCGGGTGCATCCCTGGAACTCATTGACTAGCTGACTTAGCTGAACTGGCAAGCTCCAGATTCAAGGAACAACCCTGTCTCAAAAAATAAGATGGGGATAAATAAACAGAGGAAAGCTCTTGGTGTTGACCTCAAGTTGCTATGTGTGCACATGCACTCCCCTACACACAGGTACACACACACACACACACACACACACACACACACACACACACACACACGAGGCACACACACTACCAGAAGATGTTGCCTAACTCCATTTGATGGCCGTCATTGAACAAATGAGACTGTGAGCATTGATGAGACACAGAAGAGGGGCTGTACAGCTGTGTGTGTTGGGAGTGGGGCATGAAGTGGCAGAGCTCTTACGAAAATCAGGGCATGAATTCCTCAAAATATAAAAATGGTACACCCTAAAATCAAGCCCTTCTGACTCTGGGCACAGATCCAAAGGAGATGAGATAAACAGGTTGGAAAATCTATATTCATTTCACAATGGCCAAGACATGGAATGGCAGCTACTCATAGTGAGTGGCTAAAGAAAACATGTAGACCCAGCACCATGGGACACTATCAGCCCCCAAAACACGGCATCATGGGGGAGGATATCTTGCTAAGTGAAACAGGCCTGGCAGAGAAGCACAAGCTCCCACAACCCCACTCACATGTGATGCTCAAGAATCAAACTCAAGAGTATCTACAGCACTGTTCTGGAGTCCAGTGTATGTACGCCTGTGAAGGGATGTTGGTCACTGGGTGTGAACCTTCAGCTATAATGAGTAAGTTCTGTAGATGGGGTGCTGAAAGCCCATAATTCTATACTGTGCTCTGGGCCCTGATGAGAGGGGTCCTGAGGCATTCCTAACTCAAAATGGGAACTGAATAGATGGACGTGTTTATTCATCTCATTTCAGTAGTCAACGAAAACACTGTGTGTGCCTTAAACACGTACAACCTAAGAGACACAACAAAACAAAAAACCACTCTGCCAAAGCCCCATGAGATCCAAGTAAAGGAATTAAACCTTTTCTCTAGACAGTATCCCTGGTCCCTTGTGCAGAAAACGACTCCTTCTACCCAGATTGCTTGTGATGGACACTTTCATCCTGCCATGGAGTTACCCATCCTCACACCTTTCTCCAGGTTGTCATCTCCTCCAGATGAGGTCCTAGTCTTATTGTCGCTTCAACTTTAGTACAGTCCATGCTTAATTAAAAACAATGCAGTTTTTAAACAGGACCACTGTGGGAGTGGAGAAATGGCTCAGTGGTTAAGAGCACTTGCTGCTCCTGCAGAGGACCCAGATTCAGTACCAAACACCCACACAACCATCTGCAACTCTGTTTCAGGGGATCTGCTGGCCTCTGCGGGCACTTGACACGCACATAGCACACACATATACATGCAGGCAAACAGTCATGCATATAAAATAAAAATAAGTAAATCTTATTTTAAAAAAGTCGAATACTGACAGCAGAGATTTGCCTCCAGTAAGCACTCTACTTTAAGAAACAGAAAGGACCCAGTGTGTTGATGTGAAAAGAGATAAAGGCATCACTATCAAGGGCTTTGGGAGTCCTCCCAGGGCCTGCTTGGGTGCACAGAAAACTAGTTTTTGATTTTTTTAAAGATAGGTATATTTGCATGTATGCTGGAGCTGTTTGCACTGGAAGACAGCTTTTTTTCCGGAAAAAAAATCAAGCACTTCCCAGTCATGACTGTGCAACTCATGTCTGCCATGAATCACTGCTCACAGGCTGAGCCCAGTAAGGAGATGCTGAGTGAATGATGAGAAGCCTAAGAACACTGATGACTCCTGAGGCTGAGTACTAAGTAGATCAAAGAGGGAAACAGTTTGCCTGTGACATCCCACTCATGGAGGACTCAGACCCCACATGTGTTCTCTCAGGCTCAGGCTAGCCTAAAAGTCATAAGCTTCCTGCCTCAGTCTCTTGAGTGCTGGAATTATAGGTATGTGCCACCATATCCGGACCTAATATAATCTTAAACTTTTTTATTAAATTAATTTATGTGACGTGTGTGTGTGTGTGTGTGTGTGTGTGTGTGTGTGTGTGTGTGTGTTGTGTGTGTATGTATGTGTAAATGCATGCAAATGCCATAGCCACTTGTGCGGATGTCAGAGGACAGGTTGTGGAAATCAGTTCTCATCTTCTACCATGTGGGTTCCCTGAGATTGAACTCAGGTTGCCAGGCTTGGCAGCAAGCACCCTCGTCCAGTGAACCATCTTGTAATCCCTCTGACATCTTCTTAGTCAACAAATATACATTAGTGTGGTATCTGCCCACTTAGAGCTGATACCTGAAAGTGATCTGATCTGGGGAAACAGTAGAAACATTGATCCAAAGTTGCAAACAGAAGGGATTTTTCTATGGCTAATGAGCAGACCCTGTGACACCAGCCACAGGGGTACAGTCTGACAGCTCAAGGGGAGTGAGTCCTCTGCCTGTACTTGCTTCTCCTGGTAATGTTTTGTCCAAGGAAAAGAGAAAGCACGAAAACAAGGAATCTTGTACTTTACTGGAACCACCTAAGAGTTCTCTTGGACAGACGTGACAGCCTGCTTGCTTGTCAAGCAGATTTCCTGTGGCTTGGGGTGACCACATTTCACTGGGAAGTGGGGGGGTCCTTGTACCACAGCAGTTCTCATAAACTCAAGTTCCTTCAATTCAGACATGTGCAACCATTTTAGGTGGATTTATTGCCAGCTGTTTACACATGCGTGAAGCTTCCCTGGGGGCCGCTTGGAATCCTGTGTCTCCAGCCTGCAGCCCAGCTCCAAGTGAATACATGTGGGGTCTCCTTAGAGAGAAGGGCCTCTGATGGGTGCCACCCTCTCCTTTATCTTCCTCCCCTTTTCTCTCTCTCTCTCTCTCTCTCTCTCTCTCTCTCTCTCTCTCTCTCTCTCTTTCTGTTTTCCTGAAACTGGGACCTGGCCAGGTTTGAAATGCAAGGAGGAGAGGGAGAGAAAGGGAAAAAAGAGGTCAGGGAGGAAGAGGGGGAGGAGGGGAAGGAGAAGAGGAAGAGAAGGAGGGAGCAGGAGGCAAAGGAGAGTGAAAAGGAACGGGTACTACACATGGGCCAGCCAGGGCATTTTCAGCCGTGTGTTGGTTAGTTTAGATTGCCACCTTGACACACTGTAGAATCAGCTGGAAAGGGGAAGGCTCTCAACGAGGTGCTGTCTGGATCAGATCGGCCTGTGAGCACATCTGTGAGGCATTTTCTTAATTGAGTTACTCCAAGTGGGAAGACCCACCCTGAATGTGGAGGTGCCACTTCACGGTTTGGGAGCTGAGCACTAGCACACGTTTGTGTGTTCATGCTCGTCACTCTTGACTGTAGGTGTAATGTGACCAGTCCTCTTAAGTTTTCCTCACTGTGACTTCCTGCTCTGGTGACTATAGTCTGGAAGTTAGCCAAATCAATCTTTTCTCCCTTAAATTGATCTTGCCAGGGCATGGATATATATATATATATTCACATCAGAAAAAAAAAAGACAAGCTGTGATCCATAAATACATGCTAAAAACAAACTCAGCCTAATTTAAATGTTTGCATGGCACAGGGAATGAATGTGCCATTTCTCACTGCAAGGCCACCAACCATGATCATGGACACATCTAGACAAAGCCCAGATTTAGATTAGGAAGTCTGTAGAGAGTTTTGTTGTTGTTTAGCTTTTTTCACCTTTAAAAGGTTGTAAATGTGTGCATCCAAAATCCAGGAGATGAAACACTTGAAATTCGACGTCCTGGAAAGATTATGTTTTCCCACTTAACTGTCCTCATTTCTGTCTGTGTTCCTCAGAAAACGAACTTTTCGGTGAGCCTTTCTGCCCTGTGTAGTTCCTCTGCTCACTTCCCCCACGCTGGTGGAATCAGAGGGTCCCTCTCCTCACCAACAGCCAAGAGTAGACAGGGATGGGTAACCATGGCTGCTTTGCCATGAGTGTCTGGAGCTAAAGGGCCCTGGGGGATGTGAGCCTTCCTGGAATCATGCCCTGTAAGTAACTGTATCCAAAGCTCAGCTCCAGACCAGGCTGGATGAGGACAAAGCTCACGCACACAGGTTTATCCTGGAGGCGTCGCTCCACTGGGATGAGTCTGAACGGCAATCAGCCGCTGAGACACCATCGGCCTTAACATCAGAGTTTGAAATGTTTTTAATTAGTTGGCAAGGGACCATCAGTGAGGCATGCTGGGATTGTGTCTGGAAAACTAAAGGTTTGACTCTTGGTGGCATTGGGGACAATGTGTAGACTGGCTGGAGAAGCCCGGCACAATGTGAAGGTGGTACTTCAGCTGATGGCCAGGCAGCACACACCAGCCTGGGCTGTGGGTGTCTTACACACTATGGCGGTCAGCATTCTGTCACACCACTGCAATCCCTACGTTTCCAGCTCACCCTGATGAGACCCTGAGCACATGGGAGGACACCCTCTCACTCTATTCATCCTCCATGGTTCTTTGCTTAGGTTTATCCTGTAACTGTAGCCTTCAGAGGCAGGCACTCAGGGTAGGCTGAGGACAATGACAAGGAACACCAAAAGCCAGTGGCCAGTGATGAGAACTGGCTGGATGCTTGCGTGGATCCTTGCCCCATCACCTACAGCCTTCCTCATGCGAGCATTAATGCGTATTTCTGTCCATGTATACTGTCCTGTACCTTTGTGGGCATCCAGCAGGTGTTGGGGACCCTCTGCCTGGGAGGATTGCTCCATTTTTGTGGAGACCCACATCCTCTACATCCTTTAACTCTTCTTAGACACATGAAGAATGTGCCTCTCCATGCCTATGCCACCGGACTAATCACTGTCTCTTTGATGCCAGAAGTCAGCACAACAGGGTCTCTGCCCTTCCAAGAACACCCATCCCACCCCTGGGGCCTCCATGCTTACAAAAAACATGGTAAAAACACATTTGGGACTGGGCGGTGATAGCGCACGCCTTTAATCCCAGCACTCGGGAGGCAGAGGCAGGTGGATCTCTGTGAGTTCTAGGCCAGCCTGGTCTCCAAAGAGAGTTCCAGGAAAGGCGCAAAGCTACACAGAGAAACCCTGTCTCAAAAAACAAAAACAAAAACAAAACAAAACAACAATAACAACAAACACTTGGGAGTCACCTGGATCTGGATTTAGAATGTGTCCTGTCCTAGCCAGCTTGTGGCCCTTGCAGGTCCTGCATGGCCTCAGAGCCTCTGTTTCTACTTCATAGAATCAGACTCATGAAACATGGTCCACATTCAAACTATAGTAAGACATGTGTGACGTACAATTTACGGTTTCTCAATGCTCAGCTCAGAGGCAGGACACATATTCATGCTGTCAGGAAGCCATCCCTACCACCCATCTCCATAACATTCCCATCCTCCCACGCTGAATCACTGTCCCCATTAAACACAGATTCTCCTCTCCCCATGCATGTGGCACCTATGGCCCTCTTCCTAAATGTGACTATAACCACCCTTGGTGTCCCAGGCAATGTTCCATGAGGCTTGTGCTACATCTCCATAGGGTAGTCAGTGTTCAAACGAGACCAGGTGCCTGTCCAGGGTCTCACACATGAGAAAGAACATTGAGTGTTACTTTCCTCTGTTTCTGTCCCCCTAACATGTGAACCTGCCTTCCACTCCACATGGCCCAGTATGGTAAGCAGAAGGCACTTTTCACACTGAAGTATCTTTTCTAGAGAAGATCCTGGGACCTTTATGTCCCAGGCACAGAGATCCAAGCACACAGGACAGCTGACCCTGTCTTTTCCTCCTTTTCAGACATTTACCCTCTCCAAAGAGCTGTCGGCACTTACCAGTGGGGGACCTGTGAGTATCACAGACAGAGGCACAAGGAATTATGCTGTCTTAACAATTATTTCAGAAGGCCTAAATAAAACAGTAAAACTTCACAAATCCAAATGAACACTTCCGCTTTAAAAATCCACTGGTGTGTGAAGAGCCCTTCCAAGCGAAGGAGCAGAGCCCCACATTAGACAGGCAGGCAGGTCGCCTGCCATAGTCCTCCAGGCCAAGCTTTCCGGGCACCAGCAGTGATGGTGTGACAAGTGAACAGAGCCCACGTATGGCACTGGCTGCTGAGGACCCCTTTCCCATCCTTCTCCTGGGTGGTTCCCCTTTCCTTCTGTGGCTTTAGAATGCTGTGCCATGCTGGCTGCTCCCATAAATTCCCTGGTATGCTCTGACACAGAATTCCAGACATGGTGTGAGCAACATGGAGGAGAGGGAAAAGCCTGATTATTCCCTGCTCGTGACAAAATGGCCCCCCTTCAAATGCTGGATGTTTTCCCTTTAAAATATTTTTATTTTCTTGCTGGGGAGTAGTGGTGTATGCCTTTAGTCCCAGCACTCAGGAGGCAGAGGCAGGTGGATCTCTGAGTTTGAGGCCAGCCTGGTCTACAAAGTGAGTTCCAGGACAGCCAAGGTTACACAAAGAAAACCTGTCGTGGAAAACCAAAAATAAATAAACAAATACTATGTTCTCATTTTTGAGAAACGGTCTCACTTTGTAGCCCAGGCTAGCCTTGATTGCCATTCTCAGGCCTTGGCCTCCCAAACACTGATACTACAGAGGGCTGTTGTTACAAATCTAAAGTCTGTCTAATCTCACCCAAGTGTGGTTTACTCTTTGAGAAAAATCCATTGCTGAACCCTTACTCTGTCTCCTGCCAAGGAAGCTAGTGGGAAAGGGTTAGCATGAGGCTCCTTAGTTCTCAGGCAGCAGTCCACTCTCTCTGCTGTGGGTTCTTCATTTCCAGACCTGACCAGCTGCAGAATGGAAATGTTTGACAAAACTTGTGCCTGTCCTGCAGACATACAGACTTCAATCTTTCCGTCATTGCCCCAAACAGCATAGTTTAACAAGTGTGTGCACAGCATGGAACAGAAGTAGGCAGGAGTGTGTGAGGTTGGAGCCAGTGGGCTGTTCAGAAAGTCTCAGAGGGTAGATGGTATCCTTGGAAACAGAACAGGTATGGTGACACATGCCTGTAATTCTAGCATTTGGGAGGTAGAGGCAAGAGGGACAAAGTCCCAAAGACAACACAATGCAGATTCTCTGTGTAATATCCATTTTTACGTGGCTTATTTTTTATACTACCTTTACTGTCTCTTTAAAGACTTTATTTTTTAAAACTATGTATTTGTTTCTATAACTCCATATATCATCTTTTTTGTCTCTTTCAAGCCTGTAGTTCAAGTTAAGATGAAGTCACAGTGGTCAGGATGGACTGTGAGGCCATCGCCTGGGGCTTGGATCAGGACAGGAATCTGAACAGGGATGGGGAAGGCCATGAAGTCATGGAGCTTCAGACAGATGCTGCAAACAGTTATGATGCCTACGCTGGAGAGGTCCAAGCAGAATTTCCCGCAGTGCAGCCACGAGGATTTAGTTCCTGTGGGCCTACGCCTGAGACTTCTGGCTATCTAGGCTGACGGTGACTCCTGCTGTCTTTGCCACTGGCTCACGGTGTGTAGCCACAACAGCTGCAGGGAAGGATTGCAGCCATGCTCCTTCCTTGGTTGTTGACCATGAGACTCCTTCACCCTGGCCTTTGACATGAAAGGTCACTGGTGCCTAACAAGGGCATTCTTTAAACCATGCCTTGCAGGTGTTTGGGTCAGCACCACCCCGGCAGCCAGCCGGGCTTTCTTGAAGACAAGCTTTATGTTGCAACATTCTGTAACAATGTCTCTAGTTCTTTGGTCAAAAACTTGATCCTGTTGAAGGCTAGGCTGACAACCTTGCAGAGGAGGAGAGATGACACCTTCAGCCTGTGATCCAATGCTGGTAGCCTGTGCTGCACATGGAATTTTATCCCTAAAAAATGTGCTCACATTTCTTTGAGCCAGGGGGCTTTCTGTCCTGAGAGAAGGTTTAGATGGTGGGCTTACTGTGTGCATGCTGCTTGGCCAGCAGCAAAATTAACTGTCCATTTGTGTTTTTATGAACTCATCTGGGACTGGAGTCCATTTTTATGGACTCAGTGAGAAGGAGCTATGCTGCATGGATGTGGGCACCTCAGACACACAGCATGGAGGCTGACCAGCTGGACCTGCAGGTTCTGGCAAGCTAGTGTACCCTCTCTGTGTCTGCTTTTTGTACGGCTCCTAGCTCCTCGCTATAATCCTCTAAAGTGGCATCCTTGACATGGATACATGTGAGAGTCTGTCTGCTTGCTGTGCAGGCATGGGACTCTCCTAGCTGTAACCCTGGCTGTATCCTTGATGTAGGTGCATGTGAGAACCAGGCATTCTGGTGGAAGGGCTGTGGTAAGACTCTTGTTTGCTTTGCTGTATAGCCGCTCTGAGGCTTCACCAAGCACAAGTGTGTAGACATCCTGAGGTGCAGAACCTGTGGGCCACAGACACCTCCGGTAGTGGAATGGCTGTTACCACACGGAAGATGCCCTGTCTCCCAGAACTGTATGCTAAATTCTGACTGAAGTGTGTCTCAGCTGACCCTGTGCTTCATCTCACTTTAAAATTTTTCCTTTGATGATTCCAATTAGAGATGTTTTCTCTAAAATGTCCCGTGGACAGTGCATAGTGATGAAAGGAGCCATCTCCAGCAATTACAACAGTCTGCAATGAGCAGGAGACAAGTCAAGCTCTCTGACTCACTAGCCATGAACTTGGCTAAGTGATATACCTCCTGGGTTCACAGACTGATGTGTAAAGCCTCACTTCTCAGTGAGCGGGAAGTAGGTGTGAGCAGCTGTACCAACCCCTCAGTGGGCCCGTGGCTCTGTTGGTTCGAGGACCCTCACATGTATGAAGTACTGCATTGGTGGGTGAAACATAAGCACAAGTAAAGGTGGAGGAGCCAGATGCCATTCCACACACTCACGTGGGTGGGAACCCAGTGGGGTCAGGATCCTATGGGCATTTTTTGTCCTGCCATCCAATTCAGAATGTTCTTTGTATTTCTTCCTGGGTATAGCTCTGAGCAGTTGGACAGACAAGTTACTTCAAGAAGACATAAGGAAGACTTCCACATGAAAAGTCTTCCCAAGATGATATGCCCAAGTTCCTTGTGACTGGATGGTTTTCTTTTGGTCTGGACAACTCTTGTGAGCTTCACATGTAGGGCATCTGAGTATTCTCTGAGCTGAGGGACCACTATGTGCTCAACACCAACCTTATAGCAAAGGTCACTAGTTTCGTGCCACCCTTAAGAGCATCTGCCAGGCAGCTCAGCGGTCCAGTTTCATTTGCTTTCCCAATGGCATGAGGAAGGCAGACAGAGGAGCAGGCAGTCACATGGACATGTTCCATACTCGGCCTTACCCCTCCTGGCTGGTGAGTCTTGCACCCACAAAGCAGGTGATGAAATTTGAGCCTCAGCTGCAGGAATTCGAATCTCTTCCTTCGCATTTCCTTTTCACATAGAGTTGGGAAAGGGGACGGCAAAAGTCTGGAAGGCCAGTTGATTTACTGACCTTTGGCACATTAGTCTATCTTTTGTGAATCAATAAACTATAAAACAGTATCAAGTGATCCAGGGTAACTTGGTCTCGGCTTAGCACACTGTTGCAGCTCCATTGCTCACACAGCGGTGTGTGGTGGCCCCCTGGGTCTCCTGCAGCACACCCAGCAGTGCCGCGCCACCCTGCCTATGTTCCGGGATCCCTGTGGGCTGACGCATGACCTGAGGGTACAGCCTGCTGCTAAAGGAGCCCAGCCCTAGATTCCAGTGGGTGATCCGCCATGCCACATCCCCAAACGCAATCTGTGACCCACCATGACCTGCCCAAACCTAGTCCTATTAATCCTGGCCAGGGAGGGGCACTCTCTTGGCCACCTAACTCTGTCTGCATCTGTACATGTTAGAACTGGTTCCCAAGTCCCAGCCTTGTCCTGGGCAATGCAGGATTGTGCTGGATGGAGAGACCAGGATGGCCTTTCAAGTATAAAATTAAAAATCCTCAAAGAGGATAAACTGTATTTTGGATACATTTTTCACCTTTGTAAAAATAAAACAACAGATAAAAGGCACATCTGAAGGAAATATCCTGTAAATGTATATTACTTTCACTTCTTTATCTTTTATACAGTTAGATCATAATATGGCTAAGGAGTAAACAAATCTTTAAAACATTAAACATCTCAGATGAGAAAATAAAGAACTCTATAACTTCTGTAATATCTGAAAAGCATTATAAACAGGGCTGAATTTGGTTTCACTGAATCCAAATGTGTTAATTTATGGACAACTCATTAAAATTTTGTCTTTAGAAAAGAAAATTAATGAAAAAGATTCACCTGCCAGAAGTCGGCCACGGTGGCGGGAAGTGGGCCCTGGGTGGCAATGTATGCGGGGTTTCGGGGGTCATGGTCCATCTGCAGGAAGAAGAGAGTGGGTACAAGCGTCAGTCACTCAGGCAGGAAGACTTTGGAACACAGGGCTGTTAACAAACAAGTCCTGCATGGCAAGACCCTCCACCCTCAGATGAAAACAAGTATACAAAAAGTCAGGGGCCTCTAATTGACCGAGTCCTTCAGCCTGGCTGTCACGTTCCAGAGCAGTTCACACAAAGGAAGACCAGGAGCTGAGCAGGACAGAGCCAGCACCTGGCTGTACAGGCAGTGCTGTTCAGCACACATTGAGACTCTCCTTGGGGCAGGGAGACAGCTCCACCCACTCCAGCATGTGTGGAAGCCTGCCAGCGCTGGACTTCAGTAAGAGTGGCTAGACCTGAGCCATGGGCCCATGCCCACATGCAGTGGACAAGTCTGTGGGTCTTGAAAGAGTGACCACATAAAGAGATGCCTGACTGAGGAGCTCATCATGTTGGGTGTTCTGCTCATCTTGAGAGGGGCACATGCAGCCAGCTACCTGGCCTGGGGATCTCTGGCCTCGTTTCAGTGTATGTGTGTCTGCCACATGTCTGCATGTGTGTGTTCAACTGTGTGTGTCTACAAATACATGAGTGACTGTGCATGCTTTTGTGTGTGTATAACCATGTGTCTATATGCCTATGTGTATGTGTCTGTCTGCACATTTGTGTCTAACGTGTCTGTGTGTCTTTGTGTGTGTGTGTCTATATGTATGTCTCTGTAGATGTATCTGTATGTGTGTATGTCTTCATGTCTGTGTCTGCGTCAGCATCTCTGTGTTTCTTGGTGTGTGCATTCCATCTGTGCCCATCTCCGTGTGTGTATTCACAGGCACTTCACAGACATGGGCCAGCCTTCTAGAAGTCCATTTCCATCTCATCTCTTCTCTGACTATGAGAGACCGAGAACAAAGAGTGTGACTGAGGCTACTTGGTTTGTCAGCATGTGCCTTGCTTGCTCCCACAGTGGAAGTCCGGCATAACAGCCCTTAGCCTCAGTGGTTGACTTGAAGACTGACTATTCGGGGAAAAAAGAAAATGGACACAAGAGCAAACATTTTGAGGTGAACAGGAAAGAAGCCAGATTGACGGGCTTCCTGCAGGGTCGTCCTTGGATACTGGTTATTGCTCTCCCCAAGCTACAGAGCAGTTCTTCCCCTTTCAAAAGGGACCCAGAGACCAGCCCTAGGGGAGAAGCCTGGGACACTGCATGGGGGTGGAATCTGGTCAAGACAGCCACTCAGTCAGACCCGCCCTGTCCTTGCCAAGTCCAAAGCTGGCATCCAACATGTGGACTTTTGTGTTTGATTAAAGATGTGGAATGTGGAATGAGAGCATAGCTCAGTGGTAGAGCACTTTCCTAGCATGTATAAGGCCCTGAATTTGAATAATCAGTACACACACATACACACACACACACACACACACACACACACACACACAGGAGTGGGGGGGCTGCATTTAAGAATAACTGTTGACAATTCATTTCTCAGCACAACCATAAAGGAAAGATGTTTTAACCATATGCTCAGTGTGGATGCTCGGGGAAGAGTCTCGAGCCCCCATGAGCCCATGCACTGCTTGTGAGCACTCACAGGGATGACGGCTGTCAGCACAGAAAGGTGCTGGATGCACCTTGTAATTATGTGAGCCATAAAAGAGGGCGAGAGCACAAAGCAGCTGGTGCAGGTTATTCCAACACAACAGCAATGCGATGCTGGCTGGGGTGGGGGCAGGGCAAAAGCTTTCTGTGCATCTAATTTCATGATTCGTAATTAAAACTGGACCTCGTTTTGAGATTCCCAGCATACACAATACAGGTAAAATTATGTTTCTCTCACTGAAAGCCCCAATTAAGATGTTTCAGCAGAAAAACGCTTAGCAGAAATGAGGAGTTTTGATTTTTCAAAATATGCATTTGCTGGGGGTGACAGCTATTTACAGAGACCCTGTCTCTCCTGCAAACAGGCAGGGGAAGTGAGTACCTCACTCCCTACTCGGATGCAATTTCTTTTGCCTAAAATTGTGACATGTTCAAACTACCAATTAAACTGTTTTCAGAATGAGAACTACAAGATTAAAAGGAAAAATATGGGCAGTGTTTGGGGAGGGCAAATGTGTCCACTTTTGTGATAGGTCTGAGTTGTCATTAAAGAAAAATTCTCTAACCCCATCACACTTGCTCAGACACCAGGCAGAAGTAAAGAAAGCCAAGGGTGGTACAGGAGGCATCCAGGAGAAGAGGTGGTGAGCAGCTGCAGACGCAGGGCAGGGAGATGATGCCCAGGCAATGCTGCCTTTCCAGGAGGTGACTGTACAGAACACTTGGTGCCCACCAGTGTGAGGCAGCAGGAAGCCTGCCCTGGTTCGGTTCAGTCTTTGAGTAAAAGTGAGGCAAATATTTAGCTAGACAGACAAAAGTTTTACCACATCTGAGTTTTCAAGGCAGGATAACTGTGTTTGGAAGAGGGTGATGAGTTTCTGTGAATGAGACTTTTCTTAATAGGGGAATCCGACAGACCTGCCACTCCAGCATCCTCTACCCTTCATGGCTGACGTTTCTCTCTTTTCTCCACATTGCTTCCCATTTCTCCTTACAGCTTCCATACACAAGCTGCCAGTTATACACAGTTCTATTGTGTATGATAGAGTGGGGGGTGTGGGTATGCTGGACACTCTGACTTCTAGGTACATGTTATCAAATGGAACTCCATGGACATGAGTACACGCACGTGTCCAAGCAGATATTCTGAGTGCATCAGTAAATACTTGCAGGGCACTGAGGTGGATACCATGCTCTAGGGCTGGCAGCTGTTGGGGACACACCCACACTTCCTTTGTGAAGTCTCCCCTCTGCTGCTGTGAGCATACCATTTAGCTTCCAGTGGTAAGATGACAGACTGGCAGAGCAGTGGTCTCATCAACACTGTCTTCCTAATGGGATCTTCCTCAGGGCCCCAGCCTGCTCAGAGAGATGAGTATAACAGATAATCCAAGGAGATTCATTCAAGTGACTTTAAGGAAACCAAGTCAGAAGGCACTAGGACCCAAGCACACTGAGTCTAAGAGTTCTGCTTGAACAGTATAATAAAAAGGAAAGCCATTCACCTGTGTTGAATCTAGCCTTTGCTGGGCTGATTCTCAGGGTGTTATCACAACATGGGGTGCAAGTCTGTGTATTTATACATGAACGACTTGAAGAACAAACTAGTGTCTTTCTGTTAAACATAGAGGGCAACTGTTAAATGTGTGAGTGACTGGCTTCTTCACACTGAAGCCCTCAGAAATGTCCCAAATAAAACTGACTTTAAAAACAGAGCATCCAGCATTCCAAGTCAGAAGCCCTTAAGAGTTTGGGAGGAGAGAGGAGGGAGGAGGGCGCACATCCCCACTGCAGATGTTAGTGAAGAAGTGTTTACTCCAAACGGGTCCTGTCCTCCCCAGGGTACCCCCCAAAATGGCCAGTTTAGGGAGAAACACAGGGTCCTGGGTGCTGCAGTTATTCAGAGTGACTGTATTTACTCTAGTTCTCCTGTGTCTCCTACAGCTCTCACATGAGCCAAGTTTCACAGACTTCTTCTTCTTCTTCTTCTTCTTCTTCTTCTTCTTCTTCTTCTTCTTCTTCTTCTTCTTCTTCTTCTTCTCCTTCTCCTTCTCCTTCTCCTTCTCCTTCTCCTTCTCCTTCTCCTTCTCCTTCTCCTTCTCCTTCTCCTTCTCCTTCTCCTTCTCCTTCTCCTTCTTCATCTTCTTTTTGATTTTTCAAGGCAGGGTTTCCCTATGCAGCCCTGGCTGTCTTGGAACTCTCTGTGTAGACCAGGAAAGCCTCAGACTCAGGGATCCTCCTGCCTCTGCCTCCAGAGTGCTGAGATTAAAGGCCCGTACCAACATGCATGGCCAGGATGCTTTCTTAAACTCCAACAGGACTAGACTCTTGTCCTGATGCCAAGTCTTCACATGGGGAGGTCCTTGGTACGAGAGCTTTGGAACCAAGAGACACTGCTTAAGGCACTTTCATACTCTGAGTAGAGATTTAACATTGGTGTATACCAAACTCATAGGCACAGATGTTTGCCTGAATATTTTCTGAGAGCCCACGAATTGTCCCCCGCACTTGGCCAATTTCTTAGGACATCTGTCATCCTTTTCTTAGGATCCACCCCGTCCTGACTTAAATTAGTTAAATGCATTCAGACTGAAACATTCCTTTTCCTCCTGCCACTGACACAGTAGGATGAACAACTGAGCTTGTGTCTTGGTGGTGTGAGGAATCTCAGGCTGGTTTCAGGTCACATGCTGGGCTCCTGTTTGCACCATGGCTGAGTGGGTGGCCTTACTCGGTCTCAAGGCCTCCAGAGTAGGCTAAGCTCAGTACTGAGAATGAGCCATGGTTTCTCTCTCACAAGCGCTACGTGGGACGGCAGAATCCCCATTTACTCTCATGACCCCGATTTAAAAGCAAAGACTGCTCTGGTATTTACTACTGGGTGACTTCCCTGAAATTTAAGGAGGACTAAGCACAGATGTAACTGTTGTAGTTTTACGTGGCACAGTTAGGACTGTCTGGGCTGTAATTGTGAGCTAGTTGCTCATTCAGTGGCTGCTAGGAAGGTCATTATCAGGGTTCCTCCAAGTTATCTCAGAGAGACGGCACAATGAGTTTCTTCTGGCTTATTCTTACAATCCAAATTTGAAGGAAAAAAGGAATTAAAACATGAAGTAAAGAGAAAATGAAAGTTACCAGAATATTGCCTTTTCAACTGAACCTTCTGACCTGCAGCTGTGGACAGCAAGGCCTGGGAAGTCACTCTGAACATCGCTCATGGGACCCTCCTGTCACCACCAAAGAATAAATACCCTGTGACCCTTGTGGACCTGTGGATGGTGCAGCTGTGAGCCATGTGAACCCACACTGAGGCAGGGCTTCAGCCTGAAGCCCACACCTAGCCGGGTGGCATGTACTCTTGACGTTCACACTTGGAAATGACTCCTGCTTCCGTTCTGACTTTCTCATCCAGTTCTTCTCAGGAAGGAGGGGTCAGGATAAGAAGAGAACTGCTTCAGCTGGTTTTGAGTGGCTGTCACCTGTCAGTCTTCATCATGAAGAGCCTGAGCCTGGGCACTTGCTCGGAAGTGAGTCAGCTAGCAAGGCTCAAACTAGAGCTTGAATTAGTCCTACAGAAAGACGAATTGAGCAACTCCAAACGAGAGCCACTGAGACAGCTGAGCCCAGGCTTCCAAGTCCACTCCTGCTGAGGGAAAGAAGCCATCCCTAGCGATGCACTGCAGCTAAGTCTGTGTCTGTATGTATACACATGAAACAGTCTGGGCTCAGGCAGTACAGACCAAACACCAGTTCTTCATTCAGTTCATGTCTCACAGAGGCTCACACTCACTGGGTGGACATGAGGTCAGGAAATGGAGTCAGCTACACATGCTGGAGTCTTAACCACAATTTTACCCAACGGGGACGGTAACATCTCATAACAGTCTGTCCAAAGCCCTTTCTTGCTAACACACTGGACATGCTCTCATAGATGGCATCCTATTAGAGGAGTGGAAAGAGCCTAGGACATGATGATCCAGGGTTGTGACCTGGAGATGACCTGTGCACTTTTGGTCCTTGGTGCTGTGGGGACCTCATCAGAAAACACTGCAGGCCCTGTGTGGTGAATGGGAACTTCAGAATGGAAGTGAGGTTCCTGATGCTTCCTGAGTCCAACTGAGTGAAACGCCCGATGTGGTAAATGCTACATCTGTCCCAGATCCACACGATGAAACCCTCTGCTTTGATTAGGATGCCTCTGACCATGGTTTGTGACTCGGCATGGCTTCTCTCCCAACTACAACATCCCAGCTCCACAGTGGAAGCCAGCCAAGCCTCCTCTGACACCCAACTTTCCAGTCCTTCTCCCCCCCCCCCCCACACCAATTTTCCCTCTCTTCTTCTCAGGCTGGAAACAGTGCATCCGTCCTATGCCTAAAGATGTGCCACTAAAGGAATGTGACATCACAAGGAGTGCAGAGAGACAGCCCTGTGTCCTCCCTCCCCAGTGACCATGTACTTACGATGGGGCTGGCATTGATGTAGTCTGAATTGCTATGGCTGTTCTGAGACTTCAGCAGGATCCTGGAGTGGTCATCTGCAAGCAAGCCAAGAACAGAGGGTTAAATTCTGTCTAGATCTCCAACTGTAGGAATGCTAACCACTGATTAGGGGGTGCCTGTGTGGGCTCCATGTGCCCTAAAACTCCTCTTCCAGCCCTTCTCCGCTCTGGTGCCCACCTTGCAATGTGGGCCTTTCCTTTCCACACTTCCTGTATGAATCTTTGGCATAAGGGACATGTACAGGGTGTGTGGGGAAAGGCACCGAGGGCCTCTCATTTAGAAGAATTTAGACACCTTGACAGTTTTCCTGTGTAGAGCTCAAATGCCAAGTTTATCTTCTGTGTAGTGTTAACCGAGCACTGGCCTTTTAGTGACGGACAACTCTGTCAACCAACAGTAAATAAACATAAGCTTGGATACTAACAGGAAGGCTGCCATCCGAAATGTGAGTTGTTGGCAAATCATTAAAACCTTCAGACTACTAGAATTTAGTTTCAAAAGGAAAGTAAGAGCCAAAGAAAATGTAGACACCAAGGGTACAAAGGAGAAACATGTTCACAGTTAAAATGAGTCCTCAAAAAGCAGAATCTGACTACTGTGGAAACTGGCCCCACAGTGGGATCAGTGGTACAACACCTCAGATATGGAACAAACTGCCTCCTACCTGCTGTGACCCTCTGTGCCTTCTCTCCAGGAATTTCCAAAGTGTGGCTTTAGCAGAAGGTACAGGGTACATGTGGTGTTGGGGCAGATGTGAAGACGGTACTGCCTAAGAGCACAGGCAAAAGATGTGAAGACGGTACTGGCTAAGATCCTGTAAAAACTCTGTTTTCCTCCTTGGGTGGCAAGTTCAGATGTTGCCACCACTTCTGATCACTGCTTCTCCCCACCAGGGATGTTTCTTTGGGGAGCACACAACATCATGTCTTTTCTTCTGGGGACACAGAGACATCTGTGCTTCCCCAGACAGCCACTTCCTGAAGAAGGTAGCTCTCGGGTGCCCTGTGTCTCAGTGAAGGCCTGAGGACTTTTCCCCTCTTGTGTTTCCTGTAATTTATTTTGAGACAGGGCCTCACTATGTAGCTTCGACCACTCTGGAACTTGCAATGTAGACCAGGCCGGCCTCAAACTCATAGAGATTGATCTACCTGCTTCTGCCTCCCCAGTGCTGGGGTTAAGGGCATGCACAACCATGCCTAGCTCTCTGGCTCTTTTGTTTCTCTTGAAGATTTTACTTAAATTTCAAAAAAGTGTGTCTATGTGTGGGTGTGCATGTGTTTGTGTGTGTGTGTGGTGGGGTGTGGGTGTGCATGTGTTTGTGTGTGTGTGTGTGGTGGGGTGTGGGTATGCATGTGTTTGTGTGTGTGTGTGGTGGGGTGTGGGTGTGCATGTGTTTGTGTGTGTGGTGGGGTGTGGGTGTGCATGTGTTTGTGTGTGTGGTGGGGTGTGGGTGTATATGTGTTTGTGTGTGTGTGGTGGGGTGTGGGTGTGCTTGTGCCATGGTACATGTGTGGGGTCAGAAGACAACATCATAGAGTTGGTTCTTTCCTTCTACCTTTAATGTAGGTGGGTTCTGGAACTGAACTCACGTTATCAAACTTGCATAGCAGACATTTTACCTACTGAGCCATCTTTCTGGACTTTAATAAGATTTTTTATTTGTTAAGTATGTGGGTTTATGTGTGGGTATGTGCACATGGGAGTACAGGTGCCCACAGAAGCCAGAGGTGTCCCATACCCCCATGGAGCTGGTCTTTATAGGTAGTTGTGAACTGCCCAAAGTGGGTGCTGAAAACTAAATTTGGATCCTCTGGAAGATCTCCCATAGCACACACTATCCTCTACTTCACTCTGTACTCAATGATGACCTTAAATATCATCCTTAAATATGACCTTCCACATCCCAGAACTAGGGTTACAGGCACTCCCCATCACAATGGATTTATGCAGTGCTAAGGATCAAACCCATGGCCTCATATATGCTAGGCAACCAGTCTATGAACTGAGCTGCATACACCCCGGCCATAATTAAAAATCACAATAACAACACGACACTAGGGGCTGGAGAGATGGCTCAGCGGTTTATCAGTGCATACTGCTCTTGCAGACAACCTCAGTTGGGTTCCTAGCAACCGTATTGGTGTACCACAACAGCCTGTAACTCCAGCTCCTGGGAATCTGATGCTCTCTTCTGGCCCCTGAGGGAATCTGCACTTGTGCACACACTCACACACAGACATACATGCATGCATGGAATTTAAAACAACCACCACCATGTTCTAGGGTTGGGGAAGTGAAGAGACTTCTATCAGGTTGAACTTGGGAAGCATGATCTCCTGGGGCTCTTGGCAACAAATGGCTGCGGGCCGGCAGGCAGTCTGTCAGAGTGTGATGGGACTGTTCCCAGTAGAGACAGGATTAGATGTGCAACTTCCAGAGACAGGAAGAAGGCTCACACATCTCACAGTATGAACATTCACCTACTCACCTATGTGCCTGTGGAAGGATGCAGAAGCATCATGAAGGCACTTAAGACAGAGGTTGTCAAACCATCTCTACAGTTTTTAACAGAGGTGTGGATGATAAAAAAAAAATCCCATGGTCTTGATGGCTCCTTCCTGCATAACAGTCCTTCTAAGTGCAAACTGACAGCATCGGGAAACTGAGGTATGCCTTCCTTTCTGACTCCAAGTTATCATCATAAGTTTTTGCTAAGGAATATTCTTAATTTATCCAGTATTCTATATTTTCACACATACTAGAAAAAAAAAGTTGGTGTGGTGGTCTGTTAAACCAACTCTATAATAGAGCTATGTTTCCAGCTGCTTCCAGAGTGTTCCAGAGGGGCACCTGGAAATCTGACTTATGTAAATGTTCTCAACACACCATCCTTAGGTCTGTGCTGCTCGCAGCTGGGGGCCTCTCCTGAGAAACATTTATAAACAGCTGGGGCTGGGGTGAGAGAGAACAAGGAAAAGAAAGATCCCAGCTCACGATTTCCTGGCTCCAGTGCTGCCTGTTCAGTAAGTAATGTTCTTAGTGCAGTTTCAGGTTGCACTAGGGAGGTCTGAGAGTGACTGTGGCTTCTTTCAAAGGGCCAGTGTGGCCCAGACAGGGTAGCGGTGTGCCTGGGCTTAGCAGGTGGCACAGCTGGACTTTCTTATCAGAAAGCCATGAAAATGTCCCCAACATCTGGAGGCTCAGGGAGAGAAAAGTGGGGTCCAGAAGCCTGAAGTCTGAATGTGAAGAGACTCTGTCATGGCTGCTGCCTGCTACTGTACAGCAGAGACAGCTCCACGGAGCTGCGGTGGATCCCTGTGCCAAGCACAGGCAGACTGCACATTTATCCTTTAGGCATTTTTGTAATAGCCTCGACTCAGGGAGAGGCCTTCCTGCCCTCAGACAGTATATTTGGTTTTGTACTGTAACATTTTGCTTTTCAACGTAAGCTATTTTGTTTTTAACCTTGGTCCACTTTGGGCCATGTATTTGGAAACCTGTGCAGTCACCCTGGAAGGGCTAGAGCACCATGGACAGCAGGCTCACGCGCAATGTTAAGTCAGTAGCAAATCTCCAACCTAATTTGTGGTTTTCTTTCCTTGTTCGTATTTTTTTTTTAAATTTATTTTAATTTATTTTGCAATACAATTCAGTTCTACATATCGGTCACGGATTCCCTTGTTCTCCCCCCTCCCATCCCCCTCACCTTCCCCCCAACGCCCCCCCCCCCCATTCCCATCTCCTCCAGGGCAAAGCCTTCCCCACAGACTGAGGTCAACCTGGTAGACTCAGTCCAGGTAGGTCTAGTCCCCTCCTCCCAGGCCGAGCCAAACAATCCTGCATAGGTCCCAGGTTTCAAACAGCCAACTCATGCAATGAGCACAAGATCTGGTCCCACTGCCTGGATGCCTCCCAAACAGATCAAGCCAATCAACTGTCTCACCCATTCGGAGGGCCTGATCCAGTGTGGACCACTCAGCCATTGGTTCATAGTTCATGTGTTTCCATTCATTTGGCTATTTGTCCCTGTGCTTTATCCAACCTTGGTCTCAACAATTCTCGCTCATATAAACCCTCCTCATTCTCGTTAATTGGACTCCCAGAGATCCACCCAGGGCCTAGTCATGGATCTCTGCATCCAGAAAGGCGAGGGTCGAGGGAAAGAGAGCTTGGGGGAGCGGGAGATCCCAGCTGGATCAACAACAGAGAGGGAGAACAAGGAATAGGAGACCATGGTAAATGAAGACCACATGAGAACAGGAAGAAGCAAAGTGCTAGAGAGGCCCACAGAAATCCACAAAGATACCCACACAACAGACTGCCGGCAATGGTCGAGAGACAGCCCGAACTGACCTACTCTGGTGATGGGATGGCCAAACACCCTAATTGTTGTGCTAGAAACCTTGTTCGTATTTTTAAAGTAATGCTACAGGAGCCAGCAAGAGGAAAGCATACAGTATTATGAGTGTCAAAGACAGGCTTTCCGAACTACAAGGTTTAGCGTGCCTGCCTGTCCTTCAGGATGCTAACGAGGGCAAAGGGGCCCACGAGATCAGTCTATACACGTGAGGCCAGCTGCAAGTTCCAGGGAAGCCAGGGTGGCTGTGAACAAGCAGCTGGTCTACCCCGGTCTCCGCCTTACGAAAGTTACTCCTCCCTGCTCCCAGGGCAACACGTGCGGCAGAATGGCCACACACACAGGCCCAGACGACGGCAGCCTGGAGCCATTTCAGTTAACAAGTGCGTGTGGTTTACAAAACCCAGTCTGAGAACTAAGAAGCCAGGAACATCTCACTTTCTGCATCTGGTTCTATAGTTGTTGGAGCTATTTTCTCTCAAGTGAGATCCACAATCTCATTACCTGGGAGGGACAGGAACATACATGGAGAACACTGTTGATCAAACCCACCACACACCATCCTCTTCTGACTCAGCCAGTCTCTGTCATACATGAGGACCTTGTTCAGGAATATCCCTAATTTCTACAATAATCCATATGTTTATATACATATCTTTGATTACCTGGAGCCCTGAACCACATATTAAACAGGGCTATATTCTTTCTTTCTTTCTTTCTTTCTTTCTTTCTTTCTTTCTTTCTTTCTTTCTTTCTTTCTTTCTTTCTTTCTTTCTTTTTTTAAGACAGGGTTTCTCTGTGTGGCTGTGGCTGTCCTGAAACTCCCTCTGTAGACCAGGCTGGCCTTGAACTCACAGAGATCTGCCTGCCTCTGCCTCCCGCCACCACCACCAGGCACCAGGACTATATTCTTATTTCAGATTGAAGAATTGGAGGCCCACAAAAATCAGACAGTGTTCTTGTCCAGTCTCAGGAGAAAACAGTTTCAAGGCTAAGCCCTGCCATTTGCTAGCCTGGAGTGTTTGGATAAATTACTCAACATTTCAGAGGATCGGACTGTCTTTCAAAATATAAGGTTTATTATCTAATTACAAGACTGTTGTAATAAATGGCATCTATTATTGGAACACAGTAAAGAGTTCAGGAATAGGTTTAAGACTACAGATGGACCTGCAGATGGAGTGGAAGTCCACTGAGTTAGCAAAATGCATGTAGAGACCACTGTCTTGTCAGTAAATACAAAATGACTTTCACAAATGCCAACATAAGAAACAAGTTCCAGAGTTGCAAGGGCATAAAGCCCGGGAGGATAGTCATCCTGGAACACTGTGCAGGGCTCTGAAGTTTCATCAGTAATGGATGTGGGATCTCAAATCTTGGTATGTTTAGAAGATTCATGGAAGCCATCTTTGGTTGGCATACCATCTTCTAGATTAGACCTCTTAGAATGGCAGTTTCTATGACTCCTGGGATTGCTACTCATATGGTCCAAACAAGCTGCAACACGTATCCAGCCATCTCCATCTCACTGCTACACACATTCCTCCAACTTGCTTGTCTCTTGATATTTCTTTTCTCTCCATGGTGCTCATCCTTCCACGCTCCCCAAGACTCCACGCTCCTCAATCTCACTGTTCGTCATCCCTCCCTGTGCTTACCCCTTCATGGTCATCAGATCTCCATGTGCTCATCTCAGCTCCTTGTGCCCCTCTAGGTTCCTCGTCCCTCCTTGTGTCTCAGACCTCCATGCTGTTCGTCCCTCTGTGCCACGCATTTGCCCGTGTTGCTCATATACCTGTGTTCCTCACTCCTCCTTGTACTTCAATCCAGTGACTGGCCTTCACTTCCTTAATTTCACAGGCCCATTGACAGTTGATAAACAGCAATTATGCAACTAGATATTACCTACTGCCCTCCATAAACCAGACATCAATGCTGCCCCCATGTTCCCAGTGAGGGATCACAAACACAGAGAGATGACCGTGTTCAGACCTGCTATAGTTAGGCAAAAGAACACACTGTTACATGTGTTTGCACCAATACTCTGAGAAGCCAGATGAATGTCTCTGAAGACCTAGGAACAGAAAGCAGTAATGTGACACGCTTTTCTTGTTGCTGTGACAAAGTACCAGAGGCAGCAACTTAAGAAGCAATTTAACTTCCTTCATGCTGGGGGAGACATGGTACCTTGTTACATTGTATCCACAGTCAGGAAGTAAAGATAACTGAGCACTGATGTTTGGCTCTCTTTTTCCTTTTATTTGGTTGAGTATACCAGTCCATGGGATGGTACCATCCACATTTTGGGTTGAATGTTTCCTCTTTAATTAAAGTTATTTTTTAAAATTTATGTATGTGGGTGCATCTATGTAATACCTACATGTGTGTATATATACATGCATCACATGCTTGCCTGGTGCCTGTTAGAGGGATCTTCTGGAACTGGAGTTCTGGGGAATCGTGAGCCACCATGCAAATGCTGGAAACCACTGAACCATTTCTCCAGTCCCTAGTTAAGGCTTTCTAAAATACTCTCAGACACACCCAGAAGTGTGTGTGATCCCAAATGTAGCCAAGTTGATAATTAAGATTAATATTCACAGGGGCTGGAGAGATGGCTCAGAGGTTAAGAGCACTAGCTGCTCTTTCAGAGGACCTCTGTTTGTTTCTCAGTGCCCATATGTGGCTATAACTGTCTGTAACTCCAGTTCCGGCAGAGCTAATGCCCTCTTCTGGCCTCTAAGGGCACCAGGCACACATATGGTGCACAGACATACATGTAGGCAAAACACCCATACACATATAATAAAAATAAATCTTGAAAATAAAAGATTAACTCTTAAAACTCAACGTCTTATCCCTCAAATATGTTGCTTTGCATCACAGCATTCCATGCTTGCCCTCTGAAGTCTCATGTCCACCCTTTGATGCAAAATACAGTTAGTCCGTATCTGCAAGTCCCCACAGCTTTGACAGTTCCAACGCCATTCAAAACTACAAAGCCTGACGTTTCTCCTGAGACCCCAGACAGTTTCAGCTAGCAGCCCAGGAAGATCAAAGTTGCACACTCCCAATATATAACGGCGCAGAATAAACACCCCTGTTCCAGAAGAGGGGGAGGCGATGATGGCAAGGGCAGGACGGAGCAGAACGGAAGCTGACAGAGAAGACCGAACCCTGCAGCCCCGTGTCTGGCATCTGTGGCAGCGACACCAGTCTGCAGTGACGTAAGCACCTGGACTCCAGCGGCCTTGGCTAGTTCCACCAGCGAGACCAGTCTGCAGCGCCATGTCTCCCTCAGGGTCGCCCTGCTCTGGGTCTTCAGCTTTCCTTAGTGGATAACCCACCATTCTGGCATTTTCAACCATGCAGCTTAGGCTTCGACTTCCCGACTCTGTCAGGGCCTTCTTTTTACAGAGCCCGACCCTGTCAGGCTTAGCCTGAGGAGCTTTCTGGAACCCTGCTGTAAACCTCCATGACCCTTTAGTCATTGTGTCCTTCATGCCTGCACATAGTACCATGTGGATGACAGTGTCGCCTGGAGTGTAGGTGGGCCCCTTGAACTGCAGTTCCGTCCTTCTCTTGCACTGATCCAGGGGAAGCACTGCCCTAGGGAGTTGTTTTTGAGCAGGGAACCCCTTTGTTGGTATTCTCAGTTCAAGCTCCCCCAGCCCTCCCCCCCCCCACGCCAATGAATTTACATTTTCACTAAATAGAGCCTTTGGTGGGTGGGGTCTTTTCCTTGAGGTACATTTCTGTCATCCCGGTATAGAAGTACACAGTTTCTCTTTAATGGTGCTAATCTAACAATTTCACTTGCTTTCTGGGCTGCCTAGTCAACAACTTTAAATTCATTTGTTTCCCTACCAAATGGTACATTTTTCATCTTTCCACTTTGCTTGTTGCCCTGCCCCTGCCCCCACCCCGTAGACCTGGATAAGAACCGTGAGCAGCAGTTATGCCAAAGCCTGAGTGCTATACTGTCTTGATAATTCTTCTGTCAGACAACTTAGGTCAAAACTCAGCCTCACTCAAATTTTTAGGACATGGGCAGAATGTAGACTCCACCAGACTGTGGATACCTCTGGGATTGGCCCTGTTTGTTCTGCTCAGGCCCAGTCATGTTGATGAGTTAAACTCCTACACCAATGTGGGTGGCAATACTGGGATGCAGGTAAAATCCCTTAAGTGTGGAAACCCAGCTATTCCGTCTGCTCTGCACTCTACCTATACCACCACTGATTGGCCCAAGGGGCTGCTCTGAGACATCCCTGCAGACCTTACAAGTGTGGTTTTTAAAGATGCGAGTTGTTGAACCACTTCAAGCTTATGCTCCCAAGAGGCCAGTGTGTTTTGCTAACTGTGAATCTTGTGTCCTTGTGCAGAGCTGAGTCACAACCCTCAGAGGACAGTGGGCAGAGGACCTGGTGGGAAGACCTCACAGATAGCATGGTCCTGGCTGGCTTGCCTCTATATACTTCTGTTAGGTCATTCAATGAATGTGTCACAAATGAAGGTGCTGAAACCCTCCCTGGTGAGCCCAAGTCATGAGTGCTTCCCCACCCTGTGCATCTAGGAGAGATCTGAACAGGTGCTCCTCACATTGGCACCAAGGTCCTGGTGGGAACACTCCTCTTCAAGCCCTCTTTGTGCCAAGTCAGTAGAGAGAGCCCCCATTCTGGCAGCTGATCTCACAGAACCCTGCCTGAAGATCTCTGTAATCTTACTGGTCTGTGCATTGTGTAGCTTGGGAAAAATAAGGCTTGTTTGGGGAACAGGAGAGCAGAGGGACCATCTTTGACAGATGTCATGATATTCAATGGGGACTGACAGATGTGTCCTCTGACCCCTAGAATGCTGTCTTAGGATCAGTAAGATGGTTCCAGGAAAACACAGGAAGAATATGCAGCTGGAATGATCCTATTTAACTCAGAGACTTCACCTGCAATGACCATTTGTGGAAGAATACCAAAGAACCCAAAAGGACCAGCCATCTCACAGTCAGAATGAGGACATCTTCAATAGAAGCAGAAGAGGGGTGTCTCAGGAAGGAGGCCATGGTCTCTGCTACTCAGGTGGAGGACCACAAGAGTGATCAAGAAGCCATGTCCAGGCCAAGCATGGTGGCATATGCCTTTAATCCAAACATCTGTGAGGATGTGTGCAGGGGCCGTGGCCCAGAATTTCCTACAGGAGTCCACCATCTAATGCTATCAGATGCAGATGTGCAAGGGAAAGAACTAGGCTCTTCCCTTAGTGACACCAAACTGAGGATGGACAAGGCTGCTTCTTAGTCGAGGAGGTGACACTAGTCACCTTTCCTCCATTTCCACCGGAAGACCAGCAGAACATGTTTCACAAACAGATATTTTTACCACCCATTCTTTGCTAGCTGCAACAGAGCTGCTTGCGGTAAGCATCCAGCCCCAAGGTGGGTCTCGGTGCACTCAGCCGGTTCATCTTCATCCTCGGTGTGTGTGAGCTGTCAGCACGGATGTGACAACGTTCCCAGCTGGGAGCGTTAGGTGACCAGAAGTGACAGCTCTCACTTCCAGAGATCAGGAAGCTCAAACAACTTCCCTGAAACCTGCAAACTGGCTGTACCTGACGGTCTTCACCTCCCACATCCGGCCTCTTTGTCTGCCTCACACTGGATCACAGGTAACATCATGGCCTCCCTGACTCAACCTGGAATGAGTCCTCCTCATCTGTAGCCCACTTAACTTTATCTCATGAAGACCTAGGACATAAACTCTAGAGTGTAATGCTGTTTTCTTGCCCCCCCTGAGCCAGATGACTAGGAGCACCCACCAGACATTTAGAAATCCGCTCTTTAACTCTCTGACCTGAGATTTCTGCTGTCTATGGGTCGTGGCTACTCAGGTGCATGTGTGGTCTTCAGTGGGACTCCAGATAGGGTTAGCCTGGTTCCTGACGAAAGGCTGCCATTAGCCAATCTTTGGAAGCCTCACTCTGCCGATGGTGTAAGAGCTATCGAGTCAATTAAGAATGAGTGGAATGGCGATGGAGACAGGAAGGTGAAGAGGAAGAATGTATGAGGACGGGAGGCTTCATGCACTGAGACTATGGAACACGCTGATCCCTGTAGCTCTGTGGAGGTGTGCTGGTCCAGACACAACTCTCAGGTTGGGGCGCCCTGGGAGAAGTCAAGTAAGCTTCCTGTGGACCTAAACAGCTCTCAGGCAGGCTCCTGTGTGGAAACCTCATGACTACCTGATAAGGGAGGTAGGTTCCTGGGAGAACTGCTTTACCTGGGGCATGAAGGGAAGAAAAGCAGGGCTGTTCTAAATTTAAATTTTGAGCCATGATGGTGTTCTGGTCAAGACAGAGTGAGACAAATGGCTGATGCACATGATGGGGATATCAAGGACCCTAGAGCATGGAGCCTGGCTCTAGACTGGGCCCTGTATCCTTGAACTTCATACAGTGAATTCCAGATACCTGCCTTCCAAAATCTGAGACCATGATTGACAGGATATTCACACAGGCCGTTAAGCAGTGGTAAGGTCATGGAGTTGGGTCCTGTTCCAGATGATAGTGTCCTTTAACAATGCTGCAGACTTGGACACTATGAGCTAAGGAGGGGCCTCAGCAGGAACTTGTCCTGCTGGCCCTCTCCTGGGGATGTTTAGGCCCCAGTTCTGGGAGAGAAAAGGCTGCTGCCATGTAAGTCACTCATCAGCTGCCATGGAGCCTGAGAGGGTCAATGAGGTCAGATGACATTAGTGATGTGACATCATTACTTAGTGATGTAACAACAGGGTTGCAACCATGGATAAGAACGTCCTTATTTTTAGATGTGGACTACTCTATTTTGATGTCATTATGCCTAAAATAGACTCATCATTTGGCCCAGAATAACGTTCCCAGGGAACCACACAGCTATGCCGAATGGGAGTGGCTGAGCCTAGAGCTAGTTTGTGGGTAACTGCCAAGTGATTTCAACAGGGGCTTTAAAGCGGTTTTGGGAAGTTTGGGAGCACCATGCCAAGCAGTGTAAGGAGAGTCCCTGGGAAACAGCATGTAAGTTATAATGGGCCAGTTCTGCAGCCAGACATCTGAGGATAAAAGCTAGCTTCCAACTTTGGGCGGGTTACATAGCCATTTTAGCTCAAGTTCTTCCACTTGCCGTGGGGACGGTACTGAGACTAGCACTGTTGTCGCAGGAAGGCACAAGGGAATACCTGGCCAGTGCTAGCTGTACACTGTCTCTACATACTTGAGCTTTGACAAGCTCAAGCTAGAGCTGTCAGGGTCTAGGATTGTATCCCACTGACAGACCGCAGTCGCAGACTCCACAACTGCACCTCTCCCAGAGGATGCCCCATGGATCCCAGCTAGCACCGAGGAAGGGAGGCGAACACAGTTGCCATGTTGACTCCCCTTCTACCAATGACTTGAAGATGTGAGAAATGATGTAAAAGAGTAGACAGTAAAGTTCGAGAGAGGAGGATGCGGTCAGCCAGGCAGGGGACAGAATCTCTGAGATTTAACAAGGTCCCCTCTGGTAGAGAGAAACAGTTCCTCTGCTATGATTCACTAACCATGGATGGTTGGGCAGGGCTGGCATCCTGGGGCTAACAACCACCTCTACGGAAACAACCTCAGATTCTGATGGCAACCTGGAAGTGAGCCAGCATGGCCATAGGAGTCCCACACAAATGTAGATGTGTACACTCTGAGTAAGAAAGCTAGGTCTGAGGAGTGAGCACCTGCCAAAAGCCAGGGGGAGGAGGGAACATGGGAGGATTTCCTCTCCTAGGGAGCAAGCTGGCTGCACATCATATCCACTCACTCCTGAGACAGCAGAAGTTGGTTCTCAACACTACCCAAGCATGAGACAGGAGGCCACTCTGTTCCAGGTCTTATCACACACCTGGGTCTCCAGCTCTTTGTTCTCTTTGGTTTTGTTCCAAGAAATATTCTTGCTTATGGATTCAGAACCACCATCTCCCTCTCTCTCTCTCTCTCTCTCTCTCTCTCTCTCTCTCTCTCTCTCTCTCTCTCTCTCTCTCTCTTTCTCACACACACACACACACACACACACACACACACACACATCATAATTCAGAGACAAAATTTTCTTTCTATTTATTTAAAATAGTATGCCAAAATAGCATTATATTTCTGCTGCTGATTTAAAAAAGCAGACCAGCAAACTACTGCATAATTCTTTGTAACCATGCACAAAACTGGCAAAAGCCTATGAAGTTCGTTAAAGTTCCAAGAGAATGCAACAAGACACAGCCACATGCGGGCCAGGTGCCTTATACGTGTGGGCTGCAGCTTCTTTGAGAATCTGATGGTGCTGGAGAGTCGGGGCTGTGGGGACCCCGTCATTCTGGCATTCCTGCTTGTGATTCTCCCGTACCCTTCACCACCTCACCGGCCCAGTGCTGGAATGACAGAACCACACCAGCAAAGGGGCAGTGGGTGGAAAGTGTGAGCGGGGCTCTTCCTGGGAGGGGGAGTAAGACAGTCTTGCAGAGCACTGGAGCACACAGCGCAGGGGGCTTCCAGGAATGACAGGAAGGCACAGGTAAAGGTGTGGCGCGGAAGGCTGCAGCCCGAGGGGAGCTGGACGGCCTGAATGAAGGTAAAAGATGGAGACCCGAGAGTGTCAGCAAGGAGACAAAGGCGTTCAGAGTGGCAGATGGCTCTGTTTTGCTCCGAGACACCAAAGGGCATCCCAACAGGAAGTACAGAGGACTGGGGAACCGAATCCTCACCCTGTCACTCACCCTCCTGTGGTGGGCTATCAGCAGGTACTCTCATAAACAGAGCAACGTGGGAGAAATGTTCCTCAGCATCCTTTGATGCTGTGGCAGGGCCAATTCTGTTAATAAGAGTAAAGAGAGCAAAGCAGGATGGAAGAGGAGCGGTTCCTCAGAATCTGGAACAGAGACCAGCAAGCCGAAGCTGGAGAGCTCTGCTTGGGAGGGAGGAGGGGAAATCAGAAGAGAGTAGAAAGACCAATCTCTAACAGAAATGCTCGTGTCTGGGGTCCCTGTAGCTGGAGAAACTCATTCCCCTAGTGACTCTGACCTCCTAGCAATGCACGCTTTTCACACCCGGTGCAGCTGAGATCTGGATGGCAGAGTCCCATTGGTTGGCGCCAGGAGGTGGCACTAGTCATGTTCCAGGCATGCCTGGAAGCATTTTCCTCTCTGTCTTATTCTAGTGTGGGCAGAAAGGGCTGAGCGTCTGTCTGTCACAGAGGCCCAAGGGCCCCGGTCCCCCCCACAGCTGACACAGCGGGGCCAACTGCTGGCCTGTATCAGATCCTTAGGGGAGGGCAGATCCTGAGGAGCAGACCTCAAATTTAAGCGTAGACAGATGCCTTTGTCCCAATCCCCCACACCATGCTCCACCTCCACCCCACCCAACCCCTGTCCCCATTTACTCTATCCATCCCAACTCCACTACAGGGACAGCAGCCTGGTACTCAGCCCTCCCAGCACCTGTCAACAATCTCTGACACAGCTGGTGTTTAACAAAACCTGCTTGTTGATTGGGTGTGCTTTATTTTTCTTTTCCTCTAAATAGAAAATCTGTAAGTTACAAGAGTTTCTGATCACAGCTGTCTAAAGGGGTACATGCCCTGACCCCAAGAAAGCAGAGGATGGAATGCCACTTTCTCTCTGACAAATGTTCACATGTAGGAGGGTGGTCTGCATTCTAAAAGCTTGCCATTCTGTATGAGTTTAGCACATAGCTCCTGGCTTTGAAGTTCAGGCCAAACTCCTCTATTTACTCAAAGGAGCAACCGAGGGATCCAGCTGAAGAGGATACGGTAGCATTCTGCTATCAGGATGAGAGTCCCTAGATGCCCCTAGGCAGGATGCTGCAAAGCCCCAGGTGAGGGCTCAGTGACAAGGTTTTCTCTGCCATCTTAGCATGGATCCTCATTCTGTGAGCTCTTTTGATGCTAATCTGAGACCAGCATGGCTTTGCTAGGCTCTGAAAACTGGGCTAGCAAAGTTAATTTTATCATTTCTGGACTAGGAACAAGTACCTCTTGTCTTGAGGTAGAAGAGCAGCTGAGTTATTCACATTCACTATTCATCATCAACAGACCAATGTTTATTGAGTGCCTATTTATATGGGAGACTTTGGTCACTGAGGGCTTCCTTGGGTAGACTCATATGTTAGTCAGAATCCAAACTTTCCCTAGGACCTGTGACTATCCACAGCCAGTGACGTGGAGGAGGGCCAGGCACTCCGAAGATGTACACATCTAATCCCTACATCAGGGGTTCTATGTCTCACACGGCCACCTAGTATATCTTTAGCCCACAGTAGGAAACTAAGCCCTTCTCCATTGGTGTGGCTTCAGGGCTGCAGTGACACCCAACTGGAGTGAAGCCATCAAGGCTTGTGGCAATGCTGTACCAGTGACACCAGTGACCGCTGTTAATGCTAAGCTGGGATACATAGCTCTGTGTTAATCAGCTTGTCTGTACCCACAGCCCCACGTGTTCACAGACCATAGAATCCCACGGGTTTCCTCGACTAGAGTACAGCCACAGTGCTAGTTTCCACGAGGGCTCCTGTGCCCGCAGCCGGCATTCTCAGGGCTCTACCACTGGATCAAAAGAAGGAGACAGGCTTTTGGGGATGGGACAGCTGCCAGGGGAACAAGGCACCAGTCTTCAAAAGGGGGTCAGGTCAGCAGACAGGGCAGAGCCAATGGGCTCGGAAGACCCTGATGGTGAGCAGAGTAAATCACAGCCAGGTGTCCCCACCTCCTCTCCCCCTGCTAGGTCACCGAGGCTAGGTACGTACAGGTCAGCACAGCCAGGGAACGGTTCTTGGATGCGTTCTCCTCTCTCTGGGCCACAAGTGAGGCGTTGGGCTCTGCTTGGTAGGCACACAGTGCCTCCCACTCCTTCTCCAGCCGGTTCTTGTTCTTCAAATGGTCTTCCATGTAGGCCTGAAAAGGAGGCACAGAGTCAGGGCCGTGGATCTAGGACTGGCCCGTGTCACTCGGGAAAGCGTGGTGCGCGGCAACTATTCCAGCTCTTGTTTTTGGCTCAAGATGTGTGTGATTTCTCTACCTGGGGACTGAGCCTCAGCACTGAGACCGAAATTGTGAAGTACACTTGAGCAAGGGCAATCAATCTGCCAGAGGAGACAGGCAGATTCCTGTCAGGCCACATTTATCCAGTCAGACAAAACTGGTGAGAAAAATGTGTCCAACTTGGAGACAGGGCCTGCTATAGGGCTGTAGTATTTACCTGGGATAGAAAGGACCAGACAGGACCCAGGGGCCAGGTCAGTGTGGTGGCTGTGCTGAGGAGCAAGGAGAGCTGGTACAAGGAGGAACAGGGGAAGGGGGATGTCCACAGACTGACAGTGGGAGCCATGGGAAGCCTATGAGCAGGGGCAGCTGGGGGTGTGCTTAGAAACCTCCCTGAGAACAGCACTCCTCACATCCAGGAAGGCAGACTCAAGCCAAAAGAAGTTACAGGGGAAAACAGCGATGCCTACCTAAAAAACAGGACTAAACCCAGGAAGCTGGGGGATGCCTCAGCACGTGACACCCTGCATGAAAAGTCTTTCATTTTCTCCTTTTCCTAGGAGGACCGTTGCTTCTTAAACCACTAACCTTTGAGGTCATCTACCTGAAAAACAGCAAGTGAGTTGCTTGAACACCACTTTGTATCCAGCCAAGGTCTTGCCGGAAAGCCTCTGGGTAGAGGCTGAACCAGAATCACATCCTTAACCAGGCCCTCTGGTGAGGAGGCAGAATGTTCCGCTTCCCAAGGGCTTAGGGAGAGAAAGACACCTCCTCTGCTGACCCCAGGGGTTGGGAGTGCCACTCAGTGCACACAGGTTCCTACTTAATGAGGAGCTATGGTGGTCTCAGATGGTGCTGTCAACCCACCAGGCCTAGACAGAACACACACAAGGCCTGGGAGACACGTGTACTGTCAGCATGCATACAAACGTGTGGACATGTGGGGTCAGGCGGCCATCTTGGGTCAGTCCAGAGCCAAGGAACTCAGATCCACTGCTTGTGGGCCTTCCTCTCTCCCATGGGGGTCTACACAGAAGCTGCTTTTCTTACATTGGAACTTTGCTGGACCATTTAGACCTGGAGCTGCTAAGATCTGTGATGAAATCTGAACATCGCCAGCATTAACCAAACATAAGCCAGAGGAAGCAGTTCGCCTCTGGGGTGTTCCAAGCTTAGTCCCAGCATTTGCCAGTGAGCATACATTGCTACTACTGGTAGCTGAGGACATAAAGGCCTCTGACCATTCCCTGCCACCGAGACACTGTGTGGCCTCCATAGCTTACTGATCTACTCACTCCAGAAATAGGGGACCTCCAGGAAGAGGTGCTAGAAGGACCAAACCCAGGTGATGAGTGACTTCTGCAGGATGTAGTGATCCCATCCTCCAGAGCATTGTCGGTAGCTCAGATTGGTATAGTTCAGCTTTCCTTTCCTCCTCTCTTCCCTTCCACTTTCTTTTCTTTCTTACTACGCAAGTGTTCTACCACTGAACTTTATCTTCAGCCCTGATCATGGGCTTTTGATCTGCTGTATGCCATATGCAGACATAGATTTTCAAGTGTGTCTACACAAAAAAGACATGCACATATGCGCATGCCTGCACACACATGGCCTCTTCGCATAAAGTAGCCAGCACCCAATAGCCAGCCAAGGGCTCACATTCTTCCTACGACTTCTACCCATTGCTCCTGCCTACATCTCCCTCTTGCTGACACTCCAGTGTTGAAGGAGCCAGGATGGTCCTCTCAGCCAATCCTTACTGCTAACACACACTCCAAGGACAGGTAGGTAGAGGGCAGAGGCAGGCACTTCTGTCCCTGGTGACTCAGGACAGAATGAACCTCACTCAGCTGTTCCTTGAAGCTTTGACAGGAGTGTACCAGGATCCTTCAAGACATTAGCTGTGCCCTGCTGGGCCACCTCCCTATGGTCTTGTGCCTTGGAAGTCAGTGAACACCAAAAAAATCTCTAGGAGTCTTGGAGATCCTCTGGGCCTAGCTGCAGGTGTGGGGGCCTGGTGGTGGTAGGGTACTGAGGCATTCTGCTTAGAAGGCCCTGTTGCAACTGTCTGCACCTTGAGCCTCAACAGACTACTCTACTAATCTGTCTATTCTCCCCACACCATGCTGGCCCTTAGGGCCCCCTAGCATGGAGCCAGAACCAATGAGATGGAGCAGTGAACAACTGGGCAAAGTTGGAAAGGCTCCATCTAGAGAATGGAGTCACAGTCACCTTCCTTGGAGACAATTGTGGTGGGATCTGGGGGGATGGCTCAGTCGGTAAAGAGTTTGCCATGCAAGCATGAAGGGCCTGAGTTTGATCCCAATATCCATATAAAAAGCAGCATGGTGGTGTGACCCTATGGTCTTAGTGCTGAGAAGGTGGAGGCAGACAGATCCTGGGGACTTGCTGGTCATATTTAGTCTAGTAAAACTGGCAAGTTCCATATTCAGTGAGAGACCTTGCCTCAAAATATAAGGTGGAAAGTGGTTGAAGAAGCCCAACATGGACCTCAGTATCCACACTCACATGTACACACATGCATGTATACAACACACACAATACATACATGAACACTTATATGTAAATGTGTCCATGTGTACAAATGCATGCTGCACACAAACAAATAAACATAATCATTGAGGAACATCAAGGGTATATTTTTGTACCCAAATTTTTTTCTTTAAAATTTATTGTTGTGTGTATTTTTGTGTGTGTGTGTGTGTGTGTGTGTGTGTGTGTGTGTGTGTGTGTGTGTGTGTGCATTCCTCAGTGTGTATGTGGAGGTCGGAGGAGTCGGCTCTCTCCTTCCATTGTGAGTTCTGGGGATTGAACTCAGGTCAGCAGGCTTGCATAGCAAGACCTCTGATCTGCTGAGCCATCCTGCCGGCCCTTCACATCAATTCTTTAAGACAGGGCGGCACAGTCTTAGCACAGTGTAACACTTCAGTGTTGTGAAATCCTGGCGGCGTCACTGAGTCCAGTCCTGGTGTAGGGACTGAGCAGCAGGACCAGTTAGGTGTGTAGCCTCAGAGTCTGAAATGCTTCCTTCGTACTAGAAGCAGGCAGTGACGGCTCTGGGCAGAGAGGCTGGCCCTGGCTGTCCTTTAGAGAACCCTTTCAGGAAAGCCATTACGAGCAGAGGCCCTTTCTGTGGCAGAACAGTGGGTTCTGTGACAGGCCCTGGCAGGATCACCTTGGCTCTGGGTACCATGTGTTGAAGTGTACCCTGTGAGCCCTGTTCATGTGAACCACAGCTCTTTATATTACACAATCAGCTTCACCATTGAGTTGCAGCAAGTTCACATAAACTTCTAGGTTCAGTGCAGCTGAGCTCTGGGCATCAGCTTGAGTGGTGGGATGGAAGGAAGAGGTGGATTTTGACACTGCCATTTTGCTCCTTAGAATTAAGCCACCTATCAATTAACTTGATTATAATGAAACTGATCCAAGGTTTTTATTCTCCCAGCATGCACTGCTCACCAGGCTGTGTCTGGTCCTGCACATCTCTATTTGATCAGCATGTCCTATTAATATTTATATGTAGTGTTGTTCATGAAATGAAAGTGATGATCACATCTCTCAGCCACATTCTAGGCTCTGGGATGGTTTAACCGTCGTGGTCACCTTGGCTGGATTTAGACTCACCTAGGAGGTAGGTATACCTCTGGGTGTGCCTATGTGAAGAGCAGACTGATCCTGAGCATGGATGGTCCCATCCATGGACAGGGTCCCAGACTGGGGACAAGGAGAAAGTGAACTAAGAGTTGGCACTTCTCTCTCTGTGATCCTGGTCCTCTGAGATGTGTGCAGGCAGCCCTACACTCTGCCACTCGAGCCACCATGCCTCCTCCACCCTGATGGACAACTTCCTCAAACCACCAGGCAAAACAAACTCGTCCTTCCTTCTGTCGCTTTCTGCCCATCGTTTTATTACAGCGATTAATATGAAATCTTCCTAGTTTGTGGTTTGTGGCAAGAGTCTGTGGGGAGGCTCAGCCTTCACAGTGAAATAACACATTTTAATCAGTAAAAGCAAAACCAAAAATTGCTACCCAAGTTCTGTCCTGTGGCCTGCTCTTACAGGAGGAGCAGTGAGACCAGAGTAGACTGGGCAGTACTCTCAGACCCGCCCGCTTCCGGCTGCCAGGCCAATGAACTTGCAATTTAACTGTATTCACACTTCCTCTGTAGAGGGCATTCAGTCAGCTGAGTCTTTTTAAATGGCCATTTAAACATCGTTATTTCATGTGTAAGTGCAGGTGTGAGGACTGGATGGTGGGAGACTTTTTGGTTTTGATGTGTGTACATGTTCACACATGAGTGTGTATGGGTGTGGAAGCTTAGGGGTCTATCTATGTCCAGTGTCTTCCTTAATTTCTGTCTACTTTATTTTTTTAGGCAGTCTCTCCTCACTGAATCTGGAGCTAATTCAGCCAGACTGGTTGGCCAGTGAGTGAGTTCCAGGGGTCCTTCTGACACTAGCACAGGGCTGACTGGCACATGCCACCATGCCTGGCTTTTCTCTCGGTGCTGGCGTTCACACTCAGGGGATGCTTGTGTGGCATGCAATCACCTACAGAACGATCTTCCTAATCCTAGTGGTTTTGTTTTTAAATTGTGACTTTCTGGTTCCGTGTAAACAACACATAAAGAAAGGAATAGAAAATAAGACAGAACGAAACAAAACACACAGATAACCAACACCAAGGAAGATGCAAATCGCTGACAAATCTTGGTCTTCCCGGTACCTGGGAGGGCTGGTTTTGTTTGTTTGTTTTGGTTGTTGTTGTTTGTTTTTGTTATCTTTAGTGCTGACTGTCGTAGTTTAGGCTTGGAACATTTGCAACATTATAGAACTTTACTTTTTAAAATAAAAAGATACCCATACCAGGTTTGATCTTACATATGGGAGACCAGATCCTAGAGAAGTTAAGCAGCTGACTGGGCATTTCCTCCAGTCCCCACAGCTGATGCCTTAGGGTCTCGGGACTCGCTGCTGACCTTGTCTTAGCAGTGGTGACCGCCTCCTCATGGACTTTGTGTCACACACCCACTCTTTAGTTGCTTATTCACAAACCAGTGTGTTTACCTGGTGGAGACACTTTCCAACACCTCGGTGGGTGTCTGAGTCTGAGTCTTGCAGGGCTTTCTATACAGTATGCGGTTTCTTATAACAATCCTGTACGATAGCTTTGTAAACAAAGCCAGTAAAAGCTTAACAGCAGCAACTTAGTAACAACGCAGAAACACTTAGTAACAACTCAAATCTGAGTAACCTGAACGCTTGACTTCTTTCTTTGAGAAATATTACTTTACTTTTTCCCTTAAAGGACACACATCCAGACTTTTTTTTTTGACACATTCAAGTTGGCAGCATATTTTTGTGCTTTGAGCTACTACTAAGCAGAATAGTGCTTACTTGAACATCATGGTACTGTGACAGTTGATTTGATATTAAGAAGGTGACTAGCAGGTGGGCAGCATGTCCACAGGGGATATACCAGACAAGAGTGTGATTCGCCTGGATGGAATGAGAAGGCTCGAGAGTCCATCACAGTACTCAGAAGGGCATGCATTTAAAATTCACCAGTGATTTAATTTTCTGTATAATGTTCTCAGACCACAAGCGACTGTAGGTAGCTGACACTTAAGAAACAAGAGAGGATCGAGGGTGTTTTTAATCCATTTCTAAAATCACCAAGGGTGGGCTAGCATTGTTTGTTGATGGACTTCCCCTTGGCTAGCTTGTTGGTTTCCGTCCCACAGGACTCCAGTTCCCACTGTCTTCCCTGTGATCAGCTGCTGTGCTTCTGCCGGAACAAATCCATCCAGAAATGGAGGGCCAGCCCAAAAACCAGCTCACCCTGTCCACACCACCCCATATGACCTTACTGTCTGTGCCGGCTGGTTTATGTCAACTTGATACAAGCTAGAATCATCAGAGGAGGGAGCCTCAAAAGTAAGATCAGGCCATAGGCAAGCCTGTAGGACATTTTCTTAATTAGTAATTGATGGGGAAGGACCCAGCCCATTTTTGGTGGTGCCATCCCTGGGCTGGTGGTCCTGGGTTCTATAAGACAGAAAGCTGAGCAAGCCATGTGGAATAAGTCAGTAAGCAGCACTCCCCCATGGCCTCCGCATCAGCTCTTTCCTCCAGGTTCCTGTCCTGTTTAAGTTCCTCCCCTGACTTCCCTCAGTGATGGACTATGACCTGGAAGTATAATCTGAAATAAAAACCTTTTCCTCTCAAGTTCCTTTGGTCATGGTGTTTCATCACAGCAATAGTAACCCTAACCAGGACACTGTCTTACGATGCTGGAAGTTATAATCACCTCCTATGACTATGTTATCCTATGGTCTGGGATCTTCGTGTACTGTGTTCTGAGTACTACCATTATCGCCCCATGACTTTCATGTCCTATGATCTGAGACTTGCTGATACCCCATGACCTTCTTGTCCCGTGATCCAGGACCTATCATCATCCCATGACTTTATTGTCCTATGATCTAGGCTCTGCCCTCATCCCTATGACCCCCATCTCATGACTCCACCCAGATACCAGTTTACTTAAAGAATGCCTACTCCTGCCAACATACACCCCCTGCTTGGTTCTTTCCATGCTCTCAGCTCTCACTCTTCGTGAAACCAACCTTTTCTCAGGGAGATTGGTATTTCTGCCACTGCGGAAAGAGTGTGTGCTGGTCACCTGGGGTTCCTGTGGCCCTGTTACAGATTAAAATTCTGTATTGATGATAGATGCCCTCTGAATCCTCTGAAACTTGAGAGTATTTTGAAAAAAAATCAATACAAGTTATTTTTGAATGTTTCACTATAAATCTTCCTTCTGACTCCTCCATTCAGACAGTGCAGGGAACATCTGTGAACCTGTAGCTCTTGCCCCAGCATTCTCCTATAGCCCCAGCTGAAGGTCGGCCCTGTAATCCAGAGAAGCCACCCCTAAAGTCTTTTTCCCTGACATGGTCTCCTCTTTTCAGAAATCCTCCACCGCTTGCCCTCTCTCGTTCCCTCTCCTGCGGTTGCTCCTGTGCCTCTTCCAGAGTCTCTCTTCTACTCTCGTCTGTTTTTAAAATCTGGATTCCATGTTTGAGAGAACACGCACAGCATCTTATTTTGCTTAGCATGATGGTCTCCAGTTCCATCTTTTCCCCTATAAATGACATGATTTCATTCATTCTTTATGGTTGAATGAGAGACTGTCGGTCTTAGCCCACTTTGTGTTCAGATTCCAGGCGGGCATTGTTTCTTCATGGACCTTCTCACCTAAAGTACACCACGGCTATCCTCAAGGCACGTGGCAGGCACCTTCCTTTGTGTGTACCACAGATGCCTTTCTCTGTACTTATGACAGGCGCCCTTCTGTGCACACATGGGCATCCTAGGCATACCATGGGAGGCTTCCTCTGTGCACACTATGAGGGTGGGGGATCATTTGAGATCCAACAAGCCCCGTGCTGAACTAAGGTCCCTGGTTTCTGGAGGCCATCTTAAACCAGCATTCACCAATGTACCTATCCCCAGGCTGGGTGCTCTGTTGGTATCTCCGTGTAGAAGTATCAGAAAGCACAGGGTAAGGGGAGAGGTACATAGGCTGAGATGGAGTCAGCCCTGGAGGTATGACCCCACCATGACCTTAAGGAGCTGGTGCTTGCAATTCTGAGGTTTTTGTCTGAGAAGCCTACCTGACTCTTAGGGGATGCTGGGTGGCACATCTTCATCTTTTAGTTATCTGCTGTGTTCTTGACAGAGATTTTGGGATCTGAAGGGCACACATCTAGAACCTAGTTCAGCATTTTCCTAATTTTGAGGTTCCCCTAAGAGACTCCGAGACCACTGATTCAGTTTTTGAGGGGGGAGGGGATGTCCATCCTCTTGCATGTTGATACTTTCTGAGGGTGAACTTGAGGGTTTTTTTCCTTACAGTTAAATATCATGTGGCTGCAGGCAACAAGTCAACCTTGGCAGTAGAACTGGGGCGTTTTACTTGACAGCAGAGAAGTTTCTGTTGCTCATAGAGGAAGACTGGAGCAGGAGCCAGGAGACCTTCAGAGGCCACACAAATCTAGACCCAGGTGGAAGAGTCCCTGGTGCTACTTCCTACATACGGCAGTCGCCTTGGCACCCCCGGAAACTCAGCATAGCAACAGGATGAGGCTAAGGGGATCAGCACGAGGCTGACCCACTAAAGGTCACAGACACTGTGTTATTTTGGTGACTCTTAGCCCTTACTGTGATAGAAGCAGATACTCCGAAAAGATTTATTAGCATCAAGTAGAATAATGAAAATAAATTCATTCCTTGCAACACAGACACTCAAGGACAGAGGAGCATTCAGAAATAAGCCCACTAGGACCCACCTGGTGCTATTTCACTAGTCAAGATACACAAAGAACATCGATGCCAGCCTTCAACAAGGCCCCTGGGATCACAGACAGGGAACACAGAGAAGCTTCCCCACAAAGCATCATTCTCACAGTGACTCTGCAGAAAGCAAGCATCTACCCACCTTGAGGGAGTGTTTTTAAAAGCTGAGTGTTGGAGGACTTGGTTTGGAGCAGTTAGCACAAGGGAAGCTCGGCCTCCAGCCCCTCCTGTTTTTACTCGGGAACCCATTACAGCACAATGCCCTTTAATTTACGGATATTACAGTCAAACCTTTTGTGGAAAATACGATCCATTTACATTTTCCGTGTGACAAGACTGGGAGGTTTGAGCTTTAGCATCACAAGTGAGACTAATGCTTTTGAAAAGGAGGAGTAAGACTCATCTGTGGCATTTTGGGGAAAACTGACGACCTTTGTTTCTTTAAAAATAAACACTGTCACCTGTCTTCATTAGTACATCGAAGGGAAACATCCATGTCAAGTGTCTGAACTGCAAAAGTAAGACATTTGAAGTTCAGCAAAAATGTAAACAGCTGCAGAACAAAGCATGTGCAGCCACTGGCCTTTGCCTGGCGCACATGGACACAAAGACGTGGGGGAGCACACATCTAAAGACCTGCAGCTGGTAGACCCTAAATACTGTTGGTTAGTATAATGTGGCAGGCACAGTATATATGCGAAATTAGGAATTCAAAACAGAAAACTCAATGAAGGACACAGTCAAGTGGTCAGAGGGGAAAGTTTCATTAGTTTTTAGCTTAGAAAATATGTGCTTGGAACAGGAGCCACAGGCCATAAAAACAAAAAAGCGGAGAGGCATCGGGGTACAGATGACCTCCTGGTCAGTCTTGTTCCTGGAATACCTACCCTGCCATGTGCTGTTTCTGACTTTTGACGAGATGGATTGTCTTGTAGTTTACTGGAACCTGTCCTTCTGTGGTTCCATCAGACAGGACACTTAAAGGGCCAGGCGGATATCTGTGAGTTCGAGGCCAGCCTGGGCTACCAAATGAGTTCCAGGAGAGGCGCAAAGCTACACAGAGAAACCCTGTCTCAAAAAACAAAAACAAACAAACAAAAAAAAAGTGCAAATATGTACCCATTACAACATGCAGATCCCAGTGAGACCTAAGAGTGTGAGGGCATGTCCTTGCCAGCACCCTGAGAATAAAAATAGACATACCATTCTGAAACTCAGTTTCTGGATTCTCCATGCAGATCCTGAGAAGGAGGAATAGGAAAAAAAAATGTGGAGAAGAGCGGAAGGCCCTTGCAGTTTAGAGATTGCTTTCGTGGAATGTTTTTAAGAATGAGGCATTCTGGCCGGCAACCACAGTAAAATCCTAGTGACCTAGGGTGAGGCAGAGCCGATGGAGCTGGCCAGCAGAAGCCTCCTGCATGGCTGAGAGCTGGCTTCACTGACAAGCCTGAACGAGGATGATTTTCAAGTTTGTCTTCTGAACGCTTTGCTTCTCAAGCTGACCAGTCCTGATCGGGGACCTTGAAAAGCTGTTTTCAATGTGCTTTTTCAAGTGGCTAAGAAATGTACTTTCCGTCCTCTTATTGAAACCAATCAAACTGTGAGGATAAAAAATCGTAAATCCTTAGTGCAGTAGAAATAGCTCAAAAAAGCAGTGCAGAGAAAGTCCCCAGCCGACACTCAGTTAAGGTGGGGGAAGCAGGCTTCATGAGCAAGCAAAGGGGAGGGAAAAGCACAGAGCAGAAATGGCAAGTTTGGTGTGCGGGGTTGGAGGCCACAGACATTGCTAAATTATCTCTTTCACTGAAAATCCTTTTCATGGATTGAGGTGTGGCGTGACAGGCCTCGTCATTCTTGCAAGAGTTTAAGGCTAGGCTGGGCTACAGAGAGAGTTCAAAGCCAGTCTGGTCTACATAGGGAGATCCTGACTCATCCATCCCCCAAGTCCTTTCTATAATGGAAAATGCATGAACTAAGAACTCCCTGGCCGCAAATGATGCTCAAGAGAATGATGTGCTTCTTCCCAAGTATCATGGGGAGTTGCTTCGGGGGTGAACCTGTTCCTTGCTTCAAAGGGGAACTGAAACAGCCACCTTTCACTTGCTTTGAAAGATGAAAGAAGAAAGGCTAACTGCGGAGTGGTGGGTCAAGACACAAACCCTGGCTAAATCTTGATTGCACAGAACTCAGTCTACCGGAAAAATGAACTATTAATAATACATTGCCATTATTCCATGATGTTGACTTTTGGTATTCTCAATCCAGATTGAAGTTGAGAATTACAAGTTCCACTGATAAAACAGTTCTCGATGCCCAGATGGCCTGAAGGGCTGATGTAGACTTTGGGTCATCTTCATTACTTGTATTTGAGATGCTAGAAATGGAGCCTGGGGCCGTGTGTACACTAGACCAGCACCTTAGCTCTGAGCCGCACCCCAGACCAACACACAGAGATCACCAAAGCTCTGAAAGATACCCTCAGTGTCCAAAGACACAAGGAGCCTATCGGTTTTCAGCTTCCACTGGACTTTATGGTGCAGATTTACAGAAAAACAAAACCACAGTTCTGTAGACTCAAAGCTAAAGTCAAGACAGAGAGCATCAATGAACACATTCTTCCCCAGATGTATTCTGATTAATAAACCTACAGAATTAATGGACTTTGTCCTTATTCCCTACTCACAACAAGTAGGGGAAGCCTTGTTCCTCCATACAGCTGAGTCTGTTTTATTCTGGGGTTTTTCAGCTTGGTATAACATATGGTGTGGCACAGGACAAGGTCAGAGATCTCGGTGTGAGGACTACAGGACATGGTGAGGATGACAATCCTTGCACGTTTATACGGCCAGGCTGTTGTTCTCAGAGGCACTCAAAGAATTCTAAATGAACACTTTTATGCATCTCATTATCTCATTTAACATCTTAAGAATTAAGGTTATATGAACATTGGCACAATACAATGATGAATAGAAATGGAAAATAATTAAAGGTATTATACCACTTCTTTCTGGAGTGCAAACCTATTACAGTCAGGGCAAGGTGGTTTGTCTGGCAAGCTGGGTCTGAAGCCTGGAGCTGCAACCAGCTAAAGCCGCTATTCTGACTCTTTCCGTCCTCCTGTTACAGGCTGGTAGCTAGTTTGATCAGCCTGTCCTATGAGTTTGAGCACTGCAGGTTCTGGGGCCCAACTACCAGGGTATCAAAGCTCAGTTCTGAGGGGTAGACTCCCTGGGCTGTAGAGTCCCCAGAACACTAATAAACATAATTAACAAGATGACTTCTGGTGATTGCCAAGGGACAAAGGTCCAAACTCAAAGATGTGAGGGTTGAGTTGGGGTAAGCACTAAGTTTGTGCTTTTGGAGGGGCTCTGAGTTAAACAGGAAGGATCCAGAAATGAGAAGTTTGGGGTGCTGCAGGGGCGGGACCTCAAAGCTCCTAGTCTGAGGTGAGAGTGGATCTAGAACCTTCTAGAGAGGAGTTGGTGGAAGGAAGAGGGAGACAAAGCGAAGTTGCCATCCTGGTCATTCAGAAGCTTGGCTATGGCAAGGAGCCAGGTGTTTATTTTAAGAGCAAGGGGAAGCCATTGGAGCATCTGCAGTAACAGAGGCATCCGGTGACAGTGCTTCTGAAAGGTCACTCTGCACAGGGCAGACTGATTACATAAGTTGGAACTCCTGCAGCCTCTGTATCCCTGTGCAGTGGCTGAGGTCTTCCTGACAGCAGAAGATAGTGATGGAGAGATGGGCATGTGTGCCATGTACCCCGGTGCAGAACAGACTAGATAGATGATCTGAGTCCCCTTAACCACCCATTCTGTGCTTCCTTACCTTCCCCATTTCCTTAAGTTTCTGCAAGCATTGGGTTACAAAATGCTTGAGTTATTTAAACTTGATCTCAGCAAGAAATAATTCTTATGATTTGATCTAACAAAGCCGCAATAGAATGAGGTCAAAAGTCTGAGAAAAAAAAATCAGAAAAATTCCACCAATGACCTTGATGTTTCCAAAACCCTTCAGGCTTTTGTTACAGAGACCAACATTTGGACATTTAGTTAATACCTCTATCTAGCTGCAGGCAACCTCACCGAAGGTAAGTAAACTCCAAGTAGCACCAAAAATTAACAGCCAGTAACTTAATCCAGGGGTTGGTATTCGAAGACAGGCTGAGTAACACAAAGCATTGGATATGCCTTTCCACAGAGAAGGTGTTCTTGGAGCACACAGGCTTGGCTCCAGCATATGCATCACAACCGATGACATGCCACCACGGTCACAGTCCCAGGAAGTGGACTAACCCCGGTGTGTGGGGACACAGTACTGCCCCTCAGACCATCTGGGTCCCAATACTGCCAGAGGACACAGAAGACGATTCATACATGGGAGGTTGAGGGGCTCCACCACTAAGATACATTCAGATTGAGATGAAGATGGTAACAGACTTGGGGAAGAGAGGAATTTTTAAGAAATGAAAACATCACAGAGCATGTCATACAGTGGCACCTACTATCCCCCCTGGACACCTAAGTGTGAGGTGACCTAGGACTTTATAAAGAACCTAGCAGAGCTCCAGGTCTGCCAACTCACCGTCTACTGGGTAAATCCACCATGTGTGGATTTGCCTGGGAGACTGGCCACGCCAGGCCTCCTGAGCTTCGGAAAGCTCAGCACCCCCTTTCCCTCTCACCTACAGGGCTCCACCCACACTGGCACAGCTGTGGTCCTTAGTCAGTACCACTGATCCAACAGACACAGAATAAAATGTTTAGGCTTCCCTATAAGCCAAGTCTCCTTCATGCCCTGCACAGGACCTAGCACTTCCTGGGTAACTGATAAATACTTGCTGAATAACAAAGGGACAGGCTCCTCCAGGTCCCTGGAGCAGGAGAGCTCCATGGTTTCTGCTTCAGTGTGGTCAAAGGTTAGTCACCTGGGTCAGGAACCTGTCTGAAGTCCTGCCCGGTCCACTGTGGAGATAGGTGGGAGAAGGCAGAGTGGCCCGTGCCGTGGGTCCAGACAACAGTTTTCCACTGGTATTTACTGTTTATTCTCTATGAGCCAATGAACCACGAGAGGGGGATGAAGGCAGATATCCGTGATATTAAACAATGAAATGTTCATTTCTTTTAAAATATTTTCACATCTGTTACTTTTTTTTTCAACCTCAGCCTTTTTCTCTGGCTGGCTTAGAGACTCACCCTAGCCAGGGTATGTGGGAATATTGCATAATCCATTCCCAGAATGCATGAGCAGATCTGTACCCCATAAAATATTCATTCACTCTCAAAAATATTTGCACCCTGCTGTCAAATGTAGACAAATTCACACAGAGTACCAGAAAATGGCCATTTTAATGGGGGAATGCTTTCCCCTAGTCTCTCTTCGCACTAAAACATATTCTCCAAAATTATTTTCATAAGAAAGATTAACAATTTCAACATTAACTGCTAATCCCTTTTCATTTAAAACTCTGCTGATAAAATTCTTTGCTTGTCATTCAAATGTAAGTAATAATTATAGATTGCAGGCCTCCGTCTCGGGCCTCATTAATGATAAATTGTATGGAAGTGTGAAGCCAAAGTCAGCTTTGATACATCTCAAAACTCAATTTCCACGGCTTCCCTTAGCTATGTACAATTAATTACACAGTTAATAAGGGAAATACGTTAATGAAAGGAGCATTATTTACCCAGACCGCCTGCCTTTACCAAATATCTTTTGTATGCTTCTCTCCTCGTAATTTTGGTATACAGTTTAAAAGGGGGGAAAAAATGCAATTGACAGAGTGGAGGCTTTTAATGCCTGTCTGCAGTTACTCTGATTAAAAACAAATTTAAAGGAATTTTAATCCAATTTTATATTTCTACTGACTTCTGCTTTTTGAAAGTCCTGAAATAGCCCTTTGTCAAATAAATAATTACCACTAAGCTACTGTACTGTACCAAAGATATAGTTATCTCTACAAATTGAAAACTCGGAAAATTTTAAAAGAAATTACGTGGAAGACAAAGAGAAAAATCTCAGTCATTCTGAGCAGACTGACAACCCCTTCCTTTGAGACCTCTCTTAGAATGATCAAATCCGCTCATTCTGTTTGGATAATCAAAGTTTGACCACAGATGGCCACACAGACACCAATACTAGCCTTTACAGAGAAGGACGCCACCTTCCCCGGCTTTGGCAAAGTCTAAAATCAGAAGAGAACTACAAAAGGCATGCTGGATAAAGCTGGGTTTGTTTGTTCTTTATAACACATGGGGAAGTATGAAAAGGTTCATTGCAAATCTTTGTTTTACAACATATTTGTGCTAATACAGACCAGTGAAGATTCTTTACTAAATAAGTAGCCCTTTGATTCCAATCTTCACCGTATCCCTTTGAGATAAACAATGTCCTTTAAGGTATGGGATCTTTTAAAATTCTATTAGTAAACCAACACTGTATTCCAAAGGGCTAAAGGTGGGGGGGGGACCATTTCCACAGCAAATAATACCAACTTCACCCTAAGTGCTTGGGCCCCGCGGAATACAGCCGTGGGGCCTGTCACCCACATGCACCCGGACATTTGGAGAGCCAGGCAGTGCTGGTGCCTTTAAGAGCCTCCTCCAGGACCCCTGCTGTGGAATATTTCTGTATGCTGAGTTACAGCAGATTCATTTGTTTAAACCAGCCCTCCACCCACCTCACCCCAACTGGATGGTCTCCTACAAAATTCAAACAGCTGCTTCCAAGTCACAAAAGACAGGAGCTGACATTCTCAAAGACCCAACGCCTTCCTAATACCCAACCCAGCACAAGAAGGCCCAGCGGACACATTCCTGCTCGGTGGAATGACGACAGTGGTTAGAGCAGGGAAACCTTTGGGAGGAGGGAAGAGGGGGGATGGTTGCTTAGCAACGCACAGCAGCCTCGCGGTTACAAAGCAGCAGGGCTTTTCTTAGCAGCAGCCTTTTATATTCTGTGCCAGTGATGTAGTCATTACGATTTTCTGATGAAGTTTTTAGGAAGAATAAAGAATTCCAGCAAGTGCAGAGAGGTTACCTAGGACAGTGATACGGGCAGGGGCTTTGTTGCACCAGCAGTTAGGACACTGGACCCTCTAACATGTTAGAGAATATTTGCAGAGATTTTGAACCTGTCTACTGCAAGTAGGGTGCTTTGATTTTTATCTCTCTAAAGCTAACAGGCTGTATGCTCGTGAGAATATAACACAGGACCAAAGAAACTGACCCTGTACCGGTAAGACATCACACAAGACCCAAACCCATGTGCTCAGTTCTTCACCAGCCAGAGGACAGGAGCTCAGGGGTCCAGTTGTCTCCTCAACATCCCCAGACCATCCTAGAAAAGCAAGAGGGCTAACATGTCGGTGAGGTGAAGGCAGAAGTTAGGGTGCGAGCTAGGAGGGACTCCCTCATCTCATCCAGTCATTCCGGACAAGGTAACTGAATGGGAGCAAATAGACCATCAGACAGCATGGATTTTCACATTTTAGAGTGAAAATTAGAGTGAAGACCGTCACGTATTCTTAATCTCTTCCTAGCTCAATGCCAGTCCTACTGTGGGGTGCCTGAGTCACATGACATATTTACCAGGCTTGACAGGTGAAGCAGGAGTGGACTACCAATGGCTTCCTGCGTATGCCACTGGAACATCCCCAGGCCAGTGTTTTGTGCAGCTGGGATTTCCCTCTGTTCTCACCTGCTGCCCAGACTGCTGTTCTTCCTCCTCCTCCTCCCCCCTCCTCCTCTTCTTAAATACAGAGTCTTCTATGTAGCCCTGGCTGACCTGGACTTCCCTATGTAGACCAGGCTGGCTTCCAGCTCACACAGATCATTGTGCCTATGTCTCCACGATGCTGGGATTAAAGGTGTGTGCCGCCTCACCTGGCACTGCCTGGCTTCTGTGAGGACAGCCACTGTAAGGTGACTGTCTGGGAACACAGCGTATGAGTGTGGGTTTTAGACACAGTTGTCAGTGTGATGCCAGAGTCCCTGCAGAACAGAATTCTCACTGCATCCTTTGTTTAATCTGCACAGAGTGTTTCTGGTAGCATGAAAAACAAGAGATCCTCAAGTGTCTTCCTCTATGAGACATCTTAACACCCTAAAGACACTGGACAAATGGCAACCACCTATTTACAAAACTAAGGTCCATGTCCAGGAATACAAAATGAAGAGGAAATCCATGCAGAGACAAGTCCTCTGAAGACGCCCAAATCCTAGAGAGAGAGGCAGAGCAAAGCAATTTCCTCCATCTAAAACTTGGGTCTATAGAGATGAAAAACAAAAAAACAAAAAATACCCACAGGAGACAGGAAGGGGACCTGCAACTCCATATAAACCAGAACCCTTTGAGGCCTGCCTGCTCTGTGAAGGGATGCACAGCACGTCTGTTCCTATGGAGACTGACAGTGCTGAGACATTTGAACCATGAGCCTCATCTATGATTAAAGCTCAAATCAACTACACATGGGCCATTTGGGACCCTGAAGTAAGCAACCAGTGAGAAGATGGCCCTGGTTTCATGACAGTCTGCAGTGTTTGACAAACACACTCTCTAAACCCCACAAAGCACAAGGCCACACAAAATCCTGAGATCCAGGCCCACTCCCCTGAGGAGCTAAGAGTCTGAACACAGCAAGACAACAGTTGCCCCAGGCACAGAAGCAAACCAGTCAGAGAGGAGAGCTAGATCTCGGGAGCTCAAGAAGAACAGTCACAGAATGTTTGCTTGCCACCTTCGGAAGTATGAAAAGTAAGAACCACCAACACTAGAGAACACACCAGGCAGCTGTGAAAATGAAGTGAACAGAGCGACCGCAAGTGAAAACGCACTCTCTGAAATTACAGACACAGTGGGTGGGTCAGAGAGCAGACACGGCTGAAGAGAGGACTTACACACTAGAAGTCAGAGTTGGGGAAGTTCCTGTGAACACAAGGCAAGGATAAAAAGTGAAGAGAAAGACTTAAGAGATGGGAACAAAAGTGCCCAATAGACTTTTAATAGAGGAGAGTATGACAGAGTCAATTTTGAAGTGTAAATGGTGGGATGTAGATATTAGCTCAGTGGCAGAGTACTTGTTTAGCATGCCTAGGATGCTGGATTCAATTGCCACTACAGAAAAACAAATTGTAAGCTGTTTGTAAGTTCTCAGAATCAACAGAAGACAAGAATTCTCAGATTCAGGGCTTAAGTCTGGAGAGAAAAAAATTCAAAAGTTCTAATAAACTGCCCTAAGTTATTACCCTTATACCCATAGATTATGCCAACCTCTCAACCCTCATCTGAGAGGCTTCCTTTTGCAGTAGATGGCAACTAACAGAGACCCATGGATAGTCAACAAACGAAGAATAAGAGGCCGTGATTGGAGGGGTAGATTTTATCATAACACATTATATGCATATATAAAAATTCAAACAAATAAGTAAGTTCTATCCTAAGACAGGGCAAAAGGAAATCTCCAAACAGGAAGTAGTGATGAGAATCAAAGGGGATATAAGACGAGCCACCAGAGCAGCTGCAGGTCACTCCGCAGCCCTGGTGACAGAGGGGGACAGGGGAAGGATGACAGGAAAGCAGCCAGAAGAGGATCCTTGCCCAGTATGAGGGTTAAGGCATTTTAGATAAAGACTAGGGCTCGGTCCCACTCAGTGATTGATATATTTTAGAAAAGAAGGAAATCTCACCCAGAATGAAGAAAGAAGAACACAGGAAAACCAAAGGGGGAGCAATGATGTTGTGTAGGGTCGATCTGAACGAGCCCTGTCCACAAAAATGAGCAGTGAAAGTGGATGGTCTAAAAACTCAAGGAAGGTGCCAAGCCCCAGGCCACAGGAACGTGAGTGCTAGAGTAACGTGACGAGTCCAGGTTCCAGGCTTGAGAAGAGGAAGGAGACATTCATTCCACTTGGTAGATTTGCTGCAGCTGATCATCACTGGGGTAGCTACTAAAATACAACTGTTGTCCTGGTTAGGGGTAAAGGAAGGAACAGAGAAAATCAATCACTTCAGAAGGAGGAAGGGGAGGATGCCTGAACCAAACAATAAGCGGATGACATGTGAGGGTTTGCAGAACATAAATAGGGTGGGATACCCCCCAGAAACTGGAACTAATTGGTCCTGTTAGAAGAGCTGACTTAATTACAGGGTCATGATCATCTTTTTCTGTGACATGTGTCTTTCAGAGGCTGTGCTTAGGGATGGAGGGTCACTGCAATGTGGGGCATGCTGGGAGAGTGCTCATGTGGTTCCCAGATATCCTGTGAGCATTCTCTAGGTCCTGCTTCATAGATGGGAAACACGGCGACCATGGTGTTTAATGTCACCCTACGACATAGTGACTCTGGCTCTGGGCCATCATCTTCTCTGTGCTGTCCTCTCTTGCACCAGGAGAGGACATCACCTGTGGACTGTGGCCAGGGTTCTCTCCCTCTCTGCTCTTTACTTCTGGCAAACAGACAGGATATCTGAGGGAGTGTTGACCTTTTGGTTCAATGAACCACAGTAATTCATGTGGATGGGGTCATAACCCATATATTGCCACTCAGTGGTTTGTTTATTCTGCAAATCTTCTAATTACAAATAGTCCTGAGGGTCCTGGTGAGGCTGAGTCATCCCTAGGGTCACTTCCTTGTCTCTTAGGGTTGCTGCTCAGGAACAAAGACCTGTGTCAACATACACAAAAGTCCCATGAAGGACAAGGTCTTCCAGTAAAGCTCACAGTATAGCATTTGACTCTATCTCACCCTTCTTTAGCTATTCGAGTGTAAGCTTCCCAAGAGCAAGGTATCTGTTATCTTTATTTAAAGCCATGCTGAGCACACAAAGGTAGGCAGACTGTAGGCAGTTATGCTCATCCATGATGTTTGTGGAGCTGTACAATTCAATGGAACTTTAATATTCATATTTTATATAAATCACATTACCTTTATTCTATGGATGTGAACAGCCAGGTGAGGCCATTGGAATAGTACAGCTATCTTTCAACTCGGCTGAGTGTGCCTATAAGCCATAGGTATGGGAGGCACTAAGTGGGTCCAGTGTATACCACTGGGCTTGGCTCACCCTGCCAGGTCTATCTAGGATGGCCCAGTCAGATGTAGGCATCTCTGTCACCAGAACTCAGAAAACACTGAGTGAGTGACACTTTTGAGTCCTGAGACACTTTTCCGACACCAGCTTCCCCTTGTGGATGTCATTCATGAGGCTGCCAGTTCCAGTCTTAGTGTTGATTTTTCAGCTTCACTCAGTGAATACTAATTGGATGTTTATTTCTTCTGTTTTACTCACTTCATCCATTACAGTGTTTATAAAGAATGGAAATAGTAGAAAATAAAATAATTTCTAAAACAAAGAAGGGCTCAAGGTCAGAGATACCAGATCCAAGAATTACTTCAGGTACCCGTCAAGACCCATCCCAGGAGACTGCATTCTTCTTGCTTACATGTCTCCCACGGACTCTTTGTGTGCCACCCACGATAAGGAGACAAAATTCTACCTTAGCAAGCATCTGGCATGAAATGCTCATAAGCCACAGCCACCTCAGGACCACTGGGGTCTGGTTGAGATTGGGCCATAGACATTTTTCCTTAAGTAGCTAGAGCCAAGACAGAAAAGATGACACCAGAGGGCAGAGAGGCAGAGTGCCAGCGGCTCTAACATTTTATGTAGCCAATCAGATGTTCAGATGTGTTTTTAATAATAAAAAGAATCCCTCCTTTACCCACCAAAACCACAAGATACAAAGTAAAGAAGAGCTCAATAATACTCCCAAACAATATTGCACCCACGCCATCCATGAAGAGCTGGCATCACAACCCAGCCATGAGAGGCCAGGAGGTTACCCTTTGGTGAGGTCCAAAGGTATTCTCTCTCACAGAAGCAGGAGGACTGCATCCTCCCATCCCCAAGGTGGCCCTTGGGAAGTGTGGGTGGTAGTACAGGATGGCTTTGCTAATGGGGCTCCTGCTGCTGTGAGGCCTGCATAATAGCCTGCAGAATCCTGTACACGCACACACACACACACACACACACACACACACACACACACACACACACACACACACGCACACTGGGTTCCCTGCTGCTCTGTGAGCAATGGCTAGCACTCACTACAAATTGAGCTTGGTCAGAAGCGAATTAGCTCTCTGAACTACCTCAGGACCTTAACGAATTCTGTGGACCCTCCTGTCCCGGGCAGTCAGCACCAGAACGATATGGGATGAGTGGCTCGGCTCTTCTTTGGAAAGCAGTGGGACCGAGACTCTTCATAGCTTATTCTGCAGCCAGAGAACCTCCTGTCACCATAACCTGTGGTAGGTGACAGGTGAAAGAGGGCTTAGGGCATGCTCAGCCTTGCCTACAGTGTTGGGAAGAAACAGAATCCCACAAAAGCTGTGAGTGGAAGAGCAGCTTCTCATTTGCTGCAGGCTGACAGACCACACTGGCTTTGAGTCGGCTCTGTCTTCGCAAATTCAAATGTTAGATCCCTACACCCCAGTTAGCTGTGACCTCATGGGAAGATGGAGCCCTTCAAGAGGAGATTAATTTAAAAGGACACCCAAAAGTCACCTGGCTGGACACCATGGATGCACCCACTTGCATGGAGGAAAGGCCATGTGAGGACATATCAAGATGGCCATCTTGAAACTGGGGAGAGACCTTGGGAGAAAGCAGCCTGTCGTGCCTCATTATGGTCTTCTGATCTTCAGGACCACAGGCCTTCCTTTCTATCTTAAGCCTCAATCCTAGAAGACTGGGATCTGAGGCCAAAGACCCAGCTCAGCCTCCCACACACATTCCAGAATGTTCTGCTCACTGATACCTGGGGAATAGGTGTCATGTGCCCAAGCAGCCCTGCCCTGACTCAATGCAATGCCACAGGTCTTGCACATAGGAGGTATGTGTGCCTGAGACACCTGGATGCTCACTTCCCTGTATAGCGGCTTGTGACATGATTCTGACCAGACTTTTTTTGGTTTTGTTTTTTTTGTCCTGAAACTTTTCCCTAGTGAATTGATCCCTGCGTCTTCTGGGGTGGTAGCACTGGCTGTCACATGCAGGTGAGTAACTGAACACTGAGAAGGAGACAGGAACAAACAAACTGAGTATTAATAAATATCCATTCTGTCCTGGCCCTGTGGTTGGGGTTGTACAGGTGTGGGTTTGAAGGCTTGTAGAGGCTGCCTGAGTGCCCTCCTTCCAGAGGAAGGGCGGGGGGCTCACGACACACTGGCCACAGGCACACAGTATGGGCTTATATGTGTTTCAGTGACTAACGGTCCAGCTACTGGTTCCCAGTCCACCTTCAGCACCCAGGGGTCATGAGCAGGAAGGAGCAGAGTGTTGTCTGTCAGTGACAATGGTTTGAAGCCAACAGGGTCAGGCTGAAGGAAGACTCCATACTCTGTACCTGGACCTACATCTCATGCTTAGCTCCATACCCCTTGGCTCTCAACAGACCCCTTTGCTCTGGTGACACTCAGGAGCTGTTGTCTGTTCGCTGTGATGAGAAGCTGCCGGTCCAGCCCTGAAATTTTTTGTGCTTTGTGATTTTACATTAGAACTCTTGCCTTCACTGTGTTCATCTGTGAAATGGGCCCAGCCTTGGTTCTTACTGCGTGGGTTTCTAGGGACAGTACTGTACAAAGGCTCCGAAGAGCTGGTCATTGTGCAGATTAAGGGGACCCAGGCCTCTGTCCTCGAGTGTAGAGTGTTCTTAAAATGTCTGCATTTAGGATGCTTTCCTTCACTCAGCCCTGTGGCTCTAACAGAGATGAATAGACCCACTTTGTTCTGCACATACCCATTCCCTGGAGGCTCCCAGCCAGTGACACTAAGCAAGTGAGCAAGCAATCGAGTGACATTTTCTAATGACTGCCCCCAATGCAGTGCTTGTCCCTCTGCATACGCATTCAGCACTCCCACTTTCCTGCTATAATGCTTGGCTGACTCACAAGTCATTAGTGAACCTTAGGATGCAGGAGGATTCTCAGCTCCTCACGCGGCCAGCCACGTGGGAACATCTCTCTGCAGAAGGCAGGCGCGATATGGGAATGGATCTTCTGGCAAGTAAACTCAAGCCCACATCTCTCTCTCTAGCAAGGGCTTCTCAGGAAGGTAGGTCCCCACACTCTTACAGTATGGGGCTTTATGACAGTCTTTAAAAGTCACTTTAGTGGCTGCCCTTGTTCTGCGAGGATTTTTTTTTTTTTTCAGAGCTCTGAACTCACTTGAACATCCCACATTGTGAATATTTCTTTAGAAGAGCATGAGATGTGCTGATGACAGTTTCCCAGTGTACTGGCTACGGGGGCTTGAGTGCCCTGCTAGCCTCTACTCCCCTTTTCCAACATGGCATCCCCTCCTCTGCCCCATACCTCACTTCTTACCAGGCAGCCCATCTTCCAGAACAGCTGGTGTGAGTGGTCTGGGGACCAGGACCATTAACCTGAGCTCCTCGAAACTAACTTGGATTCTTTCTTTGTTTTTTTTCCTTTCCTTTCCATTCCTTCCTTCTTTCCTTCCTTTCTTTTTCCTTCTTTCTTTTCTTTTTCTCTCTCTCTTGCTTTCACTCTCTCTTCCTCCCTCCCTCCCTCCCTCCCTCCCTCCCTCCCTCCTTCCCTCCCTCCCTCCCTTCCTTTTTTAATTTTGCTTTCTTAAGGCAGAGTCTTGCTGTCCAGCCCAGGTTGGTTTCAAACTTACAATTCTCCTGCCTCAGTCTGTGACTCCCAGGAGTCTGCGTATATGCCACCACCTAACTTTGCGTGAGTGTGGGGCAAGTGCAGGAGGCTCATACACCTGTGCAGGGTCAGGTGTCTGTCAGGAAGTCGGCAGGTGTCTCATCTGTCCCTCTCTGCACTGCCATTTTAGGTCAAGGTCTCTCACTGAGCCTGGAGGCCATGAAGCGCCAGGCATCCCGCTGCCTCTCCCAGGCATCCTCCTGCCTCCTCTGCGTGCTGGGGTTACAGGCGTGCTCACACCATGTCTGGCTTTTTTATGTTGGGGCTGGGATCTGAACTCAGGACTCATGCCTGTGCAGTGAACAGTCTAACCCACTGAACCAGCTGTACAGCCCTCAAAGCTGGAATCCTAAAACAAGGATTAGTGTTTATAATTATGAAGAGTTACAGGGTTCATTGCTAGCTATATCTATCATCTGTCTGTCTGTCTGTTCCTAAAGACTCTTGATCATATTCACACCAATTACCCTCTCTTATTCTCCTTTTCTTCTCACTAGACTTGTATTCTTCCCAATTAGTTCTCCTTCTACATGCATACTTACGTCTTTTCAAAAATCTAGGTTCTGCATATGAGAAGCGTGATTTTTGTCTTTCTGAGTGTGACTTGTTTTCCATGACATGACGATCTCCACTTCCTACAGATAGCATAATTCTTCTTTACAGCTGACTAAAACTCTATCCTGCATTTGTATCACTTTTTTTAAAAACCATTCACTTGTTAATGTGCATGTAGGCTGGCTCTGTAACTTGACTGTTCTGAACAGCCCAGTAATAAACATGGACGTGCAGGTGTCTCTTTGCATGCTGAGGTAGATTCCTTTGGATATATTCCCAAGACTGGTGGAGCTCTACTCTATGGTAGTTCTACTTTTAAAACGCTTTTTTAAAAATATATATATATATATATATATATATATATAAATATTAATTTATTTATTTAAGACAGGGTATCACTGTATAGCCCTGGAACCCCCTATATAGACCAGGATGCCTAAAATTCAGAGATCCTACTACCTCTGCCTCTGCCTCTTGAGTGCTAGGATTAAAGGTATCCATGCCCAGCAGCAACTTGCAAACTTCGTTACATTGTTACTTAGTTACTTACTTAGTGTGCATTGTACCTACGGGTGCATACATGCTTCAGCGCCCTGTGGAGGTCAGAGGGTCGGTGGCTGACTGCAGGGGTTGGTCTCACCTTCTGTGTGGGTCACAGGGATTGAACTTGGGTTGTCACACTTGATGGTAGGTATCTTTACACACTGAGCCACCTCACCGGCCCAAGAAACTTGGAATTTTTAAAAGTTGCTTTCTTCTGCATGAGAGAGAGCACACACACAGTGCTCGTATTTCTGTGTCTGGCTTATTTCACGCTGTGTGACGTCTTCCGGCTCCACCCACTCACCGTGGCTGGAGAGCCACTGGGTGTCAATATCATGCTTTCTCTGTCCCTGCACTGAGGCTGGTGACCAAAGGTTGGAGGAGGATGGATGAGGGAAGAATGGATTCGATCAACATGTGTTGTGTGAAATATCATGCTAAACCCCATGCATATGTACAATTAACATGTTGACCAAAATAAAATATTTTAGAGGGTACCTTCAAAGAAAATAAAGACAGAAGAACAATAATAGCGAAAACAGAGCATGGCCTTGGGTGACAAGCTTTGTGGCTTTCCTGTGACTGTAGGTAGGTGGTATCTCCAGGTACATCATGGGTGTGTCTCATAGGCCTGTCCCACCTTACACTCACAGGGACTGGGGGCAGGGTGCTGCTTTCCAGCCCATCATACAGATGATAAGACACAGGTGGTGGATGTGACATTAGATTCAGAACCAGCAGACAGCAAGTGAGGCAGTCTTCTGCGGCGTACCAGAATTCATATCCCTGCTCTCATCAGGACCCTGTGCTGCCGCACCCAGGAGAGCCCTGACAACGTGCCCAGTCCATCTCTCTGTGCCTTGAGGGCTCCATACATAAGCACCCAGCCTTTCTGGGCTACCTCTGACCCCTGCTCTACCTGCAAAGCCAGGGGTAACAGAGGTCTGCCCTGTGGCTGGTGGTGCTCGACTCTTCTGCTAGTGACCGTCGCTAGGGCTGGTCCACTGTGGGTGACACAGCCCAGTAATGTCTCAGCCTGTTACCTAGTGGAAACCTTCTCCTTCCGTGTGAGTCTCCCTGATACCTAAGTCCTTGACCTTCAAAGGGACAGTGATTCCAAGCAGTCTTGTATCTATAGTCTAGCAGAAAGTTACAGAGCATGGAGTGTCTGAGGCCAACCTGGATGGGAAGAGCCATGGGGGACAGTGGTCATGCTTGCTGAATCACCACTGAGTACCCCAGCATCACAGGGGAAATATCCAGTCAGTGATGTGTCCTGGTGGTCAGTTTGGGGTCAGCATGGCTTTATGCGGTATACCCATTGCCAACCTGGAGTTGAAACTCTTTTCTTTGTTTTTCCCCTTCAGTCTTAAAAAACAAAACAAAACACTATTATTTATTTTTATGTGTATGTGTGTTTCTCCTGTATGTATGGCTATGTGCCACATGTGTGCAGTGCCCATGGAGGCCAGAAGAGGGTGTCAGATTTCCAGAACTGGAGTTTACGGATGATTCTGAGCTGCGGTGTAGGTGCTGGGAATTGAACTCAGATCCTCTGGAAGCAAGGTCTCTCAGTCTTTTTCTTCAGTCTTTATGCTCAGACATCACATTTTGTCCCTGTGCTCCTCTGGAGCAACGTTGTGACTGAACACCCAGTGTCCTGGATTTATCTGATGGCCCACTCATCCTCACCATGTATTTTAGCATGTTTCTCTTGCCAGCAGGCCAATTAGCAAGCACTTTCCCACTGAGGGTCGGGGTGACTGATCATTGCAATTACCTTCCCTGTAGCTTTAATGAGCCAAGGTCAGTTGCAAAGGGCTGACATGCATGGCTTCCACAGTCTGTGCAGAGAGGGGCGGCACAGGGCTGGAGCATGAACTTGACCTGGGGTTGCTGGAAACATGCTGTCTTGGCCTCAACCCTGGGTCAGTCCCATTCTGCTAAAACTTGAGGGGAGTTTCACAGCCTGTGTACTAAGTGAGTGAGATCTGAAGAAAGAGCCTAGGGTTCTGGGCTTCTCAGGTTCTGTACCAGAGAAATTCCAAGGCAAGATGCTGTGTGACATGACCCCACCTGTAAAGGGAATCAGGACTACTGGGTGCAGAGAAAACAGAGATCTAAGACATGGCCCAGCCCTTCATGGATGCAGTGATTAGGTCATCCTGCCTCCTGGCCTGCAGCCTGGGAGAAGGTGTTGAGTCACATCTCCTGCCACAGAAGTAGAAGCAGTAATTCCTGGAAATGCCTGGATCCCCTGGGGCTTACAATCTCTGAATGTATTTCTACATCTAGTGCCGTAGGTGGGTGAAGCCATGACTACATTCAGGGAAACGCCTGTGCTGGACTCCAGTGGCACTGCTGACCTCTGCCTGGGCTGCCTTGCTTTAGAACAGCGAGGTCTTGGCTACTTGGAGGTTGGGTCCCTCCTGCTGACCTCAGAATTGCCACTCAGGTCCAAACACAGTTTCTCTTGAAAAATGTATATCATATACCACATAGACGCAAGGTATTACCAAATTGTGACCCAAAGTCATGAAATAAATACCAGATCACACGAGCTGAAAGGAGCCACTACTGACGAGCTCGTGTACTGACTCCTTCCTGCCAGCACCAACTCTCAGTGTCTCTGGACTCCTCGGTTCCTTTTCTTAAAGGGACGAATGTCAAAGTCCTTGAGAAGTCAGAACTAAGTTCAGTAATTGCTGTCCATCCAGAGGACATCTGTAAAAGACTGCAAGCACTGAACACCATGCATACGCACAGTTAATAGATTGATCAAGAATAAAATGGGAGCATGGCACTTCTGCTGAGCCAATGATTAGCTGTCTGCCCCAGGTGTGAGAGGCTCTCCCCTTAGTGCCTCTATCCCCAAACAGCATTTTGGGGTCCTATTTCAAGAAGAAACAGATGCAAGCAGGACAAGTCACACATAGCACAGAGAGGGGATGCCCTCCTGTGGCCATGTGTCCTCTGGGGAGTGGACTGCTGTATGCCTCAGCCTCCCTAAATGTCCACTGGAGTCTAGGCTAGCAAGATCCCTGATGCCCTGGCTTCGATATTCACAGGACGTTCTTGGTCAACATGGCTTTTGCTTGGCCTGCTGGCTCTGCCAGGAGACTTCTTAGCAATAGTTTTCCAGCTTCCTGTGGCCACCAGACCACATTGTGACTGGATAAATCAGCTAAGGAAGGTACCTCAAGGTAAGTGTATAAGGACCATGTACAGGGCTGCCTCAAGACAGGGTAACTAACTGTACAGAGTTGGTATTTCCCTGATCCGTCATCACAGTAGTTGCTTCTTTTTTGTTTGTCTGTTTTATTTTGTTTTTTGTTTTTGTTTTTTCGAGACACGGTTTCTCTGTGTAGTTTTGGTGCCTGTCCTGAATCTCACTCTGTAGACCAGGCTGGCCTCGAACTCACAGAGATCCACCTGGCTCTGCCTCCTGAGTGCTGGGATTAAAGGTATGCACCACCACTGCCCGGCTTGCAGTTGCTTCTTAAGCAGGGAACTGGACTGTGCCTCAGGCTGGCAGAGCCCCCATTCCCATGTGAAAAACAACATGGTCATATGCTGTGTTTTTATTTCACATTCCCACAACAGGAAGGTGCCCACTGCTAAGATGGACAAGGGACAGCCTGAAGAAACTCTGAGTTGCGAACATCTCTGCTAATGAAATTGGACATTAATGATATACCATGAGGCAACACAGCCACTTTGTCTTTCCCTGCTCCAAAGGAAATGTACCAGGGAAAGTCACAGCCCTGCAAAGAAGCCATGTGTGTCAGCAAACGGGCCTCCAAGAACTCTGGTGACGGGCTATAGATGGTTCATACCTCCTCCTGCCTCCCCTGCTTCAGTTTTGCATTGCCCATGAATGACATTTGTTGGTTTTTTTTTTTTTTCTACTCAGACAGCACTTGTTGGACTGGAAACAGTAAAGGAGGCAACAGCCACGTACTATTAGTCAAAAGCAAACAGAATGGCACTCACAGCTAGCACTAAAAGGCATGTATTTCCAGGACTCCATCTCAAGTGCAAGGGAGCAAGCCTGCATGTGCACATGTGTGCTCTAAGCAGGACAGAAAGAGTTCAGTGATAAACACACCTTTGGTTTATATCCAGGACACAGAGGGGGGTACCAGCAAGTTCCAAGGCTCAGAAGCAATTGACAGAGAGGCACAGGTAGAGCACACACACCCTGCCCCCACCTGTCATCTTCACAGAAGTCAGAAGCACCGTCGAGGATGCGAGCCTTACCAGGATCATGTGGCCAGTAGAGATGTCCATGTTAGACTGAACAGGCTCCTCAGACCAGGATGAAGTGCTGCTCCGAGCCGAAGGACTAGGCATTGGCCCATCACTGAACTGGGAAGAGACACTGTTGATGCGTGATGTGTGTGGTCCCTCCGGGCGATCCTGTGGCCGGACAGACATACGCTGGCGGCATAGCTCCTGCAAGACAGCCAGGGGCAGAGTCAGGGGTTAGCAGCCTTCACGGAAGCCTATTTAGTACTTCCACAGAACTGCAAGGCCAGTTCTACTCAGTCAAGGCTCACTCTAGTGAGAATTCATGTTCTTGGCTACTAGACAGCCCACAATGATTCAGCAAGCCCACTGGTGTGTTTTAAGGCACCATCCTTACACCCTCTGAGATCTACAAGACACTGAAGCAAGTTGGCTTTAAGGACAAGTGTGTGAGTACACACCTGTATACACACATCTATACCCAGGAGCAGACACAACCCCCATCACCACATAGAATTCTAAAGCAGTCTCCTTTGTCTTATTCTGGTCAAGAACAATGAAACAGATAGATGGAGTTGGAATCTTTCCTTTCTCATTAGAACATAGGTCACATGGGAGACAAGGAGTCTGCTACAAGGTAAGGACATCCTCAGTCTAGCATTTTCTTCTCCTCCCCAAACAACTCCCATTCTGACAGGTGAGGATCCTAGGATCTTGGCAGCACAATCCCTTGGCACTGACCTTGACCTTTGACCTTTGGCTTTACCCTACAGCTCCCATCTTCTGACTGACAAGAACCCGTTCTGGAAGCTTCCCAGAGTTAAGACACAATGAGCCCCTCTGCATGTGGAGAAGATGAAACTGTGACTTGAATCACCAAAATGAAATGTCATCAATAGGAGACTAGAAAGCACAGCTGAGCCCCACAGAACAGCAGGAAAAAGAATCATGCCCTCACCAGCAGCGGGAACCAAAGGCCTGTTTAGCTAGCCAGGGCAGTGGCAGGAAGTTGGAGACCACGACCATGTTCTCATCTCCTTCACCCTGGGTCGCTGTTACCTCTGGCTTCAGACAGAGGCCACCAGAAAGAGACTCTCTCCCATCTGCTCAGCTCTCTCCAGTAGACAGACACCCATGCCCTGGCTTCTCTCCACCAGAGGTCCATAAGACAGATCAACTCCCAAGCTACAGCAGGGGCCCTCTTCTGGGGCTGGTGGCCCACATAAGCCTTGAGACTTGAAAGCAACTGAGACAGTAAAGGTCATCCTGGGTACCCTGGACATGATGAGAAGATAAGGTGAACCCCAGAAAAGGAGACCTGCAGAGAGTGGGGAGGCCTCTCACGTAAGGGGCAACAGGGACCAACCTAGCCTTGACTCTCCTTGTTCTCTGTTATCTTTTTATACGCTTGCTGCCTCAGAGGGTTTTTTGTTTTGTTTTGTTTTTTGTGAGACAGGGTTTCTCTGTGCCTGTCCTGGATCTCGCTCTGTAGACCAGGCTTGGGAGTTTTTAAACAATGCGTTCTTCTTTAAAAAAGAGAAAGAAAGAAAGAAAGAAGGAAGGAAAAGAAAAGAAAGAAAAATCATGTAATTTTCTGAAAACCTCAAAAACAAAGCAGAAAAATCAACAAAGCCTCCTGTTCTCCACAAGGGCTCTTCTCAGGCTGAGGGTGCAGGCCACCAACCTAAGTGCATGCACACCTTGCTCATGTCATGCTTACAGAAGGATGCCACTGGATTCCTGGGGCTGCAGCTCTGGCTGAGGTTCAGTGTGCCCCAGGACCAGCCTGGGGGAAGGACACAGGAAGGCATGCTGGCCATGTACCTATGCCATGAGTCAAAGACAGAAGCGTGAAGGGAATAAGTGTCCCCCAAAGGATTCCAGTCTTGGATGGAATCTTGGCTGGGACACACATGCTCTATGTGAACTTGGGCAAGCCATTTAAAACTCCCAACCCTAGTTTCTTCCCTTCCAAACAGGAAGTGATAGCTATCATGAAAGATTAAAAGTCCGTGCATATAAAATGCTTAGTATGGTATGTACCACAGAGAAAGTCCTCTGACGTCAACCAGCAGAGCTGAACATACATGGCTGAAGTGAACGTTAAAATAGTCCTCTAGGGTTAGGTATGCATCTCAGTGGATGGAGTGCCTGCCAAGCATGCATGAAACACTGTGTCCCATGTTTAGCAACACATAGACCTGGCATGACATCCTACCCTGTAACCTCAGCACCAGGAAGGTGGAGGCAGGAAGATCATAAGGGAAAACACTGAACTTCCAGGAAAGAATGAGAGGGTGTAGCTGGTGAGTGGGTGGTAGGCTGAGGGTGATGGTGTGTATAGCCTTGGAGGGGAGTCAGGAGATGCATGGCGCCATGTCCTGGGGATCCAAGCAGCCACTGGCCTCCACTGGTGTATATGAAGGCAGCCATGGAGGCACCTGGTAGGGCTTTCCAGGGTTCATATTGTTTTCATGATTCTGTGGGTGAGCCAGAGAGGGTTAGCATTTCCACAGAGCTGCCCCGAGGATACAGAGACAATGAGGATATCTGAGATATCTCATGATGGATGGACAAACATCCAGAACAGAGCAGCTCCAGAATCTGTTGGTCTGTCCCCTTGACTTCTAGGATACACATCCATTTATCCGTTAATTCACAGAGCCTGGAGCTAGAGTGACGGACTTTGGAATCCTGGCTTCAGTCCTGTCTGTATGAATGTGAGCACATTGTCTTACCATGCTGTGCCTCAGTCTCCTCATTTGTGAAATGTGACAACAGTACCAACTCCACAGTCGTGGAGGGTTAAATAGTTGGGTGTGGTAGGACACTTCTAATCCCAGCACCGGGGAGGCCGAGGCAAAAGGCCATCAAGGCCCTACATAGCTAGCCACAGTGAGACTTTGTCTCAAAACACACAATAAAGTGTAGACTACCGAGGACTCTGGCACAGCCAGGTGCTCCCTGTCATTGTTTGCTCATCACTTGGAAGAGGATCCCAGATCTGACTTCCCTGAGCTCACAGTATGTTCAGAGCTGCGCACAGATGTAAAGAAATGCTGCTAAGAACGCACACTGGGCCTTCACAGGCAGCATGGTCACAGGGCCAGCAGGAGGGGCCCACCCCTGAACAGCTCCTGTGGAGGAGACACTAAGCGCAGGTCTCAAGCTGCGTTCTGGGAGAGGGTTTCCACGCTGAGCTGGTGCAGAATGGCAGCAGCAGAGGTGAAGGAGCGTGGCTCTCTGTTCTTCCCTGATGCTGCGGTGCTCACAGACACATTCTGAACCTTCACTTACGCAGCTCTGCTGTCTGCTGTACCCATCTCTTCATAGCTCACATACTCTTAGGAACAAGCTGCCCAGCTCCTCTACCTCTGTGGAAATCCTCATGTCTACCACACGGCCTCTCTTGCTTGTCAGGGTAGAAATGCCTCCAGGGGCTGACTGTGACCTCGTGAAAATACTTCTGCCTGGCTGGGGGAGGCCATTGTGCGTAAAGCCTTCCCTGGTTCCCGCAGGGACTTCGTGGTCCCAAACGGCACTGTAGACATGTTTCAGCAGGTGTCCGCCTTGACCATTCTCTTGGCTGCACACTGCCCACACCTGGCACTCCAGCCTGGCCCAGGACAAGGTAGCTTGGATCTGCTGTGCCCGGGCCATGGAGGTCTTCCTTCTTGCCTCATCTTCCCAGTCTTTCTGATCTGAGACCTGGGAACCTGTAGCAGTCAGCCCGAGAGACTGCAGTGCTGTAAGGACTGGGCACGTGGAGATGAAAACCTTATCCGTGGTGTAACAAACACATTCAGGGTGAAGCCTGGGCTACGGACACCCTGTGCAGGCCCTGGGATTATGAAGCAGCAAGCTGCAACTTCTGATGTTTACCTCCGTGGAATAATAGAAGCAATTCTCTCTCCATGGCTTTATTTGAGATGCTTCCCTCCCCAATGCTGACTCTCCCCCAACTCTCTGATGTACTTATGCTCGCTCTCTCTCTCTCTCTCTCTCTCTCTCTCTCTCTCTCTCTCTCTCTCTCTCTCTCTCTGTGTGTGTGTGTGTGTGTGTGTGTGTGTGTGTGTGTGTGTGTGTGTGTGAGTGTGTGTGTGTGTGTGAAGGTCTGAATGAATCTACCATTCAGCTGGTAGAGGGGTTCTGGGCATCTCGGTCACCAGGTGTCCCTTAGCAGCCTGTATAGACTGCATCCTACATGGCCCCTTCTGTAGACTACTGTGGACAGTGATGCCTTGATGTCTTGATTCCAGCAGGAGGAAGCCAGGGATTGGTCTAATGCTTTGTCCTTTGGGTTGGCCATGGTTTCTAAATTAACAGCACAAAGGCCATATTTTGCCTTTTCATCACAATTGAAACAATGTGGCCTGCTACTCACCTTGCGTATACATGTGTGACATATATATGTGCACATGTGTACTTTTATGTGAGTGTACACATGCCAGAGGTCATCAGTGTCTTACTCTCTTTCTCTCTCTAAGATAGGGTCTTACTAGGTATCCCTGGCTGGTCTGGAACTTGCAGAGATTCACCAACCTCTGCCTTCCAACTGCTAGAACTATCAGGATTGACTCCATCTAATTTTTTGAGATAGGGTCTCTCTCTAAAATTAGAGCTTGCTGATTTGGCAAAACTAGCTAGCCAGCCATTGAGCCCCAAGGATCCTCTTGCCCTGCCTCCTTTGTGCACGCATCACCAGTCCTGGCTTTTCACAGTTGCTAGAGAGCCAAACTCGTGTTCTCATGCTTATTTGGCAAGAACTTTGCCAACTGAGTCATCTCTGGCCTTGTTGTGGCTTTTAAAGTCCAGGTCTATGGGTCTGTAAAATGATCAAGATCCAAGTTTCTGATCTAGTTGGAGTGTAGAAACTTCCATGTTCCCTCCTAAAGCTGGAAAGCTGGCACATGCAGCCTCTCTGTGCTGCTGCATCTGTCCTTCTAAGAGCCCTGTCCACACCTGAGAGGGTGAGCATACATACAGAGTGACAGACGAGGGCAGAGCTTGCTCGATTGCAGGCAAGGATGAAAGGTGAGTGAGCACAAACATTTACACTGTAAGGATTTGAAGTCACAGCCTTCGTAGCCATCCTGTGGGCACTGCGTGTGACCAGTGTGCTCCCTTGGTTCATGTCACCTATACTTATCATGTGGTGGTGGCAGTGGTGGGACTATGCCATGCACACCGGAGGCACCTATGGGCAAATGACAGGCATGCCATGGATAGTACACACGTCCTACAGATTATGCTCCGAGAAGTGGGTCCAGGCAGAGCTGTGAGGGAGTGAGTTTTCCAGAGCAAAAGATAATTGGTGTTGCTAACCAAGCTGCGTGGGCATGCTTGAAGGAAGCCTGGAGACTGCCTGACTGTGTTTGGAAATTCTCATCAATAACCTTGGCAGCAAACCATCCCCTGAATAGAGAGTCCCAGGTTAATTCTATAAATGTCCTAAAGGAGAATGCAGGTACACAGGAATGTCCAAAGCATTAGTTAAGGAAGGCATGGGCCCAGAAAAACCATAGCATCCACCTCCTTGACAGCTCTGGGACTTCACCTGGGTCACAAGCCCTGCTGTATATACAGGAGGGTTTGGCAAACAGGTCTTCTCTTGGATGGATGGCAGGCTGGTATCTACCCACCTTAATTTGAAAGAAAACGACTCCTTAATATATGCAAATTCTGGATGAAGTCTAGTAATTACCAAAGATGCCATCTGTGAGCTGGGACATCGCTTCAGTGAAAATAGCCCAGGGCTGTCAGTACAGCCTGGAGTTCACCAAGAAGACAGAAGCTTCCTAGCAGCTTGTGACTCAGCAGCCAACAGGTGGCTGATTGCTCATGAGTGAGAGAAGCCCATTTAACAGGACACTCTGGGTATCAGATGCTGTTGTAGGGTCAAGAGCAGCCCACAGAATTCCTTTCAGATGTTCCTGCACACACTGAGAACAGGAACAGACAACTTGTGCTATACCTGCCCAGAAGGCTAGAGCTCAACAAGGCAGAGTGTGCCTGTGTCTGTCTGTCACCTTTTTCTATCCAAATTATTCTTCAACAACAAAGAAAAGCCACAGTACATAAACTAAAATACATTCCCAGTAGCAAAGGGGAACACTGTGTCACACGGCATTTTCAGGAAAGGGCTCTGTGTCTTTCTAGAATGAGCTCAGGTCCATCTGGAGCAGGCCCTGTGTCTCTACAACAGGATCCACATCTGGAGCAGGCCCTGTGTCTCTACAATGGATCCACATCTGGAGCAGGCTGCTTTCTCTGTGTCTTTCTAGAGAGGTTAGTTGGTTCAGGGCACCTGGGCCCCAGGTTTTTGGCCTCTCATGTGTTGAGAAAATGGTCAAGGATGTTAGGTGAAAGATGTGTCCAGCTCCTAACGGGAAGGGTATGAGGACAACCATGGAAGAAGAGTGTGACTTTGCAGGCGGTTCCCATGGTGACAACTGTCAGGGACTGTGACTTGCTTCTGCTCTTGGGAAGCAAACATCTCAGAGACTTCAGTGAGGGAGCAGGCGCGTGGTGGCTTAGGATGAGACTCTAGAGCCAAACTGCCCAGGTGTGAAGTCCCAGCTCTGCTGCTAACATCGGGGTGACAAAGCACAAATTCTCTAAATCCGTGTGAAGTGGATCAATAACAGGACTCCTCCGGCAGGTTTCTGGGAGGAATCTAAGTTAATGCCTGTGAGGTACAGAACACAGCTTGGTGCCTACTCAACATGCAGCTCTCACCACCAGCCGAGGGAACTGACTCTGGAGATCCTCATTGCAGGATACTGCAATCCCACAAGGGCTGCCCCTACTGGACTAAGGCCGCAGGGCCACCCACATCACACCTGTTTTGATATCTAACCTGCCGATTTACCAAGGTTATTACTCCCCTCTCCCCATTTCCAGGTAGAGCCATAACAATTAGGGTTTTTTTTTTTAAAAAAAAAAAAGATAATTGTTCCATAATTCTCGAGTCCACATAGAAAGACAGAGAAAGTTCCAGGTACGTGGGAAGAGGAGGGGTCTGGTTGTAGCGTCTCACCAGTTAATAAGTCAAGGCTTCCAGCGTGAGTAACATCTGCTGTGAGGGTAGCTCTTTTCCATAGAGCCAGTTTATGCTAACATAGTAACCAACTGTGCCTAAGGACAAGGTCAGTGTGACCTTCAAGTGTGGCTTTACTCCTTTCCTAGATAATTTTCTAGGAACTGGGGGAAAAAAAATCCCGTTTAAAGTAAAAGAAAAAAAAAATTTAACTTCTCTGTAACCCTGTGACCTAGTGTTTTACTGTTTCAGCGCATCCTACTCAAAGCAAAAGAATCACCCCATGATCTCATTTAGATCCCTTATCAGCCCTCAGAGATGTAACTCCAGAGGCTAGAGAGGCCGACGACCATGCTCTCAGATGTGCCTCACTGTCTTCTTGAGTGCCTTTCTCCTTATCCTCATGTGAAAATTCATGTTTAAAAAAATGTCTTTTACCGTAAGGGGCTGGAGAGAGTGTTTAAAACCGTTGCTACACTTGCCAAAGACCTAAGTTTGGTTCCCAGCATCCCCATGGAGGCTTGCTCCCACCTGTAACTCCTGCTCTAAGGGATCCAACTCCCTATTCTGGCCTCTGAGGGCACCCGGGTTGCACGTGGTACACATACAAAAATGTGGGCAAACACTCATACACATTAAAAAAAAATCTTAGAACTGGAAAAAAAAATCTTTTAATAAGCCCTAGTTCTGCTTCATACGGCGCATCCTGAAATTACTTTCTGTAGAAAAGCCAAGAATCTGGTTTTACATGAGTCAAGGTTCCTAAAAGATTAAGGGGACTACTCAGGCTGCTGCAGGTGATGGTGTGGAGCTGTGGCTCCAACCCTGACACTACTGGTACACCTCTTAGCTTTTAACGCTGTATCATTAAACCACAGCAGTGTGAGCTGCGCTATTTTAAGATAGCCATGTGGCATGTGGCTTGTTGAGAAAGGTAAGACACAGAGGGTCTGCAGCCGGCAGTCAGTCTCTCCTTCAAGCAGTCTTTGGGGTATAGTACTATTTTCATCATATTCAGAGCCCAGTGTGCAAGTCCAGGGCACTGGGCCCCAACGCTGCCACCTGTGCCCTGTTGGCCTATGCACGGGCTTGGAGACCTTGCAGCTGTATCTCTAGAACAGCATGTGCAGAGAGTCCCCACAGTCCCCATCAGCTCTGGACTGGGAAGTGTAGGCCACCCAGAGCAGGTCCTTGGGGCGTAAGGACACAGACTCAGTTTTCAGAGATGCACACAAGCCTTGTGAAACCATCATTGTCCCTTGCTGTGTGGCCGTTTGCTTCTGCTCCACGCTGAGCTCAGGCCCTGGGAGGCTTCCGCGGGGTCCTCCAAGCATTTTATACTTCTTTATAGCACAATTTGCAAAATAAGTTGAATAGGATTCTGGGGGCAGAAATTCATCCATACACACAATAAGCAAATGCCTCGTTTCTCAGCTTTGCGTCTGACGGGGAAAATTACAGAGCGGGAATCACTCCCAGAGAAAAGACCTGTCACTCTCAAATTCCGGCAAAAGACCAGGACTACAAAGGCTGGGGAACGCTCCCGCACCTTTCGAGGAACAATCGGCACAAAGCTGTGCCCGGCAGAGTGTGCACACAAAGGCCGCCTGGGATTTTTAGGGTTATTGGTGGAGCATAATTAGTAGTAACGAGACAAAAGTAAGGAAGAAACACACAAAGGCGCAGAGGGAAAATGGTTCATTATGATGTGCTGGGCGGGATAAAGGCCAATTACTCTGCAGGCTGGATACAGCCCTAGGAGGCCGCCCTGAACCCAGTGGTCCCGGGGCGGGGGGGGGGGGGGCTGCTCTCCTGAGCAAGGGCTAGGGAAGTGGGTACAACGTGTCCCCTGGTGGCTGCCAGACCCAAATGGTAGGGAAGCCTGTGCTCCCCCAATTCCATGGGGTGAGGGCATGTGACCGCAGGTTGTCCTGCCTAAGGAAAGAGAAGCCAGGCTGGCCTTTGACAAGTCCTAGGTGTCTCATTTGTGCTTCCCAATTCCAACATGCAATCGTTTTGTAATACAAATAACCAATAGAAGGCGTATTTAACATTAGTAATGTTCTACATTCAATGTGACGTTCACAAAGCATGCAAGGACAGGTCGGGAGGTATGGACTTTCAGGATGAGAAAGAACACTCATCCAGGGTTTCTTGTTTACTTACATCTCTTCATTCATAGTGTAATTTCATTTCACTGGCTTTTGTGCCATCCTGAACTAAAGGTTGCAGAAGAGAACTTTCGGTCCAAAGTGAGGTTGGCTACTTTATACAAACACTCCAAAAGAATCTCTCTGACGAGCAAGCCACCATAGCCTTCCCTACTCAAGGGCAAAGCAACTGCAGGCCCCAGAGTGTCATTTATTCCTCACTTGTGACACCCATTCTCATTCTAAATGGTTCTACCCAGCTACCTAGCAACTGCCTTCTAGGTGATGTGGTCCTAGCACCTCCAATGATCTCTTTTGTTCTTAGCTTCAAGGTGCCCAATATGTAAATGAGCTTTTATACTTCCACATGGGCACATGCTGGCATACCCACACATCAGGAAGACAGTCTTCCTCAGAGGCACTCCCAAGCTGGGCTCTGAGATCAGCAGGACAGCAGCTCAGAAGGCCTTGCTGCCAGGCTCTGGACTTCTGAGTGCCACCCACCCGGCCTCCTGGGATCCCCTGTGCTGTGAGACCTGAGCTCTGCAGCAGGATGCACACAGCTGTGTGATCTGAGGTGCTGTGCCTCACAGCTTTGTGACTAAGCAAAACAGTGCTAGGAGAGCAATGTTTATCGAACAGTACTGAGTAATGTTCCCCATCTTACAAGATGTTTTCTCAAAATAAAACCTAAAGCAGACACATTTTAACTGACATAAGAGAAAGATGGCTTTCCTTGCCTCTCTCAGTCTGGAACTGTCTCAGCAGCATCTGACACTAATAACAGAAAGACAAGATCCTTACTGCAGGCGCCCCAACAACCCCTGTGCTCTTCTGAGCGCGCATCACAGCTATCCATCGTAGAATCATGCCTATGCTGCTGTTCCAGTCCATCCCGCCTCCTGAACAAGGAGAGGGTCATTCCTGCCTGTCTTCTGTCCCCAGGGTGGAGGGGCCACAATCAGGGCTTCAAAAGATACATGCTTGTGGCACCCAGGTAGCACGCCAGCATACTTTGGGGGTCCTGGACACCCCGCACCAGGGACCAATGTGAGTCCTTAAAAGAGCCACCATTTGGAATGGGAGTCAAGCCCTACCAGCAGCAACCCCAGCTTCCTGTCTGATAAGTGAGAGATGCATGGCTCAGCTCTCCATGGCCATGAAAGAGAGCTGGGAATGCCGTCTCCTGCCCTACTTCAAAGTACCCAAGAGCATGCGTCTCCTCTGACCTGCAGGCAGCCCAGTGCCTAGAGATGAGGACTTGCAACCGAATCACTCTGCATGTTCAGCAGCTGCCTAAAGTTACTGACTGACATGCCCCAGAGCTCAACCACAGCCCTTCTCCTTCAAGAGTTCATCTGCATTTCTCCTGAGGAACAGACCAGTGAAATCATGGAGGAGTTGTAAAAATAAAAACATGCAGTGAAAACAATTTAACAAGCATATTCACTCTTATGTAACCCATGGCTAAGATGGGCTTCCCTAAGAAGTTGCAATGCTTCACCTGGAAGTGGAAACTTCAGATGGAGAACAGGGTACATCGAATGTGTCATGCTGAGACTCTTCCAGATGTTATGGGGGGGGGGGGGTGTGAGCAACACAGCTCACAGGACAGGAAAATAAAACCCCTGCCTCCAACATCTGAGGACTCCCCACACAAGGAAGTTTCAAATGCTCCCCGGAAAAAAAAAAAAAAAGCAAGTAGTGAATTCCAAGTTCACAGAGTCCTCATGATCTCAGCAAGTGAAGCCAGCCTTGGCAGCCTCCATGGGCATTCATGGCTCAGTTTCATATTCAGACAATTTGAAATAGCTGAGTCAGTAAGAAATCAAATCAATCATCTGTCTCTTGGGGCAGCCTGGGTGTGACACAGAGTGAGGCTGGGACAGACACTTTCCGCTAGAACTTCTCCTCATCTTCCCAGCAATTTTTTTTTTTTTTTAGTAAAAGGCAGCGGGGCAATCACTTGTCACCACTGTCATCCTCACCGACAACATCTGTAGAATACTTCTCACGCACTCACTCTTTCAGTCTCCAGGAATCAGGCATGGTGGTTTTCAAGGGTTGGAAATGGCCTCCCTGCACAGCGGCTCTTCGTGCATCAATATCTTGGTTCACTGTATTGACTGATGGCCATTGATCACCTGCAGGCCCCCTGCCAGGTGCTGCAGACTGTGCAGATGCCACCCTCTGGGAAACCAAGGCTGGCCTCAGCCCTGTGCTGGAGGGAGGGCAGGTCAGATAGGAAGAGTGCTAACCACACATGTGCATGACTGCAAATTGGAAGGGTGTGCATGGGGGAGAAAGCCACGGGGCTCAGCCTGGTGTTCAGATGGGGTCTGAGCACAGAGAGCTGACAGATGGGGATGGTGGGCACTGAGGAGAAGTAGGGCCTCCCTAGGGCGGGGGTCAGAACAAAGGCTTAGAGCAGAAGAGCACAGGAGTGGTTTGAGGCTGGGAGAAGAGGGGCCTAGGACACAAAAGGTATTCAGGCTTTCATTCTGCTGCTGCTTAATTAAGCCAAAGGGCAGGGCCATGGGTGTGTGTGTGTGTTGAAGCAGCTGCTCTGAGACCCTCACGTCACCCTGGGCCCATCACCCACCCTTCCCCCTCTTCTCCCTCCACCAATGCAGATATCAGGGAGCATGGGAGTGCTGGAGCTCAAGTGTCCTAGGGTTCAGGTGGCTGTGTGTAAGTCTCTGTCCAGGGTTTCACATCTATGACACTGCTGAGGGTCACTCTTGCTCCTCCGTGGCAGGGAAACTTGTGAGGGGGCAGGGGTCCACGTGTGCAGTGCGAGGGAATGGACCCACCAGGAGACCGGCCTAGGGAACTGCTGGGAAGCACATCTTCCCATTGCTGCACAGCAGTGCTGCCCTGGGAGTCCATTGGAGACGTGGAACTGCAGCCAGGAAGGCAATGGAAACAGGGAGCCCTGGGGCCCCCAGTGGAGCACCACCCCCTGGGGCCCCCAGTGGAGCACCACCTCAGGCCAAAGCAGCAGCTCCGGAAGCAGTGACAGGTTTTCTGCTTCTCAGTTTCTCCATGGGGAGGGAGTCACTTAGCTCTCAGTGTTTTTATTCCCCATTGAATCTGGTGGAGGAGAAGAGAGCCACAGGGATCTGAGAGGGGTGGGAATAACATGGAAATCTGCAAAGTAAGAATAATTTCCATCTCAATTAACTGTCTGGGTTTACTTATAAATCTCTATTTTATTTTCGCCTACTTAAAACCTTGCTGTCTTGGTGCAGGGCACTGGGCATGCTTGCCCAGTACTTTCCCACTGGACTACATCACTTGGCTTCAGGACACGTGATTTCTGGCTTCAGTATATTTTAAGAACATATACAATGATATTCTGTGGGCGCTTCTTCATGTAAATTTATTCTGCTTCACTGTCTTTGGGGAAAAAGGGGGCAAAAATGACAACAATCTCTAACTATATTAAAAAAAAGAAAAACAGACTTCTGGCTGTCCTCAACAGATTCCTGCCCCCTATACTTGGTGTCAATGTCACCTTACACACGTATTAGGAATAAACTTTTCTAATTGATCTGACATGAGATGTCGCAAAGTCACATTGTATTCTTCAAACACCACAGGCTCCTGGATTTTAGGATATTCACCTTTACTTGCTAATGTGATTATAATAAATTATAACAGTTAAATAACTGTATGCATAGATACATACAACCTTACATCCAGACACTTAATTTTGCTGGTTGCAATATTTCATGTGCCAAAACAGATCTTGTGGGCTGGGGATGTAGTTCAGTTGGTAGTTACTTGCTTGTATAGTGTCCTGGTTAATTTTTTTGTCAACTTGAACAAGCTAGCATTTACTTAGAAGAGAAACCTCAATTGAGAAAATGCCTCCATTGGTTTGGCCTGTAGAAACGTCTGTAGGTCATTTTCTTGATTTATGACTGATGTGGGAGGACCCAGCTCACTGCGGGTGGTGCTGTCCCTGGGCTGGTGGCCCTGGGTTCAATGAGAAAGTCAGCTGAGCAAGACAAGAGGAGCAGGCCAGTGAGCAGTGTCCTCCATGTCCTCTGCTTCAGTCCCTGCCTCCAGGTTCCTGCTTGGGTCTCTGCCCTGGCTTCCCTTCATGATGGACTGTGATGTTGAAGTGTAAGCCAAATAAACCCTTTCCTCCCCAGCTAGATTTTGGTTATAGTGTTTTACCATGGCCGTAAAGAGCAAACCAAGCCATTGAACATACACAAAGCCCTGGTTTCCATCTAGTACCACACAAACCAGCCACTGTGGTGCACACCTGAAATTGAACACATTTGGGAGGCAGACAGGGGAAGCAGAGTTCAAGGTCATTCTCAGCTATACAGATGAGTTTAAGGTGAGCCTGGGTTGTGTGATGCTGTCTAAAAGATATATATATGACTGCTGGTTCACACCCTGCTCTGCAGTGGGTTCTTTTGTATTTGTATAAACAACCCACCACAATTCCCTCCTTGACTGGCAGTGATTTTCCCCAGCAGAAACTGAACACTTGGGGCATCAGAGTAAAAACAGGATTGTCAGGAAGGAAGGAAGGAGGGAGAGAGGAAGGAAGGAAGGAAGGAAGGAAGGAAGGAAGGAAGGAAGGAAGGAAGGAAGGAAGGAAGGAAGGAAGAAGGGAGGGGAGGGGGTAGGAGAGAGGGAGGGGAGGGAGGGACCAAGCATGCAGAGTCATCCCCGGACTGGAGAAAAGACAGCCACATGCTTCTCCTGGCAGAGATCACTGTGCACCTGCCGCTCTCTGTCTTTCTCAAACTTCCGCCTTGTACCCCCAAGGAGACTCCTTTCTTGTGGCCTCCCCATTTCTCCTGGGACAACCCCAGGCTCTTATTTGCTCTGAGTCCTCACACACCTTGCCTGGCTACCCTGAGCTCCCTGGGTGTCATCCCTGTCAATCACCCCTACCAGGCGCACAGCACTGGTGTCCTTCCCAAATGGTCTGATGCCACTTCCATGAGAAACCGAGTTCAGCAAGTTTCTGTTGGTTTGGAAGCTTCTGCTGTTAGGGGAAATAAGCTTTCTGGTCTCATTCCAAACTCTGCAAACCCCAGGTCTTAAGGTTACCCAGGGCTCCTGAGGTATCTACTTCTCAGGGTATGGGGGCTGAGGACAGAACCCAGCACCCGGTGAAGCTACCACCCAGGGCTGGAGGGAGGAGAGCCCAGAGCAGAGGAGGAAAGGGCTCCTGTCTCAAGGGGTTCCCAGAGATCAGTGAGCCTGACAGGAGACTCCCAGCAGAGCCATTGCAGCACAAGTGTGTGTCCTCGGCAGGTCCCTCCCATGTCTGGTCCCTCTTCTGCCTCCCCAGTAGATTTCCTCATTCGGACCTGTGCAAGCCACTTTACCTCCTTAGTCTGAGAGTGCAACTGTTTTCCTCAAAGTGCTCTCTCTCTCTCTCTCTCTCTCTCTCTCTCTCTCTCTCTCTCTCTCTCTCTCTCTCTGTCTCTGTTTCTGTCTCTGTCTCTGTTTCTGTCTCTGTCTCTCTCTCTCTCCCTGTCTCTCTCTCTGTGTGGCTAGAAAGCTTTCTTCAGCCTCACTATGCCCCTTAACCTCCTCGTGGAGATGCGTTGAGAGCTGGGCTCACCCTTACTGAAAGGCCCATGGGTGATACCACTCACTGGGGCACATCGTCTCCTACCCTTACAGCCAGAGACTGAGAAGAAGTCTTGCTTCCCATGGAGCCTAGCACCAGGGTTTGCTCTGCAGCTCCATGGTCACCTGAGAAACCCCAGGACCCTACAGGAACATCACTCCTACACTAATGTGCTTTGTCCTGGGAAGGTACCGGGTTGGCTGACTATGGACTGGGGAGCCTCTTGCCCAGTCTAGGAGACTCTTCTGTCCTGGAGGGAGTCCAGCTGTGCTGTGTGCATCTATCGGCTTTCTGGTAGGATGCACACCCACACTCTCTTTACCTGCTTCCACCTCCTAGTGCCTTCCTTGAGATTTGTCGTCTCCACATTCCTGCTGTTCCCTTTTAAACCCGAGCTAAACCCACCTCTTGACTTCTGTCACTCCTTCAGAGTTACTCAATTTCTACCCCAGAGAACTGACAGCTGCTAACAACAGTGGGGCTCCTCTCACTTATATTTCCTACCCAGGCACCTTCACCTTGGTGTGACCTTGCCAAACACTGCAGGGTATTTCTCCACAGATCCTTAAGGCTGACCAGCACCCAGCACTATCTGAAGGCCCTAGACTCAGGGCAATCACATCTTAGCCTCCCTTCTCTGTGGAGGGTCTGGGTACCGGGTCTTCCCTGTTGTTCCTAGGATGAGCTTTCTTTGCAGATTGTACTTGTGAGTCTTGGTTTGAAAAGCACACCTCACGCTCTGACTCAGGGTCCAAGGCCAAAGGAATCCCAGTTATGGGAAAACGCATAACAAAATAGAGAGGTGTATGACAGGACTCCATGCAATTATGTGGGTCTATCACCCACCAGTACATACTTCATAAAGCCCCCAAATCACCTTTGGCTATGAGTTCAAGAATGAGAAAGAAAGACATTTACATTTATAAAATGCAGAAAGGGGGAAACCGAGGAAAGAACCTGGCAGTAAAGGAGACAGAGAATGTGATGAGAACCCCACAGACAGTCCTGCCCTTTCTACAGCTTGCAAGCACCCTCCTAGCACACAGTGGGCAGAAGCAGGAGTCTTCTCCACTGCACGAGCCTAAAGTGGACCCACCCCTGCCTTCCTGCCTAAGCTGCTTGACCTCAGGCATCTCAGGACACCATGAATACCTTGCCCACATTCTGCGTGACTGTTCTCTGCCCTTCTATGACCCCCTACATTGGTCATCTGGCCACAAGAGACCCTGTCTGCCAGAGGACTGAGCAGTCTTTCCTCTCAGTTCAATATCACACATATCCCATCTAGATGTTCAATGTGCCTAACTTCTCATCTCCAAACAGCAATAAGCCAAGAGGCGAGGGGTGCCCCTATTTGCTATCTCCTGGAGGACCTTCTACCATGGAAGGACTTTGGTGACAAGACAAGGCTGCCATGGATAGGGGTACCAGGTGAGTGCTGTGGTCAAAGTGTCTAGAAGCTGCTGTCCTAACATGGTCTATGAGCAGGCATCTCTGCCTCTGCTCATTGGGGAGGCAGAACAAGTCATCTGTCTTCTGGTGCCGAGTTTGCCCTCCTGTCAAACTGGGTGGCCAGAACCAGCATTAGTGATCCTGTGACTATCCTTTGCAGAGCTGGCTGAGGGAACAGAATTAGGGGCTGTGGGAAGGGAACTCCAGAAGAGCCTCCCTGGGTGAGCAGTGGCAAGCTGAGCAGCTCCCAACTTTACAAGAGGCGCTTTCTCTTGATTCTAGGAGTAACATTAACAAGGTAAGCTCAAAGCCTGGCCATGCTTCAGAGAGGACTCACACTTCCTAGCGATGCCACCTACCTGCCCTGCACCATCAGACAGCAGAAAGGAGCCCAGAAAAGCCACCTCAGGGATACTAAGGCTGAGTTAATGCCCGTCATTCTTTCCTATCCCTCACACAAAGTTTTCTAGGAACTGTTACTTAAGAAATATCCAGTTCTGCTAATAATCCACAAGAAATGAAATCAAACAGTATCATATTAACAAAAAGAAGACATCAACTCAGGCCTCAGGATGCCCATGAACCAGCCACTCCAATCCCTCTTGTTTCTGTGTCTCACTAAGTGGCTTGCTATTTTAAGTCACATCTGACTAAGGGGAGTGGCCTGCGGTCTACGACAGGTGGCATGCTGTACTTTGCTTACATATTTCTCTGGCCATCCTCCAGATTTTGGTACTCTCCAAGGATCTGTCTCATTTCAGGAGCTGTGACTGAGGAAGCATTTTCCACCCCACCCCCGCCCCCAGGCAGCTCTGCAGAACAGACGTATAGTCACTGATTGGGAACTGTATGCTTGGAAGTTTAGGGGTTTTGAGAAGAATGGACTTCAAATAGCTTCACTCTGGAAATGCTCAGACCTGAGCTTGCAGAAGCATTCTGATCAACGAAGTTCAGCACACAGGGAACAGACATGCCTCAGATACCAGGGACTGATGGGCAACTTTCCCTTTGGCACACTTCCTTGGATGGTCACATTCCAACCTCAAGACACATGCAATTCAGTACCAATTACACAGTCATTTAGCATCTGCTTAATTTATAGTAAGGCCCAGGAATGTTTCAGGACATTATAGGCTCTGGAAGAGCAGATGGAGACCCCTCTTGGAGGTGCAGACTTCACTTGCATAGGGAAAGGTGGTAAGAATTCTGTCCACACTCAGGAACTTTTGCAAAGATAAAACAGAAACACTCCAATTCTCAGGGTTGACTATTCAGTAAAGAGAACTGCCTCTAACATTACATGTTAGGATGTCTGTCTAATTTGGAAGCAGGAAAGATTTTGCTTCTGGGATATTTGAACAAAAATATTATTTCAACCTGAAAATTTACTCATAAACGCAGGACAGCCATCTCAAGACATATTGCCAAGTCAAATGGAAAAGGCTTCCCTGAATCCTGTGGTGGGATCAAGGGCATCTGGGGGAAACTCACTGTTTCTGACTTAATTAGGAGGCATCCGATCCTTTCCCCATTTGCATGACTAGTGATTACACCAATTATGGAAGATTGAACTCACCTAGACAAAGAAAAGTCTGCTAATTCATAGCAGGATGAACCAACGTGTAACCTGTCCTCTCCTATGGAACTCGGCTTCCCTCAGCAGAGGTGAGTGGGTCCATCAGCACAAGTGCACAAAGCTCCCCCAAAGAGCGGCAATCACATGGCTCTGCCGTTACTTTAATAATCAACGGCTAATGGGAGTCACAGCAACCAAGATGCACATTTAGTGACTCTCTGTTTGCAGGTGGTCCCATAGCCTGATGCATGCTTTCCTCTGGGTTTGGTTCCAAAGGCCTCCAAATACACAAGGAAACCTGCTGGGTTTTGTGAAATAAACCATCAAAAGAGAAGTTGCTGAACATTCTGCAGGAGTCTCTGCCCCTGTGTCGGGGAGGGAGAGTGGGCCAGCAGAATACTAAACTCACTGCTCAGAGATGATCAAAGCCTCAAAGAAATGGATGCAGCATTCAAAGGGAGAGAAAGGGGGAGAATGTCTTCTAATCATCCAACAACTTATTTTTGGCACAGTTTTTACCCAATCACCTTCCATAGAAGTAGGGCACCTGCATGAATAAGAGGTTAGAAGTACCATGGTGCTGACCATCATGATTTTGTGCCTGTCAAGGTGTGGGTATACACATCTATGTGTCCATACAGGCATATCAGCATGCACACATGCACACACACAGCATACAAAGCCAACTTGGAAAAAAAAAGCAGGAAACAGAGTGGGTTTTTTTTGTTTGTTTGTTTTGGTTAGTTTTTTGATATCATGAAGGACAGACTAACCCCAAGCATGTTTTTATGAATTTAGGAGGAAAACAACACTTATTGAAACAATGGGGAAAATTCTGTCAGAGTATACAGGGATCATTGAATGTGTATGTAAGCTGTCAGACCCAAAATTTAAAAGGCATGAACAAATTAAGCTTCACTGAATTATCTGATGTGACTGATACCCTGGAACAAGATCAAAAGTAAGAACCTGCCAAGAAGATTTGGTTTTCAGGAGGCTAAAAAGAGAGCTCAGGAGTAGAGAGAGCTCCCTGCTCTTCCAGGGGGTCAGAGTTTGGTTCCCAGCACCTATGCTGGGTGGTTCCCAGCACCTATAGCCCTAGCTCCTGCAAATCTGATACCTTCTTCTGGCCCCTGTGGGTTCCTGCACACACATGGTTCTCTCTCTCTCTCTCTCTCTCTCTCTCTCTCTCTCTCTCTCTCTCTCTCTCTCTCTCTCTCTCTGTCACACACACACACACACACACACACACACACACACACACACACGTAGAAAAAGTGAACGTGTTTAGAGATAGTCACACTCCAGGCTGTTTTGCTATTTCCAGATGGTCGTTCACAACTCTGGACACCAGGATAGGTCACAGCCTGTGGCCTCTATGGTTCTATGCATGGGTGGTGGTGGTGGTGGAGGACACAGCTTGCCCACCTGTGCTGCAGAAGGTGCTGCATAAAGGGCCAACCATAGGACCCAGATCCTCTTGTCAAGGTCCCTCCCACCACACTGACCTAGGTGCTATCTAAGGATGGACATGAGGATTCTCTTTTGGGGGCTTCGAGGAGAAAGGAAAGTTACAACCAGAGGCTGTGTATGCTGCCCACAGCACCTTACCTCTATGCCTCCCTTTTCCTCACTATCGGAATACCTGTGCTCTGTGCTGTGGGCTCCCCACATAAGCACTCAGCTCTTCCACTTCCAAGGTAACATCACATTCTGTCAGTGACCAAACTTAGTGTACTATCTTCTACCACAACCCCTGGGTACCTTTAACCTACTTACACAATAACCTTTTTACCCTTTATAAACTTAAAATAATGAACTATTTTCTATCACGTCCCCATGAAATAAAGAATGGTGGCAAACTGTCCAATTGTCCCTGTGATCAGTGAAGAAAAGTATGGCAAATTCTGTTCACAGTCTCAATTACATAAATAGCAAATATAGGAGAACCTCTCTTTCCAACATACACACACACACACACACACACACACACACACACACACACACACACACACTGGAATTGGCAATTATATCTATGCTAGGCAAGTGTTCTACCACTGAAGAGTACATTTCTAGACACACAAAGATTTACTAGTAGATATATTAATTCAAGAAGACCCTTTTCCTGAAATTTATAGTTACATGTTTATAGTTTTATTTCATTTATTTATCAAGGGGGCAAAGGGGGCTGTGTGTGTAGAGGTCAGAGGACAACTTGTGGGAGTTTGTTCTCACCTTTCACCACGTGGTGTTTGGGGATTGAACTCTAGTTGTCATGTTTGACACTTACACTAGCTGGGCCGTCTCATGGACTCTCAAGTTTTGCTTTAAAAAAAAAACTTTTTAAGAAGATTTTTCAAACATGAAGGTTGTCTCAATGACAGCTATGGAAAATCTAAAGCATTAAAGCCCCATTGATGGATTCACATCTGCTTCATATTTCCACACAGCTGTTCCTTGAGTAACCACAACTATGAGCCCTTAGTGCACCCAGCTAAACCTCAAACTGACAACCACATGATCCCCATGTGCTGAGGCTTGCCCTGCTGAAAACAAGCCAAAGCAATATGACTGCCCAGCACATGGTCCTTCCCAGGAGCCTGCTGCTTGGATGGGAGCAGACCTCATCTTACTGAGGCAGCTTGCTGAAAGGTACTTGGCCATGACTTCAGAAATCAGCCCAACAGAAGATTTTCCCAATCATTTCACTCCCAATGTTTTTCTAGATCATATTTTTGAAGGAAAGTTTCCTGTCTTTTCTTTTTATTAATCTGGATTGAAGAAAAGCACACATTTCATTTATTGTTGGGATTACAGATTCTTATTAAACAAACCCGAGCTCATTATAAAATCAATATCAACTTAGTCACCATGCCCCCAGGAGGAACACAAAAAAGGTCACTCTAAGAAATTCAAACAGTTTTCTTGCTGCAAGGACATGATTTTAATTACAGATACTATTAATTAGAGCTGCCACTGGGAAGAGGTTTTTTTTTGTTGTTGTTGTTAATTATCACAAACTCAGTCATAAGTATGCATTTTTTCTACCCACGTTTTTATAAAAATTAGTCATTTCTGCATGCAAGTCCACCCTTTCATTCTATCAATATTTTATATTTGAATTTCAAAGTATATCAAAGGATACCATGCTTTCTAGAAAACCTGCGTCCGTATGATCTCTGTCTCTCACACATGGAACTGACTAGTGTGATAATTTATTTATGCCCTGACACTAGCTTGGCCCTGAGGACCTGGCATACTGTATTGATGGTCTTGCTCAATAGAATTTCTGGGTAAATTCTTACTAGTTTATGTGACATTTTTTTTTCCAGGCTGCTTCTTCAAACATGGTTTTTCTTTGACTTTGAAGCAAAGCTGTATGCTATGTGCCTGAAATGCCATCTTCAATGCATTTGAAGTTGCCATTTCTTTATAAGAAAAAGATCATCCTGACCACGCTGGTGACCTGCTTCAGAAAACCAGAGGCTTTCTCCATTCACTGATGATGATAAGGATTTTGAAATGGGAGCGAAAGCTGTCTCCTTTAAGCACAAGGACTTTATAAATTCTTCTCAACTTGTCACATGGGGCAGAGGCAGAACAACCACAAAGCAAGGGACAGCAAAGCCAGCTCAGACCAGCTGAGGGTGGCTACTGGACAGTCAGGGCATTTCCTGGGAGAACCTGAGTGCTCACCAGGGTAATTTTGATAATGGGACAGACAGTGTTTGCTCTATATATTGTGACATGTGAGTTATTGACATCACACAGCACAGTCATGCATTAGAAAAGACAAACGGATTCAATAAATGAGAGAAAAACCTTACAAGTGCCTATTGACTCAGCTTAAAGTAGCCACCAAGTGAGTTATTTTATATTCCTAAGTCGGAAATATTTAGATTTAAATGATGCTTTATATTAAGAAAATCTAATTTCCATTCCATACATTCTAGGCTTGCATTGCTGCTAAAAGTGAAGTGATAGTTTCATTATAGAAGGTCATTAATATTATGAAACATATACTACAGGACTTTCAAAAATTATGGGATGCTGTTTATACCTCATATTCTGAACCTTGCCTCTCATACTTCTCCAGGCTTCTGGTCTGCCTCCAGGAATGTTGGATGCCTGTATTTCTAGCACACAGCTACCTCTGCTGACTCATGAAGACACATGCACTTTACTTTCCATCTATCAGCATTAGGTTTCACTTTATCCGAATAATAGCAGAGGGTGGCAACAGATAGGTCAAAAGATCCCTTCCTATAAGACCCCAAGGAAGTCGATGATTTAAGAGCCATCTTTAAACATCTACACGACCAATTCATCTTGCAACTGTGGCGTGCTTCATTAATAGTGGCCAAATTAAGATAACAGATAATGCATAATTCATGTATTATACTTTTTCCACATTTCTAATTAGCAACCCACTTTCATAGCTAACACAAGACTATCCAAGAACAGTGTAAGATTAATACAGAGCCATAAAATTGTAGTTGCAAGGTATTTATATGAATGCTAATGAGAAGTTTCAAATTGTCATCATAAAAGAACCCAAACTATGAATTAATGAAAGAGTGCAGAGAATGGGGGGGCAGATTGCCTGCCCCCTCCCCCCGCCCCCAAATCAAGTTTGGTAAATCCAATAGAGCACGTTGAAAAGTTTCTTTTTACCTGGTAGGCTTCAGTGGCATCTGCACTGGGGTCACCCCCTAGTCCGGACAACTTCTCCTTCAGCTTGTAGTGGGAGTTGTGGCGGAAGCAATAGGCAAGGCTGGAAGCCAGGAGAACTGCCAGGATGCAGGCGATGGAGAGGAAGGTGAGCACGATGAACTTGGTAGAGTCTTCCTGCTCTTCCTGATGAGGCAGGAGCTTGAGCTTGCCTTTCTGGAGGAGGAGGAGGAGGAGGAGGAGGAGGAGGAGGAGGAGGAGGAGGAGGAGGAGGACAGGTTAGTACTCAAGGAACCTCGCCCCCTGTAGGTCACCCCCTCCACACACAATTCCACACTATGGGGAGGGGGCTGTGCAGAGGCACACAGTGGAAGGAGATTCCAACACCATAGCACCTCCAAATTGAACTGCTGTCAAGCAGAAGGCAAGAGCTACCCGGGTGGTGGCTGTTTTTCAAACTTAATAATATAAAGTATTTGGTACCTAATTTGCTGCTTTAAGTAAAACAAAGTATACATCCTTTCTAATCAGATATAGAGTTTATCCAGAGCACGTAACACAGCACATGTTTGGCAGGAGGCAGATAAAGTGTTAACGGAATTAAATATTCCCCAGACCCAATACAGTGCACTGGCCTGACTCATCCGCAAGCCGACATTCCTCCTAAGAGCTCCGGGACATAGCCTCTTGCTCTAAAAGACATTCTGTGGGCTAGTTCACCAGTTCTAGTCACTTTTAATAGGGATCAATAGGCACAGACTCTAACTCCTGGTGGCTGAGTATTGTTCCTTTAAAGGGGACAAGGTCTTTGAGAACAGGCGATTGGGAAGTTCAGGTCTCATCTTAGGGGAATAGGTGAGAAAACCCTTTCCTGCATGTCACTCAACTCCAGGGCAGATAGCCAGACAGCGCCCCCCTCATTAGCTTCATTAGGAGGTGTATTAGCAACAATTAAACACGCCACAGGAAAATGGAAGGGCCGCAGGCAAATCACCCACGACTCTCGGCCAGCAACCCCCACAATTACTCGGGAAATGAATGGAAGAGCACGCCCCTGCGTCCATCCTGGTTGCTACAAGAGGAGAACAATTAGCAAACTCCTTTCTGCCACCTAATTTCGCGTGGTAACAAAATGGATTTTTCCCCATGAATGCCTGGCCGGCCTATTCATTATCTCTCTTCTATTAGTAATTTTCTGCTCCGCTTTCAGCCTCCCAACTCTTCGTTTCCTCCAGTCTCTGAGTGTACACAGTGTCTCTTATGTCAGGCTGGGCCCATTTTTATCTTGTAATCATAAAGGCCACCAAAGCAATTATCGCCGGTCTTGACTGGAAAAGCTGGTCATTAATTAGCCTGCTTTTGCCTTCGGTGCGCGGATTAGTGGGAGCCAGGACCGAGTTAATGGAAACGCGGGTTAAATGAGAAAAGACACCAGGATTTCCTGCCTAGATGCGCGGCTTGGTTCTGTTTGGCTCTGGACCCGGAGGTTCCTGGGCTGCCCTAATGGATGGAGCAGAGGACTGGAGGGTGCTCCAAGGCCTAGCAGAGAAGACCCTGGGGCGGGGACCAGGAGATCCGGAGCTTGGACCTGGACACTTCACCCAGGCCTGAGTGGTGAGTGGCCGGAACCAAGGCTGCTGCTGCGGGAGAGGAGCGCACAGGGTCCTGCTCTTGGAAAAGGCCGTGGGACTCCTCTTCTCCTGGCTTCCTCCCAGGTCCCTGCCCCCTTCCACTCCCACCGAGCCCACACAGGGGCTTCTAGAAAGAAGTGAGAGTCACCCGCCCCTCCCCCCAAGTCAGCGAAGTGAAGTCCCCTTCCCAGTTTCCAAGCTAGGCTTCTTTGCCCAGTGCGGGCAGGAGCCCAAACCACACAAATAACCCTTTCGGCCAGGGTCTCAGTGGCCTGCGAGGAGGCTGTCCTTCTCACATGACAAGCAGCGGGCTGCAGTTCACAAAGAGCAAAACCTTCCCTGTAAGTTCCGGGCCAGTGGGCCTCTCGGCACCACTTGCAAACCGAGGTGGTACACTCTCCAGGTTTCAGTGTGGTCCCAGGCATGCCTGGGCGGGAGATGGTCACCCCTGTCCCATCAGCGGCTGCTTTCCCGCCCTTGTCTGTCTCTCCTCTTCTCAGCAGACCACAACAAAGGCAGTGGCTGGATGACTGTGACAAGTGCACCTCACCCTGCCCCTGAGCTGTTGGAGGGGGTCCCTAAACAAGGACCTAGGCTTTGGGCCGATCTAAGCTATGTGGCACTGGAACTAGGACCTTCCTAACCTTCCTGCTTCAGGTACTCAGATAGCACAAAGTCACCAGTCATGCAGCGCCTTAGTATGTGGCAGACCATCAGTACGCCCTGCACTGGACACGTGGATCCGCGGAACCGGGAACCATCAGGACTCGGGGCACCAAGAGGGCAAAGACCCAGCCTAAGAGCACAAATGCTGCCAGAATGCCAGCAGTGCCAGGTGGGAGGTACTAGGCACATTGGAACCACAGGAAGAGGCAGGTGATGCAGAGACATCATTCTCCTCACTGGGACCTGTAAGTGGAGAGGGGAGCCAACCTCAACTCCACAGGAGTCCCATCAGATTACCCTAGTCTCCAATCTCCTCTGCCCTCACCTCCGGGGCACCTGAAAGTGGCTGGTGCCCAGAATTAGTGACAGCTGTACCCCTGACCCCCAGATTCCCTAGCCCACCTGAGAGGAGGCTCCTTGCACTAGCAGAGAGACTGTGAGGTGGGGAGTCTTTGGAGGCATCCAGATCTGAAGCTGTGTGGGCTTCAGGGCCTGAATGGGAAAGCACCCTGAAAAGTATGCAGAGAGCAGGTTAAAGGAAAGAGATCTCAGAGAGGGTCAGGTGGATGCTGGACCGAAGGACCCCATTCAAGTCAATATATGTCTAATATTGAGGTCTGGATTTGAACTGACTGATGGCTCTTCAAATGTGAAAAGTACCTCTTAGGGGTTCTCTTCCCGACAACAGTTCCAAATGCCCTGCCCTGGGGTGTTGAGATGGGAGGAACTGGTAGCAGTGGTCAGGCCTTAAGAATCCTGGAAGAATTGAAAATTTCTAGAAATTCTTGTTTTAAATGGCAGCTGAATGTCCTTTTCTAGGCACAGAGACAGAGTTAACATAATTTCATATTTCCTTTCTTTTTGTGGAGCTTAAAAAAAATCAAATTTAAAAATGCTTGTTAACCAGGAGTCTCAAGAGAAAGAAATGAACCTGCTGGAAGCATAAAAGCCAGTCTGCACCTGTGCTGACCCAGGCCCTCTCACAGTGGTGACTCCCCAAGGATGAGCAGCTTGGTGTGGACCACAGGCTGCTTTTCTGGGCCTCCCGGAAGACAGCCCCGACTAATTAGAGCCATCTTATCAGTCTTGACTTGAAATTGAAAGAAAATGATGTTTAAATATTTATAACTTTGACATTTACAGTCAGATGTCTTTTAAAAGCAGAACACCTTCTGCACAGTGGAAGCTCTTTCTGAAAGTTTGGAGCAGTGCTGAGGAGGGTGGTGGAGCGATGCCTTCTCAGAGGCAGACTGCTAGAGGTGCTGGGCAAATCTGTGCATCTAGGATACAGGAAGCACACTTACCAGCACTCTACTACCAAGTCCTCAGCAGCAGCAGCAGCAGCAGGACTAGGACAGACTTAAGCAAATAATCAGGAACAATCAGGTCCAGGCTGCATCAGTTCCAAGGCAGCTTGGAACTGTAACCTCCAGCATGTCTTGCTGCCATTGCCACTTGCAGCTCCTCAAATTAAGAATTTATGGTTTTGCAAAAGCCGTAAGGTGAAGTCGGTGTGGGAGCAGGAGGGCCGATTTATGGAGCTGCTCTCCAGACCATGCCCTGGTTGAGTTCACCATTCCCACCTCAGAAAGATGCATGGGGCTTTCAAGGACATGTCTTCTGAGACATCCATGACAAACACCCTTATAACTTTTGAAAATATTGTGCAGTAAGCTGAGGGGGTGTGGAGTTCTATACTCAGAGCCAATTGTGAGAACTACATCACACCAATACAGAACTTGATGGTGGACGTTTGTAGACATGGTGCCAAAACAAAATGTTTTCTCAAGGCTGTGTGACATAACCAATTCACAAGAACCTGTCTAAGTCTCTGACTTGCAGTTTAAAATCTGTTTGCTCTTAAAAAAAAAAAAGTTATGGGCATAAACATTCAGTTTTGTTAATACTAAATTTCTGCAGCTGTTGACAGACTCATTGGTGCCATTTCTAAGGAATTTGATTTGCAACCTAGCTCCAGCCTGTATTAGCAGCAGCACCACCACCCCAACACACTTTGGTTTGCAAAGGCCTTTACTAAAGATGAGATGAGAGGCATGTCCCCACCCTCTCCTTTGGGGACTCAGGTTATTATAACTGCAAAACCTTTCCCCCTGCGAAGCAGGAATTAGTCTCAGAGACTATTAATGAGTGGCTATAATAACTTGGTCTTTAGCTGGCGAGATGAGCATCTTAGAGAATTATTTGGAAATTTCTTTCTAAATTTACTAAGATATATTTATTAAAATATAGTTGCTATCACTTTAAAACTGACCACAGTTTTCAATGAAGCATTTTCAAAGCCAGAACAAGAGACCAAACTTAAAAAGAGGGAGGGGATAAGGTGTCTTGAAATATTTTAAAAGTATTTTTTAAAGCTGTTAACTGAACTATTTTTAATTTGGAATTTGCCACAGAATTCTAATAAATGAGAGAAGTCAAGCGGAAATAATCATGTATTAATTCTCTGCATTACAAAATCTTTTCAGAAGCTATTATCAGAGCAAGAGGCATTGCGGCCTGAATTCAGGGTGGGAGACGGCCTTTGTGCAGCTGAAAGCTATTGTTCCCCTCTACAGATGAAATTGTACTTGCAAATCTGCCATTCAAATAACCAAAAAAAAAAAAAAAAAGGCTTATATGGGCAAAAGAATCTCCAAGAAATAATTATTCTTAAACATAAACTTTAATGAAAATAAGTTATGTGCTGTTTTAAAAACAGGCTGTTTGTTGAATTTTTTAGGCATACACATAAGTGAATATACAAAAGATAATAACTTATTTGCTATCTTGAAGTACTCCTAAAATAGCTGTTCTAAAAAAAATGCTCTGTTTTAAGATAAGGGGAGATGTATGATATTGATGTTGAAAAGGAGAAAAGACAGTCTTGTGAACTCATTTTTAGCATTGTTTGTTAATCACAAATCATCCGGGGTGGAAGAGCCAGCCAGCCAGCGGAGAACAGGCCAAAATGGATCTGTCCAAAGAGGAATCCTGCCCCTTCGAATTTTTCCAATCCAGTGGCTGCGTTTTCATTACACCAGAACTCAAACTCGGCGGGCACCCTCAGCGCACTCACAGGCTGGTGCTTTGGCTTGTTTGGTGCTCGAGGCCTGGCGTGGTCTACATGCGCACTCACCGGCAGGAGTTTCCTAGGATAATGTCCTGCTATTGAAGGGGGACATTTGGCCTTACTGTTCAGTCCAGTCCCTATTCACCCCAACCCCAAGAATCAACTCCCTTCGAGACTGGATTATGTTTTTCACCTTCTCCCGCTCTCCACAGGCCAGAAAGCCCTTGGCTGAGGACTTGCCTAGCTGGTCAGGACCGGGTTGTGGAGAAGAGTCCGAGCACGGGTCTATGGAAGCTGATGGCCGCAGTCACCAGCCCCCTCCCCCACACCGGGAATCTGACCCACTCTGGCCTCAGCTTTCTCACCCCCGTTTCCCGGTCCCTTCCCCCTCTCGCTAATTCCCAAGATCCCTGCAGAGGTCGTGGAGATCAGACCATAGCGCGGGACACAAAAGGTCGAGGGTTCCTGGGAGCCTCGGGTATTCACAGCCCCGAGAGGGTCCTCTCAGGGACAATGAGGCGGCCCAGCCTCCCGGGCCACAAAGCGCGCCGGCCGGCCGGCCGAGAGAGAAGGATTAATGTCACCAACAACGCCAGTACCCATCCAAGAATACCCAGAGCTTAACAGCACCACCACTGCACACCTCTGCCTGCATTCCCCACCAGGGCCACGGGTGCTCTTGGGAGCCGAGTTGGGCATATAGGCTGGGAGTCGGTGGGCTTTTCCTCTTGTGTGGGTAGAGAGGAAACAGCTTCCACCTCCTCTCTCTGTTTTCTCACATTTTCTTGATTCCTAAAACCACTGAAACCACTAAGTCCTTTACTCCAGACTGGGAAGGCTCTTGGTTCCCTGTAGGGGCGCTCGGTGTCGGGTACCTAAGGGGACTCGAGGTCTGCTGATCAGGGCTGAGGAGCGCAGTGGGACCGGACCCAGGCGGGTAGAGGCACAGTGCTGCCGCTCGACAGGTGAACTGCAGCGCACAGCTAGGTCTACCATGCACTGGGGCCTGGCGACCCCGATACTGATTCCTTTTCTTTCAAGCAGTTCAGCCTGGAGCGTCGCGGACTCTGTGTAACGAAGACGCAAAAGGACCTTGGCTTTAAAAGTCAATGTCGCTGATCTGGGGTCTACCCAGCTGTGTGGGGACGCACATCAGGCGGGTTTTAGGAGCCAAACCGGTAGTCGGAAATGAAGGAAGTAAGCCCTTGTTCAAACAGCTCTGAGTCAGAAGTTTCTCTGGCGAGTGCGCGACCGCCCCACCTGGCGGGGTTGGGGGTGTCGAATAGAAAGGGGGTGGGAGAAAACGCGGGCTCCCTTTGGGGGAGGGGAGGGGAAGCTCGAAGCTGGAGGCGGGGGTCAGAGGACTCCGCACTCTCCTGGGCCACCCCACCTGCCTCTCTAACGCCCCGCCCCGGGCCCACTTGGTCCTCTTAACTCGTTACCAGCTGGGATGCCTGGATGGCACAGAGGCACACTCCGGAACCCCAGAGAGGAGAGCAAAGAGGTCCCCAAAATGCAGCCAGAAGAAAACGCCCCCACACACACACACGCTGGTCCCCTCCATGCTAGCTGCTCATCCGACCTCATCCATCCTTCCCTTTCCTCACCGTACCCATCTCCATCTCCGTGCCCGCACCACCTCTCATCCTCGAGGCAGTTTTCTCCAAGTTCTGAATTGCCAAAGGGCTAGCCTTATGACAACAAGCCGAGAGGAGTACTCGAGGGGAGAAGTCCTACAGACCACAGTTCTATTCTTCCCCGGGGAAGTCTCCTGGTGCAGGCCCAGGACCTGTCTCTCTTTTCTAGTCTGTGCGCTCAGAAAGGACCGCCACGGTGGGTTCTCCGCCTCAGACCCACCTGGAAAATTATTCCAAATGCAGGTCTTTCTGGTTGGTCAAACCTTTGACAGGTGTCCTGCGGCAAGTCAGTTATCCTCTGAACTGGGTCGTACATCTGGGCCCCTCAAGCACACCCTCAACCCGTAGAAGGTTCTGTTCCGCGCCCTGTCACCACCGCGCTTGGTGATGCCCTGGGGGTATCCACTCTTGATCCCTTCCTTACCACCCGACTCCTCTCTCCTCTGCCAAGGCCCACCAGACCGCCCCACTCAGTGCCCAGGACAGGGCTGGCAGTTCATGGTTACCTGCAGCTAGGCGGACGCTGGGTGCCCAAGAGAGCAGGAGGTGGGGGTGTGCGCCCGGCCAAGCGGCTTCGGGCACAGCTGCCGCGGACGCTGGCAACAGTAGCTCCATCATCACAGCCAACTGCTTCTCTGCATTGGAGCCACTGACGAGCCGGGCCATCCTGCTTCTGACCACAAAACTTCTCAGGCGGATGGTGGAGACAAAGGTGCCGCGCGTCTCAGCAGCGGCGGCGCGGTGGCTCCCGCTCCCAGCCCGCGGGTGCAGGCAGTTCTGCGAGGCCTCTCAGCACCGCCGGGCGTGCTCCGCGCCAGCCCGGCCCTTTGGCTAGGCGCACTGGGTCCCGACGCTGCGTGGGCGGGTGCGGGGCCCGGCTTGGGACGGTCCCCGCAGGGCGGCCGGCCGCGCGCGCAGCTCCAACCGGCGCGGCCGCCGCGCCCCGCCTTATATCCGGCCCCGCGCGCACCCGGCCGGCGGCGGCGGCGCGGCTCGCGGCCCAGCCACCGGTTGCTATAGCGATGTCGTCCCCCCCCCACCCCACATGTTGCTGACAGCAATTGGCTAAGGGGCCGTGGCTCTCCATACACCCTCATCCGCCCGAGACTATGAATGGACATAAGCTTTGTCAGTCATTGGTACAGCGCAGGGCCTTCGCTGGTTCTTTCTTTTAGTCTTTTCTTTCAATTCCTAAGTTGCACTTCATTCTGGACAAGTTCAGAGCAGCACTAAGGTGAGGGAGTGAGGCCTCGGCTGGAAAAGTCACCCCTCTTGGCCCTACTGCGACCTTTGCTTATGGAAGGGCAAGTGATGTGTAGAAACTCTCCAAGAAAAAAAAAATACGGTAAATCGGGCCTTTTCTCTCCTTTCCAAACAGAAGCATTTTAATAACTTAGGAGACACCCCCCCACACACACACCACACATACACACTGTACACGAGTCCCAGTTTCAAAGAACCAGCTGCTCATAGGAAGCAGTCTGTTGCATGCAGGTAATAATGAGACTTTGCCACCATTTGGTCCAGGCCAATTGCGGGCCACTAGCCCAACATGCTGGACGGAGCAGGAAAAAAAATTAGCAATTTCGCCTGTATCCCTACGCTCTTGTCCACATCCTAGACGACCTCCTGGTGGGAGGGAGGGAGGACACAAGGCTACCTTTCCAGACCCCAATTACTTCCCATTTACTTGACCGCCAGCGCAGACCTGAGGCGGGAGTAGAGCCGGCTGGTGCTAGCCAAGAGGTCTCCAGAGCCCTCCCCTGGGTTTGTACTCCACTACTGCATCGCGCTCCGGGGCTCTTCCTTCCTACACTCTTCCTCCTCAACCCTTGCTCGCCTCCGGGGCGCGGCCACAGGTTGGGCACCCTGGTGCGCTGCGCCCCCACAGAGCGGCCAGGAGCCGGAGAGCTGAAATCCAACATCTGTGCGTACAATGCGCTCTTCAAGGCCCACAGCTGCAGGAACAAGGGGAAGAAAGGAAAGTGTGGGGGAGCAGATCCTGTCATACGCAGATGACAGTCTGCGGAGGGTTCTTTAGTTCCTCTTTTTCTGGAAACCCCGACGCCCTCCCCCCCTCCCTTCTCCTGCCGCCTTCCCATTGTTCCCTGCACTTGGGACAGCTGGAGACGGTGGCCTGCACAACCCAACACCCCCACCCTACCCCACCCCTCCACACACCCGGAGGCCGCAGAGCCTACTCCTGGGTCCTCGGACAAAACCACTGCAGGCCAAGCGGGAAACGCTGAGAGAACCCTGCTTTTTTTATCCACCCAGGCGAAGGGAGGGAGCTCTGCTCCCCCAAAGAGGGCCCAGTGCTACCAAGTGACTGCCTCTGTCGGTGCTGCTTCCCAACGACGACTTCTTCTGGTCGGGGCTTAAACTCTTTTGTTTAGTTAGTTTTAATTTACAGGGGCTGACGGTGGGAGCCCCAGAGGCCTAGGGTGGCTACATAACCTGCCCTAATCTTGTGGGCCTGAGTAGGTTGCAAGACGCAGCTGGTGACTTCATGGGGAAGATGAGTTTGGAGGGTGGCAAAGAAGAGAATCCGAGCTTCTCCCGATAGTGACTCCTCCAAAGATACAGTAGGTGGGGAGAAGTCAATCACTTGGAGTGCCCCTATGCCAGAGGATAGGCCCTGCAGACACCCCTCAAAATTGGTTGCTCTCCAGGCTCTCCACCAGGCTCTCTGGAGAGAAGTGGTTCCAGGACTCAGCAGTGCACTGGAGGCCACAGGCCTATCAGGGCAAAGACCAGGATGGCTGCAGCGGTGGTTCTTCTCAAACCCTGCTACCATCCTCAGAGCTCAATCCACTGGAGTGCCTGGTGCCTCGAGTTCCTAATAAGCCACCAAAGCGACCCCTGGTTTAGCCTTGAGCTGAGGAGGGAGGAAGGGAAGGAGTGTCCCACGAGCTGGAGCTCTGGCGCAGAGTAGAAAGAACGCAAGACAGGGGACATGGAGTCTGAGCGAGGCCCGGGGGAGGGGACCTGCCGCCCTCAGCTTCTCAGGCAACCGGGTCTCTCCATAGCAACGGCCGGCATGTTAGCACTCCTCCTCCTCCTCTTCCTCCTCCCTCTCTCCTCTCTTTCTCCCTTCTTCTTTCTCTTTCTCCCTCCCCCCACAGGACTTGGAGAATGGATCACAGAATACTGCGGCAGGGAACACAGACTTCCTCTCTGTGATGAGAGGTTCAGCCTCCCAGGTGCCGCGTGTACCCTTAGGGATGGGGACCCTTCACTCAGCAGCAGTGCGAGGACACGCCATGTCCCACGCTCACCCTTTGAGATGCCAAGGTACCTGGCTTTCCTATTGCAGTCACAGCACCTTAAGGACATGGAGGCACAGCGGGGAACAGAGGGGTCTGGCAGCCCAGGGCAAGACGCCCGCCCGCACTAGGCGCCCTCGAGATCTGGGCGGGGCAGCGGAGTCGGCGGCGCGCGGCCCCGGCTGATAGGAACGCGCACAGCCACCGGGAGTTCGCGGCCCAGGGTGCTCTAGACCCAGAGCCAGCGTCGCGCGAACTCAGTGGGATGCGGTGCACTGAGAGGATCCCAAAGGCCACGAGGCGCCTGGCACATCCCAAGACGCGGCTCAGCGCCATCCTCCTGTCACATCCCACTTGCTTTTCTCGCTTTCGATGGTCCCGAGACTCAAGCAGGTGTGGGATACAGTCCCTCTGCTCCAAGTGGCACCCACCCCTTGGCGGTCAATTCGGAGTAAAGGCCGGCTGGCTGGAGAGGGCCAGGGCCCAGGTCAGATGCAAGCCAGAGCAGGATGCGCTGCCCCTGCAGGCAGCCAGCTTGGTTTTCCACAAGCATCAAGAGACGTGGAAATCTGTAAGTAGAGGCATTTGTTTTACTTTAGTTTCCCAGTGTCCCAAAGGGCTCCTGCCATGTCTGAGCACCACGCTTCGGATTTAATCGGAATCCAATGGCCGACCTGCCTTTCCCCGTGCTTTGAGGAAGGATGGATACAGGGGTGCAATATGTTGCATTTTAGTCATCTTTTCAATAATGAAATGGCCTTAAAGCCTCCGTGCGGTTATTTCTATCTAGAAAAGTGTATTTCCTCACTGGTGACCCTTACTGCTTCTCATGCCTCTGGCGGCTGTTGCCTCGGGTAGCCGGGCCCTGAAGTGGAGAGCCCCAGACCCACATTCTGGCTGCAGAGGACATGGAGCAGGTCCACTCTGAAAGCCAGACCAACATGCTGTCCCAGGGGTTAAGGGAAGAGTTTGGACTTCACGTGCTGACTCCTTTTGCCTAGAAACTGATAAACCAACCCAGAAGGTTCTTGTTTTTTCCCCTTCCTTTTAAATTTATTTTCTGGACAGGGAAAGACCCTTATAAAAGTTTCTCAACAGTGATAATTCAGCAATCCTCAAGAAGGATAGTGGTTTGTTTTTTTTTTTTTCAAAATCACAAAATCATTATATGTGATTTCAGAAACATTTCTAGAAAAATTTAAACGACACAAAATATGCATGAGACATATTGCTTGGAATCTTTTATAGACGACAAACGGGTATATTATTTATATAGAAGTTAGGAATGTTTGGCCGATGAATAAATAAAAAATGTAGTATATGTAAAACTCTCTGAACCTACAAAATTCCCAAGCAATACAGTTTAAAGTGATTTGTTGGTCTCTGCTAATTCTTCATTGCTTAAAGTGCATTTTACATTTGTCATGTGTGAGGCTAACTTGCTGTGATAAGAATCTCATTTTCAATTTAGGGACCAGAGTAGCCTTGAAGAGCACTCAGCTAAGTGATTACAGTCACTCTCCAGCACACGGACTTATTAAAGAAAATGTAGTTTTAAGCAAAATAGAGAAAGGCTGTTCTGGAAGACACACTTGTGGCAAGGCAAAACCCTGTCTCAGGAAGTTGAAATGGTGTGGTCAAAGTGGAGAATGATTTCAAAGTGCTCGATTTCAGGCAGCTAAACCAACTGGTTTTTTTTTTGTTTGTTTGTTTGTTTTTTGGTTTTTTGTTTGTTTGTTTTTTAAGCAAACACTAACTTATAATTATAGCTCACATGTAGTATTTAACATACCTTTGATTTGGGAATCTGTTTATAAAATGTTTAAATTATGAATTAAAAAGGAACCAGAGTTTTAATGATGATATTATTATCATTTTGGTAGCACTTTTCTCACCTCTACGAAAGAGATGTTTTTGGCAAGCAGAATGTCTGACTGGGTCAGGTTCCCAGGGAGCTAGGGTGCTTGGCATCCTCTCAGCTCAGCCTGGGGACTTCTACCTTCACCCCTTGTCAGTGAGGGTTTTTTGTTTGTTTGTTTGTCAAGGGCCATCAGCAGATCAGCATGGTGTCAGAGGGCCAGCCACCCAGCCTTGAAGACTGTGAGCAAACTTCACCGCACCCTCAGACTCAGCTCAAAAACAGGTGTTTCCTGGGAGTGGAGGGCTGAGGCTGCTCTGCTATCTGAGAAGCTGTCAGGTGCAGCTCTTCAGGCAGTGTCCTCACTTTAAAGTCAGGAGGAACTAAGACATCCTGAAATTAGTCACTTGAATTTAGGGGGAAACAAATAATTCTTTAATCAACACAGAAAAATGGAAATCATTTTTGGGGGCATGAGAAGGGGAAGAGAGTTGCCAACACAAGCTGGCTTTCATTATTAGTTCTAGCATTGGCTCATATTCTCATTGGTCTAAAGTTTTGTAAATGGAAAAAATAGGGATGACACTATGGAATAAGGCCTATGTTTCCTCCGCGGCTTAACATAGTTACGTGAAGCTGTGCCCTTAAAAATAAACAAGTACTGGCTGGAGAGATGGCTCCGTGGGTAAAGGCGTTTGCTGCCAAGTTTGGTGGAAGCGGGGAGCCATCTACAAGTTGTCCTCTGCAGTGGGCATGCATACACTCACGATTCAACACACGAGTGTCGAAATTATTTAAATAAAAAGTGTGCTTCAGCAGAAGTTTATGGTTGATAGATTGGTTAGCAAATACATGGTGATTTTGTAGACTTTTCTTTCCAGAAACTTTGAAATTATAATTCAAAGGACATGACAAGCCCCAGGCCTTTGTTATTGCTGTTATTAGTTTTGCCCATTAAAAGCCGTGTTCTAAAGGACATGTGCTCGTGGGGCAGTCATTTACAAACAGAATGGTGTCCCTGGAGGTTCATTTGGTTTTATTCTCAGATTCCAGAAAGTCTACAAGATGAATGACTGTCTCCCTCATTGGGAAGATCTAGCCATTTATTATTCACAAATAATACTGTAAATGCATATTTAATGGTTGGTATTCAGGATAGTGTGTCTATTGTATGTTTATGACTAGATTTTTATTCCTCACAAATTTGGGCTAAAATTTCTTTGACCGAGCCTTTGTAAGAAAGACTCATTACCACAGGAACAGAGACCTAACTTCTTTAAAAGTGGTTAAGTAGTACCATTGTGTTCCAGTGAATGGAAACAAGATGCCTCTGTAGAGAATTTCCAGGGTATCTCTATTTTTTTCTGTTAAGCTCTCTTTCATGGGTCTTGTCAGGTATGGACCACAGGTCCAGTACGATTGTTGAGAAACAGCTCCTTCCTGGAATTACTTTGGAATTAAAAGTAGAACAACCATTGAGGTAAACGTTTGTTTCACAATTATGTCATTTTGCAGTACACTGTTCATATATTCTTTAAGAGGAATCAATATGTGTGTTTTAATGTACGGAAATAGGCTCCAGTTGACTGAATGAACAGCCACAGTCCAGCAAGCTTGCCTTCCTGTGGGGAGTCTACAAAGGCGTCACTGTGAAGTGGCTGTTCTGATATTCTATTGCAGGTAAGTTTACGAATATTTAGATCAAATGAAAATAAAAATTCAGGTGTGGTGGTGGCTTCTCTGACAAAATGAGAAAGTCTCAGGCTTAGCTGTTACCTCAAAAAATTTAGTGACAGTAATTCAAAACTCCATAAAAATCCACAAAGTTACTTGGTATAATAGTGAACTGAATAATCTTTTTAAAACTCCATCAGCTTTCCTTTATGGTTACAATAGGACTTGATGGTGTTTCAGGAGGTATGGTTCTCATCAACACAGGGTCCCACGGGCACTTCAGAGTGCTGGGGACATCTTCACCACTGTCCACTATTATCTGTAGCAAGTTACACCCTTATTCAACATTGCTCAGTCCTTCTGAAATTCCTGTTTAGATTTACCCTCAGAAATCTAATTTAATATTTTAAAACTATTTTTTTTACTTCTGACTGCCCCAAATTCTATGGCCTAATCATCTGTTTCTCTGTCCTCATCTCCAGTGGCTTTTGAATATTTAAAAGATAAATCTTTAAGGAAAGATTGCTTCTTTCTTTAAAACAAGATTGCTATTATTTTAATAAGCCATTTCAAAAGATTCATGCCGAGTACGGCATGCCTAGCTTCATTAGAAAGTGACTCGCTCCTCTGGTGACAGCTGTCGAAGAAGACCCTCACCTGCTGTTCAAGCATGGTCACAGTTCTCTTTTGTCTTCTCCATGACCAAGTCCTGCTACTTTTTCAGGGCAGCACCCAGTCTGACCTTACTTCTTATCCCTTCTAAGTTGAAGATGTCAGCCCAGGCAGTCCGGATTAATCTCCACAGCCCTCTACCTAGTGGCATGCTCCATCCATTTGATGAGCTCGTGTCTCTCAATATGGCCTCTTCTATCGCTTCCTCGGACCTAGCAGTCTGGCTCCTTTCACCCAAGAACTAGGTGCACACAGGAGCTAACCCTGGAACCACCGTGTCAACTGCTCTTCCCCCGAGGCCTGCAGCCATCTTTCACCTACTTGGCATCTGGTGTGGAATCCCTTGGCTTCATAAAAATGATACAGACTTGTCATTTTACATACATGTGGCTGTGGTCTCACTTTCTGTGGTTTATTATCTACAATAAATTGTAGACCAGAAGTCTTAAATGGAAAATTCCAGAAATAAAAACAAGTCATAAGTTCAAAATTTCACATTGGGGAAATGCGATGAACTCATATGCCACCGGTACTGCCCTGGATATATTCAGTTGTCCAGTGTTTCCAAGCTGTATATGCTACACTCCATCAGGCACTTAGCTGTTCAGTTCATATCTAGCACTTTCATTCAAGTAAGCCTTATTTTACTTAGTAACGGCCCCAAAGCACAGTGCTGGCAATTTAGATAGATGTGCCAACGAAAAGCCATGCAATTCGTGCATTTCTATTCCAGTTATATGGCTGAGGAAACTGCTATGAAATAAATGAAAACTTGCAAATGGATCATCACTGGCTCCTTGGTAAACACACACTCTCCCCACACATTTACCAGGGAGGATCTCTGCTTTAGCCATACCCTCCAGGCAACACCAGGTGAACGGTGTGGAGCTCTGAGGAAGGTCATGGGCATCTTGGTCTCCATTGGGTCCTGCAAGCCTCTCCTCATTGTCACAATAACAAGTGTTACTTGGAAAATAACTCAGTAGCCACAGTTGTCTGGGAATAAGACAGCAACTTCCTTCCTAACCTTCTGTGTGATGTACGAGGCTCCTTGGATGCTCATGTTGACCCAAAGTATCAGCCGTCTGTGTCTTTCCTCAGCCTCATTACCACCGCCCCATCTTTCTGTGCTCTGTTCTGGAGCACACAGTGCAGATTTTGTCCTGTGCTGTGATGCAGGTTTTATGTGAGAAAGTTCTAGCTTCAGGTATGTTCACATAAGGAATGATGGCTTTGCCGGGAGATGATGGCATGTTTGAAAGGTGCTGCAGTGTGAGCCTTTTGTAGCAGAAAGGCCACATGGTGCATGTATGCCCACAGCATGTGATCTGTACGTCCTAAGTTGTTTGTTTTATCCATATGGGAAGCGAATGGCTGGTCCAATGTTGGTGAGAGATCAAGGTTGCTGTTCCCCCTCGGTTGCTGGCATGTGCTGGATAATAATATTTGATGGGAAAGGTAGGCACTCAGTCAGCTCACTATTTCTTTTCTTTTTTTTGATTCTCAATTATCTATGGTTTTGATTTTTGTTGAATTAATTCCACCACAAACACAAATAGAAACTCACAGGTGTACCACCCAGAATCCACTGAAACCAAATTGCCTCTCCATCTCTTGGTCCAGGAGGGTGGAGTGTCTAGGGATGTGGTACAGCTCTTAGGCCTCAAGTTGCCTGCCAACATGACCATTTCCAAGTTGTTGACATTTTGAGACATGCTGGTCTCAGGAGAAAGCTGAATACAGAACTTGTGGGAAACAATACTCTTTCTTTTTTGGGGGGTCAGGGGACAGGGTCTTGCTATGTATCTCAAGCTGGTCTTCAGCCTCCCAAAAGACATGCACAACTATACCCTTCATAGAAACCATAAGTTGGATTATAATTACATTATAGGAAGCCAAGAAGGTTGCATTAGGAAGTGTTACTAAGACCAGCCTGTGGCAAAGTCATCAGAACTTGACTGTCCTGAGATGTTACTGTGTGACAGCCAGTCCTCAACTCCAGGGGGAAGATTTTGGTAAGTATGGTTGAAGTCACTTTCAAGATGTGGTGACAAATCCCTTGCTGTCTTTCTAGCTGTGAGTAAAGCCAGCTGCCATGTATGGACTGCTGGAGAAAGGCCCATGGAGCCACATCTGGGGTCTACAACTTTCAGGGCTGAGGCTGTTGGTGTTATGGGCATGGGACAGATCCTCCACCCGATGAGCTCTGAGATGACACAGATAGCTGGAAGCCCTCGTGGTCTGTTTCCGATCCCTGGCCCACTGTGACTGTCAGATAAGAAGCAAAGGGTAACTATTAGAGCTAGGGGCAAACTTAAACAAGCTTTGTATCAGAACCACTTTAGGACCCTACAGAGAAGAACCTCATCCCAGATAATGAAAGTCCCTGTACAATGGAGGATGGGGGTCCAGACACTGTGCAGGACATTTCTGCGGAACTGCTACACCCACTCAAACCATGGTTCCCCAGCAGCACTTTGTTCTCTGCTTATACATCATACCTCTGTCCAATAGTACTCACCCCTGACCCCCATTCAGGTGGTGGGTTTCCGTTGGCCTTGTCTGCTTCCCTTGCAGCTTTTCTTTCTTTTAAAAAATATATATTGTTGTTGTTGTTGTTGTTGGTGGTGGTGGTGGTGGTGGTGGTGTGTGTGTGTGTGTGTGTGTGTAAAAATTAATACCAGATGAGGGCACTGGATCCCCTGGAGCTGGAGTTACATGTGGTTGTGAGCTACCAGATATGCATCTGGGAATGAGATTTGGGTCCTCTGGAAGAACAAGTGCTCTTAACACTGAGCCGTCTCTCCAGCCCCACAAATGGCCTTTCTTGAAGGCAAAAGTTTTTCTGAGACAGGGTCTTGTGTGTTACAGGCTGGCCTCAAACTTACTAAGCAGCTGAGGATGATCTTGAACTTTTGATCCTCCAAGATCTGGAATTGCAGGTGTGTGCCATCACCCTTTGTTTACATGGTTCTGAGGATCAAACCCAGGGTTTCATGCATGCTAGGCAAGTGCTCTTCTGACTGAGCTGTATCACCAGCCCCACAAATGAACTTTCTTTTTCTTCTTTTTAAAGATTTTTGTTACATTTTGTGTGCGTGTGTGCATCTATGGGTGTGTGTATGTGTGCGCATGCAGGATGTTAAAGAATACCTTGCAGAGTTCTTTACTTCCACCGTGCAGACCCAGGGGATTGAACTCAGTTGTCGTGTTTAGTGGAAAACGCCTTTACCACTCAGCCATTTTGCCTTCCCTGCCCTTTCTTTTTCTCTGTAATATTACTTGAATGCAGCAGGCATTCTAAACTCTCCTAAGAGAGTCAATTCTACCCTGTATGCACAATTCTAGCCTGTATGTTCTTAAATGCAGAAGCCACACTCTGTGCTCCTTGGTGGTCTTACCGCCCATCCACACTCATGACTTCAAGTCATTCTTCCTCCCTGTTCCCTGCTCTTTCCTGTAGCTTGTCATCACCAAGCCATGCCCCACCAATGGTACACACTGCTTTCTGTAGTCACTCACTGAGACTCCCTTCTTCTGGGTCCTCTGGGGCCTGAATTGTAGCCTCCCGCCAACCTTCTGCATGGCCTCTATGGTTGGCCAGAGGGTTGTAGGATGGACAGCTCGCTGTTCCTGCTACCACAGCCCGCAAAGATGCAGTAGATGGAGAGAGAAGCAGCTGCTTGGGCTGCGAGCCAAGAGGATATTAACCATCTCTGCACTCCCGTCTGAAATTGCCATCACTGGACATGCCTCGTGCATGCTTAAACTTTCGTAAAACCACGTAAAGCATCCCCAGAAGAAGTTCTAGGCCTGTACACATTTTAAAAGCAATTTACTGTTGCAAATTTAAGCTTCAGCTATGACGGTGCCACATGATTGATAATTCTTTCTGTGGGACTTACAGGTTCATAAACTAAAAAATGTTAACGTCATTACCTACAGGTGTGTGATTTCCTTATCCTTTATATGGACATAACATGGGTCATAGTCACAATTTAATAACAACCCAAGCAGGGCTCAATAAAAGTCACCATCAGGAGCTGGAAATGTTCTTCCATTTATTTCTCTGCTAGAGCTTGGCAACCAAACAGGGTTTAGATGGAGATTAATTGCCACCTGAGAACTGACACTCTTCCAGCATGATGTGGCAAGAAGCCACCTGGGGCTCCGTGCTAAGATCTGGCTACTACACAACAGAAGAGGGGTCCTGGGCTTCTATCCCATGAGAGGGCACCCTGGGGTCACCGATGGGGGCCACATATCACAAATGACAATGGTACCCAGTTCTGTCCAGAAATTCCTAATACATTGTCTGAAATGAACCACCCAATTTTATTTCTAAGAAAATTACCAAGATGAGCTTGACCTCTGAGAATCCTTTCAGGCCCTCTTCTCCACAAGCAACCAAGAGCACCTCGAACTGGATAGAAAGCTAAAGAGGGACTAGGATAATCATCGTCGGTGCCCATTTACAACCTGATTACTTCTGGGGGAGAAGGGACACAAGGCCAGGGCCTCTGTCCTCTCCAAGTGGGCATTCCTAGCACTCTCCTTGATGCCTGGCAGGCACCTCCGCTTCTTGAAGTGTCTTCCTCCACATGCTCTGTAGGCAGGACCACCCCAGCTCAGCAGACAAAGTCTAGGATTGATGTACTTGGTTCAGGGCTAAGATGTTCCTGGTTTCTTGGACACATGCCCTGAGTTTCAGGGGATCTAGAAGCCCTGGAGGATGGCAATGTCCCTAATTGTCTGGGATACACACCTGCAGGTTTGATATTCTGGGAAGCTAGACTCCTTGGATAGATAATGAAAACCAGGAAGGGAAAAGTCAACATAAATAACGAAGAAGTCTGGCAGGGTCCTTGGCCTCAGGCCAGGACTTTGCTTTAAAAAAGAAGTAGGGGTCCTAAATGGGAGTTTGCATTGTAGTTTACCAGATTCAGCCCTCAGTGAGGAACAAACTACACACTAGGGAGAGGAGTGTGTGCACATGGTAGTGCCAGAGTGCACCTTGTGCAAGGTGTGATGTCAAAGAGGGGTGTGCTCAAACTGTAGGTACCAAAATGCGGCATGCTTAATCTGTGGGGCCAGAGAGGCATTGCCAACTGTGGGTGCCAGAGAGAGGCTGAGGAATGTGTGGCATCCATCATGAAGGTCCAGGTAGCTCTGCTGTGGGGCAATATGTCCCTACCATTCAGAAGAAGGTGCATGGCCCAGATGTGGGGACAGAAGGGACAAGTGCAGCCTCCCAGCTGCTGAAAAGCCCATGGCACAAGCCACCTCAATACACTGGTGGGCTTATCAGACGAAGGTTAAAATGGATGGATGGAGAGTTCTAGGTTAGCCTGAGTTACATGGTGAGAATTCCCAAAAGATAAAAATTGAAGATGGAAACAGAGGAGTTTTTCACTATGGAACAAGTAGGTACTTCCAGGAGGACGTGTGGGCTAGCAGTTGCTCAGATTTCTGGACTCTTATTTAATGAAGAAAGTCAGATGTTTAGATTATTTTCATGACATTTTTCAATGCTGAAAAAAATCTCAGTGCATCTTTGTGTCTTTATGGCTTGCTGTAGCGCTAACTTACAGGCCTCAGAATAAGACCTGCTTGGAATCACGATCTTCAGAGATAGCCAAACCCACAGGGGTCACAAGGGTGGGCCCTTCCACAGCCTGTGCCCTTGTAACAGGGAATTCTGGACACAGAGACACACAGAGGTACTGGAAAAGCACAATGGAGGAAGTGGCATGAGACATGGCCTGGAGACATGTGGCCATGGTCAAAGAACCCTCGCTGGAAAAGGTAGGAAGAACCCTTCTCAAGAACTCTTAGGAAGCAAGGACCTGAGTACCTTGACTTCAGGACCTGTTGGTTAAGCTGCCAGATATATGGTTCTGTCTCAGAGGCCATATAAATTCACATACCACCCAACAGCACATGTCTGTGGGCTCGTCCTTCAGGCCATGTGCATTCCTGTATATCGGTGTGCTGGGTTCAGCCACCTCACCTGCTGGCTCGGCCCACCTCAGAGCCACCTCAGAGACACCTCACCTGCTGGGTCAGCCCACCTCAGAGACACCTCACCTGCTGGCTCGGCCCACCTCAGAGACACCTCATCTCCTGGGTCAGCCCAGCTCAGAGATACCTCACCTGCTGGTCAGCCCAGCTCAGAGACACCTCACCTGCTGGTCAGCCCAGCTCAGAGACACCTCACCTGCTGGTCAGCCCAGCTCAGAGACACCTCACCTCCTGGGTCAGCCCAGCTCAGAGACACCTCACCTGCTGGTCAGCCCAGCTCAGAGACACCTCACCTGCTGGTCAGCCCAGCTCAGAGACACCTCACCTCCTGGGTCAGCCCACCTCAGAGACACCTCACCTCCTGGGTCAGCCCACCTCAGAGACACCTCACCTCCTGGGTCAGCCCACCTTAGAGACACCTCACCTCCTGGGTCAGCCCACCTCAGAGACACCTCACCTGCTGGGTCAGCCCACCTCAGAGACACCTCACCTGCTGGTCAGCCCAGCTCAGAGACACCTCACCTGCTGGGTCAGCCCAGCTCAGAGACACCTCACCTGCTGGCTCACTTGGGCATTCCCTTCCTCCACTGTGAATAGGAGAGTCAACTTCTGCCATTACCTTAATGTCCCCTCCTCCTGGCCCATTACAGTAAGAAGTGAAATATGACGATCAGTCTTTACGTTCTCAACAAAATATGGAAGAGAATGAAATGGAGGAACAGCCCTATGGCATGCCCCTACAAATAGCTGCGGCGTACACTACCCTTCCTCATTAGTAAATTTCTTGATTAATACCAAGTGGGAATAGTCCACTTGGGTGGAAATTTGTCTAATGGTGTTATTACTCCAATTCTCAACCTTTTCTTTTGGATATTATAAAACAAGCAACCAAACCAACCAACCCAGAAAAGCCTCCATAAATTCCTTGAAGTTAACCGGCATCCATGATGTCAATGGCAGTTCCTTGACCCCTCAGCACACACCATCAGAAAGGTTGTGTGGTTTTACCAGGGGCTAAGCAGGGGCGCTTGCTTGTCGTCCCCAGAATACACCTTCTATCTCTTGCAAATATTTACCAAGTGCTGTCATTCTGACGTTTTTCCCAATTTTCCAGTCTCTGGGGTATTCTTGACATGAGTGTTGTGATCTGGTTATGCCGTGAGCTCTAAAATGCAATTTATCTGGACTGGCATTTCGGCCACAGAATACAATGAAGCGCCCATTTCGCAGCTCCATTGACCATGACAGGTGCATACATACTCGCTCTGCACAGTGAGTGTGCCATTCTCATGGAGTACAAAGAACACCTAAGTAACCATGTTCTGATTGCTGCCAAGATGGCTTATCTGCTTGTGTGGCCTGTGTGGTTTGCTTTCAAAGGAAGAAGTAGATAAGTGGTGGGACTCCACATTTTGAGGTACACAGCTACAGGCAGCCACCAGACTTTCTGCACAGTTCATCCTCCGTGATTGTAAAGTGATAAACATTCACCTAGGTGGGCTCAGATTGCCTGGCATTCTGAATTCTGCAGTTATTTCATGAATCACACTGTAATGCTTTGAAAAACAAAAATGCAGAACAAGTACTTTTTCAACCTGCAGTCATTACTGAGTTTGGTTGTCACTGTGCATGATGCTAGGGTCATTCATCTCACCCTATTACCACAGAGTCTGTTAGATGGCTATCCTTTGATCAATTATTGGCTCCAGGGTGGTGGCTGTGTATCCTGCCCGTTACAATACAGTGCTCCTTCCTCTTCCTCCAGGGCTGGGCATGTGACCTTGAGACCCCAGGAACTTAGTCCGTATGTCAAGTGAAGGACCCCTTCCAAGGTGACGAACACAGGTGATGGGCTCAAAGGTGGCTTCAATACAGAGAAAACTCAGGAGCTTAGAAAAAGAGTTTTCTAGAAATATAATTGCTCTGAACAAAATGTTCCAGCTACTTTTTTCTTTAGAAAGTCAATATCCTACAGGGCTAAGAAGCCCAATGTAGCAGGAATCTTAGAGAGTCTTATTAATAAAATCAAATCCGGGGCCAGTTATTGGGGTGAATGCTGGAAGGTCAGAGAGACAGAACAAGCCACAGCTAACCTCACCTGGCCAACCTCTCAGCTGGTCTTGTTTCCTCAGACTGGAAGCCTCTGTGTCCTCAAATCTGAATGGCTCTCAGCTGAACTGTGCTGCTAGAAGCCTGAAAGCTTAACCAGCCAAATGCTTCTAGTTTCTGGTCCTCACGCCTTATATGCCTTTCTGCTTTCTACCACCACTCCCTGGGATTAAAGGCTCGCTTTCTGGGATTAAAGGTGTGTGTCACCATGCCTGGCCGTTTCCAATGTGGCCTTGAACTCACAGAGATCCAGAGGGATTTCTACCTCTGGAATGCTAGGATTAAAGGTGTGAGTGCCACCATTTTCTAGCCTTTGTATCTAGTGGCTGTTCTGTCTCTGATAAGTTTATTAGGGTGCATAATACTTTGGGGAACACAATACCACCACAGCCCAGACCTTGTAGGATGAGTGGACTCAAATGCAGAGATGGGGAGTCTGCTCCATGGACACTTGTCAGCAGGCTACATGCTCCCTTGGGGAGACTCTAGCCTCCCATTGTCTCCTGTTGCCTTCACTGGGCAAATGCAGTTTTGCTCTGCTTAAGATAAGCTTTTCATCCTTCACACTGACAGAGGGGTGAAGAAGCTTGAATAGGGCAAGGTGTGGGTCATGCAGGGAGAGGTGGCACACTGAGTGTGCACAGTCCTCTTGGAAGCACCTGACACCGTCAAGGTGTCCGACACTGACTTTCCTCCTGTGGTGACAGCAAATGACAGAGAGAAGGAAGAAGATGAAGAGGAGGACAGGAAGCCACAGTCCTGGCAGTGCCACAGTCTGTGGCTGGCCAGGACACCTCCTCAGACACCCTGAGCACCACTGACAACTGAGTTCTGACCGTCTGCTAAGGTGGGACAGCATCACCCTGGACTACGGTGCTGTATCTCAGTCATCCCGATGGACGTCACTGTGGAAGTCAGTGGCCCACCACAGCAGACATGGCTGTTTGACAGGGCGAACTGGCCCGATCCAAGGTAGCTAAGAGATGGGCTCTGCTCCTCCCGCACAGCAGAGCAGGCCTGTGCCCTGACTTTGGAGAGCGCTTGCCTGTGCTGCAGCAGCTCCTGTGAAGCAGAGGAAGTAGGCAGTTCATAATTAAGGGCAGCGAGCTCCACTCTACACGAACCTGCCATGGGAATCCCAGAGTGCGCCAGAGAACAGCAACAGGGCCAGTGTCCAGCATCATGGGGGTAGAGTGCTCCAATACCAGTGATCCCTTCCCCAGCACAGGCTGAAAACCCTGCCTCACAGAGCACAGAGGGAATGTGAGGAAAGGAGGGTGCCGCTTGGGGCCTGCCTTCCCGATGGAGTCTGCAGACCGGGCTCGTATGTTGAGTGCTCCAGGGGGGAAATGCATGCCTTGAGCCTCCTGCTGAGAAACTTCAGTGGTAGAATGGACACCAGGGGCCATAGGAACTGCTACTGAGGCCCTGCTACTGAGATGGTGACCATTCATGATGTCCCTGCATCATCTTCAAGATGAATGCACGCCTACAGCAATGGCTGGTTGCTCCATTAGCAACACCTACTGAGTTCTGAGCTCCACTAGGGGAGGCAAGAGTCTGACCTCTGAGAGGTGACAGCTGGCAGGGTGGCAGCAGGTGCATGCTGAGTGCTGGCTCTACCATGGGGCATCAGCCTAGTCATGGCACCCTAAAGTTATCATCACAAACAGCCCGGCCTGGATCCACGGGCTCGGAGGAGTTAGGTGATTACTTAAGGCTATTTGCTCAGTAAGTATCCCAGGACGACTGGAACTTGACCCTTGGGTGAGAAGTAGGTGCTCTTCTCTCCCATAGTCTCCGAGAATTATCTACCTAGGAAGAAGGCTTTTCTTGAAGCCTCCACAGGGCCCTAAGCTTGCTCGCCAGAGGTCCCTTCATGCAGACAGATCACTGTATTCAACCACTGGCCTGGTTCGAAGTGGACCCAATTCATTCTGCAGCTATACCACTGGCTACTCCCTGCACAGGCCCGGGGTGACTGGAGCTCAGCGGTGACCGACTGCGTCTGTCTGCTCATGTTTTGCTCACTGTGGCATCTAACGCTAAATCTGCAAGAGCAAAGTGCAGATGCTCACCTGCACAAAGGGTGTGGGGCCCTGCCAGCAGAGGAACACCAATCGCTTCCACCCCTGGGTCACTTCACAACGTCAGTGTGGGGTTGTTCGTCAGCATCGCTCTAAGCAGCCTTGTTCCCAGGCTGATGAGCCACCGGGCCCTGGCCATCTTTCCCAGAAAACCACACTGCATCTCTAGGAGGGAAATGCTTTGTCCTTGATTTTTCTGTGGGTGGCCTTGCCATGGTGACGTCTCTTTTTTTAACCTGCTATAAATTCCTTTTGTAATCTCTCCTAAGCCATCATGTGGATGCTGGGGGGCTACTGAGAATAAATAAATCTGTAATAAGTGTGAGATTTGGGAAAGATGATAAAATCAGAATAATTTGAATGAACTTGGCAAATGAATTTACAGCTCTTGAACTATCCGCTAATTTGACAAACAATGGCTTAGAGAAGGACAGGTTATTTTTAAAGTAATTCATTTTCCCTGTTTTCATGTCGCCTCAGTCAAGGGCTTAGTTGCAAGGTATCTGCAGGCTAGACAGTCCTGGGCATGGGTGGGGCAGGCAGCCCAGGCCAGGTGCATAGGGAAATTGCCTGTTTCTTCCCATGGCCCTTCTCCTGACTTTGTTTAAATCCCCAGCAGGATACTATGCTCTGAGAAACACAAATATTCTGGCCATTTTGGTCCCCTCCCCCAGGTGCTCCAATTGGTCACTGTGATATGTACAATGCTCTGGAATCCTCAGACCCCCAGGTCTACATTAGTAGCTAAGCAGCTTCTCCCCCTAGCTGCCCATAGCTGGAACCGTAGAGTCCCTGCTGGGAGCCTAACCTGCCTCTGGCCAGCCTGCTTAGCTCTGCAATAGCACTTTAACTCCAGGCTGATTTTGATGAGCCTGTCTCATGAGAGCTGAACACATTTTGAGTCCCTTTAATATTTATCCCAGGTGCCACGTACTGCGCAGGCCGGGGAGCCACGGAACCTCCTAGCTCTTTCTGGCCACTGCTGGTTGAGGTGCCTGCAAAGCTGGCAAGGTGTTCAAGCCAGACTTCCCGTGGCTTGTCCCCACCCCTCCCTTCTAGCTCCACTAAGGATGAGGGTCATGGTGAAGAGCTTCCCTGGAGAGCCTCGGAAGCCCCTCTCTTGCCACGAGCACAGGAAAGCTCTCCCGTCTGCATGCATCCCCAGGACCAATCGCCTCTGTCCTCCACCCTCCCCTCTCCTCAGTGCTGGAGGTAGACAGCTGTTGGGTAGCTCTGACCACGTCCTCGACAAGTCTGGTCTGGGTGGGGCAGTCCTTCCTTTTCAGTGTGTGCGATCTTTGTCTCTGTTGTCTGGTCTGGATTCAGGAGCTTCAGCAACATGGTGGATGAGAAGACCATCACAACCACCCCAGGATGGATGAAAGAGAAGAGGGCTGGGCTCTTCAAAGGCCTGCCACAGATGACGGGCAGAGACGCTTTGAGGGGGTGAGAGGAACGCTCTTCTCTTCCATGGTATCTTTCCCCATGTTTTGCTTTCTAGAAATTCCCCAAAGGTCTCTTGAATATACGCTCCAGCTAGACCAAGAGATGTGTTTCAAGGAAGAGCACACATTAACGAATTAATTCGTTTAGCATCTGATCATCAAACATTTATTGGGTTCTTATTAAGCTCAAGGCACTGAAACAGCTACTGTAACAAGACACACTTTCTGTTTAGGAGGCTCTCACTGGTGAGGTGGATAGTCAGCAACACAAATGGCTGCCATGAGTTGGACGTGAGACAGGTGCTCTTAAATGACATGTCTGGTTCCTTGGGAATTTAAAGCATGGAACATTCATTGTGGCTGGGAGGGCCAGAGGCTCAGATGTAGGTATAGCTTCCTAACGGTCACATAGTCCTTATAGGTGGCCGTCCCTGAGGTGGCACTGAGCAAGCAGATAGGTCAGACCTGAGTGCTGCCTCTGGTGTTGCTGAGCCAGGTCCCGCTTGGCCCACACTGAGAACAACCAGAGGCCCCGTCCCGTCATCTCCCCTCCCACAGTGCACAGCACTCTTGGGTTAGGTTGCAGATTGGATTGTGGTCCCCTAAAAGGCAGGCAGAAGCCCAACTCCTGGACATCAGCTGTCAGCCTTTGCTGGCAGATGCTGCAGATTCATTTGATTAGGGGAAGCCATTCGGGATTCTGTAAGAGGTAGCCTGACCTAAGGTGCCTGGGATTCTACAAGAGGGCAGCTGGGAAGACACACAGGTCTCTGTTATGGCACATGGGACAATGATGCAGAGACTGGAGTGATTTATCTCAACCAAGGGACACCAAGGAGGGCTGCAAACCTCCAGAAGTTGATAGAGGCGGGAGTGGTCCTTGGTAGGCCTGGGCCCCACTTAGATTCTACTTCAGACTCCACACTTCCAGAGACAAAAACCTTCTGTGGCTTTAGGCTTCTGAGTTTGGGGAACTTGGTTACAGCCTCCATTGGAGGCTCACACAGTTAAAAAGGAAGCTAGTCTCTAGGATATGTCTACCTGCTGAGTAATTTGGAGAGGCAAATATTTGAAGTCAGCTGAAAATCCAGTGAGAGATAAATTCTTAAACTGAACAGTGTTGGAATTCTTGAATGAAAATGAGCCGTTTAGCTATCTAATATTTAAACTTTATTGTACGACTTCTATAAAGCTTCCCCGGCTTGAAAAGCCTACAGAAAAAGAGTAAGAAAAGAGAAAAAACTTGCAAAGTTCAGGGACTATTGTGTTGACTGTTCTTGCACAACCTTGACTTAGTTTTGTCCAATAAAGTCAGTCAAGGTTAGCGATGCTTCCTGGAAAAGGTAGCTCACCCCTCAACTGTCTTTTAAACTGATGGGTGTTTCTCAGGAGAGTCTTAGTTTAAAGGGGTGCCAGCCACCTCCCTGTTGAGGATGGCTGCCCAGAAGAAGCTGCCATCAGGGGGCTGGGGTGGTCCCTCTCCTCAGACTGGGTCATGGGCTAGAGGAAAGGTCACAGAGACAGAAGCACAGCAGCAAGTCTCAGCCTGGCTCCCCTGCTGCCCTCTGCTGTCCCCTGCCTCCTAACAGATGGATAGGGTCTGTCTGTGGCCACCCCCCCACCCCCCCACCCCCCCATGTCCCCACCTCTGTGTAAAAACCTCCTCCGGTGAATAGGATCCTGATGCAACAGAGAGCACTGTGGTTTCCCTAGCTAGTGAGTGTGCCCCTCGACATTGTTAACTTCCGGGCCTGGGGTTGGACATTAGTGGGACAAATATTCACGATTCTCCTCAAGGGTATAGTGATCCCCGGGCTTCTGTGACCACATGACTTCCTTAGGCAACTGAAGAAGGGATATGTGTGTTAGTCACTTCTCTCTCAAAGCCAGATTGAGAGTCCCTGTTTCCTTTTTCCTTGTCTTCAGTACCTGCTCCGGGTGGACGCCACGCCTCGAGGCAGGGTGAAGGAGTCTGACCTGCTCTCCCATAGTAACAGGCAAGCTCCCTAACTAACCTCTGTATGCCATAGTAACAGACTGACCTCTGCACCCCACAGTAACAGACCGACCTCTGTACCCCACAGTAACAGACCGACCTCTGCACCCCACAGTAACAGGCTGACCTCTGCACCCCACAGTAACAGACCAACCTCTGCACCCCATAGTAACTGACTGACCTCTATACCCCACAGTAACAGACTGACCTCTGCACCCCACAGTAACAGACTGACCTCTATACCCCATAGTAACAGACTGAGCTCTGCACCCCACAGTATCAGACTCTATACCTAATAGTAACAGACTAACCTCTGTACCCCATAGGAACAGACTGACCTTTATACTCCACAGTAACAGACTGACCTCTGTACCCCACAGTAACAGACTGACCTCTGTACTCCACAGTAACAGACTAAGCTCTGCACCCCACAGTAACAGGCTGACCTCTGCACCCCATAGTAACAGACTGACCTCTGCACCCCACAGTAACAGACTGACCTCTGCACCCCACAGTAACAACAGGCAAGCTCCCCGACTAACCTCTACACTCCATGAGTACTGGAGATTGTTGCCTGTAGAGAATGCAAGTCTTGTGAGGGGGCTCAGTTTGCCTGCCCCACCAGTGATGTGCATCATGTCCTTTTTCTCCTGACACGTCCTCAGCTGTTTCTATGTGGTCCTGTTTGTACTCAACCTGATGCCCCAAGGAGCATTACAGCCCCCACATGGGAGTGTTATGAGGTGTGGACCGTCTTAACCTGCCTGGGAGCTACTTGTAGTCTATCTGCTTTCTGGCACCGGTTCTCACCCAGCATTCTCTTCTTCCAGGGTTGGCCATGCCACGGCCATTCAAGGGCACCTCTCCTAGCCCAAACCAGCTTTGGCTGGGCCTTTTGATACCCACACTGCCACCAGTCCCATGGAAGTCCTCTGCCATGATCAGGACTACGCTGGGTTTCCACACTCAGCGATCCACTGCGAAGAACCTGATAGGAAGCGAGTAGCTGTGGCTGGTGATGTGACAATTCACCTCCACTCAGTCAAAATGACCCTTGCTTGAAAACTCTTGTTCCTGACGGACATTCAGGGTGGGCATTCCCAAACCAATTTCTAATGTATTAAGAACTTAGATGGCCAGAATCCGAAACATGTCTACTAACAAAGCTCACTTACAAATAGTAGCCTGACACATCTCATTTTATCTCTTCATTCATAAACAAAACTTGGCAGTTAAAGCATGAACTTTTTAAATTGAAAGGGGGAGGATATCAGTGGTGGATCACTATAGCATCTTTTGTTTATGAGAGGAGATGCAGTACCTAAAGTTCCATTTCCATTTTAATATGTGTTTAGTTCCCAAACTAAACATGATATATTATTGTTGAGTTTACTTTTCATGGATCACATTTTTTCTTACATAATTAATCTATAGTAAATTAAAAGGCATACATCACATTAAACCAAAAAGAGTCAATATTTGACTTTATATATTATCAATACTTTAAAGATCATGTTAAATGAATTTTATAATTAAAAAAGGGTGCTGATCTGAAATTCACTTAAATTTCACTTAAAAATGACCATTTCCCTCATATACTATATAAAAGTAAACTGACCTTAAAAATCTTGGATAAAGGGCATTCTCTTCAATAAATGGTGCTGGAAAAATGAGCTCCTCACTCAGAAAAACAATTCAGGCCTTTATCTAATGCTACATGCAAGAGCTAACTCCAAATAGAGCCACAATTGAGGGGAAGAGAGAAAACTATTGACTTGAGAGAAAACACAGAGGGAAGTCTTTCCTGCATCAGATCTGGTAATGATTTCCTTGATATAATACTGAAAACAGGCCAAGAAAGCAAAACTAGACAAATTTAGGTTCATCAAACTAAAAAAAAAGAACCTTTCTTGGACACTACCAAAGGCCTATTATCCACAGCATACAGGGGTTCAGGGGGCTCTACACACACACACACACACACACACACACACACACACACACACACACACACACACACTCACTCGTGTGCGCGCACACATGCATCTTGGTTTAAAGTGGGAAAATGACTTGAAAGACCTTTCTCCAGAAAAGATGCACAAATGCCAACAATCATACAAAGATGCCAGCACCTCTGACGCTGGAAACCAATCAGGCCGTGGTGAGCACCCACTTGTTGGGATGGTAACTGTAAAAATTAAAGCATAACCAGTGCTGGTGAGGAGGTGGGGAACTTGGAGCCTTGGATTCTGGTGGAAATGCAAATGGCACCACTACCCTGGGAGCCAGGGTCCTCAGGTCAACGTAGGATCACTAAAGGACCCAGTAGCTCCTCTTCTGGAACTAAAAACAGGGGCCCCAATAGATGTCAGTGCGCTTATACTCATAGCACTGTTCCCAACAGCCAAAGGGGGAGGCAACCCAAGGCTCCCTCCTAACACAGGTGGACAAGCAACATGTTCCATCTACGTTCTAGAGTGTTTTTGCCTTTATGGAAGGAGATTCTGGCACATTGAACAAGAAGAAACCCCCTGAAGATGTTATGTTCAGTAAAGGGGGCCAGTCACTAAAGGATGAATACTGTACAATCCCACTTTGAGGAAGTTCCTGGGACTATCAAAATTACAGAGGGGAAGAAAATGGTGGGCATCAGGGCTTGGAAGGGGCCTGGAGAATAACTGCTGAATGGGGACAGAATTTCAATCTGGGAAGACAAGAAAGTTCTAGAGACAGACAGTAGGGATGGCCATATAACATCACCTTCTTAATGTGGCTGATGGTGAATTTTGTGAATGACTGAGAAAAGGGCTTGATGAGGCATCACAGCGTATACCAGGAAGTGTGGTGCTGTGGGTTGGTAAGCAGACCCGCACACCTGGGGTCTTTGCTGTGGTAACTCTGCCATCCCCTTGCTCAGAGGCTCTTCCTCCTTCTCCACCAAGTGACAATGCACAGCCCAGCTCAGCCTAGTATCATCCTCTTAGCTACATGAACCTGTAGGCCCCAGCTCACCCTGTGGACCCTAGATGGGCCCTCTTGATCCCTGGAGGATCACATGCACCCACAGGCACCCTCTGAGCATCCTGTAGTGGCTCTGGAGCCCAGGGGGCTGGACGCAGCGGCGTAACAAGCCGGGAGATACACAGAAACCTCTCAAGTGATCTACTCGATACCACCCACTCGATCCCCAGGTGCTTGTGAATTGGGTTGCTCTGGGCAGGAAGACTTCTGTGGCTGGCAGGAGAAGCCAGGAGGCCATTGTTGAGAAGAGGCCAGCACCACAGCTCTGAAGCTGCAGGACAGTACTCCTAAGCATCTGTTCCTTTCAGGGTCAGGGCCAAGGACAGGGAGATGCTTGTACTTCCCAGGATGGGAGGCACATGGTGCCTTTTGGTTCAGAAGACGAAACAGCTTTAAAGTTCAAGACTCATTCAAATTGGATTTTAGAAACACAAAATCTCAAACATTTTTACCCAACTAAGGGATTATACTCTTATCCTCAGAAAAGCTTTTGAAGAGGTAGGAAAGAAAGGTAGCTCAAATTTTAAATTGGGTCCTCAAAACTTGCTTGTCTGAGACTCTTTGCTCGGCCTGTCTGCCTATTATCAAAAGGTAAAATGTCTCAGACTATTGAAAAAGGATTTACATAAATTGCTTTCACCTGCTTCTTATATGAGGTTAATGAAATTGGAACAAATAGGAATGAATTCCCCACCCAGGCCAGCCCTGCACACCCAGGAATAGGCCCTCACAGACCCACTGAGCTCAGGTTTGAGCCCCCCACCCCCCACTCCAGAGAGCTTCCTGCCTGCCAGGGATGCAGTGGGAGACTCAAGCGACAAAGTGTTGAGAAAAGGCTGCTGTCTGTAGACATGGGTTCCGATGTTCCCGGTCTTGTAAATCCAGACAATGACACTGGGACATGAGAGCAAATGGACAAGACCCAGGAAACACCAAAAGTCAGTAATGAGCCAACATGTCTTTAGAGAGAAGGTGTGTTGTGTGATACGGCTAATGCATGCTATCCCCTCTTCGAACTCTGTGTAAAGAAAGGAAAAAGCCAAGCCACAAAGGAAGGCGGTTGGTTAGGGATTAGGGGGCTGGGCTCTGCTCTGCAGATTGGAGGCTCAGTTAGACATCACAGCTGCCTGGACCCCTGGCCTCTAGGGGCTGTGCCTGCCACATGGCTCTGCCTTGAACTCATCCCTGTTTTTCTGGGTTGACTTTTCTTTAAGGAAGTTTCATCATCCAAACAGGTGGAGTTTGGGTAGTTCTGCCCCTTTGAAGACTCTGGGGTGGTTGGTGGGGACGTTTTGTCTTCTACCTGGCCCTTGGGCCCTGGGGGGAGGGAGGGAAATAGATGGAGGGCCTCCAGGACTCACAAGTTTAGAGGAGACTCCTGCGAGGGCCACAGGAGACCATTTCCTCTCCAAAGTGGAGGGTGATATGCAGTGAGTGGCAGTTGTCGCACTGTATGGACCACTGTCTGCCCTGTGTGTGTGTGTGGGGGGGTCAGGGGAACAGGTGAAGTATGGGGGAGGCCTGTGCCACAATCCTTAGCCAACTTGACTGAGCCATTAAACTTGAAAAGTTGGACACTTGATGGCTGTGGGTTCTGGGGAGTTTGGGCAGGTGTAAAGTGTAGGTAGGTGACGCTGGAGTTTGGTGGTGAGGTCACTGCTGCTGTAGATACAACAGAAGGTAAGTGTGGGGCCATTTCTCCTTCCACCTGCTGGGATGGCAAGACTGAGGTGTTAAAGATCCCTTACCTTCTCCAGGACCACTTAACTGTGTGACTGCTGGCCTGTGCAGAAGTTAGGAGGTCCCTGTTACTTAACAGAAGAAACTTCAGGCCTTTCAAACACTGTAGCTGTGGCCACATAGCTGGTATGCTCAGCTCTGTGGGTCATTCCCTTGGCACAGGGTGCTAGGCATCTCTCCACCTTAGGCTCTGGCTTTTGGTTGCATCCATCCCATGAAGTCCAGCTTCCCATGCGAAGCACAACCCTGTAGCCATGAGTGATGGCTAGCCACAAGAGGAGGCTCAGGTCTCAGGGAACCTGGCCCTGTGTGACTTTTTATTCACTCTCTCCAGGGCTGGCTCAACATTTTCCCACAGCTACAAACTCCCCCACCAAATTCCAGCCCCCTCATCATAGTAGGCAACCTCACGTCCTATTCCGAAGAGACTATTCCACAGGGTGGCTCCTCACCTAGCTGGCTTCTGTAAGGGGTCAGATCCCTCTATCTGGACCACTGGGTGTGCCTGCTCATATTCTCTCAATGGTCTGGAATCCTCCATTTAGCAGTTTTGGGCCACAATTAATGGTGGGTAACTGAGCACTGAGAATAAGAGATGGTGGGTAGATGGGACATCACTGAGAAGTGTACCTACAGTCAATGCCTGATGTTTCTAGGAAGACTGAGGTGTTCCCTGCACTGGGCTCTCAGCTGGACACAGGGCTGCTCAGGTCTCTAAAGCACTGGTTTCTGAAGAACGACGTCTGAACTTCCTGATCCAACCATAGATCCCTATTTCCTATATTCCAGTTTCCCTCTCTGTCACCTACTGCCCTGTGTCCTTCCCATCATGAGGATTCATGTTGCTTTGAGAGGGGATTTCCTTCTTTCTTGGGCGAGCATTGTCCTGGGACACCTTTGCTTTGGTTTACCCTTCTGTGAGCCACGTGTGATATCTCTGTGCTGTTACAGGCTAGCTATAGTTCCCTTGTTTGAAGTTAAGAACAGAATTCCCAAACTCACCTCCTGGTCTCTAGTCCTCTCTATTCCCAAGGTTTTGTTCCCCAAATGGCAGTGCTTATTTTTTTTTCCTGACATGCTTCTCCCTAGAGGCATGTCTAGTAGAATTTCCTAGCCATGGTGTCTTGGTGGTCCTATATCTAAGCCCTTTCCTGTCCATGTGAGACATCTCAGTTAACAGTCCCCTCAGTGTCTGGCACTATTTTATATCACTTGGCCATGGTCCATGCCTGGTCTCTGCAGTGTCTCTTGCCTGAAGCTCTGGTATACCTTGTCCTGTTGTCAAATATTTTCTTAGCATCATTCAAGACACTTCTCACAGGTCCCATGCTCTACCAAGCCTACCTCATGCTCCTCAGGAGGTTGAGGCTACTTCCTGTCCCTTGATGTCACACACAAAGCTCTGCTGTGATATGACTACCTTGCTGGATCTGCCATTTGGCAGGGGCTTGCAGACCAAGTACAGAGGGGTTCAGCCACGATTCACCGCGAAAAGAGTAAACAGCCAATGTGCTTTCCGTGGGGGCTCAGGACTCTTTCCCCACATAGGCATCTCCCATATGCCCCAACCACAGAAATGGGCATACAGCCATGCTCTATGAATGCTTGCCTCAGGAAAGCACAGCCCACCTTCTTAAACAAGAACAGCGCATAGCCTCGGCAGCAGGCATACTTTGTAAGCTTGTTTGTAAGAGACAGAAAGGGGAAGGCCAGCTTTCAACATCTCCCATCCCCAGAGATGTGCAAATATTTTAGCAACATCCCAATGACTAAACAGTGATTCAGCCAAGATGCCAGAATAAATAGAATTATCTATTCTTAACTATGCTCCCTTCTTACTAAGATATTACAGGCTATACTTACTCCTGGAATGATGCCCTTTCTCTGGGCTTTGGAATGATAATGTAAGCTGCCTCCATGGATGGAGTGCTAGCCCATGAGATCATACCTCCACGTCTCTGCCTAGATGAAAAACGAGGCCAGCAGGTCAGCCATTCAGAGGCCATCAAAACCAATGTTTGACTAAAAAAAACCCAGATTTGTTCATGTTCCCACCTTTCACGATGTGGATGTACACAAACCCTAGAGATTGTTCAACAATAGCCGTTTTGGGGCACCATGAAGGTGCCATCTCCCTAGAAGAGCAGCATCTATGATGCCACAGGCAGCTCAGTGTTCCTGATATACTAGGGCCCCCAGGGAACTTGGACCTGGCCTATTGAGTACCTATGAGTCCATGTGCATATGTTGCTTTGAAATGGCTCCAGGGGCCGCCATCTAGCTTTCCTCTGGCCCTACTCCGTGCACTGGCTGGTCTTGACTAAAGATGGGCCAAGCAACCCTTCACTGCCCTTGGCCACAAAGACCATTGCATTACACCTTGGAATTAAACTGGTAAATGTGACAGTCTTACCTATGCCTTGGAGCCAGCTGAATCTTACTGTGGGGCACACAGGCCACTGGAACCAAGGGATTAGCATGGTGTGATTATCCCAGTGTTCTGAACCATATCCAGACTCACACACAATCTCAGGAGTCTAACTTTACGAATAAGGTTTCGCCGGGCGGTGGTGGCGCACGCCTTTAATCCCAGCACTCGGGAGGCAGAGCCAGGAGGATCTCTGTGAGTTCGAGGCCAGCCTGGGCTACCAAGCAAGTTCCAGGAAAGGCGCAAAGCTACACAGGGAAACCCTGTCTCGAAAAAACCAAAAAAAAAAAAAAAAAAAAAAGAATAAGGTTTCAAATCTCCCCTCCCCCAGAAATGGCTAGGTTGCCCAAGATTAGGAGAGCACTTCAAAGCAATCAGCTGGAATAAAACTATATGGAAGTCTATTCTAAAGTGTGAGACATTGGATGGCTTTCACATACTTTCAACTGAAGACCTGATCTAACTCCTGGGCTAGATCCTGAACTCAGGGGTGTGCATGTTTTGTTACAGTCTCAGGAGATGTTTTTTTGTTTGTTTGTTTGTTTTTGTTTTAAATGGGAGATGTTCCGCATTGTTCAAAAAAGAATTTTGCTCAACTGCTCACCCTGCAAGTAACTGCACAGTGTTTTCTCAGTGACCAGCTGTTCTCGGGGAATCATGTGATAAGTCATATGATGGAGTCTCTTGTAGCATGGGAAGCGCCTGTGACACCATGAAGCTGTATCTGAGGAAGCATCTCTCTAGCCCCCTCTGAGCTGAAGGTGATGGTGCCGGTTTTCTAGCTTGTGGCTCACCCAATGGTTCTCCAAAGAGGAACTCAGGGTTCCATTGTGGGCACTCGAGTCCCGAGCCATGGGCATAGTGCTATGGGAAGGATCTGTAGGTTGCAGCTCTGCTGGGTGAGTCCTAACCATGCACCCCAGCATGTGCAAATGCTAAGTATTGCTGAGAGGTAACAGGTCACAGAATGGCATCCATCATGGAACACCTTTCTTGGTGAGTCTGAGATCCCTCCTTTCCTCCAACTGTTCAGAGGAAGGTGGTCCTCAGTGAGGTCTGAGAGTCCCAGCTAACCCTGAAAGGCCTCTGGGATCCACTCTGTTCTTGTGAAAACACCTAGTGGAAGTTATGGGTTAGATCACCCACTCCCACCGCCAATCCATATATTGAAGCCACAATACAAATGTATAAAGCCTTTAAAGGTTCCATGAGGGAAAGTATCAGCCCTGACCATATAATACTGATGTCTTCATAAAATATATGAGATACCAGTGATGGAGGAACACAGAAGGGACTGTGGGGACACAGCAAGGAGGTGGGGTCTACATACCAAGGCGAGAGGCCCCTGGAGAGTTGACTCTGTGACTCCTGAATCAGGGACTTCAGGCACAGAAGGTGTAAACATGAAGGTGTTGAGTCCCTTGTTTGAGGACATGCCACTATTTGGGTGACTTACAGGCTGTGTAAGACAGAGGTGACTTGGAATACAGCATCGATGGGGAAGATGACATGAATCTCAACCCGCGCTCCTGGGGCCTTGTTTATGCACAGGGTGCCGTGTACCCACTTTATACATGGTTCCATTCTTTCCAGGAGAAGACGATTAGAGCAGAACCTAATGGGCCAGGGCCAGCTGGAAGCATCCGTTTAGCAGCTAGGTAACAGTTTCCCTCTATAAACGTGTCCCCCCCCCCCCGTCCTGGCGTTATGACTTGACATTTATAAAGGGTAGAATAAGTTTGCTCCTGGCCAGTGCCCTTTGCATGATGATCCCAGGGCAGTTTGCAAGGGAAAAACCCTAGGAGGGTCACCCTAGCAGCATGGACAAATATGATCAACCAAGCTCCTGGGTCAGCTGTATTTATTTCATGTGCTTATTAAAAAGTTAATCTGCCAATTATCTTGTGAAGACTTTGTATACATTATGAGCTGCCCACCAACTTCACCTAAGTGTATCCATCTCTCTAAACAGTGCAACCGGATGCTCCTGTAGATGGGCCAAAAAGCCAGAGCTGTCTTTCTGTTCCCCTGTGGCTAGGCAATGGTATCACCTGAGCTGTCCCCAACACGGCCACATGTGTGTGAGTTATCATGCTTTCTGTGGCACCTCAGGCAGGCTTTATTTCAGTGCATGGTCAGGGAAACCGTATGTCCTTGGACCTGCTGGGCACACATGACAAGTGAACCATGCACACATGGGTTCCTTGGAGGACTACCTTGTATCCAGGTGGAACCTGGCTTTATGTCCTGTCCCAGAGATGTGGAGGGGCTAGCCTTGCTGCTAGTACCAGCTCCCTTATGTCTCCATGTCTGAGCTGAGATTAGGAACCACCTATAGAATGAACATAATAGTCAATAGTGGTTGTCAACTTGACAGGACCCAGAATCATACAGGAGACAAGGCTGTAGCACATCTGTGATGGATTATTTACATTAGGTTAATCAAGGTAGGAAGACACACCTTAATTGTGGGCAACACCATCCCACAGGTTGGGGTCCTGGACTGAATAAAAAGGAGAAAGAGAGCTGAGCATTGGCGTCCATCTCTTTCTGCTTCCTGACTGCCGATTCAATATGACCAGCCGCCCGGAGCTCCTGCTGCGTGACTTCCCCATGATGATGGACTTGAACTGTGAAGCAGAAGAAACCCTTCCTGCCTTTGTTAAGTTGCATTTATCTGACATAGTGTCACAGCAACAAGATAAGTGAGTAACACACACCCAGGTAGGAGTAATTTTCCCTTATCAGGGACTCTGCTTGGCAGCACAAGGACGGTGTCGGTCTTTAGAGACACTGGATCATCTCTGTTCTGGGTGGAAACAGGCACAGTTTCCAGAGCAAAAACATCAGAGCAACACAGCCCTTTTAGAATGTCTGCACAGAACCTGACTGTGCATGTAGGATGTCACATCCTAACCTGAAGATGCCGCACCCCCTGGAAAGAATGTATTTGAGGCAAGTGTGGGGATTGGCTATAAGCCCCTATGAAACACAGAGACACAGAACCCAGCTGCTGCAGCCCTTCCCTACCCTTCTTAGGTTCCCAAAGAGCCCTGATGTTCTGGTGACTGAAGCTTTTTTTAAACTTTTAAAGTTGTTATTTTATTATTTTGTGTGCATGGGTGTTATACCCGTATGTATGTCTGCATACCACATGCATGCTTGGTGCCTTCAGAGCTCTGAACAGCATGTTGGATCCTCTGGAGCTGGAGTTATAGACAGCTGTCGCAGTTGCTGGGGATCAGACTCTTCGGAAGACTAACCTGTGTCCTTACCCACTGAACCATCTCTCCAGCCCGGATTGATGTTCTTTCAAACTTTATTTCAGCACAAATGCTTTCACTTTTAAACACCATGGGGCTCCCTTGGTAGTATATCATTAAAAAAAAAATCTATTGGAACAAGGGCCTCACATCCCCTAGCTGAATTGACAGTCTGGTTGTGCCCAGCATGCTTCTTTCAGCCTTGGATGGTGCTTTGCTTCCTGAACTCCAGGAGGCCAACGTTTAGGTGGGTTGTACTTGAACACTACAGTTTTCTGACATCAGAGGAGACAATTGGGGTGAGGAGAGAAGGAGCTCCCAAAGGAACAGGGTCACTGTGGAGCTTTACAGCAGGATTTACAGGAAGTGGGGAGATGAGGAATGTGTGGCCTGGGGCTATACAGATGCTGTAATGCTTTCAGATTTGGGTTGGCAGCTCCTCTGGTCTATACTGAAACCCCAGGGCACAGGAAGAGCAGAAGGAATGCTTCCTGGCCCTGTCCCAGATTAGTTTGTGCCCTTTAATACTGGGCAGATAATGCTTGAGATGCCCACTTTTTAATACAGCCATTGGGTACCTGATGTCTGAGGCCTTGAATTGCCACACAAGTCCTTGAGGCAAAATGTAGAGCTCTGTGCTGCTTCAGATATAGCTTCCATGCTCCTGTGTGGCTCTGATCACATGATGCTGTGCATGCTCAGAAGTCAAGAGGAGACATAGGTAGCCATCCACATGGCCTGGAGACTCCAGGAGGATGGAAAGGAGTGGTGTTGGGAGATGCAGCTGAGGAAGGATACACCCTGGAACTGTGTTATCGCCAACCTTTGAATTAGGTGGGCTTTCTTGGCTCTGCAATGTGGATGGTGTCCTGACTAGGGTAGCATTGAGCACTCTCAAGAGCATTCATTTCCTGACCCCAAGTTCCTGGGAGATTCAAGTTTATTCTCATTGTTCAAACTGCTCTTGAGAGAGGAACCAAAGCCAAAGAGCCATAACACCCAGGTCAGTGTTGGGAAGAGTAGGGCCAGCTCCAGGCCTCTGGTCTCATCTGAATCTTCATTCCCCTGAATCCTAAACTACCCTTATCTGGGCATCAACTTGAAGAACAGTGGTTGTGGTGGGTCTGCCGTAGTGAACAGGATGCTCTATCCAGTGACTTCACATAGATCAGATCTGTTGCCTCATGCAGCCTGCTCATGGCTACCGGCAAGGGGATGTAGCTTTGCTTGGATTTAGAAGGTCCTGTTGAGGCTCCAGGAAGATCTAAGCTCAGGATGGCATGGACCATCACATTTATTACAGCTTTTGTTTAGTTTTGTCTTTTTCTTAAAATAACTTCTGCCTTGTTTAAATGCATTTTCTGTGCATTGCTGATTGCTAACTAGACCACAGGAGTGAGTGTGTCTCTGGCCATATGTTCTGCCACTGAAGCCACAAAGCTCACATTGCACTATTTGTTTTAAAAAGGCTAGACTACCTCTATTACTTATTTTTCTGTTGCTGTGATAAAATGCCATGACCAAGACAACTTATAGGAAAAAGAGTTTGTTTGTTAAAGGGATAAGAGTCCAGCGTGGTGGGGAGGCAGGTATGGTAGAAGGATCTGGAGGCTGAGAGCTCACATTTTTAAACACAAGCATGAAACAGAGAGATTGAACTGGTGTGAGATTTTTTAATCTCTACCCCCTCCCAGTGACACACTTTCTGCAGCAAGATCACAGCTCCAAACATCCCCCAAACAGTGTCACCAAATGGAAACCAAGTGTTCAAATGTTTGAGATGATGGGGAAAAGTTTCTCACTCATACCACCACACTGCCTTGATTCAGTTTCCTATAAGTAGGAGCATTTTAAGTTACACATACTTACTTTAGGTGTATTCCCCGGGACACCAGGATTTCACAGGGACAGCTATCAGGTCATTAGCTAGCAATTCAGTTGCAGAAAAGCCCTGATCCATTCATCTGTGGCCTCTCCAGCCTGTTACCTGGCCACCACAAACAGGATCCAAGCAGGATAAAAAGTAGAACTCAGCTACAGAGCTGTTGTCCTTCTCTTGCTGAGCTGGGCGTGGCTCAGGAGCCTGGTATATGGTGCCTTCTAATAAATGTAGTCTTTCTGAACAGTGTCCCAAGCCACCCTGTCAAAGGATTGCCACCCCACCCCCTGTCCCCAGGCTGCTGGGACCGCCAGAGGACTGCACACATGGGCTGCGTGGCTTTCTTTCGAGAGCAAACTTGGCTGGTTCTCAATGTACAGTGTGGAGATTTTCAGGAGAAGACTCAGATGGAAACATGACAGCTCAGGATGCCCAGGTGCAATCTGAGCGCCCCTCCCAACTCACTATTTTGAAAATGACTGTCCATACAGTGATCAAGGGGTCAAAATGTCACATGAAAACACACATTCCATCTTGCCATCTCCGTGACTGAGACAGAAACACAATTCTCCTCTTGCTGGAGAGGAAAAACAACCAAATAAACTAGCTTGCAGAAGGTGGATTCTGAAAGAAAGCCAAGGAGATGCCTGTAGCTTGGAAAGAGATGATAAAGTCCCCTGGCTTCTAACTCACATCTGGGCAGCAGCCACACTAGCCTTCAGGCGCAGGCTCTGTGGTGCTCAATCAGTCCTCGAGGCTTCCTAAGCAGAGCTCTGCTTGAATGCCTTTACTATGGCATGATCTCACTCAACAAGGACGAGCTGAAAATCACGGATGGAGAACAAGTACTCCCTGCATGTCTCAAAAAGAGGAGATCCAAAGACTCTCCTATTGTGGCTGGCTGTTTCTTGCCAGCATGGAAGGTAATCCTGAGACTCAGAGAAGGGCTAACCGTGTATGCACCACCCTCCACCGACACCTACAACCCAGAATCCACTTGCTGGAGCTAAGAGCTCCACCCTCTCTCTCGTGTCCTTGCTTGTTTCCTTCACAGAGTCAAGTAGGTGCAGTGGTCCAGGTGTTCTGGAGTATGGACACATTTAAGGGCCCACATAGAGACCTGATCTTCACGCATCAATGTTGGAATGGAAAAAACCTTTCAGGGGTGAAGTCTTGTAGGAGGAAACTGGCATCACACTCAGGAGGGATTAACATAGTTCTGACCACTCCTCAGTCTTTGACTTCCTACTGTGCCATGTGAATTGTTTTTAAAATGTGTGTCGGTGTTTTGCCTGTATGTATATGTGTACCATATGAGTGCTTGATGCTAGTGGAGGCCAGAAAAGGGCACCGGATCCCCTGGAACTGAAGTCACAGATGACTGTGAGTCACTGTGTGGGTGTTGGGAATTGAACAGGGATCTTCTGTAAGAACAGCCAGTGCTCTTAACCTCTGGGCCATCTGTGGTGATATTGTGTTCCCCAATATATCATGCACCCTAATAAATTTATCTGGGGTCAGAGAACAGAACAGCCACTAGACAGATATAGAGGCAAGAAAATGGTGGCATGCACACCTTTAATCCTAGCATTCCAGAGGCAGAGATCCACCTGGATCTCTGAGTTCAAGGCCACACTGGAAACAGCCAGGCATGGTGACACATGCCTTTAATCCCAGGAAGTGATGGCAGAAAGCAGAAAGGTATTTAAGGCTTGAGGACCAGGAACTAGAGCTGGTTAAGCTTTTAGGCTTTTGAGCAGCAGTTCAGCTGAGATTCATTGTGGATGAGGACTTAGAGGCTTTCAGTCTGAGGAAACAGAATCAGCTGAGGAATTGACGAGGTGAGGAAGCTGTGGCTTGTTCTGCTTCTCTGTACAAAACCTTCTACCTGCTCTACAAGAACTAGCCAAGGTTAGCAGAGCAGTTACCACGCCCCTGCATTTGCATACATGAAGGCGGAGCCAATGGAAGAACAGCCAGGTGGCTGGAAGGCCTTCTTAGGGATGGCCCAGGACCTGCCCCCTTGACTATTGGTGTTTGATGTGGCTCCTTCCTGGAGCCTGCCTCACTTGGTCTTGCACCCCTGAGGCACAGGCCCCCACTCTGGTGAAGCTTTCCTTGTGGGGCTAAAGCATATGTGGGAGACGCCTCTGGTCTCTGTGTTACTGAGTCCTGGATATGAGATGGCCACAGGGCTTACTCTTGCCAAAGGAGAGGGAACTGAGATTCTGATGTGGGATGGTACCATAGGGACCTAGCCTGGAATCTCATGAGAAAAATGAAAGGGCCAGAGAGAGTTGAGTATCCCAGGTTAGACTGACTAGCCTGTTGCCAGACCACTGGCTTTTGGTACCAACCAGAGGCATATTTATTCATGTGGCTGCCCAGGGTGACATTCACTCAGTCTGCTTGGTGAGAAATTTTTCTGTCCAACCTCCATCACTCAGAATCCAAACTTCACACTGACCATGTGGAGCAGTACCTAGGGCAGGCCACTGCAGAGGCAGGCAGAGACAATGGAGCATGCCCATAGCTCCCTTTCTCATCTGCCCCACTTCCTCAGAGCACTGGGACTGGAGAGTAGCCGAGGACCTGGGCATCAGAAGGTTGAGAGTACTTTGTTCCCTTTACAATGAGCTGCTCTAGGTGTGCTGAGATGTACAGCAGTGTGTGGACTCACGGGAGTCAGAGTCAGAGCTGCATCCAAGGCCCCACAGCCAGGAACAGCCCATTCCCAGTGAGGGCTCAATCCCCCAAATGTAGTCTATCTTATCTGGCATTTGTTGGCATGTCTCTGATTTATTTCCAAAGTACATTTTGGCCTTGGAAAGAAAGTTTGAATCTGAACATATTCTGACTCTCAGCTTATCCTTCCTGGCTCTTTCCTCTACTGCTATAACAAACTACCCGAAGCTGGTTAACTTGTAGTGTAAAGAGGTTTGTCTGGATCATAATATTCTGGCTGCAGGTGTTAGGACACAGTGCTGGCCCTGATGAAGGCTCCTGTCTCTGTGCTGCAACGCAGTGGAGAAATGAAAAGTGATTAGCTGGTGCAGAAGGAACCGGAGACCAGGGACAAACCAGGCTTGTTGCTTTATTATAACCCACCTCTGCAGGAACTTCTCACTCTTCTAGCAGCCTTAATTCCTTTCCAAGACATGGCCCTGTGACCTCATAACCCCCGGCAGGCTCTACCTCTGAAAGGTTCCATCCTTTAACACTACCCACAGGGGACCACATTTTGAGAGGCAGTCTCAAAACATTCTAGCAAGCCCAAATGGCTTACCCAGGAAACATGTTGATGGAGCAGGCTGTTGGCACCCTTCGTCTGCTTGAAGTAGCCAGAAGGAAGTGGTCTAGTGTACTCTGAGATATTTGCATTAAGCAGAGTTTAGGTTCGGATAGCACCATGTGCCGTGGCATGGGAAAAGATGCCTAGGATAGTGTCCGGCAGCAGTTTGAGGCTTTCCCTCAGGCGGGCATGTGTTCTGGGCCCCATCTTGTATCAGTGTGGAAAGAGTAACTGGACCACAGGCTCCTCAGCACACTCCCAGGCTTCTCCAGGTCACATCTCCCAGCTGTAGCTGGCTGGGGGGCTTGTATTTGACTGACGACGAGGTACTGAAGGGAGAAAGGCCTCCAAATGCCCACTAATAGGCTGAGGCTTCACGCGCAGCAGCAATACTGAAGAATTGATTTATTTCTCCATTACAAATTGCAAATGGAGACATCCTGACATGCAAAGGAAAGCCTAGGGATTGGGGTGCACCGAGCAATATCCAGACTAAAGAGATGGGCTAAATTCCAGTTTGTGTGAGCGGCACAAGGTGAGGATGGGGTCAGAGAGGCGGAGAAGGCAACAAGAGGAAAATCCATACAGTGACTACCCTGACGGCAGCAGCAGGTTTATTTTTGAATGAAAGCACCATGCATTTAAATTAAATGTCAGATATAATTTAGCATCCAGGCATCAGGAGGCTGAGGGTGTGCATGGAAAGCCGACAGCTCCTTGGAGTGGTTAATTGCCACCCTCTCTCCCCCAGTGCCCCACAGAAGGATCCCATTCAAGAGGGGAGCTTGCATCTCCCTTCATGGAAGGGTCTCCACCAAGGTGAAGACCAGAGCCAGCTGCTGGAAGACACAAGGTCGGTTCTTGGAAGCCCCCTTTGCCCCAGTGGCTGCTTAATTGAGGTTGCTCCCTGCTGATGAGTGGTAGAAGCTGACCTCACTTCGAGAACTTAATCAAGGTGCATGGAGCTGACTGCACAGACCCAGTGTTTCCCAGTCCTTTGTTCTGATGTTACCCAAGACAGAAGGCACATGGCCAAGGAATTGGTTCTAAAAGAGAAATGTGGGAGGAAAAAAAAGGAAGAAAGGAAAGATGGGGAAGAGTTGTGTACAAGCGTCTCTGCATTGAGGTGAATAGATACTCCTATAGTTGCAGGGTTCTGCAGTAAAGCAAGGCTTAGACTCACACTAGAAAGCCTGGGCTTGCACGATCTGCAATCCAAAGAGGCTGAGATGAACTCAGGTACACCCTGACTCTCAGGCTGCAGGCGCCTGCAAAGGTTGTCCTGCTCTTTTAGCAGTTCCCACAAGGCACGTTGGGTTGTTTTCTGTGACAGTGGCCATCACAAGCAAGAGGAAGAGGCCGGCTGCTCCTAACAGAGAGGTGCAGTGGTAGAGGGAGGCCCTGCGCTGTTCAGCTAAATGGAAATTCATCCAAATCTAACTGCAAGCAGAGGCCTACCCAGTCGCTGACCCACGTAGACCTCAGGAAGGCTGGACTCAGGACACTTGTTTGCTATGGCTTTGTATCCCATGGTTCCTGTACAGGATCCATTGCAGAGAAGCCAGGAGAGTTACCCTCTCCTTTGGTGTGTTTGTTTTTTGAAAAAGGGTCTTGCTGTATGGCCCAGGCTTGCCTGGAACTTATGATTCTTCTCGTTTAACTGTGGTTATAGACACATGACATGGTTTGTGGCCTCTGTGCTCTGGATCCAGCTTGCACATCCCTCTGCTCACCCTCCTGCTGATCCTTAACTGGCCTCCCCACCTAGACTTCCAGGTCCTGCCTTATTCAAATCTGTCCTCACTGCTCAGACCCTGCCTTCCTCTGATCCGGTACATGCATGTCTCACTTGTCTAGCTCCTTGTCTCCTGCCTGGAGCTTCTTCCTCCCACCTCAATGTAGCTGGGATCTATTGCTACCAAGTCTGAGATAAAGAACAGCCAGAGGTACTAGGTCAATGACACTATAATGTCTATCAGAGCTGGGACCAAAACAAGGTTGGTTAGAGGTGATATTCCTGTAAGTCGGTGGTAATGGCATCACTTAGGAACAGCGGCATCTTAATTCAGACCCTGTGACAAATAGCTCCTGTCACCCGTCAATCATCGGAGCCCAGGCGGCTGATGGAGGAATCATGTGTGGCTCCTGTTGTGGTTGACCAGGCTGATGGCAATCCTGACTATGTGGGTGGGTGGCCTGGCTGCTGGGTGGCTCTGTTCCCTGCACTGGTACAGGCTACCTAGGAAGACCACAGTCCACCATACGGGCCGCACCTGCAGACCTGTCTAGACACACCTTGGTCCTTCAATTCTCCCCAGTAGATGGGACCATTAAACCACTGCAAATCTTTTCTTTGTCGAAATACTAAGCTCTCTGTTGAAGTCGGTATTGTGTTGTCCCAGAGCAGGGTCAGGCACTAAGACAGTGCTCAGGTGCCAGTGTCCTTGCTGGGCTTTCACATGCTGAGCATCCTCAAGTCAGGAAGTGGGATGAATCAGCTCCTGAGCCTCAGGGGCCCCACAGACAGAGCACATGGTTGAGAGTGCTCTTGAAAGACCCTCAGGGCAGATATCTAACGATTTACGATATGGGATATTTAGCACATGTTAACTAACTTTTTTCCTCACAGGTTTTTCCTTGCCACTAGAACACAGCACTACATTTCTAAAATTCCATTATAAGTATGGATTTATAATCAGCACTGTGATTAGATTCATAATCTGGGACTGCAATCCAGTTACCCCAGAATTTCAGTGTCCCTGAAGGAGGCTTTTGTCTGCACCCTTTGCTGAGCAGCACTGTCCCCGAAGACACCACCTTTACAAGTGTCAGCACACTTTCTGCTGGGCAGGGTTGTGCCTCTGTTTACCCCAGCCTCCATGCTTTCTAAATCACGTACGTCCCCTGCGATCGCTGACATCATTGTTCATGTGGAGTCTTCCATCCTCGCTGCAACAAGGCTCACTCTGGAAGTCCTCGACCGGGATCACCGCTGGCTTCTCTACATTGTGTCCACTCTGCCCACTTCAGCCAATGTTCACTCTGGCTGAGCTACCCTCTCCTCCTGTGGCTGACTGAATCCTCCACCCCACTGCAGCACAGGAAGTAGGCTAGAGCTAGGGACTCAGAGTGCTGTGTCTGGAGTCCAGAAGCATCCAGGAAGGATGAGGAGTTGGGCTGGATGATGAGAAGAAACATGTGTTCTGGGCCACCTCCTCCAGGTACAAGGACACAGCCTGGGAGAGACTTTCCAAATGATTCTGTGGTGCATGACTCCTGAGCAAGCAGCACAAGCCTGGAAGCTGAGGTCAGAAAGCCTAGTCTTTCCACTCACTTCCCTTCCTAGGCACTACCATCTCATCAGGATGCTGTCATCATGCCAACGCTGCATCTGATATGTACCCACGTAGGGCTGCTCTGCCACCAGGCTGTGGAACCACAGCTTGTGGGTGTGTCACAGGGCTGGCGGGGAGGGTGACTCAAGCCACCACACTTTGGAGGGAAACCTGGGGATACCATGGAAGAGATCATCAATACTCATCCTTGCCATGGTTGTGAGGGTGGCCACGGTGAGACAGTTTTGACCAGTCCCCTCTCTGTGCTGGTCCTGCCCACAAAGCCCATTCCTCTGCCTTACAGAACCATCTATAGACTCAAAAGTGGGCACTGCCAATGTCCCCCAAGGGGGCTGAGGTGTGGGAAAACAGTAACTCAGGGTCTGAAGGCCCTGCTCAGGAGATCCATGTTCTGACTTGCGGAAGGCAATGCGGCCACAAGAGAACACAGAGAGCGTTGTTCTCTGCAAGTCCTGGGCGTGCTGTGTAGTGTCAGCTGTTTCAGGTGAAAATTAGAAAACCCAAATCTATTGTGGTGGTGTGAAGGGTGTGCAGAGAAGCCAGCAGCAAGTCAGTAAAGGCAATTTTAAAAAAACGTTGAAAAAATACAAGAATTGAGATTTTAGGGTATAGAATCTGGCAAAGACAAATTGCTCAGGAACCTGGGATGTTGCCAAAGGCCAAGGAAATGAAAGAAGCTGAGAATCAAGGTACTGCATTCTGATGGTGTGCGTCATTGGGTCATTGGAAGGTGTCACTTAGGACTCCCAAGAGTGTGACAGGGCACCTTCCTAAGTGTGACAGAGACTCTTCTTGAGTGTGACAGATCCATCTTAAGCGTGACAGTCTTCTTCAGTGTGACAGAGACTCTTCCTCGAGCATGACGGAGGTTCTTCTTTGTATGTGACAAATGCTTCCCTGAGTGTGACAGAGACACTTCTCCAGTGTGACACTCTTCTCCAGTGTGACAGAGACTCAAGTATCGTAGAGACTCTCCCTCAAGTGTGACGATACCTTCAGGTGTGAGAGAATGCCTTCTTCAGATATACCAGAGAGCCTTCCTCGAGTGTGCAGCCCCCCTCTGCCAGGGTGTGACAGAGAGCTTGAGTGTGTCAGCAGCCCTTTCTGGAGTGTGGCGGAGCGTTTTCCGTGGAGAAGAGCCTTGCCTGTGGAGCCTCGTGCTCACAGCGCTGTCTCCTGAGACGAGTTTGTGGAGCTGAATCGTCTGCTAGGCCTTGGTCACCAGCTTTGAAAGAATCTTGATTCCCAGTGTCTACTTTGTGGGCAACTGGTGCATGTGGAGCTGCGTCTTCCTCTCCACCTCTGTTGAAACTCCTCCCTGCAAACTCTACCTTTTATTCAGCTTAGACTCTCTCTTCTGACCCCCATACGGGTCCCTGTAAACTGTACCCTTTGCTTAGAAGCTTAGGTGCTGGGGTCCCAACACCCCCTGGGGAAGGTCTGGACCCTTACCTCCATCATGAATTGTTGTGACTGCAAATTAAATTATGCTTAAAATCCTAGTGGTTTTGTTTGGCCGAGTTCTCCTTCACTAGGAAGCAGTTTCTCACTTGGATGGGTGAATAGAGGAGACTCTTCTCACTGTGACATGGCAGAGGAGAGTCTCAGAGCAGGAAATGCCATATAGAGCCTACTGGGACACACTCAGTGGCCGAAGGGAGCCTACACAGCTTCTTCCTTGCGGTGCTGCTGTCTGGCAGCTGGTTCCCACCCTTGCACTGGGAGGAGGAGGGCATTCTGCCTCATAGAAGTCGAGGGCAGCATCAAGGGCACCAGAGCCCCCAGTCACACAGGAATGTGAGGGCGGTTAACCTCTAGGCCTGGTGTTACCCCCCTTTGCCTCCTCATGGCCTGTGGGAGTCTCACTTGTATGTAGCCCAGGGCTCTCCCTCCAGATGGACACACACTTGAAATGCATCAGTATACCTGCCCTTGTCAGAGAGGCCCAAGCATCCAGTGTCCAGACTGCTCTCTTCTGGTTCTGGTTCCCTCCCACTCACTTTCTTCATGACTCAGTGAGGTTTTCATCATGACCTCTTGAGATGGAGACATGTAGGTGCCTCCATGAAAGGACATGCACCCATCCAATGGGACAAACTGCTATTAAACCATCAGACATGCAAAGCATGGGTGAAGGTGTGCCAAATATGAGTCATCTTGGAAAACAGCTTGGAGGTCTCTCGAAAAATTAAATGTGGAATCACAACATATTTCCATATTTCTACATTTGGGTACTTCCAGAATGCTGAAAGCAGACACTCAGAGATAACTGCACACCCATATCATGACAATGCACACTCATACCATTTGCAAGAGCCGAGTAGCAAAGTAACCCAAGAACCTAGTGGCAGAGGAACAGAGGAGCCAGAACGGAATATCTCTCAGCCTTTGAAAGTGGGGTGATCCTGTGTCCATGGTTTGAATGTGAAATGTGAAAGGCATGAATAGGTTCATGTATTTGAATACTTAGCCCCCAGCTGGTGGCACTGTTTTGAAATGTTGCAAAACCTTTAGGAGGTGAGCTTTGCTGGAGGAGACAGGTTATTGAAGGAAGATCTTGAAGTTTGATAGCCTGGCTCCACTGCTCTCTGCTTCCTGACTGGGAATGCATTGTGATCAACTGCTTCATGATCCTGCTGTCACGCCGTCCCCAGCATGATGGGCTATAACCTTTAAGTTGCTTCCCATCGGTATTTGATCACAGAAATAATGAGAGCAACTAATACATCCTATTACGGGTACAATATGGGCAGATGTCATGCTTAGTGAAAAAAAGCCACTCCCATAAAGCATTATCTAGTCTGCTCTTTTTTCCCCGTAGAACACAGAAGTCTGGAGTCTAGCATAAGGATATCCTTGGAAGGGAAACAAGGTTACTCCAGTGTGCTATGTCAAGTCCTGTTCTCTGCAAATGAGGAATGGATCTTGGGTCTCCTCTGCTGTCCCTTACCTAGTGGGTTTATTACCAGCTGTGGGAAGAAGGATCCCAGCATGCATAAGTGTGGATACATTTCTCAGAGCTGCAGCCCTCACACAAGTCCCCAAAGCACCCAACCCAGGCCCCAGGTCCTTGTATCTTTCTATATCCCGAGTACCACTGGCTGAAGGTCTGGCCTGAGCAATCCTGCCCAGGTGCCTCAGAGTCATTGTCCTTTGTATTCAAGAAGCCCTAGTTGGAGCCCTGCATTCTCAGACTGTGGGTGGGGCTGGCCCTGGGACTCTGTTCTCCCATGTAGACAACACAGCCTTCTGCTCCTCTGTGGTCTGCCTATTCTCCCATGGCTTCCCCAGCTGCCTGCTCCTAAAAATGGCCTGGCTGAGGTGCAAACACATGTCCCAGGTGGTGACCAATTAAATAAGATGGGTTGGAGAGGGCTGAAAAGTATCCCAGAGTCCTTGGACAGCCCACAAAGTGCCAGCCAGAAGAGCGCAGCTCTGTGACATCAGCCACAACCATCTCTGGGTGCTAGCTCCATGGTCATCCGTGGCCATCTGTGGATCAGCCTACTATGTTGACCACTGGTAGGACAGAGGAAAGTCTTCCTGGGGCTGACAGCCAGCTGGAGGAGAAAGCACAGACAGTATCTGCCCCAGGGGCTTAGTCTGGACTGGGTGGGCCTGACAGGTGTGGGAGGCCATTCTCACCCTCCTTTCTAAAGGAAGAACCAAAGGCTCCATGGGTAAAGCAGTTGGTCAGGAGGTCAGGACACCAACATCACAAAAGTTCAAGGACTTCAGAGAGCCTTGTAGATGACCTTGCTGCTGGGTGGCACTGCTAGGACCTTCTGTGGGAACAGCAGACCAGGCTGGTTCGTCCATCTTTCCTTCCCTTGCTTCTGCCCCTACCTTTGATCCCATGGCTCCTGACCCCAGGGACCCTAATCCTGGGCTTGTGCTTGGATTTCCTGCATGAGCTCCAGGATGGTGGGATCTTATCTGATCACCCACTTGAAGGAGACGCCTGTCCTTGTGCTGGACACCATAGGTCCTCCCTGTACTATGAAGCATCCTCTGACAGTCAGCTCAGGTGCCGATGTTGTTATGACTCATTCTACTGGGTGTAAGTCAGCCTTTGGCATGCTGGGATTCAAATCCTGGCACCTCTGTGTAGACACGGGGCTCTGTGTGGTTTTCTGAGCTTCCGTATCACTGTGGGATGTGGGCCACAGTTCCACAGTATAGTGTCACATAGTATCCTAGTCACTGTCCCTGCTGCTGTAAGGTCTAGGCAAAGTGGCAACACCAGCTGACACAGGAATCCTCATCCACTGCCCCTGGTTTTTCATACACCCCTCCATGTCCATCCTTGGAGCCAGCAAGAACACAGAACTCAGAGCACTGAACAACAGCGAAGACTCTCTTTCTTCTGCCATTTCATTTTACACATTAGAGGGTCCATCTGCAGTATCTTTCTCACAGCTACCAATACCTCTCTGCCTCCACATTAGTTATGGCCTTCGTACCTCATCCAGGATACTTGCCAGTATACAAGTATATATGAGGCTGAAAAATCCTCATATCAACATCTGACATGACAGGTACTTGCTTAGAAGGAAATTGGGTCTCCATGAGGTAAGTGGGGTGGAGGTCAGATGCACTGTGTGAAAGGAGCAGGAAAGCCTTCTTTGCAGTAGTGATGTTCTGAGGTGGGCAGATAGGGTGTTGTGGGTTCAAGATTCTGCATTGTCTTTCCATCCTTGATAGGTGTGTGTGTGTGTGTGTGTGTGTGTGTGTGTGTGTGTGTTTTCATGTATGCACACACATGCATGTGTGCATACACACACACACACACACACACACACACACACACACACACACACACACACGTAGTGGGGGTAAGAAGTGGCCCCACAGCCTGGCTCAGGAAGGAATACAGCAGATTCTAGCCTGAGCAGTGAATTCCAGCTTTGCTCCTGGCCATTGGTTGTTTATTTGGGTCAAAAGGAAGGATGGAAGCTCCAGAGCTCAGCTGAGGGATGGCAAGGACTTGGGAATACAGGGTGGGGTGTACCACTTACACCTCCTGTTTACTGCAGAGGCTGAGCAGGAGAGAATTGCTACATGAACTGCAAACCGTGTGATGGACACACAGACGTTCTCCTTCCAAAGTAAGAAACCTAGAAAGACTAGTTCTCCCTGAATCCTGGCACTGTGCATGATCAGATGATTTAGTTGATGAGGCTACAGTCTTACTGACTGCCCTGTGTTTGTGGATCTCTAGGGTGACCCTACAATTCTTGAACCTCAAACACAGACCTCAGGAGACAGGGTCAGAGAAAATGGCCAGCAAGTTTCTGAAACAATAAATAAGCCACTGGCCGTACCTGTGAGTGTTTGTCTGCATTAACCTGTGTGACCAGGGTGTCCCTGCAGTGTAGCCCAACACACCATAAGAGCACTTGGTGTCAGAGTTCAGCAATGATCCCTGTGGTGACAGAACATGGCCTGGACACCTATGGCCCTGTCTCCTGCTTGAAGGTGTTCCTTATTGTTGAAGCCCTGTCTTTAGGAAGGCACAGGAGAGAGAGACAAACAGAGCTCTCAGAGAGGCATGAGCTGCTGACAGATGTGGCAACCTCTCCCGAGCCCTCTACCCTCACCCCGATGGTCCCTGGAGATAGAAAAGCAGTTAAAAAGTAACCTTAATCCATAATTCTGCAAGAAAAACACCCTGGCCCCTTTCACTCTGCAGGGGAGGGGACGTGGTGTCTGCTTCAATCGTGGCATCTATTCCGTGAGTACAAGAGGTGCCTGGAGTCAGCTTGGGCACGTGAGCTCTCTGCCACCTTCGAGGGAGGGTTTGAGCAGAGACAGGGAGTCTCTCTGGAAGGAGTCACTCGGTTAACTCGGCTGTGTGCCCGAGTCAGCTGCGTCTTCGCTTGTCTACCCCATCGATCAACACACAATTACCGTCACCGTCACGTGTGTCGCCGGGCATCAGGTTACATGTGCCAAGCAGCATAAAAAAATGGCTGTAATGTTGGCATAATTTTTCATTATCGTCTTCATTAACCACAGCGAGTGGGAGGAAGAGTTTACCCGCACCCCGCCATCTCCATGACAACGTTTCCAAAGCCTGTCTGCCCAGTGTCCACCCAAGAGCAGGGTTGAATGTCCTCATTATTCTGCCTCTTGCTGGCCCTGCCCTGCCAAGGGGGAGACCGACGTACGGCCGGTGATTTATCCCCCCCACACCCCATTCTTCCCGACAGCCTGGCATGGTGTTGGGGCGTGAGGCACTGGTCTGATTTCACAGTTTAATTACTGCTAATCTGAGGGGGGCAGAGCTAATGAGCTGCCAGCAATTCCTCAGCAGTAGCAACACTCCCTGTTCTTGTCCCCAAACGCCCTTCCCTGCAATCCCCTTCCTCTACAGCACTGAGCCTGGTTTAAGAAAGCTGCTAGTGTTGATTTTTCAGTGGAACAGGATGACTAAGCAAATACAGAAACTCAGGAGTTTATGAAATTGTATCAGGGCAGAATCAGGCGCAAAGAGAACCTCATATGTGTCTGGGAATCCTGCCAGCAAGCCCTGTGATGGCCGTACAATAAAGTTCCTGGTGGGTCGGTCTGTTCTGATCTTCAGTCTGTGCTTCATCCCTGGTCCCTTGAGGATGTGCACAGCACCTCCAAGGTGATGTATTTGCTAGGACATCTCAGCCAACACAGACACACATGCACTCAGCACCAAGCATGGCTCCAGACTCTGCCGTTTCCCATACGCTCCTACCTTTCCCCACCTGCACAGGGCCTGCTGATGCTATGCCCCAAGTGTCCATTCATCATTTCACCTGGCATCCTCTCTCTCCTTAGCTAACCTGTTCAGTACTGTTTGCACCTCCCTATCCAAGACCACCAGACTTGGAGTCCAGTTTGATGCACAGTGTCCCATGAAGCCTACCATAGTTCACCATGGAGACCACACTTGTGTCCTGACCATGTGTCTAGTTCCTGTGCTCAGCATCGATGTGAATTCCATGATACAGGGGTTTCCTTCTGACTCTGTGAGTGCCCTTCTGTGTTCTAACACTGCTCAGCTTCTTCTGCTGAGTCCCCACGCCCCATCTTTCTAGTGACCTTGGGAAGCTAAACTTCCCTTCTGTCTCAGAGAACAAGAAAATATGGTTCAAACTAAGGACAAGTGTCCTCATGAGACGCTAGAAAGGCTGTGTTCAGATGCTACCAGGAGTGTAGTGCATAGAGCAGAGGTCCAACGGTACTGTCTGCTGAGTGGCACAAAGCATGCCTTGTAATTCACTCATTAAACATCCAATAAGTTACTCTAGGCATGATTGGTGAATGCCAACATTCTTATATTTACCCATTTATCAATGTATCTGTTCCCAAGGTTAATTTATACCTCCTCGTATTATACAAAGGACATCTTCCAAACACTCCATCTGACAGACTGGAAAGGCATATAAATTAAGAAAAAACAAATCAGGTTCATGAAAAATATTGATAAGAATAAGAAAGAGAAAAGCCCCAGAGGAAGACTGATGGCAGATGGGTCCTCGATGGCTGCTGAGACAGAGCAGCTCGTGTGAACCTGAGCCTCCAGAGGCCAAAGCAGGAAAGAGAAGCAGGCCACCACATGACTCATAGCACCTCTAAGAAAAACACAATGGGTCTGATGCGATTCAGTGGACAGGTTGTTTATCGTGGCCTGCCACAGCTGTGGTCTTCAACACTAGCCAAAGAATGAGAACCTCACCACTGTGGTTTGCTATGATGATGAGTGACACAGAGAAACTTCCCCACTTTGGATATTTCTGGGAGCTATCTGCCTGCTGGGATCTAATACAGAGTGCGTACACAGCTGTGGTTTGGGGTCTCATTCTCTGATATGTTCTGTGGTGACTTAGAAAACCAAGCAAATTTTCAGTACTGCTACATGTGGCATGTGATTTACACATGAAAATTTGGTACCTTTGACTCATCTAGTGAATTTAATTTCAAAGGCATATCAGAGGCTTTCCTAGCTGTAAGCCCAGCTCACACAGACAGGACATACCAGGGTCTTTGTGGGTTTCATGCATTAGTCACAGGGGTATGTGTCACAGTAAGACGCTACTCATGAAGTACTCATAGCATGCACACACAGAGAAAGCCAGGTTTTCAGTCAGACGCTCTCTGTGTTGACAGTCTTGGCAGCTCCCTGTCCTCTTTCAAGTTCAGCTAAGCCCTCTGTTATTATCAGGCCTTGAATGGCCATAGAGCATGAAAGCTTGAAACCAATGTTTTCCATTTTCCCTCAGTGGCACCATGAACATTCCTAAAGGCACAGCCCTCCTCTCCTCTCAGGGACAACTTTTTGTGCAAGGACAGGAAGTATCTCCCAGTGTAAGGGGGAGGACACCCCATCCCCCACCTGCATCCATTCCCCACCTGCCCTGACCTTCTGACCCTGCATCTACCCATCTTGGCCTCCCTATAGCTCTGCCTCCTCGGGTCTCACCCCTGTGTCCCTGGCTCAGGGACAAGTGCCTAGTTGTTGGAGCCTGTGCATCGTATCGTGCTCTGGGCAGAAAGGTATCTGCGCGGTGGTGACTTCAATAACTGGATTTATCTGGGTTGGAGTTAACTGGTGAGCGAATCAATGGACTCATTCCCAGTGTGAGACACGTACTGGTCTGACTTCCCACTTACATCTCACCTTATTTCAGAAACATAACGAAAAGGAAGCTATCAATACGATTTAGCAAGTCAATTTATTTACTTATCTATTTTTTGCAGTACTGGGAGTGAACCGGGGATGACATGCATCACACTACTAAGCTACATCCCCAGCCCCACACATCTTAAAAAGAGGAGATAAAAATCAATCAGTTCAATTAGTATGAGAGTAAGTCAGAGCCCACAACAAACTTGTACACAAACTCCACAAAATCTCACATACTCACTACAAACAATACTATAACCCTCCTTGAAGGCACAGGGAGTCCAGCAGCAGGACTGACAATAATCAATCGAATGGGTAAAAAAAAAAAAGCTCATTCTTCTGAAAATCGTAGTTATTTGTACAATATAAGTTTGAATATTCCAGGATCTTCATGGAGATGCATTAGAACAGAATCCACAGAAAAGAAAAGAAAATGAATGCAAGGCGTTACTGGCTTTGTTTCAAGTTGTCTGGGGAGCTCTGAAGAGCTGGTGTGGCCTGGAAATGCATGGTCTCCTGGCTGGACATTGCAGGTCAGGGAGGGCTCAGAGGAAAACCGGAACCAACACTGCTTAACCTGATGCCCTCAGAATCCATCTGGTGTCTGAGGCAAGGCTAAGACCCTGACCCAAGGCAGTGTGAACGGAATCACGGCCTGGGCAGAGGGCCAGGGGTTGCACAGAAAGCTGTGGTTGTGGAGTTGGGGAAGGAGGTTGCCTTGGATGGCCCTCAAGACCTGATGTGATTGGGGGTATCAGCTGATGGACAGCATCTGCCAACATAGTCTGAGATGTGGAGACTCCCTCAGAGGGGTGGGAGGATAAGCTGGAGTCCTTGGAGAAGGCTGAGGGAATGATCTTTCTCTTGTAGGTTACAGAGCCCTGATGTGTTTACCATGAAGGCAAGCCAGGAGTGACTGAAGCTTTTTCCCACTTGGGCTGCTACCAGCCAAGCCTCATGGTCCTTGCTTCCAGAGAAACACAATCATGGAAATGTGAGGCTCCCAAGAGAGCTCACTTCTTTCCAGGCTCATTCAGTTGCTGACGCCATAGGATACATCGTCTGTAGAGCTTGGGGCTGGGGTCACCTATCTCTACCTTTCAGTCCCTGCTGCCACATGACAAGTATTCTGCAGAGGGAGAGGCAGAATTCCTACTTCCACCATGACTGAGAGAGGCCAGTGCCTGTGTACAGCTGGGCCCCCGGTGTAGGCCTCGGCATTTCTTCATTTCTTGCTCTGACATAATGGGGTCAGGGAAGGATTAGGAGACAGGATGTGGGACTCAGGGAGTGACCTGGGTGCACCCTTTCATTCTGACCTCCATTTTCTAGGACGGCTTGTGCTCTGGACCCAAGGGCTTCTTGTCAAGATGCTGTCCATTAGGTGTGTTGGAACTGAGGTGTGCAGAGACCTTCTTTGTGTGTGTCCAGCTACTAAGAAATACAGGGCTGGAACCACGGTCAGGCTACTAGCCTTAGCCATTAATCTGCTGCATCCTCAACACTGAGGAGCAGAGATGGAGAGAGGCCCAGAGCAATGACTAAAAGAGGTCATTTCCGGGCCATTATAAAGTACGGAACACTTCCAGCATTGACCTTGTGTTGTTAGCTGTGGAGGCCTCTGGGGGCATCTCCTCAGAAGGACAGTGGCGGAGCAAGGGCAGTGGTGCTATCGTCCATCCCGCTGGCTGCCTCCAGAGTGAGTCAGGGGTCTTGTTAGCAAAGAGGCCATTGGCTTCCATCCAGTAGGCCCCTTAAGCTATGATTCCTCAGCCAATCAGATCTCTGCTTTCTGATGAAACCCAGTCTTCTAACACACAATGAATCAGTTGCCTTTTATAGCCAATATGAAGAAATTAGATTAATCAATAGTTAACTCTAATTTCATGCTTACTAACAGTTGAAGTCAGCTAGGACAAGTAACACTTGGACTAAATCAACACTTTGAACAAGAATAAGATGAAATTTAGATTAGAAAGCAATGGAAATGCCTGCCTGGCCTGGGGCCTGCTTCTTCCCATCTTCCCAACCCTCTCCCTGTGCCATATGTGTTCAAGGGTTTGGGACTGAGGGGGTCTTTTATCTTCCACAGTTCCACCATCGAAGACTCATTCCTTTGAGTACTTCTCTGGCACTCCATGGTCCCTGACATGTTTAACACATGATGCCTGTGCTTTAGGCTGGAATGACTTTTGATACCCATTGAACAGGAGATCGATAAAATCCTGCATAAATAAGCCAGAAATAGGGTGAGTGGGTGGAGGATTTCCCATGCTGGAGAACCTGAACACTATGCATGTCTGGTCAGGACTGCTTTTCTGGTACAGAGGTGATGGGAAGCACCTCTGAGCTCTTTTTAGGAGAAAATCTCTCCAACTGCCTGTTTTCACATTCATAAAGGACTGTCATGGGAGGTAAAACGTATGTCTGGTGGAGTGCCCATGAGCCCATGATGGGAACTTGACTTCAGTGTGGGGTTATCCTCTTCCTCCTGGGGTCTGCACCATGACCACAGGGCATAGGGGTCACAGAGCTTCCGTCCTCAATATTGGCCTTTGACCCCTAACCTCCTTCTCACTCCATCGGCTTTACCTGGTCAGCCACCCAAACCTCTACACTTCTAGCCAGCATTGATGGGGGAAGAAAATACAGCTGATCTGCACTCCTGCCCTGAGTGCTTATAACATGGGCAAAGAAGAAGACAGGCACCACTGCATGCTGGTAAAGCCTGCTTCAGGTAGAAACTCAGGCTAGATAGGAGCCCAAGTATTCCTCACAAGTCTTGCGTGGACAAGGCCATAGGGGATGAGGGGAGAGAGTCCCCATGACACCCAGGGGGATGAATAAGAGGAGGTCCAAGCAGGATATTCCAATGTGCTCTGTGAACCCTGTGTTAGTTCTTAATAATTGCTGTGTTAAAACACCAGGACCAAAGTAACTAAGCATTTGATCAGGATTATGGTTCCAGAAGGTGCATGATGGTGAAGCTAAGGCCTAGTGGTGGGAACAGCTGAGAGCGTACATCTCCAACCTCAAGCAGGAGGCAGAGAGCACACTGAGATTAGTGTGAGTCTTTTGAAACCTCAAAGCCTGCCCTCAGTGGCACCCCTCCTCCAACAAGGCCACACCTCCTAATCTTTCCCAAATAGTCCACAAGTATTCAAACATATGAGCCTATGAGGCCATTGTCATTCAAGTTACCACAAGCCCCGAGGCTAGACAGTGGCAGGCTGGTCAAGAGGGAGGCACATCAGGGCTTACAGAGACAGGCTTTGGAGGTGTGGATAATAGTTCTTGCCTCTTGCCAACACAACCCTGGGGCAAATTGGAGGTGCAACATAGTACTTACAGAAAAGCAAGGGGTGCTAGGGCACGGATGTCATTTTCTTTCAGACCTGAGCAGCGGCTGCTCAAATAAACACAGTGATAGTTCCAAACAGCTATGCCCTTGAGTAAAAACAAGAGGACTTGAGGCTGCTTTGGGAGACATGAGGACCCCAGAGCAAGGCACCATGGAAAACTCATCCAGCAGAGACCTTTATGTGGGAGGGAGAGGATGTGTGGCTCCCCCGTGGAGATACAATCAGGACTAGCCAGGCAGAAACCTCTAAGGGCTCACCCCAATTCATCCCACTCTCTCCACCTCGCTCACACTGCTCTCAGGCACTTACCGACAGCTCCCAGCAGAAATTTAAATCACAGAAAACAACTCTATTTGACTAGAAGGTGTTTTTGTTTGAAATCTATTTCTGTTTATGAACCAGCAGTTACAGGAAAGCAGGTGTCTTGAAAACATGGGAGAATTCTCTTAGCAGACACTTGGAATTCTTATGAAGAAATCGAGACTTTCCTGGAGGAGGGCAGGTACCAATTCTTGTGTGTGTGTGTGTGTGTGTGTGTGTGTGTGTGTGTGTGTGTGTGTGTGTGTGTGCATGCAAGACAGAAGCTGACACTAGGTGTCTTTTTCAATAGCTTCCCATCTTATATTTTTGAGACAGAATCTCACTAAACCTGGAGGTTCATTTTGGCTAAGATGTCTGCCAGCAAGCTTCGGGATCCTCCTGTTTTCCCTCCCTAGCACTGGAATGGCAGGTGTGTGCTGTCGTGCCCAGCTCTTACACGAGCGCTGGAGATTGCACTCAGGTCCCTGTGTTCATTTAGCAAATATTTCACCAACTGAGCTGGCCGCCTCACCAGCATGATTGGTACCAAATCTTTACCATTTTGGCACCTAGTGTCAAGTATAGAGCAAGACAACAGCCCCTAATGAGGCTTCTCCACTCTTCCTGGGCAGCTCTCCCCTCTGGCTGGCTGCCAGCTCTAGGTCCGGATCTACCATGAAGATCCCTTTATCCCTGTCTTCTGTCTCTTCTCCCCCTGGCTGTTCACTCTAACTCCCCACCTCAGGATCCAGCCCTACTCCAACCTCCCTCTAGGCAGGAAGCCTCTGTCCCTGTGACCTGGATGTAAGAACAAGCCTTGGAGAGGTCATATCTATGGAGACGGATGTGACTGTTCATCTCCATCTCTCTTTTGGCTCCTTTCTCTGTGATTCCTTTGTAACCCCAACGTGGAAGCAGCTCTGACAGACATCTGAACACCATCTTTGCTTGCCTGGAGTCGGGTTCAGTGAACATGGCTGGGTGAATCAGCAGATACTTCCAGGGTTTACAGCTCTGGTTCTGAAGAAAAGGAACTGTGCTCAAGCACCTGCATAGGATGACACTCAGCCCCAGTCCCTGTGGGGAATTCAGCACTACACAAGCTGTACTGTGTGACTTGATGGGTTGGCTCTGTAAAAGGAGCGTCAAGGTGACTGACTTCTTGATAGAAAGAACCCCAAAGCACCAAGACTCAGAGAGAATGCGGACTCCGGTCATGGGTGGTTTAGTGTGATCCATTCCCCTGCTCTCAGCAGGGCATGGTTATGTGTAGAAACATTTAATATTCACTAAGCAAACAAACACAGCTCTAGAAGCTTCTGCCTGGAACAGCAGGGTCTATGGTACTGCTTGTGGGCTGTACATGCTTCAGGTAACTCTGTGTGTGTCGGGGATAATGTTGGTTTAATTGGAGCCTTCTCTTCTGACTTCTTGAGCATGTAGCCCTTTTTTCTGGTCTAGGTAGCATCAGTATCCTAGACTGTTAGTTTTGTTTTTGATAATACAGAAAGAATGGAAACTCAGGAATTAGCCATTCCAAAGGTGCAAGAATAAGAATAGGCAGCAGTGTAGGAACAGACCCCTGCTGTGCTCTGAGTGTTCAGAGGCCCAGGTGCTGGGAACCTGGTTCTCAGTACAACCATGTGTGTGTAGGTGAGAGCCCAGGGTGACTAGGCTCTTGTACTCTCAGGGCTGGTCCTTTACTCAGGGGCACTAAGAGGCTAGCTGACTCGAGGCAAGTTAGGACCCCTGTGTTCCCTGCTCTCCTGTGGTTGGCCATGGGATGATGCAGTGAGGCCCTTACTTGGGGGTCAGTGCCATGCTCTTGGGCTCGTCTACAGAACCATGCACAGGATAAACTTCTGCAGCTTTTAGAGGATAAAGGAAGCAGCTTCCTGTTACAGCAGCAGGAAGCACATTGAAGACAGACTGCTTTCTCCCCAACAGACTCCCCAGTTCTCCCATCTCTCCCCTTCAGCCCATGGAGGATAGGGCAGGAGGACCCTGTCCTGAGCTGAGGAGCAGTCACTGCTGCCTTTGTGAGAGGCTGACTCCATTATGTGAGTGTAATGCAGGGAATACAAAAGGCAGTCCCTTCTCTTCCTTGGGAGAAAAGAGGCCGAAAGGAGTTTAAGCTGGGGTGTTTGTGGGGGAGCAGCATCCCACATTCTTCCTTCTGTACACAGCTATCATTGCAGGCAATGTCCCTAAGAAGGGGTAGCCCCTCACTTGGGGTCTGTGGGGGAGCCACATGGAGGGAGGCACACACAGCAGATTCCTGTTGCCACCTTTAAGCAACGTCTAGTGTGTCAGGCCCTGGCAGGCCAGCCTCTGGGACCTCTGTTCTTGACAGGCCCTGTGTTGAGAAGGTGGCTGTGCTCACTGAGTATGGACCTCATATCTTTGTCTGGGAATGTGTGCACCCACAGCTGTGGCTGGCGGCTCTGCCCTCATGAGTTGCCCTGGCAACAGTCCTAAGTCTGGAGCAGAACTTCACGGTGGGGACGGTGCACAAGGCAGAGTGAAATTGTATGTCCACGTGTCCCTGTGTCACTGGGCTGGGACAGGGTTGCATCCCCACAGGTGGCCTGCCAGGCCCTTCTCTGCAGGCTGCTGCAGTTAACTTGGGCATATGTGAGAGTATCCAGAACCTTCGGATGTTGCCATCTGGGGCAGTGGCCAATCCTGCCTTGATTGGGCCTCAGCTTGTGCATTCTGCTAAGTTTTGATCATTTTCTGTTCTTCTGGGTAGTGAGGGGCAGCATAGAGGGGGGTCTGAGCTGCCCTGGGACCTGAGCTGCCCTGGGACCTGATAGCAACATTTGGGGGTTCCTAAACTAGAAATCAGCCTTGAACCAGCTCCATGTCCACTTTTCCATGTGTTGGTGACCAGCCAGCCTCCTGTCCCTACTGTTCAATGTGAGTTTTTGTGATGTAAGGAACATGCTTGTACTCTGCGACCTGCTCTGTCTGTGAAGTGTGTCAAACCCAGGTGAAACAAGTGTCACAAGCCAGGTCACCCTCTTCCATCCCTTCCTTCCTTGCCTTCTTCCTCCTCCTTCCTCTACCTCCCTGTCTGTGTCTCTCCTCTTTCACAGGTTCCCCCTCCTCCTTTTTCTCTGTTCTTTGTGTAGAATTTTTATTCTTAACACCTTCCTCTCACACAGTACAACTTTAGGAGATAACTATTTTGTTAAGGCTCAAACAGATCCACTGTTGTCATAAATCAGATGAATGAGGACAAGCAGGGCTGTGGTCTATGGTCAGGTGAAGGTGACTGGGCTCATGCATACTGCCCTCACGCTGTGTCACAACCCCAACTGAAGAACAGACTATGCAGACAGACTCCACACAGCCCAGGAGTCCTGCACTTCAGATGGCATTTGAAACTGGTGCCACTTTAGCAATGTGGGACCTCATTCTCCAATACTTGCATTGTCTAGCAACCAAATCTGGAATGATCTATGAGGCACACCACTAGCTTCTCCACCCTGGGCTATGGACATAAGGACTGAGTTTGTCAATGGACAACAGTGTTCAATGAATAGCAACACCTATGATCAGGTTATGAAATAGAAATGAAAATTTGCTGTTTTTTTTTTGCTTGTCTTTGATATTGGCATATCATGTAAAAGCACCCACAGACTAAAATATTCACCCAAAAGGCTGCCCCTTTGGGTTTGTGCCAGGGAGAAGCTCTATCAATGATACTGTCAACATACCGTGGGTTTCCTAGTATCGAAATGCACATCAAACAACTTAACATCTAGCAGAGAGGCTGGGCCAGAATATTAGAGCTCAACCAAATTGAGACAAGAGTTTTGGGGGAGAGCATTGTATCAGCACACCCAAATTACAGCCTGGAGATGCCACACACTTCAGTCCGTATGACCCTGAAGAAACAGGCAAGGGCCAGCAAGGCCCATAGTCTACTTGGGGGTTTCCAGTGATGGTGAAAACATGTCTGTGCATGCCAGTTGGTTGCCTATATGATAAGATAGTGTGACCTTTTCAAGCCACGGCCGTCCTCAGGGACTCTGCATGTAACAGAACACCGGAAGCTCCAGCTCCAGTTCCTAGTCCCATCTCGGGGAAGTCCCCAGTAACTTCTAATGTCACACTAGAAAGGGGCTGAATCTCTGGACAGAGCACCAGCACCTGCATTAGCAAATGTGTGCTCAGCAACCCTGCCTGCCTGCCTGCCTGGGAGGTGGGACATACCTTCTCCTGAGTAAATGCCACATAGAAGAAAAACATTGGCTTGTGGTCACTGAGATGCAACCTTAAATGTCACTCTGACTTCACACCAACACTACACTGAAAATATGCCTCCATGTGTCGAAGCCTAGCTTGGGGGCTGGAGGAAGGCCAAGGTGCATGACCTAGCGGCTAGTGGGGGAAGGACATACGTGAGTCATTGTTTCTGACAGAGGCTATTTCTCATTTGACCAGAGCAGAATGGACCACTTTTAGGGGCCTGTAGGTTCCTATGGTGATCCCCATAGGAACCTGCTGCCTCTCATCCACCTGGAGCATGGAACCACTCCAAACTCTCTTCCTGGACAAGCTGCTCATCTTATTCCCATCAGGTCCATGAGGGGAAGGATGTGGACATTTAAGGAGAGCATCTCTGCCTCAGGAGATCCTTCTGGTTCTGTGTACATGGTAGCCTGAACATCTTCCAGGCTGGACCACTCAAAGCACAAAAGAGCAGCCAGTGACACGCAGGACCTGCACCTTCATCGTCTGATCCACAGGCCTCCACACCCCCTTCTTCACCAGGTGACGACCCACCAACCCACTGCTGGCATTGTTCAATGTGAGCAGAATGCTTGCCAGTGGGACTTTGCTTCAGCCTTTCTCCAGCACAGCCCCGAGCTCTGTTCTAGGCCTCCCTACAAGCAGTGAGACACCCACTGAGCACAGATGGCTTCCGTGTCGAGCTTTCCCTGGTCATCATCCTGTCACACTCTTGTGTCCCACTCCCCACAGAGGAGCCCACCGTCCTCACTGCCAGCCCTCGGAAGACAGTTTTAGCACCTCTGCTATCCTTCAGCTGAACACTCTCAGCCCTGAGGCCTCTCATATGGCACCCCACGGGAGTACCTTCCCCAAGGCAGCCCCTCCCTCCCCACTGGAGTCCTTTTACTGCCTTTATAATAACCCTATGGAGAAGCTTCTCTTTCCGACACCTAGATTTTTTTATTTGATGCATCATGTAAATGTTAGTTTGACGATTACAGAGTCAAAGCACACTAGCAACTGAGTTACCGTCCTCACACGTCAAAGTTATTGATGTCACGTCTCTCTGAGTGACATCCTCTCAGAACAGTGCATATATCCTCCCTGATCTTAGAAGACAGCAGAGCAGTGGGATGGAGCACAGCTCTGTGCTGTGGTAGCCATGTTGCTATGTGGCAGCAGATGGGGCAGATTTGTTCTCACCTAACAACTTTCTGCTCTTTTTAAAGTGGCAGAGTCCTCCACCCTCTGGTCAGGGCACAGCCATGGCCGTCTAGGAGAGGTGGTAGCTGGGGTAGAGACACATCACTGACTCCCGCGGACCCTGTGGTCCCCTGCCTGGTGTCCCTGCCCCTGGCTAAATCTCTGGTTTTACTGTGTTTGTCAAGTCCTCTGACTCAATAGCACCAGAGTCTCTGGTGACTTCTGTCCCTGCTGTCTCCACATCACCTTCCTGTTACTGCTGCCGGTTGTCAGTGACTGTGGCTTTCTGAGCAGGAGGTAGACTCTGAAACCCACCGCGGGGGCCATGGAGCTGACAGCGAGCTCGGAAAGGCTGGCGGTCTTTCTTCAGTCAATCACCTTCCTCTGGGCTTGCCACCCATGGTGGTGGGTTTCTGGGTATGGAAAACAAACTGTCCTGTGTGACACTCATTTGCTCTATTCTGCCCAGAGCATAGGCTGAGAAGGCTGAGAAGCATAGAGTGGCCTTCTCTGCAACTCAGGGGAGTTTTCTCTGCTTATTCAGTTGTACTCCACAGAGGACACGAGAGCACTCTGGTGATGGGAAACCGAGGGAGAGCTGCAGCGTGAGCCATGGCCTGTAAGAACCAGACTCATGAGTTAAGGTCCCGTGCAAGGGTGCCATCAAGCTGAGTGATCTGTATGTTATGGCAGGGACGAAAGCGTGCGGGGGTGGGCATATGCTGTACTGGGGGAAATTGTTCCAGAAGGAGATTGCAGGGTGAGTTAGTATAATTTTAACAGAGCAAGGGAGGCAATCCAGAGGAGAAGCACTATAGTCCCCAAGAACCACAAACAGGGTCCAAGACTTCTAAGGGGCCACTCAGGTGGGAAAGCTGCTCAGGACTGGGGTCGGCTTGTGAAGGCAAGCTACGGTTCTGGTCTCTGTAGACTAAACAGACATAGCAGAAATGATCTTTAGTGAAAGAAAGCATCTAAAAACCCATCCCTGTGTAATACTCCATCCATTCTCACGGGTTCCCGAAGGAGCGTTTCAGGGAGACCACTTAGTGGAAGACTACCATGCTGTGGGATGGTCTGTATGTCAAGTGTGTTGCTGATTGGTCAATAAATAAATCACTGATTGGCCAGTGGCCAGGCAGGAAGTATAGGTGGGACAAGGAGGAGAATAAAGCTGGGAAGTGGAAGGCTGAGTCAGAGAGACATTGCCAGCCGCCATGATGAGAAACAGCATGTGAAGATGCCGGTAAGCCACAAGCCACATGGCAAGGTATAGATTAATGGAAATGGATTAATTTAAGATGTAAGAACAGTTAGCAAGAAGCCTGCCACGGCCATACAGTTTGTAACCAATATAAGTCTCTGCGTTTACTTGGTCGGGTCTGAGTGGCTGTGGGACTGGCAGGTGAGAGAGATTTGTCCTGACTGTGGGTCAGTCAAGAAAACTCTAGCTACACTACCAGGGATGGTTTGTCATAGCCCATCCACCTCCATTGGCACAAAGATGCCAAGCTCCGAGAGGAATCGGTGAAACTGACATGGGACAGGCTGTGCTTTCAATGGAGAGGAGATGCCTGCATAGTCATGTGCCCACAGCAGCACAGCAACAGCACAGGGTTGTGCTGTTTGCTCTGGTGTGTCACTGTGAAACACTGTAATGGGCTGGGCAGGGTGGCACATGGCTTTAATCCCAGTACTCGGGAGGTAGAGCCAGGCAGTTATCTGTGAGTTCAAGACCAGCCTGGTCTACAGAGCGAGTGCCAGGACAGGCACCAAAACTACACAGAGAAACCCTGCCTCAAAAGACAAAAAAAAAAAAATACTGTAATGGATGCTTCCCATGAGATAGGTGCACATGGTCTGGGGACATCGGTCCATCAGCACCAACAAGGGTCCATCCCACACATACTAGAGCATGATTATTGCCCCCTGGCTTGGTTTAAGAGGAGTTGACGGCCACAACCCTGAACATCATGTTGTGTTTGCTTAATCTAGTGTAAAACAATCTTATTACTAACCCTCCACTGCCTCAGAGCACCAGCACCCATTGAGCACACACTAAATTGACAGGAGCACCTGCAAAATACAAAGAACTCCGAGGTCCAAACCAAGATTCTAGGAACCAGAGATGAAACATAAAGACATCCTCTGAGGATGGCTGTGTACATTACATGGTGGAGCTGTAAAACAGCTTCCTGCACTTGTGTGTGCATGGTGTGGGGTGGCTGTCCACACTAGCATGCTTGTGGTGTGGTGTAGCTGTGTACATTCATGTGTCTGTGGTGTGGGATGCTGTGTACATTCGTGTGTCTGTGGTATGGGATGGCTGTGCACACTAACATGTCTGGTATAGAATGGTTGTGCACACTAGCATGTCTGGTATAGGATGGCTGTGCACACAAGTGTGTCTGTGGTGTAGGATGGCTGTGCACACTAGTGTGTCTGTGGTGTAGGATGGCTGTGCACACTAGCATGTCTGGTATAGGATGGCTGTGCACACAAGTGTGTCTGTGGTATGGGGTGGCTGTGCACACTAACATGTCTGGTATAGGATGGTTGTGCACACTAGCATGTCTGGTATAGGATAGCTGTGCACACAAGTGTGTCTGTGGTGTAGGATGGCTGTGCACACTAGTGTGTCTGGTATAGGATGGTTGTACACACTAGCGTGTCTGGTATAGGATGGCTGTGCACACAAGAGTGTCTGTGGTGTAGGATGGCTGTGCACACTAGTGTGTCTGGTATAGGATGGTTGTGCACACAAGTGTGTCTGTGGTGTAGAATGGCTGTGCACACGTGTGTCTGTGGTGTAGGATGGCTGTGCACACTAGCGTGTCTGGTATAGGATGGCTGTGCACACAAGTGTGTCTGTAGTGTAGGATGGCTATGCACACTAGTGTGTGTGTGTTGTGTAGGATGGCTGTGCACACTAGTGTGTGTGTGTTGTGTAGGATGGCTTCCCAAACATGCACTTCTGTGCTGTAGTAGCCTGTGATGTGAGATGGTCGCATGTATCTGTCAGTCTATGATCCAGGCTCTGGCCCTCCTCCCTCTAACTCTGAGGCAGGGACGCTTTCTCGCATGGATTTGGCACGACAAAGGACAGTGCTGTCTTGGCAGGGCTTCCCCACAAAGCTGTCTGCACTTTGTTCTTGCTCCAGGTCCTCTGTGTGGACAGTTGTTATTTACATAATGTAGCCAACTCATTCCCAGCATCAGCAAGGAGGCTGAGAAGCCTGTGAGACTGAAGTGTGTAGAGAGCAGAGGGTGCCTTGGCCCACTGGTACCCAGGACACTCCGTTTTGGCGGGGCCCAGTAAAATCCTTTCTCTGGAACTCACCCAGGGCATGTGTGTCATTAGCAACATTCTTGTCCTTGTACAACCTAACAGACTCCAGAGCGTGAGCTGAACACATTCCCTCCCTCCCACACTGGGTAGGTATGGCCTGCTTGCTAGAAAGTTAGGCAGAAGGCCCTGGGGAGAGCAGCTCAGCAGCCCTGGCTGAGTGTAGAGCGGAGCTGGTTCAGAGCGGAGCCCCTTGCTGAAAGCCAAGCATTAAGAATGCAGCTGGCCAGAGAGGACTGAGGGATGGGCAGCTAGAGCTGGGACCCTCCTTCCTGACTAGCAGTTGGCTCTCACAGAGTTGAAGGTAAATAGGCCTTTGACATTCACACAGGCTGGTCTGGCTCTCAGGATAAGAGCGAGGTTGGGAAAGAATAGGAGGCAGCTTCTTTGGCCAGCCTTGTGGGACATAATCCCAGGGAAGCCAGTTTTTAAATGCAAACTCCAGGCCCCTGAAACCTCCTGTGGGTAGAAGCATCACCAGTTCAGGGCAAGGCCTGGATGGAGCTGCTAATCACAGAGGCATGCTGGGATAGCACACCAACACAGCCAAGACCACTGTCCACAGCCAGACATCAGCCATGTTGAATGCTTCTTGGCTTTTATTTTTGCTGATTTGTCTCACTGATAGAATATGGGTTCTATATTATGTAAATAGTATGTGGTTGGAAAACTAACTTGTAAAGTTTAAGAATAAGGGTGAATTACCGAGCTCTGGGGATGGGTAGCAAGTTGGGCTGGGTTTTTGTTTGTTTTCCATTCACAGAGTTAGGAGGATGAAGTATGAGGGCAGTGATGAACAGGCAGGGAGGGCCCTGAGCAATCTGTGCACACCACACACTGTGAGTGGATCATCAACAGCTGAGAGCACAGAGTGGCTTTTCTCTGTGGGGCAGGTGATCAGAATGAGGGCCCTGGAGAGAAGAGATATCCAGAAAGGGTCATGGATGCCTCACATGCTACCCCAGAGGAGCATCTTCCTGCCAGACATCAAAGTCACCTCAGAAAAGAAAAGGGAACATTTGAGAATGCAGAATACACCTAGATCCCTCTCCTGGTAAAGGTTTTATTGGTTTTGATCCATGGTGGATGCTCAGCACAGGACAGATCAGTTAGTGGAGGCCATGTAGGATGCTCACAGCCCTTTAGTACGTGTTTTCCCTCTGAGACACGGTCTCAGCACAGGAGCATGGAACCACCACAGAGCTTCTCCCAAGGAGGTGGTGGAGGATAAAGGATAGGGTGTCTCTGCCTGCAGGGCACGGGGCCCCAGACCCTGACTGATGGAAATCAGGACAGGTACACCTGGCCTCTTGAGGGCAACATTTGAAAGCTTGATAGCTGTGGATAGCTGTGGAGACGGTCGATGCTAACAGATGTCATGACAGGAAACCACTAAGGGTAGTCTCTTGCCCTGACCCAAGCCCTGAAGAGCCTGATCCACTCTTTTCCTGTTTGCCACACTGTGCTGTTAACAGGAAGAGGGGCCGTGACCAAGGAGACCTGAGCTACCACCATCCACATATTAACGCAAAATCACACGGCATGTGCTATCTTGACAATGATTCGAATTTAAAACTCAAGTACGCTTTTTGCTGACTGCGATCACTTCTGCACTACTGTCCAATGGAAGACTCTACATGTGGAATCTGCAGGGGCAGGGAAGGCTCCCGTCCATCTCATCCTAAGGGTTTAGGCCGCTATGATAGGATAACTTATCTCTATATGGCTGTGTTTCTAGGACCCAGATTGGTTGAGCGTTACAGCCTCAGCATGAGCTCCACTAGCTTGAGTCCAGCAGGGAGGTGTTGGGGTGTTGGAAGCCAAGTTTCTTCTTTGTAGGTTCTATTCAGAAAGAGGCTGAAAAATAAGCCTCCCCAGAGTACAGCTTCAGCTGAAGATGCCTGAGTACCTTCCCCAGACAAGAGCAGCTGTCGTCTGTGAGAAACTGGCACAGCTTTGATTCAAGGCTCCTAAGTAAGGGGATGAGACCACAAGGCACTGGGTTCAAAGAACTTTTGGTTGTGAAGTCAGTCTACTGTGCATGGATGCATGGTTGTAATGGGTTTCCAATTAAAATCCTGGCAAGGTGGTGGTGGTGGTGGTATGTGTGTATGTGCGTGTGTGCAATGTGGTGTGTGCACATGCAGTGATGTATGTTGTGTGTGTGTCTGTAGTGGTATCTGTGTGATGTATGCACAGTGATGAATGTGTTGAGGGTGTGTGGTACAAAGTGATATGTGGTGTGTGTGGAGTGATATGTGTACACTTGCCATACGTAGAATAGCTGTGTGAAGTGCTTGTGCACTGGTATGTGTGTGATGTGTGTCTATGTAAGGTCATCTATGTGGTGTGAATGCACCAATGTGTATGATAGTGCGTGTGTAGTGCTGTATGCATATGGTAGTGAGTGGTGTATGTTAGATATGTATGGTGTGATACATGTGGAGTGTGTGGGCAGTGACGTGTGGAGTGTGTTTGTGTGTAGTAATACGTACGGTGTAGGGATACATGTGGTACAACATGCAGAAGTGTGGGTGTGTGAGTCTAGTTAAGTTGGTTTTAAAAATCATTTGGATTGAAGCCCTGAAAGAATCATTGTTCCAGAACACTCAAGAGTTTGGGGCAGTGGGAGCAAAGGGCAGCTGTTCCGAGCTGAAACACAGTGGATGGCACTCACTGGTGTCATGGACGCAGGATAAATGCTCCGGCCAGTCAGAAGAAACATGTAGTTGAAGAACGGAGCCTGCAGAGCCTAGGACATAGGATCCAGTGTGACAGAGCCGTGTGCAAATCAACTGCCCAACAAATGCAACTGGGAAAAGAGGCATCTTTTCAAAAGGCAGAATGGCAAAGCTGAAAAGTTTGAGAATACCTATTTCCCTATACTGCATATATGAATCGGCAGAGTCCTTCCAGAAGGTAATTTGGCAATAAAAATGCACATACTCTATGAGCAAAAAATCCCATTTCTAATTTACAAAAATTACGGCATAAGTGCACATATTTGTATGAGAATAATGGCAGTGTTGTCCGCAGTGCAGCAAGCAAACAAGGAGGAAACAATTTATCACGGGCACTGAAGTACCCCACAAAAGGACGAGGTGAGGCTGCACGTCTTTACAAGGAGAGCCACAGCCTGCTGTCAGCTATTATTTTAGCAAATTGTGGTTGGCGCATGACACCCAAATGGGACAAAACCCAATGGGAAATAGTGACTGCAAGCCACATGTCCACTGTGTGAGGTACACTTAGCCTCGGGTCAGTGAGAGCATCAGGGCTCTAGATACATGGATGTGTACTCACGGGCTGTTCTGGGGCTGGGGATTAGCTGTTTGAGACCCTCACCAATTCATGTGACATTCACAGTGTGACTGTGGGGTTTTGTTTCCTGTTTGTGCTTTCCTGTCTTTCCAATGGAGTAAAGGTTTATAGAAGGTGCGGACTGGCCCATCCAGGACAGTCAGTAGCCACAAGGGAACAGTGGCCGTGGCCTTGGGTAATGATTCATGTACCCTGAAAGCTGGCCCAGGTGATGGCTGTCCCAGAGTACAGGGCTGCTTCCTGCTCCACATCTCCACTCAGGGTGACAAGATCAAGTATAGAGAGTCCAGGGATTTCTTCATTTGTCCTGCAATAAACTTATAATCTACCGAGGGTTTCTTCTGGTCCAATGTTAACATGATGACTGAAAGAGCTTGAGACAGAGCCTGGGACATCAGTAGCTTTTCATCCACCATGCTCAGACTCAGGATTCTTCTGGCATTTTCTAATAGGGTTGCCTTCTCTAAGGACCCACTAGTGCCTTTTGGAAAGTTCTCATGGGAATGAATGAAAGATGATTTTCTACCAGCTATACCATACTGCGAGATCTCTGCCTGGGCTCAGCTCCCACCAAGGAGACCTAAAGCTTCGCAGTGATGGTATTTTTCAAGTGCTTGGCCACTTATTATTCATGGGTATCGTGTTTTAAAGCATAGGTGGTAATTTAAAGTGAATGATCCATGAACACTCCACTTTAACATCGAAGCATAGCTGGGGTGGATCAATCTGTCTCACGCTCTCCTGGCCGCAGATAGGACTCCTAAATTCCATCTCTTTTCTGAAAGTGGAGGCCAAGGACCTCGTTCTGGGATTAATCAGCAGTGATGAGTTTAAATAAACTAGATAAAATTTCTATGTATAATGTGAGGATCTTCCCCAAGCTGTGGAGCTCCTCTGAACCACCACATGGGCCGTGAAGACAGTTACCCTGTGCGGACATCGTTCCAGGAGGCTGCAGACCGCACTGTGTTCAGCTGGCATGCCAGCTGCAAGCCTTTGCCATCACATCTGCCCAGCAAATGTTTTTACCAAAATAATGTTACAGGTTTGTAAGAGCTAAACATTCCAAGAGGCCCATGAGCTCGATCCTTCTGGGTCCCATGCCTGTCAACATCTACCCCAAGGTCAAGGTAGGGAGCCTAAATCTAGGTTTCCATGTCTTGACCACAATTCTGCCACCGCTGCAGTCCTGTGACTCTAGAAGTTCATTAATCAACCACTGTCCAGATCATAAACAGAACCACAGAAATGCGGGCAGGAAATGATCTGATGGTGTCTGGGTGCTATGCTTTCATGTTGGGGTATCTGTGCTTCTCTGTCGGAGATCGCACGTGATCCCCACTTGCCCACCCCAGGCAACAGGATCCAGGGTGGGTTCCCTGAGTCTGCATATATCCTGTTAGTCCCACAGAGTCTCCAGCTCTCACTGCTGGGAGGATCTAACTGACCCCAGACTAGTCACCAGTGTGCCTCATTTATCCCTTTGCCTTCATGGGTAGTGCCAGCCTCACAGGAGAAAAGACAGCAGAACTGAGCTGTGTTGGGCTACTGCGGTTGAGAGCATGGTGTGGACAGGGCAGAGCTAGGCCTCTTGCACCCAGCTCTTCACAGGAGCAGGTAGGCCTCCAGTCTGAAACTCCATCTTCACCACACATGTCACATCTAGAAGTGACCACTGAAGGTCAGATGGGGACCTTCCCTAGCCTTGGCCCTGCTGTTGGCCTGAGCCTGGCAGTGTCCTAGTCTCTTGAGGGAAATCTGGATCTTCTCATGTTGGTCTCACCCTGAGACTCTGTGGGATTGTGGTCGGAGACATGGAGACCTAGATGCAGACTGGCTATCTCAACTTTGGGGTAGATGTATGGTAGTATGGTAGGCAAGGACCCAGAGATGGAGCACATTGTGGCTAGCCTCAAGTCATTTCTGGCTGTTTAACTTCTAGAAAATGCTGGGCCTTGGTTTTCTTATCTGTACAAGATTCATATTTTATAGTCCTGCTTACAGACCCACCTTCTTTGGTTCCTTCTCTGGGAGATGATTATCACAGTCAGGGGCAGGTAGGCTGCAGGGTCTCCAGCCCGATTCTCCCTGACAGGCCAATGGCTGGGATACAGGCTGGGGATGGGGCTGCTGCCTAGCTGCAGCTGGCTCTACTTATTCCCACTCACCGACTCCTACCTGCCCCTCTGCCTCCCTCCCTCAGCAGCCACATCCACCACAGCTCCCCAATCCCTGCCCAGCCACACGTTCTGGACCGAGGGACAGATTACGCAGTGAATACTAGTTTTGTGCCCCGATCACCCTAATCTTCAAAGCTTTGTTGTTGTGGGGGTCGGGGGCAATGTAAAAACAGACTTCTCTCTCTGAGAATCCAACCCAACTGCAAAGTAAGAGGGATGTAGGATGGCTGTGCAAGGCTCCAGGGAGCTCTGGTATGGAGGGCTCCTTTCTTTCTTTCTTTCTTTCTTTCTTTCTTTCTTTCTTTCTTTCTTTCTTTCTTTCTTTCTTTCTCTCTCTCTCTCTCTCTCTCTCTCTCTCTCTCTCTCTCTCTCTCTCCTTCCTTCCTTCCTTCCTTCCTTCTTTCTTTCTTTCTTTTTTTAATTAAGAAATTTTCTATTCATTTTACATACCAATCACAGATCCACCCCTCCTCCCTCTTCCCGCCCCCAGGGGTGGCGGTGGCTCCTTTCTTAAAACCTGCATGTAGTCCTATCAAACCACACAAAGCAAAAGTCGGAGCGCCGTGTGTCTTTTCACCTTTTAAACTGTGTAGCAGCTCAAGGAATCAGACAGCCAGAGTCCTACGTCACCCCTTTCCCAGAATCCTTTCTGCTGAACCCAGTAAAATACCACCACAGGAATTTAGGACAGAAAACACGGGCCTGATGAGGCAGGCCCCACCTGCTGTTTCTACAAAAAGGCCTGCTACATTGGCTCCTACATGGCTGTGGCTGATGCCAGTATTTCCACAGTTGTCAGTACATGGAGATAAGGTACCCCATCTTCCTCCAGGGTAAGGTCCTGGAATTGGGGATGGAGCCATCTACCTGTTGGTCTGCAGGCACTAGGAGCTGAGCTGTGCCCCGGCACTAGTTCTAAAGCAGCTTTGGTCTTCTCAGTAACACTCACGGGTGAGACTCACCCTGTCAAGGTTGGGCATGGCTGCACTTCACGTTTTCACTTAGGGACTTGCAATTCTACGTTCAGCAATCCGGAGCCTGCAAGAGTCCTTCTTATCCATTCCAGGCTTGCTCTGAAGATCACTCAAACTGACCTCACATTCTTCAGAAACCATGGCTCCAGATAACCATGCAAGCTGTTGATAACAGCAAAATTCTACTTGTTAGGAGATTCCTAACCTGGGCTAGTTTTCAGATAAGTATACTTACGGCAGATGCCATAGCCGCTGGGAGATCCAGAGCCAGTCTGCAGAGACATGGATGGAGTCAGTACCTGGCCAGTTCTTGGTGAGCACTCATCACCTCTGCAGTACCAGTTAGGAGACAGTATGACACACAAACAGTCTCTGTCCTGTGGGCTCAATGGACATGGAGGTCCTGTCTGAGGCTGTCTTGGGGAGTTCCAGTCTTGAGCATGGGTCTTTCAGAGAATATTGGTGTGTGCCATCTATATCCAGAAACACAGGAGTCCAGGGGCATCTTCAGGGTAGCAATACACTCATAGCCTTGTTGGCCACAGTAAAGGAGCTGGGGGGAAGGCCTGCCACTTGAGGCCTTCCCTTAAGTCCCAGTGCCCTGAGTCTGCCAACAAGGCTCCTGAGGTCCTGAGCCAACATGTGTCTGTGTCTCACACCTCCCTCTTCTACACTGGGAAGAGGACACGTGTGCCTATTCAGAGTCACCTAGCATCTGTGGGACACCAGATCCCCAGTTTGCTTCATTCATGAATCTCTGTTCACTGTCCACCTGATCCCCAAAGGAAGCAGAAAGTTCCCTCCTGTATGGCACTGCCTACTGACCTCCACTTTGATTTTGAGAGGTGCCCAGAGATAGGAATTATAGTTTTCAGGACACAGACACAAAACGAGTTGTGCTGGTATGTCCTGTGCTCGAGTGGAAGGTTCTAGACAGAGGGCACATGAGCTCTGAGTGGGGTAGGACGTGACAGGCTCATCATCAGTGTCACGGCTCTGTCTCTTAAGTAAATTCTGGGGACTCACGGCCTAGCAATTATGCAGAACTGATCATGGACCCACAGCACTCATCACAGGCCAGTGATCTCCCATATAGGAAGATGCACAGAACCCCTTGGGACTTGGCTGTCCTTCAGTGCTCACTGACATGGTTGGAGGGCTTTAATCTGCAGTGATACCATTTCTTAGGTACAAATTAATCTGAGAATAATCATGATAACTTCTGGCCTCATCTCTGATGTAGGGCTTCCAGGGATCCCTCTGAGGTCAGGCGGTAGCTATGGTCCTGACTGATCCAGTTTAGTTAACACACATACCAAACAACACAGGTACTTGATTGGTTCCCAGGAACCACAGGTACTAAGCCCTTCTCTTTTAGAGGTGGGTACCACATACTCTCTGAACACTGTCCACTTGAAATTTCATCATGCTTTCTATTTGTTTAAAAATTTTTAGTATATGAATGTCCAGTTGATAGCTTGCTCTTCCCAGAGATGTTTATGGAACATCAGAATACATCCTGCATTAGATGGGACAGGCAGAAGTTATTCCACATCAAAAATGGTGCTAAAGCCTGGTAGGCCACCAATGCCACCATGATTCCTCAAAGGAGAGTCTCCCAGTGCCTCTCAGGTACAGCAACACAGTGACAGGAGCATAGGCCACCAGAATGAGTACGAAGATGCAAAGGAGCTACTGTGTGCCCTGGCCAGGCACCGACCACTGTGGAGGCAATCCAGAGTTCTTCAGTTGTCTGAAGGGTATGCCCATGTCCCCTGGAGAAGGAGCACAGATTACCCGTAACACTGACTTTGGATAAAACAGAACATAGATTCCTATTCCTGACCCCTGGGCTAAGGAACCTGTGCATGACTGGGTATAATGGAAATACATATTTTTAACCAGCATATAATCAACGTTATCTTTGGGAAAACGAAGAGTAATTTTTCTTTTTTATGGGAGGAAGGATCCATCTGGCTTACAACTCCAGGTCACAGTCTGTCTTTGTAGGAAGTCAAGGCAGGAACTTGAAATAGCTGGCCACATCCACAGTCAAGAGCAAAGAGAGAAGGATGCACACACGTCTTCTGCCCAGCTCACCTCCATTACACTCTGGTGTAACTCAGTACCCCCAACCAAGAAATATACTCAAATACATATGATTATGTACATAAGTGTGTGTGAGTGTGTGTGTGTGTGTGTGTGTGTGTGTGTGTGTGAGAGAGAGAGAGAGAGAGAGAGAGAGAGAGAGAGAGAGAGAGAGAGAGAGAGAGAGAGAGAAGTGGAAGGGAAACTGTCTAGGGAAACAAGGGGTCGAATGAGCGCTGGAATGGAGGAGGGCAGAGTCAGAGATAGGTAGAGGAGAGGAGACACATACATACGTATGTGTATAAAACATCCTATTGATACAGCACCATAGACTATGGGAAAGTTTTAAAGAGGTAAGCTAAAATTTAATGCATGTACAGTGATGTCTTGTTTCAGTTGTCAACTTGACACAGCCTAACATCACCTGGGAAGAGGGTCTCAGTGAGGGATTGCTGGATATGTTGGCCTGTGGGCATGTCTGTGGGGGATGGTCTTGATTATGTTAACTGATGTGGGAAGGCCCAGCCTGAAAAGCGAAGGCTTTGAGTGAATGAAATACTTCTCTACAGCATGGGAAGTTTCATGAGCGTGGCATGGTTTATTGCCAGGCTATATATAAGGAAAGTTCACAGAAGTGGCTGCTGATACTTGGCTGACATGGTGATTTGAGGCTATGCAGAGCACAGAGGGAACCACCAACCTGAACCATGTAAGAGGGAGGGCTCAGTCCCTGGGCCTCATATGTCCTCTGCAGCAAGTGCGTGCGTGCGTGCGTGCGTGCGTGCGTGTGTGTGTGTGTGTGTGTGTGTGTGTGTGTGTGTGTGTGTGTGCGTGTGTGTGTGTGTTTCCATGTGGCTCTGTGCTGTCCACTCTTCATGCAGTTTGATCAACAGACCACCTCTGGCAGTAGTAAGGGATGATTCCCAGGAGAGAGAGCTGTTGATTCTCTTTCCTCTTGCATCATCTCTGGACCAAGCTCTCCCACCCACCTCTCACGCACTTCAAGTCTCAGTTCTGTTTTATCTCCCACGAGTATGCTGGACCACGTGGGACTTGTACTTGTGAGCCTGGCTCGGCCCACAGAAGCCACCCAGGTTCATTCATTGCAAACGATGTTTTTTATCTTTTTAAAGACCCCATTCATTTACTGATGGACACCAGCTGTTTATTGTCTTGGATATTTTAAGCAGTGTTGCAGGAACACGGGAGAGCAGGTGTCTCTTCCACACCCTGCGTTGGCTCACTTGGCCACAGACACAGAGGCTAACTGAGTCTCAGGGTCATCCCTTGTTCCATTCTTTTGAGGCACCTTCATGCCGCTTCCCATAATAGCTACACTCACTCACGGTTCCACCCTTTCTTCACAAGCTGCAGCCCTTTTGTTCTCTCGTGCTTCTTGTAACGGGCATTCTAACAGTTGTGCAAAGGTTTTGGTTTGCATTTCCCAGGCCATTAAAGATACTGAGGTGGTCTGAATGGGAAATGCCCTCATAGGCTAGCATATTTGAATACCCACTCCCCACTTAGCGGCACTGTCTGGTTATGGAGGTGTTAGGAGGCATAGCCTTGCTGGAGGAAGTAGGGCACTGTGGGCAGACTTTGAGTATGGCCTCACCCTACTTCCTGTTTTCTCTCTCTCTGCTTCCTGCCTGCAGATGAAAAACCAGCTTTCTACTCCTGCTGACAGACATGCCATGCCTTTCCCTTCATAATAGACTCTGTTCCCCTGGAACCTGAAGCCAAAACTAAGCTCTTTCCTCCTTAAGTTGCTTTTCATCATGGCGTTTTATTGCAATGACAGAGAAGTAACTAACAGACGCTGAGTGCACTTTAACACATCCCTTGGCTACTCATGTGCTTCTCTGGACAAAATGTCTGCCCACGTCCTTTGTCCTTCCCCCAGGCTGCTGGGTCTTCTGCTGCTCATTGGTAGGAGCACTTCCCATATTTCAGACGAGTGGGTGTTCACCTTTCCTCCTGCTCTGGAGGCCACGGTCTGAGTGTGTCTGTGGCCTCCTCTGCGGGGCCACGCTTGGGTTGACTGTCATCCTGTGTGTGTACCTTTGCTTCTGTAGCCTGTGCGTGTTATAGCTCGAGACTCCCTAGACTCAGGATGCTTTTCCTCTTTTTTTAGCAATTTCATGGCTTTGTGCCACACGCTTAGTCTGCTTGTGCAGACTTTTGTTTCAGGTGGGGGTCTGGACTCCTGCTTGTGTATGCCATTGCTTCAGCACCATCTGTGGACAATGCCACCCCTTACCGCCGTGTGTTCGTGGTGCCCTAGAGGAGACCTGGTGGCCTAGATTGTATTTGTTTCTGAGATTTCTGTTCCGCTCCCTTGGTCTGCACGTTTGCTTTGGTATCAGCCCTCTGCTACTTCAACCTGCTGTCCTGTGTGTGTGTGTGTGTGTGTGTGTGTGTGTGTGTGTGTGTGTGGTGTGTGTGCATGTGTGTGTGTGGTGTGTGTGTGTGTATGTGTGGGTGTGTTTGTGGTATGTGTGTGTGTGGTGTGTAGTGTGTGTGGTATGTGTGTATATGTGTGTGGTGTGTGTGTGGTGTGTGTGGTATGTGTGTGTATGTATGGTATGTGTGTGTGGTATGTGTGTGGTGTGTGTGGTGTGTGTGTGTGTGGTGTGTAGTGTGTGGTGTGTGGTATGTGTGTGTGGTGTGTGTATGTGTGGTGTGTGTATGTGTGGTATGTGTGTGGTGTGTGTGTTGTGTGTGTGTGTGTGTGTGTGTGGTGTGTATGTGTGGTGTGTGTGTGGTATGTGTGTGTGTGTGGTGTGCGTATGTGGTGTGTGTGTGTGTGTGGTGTGTAGTGTGTGTGTGTGTATGTGTGTGGTGTGTGTATGTGTGTGTGTGTGTGTGGTGTGTATGCGTGTGTGTGTGTGTGTGTGTGTGTGCATTTGTCAAAAAATAAAAAATAAAAAAAGACTACTGGTTGGTTTTTAACTGAGGCTCTTAGAAGTTTTCTTATAATATCAAAACACATCAATCTTCCTTTTTGGTGTAATTTCTTCATTGCAGACAATTTTTCCTTGGCAAAATAAACATTTTCCAAAAGTCCATTGACAGAAACTATTGGAAGAGAAGATAATGTTTATACTCCTTATACACTTACTAGTTAAATTAAAGCTTATTGTGGGAACTTCAGAAATCGCGTGGGTGGATTCCTTCAGAAACAGCATGGGCCATGCTTTCTCAGCACACAGCAAATGGCCCCAGGGAAGGCTGCTCATTTGGCTGTCCACAGTGCTGAACTTAGAACAGCCAAGATCAGTTTCCTAACCACAAAACAATTTGATGAGATTGGGAATGTTTCCCCCAGGGTTCCCATGGACTGCCTGCCTGACTTCGTTCTTCCCCTCTCCTCCTTTTCGACACTCATTTGTCTCGTGTCTGCCAAGTACCCAGCACACGTACAGTTGTGAACACAGGCTGAGCCTCTCCCGGAGAGCTCCCATATAGAGTTCAAAAATTATAAGCTGCATACTGGTGATGAGGCTGTGACACTATGCATAAGGGCCCATGTGCACAGGCACGCACACACTTTCTGGGGAGCACACACACCCAGTCCCCCATGTGTGTACATACACATATACACCCTTTCTGGGCACATACAAGTGGTCATTTGAACAGCCTCATACATTTGAATGCCTGGTCCCTAGTTAGTGGAACTTTTTGTCAAGTACTAAGAGATACAGCCTTGTTGGAGGAGATGTGTCACTGGGGGTGGGCTTTGAGGTTTCAAATGCTCACACCATTCCCAATCAGCTCTCTTTCTCCCCCTCTATCCCTCGTGCTTATGGATCAGATGCAAGCTCTCAGCTACTTCTACAGTGCCATGCCTGCCTGCTGCCATGCTATCCACCATGATGGTCATGGATTTTAGCCCTCTACAACTATGAACACAACTTAAAGTTTTTTTTTAAGTTGCCTTGGTCATAGTGTTTCGTCATGGCAACAGAAAAGTAACTAAGAAAAACACATCTAGCTCCCTTGTGTATACACATGTATAAACTTTCTGGGGAGCACACATTCCATTCCCCTCCATGTACATGAGCACACACTTTCTGGGGATCACACACATACAGCTCTCTTGTGTGCATGCATGTACACACTTGCTGGAGAGCAGGGATATCCAGGTTCCCTGTGTGCACACATGCACATACTTTCTAGGGTGCATAGATACCCACCCCCCCACCCTGTGTATACACAGGCACACACTTTTGGGGGAGCACACACATTCAGACCCCCTTCAGCTATGTTTGCCTTATCAGGTGCCAACTTGAAGGTGGTGCACAAAACAACACCCAAGCATCATTCAGCAGGATGTGACAAATTCTGACTCTCTCCAGCGGAGGTGTCTACAGATGCCCCCACACTACCTCCCTGCCCCCCAGTCCTTCACTCACTCTCAGGGCTAGGCCTTCCTCAGTAGCAAGGACTTGGTTTTCCCAGCTGTGTGTAGCAATGGTGTTCCATCTAGATATGAGATTGGGATTTATAACCCTGTCTTCACACTTGTTCCCATGTCTCCTGAGCCCCCAGTGGGATGGGTCACTGCCCAAACCCTACTGTAAATGACCACACAAGCCACGATGCAACCACTTGCTCCTTCATCCACAATATCAAAAAGATGGAATCCCGAGAGGCATTCATAACCCTTTCCTCTCCCCATAGCCTGCCTCCTGCCCTCCCCCACAGTCCTATTATGCAGCCCTTGGAGGGCTTTTGCAGCCTTGGTGTGTCTTTAAGAAGCGAAGAGAAAACACACACCAGCAAGTGAGATTTAGATGAAGGGAGAGAGCGTCAGCCGGTTGAGGCTGGAAGGAGGCTTATTCTCCAGCATCCTTGTTAAAAAGTTCAAAGCCCATTTTTCTTATAAATTAGGCAGGAGTAAAATGACGGGAAAGGAAGAAAAAGGATTTTACAACATGTGAAGAATTCAAATGAGCAACAGGGAAGAAAATCAGATGCGCGGAGCACACATCAGACATAAAACCCTGGCACTGAAAATGCCTTGAAGCTGCCCTGTGTCAGCTGATGGCTTCTAGGCCTTGCTGGTCATTTAGGAGTGGGAGCGGGGCAGGCTTGGGTTCCTATCTCAAGTAATTATCTCAGTGACATAACTGAGTGAAAAGATCCTCCATGGCAAAGCAGAACAGAACAGTCAAACAGGGAGCAAAACAGCAATAAGAGGCCCAGGGGACTCCATCTGAGGAACACCACAGGCCTCAGGGACCTAGCTGTGCTGGGCAGGGCAGGGCAGAGCAGGCAGCCCTGCCTTGCTGAAGCCTTGAACCAAAAGAGCCCGATGGCTCCAGAGCGTGGGAGCCAACAGTAGGGGACAGGCCCCAGGTGCGTCAGCCGGGAACATAACAGAGAGCAGGTGGCCTTGTACCAGGGCTGAGAGTGCTTGGGTGTGTGTGAAAAATGCTCTCCATGTGAAGAGGAGCCAAAAGATACACATGTGCTGGAAGGAAAGAGCCACAACATGGGTGTGCATGATTTACAGGATGTATGCCTGACTATGTATCTATGGATGTCTGCTGGGATATGACTGTGTGTATGTCCACATACAGTGTCTGTGTGTGCAGTTACATGTAGATGTATAGGTGAGGGTGTATGCATGTCTTTACATTTATGTATATGCATGTATATGTACACACACACACACACACACACACACACACACACACACACACACATATATATATATATATATATATATATATATATATATATATATATGAATGTATGGAAGTGTGAGAAATAAAATCTGATGGTTCTTTTTCAAAGTAAAAGTATCTTGAACCAGTTTAGGTCAGGTCATGTGGCTGATAAGCTTGGAAATAAACAGAACACAAAGAGATGATCCCACCTGCATTCTGGTGAGAAACAGACAAACGTAAGACTCTGAGGACAGAGACAATCTAGATGACGTGTAAGGTTGAGGCCTCCTGATTATTCAGCCTAAGAAGGAAGGGAGGAAGGGACCTGTGTTCAGGGCTGTAAAACTGTTCTGTGCTCAGTCAGTGTGCACACCACTCTGAGCTGATGCCTGGCTTTGTAAAGTTGGGAAATAAACCGCCTCACATCCATATTATGGTCTCCAACATTCTTACTTACTATGAAGTGAGAGTCTTTGTTCCTCACACACAAGTATTTTTGAATGAACAAATATATAACTGCATGTATGGCATGTGTTATAAGCTGAAATCCTGTTCCATCCCAAGTTGTTTTCAGTTATGGGATTTTATCACAACATAGAAATCTTAACTAAGAACACCCACTGGTGGACAGTGGTGCTGCATGCCTTCAATCCCAGCCCTCGGGAGACAGAGGCAGGCGGATCTCTGTGAGTTCAAGGCCAGCCTGGTCTACAGAGTGAGTTTCAGGACAGCCAGGGCTACACAGAGAAACCCTGTCCAAAAAGAAAGGAAGGAAGGAAGGAAGGAAGGAAGGAAGGAAGGAAGGAAGGAAGGAAGGAAGGAAGGAAGGAAGGAAGAAAGAAAAGGACACCTACCACCCACAGCAACACTGCCCCAGCCCATGGTGCTTCCTAAGCCTGGTCTGTAGACCACAGGTTCCACCAACCTCAACATTGCTTTGGGTGGAATGTAGATGACTTGCAAAATCATGTTTATTTTAATGCATGTTAGAAAAAACAAAGCAGGATTTGGGGAGTTCTATTGGTTAGGATGGGGGAAAAATTGCCAGCTGAGTTGATTTAAAGAGGAGCATGGGTAGAGGGTCAGCAGCCACAGTGACATGCATAGGTCTTTTTATGCTGGACACCTTGTCAACTATTTACATATGTGACATTACCTACCAGACCAACCAGCAAAGCAAACTAGCTTATCTTTAGACTAACATCTTTTTTAGTGGTTATAATAAGACACAGCTCGGCACCCGGAGGGCATGGTAGGTTCTGGATATCCTGCTCACAGTTTCCCCCAAACCAGTCAGCAGAGTCCAGGGATGAACACACAACAGCTTACACACACAGCACTCTCCTCCAGAACAACAGCCACACAAATCCATACTCTGGCTCCTTGGCAATCACGTGCTTTAGAGAAGGCGGAGGCTGGTCTGAGGGCAAAGGAGGTGCTGAGAGGTGGGTTTTGGTGCCAGGCCTGTCTACATTCTGCTCCTTCTGTGGAGACTACTCCAGAGCTTAAATATGGTTGTGACTAAGACAATAAAGGCTGAGAAGAGGGGGAAATGCACAGAGAAATGGAGAGTGGAGTGGTGAGCACCCAGAGCAAGCAAGGGCGTGATGTTCTTAAGGAGACAAGTCAGGAAATCCTAACAAGCCTTTACATTTTAAAACTCATTCCGCCGGGCGGTGGTGGCGCATGCCTTTAATCCCAGCACTCGGGAGGCAGAGCCAGGCGGATCTCTGTGAGTTCGAGGCCAGCCTGGACTACCAAGTGAGTTCCAGGAAAGGCGCAAAGCTACACAGAGAAACCCTATCTCGAAAAACCAAAAACAACAACAACAAAAAACTCATTCCATCCCTGGTGACCCATGAGGAGGAGGAGGAGGAAGAGAAGGAGGAGGAGAAGAAGGAGAGGAGGAGGAGGGAGGAAGGAAGGAAGGAAAGAAGGAAGGAAGGAAGGAGGGAGGGAGGGAGGGAGGGAGGGAGGGAGGGAGGGAGGGAGGGAGGGAGAGAAGGAGGAGGAAGTTGTTTACCCATGAAGGAAAAGGTCAGTTTGCTAACCCTCCTCTCTAGTAGGGGACTGTTGTCACCTTAAGGTAGCGTGTCCAGGGGACGTGCATGGCTTTCTTGCTGCCCTGCTGAGCTTTCCAAACACACTGTCTGTTGTCACAGTCATCGAAGCCTGGGGCTGGGGTGGACAGTGCTCTCCCAGCTGCCCTTATGCCTGTCTGAGTAGACCAGAGGCTGATCTGAGCAGGCTGAGGGTCTTACAGGATTCTGTAGGCAGATGAGTGACCCCAGTTCTGCAGCAGCACAGAAAATGGCTTTACTTGTTTAGAGGGAACTCTGCCGGCCTGGCACCCTGGGTGCTGGGTGTATGGCTTACAGCAGAGGCGGCGGTTGGTGCCCATGCCTGCCACGCAGCTCTGCCCCTTCTGAGGCCTCGGGCTCTCTGCCCTCAGCTGCCCTCTAGCAACACAACTCGACTCTTCCTTCTCTTCTCTGGCAGCGAGATGAGCGAAGATGAATGGAGCAAGTGCCAGGTGTGGACATTTGGAAACCGTACTGTCCTAGTTAGTGGGTCTCTGTAGCTGGCTGCAGACGAGTGCGAAGGAACTGGGAGTGAGACCCAACTGAGGCCCCCATGGCAGCAGTGGTCACCTCAGTGGTAGGGACCAGACATTGGAAAGCTGTGTGGGAGCAGCTCTGCCTCATGGTGGGGGCATAGAGTAGGTTACAGGACCCTTTTCCTTTTTTTAAGATTTATTTATTTATTATGTATGCAGTATTCTGCCTGCATGTGTCCTTGCAGGCCAGAAGAGGGCACCGGATCTCATTACAGGTGGTTATGAGCCACCATGTGGTTGCTGAGAATTGAACTCTGGAAGGGCAGTCAGTGCTCTTAACTGCTGAGCCATCTCTCCAGCCCAAGGACCCTTTTGAGTCCCACCCTCCCATTGGCCTGGGAGGCTGATCACGGGGGGGGGGGCAGGGGTAGGCTCTGTATTATCCTGTTGTTGAGTTGTGCTTGGCAATCTGAGCCATGAGACCCACATAGAGAAATATAGAAATGCCAGAATGAGGCCAGTGAGAGGATTGCCATGAGTTCAAGGTTAGTCTCCATGATATGGCAAGACCCCATGACTTTATTATAAACAAAAACAAACAAATGCCTACAAATGCTGATTGGAGAAAAAAAAAATGAAAAAAACTGTTGCCAATTTGTTAACAGTGATCTGGAAGCACAGTGGCTATTTCCTGCAGTTGGGTCTGTTTGAAACATCCAACATAGCCAGAGAATTCAATACAGAATTCCCCACCCTGGACCACAGGTGTCCCCTGCCCAGACAGGTCTCTCGGGACCAGAAGGTATCTATGAATGGGATGGGAGATTAGAAGGGCAGACAGACCTGTGAGAGAGGTTGGGGGGAAGGGCACCCCCATGGCCACCAAGGTCAGCTCTACCACAGGAACCTGTGGCCACCAAGGTCAGCTCTACCACAGGAACCTGTGGCCACCAAGGTCAGCTCTACCACAGGAACCTGTGGCCACCAAGGTCAGCTCTACCACAGGAACCTGGGGCCAACAAGGTCAGCCCTACCACAGGAACCTGGGGCCAACAAGGTCAGCCCTACCACAGGAACCTGGGGCCAACAAGGTCAGCTCTACCACAGGAACCTGGGGCCAACAAGGTCAGCCCTACCACAGGAACCTGGGGCCAACAAGGTCAGCTCTACCACAGGAACCTGGGGCCAACAAGGTCAGCCCTACCACAGGAACCTGGGGCCACCAAGGTCAGCCCTACCACAGGAACCTGTGGCCACCAAGATCAGCTCTACCACAGGAACCTGGGGCCACCAAGGTCAGCTCTACCACAGGAACCTGTGGCCACCAAGGTCAGCCCTACCACAGGAACCTGTGGCCACCAAGGTCAGCTCTACCACAGGAACCTGTGGCCACCAAGGTCAGCTCTACCACAGGAACCTGTGGCCACCAAGGTCAGCTCTACCACAGGAACCTGGGGCCAACAAGGTCAGCCCTACCACAGGAACCTGGGGCCAACAAGGTCAGCCCTACCACAGGAACCTGGGGCCAACAAGGTCAGCTCTACCACAGGAACCTGGGGCCAACAAGGTCAGCCCTACCACAGGAACCTGGGGCCAACAAGGTCAGCTCTACCACAGGAACCTGGGGCCAACAAGGTCAGCCCTACCACAGGAACCTGGGGCCACCAAGGTCAGCCCTACCACAGGAACCTGTGGCCACCAAGATCAGCTCTACCACAGGAACCTGGGGCCACCAAGGTCAGCTCTACCACAGGAACCTGTGGCCACCAAGGTCAGCCCTACCACAGGAACCTGTGGCCACCAAGGTCAGCTCTACCACAGGAACCTGTGGCCACCAAGGTCAGCTCTACCACAGGAACCTGTGGCCACCAAGGTCAGCTCTACCACAGGAACCTGTGGCCACCAAGATCAGCTCTACCACAGGAACCTGTGGCCACCAAGGTCAGCTCTACCACAGGAACCTGGGGCCACCAAGGTCAGCTCTACCACAGGAACCTGGGGCCACCGAGTGGCTCACCATAGGAACCCATGCTCACCAGGGCTGGCTCTGCTACAGAAACCTGCGGCCGATGAGAAGGCTGGCTCTCCCATGAGAACCTGGACGAACTGCTTTGCTTCACATCCCCCGCAATAAGCACCGGAGCTCCTACAGTACACACACGGCTCCCGAGACTGCCTCACTGGCTGATGCTCTGGGCTCTGGGGATGGGGACCCCTCAGACAGGAGAAGTTTCTGGCACTCACCTGTTCTACCGATGCTCTGGGCTCTGGGGATGGGGACCCCTCAGACAGGAGAAGTTTCTGGCACTCACCTGTTCTACCTACCACTGTGGTGACTCTTGTCCACAGCTTCTGAGCCCGACGCCTTTCCCTCCAAGTTCTTACAGTGCAGGATGGCCAGAGCCAGTCACTCCTGAGGAAACTACCACCCGACAGACTCACGAGGGACAGATCCCAACTCACCACGGCATACACAGTGACCTGGAAGCGCCAAGAGCGTGGTGACTAACTGGCCTCAGTGCAGTGAGCTGCAGTGATGGGAACGAGGCACTGACACACCAGGGGAAGGACAGGCTGAGACAAGACTTCTGCCAAACACCACTGAGCGTTGACGCCACTCCAGGATAAGCGGGATGGCACACCAGTGCCCCCTGACTGCCTCTGACTGAAGTGCCACTCCCATTTAAATGACAGGTCGCTTCACAAGCAAACAGCTGTTGATTAGAATTTCAGTCACCATGTTTCCCCCAGCTAAGTCTCACATGTAGACATGTGAACACACATCTTGGTTGCCAGAGCTTCTGAGTCCTGAGCTCAGGTCCAGGCTCTCCCGGTAGGACGGTAACGCCACTGCCATGCCATTGGAGCACGGAGAAACCCTGCTTGGCCTGTCACAACCACTGTTTATCGAAAGTGCTTCCTTAGACACACCATCATCGTTCCTGGAACTCTGACCTATGGTCAGACATGCTCATCTGGCCCCAAAGGTGACCAGCCTGATACACCTGCCATGTTCAGGGAACCAAACACATTGAGAGTCCTCTAACTAAAAGCGCCACCTTCTAGGTATGCCACTGACAACCCCTGGCAGAACTGCTTCCACACGGGTGTGGAGAACACGTGGTCTCCTAGTTCCTGGAGTCGAAGCCTGCCCTGACTCACAGTGCAGTTCCCAGGCTGTAGCCCACCTTTCCCTTCTGGAAGTACCTCTGTCAGCTTTGCTAACTGCAGATGTGTGTTCAGACGCCTATCGTAAAACAGCAACAACGAAACCAAACCATTGCTTTTGTGAGGAAAACTCAGCAAGGTGAGCAGCTGCAGCTGCTCTGGAAAGTGAGTGATGGTCTCCTCACAGTCCTCCTCAGAGTCCTCCTCAGAGTCCTCCTCGCAGTCCTCCTCACAGGTATCCTAGGCCGTGGGTGCTTGTGAGATGGCCCCAGTGTCTCTCTGGAGAAAGTCGCCATGAACAGACTGGCACAGCAGACAAAGGTCTGTCCCTTACTCCAGGAGTGGCAGCTTTGCATGGATGCTTCTGACAGTGGCAGAGCGACAGGCAGGCCCCTGTTGTCTCTGAGGTGAATAATGGTTCCTAGACAGGGGCTCAGGAGACATGGCTGCAGTTGCTAGTATTCCCCCCGCCCCCCGTGTTGATTCCCCACTTAGCATTCACTGATAGACTCTCAACTTTGCCTGGAACAACGATGTGGCAGCCCAGACCTTCACTCACAGTCCAAGCAAATAATGACATCACCTGACTTTCCGAACCTCCTGTGCAAGCCAGCCAGGTTGAGACAGATAGAACGGTCTTTACAGGGCTCCTGCAAAGCTCTTCCTGACTTGGAGAGGTCCATGACATGGAGCCATGTGGTCACTCTCCTGGCCACAGCAGCGGGTGGTAGGGAAGCCTAGAAGGTTCCACCTCGTTAGCTCTCTTTGGGGTAAGAGTGGGGATAAGCCTGCTGGGATGTGGGGGTGGCAGACGCAGAACCAAGGACGAGAGGACCTGTGGGGTACAGGACATGACAGGCAGCTGGACAGATAGGCCCTGCGAGGCTGGTGACACAGGTGCGACCCGCCGGACCACCGATGACACAGATGTGAGAGATCCACCTCCAGCGTGAGAGGACAGATCTCAGGGCTGTGCACCAGGCACCCTGTGCTGTTGCCGAGGCCCCGGCTGGTGAGGCAGCCTGGCTGGCTGATTGCTTCTCACATAGCTTCCTACACAGCTGCTTACCCATGACCTTCATGCCTGACCCTGGATCAGAATGTCTGGGGTCTGCTCAGACCCAGATTGAGCCTCAGCCGAGGCTGCAGATGCTTGTGGGTACCCATTTGGAGGACTGTACAAGCGTCAGTGCCGCTTCTGGTGAGACCATATCCATCCTGAGGAGATCACTTGAATGCTGTCTCTGGTGGAAACAGGGCCACAAGGAGCTCCCGCTCCACTGTGATTTACAAGTCCCCTTCCTAAACTCTGCCTCCACCCAACACAGGCAGGCAACAAAACCACCTCTAACACTTCCTATCCCCAATGTCTATTTTCTCCCAGATTCTTAAAATTCCCAGGTCTTTCAAGCAGATTGCTGTGGGTGAAGGAAACATGGCTATCCACCGGGCAGGCCCAGAGTGCACCGAGGTGCCCCAGATGGTGGTGGTTCCTACAGTCAAGAAAGAATGTGCATCAAGAATGCTGAGCACAAAGAGGGAAGTGGGGGTGGGTGTCCGAGAGGATACAGGAGCTGTGTTCTGCTCCCCTGATCATGCACAGGAGCTGTCTGAACACTCTGGCCCAGATGTGTTACCACCACCATGGGGACAAAGTCACAGAGTCCCCTCTAAGACTCCAGTGAGCATGTTGGAAGAGCCTACAAGATGCCCAGAGGCTGATACTGTTATTTGAAAATGAAAAATGTAAACTTTCTCCAATGCTCAGATTGGTGTTGCCTTGAGACCCCAGGGCAGCTCCTGCAGGGGTCTGTTTCAAAGCTGTCCCTTGCTTAGCAAGCAACAGATGAACACCTGTCCGAAAGGGACAGAAAGCAAATCTCACCTAGCCATAAATGTTTACTTCACTAGTGCTGAATGACCACATGTACACAGTGACATTTCCTCCTGGTTTCAGGAGATTTCAATGTTGACCTTTAGAAACTGGCCCCACAGCTGGGGCTCCCTGCTCAGCTCTGTTTATACTGCTTTATGCCCCCTGGGCTGATCCAGGAAGACAGGGCCAGATGCCTACAAAGAGCCTCACTTGGAGACAGCACATGTGTGTCATAAGGCATGTGCATATCCTAGAGCATGTGTGTTCAATGGGATACACATATGTCATGAGGCATGCTATGTCCAGGGATAAACAAATGGCATATGGGACATGGGGGACATGAAACACGTCTGTGTTGTGGAGCATGTATGTGTTACAAGGCATGTTTGTGCCTTGGAACACATGTGTGTTATGAGGTACACTAGGTCCTGAAATGTGTTTCATTTGGCACAGTTGAGTCATGAGACAAACTTGTGTGATGGAAACGTATAACATAAAGCATATGTATGTCACGAACATACGTGTGCAAGTGCAGCAGTCTAGCCGGCTCTGCTGAATGTCTGGATAGTTTCTCCGCTGTGCATGTCTCTGAGTATCAGGAGAGCCCCAGTGGCCATCTTCTGATGCTCGGACATTGTGTTCTCTCCACTCCAGGCCTCAAAATACACCCCTCTCACTCAGGCACACCCATGAACACAGACACTTGTGCATACACTCTTCTCCTGTGGAGCTACAAAAGCACAGTCACACTTGCCCACAACCCACTGTCAGCTGTGTACACATAAACACAGAACACAAACTACAGATATATGTGAGCACAGCCACACTCTTACACCTACAAATACGCACTGTCACTCCTGCACACTGTTGTCTGTGTACCCATGACTATGTGCTCCTCATGAACACACTTTTTCCTGTGCATATTAATTATTCCTCCATCTCTGCTCTTGCTGGCAGCGACAATCTGGAGGACATGGCAGAACACACACACACCCAGCCCCCAGGTCCATGGCCTAGCAGGCCTGCTTCTACCGCAGGATGGCTGCCATGTGGAAAGAATCTTCTACTCCCTCAAGCAGATAAGCGTCCGGTCAGGGCTGAGCAGAGGGTGTGCTCTGTGGCAGATGGTGTGGCCCGTGTAGGTACAGTTCCTGCCTCTCTGCACTGGATGGATGGGGAGCTTAGAGGTCGGAGCTGGCTGGATCTCTCAGTGGATGTGGACCACAGCTTTCCATTTCACCGCCCATCACCTGGCTTGGAGGAGCAGGAAGCAGCCTCCATGGAGAGCTGTGGTGGATTCACACACACCCCGAAGTACTACTACTCTCTGTCCTCCTCTTCACTCACCAACATCTGGTCCCACTTACAGCCTGTTGCTCTAGACTCAGGAGAATGTGCTGGGCTCTCAGAGCTCTCCATGGTAACCTGATGTCTAAGTATCTCAGAGGTCTCAGACTACCAGTGTGACTGGGGGACAAACTGTTGGCTTTCCCAAGGTCCCTTCAGTCCAGTTCCTGGTAGCTAAAGGAACATGTCTATGAGAAGTGTCCCTTGGTGGACAGTGTCCCAGGCCTAATGACTGCTCAAGAATCTATCCTAAAGCTCCGCCTGGGGCTTTCAGGACAGGAAGTTTCTTAGTCTCTGTGTCTCTACTCTGTCTTTGTCTGTCTCCCTGTCTCTGTCTTTGTCTGTCTCTCTGTCTCTCCCTCCCCCGCCCCCACCTCTCTCTCCATGTGGAGGCTAGAGGTCAACCTAGGGTGTTGTGTCCCAGGAGCTGTCCATCTTGTTTTCTGAGAAAGTGTCTCTTGCTGGGACCTGAGGCCTGCCAGTCAGGCTAAGCTGCCTTGCCAGAGAACTTCAGGGATGCTTCTATCTCTGCCTCCCCAGTACTAGGATTATAAGCACACACTGTCACTCCTGGCTTTTTATGTACCTCCTGGGGTTCAAACCTGGGACTTTATGTCCTTTCAGCAAGCACTTTACCAATGAGCAAACTCCCTACCTCCTGGATATATCTTATTAAAGATAAACATCAGTAATAAAGTACTTTTTCCCATCATATCCTCAAAATTCAGGGAAGCTGATGAGGCCACACAGACTGGATCATGAGGAGACAGAACCATGGCCTCCGGTTCATGTGGGCATGAGGAGGGTTGTCCATCCATCCAACTGTCCACCCATCCATCCATCCATCCACTCACCCACCCATCCATCCACCCACCCACCCATCCATCCATCCATCCATCCATTCATCCATCCATCCATCCATCCATCCATCCATCCATCCATCCATCTTTGTCTGTCTATCATCGTCTTTAAAAAAAACAGATAGAAAAACATCAGTAATAAAGTACTTTTTCCCGTCATATCCTCAAAATTCAGGGAAGCTGATGAGGCCACACAGACTGGATCATGAGGAGACAGAACCATGGCCTCCGGTTCATGTGGGCATGAGGAGGGTTGTTATTGAGGGAGCCTGGGTCATAGTTCTCAGCATTCTATAATCCATTCACATCGAATATTCTTCCTGTCTCTGGGGAGGGGAGGACCAAATATCTCATTTGCCTTCAGGGAAAAGGGGCAGGGGAGATGTAGCTCAGATTCCTTGTGGAAAAAGGAGAACTCAGCCCCAACAGACCAACACCTGTAGCTTCTGTGCAGGTCACAATGGGAGAGAGAACAGGAGGCAAGCCTTGGAGGCCCCCAAATTGGAGTATGTGAGTTGTGTGCATGTGTGTGCTGTATATGTGTCTGCTGTGAATATGTGTGTGCTGTGCACATGTATGCTGTGTATGTATATGCTGTATCTATGTCATCTGTGTATGTGTGTGCTGCATATGTGTATGTTGTATGTATGCGGTATGCACACACATGCTATGTATATGTGTTACAGGTGTGAATGCAGGTATTGCATATTTATGTCTTGTGTGCATGTGCATAGTACGTACACATATAGTGGATGTGTACTCAGTGTGATATGTGGTACATTCATGTATATATGCAGTATGTGCCTGTGCGTTATATGCATTTAAAAGTATGTGATGTGAACATAAACATATGTGTTAGGTGCGTTATGTTCCTATGTGTACATAAACCAATGTGTGATGCACACATACATGTGGTAATGTGTGTGATTTGTGCACATGTGCTTCTAGTTTTATTCAACGTGACACCCTTTTCCTGGAGACCTACTACCTGAGGTAGCCCAACCATGCCAGCAAGAGGATTCAGAGTTGAGTGTGCAGTCCAGTGCAGAGGAAACCAGGCACATTTTTACAGAACAATGGTAGACAGAAGAGGGTTCCATGTCCTTGGAGATGCAGCAGGATAAGAATTAATCTTGTGCAGACTCCTTCAGGGGTGCATGCCTGAGCGGAGTCTTCCACAGTGAGGAAGACAAAGGTGCCCAGGGCATGTCAGCAGAGGAACTGCTGTTTGTGTGTGCAGGAGACCAGAGACTAAGGCTCCCAAGTAGGTATCTAACGTGGCCTAGTGATGGGTGCTCACTGATGTTGGGGGTGAGTCACATGGGACACCGGTTTAACAAACACAGTGTGCGGCACTCAGTGAGTGCTATGTTCTAACTAACACCAGCGACTGCAGAACATTACAGCACCTCTCTCCGCTTAGCTGTGCTCTGAGACCCTGGGTCCTGGCACATGGCAATGCAGCATCTTTCTTCCATCCCAGACCAACAGGCCTAGCTCCCTGTCCTGTGAACCTCATGCTTCTTTCTTTGCTCATGCTAGGGGGCATGAGCAAAGAAAGTAGAGTCCACTGGGAACAGGGACATGAGTAGAGTCCACTGGGAACAGGGACATGGACGGCTTTTAGCCCATACTTCTTCCCTCTGGTCCTTCACGGGGAACAGTGGCTACAGAATCAGAAGTGACTTGTGACCCCTTTGAAGGATACTTCCGGGAGCTTGAACATTTGCACTCTACCCTAGGCAGAATCTGAAACTGGGTGATGGGCTAATAAATAAGGTTTGGGGCTCCACTCAACCATGCTCTTGTTGTTTCTTCTTCCTTACTTCCCTCCTCCCTTCCTTACTTGCTTCCTTCTGTTTTTATTTTTTCCCCCAAATAACCTTGTTATGCAGCTCAAGCTAAGCTAGCCCAGAATATAAGATCTCTTGCCTTGGCCTCCAGAGTGTTGTGATCACAGACAAGGCTACCACTACACATTTGGTCAAATCATATTCATCTATGGGAGTCTCAGCTGGCTCAGAGCCTTACTCCAGGCCTTTGTGAGAGGGGACAGCCAGGCCTGTCTTGAGGGTGGGCTGGTGTGATATAACACAGCTCCTGCTCCTCAGCCTGCCTACCAGTGCAAGAGTCACACACGTGTTAGACGTGTTAGATGGACAGAGGGCTGGAGTGTCTCTCTTTCTCTGTTGGTATCTTCTGGATTATTGGGCTACTGTCTGTGTGTTCACTGCCAACAACAACAACATACACACACAGATGGACACACACACACACCCCTGGAGGCACATGACACACAAAACATGCCCAAGCACTCACACATACTCAACAAGGAACCAAGACATGGAGGCTGAGGTGAGGTGTGGCCATGGCTGTTAGGGCACTGCCATTCCCAAGACCAGGAAGAGGATCATGGGATTGCTTATTTTTCTCTGTGGGATGCTGGGGAAGGTAATGGATTTAAGAGCCTGTACACAGGGAAGTAGCATTGGATTGAGGGTTTACTCCTATGCCCTCTGGAAAACAAGAGTTGATAAGTTGAATGGCCACAGAGCACCAGGAATGTGCCTGGTGGCCGGGCAAGGGGCAGGGGTTTCACCGCACTTTAGGGCAAGGCTAGGTGCAGCTGTTGCTACTTTGGCTGAGGTGACAGGCAGAAGGTACTTGCCTGAGGAGAAGGAGCATCACAGCAAGCATGCCGCAGACACCACTGCTCTGCTTTAGCCGTATCGGAAGTCTAGGTAAGTTTGAACATACCTAACCATACAGTGGAGAACACCACTTCTCAGAGTTACAGGGAGCATCAAGGCCCATGGAGAGAGCGTGAGAAAGCATCCCGAGGAGAGCCAGCGTTTGGAGCTTAGCGCGTGGCTGCCGCTGAGTTTAAGAAATGGCCGGAGAAGTAGGAGGCCAAAGTGAGCCCAGCACATTTGCACCAAGATGAAGGAACATTCTGACAAGTGCCAACTCGCCGGCCCTCAAATGTAGCTGGAGGCGGAGGCAACAGTCAGCGAGGAGAAGATCAAGTCGCCAGCTTGGCAATGAGAAACTCTGAGAGTGGAAGTACCCCGAGGAAAGCTGAAGTGGAACGATTGGCTGGAACCTGAGCACAGTAGACTGAGGGGACTAGAGAACTGAGGGATACCAAGACAGGAATAGAGGAACAAGGGGTCAAGCTACCTATTATTGTTGGGGTCACAGAGGATGGTGACAACGATTGTGGGGGAGACAACAGAATAAATCATAAAGGGGAGAGATCTGAGTTAGCAACCATCTATCCACTCATCCACATACCGCCAAACCCATCCACCCAATAGCCTATATCCTACACCCTGTCCACCCATCAACCCACTCATCCACCATCCCTAACCCATCTACACGACACTAACCATCCATCTATTCATTTATGCCTTCCTCCCTCTTGCCATCTATCTGCCGATACTTCAGGCCCCTTCTGTTTTCCTCCCTGTGGAAGACCCAGCTCAGGGTCTCCATTCTAAAAGAGTCTCCCCAGTGATCATTTTTATCCACCAACCCACTCATTCATCATCCTCTAATCCAGTGGTTCTCAACATCCCTAATGCTGTGACCCTTTAATACAGTTCCTCATGTTATGGTGACCCCAATCATAAAATTATTACTTCATAACTGTGACTTTGCTACTATTATCAATCATAATGTAAATATCGGATATGCAGGATATTTGATATATGATACCTGTGAAAGAGTCGTTTGACCCCCGAAGGGGTCATGACCCACAGGTTGAGAACTGCTGCCTTAATCTATCCACTCAATATCCATCATCTATCAATCCATTCACTCATCCATCTATCCAACTCCTAATCCACGAATCTACTACACCATCCATCATTATTACATCCATCTACTCACTCATTATCCATCCACTATCCATCACTCACCATCTACCTATGTTCCCATCACCCATATTCACTATGTAAAACCCATCTAACAACAATCCATCCATTCACCCATCCATTCACCCATCCATATCCTAATTCATCCATATAATGTTATCCACCAACTATCTATACATCCACATATGCATCTATGTTCTTTAGTCCATCCATCTACTATCATTCATCCATCCATCAATCCATCCTTCCATCCATCCACTAATCATTATTCATCCATCTGCTCATTGTCAATCATTCCTCCATCCTCTATCCTTCACCCCCACCTGGCTATCTATCACCCATTATCTATCCATTTGCTATCTGCCATCCTCTGATCTATCCACAGATAAATCAGCCCACCATTCATTCATGTATTCCATCATGTATAACAGCTTCTTTCTGGGTGCGGAGAGCCTATTTAGACCTGGATTCCTGGGGTCTCCCATGTCTTCCTCCTCTGGTTTTGGAGTTGGGGTGAGGCTGGGATTGAAGAACTAATAAGTTCATGTGACAGATGAGGGGTGACTGTTTTCAGTTTTACTCAATGGTCAGTGGTTCCTTAATTTTTCTGAAGCTTCATGTCTAGGACTGAGACCTTAACCATGGAAATTCTGAAACAATTTAAACACTCAAATTATCCCCATGCCTCTAAAGGAAGCTTGTAGCATGGGGTCCTAGGAACAGCAGCGGCTTTAGTCTGGCAGGAGAGAGAGCAGAATGGTGGGTTCTCTTCTTTTTCTCCACTCTCTTTATTGTGCAGGTGGACTGTGGAAAGCATACATGCTGGCTGCTCAGCTCTAGTGCATGATTTGTATGTTGCCTGCCAGGACTGATGTGAGGAGTAGACCAGGACAGGGATGGCCGGGTGCTGACTCACAGTCTGAGAAGAACTCCAGGGTACTTGGCCTTTGCACCCAGCACCGTCAGTGGATAGGATGCTGAAGACAGGGGCCTCCCTGTCCTGAGACAGAGCTTCCTGAGGCAGGTATGTCCTGTGCAAGTTCTCTGTGCCCACATCATGGGCAGCACCTGGTGGACCTCCAGGAGCTCCTTGGCAGGGGTGGAGGTGATTCCGCTACTTGGGTTCTGGGAGATACTGAGTCTCCAGCCACGGAAGAACATGGTGTGGCTGTTTTGGAGGGTGAGACAGAGTCTGCCTCAACAGGAAGCACTTGGGTTGGCTGAGCATCCCTGGCCCTAGCAAGCCTTCACCTGAGTGCTAGGGTAGACATCTGAAAATTCAGGGAGCCAGTGTCCTGTCCTGCCTCCTCCAGAGCAAAGGTGGCATGCTCTAGATGTGCTGAGGAGCCATGAGGAGAGAGGCAGGAAGCAATCCTGGTGGCCAGTCATGCCGGAGAAGATCATATACTGGGCTTGTGCCTTTAGATTGCAGCCCTCCTCAAAGCAGCTGGTCCAGAGAAACAAGGGACACTGGACACACCAGGCCCACGTGGCCTCTTATGGAACATGCTGCACACGCCACCACTGGTTTAGAGTCCTGTTCCCCAGCCTCTCTTGCAAGTGGACACGTGACGTTCTGAACAAAGTGGCATGAGCAAGGAAGCTGCATGCTGCTCCAGGAAGCATCTTGCAGGGCAGTCACATACTCTTCCTCACTGGATGGGTGGACTGTCAGTCATTCTGTGTCAGGAAGTCCTGGGCTGGGAGAACTGAGCAACAAAGGAGGAAGCTCTATGTTTCCAGGACCATGGGATGCCACATAGTTCTCGATTGCTTGTCTCCAGACTTCATCCCATTCCACGCCCACCCCACCCCGCCCAAGAAATGATAATACACTCCTAGCTTGTGAAAGCCACTATTATTTGGGGTTTTCTGTTACACTAATCCTGGTTAATACACATGCTCACAAGTGAATGGATTATCCTCTCAAGCATGTCAAAGTGCCAACTCAGTTCCTAAATAACAAGAAGGCTTCTATGTCAAGAAGACAAGTTGCATGTGTCACTAGTGACAGTGCCCTCTGCAATGATCCCATACCTCAGCTTCCACCTGGTATTGTCTGAAGACAGCCAAAGACATCCCATGGACTCCAGGAATGCTGCAAGCCCAATAAATCCTGCAGACACAGCAGCTCATCCCATATCAGGATCCCAGAAGGACAGCAGCTGACTACGGCTCCTTCTCATCCACCTGTGTGTTTCTGCCACCTCCAGATACTGGTCTAGGGACCTTAAGACTCTGAGACAAAAGAGATCCCCGTGGAAAACCTTCAGAAACCCAAGATAGTGTATGAGGCATAGAGTGGCTGAGACGTGGGATGACTGAGGTTTGGGGACATCTGAGGTGTGAAGTATCTGAAGCAGGTGTCTGAGGTGTGGAGTATCTAAGGAATGGAGGTGCCCGAAGCTTGGGAGTATTTGAGGCATGGGATGTCTTAGGTGCAAGAGTATCTCAGGCATGTGGAAAGTTCAGGCATGAGTGTAGTCAAGGTATAGTATTGCTGAGGCATGGAACACCTAAAGTAATGGGTGCCTGAGGCATGAGCTTATCTAAAGTATGGAGAAGGCCAAGGCATGGAGTGGTTGAGGCATAAGGGGGTATCAGAGGCTGTAAGATATTGCCACCAAGCATCCTAAAGGTAGCTTTGTTAAGTCAAGTCGATGGCTAGACACTTCCATTTCTAAATCTCATCAACCCCAGGACTCTGCCTGTGGCATACCTTGGAAGCACAGAGACATCTGCACAGGCCTCTGGTGGTAATACCATGACCATGTCCTAAAGCAGTCTCAGGGCCACCAAACCCTGAGTGCAGAGCCCTCTCTTCCCAGGTGTCAGGGTCGTCCTTGGTCTTCTGTTTTGTTGTTCATAGAGTTCTAGCTTCTCCCTTACTCTGTTGCCTCTTGCTGGGTCTATGATCTTTTGCCTTCCTGCCCTCCATACCTGAGGCTGATGTAGATAAGATGAGGTTCTGGCTTCTGCTCCCACTTACCAGTCATGAGCCACAGTGCGAGCCCCATATCTGTATATGTTGGGGCTGGGAGCTTGTGGTAATTGGCAGAGCCAGGGTCTCCTGGCCCACGTGTCTAGGAAGTCCTGCCCATCTTTCCTTCTCAGACAGTAATCAGACCACAGGCTGAAGGGCAGATATTCTCACAGCCTCAAAATGTCATCTCACAAGTTACTGGTTGGTCACCAAGGAAAGGAGCCTCTTCATCATGGAGGAAGACCATGACCCTTCAGCCCCAAGGGCCATCCTGAGAGGAACAAAGTCCCTTTTCTCCTTAGTGACAGCAGGAGTCATACAGCCCCCACTTCACCCCTCAGCATTTCCCCTCAATGTCTTGGGAGCCCCTTTTGGGCAGGAATCTGGTTGGTTTCTGCTGAACAGGAAGCTGTTGTCATGGGAAAGTGTGACACAATGCTCTTGTCTTTGAATATCTCATTTCCTTCCAGCAAACAGAGCACTGATGGGTCCTGGGGAACTCAGCTGGTTCAGTGGCAAAGTCATCGAAGCCATGCCCTCAGCTTTCCAGAGGGAGGTTATATGAGAACTACCTCTCCAGAAGGGCTGGGGTCACACACACTCACCGTGCACACATCACAGCATTCCTAGCACCCAGTCTTTGGGGGACAGTGTGGAGGACGACAGCTCTAAGTGTATTTCACTATGTGATATACAAGGATCTACTTTCAGGTTACAAAGCAGTGTTTTGTGTTTCTTCCTGTCGAAGCTCTCTCGTGTGGAGGTTCAGGAGGGACAAGTTGCTCACTTCTGTGCAACAGCACTGAGCTTCATGAGCAACTGGGGGCAGAGAGTGGGCAGAATGGACTTTGTGATGGTGTGTGGAACCATGCTTCAACTTAGTACTAAACAGGCTCTAGGGGCAGAGGTGGCCTTTTGCTGGGGCCTGTGGAATTTCTGTAGCATTTTGCATGTATCAGTTGGCTGGCAAGAGGCCCCTTCATCAGTCGGTCCACGTTTCCATGGGCAGCAGGCTCAGCACCATGCCAGCGACGAGGGTCCATTAGCTGCTTCACAAAGAATTGAGGGTAAATTGCATACCCTCATTCCTGCCTAGCTCTGAGACCACAGAACTAGGAAAGCATGTCCCCCATCAAAGTTGCTGGACCACAGAGAGCCCCATGTAACCTTCCATATTCGTTGTAGGGCCTGTCCTGTGACCGTGGCCCTTGCATCAACCTTGAGTTCACGGCTAACTTAAGAGCTTACACCCAGAACTCATAGATGAATCCCACCGCCTCTTGGTACCAAAATGCTTGGGGCTCATCTTCTGTGCCCACATTCTCCCCATCCTGTCCACAGTCAGCTCCTCCAGAGGGAGTAGGCAAGGGTGGAGCAGCACTCTGGAAGTTTTTGGAAGTTTCCAAGTTCCATGCAGAGGGAAGATGGCACTGGGTGCTGGCTTACAACGTGACACTGGGTCACTGGATTTTCCTGAATTTCACAGCTTAGAGTGCCGCAGAGGCAAAAGAGACTAGGCTTGTGTGTGTTCTCCAGGCTGGACCACGCAGAGTTCTGGAATAGATGCCATGTGGCAGTGACAGCGAGAACACGTATCTTCAGCGAACAAGGCTCATGGTATAAATTTCACTTTTCAATTCATGTGAATACAGGCGAGGCCACAGGAACAGGAAGCAGATCTGTGGTTGCTGGCTTCAAAGGGAGAGGGTCTGATGTGAGGAAGGCCACAGGCGCATTTTGGGATGACAAATGCCATCATCTATCTCCATCATGGTGCTTGCCAACCCAAATACAGTTGTCAAAAATATATCCAATAATGATGGGCAAGATGGGTTGGTGGGTGAGGCACCTGCTGCTAAGCCTGATGGCCCGAGTCCAATCCCTGGGACCTTTATGGTAGGAGATAATCAGCTCTGGCAAGTTGTCCTCTGACTTCCATTTTTTTTGTTTGTTTGTTTTTGTTTTTTCGAGACAGGGTTTCTCTGTGCAGCTTTGCGCCTTTCCTGGAACTCGCTTTGGAGACCAGGCTGGCCTCGAACTCACAGAGATCCACCTGGCTCTGCCTCCCGAGTGCTGGGATTAAAGGCATGCGCCACTACGCCCGGCTGACTTCCATTTTTATATCATGGCATGTATGTGACCCCCAAAACACACAGATTCTTACACACACACACACACACACACACACACACACACACACAGAGAGAGAGAGTCAGCTGAAAATATAATACATTTTAAGTGTATCTAATTGGCTATTTTATCACAAATAAGTTATACTTGAGTGAAGCTGTCTGTAACATACGTCAGAATCTGGGGATTGTCTCAGCTGAGAGCAGCAGCTATCTCTCTGCTCCCTGAGCCATGTGTCTAAAGAGAATCCTATTGACAGGGGAGATGACAGGGACCCGAAGGGAGTAACACATTTCTCATCTTGTGTCAGAATAAGAGGCTGTGTAGGGGCCTGATTTGAGTAAACAGGAAAGATTAAAAACCATCTATTGGATATCTGAGGAAACTTTAATGCAGGGAAGGCCACAGTATTCTATGCTTTGAAGCAACGGCCTTGTGAAAATGTTCACAAACATGACCAGAAAAGGTTAGCTGCCCATCCTAAAGAAGTGCAAGAACACAGAGTCAGTAAAACCGGAGCCAAGACACAGTGCAATGAAAAAAAAAAACCCAAAACAACAGCTTAATAAAAGCTAAGTTATCAAGTTATGGAGGCAAAGAGCAGGAACTGGGGGAGATGAAAAACGGGTAAGGAAATTAAAACTACAATAGCAGAGTTAAAATTCACACTGGAGGCGATGGAGCAGAACCAGTGGCCATATCAGCCAGACTCACTCAGCTCTTCTAGAATAATGAGGAAAAAGCCTGAAATAATGGAGGAAGGTGAATCAGGGCCATGTGGGGGGGCAGGGGATGCATGCCCAGAGTGATGGGGTCAGGAGGATGGGGTCAGTGGCAGGAGACCTGCCCACCCAGAATAGTTTCTATCTGAGAACACTTGATTTGCATATCCAGAGTTTGCAGAAGGATGATGCTGTACACATCAACCTGTAGAGCATTGTCTGAGCCAAAGCTAAAGAGTATCAACGTCACAAGTCGATGAGAAGGCAAGGCGTGACATCATAACTGATGTGATCTAAGTGCATCCCTCACATCACAGTATACTAAATAACAGCCCAGAGTGATCCATATAAACAAATGGGTTAGGTGGGAACACCTAATGTATAAAGGACTGGAAGGGTTAGCCACGCCCCATTCCACTGTGCAGAGAACCCCCGCTGAGGGCAGAGGTCTCCTTGCCCCTCAGAGCTTCAGCTTGGAAAGTGCTGCCAGGAGCAACACTGTGGCAGTGACCCATGACACTCAGGTCAGAAGATCATACATTTTTTCCATCTCTGAACACAGCTCCCTGGGAGAAGCCCCCATCACGGCCCCCTCTGGGAACCAGCAGTATTCCTTCTGATGAGGCATTGGACCAGGACTCTCTTGGAAGCAGCCAGGGCAAGCATCCGGGAAGCAGGTGGCTTGGTACACAGTTTCCAGGTCCTGCCTGGGCCTCCCTTGGTGGGTGACATGTGCATGTGAGGGTATGCTGTGGCTGACCTCACTAGCCAAGCCCACCCTAAGTGGAGGTCCTTCTCAGGTGCTACTAGGGAGCATCACAGGCACTATTGGCCACTGACGCTGACATGTGTGCCGGACAGGTGTGCAGGTGGTGGAGAGCTCCTGGGCAGTGGGACTCTGTGGATTCCTGGCATCTGCCTTCACCCCTTCCACGGGCCCACTGTGGAGCAGATGGTAAACAGCTGAAACTGCCCACCCGAGGGCTGGCTAGGACCTTAGGGCACCGCGCCGTGGCTGCCCACGCACGTCACCGGTTCTGTTCTTTCTCGGCAGTTTTAAGTTTTAACCTATAATGTTGTATTTGGACTTACATAAAGTATGGGTAAAGGTTCCTCCCCACCCCCACCCCCACCCCACACGATGACTCTGAAGAGCTCCCCTAAAGAAACCCTAAATTAGTCCTTAAAAAATACACAGACATGCACTGGGGCAGGGACAGTGGCCCTGAAGGAGCAGTAATTACTGAGGCTGAGGGGTGCCAGAGGCCCCGTGTGGCCTTTGTGCTCAGGGACTGACAGACTCAGGCTCATACATAATTCAGGAGCAGGGACAATGCAAAGAGCAGAATTTAGAAAGAGCCAGAGTGGCTAAACAGGGATGCCTGGAGTAAATAAAGGGAGCTTGGGAACCCTGGGATGGATTTTCCTGTGATTTACGAAAAAAATATAGTGCTGAGGTACTGGGGTATCCTCCTGGGGTATTGTGGGAGCACCCCAGCTTTGCACTTTCCGCACAGGCCTGCAGAAGAACATACAGTGCTGCAGAGACAGGGTCTCCCCGTCCTCCCTCCTCCCCTTCTCTGTGCCCCACAATGCAAAGCTTTGTTGAGCTAATACTTCAAGGATCAACATCGAAATTGGAACTTTCTCTTTCTATAGCCACATCCAATTAAAAGTATCTTAGACCTCCCAGCGGCTCCCCCTCCAGGGCGGCCTGGCTGTCAGAGCTCTGGAACTATACATCCATTTTAAATCAACCTGCAGGTCTCCAACCCATACACAATATTATAAACAGCATTATCGCAGCCCCTTTGTGTGCAACTGTGAATCTGGACTGCTGAATCACACGGGTAAACCCTGCCTCCACCCACGCATTCCCAGTTTATGGAGTCATTTCAGAGCAATCCAATTAGTCTCCTCCACCTGACCGTCTGTTGATTACAGATCCATTTGGATTTTTTTTCTTTGCAGGCGACTTGAGGGCTCACTCGGTGCCATGGGCAATACAGCTGCAGGTTCATGCTTCTCACTTTTTCCACCCCTGGGAGAATTCACTGTGTGAAATCCTGTGTGAATCATCCATAGGGAAAATAGTTGGTACAGAACCCTGTGTGTACCAACCTTAGGAGAATGCCCTGCACAAAGGCCTGTGTGTGCCAACCTTAGGAGAATCAGACACCTTAACAAGGCAAAGGAAGAAGGACCTGAGATAGACTCCTCAGAGGAAGGAGATGTGACATCTCCATCCAGGCCAGGAATGTGGAGCCATGGCTCTGGTCTCCACACGTTTCTCAGCTCATGCTCTGTGAACATTGCTGTGACAGTGAGAACCAAGATTTTTTTCCCCCATAAAATTAAATGTCACTCTTGATAGCATAAAATCTGAAACATCATCCTCCCAAGTCCACACCAATGCTTGCACAGAAAATTAAACCCTCTCTGTTTATTGAGAGGGTAATGTAGCCTTCAGATGTGTGAGAGAACCCCTGCTAAGTGAGAAATTAAAAAAGCACCACTGTAAGGTCTAATGGTATGTATGAAATAAGAAAGGTAACTTAATTGGTAATCAGAAGAAATCATAAAACTAATCATGCAATTAATGTCTTCAAAAGCAAGCGTATGAGGTGTGTATAATTACAAGGAAATAGCACAATGGTGGCCACAAGGGCCTTGCCTGGCTTCCTGGGCTGGTCTTTGGCACCTGCACATGGACTCCCTGGCTTGGTGCTCTGCCATCTTCTCTAGCACATGGGCCACACTGAGCTCTCCTCATGCAAGGGAATCACACTGAGCCTCTCTCTAGGCTCTGTTCTTCCTTTTCACTGGATATGAGAGCCTATATGGCAATCTGGGTTTCTCACTGGAGACAGCTACGGGAGCAATTGATGAACACATATTCATATCCATAATACTCTGGTTTCCTTTGGAATTCTACACTAGACAATAACAGTCTTTGTTTCACACACACAGTTTGAAATCTGTTTGGTTCTGGTTGTTCATGGATAGGAACTTAATGCAGGGGTGTGAGCTTGTTGATAAAGATGACCTGTGACAAAGGACCACTAGGCATTTTTTTTTCCAGGTGACTTTATCATATGTCTCTGAATCAGGGTTCTCCACACATGTCACCACAGTCAATCAAAGCAACAGTTCTTCATGGACAGGAAACTGCAGAGGAAGAAGCCAACTGTTGCTTGTCTTACCCTGACTTGGTTTTGACAAGACAAAGATCAAGGGGGAGTCACTGTGGCTGGTAGGTCCGCAGCCATATCCTGTTAAGGACATGGACCTACCTCTCTGCAGAACTGCATGAGGCTCCCTGGACCCAGCCTGCTACCATTACGTGGAAGGAAGGAAGGCCAGTGGGAGAACATCTGAGCTGGAATTAGAGGGAGAGATAAGATACCAGACAGAGGAATGGTGTGTGTAGAAGTCCCGTTGACAGCAGAGCGAGAAGTACCGAGTAGTCAAGGGAAGGACTGAGCACAGCATTGAGTGGAGCATCATGGGAGGAGCTTGGAATCCCATGGATGAAGAAGGCATGCTTTGTGAAGTGAACACATTATTGTTGCTTTTGACCCATTATGAGCGTGTTCTCACTTTTGAAGTTGGCCTGTGTGCCTGGGGACTTGCAGTTCATACCTTGCAGGGGTGCACTGTATATGTGGGGGGGTGTCTCACAGTGACAACCAGATTCTAGGTAGAAGCACACTGTCATGGCACATGGTTCACCAATAGATGCCTGAGAGCGGGTCATGGCTGTTCCTGGCCCCCTGGGGACGGCTTCAGCAATCTCCTTGGCATTGGTGTTGTGTTCAAGGACTTGTCAATGGTCCAGGAGGCAGTTGCATAAGGGCTCTGGACATACGATGGAGGGTTGTTCTGTGGGGACCCACCTGGCTGATGTCTTCTGGGGTGAAGTGGATTCTCCTGTACCCAGTGGGCCACTGTGAACAGCTGTGAGTGGAAACCTGAGCTGATATACTGTCCATACAGTATGAGAATTCATACTCTCCCATGTGTAAGGAAAATGGAAGGTCTGTAGACATACATCTCTTCAAGTGAAACTTTCAGCTCTTTCTCCTATTCCTGTTTCTCCAAAGCAGAGTGGGTTCTTGCAGGATAAGGTGACCACACCCAAGGGAGAGACCCAGCAGAGGGAGGAATGGTTGGAACAAGGCTGGAGACAGGACACTGTGGGGTGCACACTGCAGCTACCCAGCTGGCTCTGGGCCTTCTGCCTTAAGCTCCCTGTGTTTTCAACTCCTACCCTGCATCCAGCCCACTCCCACCCTTTTTTGTCTAATAAATATCTGTGGTAATTACCAATCCTTGCAAAGGGTTCTTTAACGAGGGTGCGTTTTATCATTCCCTTAATGAGGCTGTTTTGGGTTCCCGCCTCCTGCAGGGTGGTAGTTAATGCTTAATAAGCACATGCACTATTTAAATAATAAAAAGAATATCAGCCGAGAATCTAAATTATCCCCTAACTTCTCAAAATAATCATAACATGCATTTGAAAATTCACAAATACAGCTCATGAATAAAAATGTGCTTTCGTGTTTTGATACTAATGTATACTAACAGGAAGTCTCCGGTGCCCAGTCTGTGGACATCCATCCCTTGGTTTCCTGGCCACAGCAGCAGCTCTGCTGTTGCTGGGACTGCCCAAGGTGCTGTCTGTGCTGCAGCCAGACAGGCCTTTCTTTCCTTTGGTGAGAGAAGGTAGGCTATCCCTTGACAGCCATGGTGGGCTGTCTTGGAGAGGGGCTGTCTAGAGGTAAGGTAGGGGTGGTGCAGATCCCCTGGAGTGTGTGCGCCCTAGGCTTCCCAGGATTTCAGGGCTGGTGTCTACCACCTCCAGATGCTTCCAGACAGGCACCTTGAGGGTCTTCAGGATACAATCCAGCAAACCACACGTACAAACCACATGTATTGTACATGTAACCAGCCCCTCAGGAAATAGTGTAGCACGAATCTTAAAAGGTCTTATTAATAAAATCAAACCCAGAAGCCAGGTATTGCGGTGAATGCTGAAACATCAGAGAGACAGAACAAGCCACAGATAACCTCACCTTGCCAACTTCTCTGCTGATCTTGCTTCCTCAAACTGGAAGCCTCTGAGTCCTCATCCAAATGGATCTCAGCTGAACTGCTGCTCAAAAGCCTAAAAGCTTAAAAGCTTAAAAAGCTCTCTAGTTCCTGGTCCTCATGCCTTGAATGCTTTTCTGCTTCCTGCCATCACTTCCTGGGATTAAAGGCATGTGTCTTTCCCAAGCAAGACATGAGATTTCAAGTCCTGGGATTAAAGGTGTGTATGCCACCATACCTGGCTTCTGTGTCTATCTAGTGGCTGTTCTGTTCTCTGAACCCAGATAAGTTTATTGGGGCGCACAATATATCAACCACACAATAGTGTTCCTCCAAAGCTCTGTCTCTCATCTCAGGACTTCCTGTTTAAGGCGCTCCCCTCCTGCACAAAACCAATGCATTTTAATGTAAACCTGACAAAAGTTTCTCTTCTGAAAGTCCCAGCAGATATCCTACCCACTCCTTCACTTTCGACCTAAGCTCTCTGTATTGCAAGGAAAGCCTTCTGGGCCGAACTGTGTTCAAAACTGTCTCTTCGTGCTTATCAGACATAATCAATCTGCTTAAAATGGCACCTACTAATGGAGTCACAGTCAATAGCCCCGAGGAAAGCAGTGCTTTTCAGGAGTTATTCTGTAAGACAATTCTGTAATCGTGAAGCGAATGTTGCTCAGTCACACAATCTTTCACTGGCACGCGCGTGCGCACGCGCACACACACACACACACACACACACACACACACACACACACACACTTTGCAGAGTTAGTTTGTCTGTCTCTCTTGAAGACAGTTGTGAAGTCATAAGTAGTAAGTGCCCAGTGATTTTTAAAAAACAAAGCACATTCATGTTGAGATAAATAATGTTCCAAAGACGGGGCCAAGAAATTGGAAGTGTTGAATTATTAATTTAAAACTTTCTAAACAAAGTATCCTTTCCCTCAAAAAGATCAAGTTTTAAATAAAAAAATATTAATAAATTGATCACAAAAACAAATTCAGTGGGGGAAGGGTGTGTGTGTGTGTGTGTGTGTGTGTGTGTGTGTGTGTGTGTGTGAACAAATGTTTATATTTTTCAGGCTTGTTCCTGACCTCTCTTCTGCAACAGCTGTTCCCAGCCCACTCACATCACAGGGACTGGGTCAGGATTAGATTCAGCATATAAAATTCAAGCAAGCTCAGGGTCTCCCTCCAGACAGACTATAGCTACAGCATTCAGGGGTGGAGAGCACCCTCCCAGATCTTTCTTCTTAGTGGGTGAACTCTCCAGTGGTGAGGACTTCTAGGAGAGTCTTTTCCCTGTTTCTTCGAGGTCTGAGCTTGGCTGCCTGCTGATCCTCTGATGGAGATGATTGTGACTAGTGGGTACTGTGTAGCTGGGACAAAGCACTCTGGCTCTGGCAGAGGCGGGGGAAGGGATTTAAGTTGCTGATTGCAAGGATTTCACACTCCAGCACTTAAACAAAGGTCAGACACAAAGAATCCTGTGAATTGAGGTATTTGTGGGTAGAGAGGGAACCAAACAAAAGCAAACAGATTCTCTGGATTTAAACCCCGGTCCATGTTTGCTGGCTTTTCTCCTTTTCTCCTGATCTCAGGCGGCTCTGCCTTGATGGAGAGGGCTCGGAAGCCTTGCTCACTGACATCATCATGCTAATTTGAGTTGTATCTTGTTGTCCCTCATGAATAAATCACTACTCCAGTGGTGAGTATTGCAGCCCCCTCCAGTAATTAATTAGGGGTGGTTTTAATATTGTTATTCACAAGATAGTTGTTTTTCATTTATGAACAAGGGCAAGGCAGAAGGTCTTGGGGACAGAGGGGCTCCAGTTGCCCCTCTGGATACCTATGGATGGGGTGAGGGAAGAGTCAGACTTACCCTCTGGGTCTGTATCCTCCCTTGAAACCACTTAGTATGAACTACCGAGTATCCACAGTTTGAGTGGTTTTGGGGGTGCTAATGCTTAAGGGTGTGCTAAGTTCTACTCCTAACCCAGAACTTGTGATCACTGCAGGCTGAAAGACTGCTGCAGCCAGGACTGTTACCACTAGCCCCTTAGGCAGGCTGACACAGTCTGACTTGAGTCCTGATCTAAAAGGGTGAGCACATCTTAAGAAGGAATATGTCTGAGATGAATATAATAAACAGAATGCTGGCAGGGACCAAGGTCAGAACAGTTTGTATCAGACAGCTATGCTTAAGAACCAGTTTTTCATAACCTCTTAGCTTCTAGTAGAATGTCTATATCACTGACAATCAAAAATTTAAATGCCCCTCTCGCCACCAACCCACAGCTTTGCCACATGGCCTTCCGTGGAAGAAGAACAAACTTATGCACATGGGGTTCCTGGGTCCTCCCTCGTTCACTAAAAATCTTGTTAAAAATGTTAATTAATAACAACCTTTTAAGATTTATCAGATGAAAACAGAAATGCATTTAAATACAGAAAATAAATGGCTTCCATGCCAAGCTTTGTGTTCTTGCCATGACTGGATCAACACAATCGAAGTCCACATGCACTCAGGGTCTATGATCTCTGCAACGCTTCCTGGGACATTTTAGTTAAAGTAGTCACCTCATCAATGGTCATTTAAGGCACACACACAAACACACAGATCACATGGTTTATCTGAGAGAAGTCTGTAGTGAATGGAAGAAGCCCTGATGACTGAAGAAGCCCTGAGTGAATTTGTGTTGTTGACATGGGCACAGCCATAAAAACGACCCAGGCCTCAGATCCACGAGAAACTGGCAAAGCCTTTGCCCATGTGGGTCAGGCTTCCTCTGGTCCAAGTATGAACATTCATAGACCAGACCAGTGTACAGGAAAACTGCAGCTTCCTCTTCATGTATGTTTACAGCTGAGGCTGCAGGCCTACAGAGACCTCTGCTGCTCCTTGGATTTATCAGGTTTTTATCTCAATTTCTGACTCAAGAGTTTTTAATTAATACTAGTGCAATTTGGGTCAAACGTTACATCCGGCACCCAGTGCGGGGCATGTATTTCCACACAGGACCCGAGAAACCTTCAAAAAAGTTCCAAACACACAGACACAGAGCCTGATGCAGATCCTAGTCCTGCAGTCTCTCAGGCAGGCCATGGTATACAGAGACACAGCTCCCGGCCACTGCCTGCCTGCTTGAGCCAGCCAGCACCATGTGCAGAGCCACAAAGCGAGCTTAAGGCTTGGTTCACATGGTCAGAGAAGGCTCCAGGTGTGCAGTAAAGCAGTTAAGACTGAGAAAACCTTTAAACAGATACAAAAAATGGGTATAGACAGTCATAGTAAATATAGCTTAAAAATAATAAGGTAAAGCCTCTAAAGAGAGAGAGTAAAGTAATAAAAAAGAAAAAAAGCTGTGTAAAGATGGGAAATACACAGGGCATCTGGAACCTGTATGGTGTTGTATTGACTTTGAATTTTTTGAATGCTGGTGAGCAAACAGCAGCTGCTGAGAGACACTGGATTGTGGAAGGGACTGCTGAATTAAACCAGGCCACATACTTTAGAGAGGTCTTGGCTCCAGAATGGAAGTCGCGAAATGTGTTGTGTTGGGGGAGAGGTTATGCCTTTGTTTCTATAGGAAACAACAAGTTATGGTTCTCTTCAAAATTGATGAATATCAGATTTGATTGGGGGAGACCGCCTGAAAATCTTGGCTACAGACATGAAAAAAGAAACCAAGAAAGACTACAGGACAGGTGATGTATATACTGATCTCTCTACATGGGAACAGCTCTGAGACTGGATGAGACATGATAAATCTTGTTGGCTACAGAGTCCTCATGACTTATTATTACATGCCATCTTTCATATGGCATGGAAAGAGGTTTGGTTGTACAGTCCAAAAAACCTTATAAAGTTAATAGATGTCTTTTACCTGCTCAAACATAAAACAAACAAAAAATCATCTTTAATTGATTAATGCACACTGAACATTCCATACTTGTGTTAATGCATATATATGTGTGTGTGTGTGTGTGTGTGTGTGTGTGTGTGTGTGTGTGTGTGTGCGTGTGCTGCCTTTAAAAGATTATGTGTTTTCAGAAAAAAAAAAAAAGGATCAGACACCAATAAAGACAAGTAGCCCAGGTGATCCATCCTCTCAGAATGCCTCTGTTGCAGTTTCCTCAAAATTCTGCATCTAGAACTATTTCAAAGCTGCTAGATAAGATGGTCCAGCCTCACAGACTATCCATCCAAGACTTTAGATAAGCTCTATACTTTCCCATCACATAGAGACTAAACCAAAAAATTATACGGCTAGCTCTCCCAGGACTTGACCATTATCCGAATTTTCTCAGGATCCCCTAAAGATGCTAGTGCCCCAGAACAACAGGAAGCAGTCTAGAGAACATGCCTCCCACATTCCCAAGAGGTGGGGTGGGTGGTTTTTGGTTATTTGGTGGGTTATGGATGTTTGTCATTGTTTAGGGGGGTTGGTTGCAAGTTGTTATTGGTTATGGTCAGGAAAAAACCTGAACAAAGGAGATTAGATTCAGAGATCTCTTTCTGAAGGGTAAAAGGGGAATATACTATAGAAATGATGGGATAAAAGGGTGGATTGTTGAGTCTACTTTTGAGCAACCACTAGTCTCAAATATTTTACATTGGTATGGATTTTTTTATACTGTTACATACTTAAGGTTATTTTTGTTATACTGTATATATGTTTCTACTCTTGTTTAAGATATTGTACCTAGGCAACTCATTTAAGAATGTAATTTAAAGTTTTAGTCTTTGAAAGCTATTTAGGATATTAAAGACAGGTTAGTAGTTAGCCATCTATAACAATTAAACTTATAGTCTGTTGGTATATTTTCAAGGTCAAATAGAGAAGTATTTTAAATAGATGGATGGCCTTCAAACATTTCAAAGACCTTCAGAATGTGGCATTTAAAATGTTTTAATAACATAAAGCTTTTCATGACAGTGAGTCACATCTGTTCCTGGAAGCACCAATTTACTTAACAAAAGGATAGTGGGCATCAAAGAACCTCCATATGAGTTTGCCTTTTTATTGTGGCAAAGTTCGCCACTGGGCAAAGGAACTGCCCTTGCCTTGACAGTTGACAGTATGCTGTCCAAATTGGACAAACAGGATACAAAAAGGTGACTGCCAAACTTTCCCAAGACAAGACAGGACAGTCCTTCAAAATTCCTGCTTCACAGTCAGATATTGTAGGCCTGTAAGCTAAAGATAGATGTCCCAATGTTACAGAGGAACACTGGGTAACTGTCCAGGAAGCCAGCTGTTTTCTGTCATTTCTATAGTTTTGGAAGTTGTTTGCTCTACACTTCCTGTTTATTCAGGTAATATTATATCCTTCTCAGGTCTCTGATGGGGTTGAAGACTAGATAGTTATTGTTACAGTTTTCCTTGTTACCTAGTTCAGAAAAGAAAATAAGAGATGTAAATATTATGAAGCTAAGAAACATAAAAGCTCAAGTTGTTTATCTAAGAAGATGTTTTATGTTTAAAAAATATTTGTGATGGTATTACAAATTATGATAAAAATAGTTTAGGTATAAAATTTTGGACTCACTAAGATGGGATAGATAATACAGTACTTTCTCTGAACTTACCAAATACAAATGAACTGGACATTGTGAGTGTAATTCATACCTGATAATTGTTTTTATTGTATGTAGTTACACTATGTTAGAGTTAAAATCTTTCCTTTTTATTTAGACAAAAGGGGGAAAATGTTGTGGGGTATTTGTACACTGTGAGAAGATGTGTTGCTGTGATTTGTATAATAAAAAGCTGAACGGGGAAAAAGTGAGAGTGACTTTTCTCCACAAGACTCTACTGATGGGCAGCACACTGTCCTGCAACATGATCCTGAAGATGCCAAGTTGAGGGAGCAGAGTGGAGACACGGCAAGGGGGGGCTCTGCTCATCACTTCCAGTGAGCCAGCCCTTCTGAGGTTCTAGCTGCTGTGATGGGTTCTAGGTCTGGACTCTTTTCTTGGAGCCCTTAAGATTTATTGCCTCACAGGAGTTTGAGGGCAGCATCTAACCCATGCATCTTTAAAAATGGAATCCCTGGATCCAGCTAGGAGCCAGGCATTATTGTGCAAACAAGATTCCACACTTAATTTAGCACCGCACACTTGAAGATCCACATGTTCCATTTTAAAAAACCTGGACACAGTAAGGAGCCTTCATCTCTGTTTTCTGCAGCTGAATGTTTCAGAGCTGGACTGGTGTGTCTGATGGCTTGCAGTGTGCATGCATTTCCTCCTTGGGACTAAACACCACTCCATGCAGTTCTCATTTCTGCTCTTTAAGGATGCCTTTTAATAGCTAATCTTCTGTTTTAATATCTTGCTTGCTAAATGTGTTGAGATAATTAGGTGATAGACCTAGACAATTACTCTGTGGGCAGAGAGCAGACAGCTTCTCATATTTATATAAATACACATGGCTTAAATAAAACACCAACTGCCTGCGTTCAGGGCCCATATGAATCAGGCCACTTGGGAAGCTGCTGGTTTGCACTGGCTGTTTGGGCTTGTTTTGTGGTTCATTTGTTTGTTTGCTTTTCCACAGGACTGATCAGGCAATTCAGTCCTCAGTTGAAAAAACTGGAGTCCTGAATAGACTGGGCCAGCTGGAAGTCAGGCAGCAACTTAGTGTAGGTTGGAGGACACTGGCTTGTTTGGGGCTGCATGAATGGGGCTGACCTGATTCTCTTTGGGGAACCTGGCTGCTCACTGCATACTGGTATCAGCTGACCTGGGACAGGAGAAGTGCATACCCAGAGTGTCACACTGTTGCTCATGAAGGATATGTTGGCTTGGAGACGCACCCTGGTTGTACTTCACAGTTTGCTCACTCTGGAACACTGGCCTATGAGGCAGTGTTGGATTCTTATGCCTTATAGTAGGTGAAATTTACAAAATCAAGTGACTGCCTTGAAGACTTCGGCACAGTGTAGAATATGGGCAGAAATACTCTAACCCTGTATTTAGCCCTTCACTGTGGTCACTTCAGTGGCAATGACTTTACTGTTTTCTGGACAAGGTTCACTGCATTTGTGATCTCTTTAGGTGTCTTGACTTATGTCAACCCTTAGCTCTTGTGAGCTCTGCTTCTTACCCCCCGGGGCTCCAGCCTGGAGAGCTTATCATTGTCTGCCTCATTTCTGCCCTCTGAAGTATAACCTACACTGTGCTAGGAGGAGCTTCAGTAACGAAGAGCCACAGACCTCTCCAACATCAAGGGCTCTGTGGGCCACTCTCCCAGGAAACACAAGAATGCTTGCTCCTCCACCTCCCAGGATGGAGCTCCCTGAAGCCTAGGCACCAAGACACCACTGCCACTTTTGCCCTGAATCGACATACCACAACACACACATATATACACATATAAATATACATACATACAAAGACTTATATACACACATATACACACACAAACACACATATACACATTCAAATATACACACATACATACAAGCACACATACACACACAAATACACACATATATACAGACACATACACACATATACATACAAACACACACATATATACAGACACATACACACATATACATACAAATACACACATACAAATATACAAACATACATATACACACGTGCATACATATATACCATACATACACACATGTACAAATACACAAACATTATACACACAAATACATATACATATACATACACAAATATAAACGTTACACATACATATACATACACACATCCAAATATACAAACCTTACACACACAGATACACACACCATGCACAAACACATACATACATACAAATATGCACACATATCTACATACATACACATTTACACATATACACATCACACATATACACACATGTACATACATCTACATCCACATGTGGTGGTATTGTGTTCCCCAAAATATTGTGCACCCTAATAAACTTATCTGGGGTCAGAGACAGAACAACCACAATATTAAACATGAGGATAGGCAGTGGTAGCACACGCCTTTAATCCTAGCATTCCAGAGGCAGAAATCCATGTGTTCAAGGATATAGCCAAGCATGGTGACTCACGCCTTTAATCCCAGAAAGCAAGCCTTTAATCCCAGGGAGTGATGGTAGAAAGCAGAAAGACATATAAGGCATGAGGACGAGAAACTAGAAGCATTTGGCTGGTTAAGCTTTTATTTTATTTTATTTTATTTTATTTATTTTTTTGGTTTTTCGAGACAGGGTTTCTCTGTGTAGCTTTGCACCTTTCCTGGAACTCACTTGGTAGCCCAGGCTGGCTTCGAACTCATAGAGATCCGCCTGGCTCTGCCTCCCGAGTGCTGGGATTAAAGGCGTGCGCCACCACCGCCCGACCTGGTTAAGCTTTTAGGTTTTGAGCAGCAGTTCAGCTGAGAGCCATTCAGATGAGGACACAGAGGCTTACAGTCTGAGGAAACAAGATCAGCTGAGAAGTTGGCCAGGTGAGGTTAGCTGTGGCTTATTCTGTTTCTCTGATCTTCCAGCATTCACCCCAATACTTGGCTCAGGTTTGATTTTATTAATAAGACTCTAAGATTCATGCTACATCCACACATCACACACATATACACAACACATACATGACCTTTCAACTTTATACTGGCATCAAATGGTCAATAAAGACTTGCAGCCTCGCTTTTCTTGTTGGCTTTGCTTGGTGGGTCACATCCCCGTCACTATTCACTGAGTTGTGTCATGTTCCCAAGGTGAAACGCTTTTGGAGCAGACAAAGTTTCATACACACATGTTAGCCAAAATTTAATACTACATGGGGTGGGGATACAAAGGCCTCCTATGCAGAAGGAAATTTCCATGTAAAAGATGAAAAGGCTTGCTCATGTTCACTTCTTGGGTACATCTCTCAAAGAACAAGCTTTGGCATGTGCAAAAGGTTCACCCGGGCCGAGTTACTACGCACAGCTGTTCTCTTCCTTGTGCGATGATGGGGGGCGGCGTACGATCCTCAGCAGGGCAGTATGTCTGTGGTGATGTGTCACTCAAGGTGGACATGACCATCTGGAAGCAGGAACTCGGGCAGCTCCTCCTGCCACCCAGGAAGGGTGGGCCAGGCTTCATGTGGCCCAGGGATCTGGCTTCCTTCGGCCAGAAGTCTCCAGCTGTGTTTTGACAAATGCCCGGAAGAAGTGGTTCCTAAGGCCTCAAGGCTGGAGGAGGCTGCGCCATCTCCTGGGGATCTCTTGTACCACGTCTCCAACCCTGGCCACAAATGTCTCTTCCTCAGTCGCCTTTGGAACTGGTCCTCTTAGTCTGGACAGTGACTCCTATGGGTCCTCAAACTCCTGGTTATCTGTGACCAGCTTCGGGGTCTGAAGTGATGGCTAATACCAGACATCTGGCTGGCTAAATCCATGCCAGTCAGAGGCATTGTGCCCTAAGAGGCAGTTTTCAAAAGAAAAAGTAATTCAGAATTCTGGAGAAATAAGACACTCTTAAAGGCAACCATCGAGATCCTGCTGTAGACACATTTGTCCTTCAAGTTCATCTTGAAGCCCTGACCTAAAACACCTCAGAATGGGACCATATTTGGAAACAGTCTGTAAATTGATTTAGGTAAAATAAGGACATGCGGGTTGCTGGTCTGAAGGGTGTCTGTGTGAGAACAGGAACTCTGGACATAGAAGCAGACACTTACACAGGGCACAGTGGAGGGTGGTGTGACACTAAAGGTCTCCCAGCAGCCAGAGCGGCCCAGGGCAGAGTCGCCGTCTAGTGTCAGAAGGAAGCAACCAGTATACCCCAGTCAGGGCCTCCAGAGCTGTGAACCAGTCATGTGCACTGTGTGAGCCCACAGGGATGGTCCCGACTGGTTACTCTGGCCACAGTGATTTCACAGTCTCCATAGCTCACATGGTGTCTGTCAACTGGTAAGTTTCTGCTGACCTGGATAACTAGAAGGTTCTTTCTAAGACCATAGAGCAGTGGTTCTCAACAAATACTGCAACCCTTTCCAATAGTTCCTCATGTTGTGGTGACCCTCAACCATAAACTTATTTATATTGCTGCTACTGTTATGAATCATAATGTAAACATCGGTGTTTTCCATTGGTTTTAGGTGACCTCTGTGAAAGGATGATTTGACCCTCACAGGGGTCACGAACCCTCAGGTTGAGAACCACTTCAATAGAGCATCAATCCCAAAGTCCACAGGTCTTCAGAAATCTCTGCCCAGTAGGGATTATATGACCCCTCTTGTCTAGCCCAGGCCCAAGGCTATAACTGCCTCCTGAAGGAACACCTGACAGACAGCTGGCCTCATGAGATGGAAGTCTTCCATGAACATGAACATTGCTGGCTGCATGTGAGACACGGGAAGTTCTGATGAGCATGGGAGAAGCTAAAGGGTGGGAGTATCTCCTGGCAACTTCCTCTCTCCCTCTTTGAATTCTGGGTAACATTCGTGTTGCCTTGGTCCCCAGAAGCTGGCCACAGTAGGACTCAGTATGTGATTTGCCCATGAGATTCACAGAAAGGTGAGTCACATAGCTTCCCAGGAGGAAGCCACCTCCTGGCAAGTGATACAGCCAGAGTGCACACCCTGGCTGGATCCACAGTTCCTGTGCTGGGCTCTAGGCTTACGGGTGCCTATGCTGGGTCATGTGTTTACAATATAGGTTTTCTGTTTCTATGACAAAAACCCAAGGGAAAAAATCAACTCAAAGGAAGAAAGGCGTGTTTTGTTTTACAATTTCAAAGGTTCCAGCCCATGTACATGTGGTTCCATCGTTTCTGGGCTGTGATGAGGCCGAATGCCGTGCATGGTAGAAAGCTGCTCACATCATGGCACGTGGGAGACAGAGAATGAGAGGAAGGTGCCCCAAAATACCCACCATGATATTCACCCAACAATTCATTTCCACCAGGAGTCCTACTTCCTACAGGTCCCACCACCTTCCACAGTGTCATCAATCAGGGACCAAGGCTTTAGCAATGACCTTTTGGAGACATGTCTGGATCCTGTCTCTGAAGTCTAACCTGTGGTAACATAGGATATGCCCAAATCCAGGTGTCTCAGCCTTGACCTATAACTGGTGGGTGATTCCAGGGACCTGTGTGTATACAGCACATGGTAGCCAGGGAGGTGGACAGGAGCCATGTTCCTCTCTGAGTCCAGCCTACAAGAGTCTTTCTCACTTATCCCTCCTGGCATTGGCTACAGGCCTTGGTCCTGGGCAAGACAGGGGCTGGTATCTTTGAGCAGCCCTGGAATGCCCAGGTCAGGGTGCTGCCCATTTGGCTCACTCTCTGCACTGTGGGTGAACAGGGCCTGACATCTGAGCGATCATCTGAGTTTGGATCCATGTGTGCAGCTGGTCTTAATTCTCCCATCATTTGAGTTCACACCACAGTGACAACATTAGGTATTTGGGGACTCTTCCCCTAGACCATGGGAATATGCATCTTCAAGCCTGAAGGTCAGAGGCTGATGAAGGCTATGTCTTGTAAGGGGAGAGAACTACTTGAGATCCAGCCATCTCAGAGCAGTTGGTATAAGTGTTCTCAGTAGTTCAGATGAGACTAACCAGCAGAACGGGACCTGGACTCCTGTGGAAGACATTCAGCAGGCATCGGGGAGGCTCTCTCATCGTTCTAGTGCTCACGCTCTCCTGGCAGACGAGAGCCATTCATGCGGCCTCACCCACATCTGCTGATGGTCTCTGTGTGCAAGATTGGCCATGGGCTCTGGGTTCTATTGTCTGTAAGTCAGAACCATTGAACTAGACAGCTGGGGCTGCAGCCCTGGTCCCGCTGTCATCAGTGCAAGTCTGGCTACTATCACTATGTGTCCTCCACAAGCCTCAGGAACCTTTGGTGAGGAGCAGATGATGGGGTGTGGTGGGGAAGGCAGTTAACATAACAAAGGCCACCAGTGCGGAGTCCCCCGCCCCCTGTGAGTTTGGGACTGACAGATGCTCTTAGCTCTGGCCCTCTCTGACACCCGCCTCTGACAGCCCTTGACAGTGTTCTCAGACTTAGAGCAAGGTCCTTCTCTGTCTGCATGAATGCACTCAGAGCAGATGCTAGAAAATGGGAGTCAAATGCACCTTTTTGTTACTGCTTTTCCTTTTATGTGAGTACCGTGTGTGACGTAAGGGGTATAACTGCTGGGAAAGTGTTAATTGTGTTGAAGTCTGATGATGATAAGTTGAAGCTCGAACTCTACCCAGAGCCTGCTGCTCCTTTGTTTGAGAAAATTAAGAATTAGGGAACAGGAAATGACATAGTAACCACATGTGTGCACATACAGAACACACAGCTACACACTTACATAGACAGATGTGCAAATGTATGCACAACATACATAGTGCACAAGTACTATGCACAAACTCTCATCTGCATATCCACATGCATACCTACATGTGCACATACATTTACACACACATGTACATGGGCAGATATATGGACATAGTGCTTGTGACATGATTTCCACACCACACACATCAGTCTTCAAAATGACAGTGGCAAGGTCTTTGAGGACATGCATTTGATAGACATGGAACTGAAACACAAGTTCAGGCCTTCCCAGGGGCCCATCCAGGGAGGTGTGGAGGTTGGATCTACATCCTACTTGTTCTGTACCCTCTCAACTTTCTTTAGGAGTACCTGTGTCTGGAGACAGGTATTTTCCATTATCTGTGCTGCATGGAAATACCTGTGTGTCTTTGGAGGGATAGATGAATAAGCTATGACTTGGATTCAAATGGAAACATGATGCCAGAGGTAAAAAGAACATAAATTGACATGAATAAGTCTCAACAGCACACATCAGACAGGAAGATGGGGGGTGGGGGGCGTGTACTAGCATTTATGAGAACAGACCATTGCTCCTGTATAAGCCCAGCCTCACACATGGGCTGAGGAAGGCTTAGGGACATCTTTATTCTAGGCCCAAATCAAGGGGTTGGAAGAGTGTTGAGTTGTGCATTGACCTCAGAGTACCAAAGCCTAGAAAGCCAGAAAGAATAGAGTGCTATTGCCTCCCAAGATGTTTTATTAAATAGCAAGTAGCCATGAGCCAATCAGAAATTCATGGACATGAGTATAATGACCATGTGTTATCCAAGAAAGGTCAGATGAGTGCCTGAAATCCTGTGCTTATAAAGGCCAGAGGCCCATGTAGCACCCTGGAAAACACCATCCAAGTGGTCAAAGAATGCGGATTTACCTTCCTGATTCAGGTATGGCTACCTGAGTGTTTCCATGCATCAAGGTAGTTTAGAAGGTAGTCTGAAAACTGCATCTGAGACTCATTTATGTCTTGTGCAATGCTTCTCAACCTACCTCACGCTGTGACCTTTTAATATAGTTCCTCTTAGATGACCATTAGAAAGGGTGGTTCAACCCCCACAAAGGGGTCGTGATGCACTGGTTGAGAATCACTGGTCTAAGGTGAGTGGCATATTAGGGACCAGCTACTGGACTGTTTCCTATAGGCAGTCACAGGCCATGTAGATTTTCTTTTCATAGTTTGGTCCTCTACATGACAACTTGTGATATCATGTATAAAGCTATGACACTGAGTCTTTGCAGGGTAATTTTGGGAGATTCTAGATTATGGATGAGCATGTATCCCTTGAATTAAGTCCGCGTGAAGCTATAATTTCTGAGCTGCTGTTGCCATATTCTGTAGCCTCCACAGTTTAACTTAGGAAAGCTATCAACTTTAAGAACTATCTTAACTTTCAACGAGAAGAGAAATATGGGACACAAAGAAATACTTCATTCCTAGCTGCCTGGTAGAGTACCTCCCAGCCCTGAAGATCAAAGGAACAAAGAGTAAACACACATACTTATCCATCTATCCATTCATTGACATGTCTAGCTACCCATCCACACAACTACTCATTCTTCCATCTACTGTCTATTGCTTACTCATCCATTGACTTGCCAATCCATCTATCCTCCCTTCATCCATCTCTTCATCCACCCATCCATAAAACACATCAATCTACATATGCACTCAACCATGCATGGATCCATTCATCTGTTTACCACCTATCCAACAAAGATCAACTGAGAATGGATTAGGAGTACACACTGGGCTGCTACCCCTGGACAGACATGGCTCCTGTGTTTATGACTGTTCAACCTGAAGGGCTTACAAGATCACAACCCATTTTTATCCTGTCGCAGTTATAAAGAAACAGAGGTCAGCAGGAATCACATGATTAGTTTAGTGTTACCAGAGTATTAATGACAAAGCCAAGTGTTCCAGAACTTCCTCCATGACTCTTGCCTCTACACATCATATTCCATCTGTATTCCACATAGGATCAGATGAAGATTCACAGAAGTATGTGAGGTGAAGACTAATGGACTTCCCAACACTTCCCAAGCATTTGCTTCACGCCCCTGTGCTCTGAAGTTTCAATTCCCACAGTTTAAATTACCTACACTCAACCATAGTCCAAAAATATTAAATAAAATTCTAGAAATTAATTCATTAGTCTTAAATTGTGCCATGTTCTAAGACGTGTGATGGAATCTTGCCCTGCCCAGCTGTCCCACTTTGGGATGTGGCTGAGCATTTTGTCCAGCATACTCAGGCTGTATATGATACCTGCCCATCGGTCACCTAGCAACCATCTCCATTATCTGATCAACTGCTTCTGTACTCAGGGCTTATACTGAAGTCACCCCTCTCACACTTAATTGTGATCACAAAACACAGGGGCCACAGTGCTAGTGATCAAGATGGACCAAAGGGAAGCCAAATGCTTCTTTTAGGTGAAATGGAAAGAGTTTTTGATTGATAAAAGATTGTATGCTGAGGTTGGTAAGATCTATAGCTGGACAGAGTCTTCTGTGCATGGAACTATGAAGAAACACAAAGAAAATCAGGTTCAGTTTGCTGACATACTTCAGGCCAAAGGAATTCTATCTACAGTGTGCACTGTGTGCTTGGTTCCATGGCGAAGACAGGAAAGGACAAGTTGGTGCTGGTGGACATCCTTGGGACCCCCCAGTCTTGGAACACATACTCCCATGGGGAAAAGGTGGAGTCACTATCATTTGCTAAATTTTAAATCAAATTTAAGGGACTAAAACTTTAATTCCCCCCTCGGTGTCAAGGTGGTTCTTACTTTGTTTTCTGCGACAGAGTGTTATGTTGCCTTTATGCCTTTAGCTCCACAGTGCTGGGCTTTCAAGCATGAGACAGCATACTGGTTTATACCGTGATGCATTTCACACTCAAGGCTTTGTGCTTGCTAGGCAAACACTCTGCCAACTGAGCTACCTTTCCACCCCACCCCCAAAGATAGTTTTTATTGAGATATCAAGCTTTTCCTACAAATGTTTCTCAGTGCCTGTGCCTGGTGGGGCCCCAAGTGTGTGACTCAGTGACTGCAAGACCTCCCATCATGGCTCATGACACCCCGATTGTGTTCGGAGAGCTTGGAAATCCAACTAGGAGGACAGGGTCTCTGTGCTTGCAGACTGAAAACTGTGCCCTTGGCCTCTTTCACAAAGTAGATCCCCTGTGGCCTCATCGTTTGATGAGAGTTGTGCTGTTGACACCCAGATGAAAAGCACGACATAAGCGGGGATGGCTGTTCTCAGAAGACGACCTAAAGCTATTCAGGTTTCCTTCCAGGAGCCAGCAACCATCTCTGCCTGCACCGTGCCCTAGGAGACCTGCGGAGTTTCTCATGGTGGCATCAACCCTACACTATGTTCATTTGTGTCACGGAACACGGTGTGGCTAAGATCCTCATGGGACCCCAGACTGAGGTCTGAGACATTATAATGCCCCATTGGTTTCCAGTGATTATGGGGAAGGGCCTAAATGAAGTTGTACTGCAGTAGAGAGGCTTCATGGGAACATCACTGGTTACCCTTTGGGGGAAACTGCTTAGCATATGACCCAGTGAACTGCTGTGGACATTGTGCTCCCTTTTCAAGGCAGCAGCTTGACTACCACCTTGATGGCCCCTGTTGGAGACAGAGTATTAAGTGTCTACAAAAGGGTGGGAATGGCCCAAACAGAGCCCTCAGGGAGTCTTGGGGCAAGTTGGGGCAAGACAAGGAAAAGCACATCTGTTTATAGGTCTTAAGTGGGAACTAAGGACATCGTTGAGGGTTTCTTCTCACAGGCTTCTGTGTTTATAGCAGGAAATGGAAAACACACAGAGACCACTTTGATGACCTTGTTCAAGGTCCTGCATCCTCATTCTGATGTGATGTCGATGGAGAATTTCCATTCAGGCTCCAATATTAGAAAGTAAGTCGATGCTAACTCCTTTTCACCCAGGGTCTTAATTCTGGAAAGCAGGGCAACTCCAGACACAGATATTCGCAGAGCCTTCCAATTTGTCTGCTTTTCCATCTCTTCTTCACATCTGTTTTCCCTACCTTATCCTTTAAGTCCTGGTAAATTCCTGGCAACTCACAGAGGATTAAGTCACCCTAATTTCAGGCTCCTATCAAGTTCAGAAGAGATGTGTAAGTGTGACCCCTAGTGGCTGCAGCGGAGGCAGCAAGATGCACCACGGAGAGACTGAGATCATTGCAGAGCTGTGCCCAAAAAAAGCAGATCTTGCCATGGCCTCCCAGTGGATCTTTCTTTGACAGCCAGGACCAGGCCTGCAGTATGCTTCAAGTTATTCTGGCTGCTCCGCTATAGAAAAATCATCTGCTAACATTCTTTTGGACCAGGCTCAGGATGGGCAATCTCCCTGAAAAACCCTATAGTCCATTTTCATCCATTCTGGTCCTTCCTTCCTGCCTGTACAGGAAAATGTTTGGGAGTCTCAGAAAGTCCTTTTTAGACTCTACTATCATAAGAAAATGCCTGTTACTCAGGAGGCATCTTCTGTGTGAACCTGGGTGGAATTAGTGCCTGAAGACAAATGTAGCCTTTTGTTGGGGTTCAGTTTTTAGTGTTCAGAGGACAAATGCACATTGGAAATCCCAGGCATAGCTATCCCTAGAGAGATGGGTGTGGTGTGGTGTGGCTATGGCTAAATCACTAAGTCTGTTTATGGCTGTTGCAAATGAGCCATCTCATGGGCAAATGCGGGTGGATATTAGTACTATATTTGACCCCCATTGTTGAAAAGCTTCCTTACAGGCAAAGGACACAAATAGACATTCTCCAGAGGGAATACACAGTGCCTGGAAGATGTGCCCAGATGTATGGGAATCAGTATCAGCCACAGTCCCCTCTGGAAGGCCAGTAATGTGGGAGGATCAAGGCTGGGGTGGAGGGATGGATGCTCTGGGGTGGCATGGACTTCCTCCAACTTTTTGGAGCAGATAAGTTTTCTAGGAGGAAAGATAAAGGACAGCTGACTGGGACTGGTGCCAATGTGCCATGGGAGGGATAATGTCCTAGATGTGTGCTGGGAGCCACTGAAAACCAAGGAGAGTAGAGGCTGGCCTGAAGGTGCCAGAGATGTTAGGGAGGTAGATATTGAGGAGAATCTCCTTTGCCTTACCACTAAGTAAGGTAGTCCTTGGTAGTTCTCATCCCACACTGGACATGTTGCTATGGTGGTTAAAGACCTCAGGTCTGCATACTGTAAGCTTAGCTTTTCTAATAACTCCTCAGGTCTCCTCTCAGTAGGCCCACCCTTTATCCACAGGGGGACAAATGCTTCTGGACCCAACATCAGAACCAGCAGTTCAGTGGAGGGTAGTTCCAGCTGTGCTGGCAGGAAAGAGCTGGGCCTTTTCCTTCAGACGCTGGTAGCACATGTTACAAGACTGATGAGAAGCCTTTCATGCCACTTCCAGGCTTTCCTCGGCTCTTTGCAGCCTTCCTTCCCCAGCTCCAAAGAGCTGTGTGAGATTTCAGTATAAAAACTCCATCTGACTCTAGAAACCACAGCTTCAAACACGTTCTCCCAAACAGCCCAGATGTCCCATGATTTGCTCCACCCGGCCCAGGGGCGGGGAGACCAGTGGAGGGATAGTAAATTAGGAATAAACTTTCGAAATGTGTACTTACATCCACAGCCTGCCCTCTAATGAAGTTACAGTGACCTGTAGAAACCTGGTCAATGTCAGCGGAGGACAAATGTGATAAATGAGGCCACCTCCTGTGCCTCTGTGATTGATACCCTTCCATCCTACACTGGGTTCTTGGCTAGAGCTAAAGTAAGCCAATCCTATGAATTTGTCAGCAAAGCTAAGAGAGGTCAGGTCCTAACTCCAAAGGTTGTTCTCGGGGGCCTGTGGTCCGGGGAGACCTGAACCCTGGGGGATTTTATAGTGATGTGTCTGCTCAAAGCAGAAGGGCTAGAACTCCTGGCGGGACTAGGAGGATCAATGTGGGTCCTGTGTGTTAGTTAGGAACCCATGTTCCCTAACTGGGAAGTTGTTTACATGCTTCTTTCAAAAGCCTGTTGACAGGAAAAGGCATAGCCTCAAGCAAATATCATCAGCTTACACACGTGTTCCTACACACAGGCACTCATGCACACACACACACATGCACACAGGGTTATATCCAGCAGCCACTATCTTTCCTTTTCAAAATCATACATATTTCATTAAGCTTCATGCAGAGTGTCTTCTGATTTATGGTAATTGTCAACAAAAGCAAAAACACAGACAGTTTTAACCCTGCAATAGCGGGGAGTTAACTGGCATGGAATCATGCTCTTTTCTTTTCCTTTAAAGTGGGGAGGAAGCTCCCAGACACTCCACCAGACTAACCTCTGGGGGCTCCCATGCACAGAGAGGATTGTCACCCTAATTGTGGTGCAGTGTGGTGTGTGGTGGAGCCATATAGGATATCGTCCGGGCAGCCCGTGAGCTAAGGCCTGGAGGACTTTGGCTATGACTCATTTCCATATCAAACCCAATTTAGATGAAACGTCTTGGTTTAAAAAAAAAATACAGTGCATCAATAGCCCCTTGATTAGATTTTCATCTCTTGAGCAGACAAATATGAATATTTATTACCATGAATGCAGATTTTTCTCTTTCTATTGCTCTGATCTTGAATATTATCCATTACTAATTTTTATGAAAATTTGGTCAACATAATGTTTTCACATAAACTGACAGTTCTTGAGATAACCCAGTTATTGTCTGGTTGAAAGTGACAGCTTCCGCTCATTCATGTGTTAACGAGGGATTAAATATTGTTTTTCATTCCCATAATCTAGGATGGACTGGAAATTAAAAATTGAACATTGTATATTAGCAGGGCTTGAGGACCAGAATTTGTTTGCATTCACTTAGGGAAGATCTGGAAATTAGCAGCTTAACAATCAGTTCCTCTTATGCTGCTGCCAAAGGCGCCTCATAAAGCACTGCTGACATTTCTCAAATAAATTCATTTCTCTACCTGCAGCACCCTAATGAAAAGACTCCCACCAGCCAATAAACCACAGGGAACAAGACAACCCTTGGTCAAAAAAGTAAAATCACAAATAATTTTTACTGTCTTTATGTCAAGATTATCTCCCCCCCCCCGCCCCCGTTGTCTGCCAAGGACAAACTGACTTCTCCAGGGGATGATGGCCTAGTCCACGTCATGATCATCCTATCTGTGGGAGGCAGGAATACGGTCACACGTCTCCACTAGAAGTTGCCCAGGGAGGAGCCTGTTCACATACTGCTACCCGACCCTGCTCCTGGAAGGTGCTCTTTCCACCAGTACGATGTCACTAGCAGCCACACCTCAGCTGGTGGCATTGTGATGCAGTTTTTCTCTTATTGCTATGGCTGGATGGCCAAGATGGAAGTGTGGATTTGATGACATTTGGGATTTAAAAAAAAATCTCATTATGGTTTTAAAATACGTACTAAATTCCACTGATCCATCTACCAACTCACCCACATATCCACCCATCTACTTGTCCATCCTTTTACCTAGTCACGTATCTACTCACCTCTTGATCCATCCATCCATTTACCCATCTATCCACCAACTCACCTAATCACCTACCTACACCTATCTACCCACCTACCCATTCACCTACCTACTCACCCAACCACTCAAATACTCACTTGTTCATTCATAGGTTCACTGACCCATCTATCCATCAACCCATCTATCCACCTACCCACTCATCTATTCATCCACTCACTCACCAGCCACCCACCCACCTATCTGTTGGTCTACTCATTCATCCATCAATCCATCCACCCACCCACCCATCCATCCATCATCTCCTTGTCTATCTATCTACCCACTGAAACACCCATGTACCTACTCATCCACCTATCCATCTACCTACCCCAATCTACCTATCCATTCATCCACATACCCATCCATCCACTCACACCCAAATCATCTATCCATCTACTAGTTAATCCATCAATCTACCCACCCATCTATTTATCTATTCATCCATATGCCCACCTACCTACCCATCTAATCATCCACCCATCCATCCATCCATCCATCCACCCATCCATCCATCCACCCATCCACCCATCCACCCATCCACCCACCCATCCATCCATCCATCCATCCATCCATCCATCCATCCATCCATCCACTCACCTAGTCTTCCTGATTTCTCTGGTAATATTTCATGAGTTTTAATTTATTCTTTGATATGATAGAGGATGTAGCATAGATATATTTCTCAGAAGCTAACTTGCCCAAGTACTATCTTTTGGAAGTACTAGGAAAAAGACATTTCTAGGTTAGATGTGACCATGGTCAGTATGATGAATGAATTTTATTCCTCCAAAACTTGTATGTGAATCTCTGAGCTGAAGGTCTCTCAGAATGCGGCTGTATTTGGAGAGAAGGTTTTATATAGGGCACTAGGGGTGGGCTCTTATTAATAGAACTGGTGTCCTTATAAGAAGGACTTAGGACTCTGTTACATCTAAAGGGATGACTATTTGAGGACACAGGGGGAGGATGTCATCTATAAGCAAGGAGAGAGGCCTCAGGGGACCTGTGGGAACCTCTACACCTCAGTCTTAGATTTCAGCCTCCAGGGTTGGGCAAGGGTGAGTCTGCTGCTCAGGCCACTGTCAGTTACAGGGTCAAACTGTCACCACTTCCTCCTGCCCTCGGCAAGATGGATAAGAAAGGCACTAAGGCATTTCACCCATGGACCTCAATAGTTTCAGGTAAATTTGAGAAGCATATGATTTCAATTAGTTGTTGTAATTTTTCATCAGTTTACAAAGAACTGGATCTATGATGGAATCTTCGAACAGAATTTGTTTTTGTTGTTTCTTCCCCACCTCGTGTTTCTCTTCCTCCCTCGTGACTTCATACTTTTAAGGCTTCCTTTGTATTTTACCTTATTTTTTGTATATGTACACTGATGATTTTTAGGTTCAATGGGACAAATGGTTAGGTCTATAGCAGGTATGTTTGTTAGAGAATGACAAGTTGGAGAGATGAGATCCAACTTGGGTTTAAAGTCACTTAAGAAACAGAAGCACACTTTATTCCCAAGAGAGAAAGGTTCAGCTACAGGCCAACCAGTCACTGATACTGCCATTTCTAGACAGGACAGGGGCATCTCTGACTTCTGAGTACTATGGGTTGATTCATATCTTCCCCCCCCCCCAAAAAAAAATGCTTCAACCCTAGCTTTCAGTACCTAAATCTGTGTGGAAGTAAGACCTTGGCATATGTAGTCACATTACAATAAAGTCATACAAAGTAAGCTAGACCCTAAATCCAACATAGATTTTTCTTAATAAGAAGGGATCTGGGCAGTGGTGGTGCACACCTTTAATCCCAGCACTTGGGAGGCAGAGGCAGGTGGATATCTATGAGTTTGAGGCCAGCCTGGCCTACAGAGCAAGTTCCAGGACAGGCACCAAAGCTACACAGAGAAACCCTGCCTCAAAAAAACAAAAAAAGGGGGGAGGCATAGATACACAGATAACCACATAGCAATAAAGGCAGAAACTGGGGATGTGTACCCACAAGCTAAGGAGTGATGCATTAATTATTTTTCTCATAGCTGTTACATGATACTCGATGGAGACAACATAAAGAGAGGGAGGAGTTTCTTTCAGCTCAAGGTTTCTAGGCATTCAGATCATGGCTACTTGGCTCTGTGTCTAAGCCTGGAGTGAGACTGAGTATCAAAGTAGCAGGTGTATATAGCAAAAGCAGTTCTTCACTTAATGAAGTACAAGAAAGCGCCAGGTTATTCCTATTTCCTCTTAGCAGGCCCCACAATCCACAGTTCCATCTTATCTCAATACTCCATTCAAGGTTGACATTATGAGCAGATTGACCGACCATCCATTGATTAGGCCACAGCCCTCATGATCTAAGCTTCACCAACACCAGAGATGTTCTTTACAGGCAAGTCTGGGGTTTTGCCATGCAGTCTAGACTGTGCTCCTCTTGGCAGGCCACACCAGCTAGGTGAGAACTGATATGTGTTCATGTTTAATGAAGGGTCTACAGCTTTGCTATGGGCAGGGGTAGCAATGATACGTTAGACCCAGGTGCTACATGACTGCTGTGTTGTGTGCCCTTCCCTGCTGATAAGGTGCAAAAGTATATCAGTTGCAGCAGAGTATTTAGGTAGGCACACAGTTGCTTGTTTGTTGGAGAGCACTCACCCGTTTGCAGGTGGACCTCAAGTGGGCATGCCCCCATACCTTGTAGGGCAAGATGGTCTCTTTACTTGTGTGCAGTCAACACATGATTATTGGTGAAAGTATTAAGGCAACTCTATGTAGTTAAAAGGGAAGTTTATTTTGTGGGGTAACTTACAAGTAAAGGGATAGGTCACAGGGTCCGGGAAAGGTGTAGCGCAGTCCAGCGGTGTTCTCTGGAGAACTCTGCTCGGTCTACCTCCAGCATCCAGGATCCAGGAACCAAGAGAGCCAGCACATCTGGATCTAGGGTCTTAAGTGCTCCTGTCTTGGCTCCGCCTCATAGGCGTGACAGTTACCAGAAGCCTCAATGGGGGTAGTACTTCCAGGTTGAAGCTGGAACAGCTACCCACTACAGATGATATGAGCAGGCAGTGTGAGTGGGTGATGTGGGTCAGCATCTGTTCCGGTGATTTCCTTTCCTCTCTGTACGCAGCTCCAGGCTTCCCAGACAGAAGCATCACAGTAGGCTTTCCAGAATACTGTGGACTGAGTGCTTCCCATCCCTCCAGACCTCAGTTTGCTAAATGAAAACTAACTTCTGTACCCAAGCTCACAGGCTCCATGGACCCACAGGAGCCAGGAGCCGTCCTGCCCATGAAGATACTGGCCAGTTTGCCCCCTCTGCTTCTCCAGGGGAAAAGGGCAAAAGATGTCACTCCTGGGCCCAGCAGACAGTAAGTCATGCATGTCCCTGCAGTTGAAATACACATTATGCCTATTTTTATAAAATACATATGAAAACGTTAGGAAAGAACAAGGGGTGGGTGGGTAGCCACCATCAGATGTGACTTACTTCATTTTACGTGACTATTTACCTTGATATTGAATAAAAATTGAATTTGTTACTATGGCAACTGCTACATCATATGGTTGCTCTCTGCCTCTGAGTCACGGGGGAGCACGAAAGGCCCATGTGACACCAGGAGCTTGGTGTGCTCTGTGGTGGTTCAGGAGAGAAAGGTATTCACAATAAGCTCATATTTGCCCATACAGCAAGTGCAGTTAATTACATGAGGCACATTCTGGTGCGATTTCCTGTACCATATAGAACAGTGGGGGCTGGAGATGAGAAGCTGCTGCGGTCCTCTGGTCTGTCAAGTCAAAGCTGAACATCAGAACTGGGACTCAGCCCAGGGATGGGCTGCTGGGAACCTCAGCTTCTGTCTAGTCTGCTCACCACTCATGGGGGCTGTGAGGGGCTGAGCACGGAAAAGGGAGGTGGGGCCCTGATATCTAATGCAATTTCATGCAGATTTCCCTTTTCAAACACAAATTAGGAGTACTGACAAGTCAACAGTCTTTTCTCAGGCCTATGCACTTTTGCATTTAAGAGAAAAAAAATTGGCTTCCTTTGTCAGGAAATGCAGATTAGAATGAAATGAAGAGAATGTGTGTGGAATGGCGATGAGAATTCTGCAGGAGATGAACAAGCAGCACTCCTGATCCGACCCCCAGAGGGCAGCTCGGGCTCCTTCACTGTCCCCCATCCCTAGCCAGGGCCCAGTCTCTGCTCCTAAAGCCAGAAAAGGGGAACTCTCAGTGAGGAGCAGAAGGGGCTTCTGGTGGGACCTTATGCAACGCCCTGACGTCTGCTCTGTCTTGGGGAATGAGTGTGCAGCCTGTGGACTTCCCAGGTTCTCTGAGGGCCCGTGATTCCTCGAGTACAGCACTTTACCCTCTGATCATAGCAAGCTTGTTCATAGACTGCACATGAACATGGTAAGCCACGGGCTGTTGTAGCCATGAAGTAACCATACTTATTTCTCCATGGGGTCACCAGGAACCTGTGATCAGACATGCCCACAGCATCTTCTGGAGCCCAGTTCCTGATCTCCACTCAGACACTGGCCACTTGTGTGCTTGCCACACCCATTACACCCCATCCTTTCTTCACACTCTTGAACACGTGCTGCTCACTTGGTTCTTCTGAATACCTACAGGCCGGCTAAGGTACCCGATGTAGAGAAGGGAGTTCACTAGAGCTACAGTGAGGACGGCCACCCAAGGAGAAGCACCCACGCTATTGCTCAGAAACGGCACTCACTCACTCCACATTCCAGCTGAGAACTACAGTACACACTTCCCAATGACCAATGGCCATTTGTGACTCTAATGGCCACAACACACAAACAAGGAACCAAGAGGACTGACTGAAGGTCATATTCACTGGATCTGAGCCTGGAATCTAGGAAGGCCTGACCTGTGTCCTCATATATATCCACTAGGACCTAGGCTTGCAGAATCCCCTCCTTCTGTTTACAGGCTCACTGACCATTCTTATCCTCTCCATGCAACCCACTTCTGTGAAGGGCTTCCCTGAGCTCCCCCCAGCATCAGTATACCATAGCACCCTCCTCTCCTGTATTGCCTCTGCCAGTGGCACCCAATGCTTCTCCTCTTTGGCATCTAGGTGCATCCTTCTCTAAAGGCCAGGGTCAGTTTACATTGCTTATAGTGCTCTGCCTAGGAACGACATAACATACCCTGTGGGATTGTCACATAATGTGGCACTCCACAGAGGTCTGTTATTAATTTACTAAGGGGGTCCAATGGGGATACAGACTCACTAATACAGAACAAGGAAGACACCGCTGCTGATCCTGCTGGTCGAGCTGCTGCTGTCCCTGTCCTGCTGCCCCAGGCAGGAAGGGAACCAACTGCGAGCTGCTTGACACCGCTTGACCCGGTCCTGGCCACCCAAGAGAGAGAGAGAACGAGGACTCTCCCTCAGCTCTCAACGGATCATATAGGCAAACAAAGCCACGCCCTAGGGCTTGTACCTCAAAGCCATTGGCTGAATGGAACGAATTTCCACAACAGTCACAGACACATGGTGGCTAAAGACCCCAAAGTCACAATGTGTCAGATTCAGCGGTGACTTTTCTGACCCCACCCGTCCCCACGGCTGCCTATTCACATTGGTGTAGATGTGTGGTCATTTACATTTGTATGTCTTATTTTTTAAATGTAGATGGTACAACATGATACTAATGACTCAGAGATGTTCATATATGCCACACAGCATGAATCTCCTGGTTTTGATCATGTCCTACAATTACATACATGGATCCATGGGGGAGCCTACTGGGTGAGGGTTGTGTAGGGATTCTCTGATCCAGGCTGCAGCATCTTGAATCTATAGTTATTTCAAAGGAAGAGCCCAAAAGATACTGATGAACACACTTACAACCTTTACCCCCACCCCAGGATACCTGATCTGTTTGTACACCAATGTGTCTGCATATGCGTGGATGGCTACCTTAAAGGCAGATTTCTCTCAGAGATTTCAAGGAAATCACAGAATTCCACTCATTTATTACAGTATGGTCATTTGCCTTCTTACAGTTTTATATCTTAAGTCTCACACTCCTCCTTCAAACTCTTTCCTCTTTCATAAGGCTATTTATTCCTTTCATTTACCTGCTTGGTGAGTGGCCTCCTTAACATAAATGTTGCAAGTCCAAACCCTGAATCAAAAGATCAGGTTTTACGTTTTTTAGCACAGAGGTCCCTGATGCTTGATGGTTCTGCCAATTGGTTTGGCCCAAATAATCTTTCAGGATGCAAGCTCCTCCTAGCCATCTAGCGCCACTGGGCTGGGAATGTTTCTTTGTTTGCTGGTTTATTGTGTGGATGACTATACATTGCATGGGCACATGTATATGCACATGCCACAATACTTATATGGAGGTCTGGGGACAACTTATGGGCGTCAGCTCTCTCTCTTCCACCAGGTTAGACCCAGTGACTGAATTCAGCAAGTGCCTTTAGACACTGAGTCTTCTTGCCAGCCCTTGGCTGGGATTTTTGTGAAAGCAAATTAAAACTACAACACCTCCTTCAGCGGAGTGTGCCAAGGTGGAGAAAGTGAGCCTGTTGACTCTGTACCTCTGTCTTCCTCATACCTCAGGCTTTCCATTTGCTGTGATGAACCCCCACAATGCAGGGTCTCAATCAGGCTGCACTTCATGAGAGCCACACTAGTTCATGGGGCAGAGACACCATTAGCAGCTCATGGACTTCTAACGGATTTTGGAGATGGGCACATTTGTGCCATAAAATCTTCTTTCTTTGAGTAAAATTCTGCCCTGAAGCTAGGATTAGCAGAGGCAGAAAAACACAGAGCTGGTAGCAGCGGGTTGGATGGCTGTGAAGTACAGTTGTTGCAATTGTACAGGCAAACCTCCCCAACCCTTGGAGAAGACTGGAAACTCTTTGAGGGGGTTCCTGAAAACCCACATCTGACCTCTGCCACTCTAGTGGGTGGGAGGTCTCTCCCCAGCAGGGGGCACTAGGTTCCACCAGAGTAGCTCTTGCTCTGGTGCTCTGGGTCTCCTCCCTGCTGTGACCATTGAGGCCACCATGGTGATGCTGGGCCAGGTCTGTCTGCCTTAAAGGTTGGGCAGGTATGCCTTGAAGCTCTCTGTTCATGACCACTGGAAGCAGAGCTGGAAGCAGCCCCACTCCAAAATGAGTGGGACCCATGCCTGATGGAAATCATCTAGACTGGTTTCTTAACACATTCTGAGCTTTTCTTCAGGGCAATTATAATTGTCTTCTGAGGAAACGTGGCTTTATTAATGTGAGTAATATGAAAAGTTTCAAGGTATCAGAAATAAGATTTTGAAATACATCAAAATACCACCCATCTATTCGGGATGTGTGTGTACACCACAATCTCTTCATTTTTTTTTAATTTTGTTTTGAGATATTTCTATTTGGCTTAAAAGGTTTTAATTCTGCTATCTGTCATCACACATGTGAATTACAAGTGCCTGGAGCAGATCTGTAAATGCCGTTAGATTTCTAGCAATCACACTCCGCTTTACATTACAGAGTTGGGAATTAGAAGAATTAGAAATACACTCTTTAAAAAAAATCAAAATCAGGCTTACTGAGTGAGAGAATTAAAATTAGGAAAAAGATATGATTAGCTTTCTAAAACCTTTCTCAGCTTGAACCCTTTCTTCCCGTTTTGCTACTGTAAACGTTCTCTGCCCGTCAGAGCTGCTTCCAGCCTGGAGCTGGCAAGGGATATGCCAACGGAACATGTGGAGAGCTGGGCTCAAGGCCATGGCAGTGACGCCAGCCAACTCTACAGGTTCAAGAAGCACCAGCTTTCAAAGTGGCTGCTGGTTGAGGCAAAAGGATTATAGCACAGAGATCTGAAACAAGAGGCTATCTTCAGGGAGCACCATGGCAGCATGCCGTGCTCCTCTGAGGAGGTCCCTGCTGCGAGGAGTTGCCCAGGGAGAAGACATCTACAGTGAAGCACAGGGTTCCTCCCACAACACACGGTTGGGGCTGAGGCAGCAGGCGCAGGGTTAGAGAGATCAAAGCCAGGTCATGGCCAAGAGCTGAGGCCATGTTAGAGTTCTGGTGCCTCTACAGAGATGCGCGGGTGTAGGACCTAGGGTTTGGGATTTGGGGTTTCCATATTCATAGACAGCAACACGGCCTTGGAGGAGGTGGGAAAGCTGAGATTGGTAACCTTCACGAGCCACCTCACCTGAGAACAGAGAGCAGGCACCAGCCAGCCTCAGCTGTTCTAGGGAGTGGCAGAACTTCAAGGTGGGAAGCTAACGTAAAACAGGATCCACGGCATAGAGGGTCAGCGTAACACTCCTTACATAGAAACCTCACATAGAGGCAGGGACGGTAGCTCACACCTTGATGTCCACATGTGGGAGGCTGAGACAGGAAGACTGCTGAGTCTGTGGCTAGCCTGGGCTACAGAGTGAGACCCTCTTTTAAAAAACAAAGCAAACAAAACTGAAGATATATAAAACTGAAAAATAGAAACCAAGAAAGAAACTCATATTTAAAAAAAAATCAATACTTCCTTGCTGAAGATAAAGTCATCATTAAACAAACACACATATAAAAAGCAAAACAAAGCCAAAAGCCATGATAAACCACACAAGAAGAGTTAGCCACCATGAATGAGTCTGTAGGTGTGACAGGCAGTGGTATAGAAACAAGATTTGAAAAGATTAGGAGAATGCAGATAAAATTACAGAATAAATGGGCTTAAGATAACTAAAAATATGGATGGCACAAAGCCTGGAAAGAACGCAGGAGACAACAGGAAGGCTGCATAGATCAGTTTGAAGTAACACTAAGCAGTTCTGTTTTTCATCCTAAAAATGGGGGAAAGGTGTAACCTAAAGAAAATAGAGTCACCATTTGAGTGTCATAGCATGTTGGTGACAAAGAAAGAGGGGATTTGCAGGGTCACTTGAGAAGAGGCCTCACGGGTTGGCACTGGGAGCCCAAGCTGAGGTTAAATTGGAGAAGAATGGGAGATGGAGTAGAACCTATGCGCGTGAGGCACGCTCACAAAATGCCAACTGTGTCTAGTTTCTTTTCTGCACAAGATCTTCTGAGGTAGATAGTGACCAACCTTTGCTACAGTACAGGATACGGAGCCATGGGGTAGACACTGACTGCCTGTGTGACATCATAGCACACAGAGAGAGCCACAGGTGAGAAGAAAGACTACCCAGAGGCCATCACTGCAGAATGGAAGTGGATATTTAGGATGAGGAGCACACATGTAATAGCTGTAGTGGGTAGCCATTCCAGCTTTGATCTGGAAGTTTCCAACCCCCATTGAGACTTCGGCAACTGTCACGCCTACAAGGCGGGGCCAAGGGAGGCACCTGGGGACCCGAGATCTGGATCGGGGAGCACTCTCTCCGTTCCGGGACGCTGGATGGTGGAGGTGGGCCAAGCAGAGCTCCAGAGAACACCGCTGGACTGCGATACACCTTCCCCAGACCCCGCGACCTACCTATCCCTTAATTTGTAAGTTACACCATTAAATAAATCTCCTTCCTTTTAACTACGTGGAGTGGCCTTAACAATTTCACCAATAAATAGCGAAGAAAGCCTGGACTCCTTGGTATAAGGAAAGTGCTGGAGGTCAGAGGCGGTGGGGTAGAGTAAGGTGGGTCATTGGGAGGGTGAGGACACAGATTTCCAACCTGCCAGCTCCTCCACAAGCGGCCGCATGCTGAGCAGGCCACTGTAGAGCCTATCCTCAGGCTCAGGGTGGGGTATGTGAGTACGGGTCTTATGAAAGACACTAAGCAAAGCTTGGGAGGTGCCTGACAACCAGGCCTACCTTGGTCAATGGGATTGGCCCACCCCTACATTCTAGCTGTCCTGGAGCAGCTGGAGGCCACACTGCAATAGGAGATAGGGTATTCAGTACCCAAGTGCCTAAGTCACAACTGTCACCTCCCATGAACTGCTGGGTCTTATCACACACCTGAAGTCGACTTTCTTTTTTTTTTTTTTTTTTTTTTTTTTTTTTTTTTTTTTTTTTTTTTGGTTTTTCGAGACAGGGTTTCTCTGTGTAGCTTTGCGCCTTTCCCGGGACTCGCTTGGTAGCCCAGGCTGGCCTTGAACTCACAGAGATCCGCCTGGCTCTGCCTCCCGAGTGCTGGGATTAAAGGCGTGCGCCACCACCGCCCGGCTGAAGTCGACTTTCTAAGTGACTCACACACTCAATCCAGTTTCCAGGCTTTCTGAAACCGGGTCATACCAATGACTGTGGCCTAAGTCTGGGCTGCTGGCAATAGTTGGGTGCCACCATTGCTCCCTGAGGAAGAAATTGAACTGGAAGCATAGGCTAGCCCTATGTCACCACCTGCAGACAGGCAGTGACATCTAAGCACCCAGTGTCCAGCCTCCACACTGCACGTGTTCTCCATGACATGGCCATTGCCCTTCACTTAGATATAGATGATTCTGGAAGCACCAAGACTCTTGGCTTTTTTCTTCCTCTTCACTGGCTGCCAAAGAAACAGCAAACTGCCAGAGTGTCCTCAGCTGTCACCTGCTCTGCCAATCCAGGATGGGCCACCCTGGCCTCAAGAACACACTGAAAAGAGTGACATTTGTCAGGCCCTCAGAATGTCCTCTGACATTTCTATCAGCTATAGGCTATGACTCTCCTACACTCTGCTGTCAACAACTAAGACTCCCCAGGCACTCAAGCCCTCTTAAGAGCTACCTGGAAATCCAGGTCTCCGAAAACAGCCACCAATTAAGCAGCCACTGGCTCCAGGAGCCAAAGATCTGGTTGCGGAATCTGCGAGTCTCTAAGTAGCTCCGCAAGGACAAGCCAATGTATAGCAGGGGACACTTACGAACAGGCGCTCCTTAATACTTAATTAACTTTAATGGCAAGTGCTGTGAAATTTGAAATTTCAGACACGAGAGCACAGATTGGCTTTGGTCCATGCTGACTTAGGAGTGGCTACATGCAGCTCCCGGGAGGAACCTCAGCCACTGTGACATGCACAGTTCATTACGCTGTCACTCGGCCAAGAGAGCGGCCACCAGCAAGCACTGAGAAGACAGTGTCTGGTCCGGCAGCGATGAGGCAACTGCCGCACACCCAAGAGTTTGACAGCATTGAATCAGTTCGTGGGTACATTCATAGCTCCGTGCTTTTGTTCAAACACATGTTTAAACAACAACACTGAATTCCCAAGGAAACAATGATTTCCTGGAACTTACTCATTTTCAATAATTTAGGTAATATAAGACATCATCTTTTCTGGACACTCCCATTTTTGGTTAAGTGTAAAAGATTTTTCTTGGGGAGATACTGAACTATGATTTCAAAGGTAACATAACCAGTCACTTTTGCCTACACCACACCGTTCACCAGCATCTATAAACACTGGGAGGACTGATCTCCCACCAGCTGGGCCGACAAAATGCTACTTGGATTAACAACACAATGAACCAAACATACACTCCTGGATTTCACCAGTCAACCAGCACTGTGGCACCAGACATGGAGGCATCGCATGTGAGAATACCTCTCCAGCTAACTCACCGGCCCGATTCCGCTTTGAAGGATTGTCAATCCAGATGTCTTCTCCAGCTGGTCTTTGTTGTCAACTGTGAGGGGAAAAAAATCAAAAGAAGGTGGTCAGTATAGAGAGGACATTTGAGAGTATTCTATTCTACTGACAAATTCCCCCAAACAACTGCTTGGGCAGCTGACTTAACGGAGGTGCTCTGCTGAGCAACAGGTGGGTATTGGGGACCCAATGCTTCACTCAGTCACTGGTCTGTCTCAGCTAAACACCTCGTCACTTTCTTCTTCTTCTTTTTAAAGTTATTTATTTATTTATGTATTTATGTATTTATTTTAACCCCGGCTGCAGTTTCCTCTCCCTAGCCCCATCGCCCAAAGCCCCTCTGTTCCACCTCCAACCCACTCCCCCCGTTTCTGTTTAGGAAAGGGCAGGCCTCCTATGAGTGTCAGTCAACACGGCAGACCAAGTTGCAGCAAGACGAAGCACCTCCTCATGCTCAATCATACCACAAGGAAACTTGCCCACCTATGTTCATAGCAGCTGTTTTTTAACTTTGTCTTTATGTACTCTTTGTGTCTTTCACATCCTGCATCTTGATCCCATTCATTTCCTGTCCCTCCATGTCTACCCTCTGCCCTTGCAGCACCCCCTCCCAAATAAAATTTAAGAGAAAAAAAAAAGGGAAAAAAATCTCGTCATGGGAGTTGCAGTGTGACACAGTGAATCATGCAGTAACCGTTTTGTCCACATATCTTTACCTACAAGTGTTCGTTGCAAAGAGTCATTGATGCGGTTCGAGGCCTCTGGTTTCTGCTACACTATTGATCCTGGGTCCTCACTGGAACTCCACTAGGTTATCCTGATGTTACCCTCTGTTGTGGAAATCCTACAGCTTTGGGTCTGCAGAACTGGTCCCTTCATGTGCTCCAGCAGATCACAGATGGGGTTAATGTTGGGGTGGGCCACCCCAAACCCTAGTTTTGGGCCTGGGTAGTTGCAGGGTTGGTCAGCCAGCCAGCTCCCTTGTCCTCACCCCCAGGGTGAGCTCTCCAGCATTGCCCTGGCTAGTTCACCCCTTGCAGTCGATGAGCAAGGGGCGGGGCCAGTTCTTCTGCTTTCACATCCTTGGGGTCGGTTCTCCCACACCTACACCTTCAGGGCCAGCTCTACTGTGTTGCCCAGGCATGGTGTAGGGGCCACTCTCCTGAGTGCTGCAGCAGATAAGGAGCATGGCCAGCTCTCCCACCTGCCCCAGGCATTGATGGGCATGGGGGAGGGCATTTCTCTCCCACCCATGCTGCCACATGACAGGTGAGTAATGGGGACAGCTCTTCCATGCTCGCAATATCAGGGCTGGCTCACCCATACCTCCACCAATGGGTTGACTCCATTGTGTTGCCCAGATGAGGTGCAGGGCCTGCTCTCCCAAGTGTTGCAGCTGGTGGGGGCAGGGACAGCTCTCCTGCCCTTCTGACCTCAGGGTCAGCTTTCCCACCTGCCTCAGTCATTGAGGGGCAGAGGAGGGAGGGAGTCATCTCTCTCCTACCTATGCTTCCACATGACAGATGAGTAATGGGGACTGTTTTCTCATGCTCACAGCTTTGGGGCTGTCATACACTACACTTTCTATATCATCTTTGAAAGCATGTCATTCTAGGCAGTCACCAGTCACTGAAGATTTGATGGGAAATTATATGTAAACAGACTTTACAAACTGTAAAGTCTTATTTTAAAATGGTGTAATGCTATGTATATGTATATGCCCTTTGAGAAATAACTTAAAAAAAAACTAGTACTGTATACACTTAGAAAAAGCTGCCTGTGTGCTTACATCATAGGATCCATGAGTTATTTTACTCCCTTTTAATCCATGCCCCTATCAGAAACATCCTATGATAATTTTGTTCCAACAAAAGCCTACCCTCATCTGCTCCTGACTTCACATGAGGAAGACTTTCAGAGAACAAATTCTATTTGATATCATGCCAGAAGAAATGAGCTTGGGAAACAATTAGCAGATGCAAATGAAGTCTTAGCCGTTGTAATGCCAGGGCAGCAGCCTCAGCAGCCCCCACTTCCCAGAGAGGAAGCATGTCACCAGGCAATTGACCTTGGCTTATGATTCAGTAGAAATATTCTTTTGGATAAAGCTCATGTCATTTTGTAACTAAAAACCAGAAAAAAAAAAAAAAAAGAAAACTCAGATGTTCCTGAAAACCCTATCAGTGAAGAGGGCACTGCAGTTGTGATTAGTGCAGAACAAGACGGCAAGAAAAGAGCAGTCGCCCTCACCTCTTATTGTACTACACCTGCATGAAGCTTGGGTAATGAAATTACATCTTTTAGAGGGATACAAATGAGATCCCATTACAGCCTGCCTGCCCTCTCTACCTCCAGGGCCTTTCACTGCCTTATAGAAAAAAAAATCCCCTTTTAACAAACAGACACTATTTTTTACACATAGGTAATTACCGCTGTCCTGCAAGAGCAAGGTGGGCCTAAAGCGATCCAGGATAGGGCTGAGATATTTTAGGGTACCTTCAGATGGCGGGGAGATGTGGGGTGGAGGCAATGATGTATAGACTTAGAACTTGGGTGGCAAGAGATCATTCCTTGAGGTGTAAAGCGATCAGTAGTCTCTTGTACTGTCTGGTGGCTACTAGTGAGCTAACTGCAACTTTCTAAATCGACTGACCAAGGGCCTACAGATGGGATCTATAAACACTCCAGTTCTTGCTAGAGACCAGAGATTTCAGACTTAGAGAGTTTTTTAGAAAAAACAGCGAGCCAATACATAATTAAATTGAATAATCCAATCCAGTGTCAACAAGCTCTTCCTAGAAAAGCAGGAGAGTATCTTAGGCCTGGTGGGTAGCATTCCTGGGGCTCCTTGGTGTCGCACACAGCTATCTGGGTGGTTGTTCCAGTGAGAGCTTGGTTAGCAGCCCAGGCTGAGAAGGCAATTCCTCCAAACTCCTGAGAGGGCACTAGCTAACAGGCAACTTATTCCTTGGCAGCTGAACTTGCAGACCATAGGGATGCCCTGTATAGCTATAGGAAGTGGATCACCATCACCCCTGCAGCCTGGAGATGTTGTCCTGGGAAACCACAGATAAATGCTCTTGGGTGAGGGCTCTAGGTATGAAATCTCCTCAGGAATTCTTCAACTCGGCCAATTTGGAAATTTCCATTTGATGTATACACAAGAGTGGCTTTTGATAAATAAACCTGAACAAGTTCAGTCAACAATACAAACAACTACAAACAATTACAAAGCATTCGTTACAGCTTGATTGACAGCGTGGCCTTTCAGTGTCTCACCCACCACTGCTCAGCAAAGCATTTTCAGTATACGACCACATGTGCTTAGACTCTACAGGGCAAAGCCACACAACTCACCATGCCTTTTCCAGGGACAGACCACTGTGCTTTGGATATGTCTCCCACCCCCTGAATACAGTCTGGCCAGTTCAAGACTGTTGGTATGTGAGTGAGACGTCATCTGACTTTGCATGGTCTGGTCATGAAAGCATACATGAGATTTTTAAAAGTGCAGAGCCAAGCTGGGATGTAGTTCAGTTGGCAGAGTCCTTGTTGAGCATGCGGCAAACTCTGGGATGCAGCAAGAGGTTCACAGTCACCCTCTGCTACACACCAAACTTGAGGTTAGCCTGGGCTGCATGAGAACATGCACCCTCCCCCCCCAAAAAAAATAAAGAAAGAAGACAGACAGGAAGGACCTGGTTCATTCTCAAACTAACCTAAGACCTAACCTAAGACTAGTCTAAGTGTACACTGGAATCTAAATAACGAAGTAAATAAACAATAATAAAGCATCCACCGAACACTTGCTTTGGCTGAGCTCCAAGGCCGGCTCAGTTCACAGCTTCTCTTGCTGAATCCTGGTAGCCACCAGACTACAAGCTCCGATGTGTACTCCAGAAGTGGGACAAAGGATTCCCATCAAGAGTATTGCTGAGGAAAGAGGCTGTGTCTCTGAGCCCTGGAGCCCAAGCCACTGTCATCCATGGCCTTTATCCTTAGGGTCCGTGGCAATCCATAAGGAGCAATGCCCTCACAAGCCTACCGAAGCATTGATATTTTTCGAATGGGCCACTCTGAAAACCTGGGGGTTTGAGAGCTGGCCTGACAGTCTCAGTAAGACACAGTCCATTCTTAAAGTCTGCCATTGAAACCTGAAAGCAGTAGTAAGGGGTCACTCATCGAGATTTGGGGGGAAAGTGGGTAGCAGTTGAATAGTCAAAGCCTGGAGCAGCTATAGAACTATGTGGAGGGAGGCATCTGGAGGAGGGAGCAGACTATCAGGTGTGTGTGTGGGGGGCACACCGGACAGGACACCAGGTGGAAGGGATGGGGCCACAAAGTGTGAGGGGTGGGAGAACCAGGTAGGAGCGGTGGGACTACTGAGTGAAGGGGGTGGGGCTCCAGTGGGAGAGGTGAAGGTCCAGGTAGATGGGTCTAGGGACCCTTTCATCACCCAGCAATCTCTGTTTCTAATAAGTGCCCCGAGGTCACTTGAGAATGAGGCTCTGATCTATTTAGCAGATGGACACAGTTCAAAGCCTTGTGGACTGGAGCGATGGGCTGTCTCTGGATAGTGGCACGGCCCTCTGTCTCGCCAAGCCAGGTGAGCCCTATGGAATCCCATGTATCCTGCTGTCTTGACTCTCACATCTGAACTCCTCTTACCAACGATCAGTGGCCCAGTGTGTGGAACAGTTATGGTCACTAGGGCCTCTGATGTTTACTGATTTCCCTGCTGTGCTGACTTACCTCTTTCCACCCCCAGGACACAGGGCTGACCTAGAATTCTTTCCAGCACTTGGCATCTCTGGCAGAGCCTCCCCATCCTTCTACCAGCATCTTGCCCTTCATGCATTAAAGCCCTAGGTAAGGCTGTTCCCAAGACACTTTCCCTAAACTATGGAGTCAATCTCATTCATACTTTATGAAAAGTCCTCTATCCAGTCCCCATCAACCATGACTCAGCTCTCAGTACAGGGAGGGCCTCCCACCTTGTAACCTTTATAAGAAAAATTTAAAAATGGTCCACTTTCAAATGTACCTTGGGCCAGCTTTGGACCCGCTACAGATGAACAGAAAACACTGGACCCTGTTCACCTCTGTTAGTCGATACCTATACCCTAAGTAAAAGTTAAGAGCAGAAAATTACTAACAGCCAAGCTTTCCTAGAGACCTACAGAGATGACACAGTTATGTTCCTGATAAGCTTTAAAACAATCAAAATGTAAAATACAGAGATGAACCTACATAGGGTCTTCATTAAGAAATAGGGAAATGTCAAGTGTCAGAGGGAAAGGTTAAGTCCTAGATGACATGTAAGGTTGATCCTTCCTCATAACTCAGCTAAAGAGGAAAGGGAGGAAGGGACCTGGGTTGAAAAGCTGTTCTCTGTGTTCAGTCACAATGCCCACCATTCTGGGCTCATGTCTGGTTCTGCAAAGTCATAAAATAAAACAACCTTGTTCTCTGCTCTGAGTCTTCAGTGCTTTTATTATGAAGTGAGGGTCCAGGTTTCTAATACCTCGAATTTCTAATACCTGAGCATCAGTTTGTAGTCTCTAATAGGTTGCTTGGCCTACCATGCCTAGTCTCCCCAGGGCCAACTCCATGAATGGCTGTGAAGATTATGTAGGGACATAGGCTTGGCACACAGTAGATAACAATCTTCCTTCCCATGAGAGGACCATGCATTTCCCAGTCTATGTACAGCTGGGGAAGGATGCCTGTGTCTGGTCAACTGAACATTTCAATCTGAAGCATTCCTGGGTTCTTTACCTAGAATGCACCAAGATGGCTGCCTCCCACTGGGTAAGCCTTCTTTGTTTCCACATAAAAAGCCAACCAAGCAAACAGAAAGGTCAGGGCAGTAGATGCAGAACAGACCCATGGGAGGGGCCTGCCTCTGTCTTCCATGTTCCTGCTGTTCTTGGCTGTCATGGCTCTGGTCAGTGTCTCTCTCTGTCTATGTTCAAATGAGTCTTCTTTTCCTCCAGGGCATCAAGAGCAGCTATGTGTCTTGATTGGGTGATGGTAAACCTGGCTGTGGCATCCCCCCAGCCTTGGGTGGGAGAGGCTTCATTGAGAGCCCTGATGACCACAGAGGCCATGCCCACCCTCTGTCTGTTAAGGCATTCACACCAGGCGTCAGAGCCCAATCTCTAGCTCCTCAGGAAGCATCATTGTCATCAGGAAGCCTAGTGGTACCCAAAGAGGTGGCTGGAGAGCAGGACTTAAACAGCCATGTTCTAGGAGCTGTTTCCCTGCACTACTTCCCCCAGGGAAATCTCTTCTGCCTCCTGTCTGCTCTGTGGGTGGGTCCCAGCTCTGCCAAGGAGTGGTGGCCATGGTTCCCATGACCCGAGCTCTTTCCACGGCTCTGGCTTCCGTTCTCCAGCCCTGCCTGTTGCTCCTCACTTTGCGGCCTGTGCTGTGCTTGGAAGGCTCTCACTGGTGCAGGCACACGGGCTGGGCGAGTTCCCTTTTTCCTCGTCTGTGCTTGTGTTGCAGAATTTATCCTGAGCACCCCCGCCTTTCTGTTTGCTTATTTTTAAAATGTTTTTTTTCTTATTTAAAAACTTTATTACATTTATTTATATTTATTCATTTACTGTGGAGGCACTTCGCTGCCATAGTGTATAAGCAAAGGTCAGAGGACAACCTGTGAGAGTCATCAGATCTGACCTTCATTCCTACCGAGAACCCCCAGGGCAGCATAACCATTTTCTCACTCGGCTCAACTATTGGAAATGTCCTGTTCAGCCACATGTTCAGATTTCAGCTGAGTTCTTGCTTTAGTTGAGCCTTGGACTTGGAGCTGGCATGTATGAGAGCAGACCAGTAGGCCAGCACGGCTCGGGGTAGTGAAAGGAACTGCTTCACCCAAGGCAGACAGCAAAGCAGAAAGCCCGTCTTTATCTTCACTCGAGACAAAAAGGGTTTCCAAACACAAAAAAAGAAGTCCTTTAAAATTAAATTCACTAGATGAAGGATATGCAAATTACCTGAAGAAGCGGAACCCTGTAATGTTCTCAAAACTCTGCAATAGCCTATTTAATTAGTATTTTAATTTATCGGAATAATTCTTTGCACTTGACAATTTATGCAGCTTCCATATAATTAAGCACGCAGTGACAGTGGAGTCATTTTGCCTCTTCTCTTTATCCCTGATATTTTAACCTGAGAGACTGAGCAGAAGTCTCTTCTGTAATCTGAATCACAATGGGGACAACTTAATGGAGTCCCTCTGCTGGCAAGCTGAGCTGGGAAAGCTGCTAAGGTGAAGTGCTACCCCGGCAGCTGACTGCCCAGGCCAGTGGCCTTTGTGGAACGCTCCCTCGTTGGGGCTCCCCACCATCCATATCCTATACCTGGGCATCTCATCAGGGAGCATGGGCAGGTCCTCAATGATCTAGATCCCTGGTGGTTCCCATGCCCCTTCTCTAATAGTCAGCCTTTCTGACTAAGTCTTGGGCTCTCTATGCACTGCTGTGTGTGTGTGTGTGTGTGTGTGTGTGTGTGTGTGTGTGTGTACACCGTATGTATGTTATATATGGTGTACGGTGCATGAGTATGTAAATGGTATGTGTATACCATATTTGGGTGGTCTGTGTGGGGTATATGGTACATGTATGGTAGGTATATATATATACATATATATATATATATACATATGTATATGGCGTTTGGTATGTATGTTGTGTGTGTGTGTATGTTTTTGTGTGTGTTAGATATAGACATGTCATACACTTATGTACCGTGTGTGGTATATATGGTGTACAGTGCATAAGTGTATAAATGATATGTGTGTACTATATTTGGGTGGTCTGTGTGGAGTACGTGGTATATGGTGTATATGTGTATATCACACATATGTATATGGTGTTTGGTGTTTATGGTATGTGTATGTGTGTTATGAAGGCTGCTTAGCGGCTGGCTGTGTCTGTGGACACGTTGCCCCTGGTAAGGAGAAGCCAGTCATGGTTTGACGGCTGATTTACATTGGCTAGTAGAATTCCTGCTCTTCTTTCTACAGAAGGACCAAAGGGTCACAGAACAGCAGGGCTGGGTGTGGTCTCCAAGGAGAGGAGAGTGGGCCACACCTGTCCAGAGAGAGAAGCTGAGACAGCCTGGATGTGGGAGCTGCTGTGTGGTTTCTGTTTCCTCCTGGAGGATCACACTTCCTGCGAAGAGATTTTAAAAAGAAAGGAGCCCACAATGAATACTTCAGTTCACTCTCTGTCCTCTGCAGGCACTGTCTGTCTGGTCAGGAGTCTTGAGCCTCAGGTAACTCCTCTCAGTGTTGTTCAGAGCCTCCAGGTGGGCCCCAGATCTCCTCAGTCCAGAAGACAGGGTGCTCTGCCCTGCTCAAACTTCCTTAGCAGTGGCCAAAGACAGGGCAGTCACTAGGCAGCAGGCTGGCTCTCTCTCAGATCCACCCTGTTGCCACGCTTTAGGTAGCTGAGGTTAGACCTAAAACCCACTCAAAAGTAGTGTGGTGGCAGCTTCCAGAGTACTGTGTGCCTAGGCTGGAATAGGGCAGTGGGAGTCGGTATAGCTCAACTACCCTGTCCTTGCTGGGCCATGAGAACATCCTTTCACCTTCCTGGATGGACCTCAGAGGCCTCCTCTATGAGATGAACTGCTATAAGCCTGGAGATAAGGCATCTTCCAAGCTCAATATTTGACATTAGCTGCCTTGTTGGAAAGGTCTGAACTTGGATCCTGAGTATCCTTTTACGGCTTACCTCCTATACTACGCTTTCTCAGCCTCCTTCCCACAGAGTATGGGATACTCTGGGGTTTGGACTTCTGATGTCCCCTTTCCAGTTTCTGAGAACCATAGGAGCTTTAGCTGAGTTTAAAATAGCTTCTGTTTAAAAGAAACTGTTTCCTTCTACTCATCTACCGGTCTCCACTGCTATCTCTCCACTCTATTCAGTGGCTCAACCCAAACCCTAGACTGCACCTGCTTCTTTCTCCACATCTGTTTAATGACGTTCTCTGCTACTCATCTGCTCCCCACATCTGTCCAGTGACATTCTCTGCCACCATTCACTCATCTGCTCCCCACTTCTGTCCAGTGACATTCTCTGCTACCAGTCACTCATCTGCTCCCCACATCTGTCCTTCCCTGGTGTTTCTAGTTTCCAGTTGCTCAGCCTTAGAACTGTAGTTCCTTCTTTGGATTCCTTCCATCTAGCCTATTGGCCAGTCCTAATGTTCTACCAGCCATGTGTCAGGGGTCCAGCTGCATCTCTCCACCCCTGCACTCCCTCCCAGGCCCCACAGACTTTGATGGGGACCTGCAGTAGTGCTAACCACCTCCATACATCAGAGCCACCCTTTCCATTCATACTTGCTTCATCTGCCCTGAGGAACACACTGCCTAGGAAGCTGTCTGCATCAGGGTATGTGTATGCATGCGGGGAGCCTGGATACCACAAGCTCTCAGGTAGCAGAAGAGACCAGCGAATCGCCATGTCAAATCTCAACCCTCAGATCACAGGGAATCAAGAAATTTCTGCAGAACGTATCACTTCCATACCAGGCTGAGAGCCTGTTGTGTTCATTGCCTGTCAGTCCTGGTTCTGGAAGTGCTCGTGAGTGCAGGGCTCAGTGTCACCGTATGCATTTTGCAGGTCAGCTGCATGGTACCCTGTGAAACTCATAACCCTGGACAGGACAGGATCCCCTGTGTGTCGTGCTTCCTCTACACACATCTATGATGAACCGTAAAGGAAAGCAATGTGGGATTAACTGATCTTGGCAACAGGATCTTTTCCCTTTCTTACTGAACGATTCCACCGAGCACGTCATGGTAGTTCCTCTGGGGCACACGTGAGTGCCAGCAGCCATCCTCTTGTGCTGTGGGGGCAGGTTTAAGTGTACACAGCACCAAGGGGCTGTGATGGTGGGTGGATCTGATCACCTAAGCAAGTAACACAGGCAGCCCGGAAGCTTGGGGAAAAGAGAGAATGCCAAGTTCCTGGTGGGACCAGGAGGGACACATAAGAGCTTATTATACTGCTCAGAATGGCTTGAAATTTAATACCTACGAATCTCCAGAACTTTCCATTGAATATATCAGATGGCAGTTAATGGGGAGTAACCAAAAACATGGAAATTGAATCCATGGTTAAGGGGACTGTTTAACAAACAATCCTGATGTCCATTTTTATACATGTTGGCCAAGATACCGCAAGCCTGAGACCCAGCACCAATTTATCCCATTAGCAGTCAGGTGGGCATGATGCCCAAACCATATGCTTTTGTTTTTATACAAATATTGATACTGACTAAAATTTGACTGAATTTAAACAGGATACAAATGCAGCTTTATCTAAATATTTTTATTGAAAATTTTGTATTAATTATGTTTTGCTTTATGATCTTAATAGTGCAATTAAATAAAAATTTTTTTTTGGAGATACAATTTCAACATTCTTGTTCCCTATGTGCAATTACAGCTGGGTCACGTCTGTCTAGATTAATCAGGTTCACAAGAATCTCTGATAATTCCATGATTTGTGAAGCAGAGGGAAAACTATATGCCTGCAGATAAAACCACAGTGACAGCTGTGTTACCTTTTTAATTTTGTTCTCTTTAATTTGTTCTTGATCCAAACCCTACCTACCCCGAGAGATCCTGGCTTTAGATTTCGCTGGTTGGTGGTAAAATATACAAATACAAATAAAGTTTTATATTTATATTTAATTTTTTGTGCTTTGTTTTTTGAGACAAGGTCTTTCTAAGTTGCCTTGGCAGGCCCAAAACTCACTATTTAGACCAGGCTAGCCTCCAACTCATAGAGACCAGCCTGCCTCTGCCTCCGCCTCTTGAATGCCAGAATTAGAGGCGTTTACCACCATACCCAGTTAAATAAGTTTTTTAAATGCTATAAAAACCTATGTGCTAGCCGGGCGGTGGTGGTGCACGCCTTTAATCCCAGCACTCGGGAGGCAGAGCCAGGCGGATCTCTGTGAGTTCGAGGCCAGCCTGGGCTACCAAGTGAGTTCCAGGAAAGGCACAAAGCTACACAGAGAAACCCTGTCTCAAAAAAAAAAAAAAACCTATGTGCTTGAGAGAAGGCTCAGTGAGTCTGTCACCCCAAAGTCGCTGAGACTGGAGGCAGGGACAGTAAAATCCCTGGAGCTTTCAGGCCACCAAACCCGACACGCTTAGTTGTCTCCTGACCTTCACATGTGTGATGCGGCATGTGTGCCTGTACACACGCGCATACACACACACACACACACACACACACACACACACACACACACACACACACACACTTCAAGACCTATGCTGTCTCTCCTAGCCTAGCTTTGACTGGAGAGGGTCACTTACTCCTAGATGGTCGGGCCTAATAAAACAGTATTGCTCTCCCACCTATCTACGCAAAGAAGCATTCAAATGTTTTTGGTTTTGGTTTTGGTTTTGTTTTTTTTGTTTTGGTCTTTTGAGACAGGGTTTCTCTATGTAGTTTTGCGCCTTTCCTGGAACTCACTCTGTAGTCCAGGCTGGCCTCGAACTCACAGAGAACTGCCTGGCTCTGCCTCCCAAGTGCTGGGACTAAAGGCCTGCGCCACCACCGCCCGGCTCAAATGTTTTAAAATGTAATAACGTTTGTATTTAATAACACGTGTGTGGGTGTGTTGCCTGCACGTACGTCTGTGCACCACCACTTGCAAGCCTGGAGCCTGGAGAAGCCAGAAGCGCGCACTGGATCCCCTGGAACTAGAGTTACAGACAGTTGTGAGCTGCCTTGTGGATGGGTGTTGGACTCAAAAGTAGGTCTCTTGGTCTCTTGGAAGAGCAGTCAGTGCTCTCAGCTGCTGAGCATCTTTCTTTTCCCAAATAAAATGTTTTATTTGTTTGGCTAGTTGGTTGATTTTTGAGACAGGGTCTAACCGTGTAGCTCTGGCTGGCCTAGCACTCACCATGCAGACCAGGATGGCCTCATACTCAAGAGATTAGCCATCCTTGGCTACTGGAGTGCTGGGATTAAAGGTATGTGCTCCCCTCCCCCTCCCCCCTTTAAAGTGATTCTCAGCTTCTTCACCAGTGGCTCTCAGCCCCACATGGGTCACTAACTGAAGGCGGAGTTTGTAAAATCTGGCAACAGTGAAAAGCTTTACAACATGCAAAACACCAGAATTATTTCAAAATTTCACACATAACTCGTCTGAGGTGTTTCTGGCAGCATTAACCAGTGTTGGATCGCACAACTTTACCACATCTTTGGCTCTGAATACACAACATACATACTTGGCGCGGTGCATGCCATACCACACAGCACCCTGAATGTGTCCTGAAACACCTCAGCTCAGACTAGACACTGCTGCGTATTATGAACAGAAGGACTCTTGCTCTATACCAATTTTTTTTCTGCTATTATAGAAACATCATGGCTAATAATGGAAAACAGGGCTTTGGGTATTTTACTACTGTGACAACTCAGCATATTAATATCAAATTAGTACATCACTGGATTGGATTATGTAAGAATGTTTGATTTTAAAAAAAATGTTATTTGATGACCTGCCTATCAAGATTATGCCTATTGGTGCAATGGTAGCATGAATGTTATGGAATTAACCAACCAAATGGAACTTAAGGCCTGTTCCATGAGATAGAACCCATACTTGAAGCTGTCAGTAAGGTCAAGAACCTGTAGCTAGAGATGTCATGGGCCCTAGGGGATAAACCAATTATTATTCTGTTAAATGGACGTAGTGATAAAATTACTCCTAATGATTTTCTGCTATACCTATAGATCAGTACACCACTCAACTCATCAGGGAAACTTCTTCTTGCCTTATATGGCAATGAACACAGAGATCCACAGAAAATAAAAGACTTCAGACTTCTCAGCCCTAAATTTGATGCAAGAGGCATGGAAACATCATAAGAACTGGAGGTGATGGGCAACATCAAAGAAACAGTGTTTTCCAGACCAACAGGGAAAATGTGAACTCACAACAACTCTGTCAGCACGCACAAGACCTACACAAGCTCAGTATAGACAAAACCCAGCATGGGGAGAGGAGGTGGGCATGCAGTCCTCCCTTAGCTGAGGCATTGTTGGCATTTTAGTATTTCTGGGAGAAGAGTCAGGTTTCTTCAGTGGTGTGACATCTGGTATACCAACCACACTGAGGTGAGGCCTCACACCCAGGAATAGTTGGCCAACATAAACTGGACTCGGTGTGGGTGGGGGAGGTAGGGAACATGAAGTTGGTTGTGAGGGAGGATTTAGGAGGCATTAGAGGAGGGGGATGAGTATGAGCAAAATACATTATATGAAATTCTCAAAAAATTAATAAAAGCATTGATTAAAGATGCTGTTTGAGTCATTAACTTGAGCTTTTGGACAAAGAATTCAATGAATTTGGGCTTGGAATTAGGATATAATATCCAACATTTTATAAAATGGCCCTAAACCCACTTCTGCCATTTGATGATTAGAAAATTAAACTATTAACCCACTATGAAAAACATCGATGAGATTCTGTGTTCTACAGTATCAAATATTCAGCCGAGATTTAATTCCTTCAGTGAAAGTAAACAAGTGCATTCATTTCACTAGACCGCCAGTTTGCTTTTGTCTTTAATATATGGTAAAATAATATGCATAGCAAATAATTGCTTCAAAAATGATTGCCTTTATGATTTGATATCAGTCAATGGTTGATTTGCATATCTATTTTATGTTACTGATCTAATTGGGGTGGTGTTAAAATTCCTTGGGTGTAAAGGCATTGTGAGTAGAAACAGTCAAGGAGGCCCTGATTTTTAGGAAACATGGATGGACCTATGTCCTAGCAGCGACTCCAGACCTTGTCTCTTCCATCACTAGCCTTATCTGTCACTGACACCAGTGGTAGGACCGCTTTTTCCTGAGCTCCCACGTCTACCGCATGAGGACTCCTGCACAGGAGTCTTCTAATTCTCCACTGATGATGCTCCCAGCTCTAGTTCATGGTCATTGTGGCATCCCTTCTCGAGGTCTACAAGGTGGGAAATCCTGACTTTGAGCTGTAAAATGCAAGGAGATATTTGATACTACTGGCCTTACATCAAGTCATCTGAGAGTAGCACGATGCCACAATGTCTAGATGCTTCATTTTCTAAGTGTCAGAATTAAGATCACCTAGGAAATAACTTTTCCTGACCATTACTTATGGAAACCAGAAATATCATTTTAGTCTAGCCCTAGCAAAGGCAAGAGAAGCAGGATGTCTCTGCCCTTCCTGAACTGTCCAACTAACCCTATCAATTATGGGATGGATCTGGCTTATTCCTCAAGGAGTCATGTATTAGAAGTTTGGAAATATTACAAGGGGGTGGGGCTTTTACAAGAAGGGGCCTGGAGAGAGGGTCATGGAAGGTGCTTCTCTGAGAGGGAATTAATGTGGTTTTCCTAGGCTCTGGTTAGTTCTGGAGAGAGGTGTTAGATGGATGTCTAGCTTCTGCTTTACACATGATTGGCCCTTCTTCAGGGTTACCCTTGTGATTTCATCTTCCAGGGTCCTCACAGAGCCTGTGCCCAACTCTTTAAACTAAAATCCATTAGCTACATACTCCTCTTTCTTCTCTTAGTTAGCTAGCCCTAGGTACTTTGTTGAGACAATGCAGACGTGATCAACACAATTTGTCTAGGTATTCCCATGTGTTCTACAAATAAAGAGATCACTTGTGATGGCAGGCTTCCTTATTTTCAAATCTTTCCTTGTGGAAGTTGTAACAAATGGGGTTGCTGTGTTGAACTTTAACAGAAACAAAAATATAAAGCTGAGATGTAATGAAGGAGGGAAACTTGTGTACATGCGCTTGATGACAAGAGCCAGAGGAGGTCACAAGGATGGATCTCATGTACACACGGTAGCAAGAGCCATAAGATCATGAAGGACAGATCTGGTGTACCCAGGTGACAAGAGCAGGTGGTCATGGAAGATGAATCTAATGTACATATAATGACAAGAGCCACTAGGAGATCATTGAAGATAGATCTCATTTACACAGTGGCAAGAGCCACCAGCAGGTCATGGAGGATGGTCTTATGCATGATCTGATACAAGAACCATTCTAAGATTCAGGTAAACCTAACCATGTTATGCTCACAAAGAAAGTACTTCTTCCAGGACATCTGTCAGCAGCTACCTGTCCAAGACCTTGCCACCATCCTCACAGTCAAGAATAGTACAGGCGTTAGTGGTACACGCCTTTAATCCCAGGGGAGGCAGAGGCAGGTGGATCTCTGAGTTCGAGGCCAGCCTGGTCTCTCAAGTAAGTTCCAGGAAAGGCACAAGCTACACAGAGAAACCCTGTCTCAAAAAACAAAAACAAACAAACAAACAAAAAAAGATAGTAGTCAAGTACAATTGTGTCAAAACAGCTTAGGCAACACTCTAGCCCCAACCTTGCTTTTGCCCAGGCATACTCCCATTTCTGTGTTCTATGCCCTTAGGAGCTCATTTTCCTCCATGGAATGTGTTTGCTTCTTTAGACTAACAATGTATGCACACATCACGTCTACACATACACACACATCAAGTCTCTTGTCGTCAATGGATGGGATGCATTCTGGGAAATGTACTACTATGTGATGTCACTGTTGAAATGTCACAAAGAACGCTTCCAAGACTGTGCAGTTTAGCTACCCCAGAGGCTCTCTCTACTATCAAGAGCTGTATTTTAACATGCTGCCAGGACTGGTGGAACATTGCACAATATTTTATCATAAAGTCCATTTTCAATAAGTAAATTCTTAATAATAATACAAAAGCACAGTACAGCAGACATATAATGTGGCCACATGGGTCTTCACTATGGAGTGTTCTGTGCTGGGCTTCTACGGGACAGTCATACAGTGAGTTTGGTTATTTGTGTGTCTCCCTGACACTTGAACACGGCCACGCTGCAGTGTGATGGCAGCCTCAGCACAGCACTCCTCCACACAGGGCTACCAGAGCATCCTTCTGTGGCACTGAATTAGCGTATTTTAATCTGAAAACCTGTGTGTATGCATGTGTGGGTGTGTGTGTACATGTGTGCAGATGGTGTGCAGTTGTACACCTGTGTAAGGAGGTCAGAGATTGACATTACTAATCTTCCTCTATTCCTTCCCACATTATTTTTTCTCTGATTTGGCATAGTTTATTACAATTAGAATACACAAAAAATCATGTAAACTCCATAAAGTAAATGATTTATCCTCCACTATAACCTAATAGTCTGCCATAACCATTCAGCACCCTGGTTTTCTTATTTTATTTTATAATTAATTTAATTTTACATATCGGCCATGGATTCCCCTGTCCTCCCACCCCTAGCCTTCCCCCCAACCCAACCCCCCATTCCCACCTCCTCCAGGGCAAGGTCTCCCCTGGGGAGTCAGCCCAGCCTGGTAGATTCAGTTGAGGCAGGTCCAGTCCCCTTCTCCCTACACCAAGGCTGAGCAAAGTGTCTCAGCATAGGTCCCAGGCTCCAAAAAGCCAATTCATGCACCAAGAACAGGTCCCAGTCCCACTGCCTGGGGGCCCCCTAAACAGTTCAAGCTAATCAACTGTCTCACTTATCCAGAGGGCCTGGTCCAGTTCCATGGGGGCTCCTCAGCTATTGGTTCATAGTTCATGTGTTTCCACTAGTTTGGCTATTTGTCCCTGTGCTTTTTCCAATCATGGTCTCAATATCTCTTGCTCATATAATCCCTCCTCACTCTCACCGATTGGACTCCTGGAGCTCCACCTGGGGTTTGGCCATGGATCTCTGCATCTGCTTCCATCAGTCACTGGATGAGAGTTCTATCATGACAGTTAGGGTGTTCAACCATCCAATCACCAGAGTAGGTCGGTTCAGGCACTCTCTCAACCATTGCCAGTAGTCTATTGTGGAGGTATCTTTGTGGATTTCTGGGGACTTCTCTAGCACTCTGCTTCTTCCTATTCCCATGGGGTCTTCATTTATCATGGTGTCTCTTTCCTTGTTCTCTCACTCTGTTCCTGATCCAGCTGGGACCTCCTGCTCCCCTAAGCTCTCTTTCCCCTGACCACAGCCACTTTGAAAATCAATATGGCACTTTCTTAGAAAATTGGGAATCAACCTCCCTCAAGACCCAGCTATACCACTCTTGGGCATATACCCAAGGAATGCTCAATCATACCACAAGAGCACTTGTTCAGCTATGTTCATAGCAGCAATATTTGTAATAGCCAGAACCTGGAAACAACCTAGATGCCCTTCAACTGAAGAATGGTTTAAGAAAATGTGGTACATATACACAATGGAGTACTACTCAGCAGAGAAAAACAATGACATCATGAGGTTTGGAGGCAAATGGATGGAACTAGAAAAAATCATCCTGAGTGAGGTAACACAGACTCAGAAAGACAAACATGGTATGTACTCACTCATAAGTGGATACTAGATGTAAACCAAAGGATAATCAGACTGCAACTCACAACTCCGGGGAGGCTACCTAGTAAAGAGGACCCTAAGAAAGACACAAGGATCGCCCAGCAACAGAGAAATGGATGAGATCTATAGGAGCAAACTGGGGGTGAGGGGGAGTAATGGTCAGCACCCTGTTTCAACCCAGATACAATTCATAGAAAATGACAATCACACAAATAGGGTCACAATACCATTTTTAAGCAAAGGATTGTTCTTTTGGTCCATATTTTCTATTAACAAGACACATACTTTTTCCTTTTTGGCAAATGAGGTTAAATCCCCCAGTTAATTCACAAAGCAAACTTAGGGAGAACAACAGTGAACATGAGGTACAGCCGAGACCTGGGCTACTCTACGAGTATAATCACATATTCAGGAGAAAATAGCTTTTACACCACCAGTTCGGTTACCAGCTCGCCACCGGAAATCTCTACTTAGACGTGCGTAAGAACACATTTCAAATAACGTTTGTTTGTTTTCCAGGGATAATGGAAGTCGCCAACATGCACTATTTCTGGAGAAAGTTGTGAGAAGTAGGCCTTCTGAGCTCAGCTACGCTTTTAACCTGAGGTTTAGAAATACCTGACAGTCCCCCGAGCTACAGCTGCTCTGCTGCCTTCGTTCCAAGTTGTGGAGAGAAAGCATGAATTGCCTTGAGTCTCAGCACCCTGGAAAGGCAGATTTGCTTATGAACACTGTGCAATAAGGTCAGATAGGTTCTCTTCTGGACCTGGAGAGCAACGATTTGTCCATGCTGGCTGGTCAGGGAACTCCAGGGAGCTGCCTATCTCTGTCTCCTCAGTGTTGGGGTTATAGACACATGCTACCATAACCAGTGGGGGCTGGCGATCCAAGGTCCTCACCACCCCCTGCACAGCAAACCTATTTTAATGGTAGCTTTTGTTCACTTACATTGATTGTGATTTTTTACTGTATTTACATTTATTTCTAGCACCCTACATTGTCCTGTAGTATGAAAATTTGAATTCTCTACTTCCTTTTTCAGCCGTGGTTCTGGAGACCTTGAGAATCCTGTCTGGCCAACTCTCCTGTTAGTAAATATTCATAATCTCCTAGTAGTGTGGAGGGCTTAGACACTGTGCCTCCATGCTTGTGTGTTGGACACTCTCCTTTCAACAAGGACTCAGTCTCCCACGACTGTGGACACCTCAGACACCATGCCTCTCTGCACATACTTCCCATTCCCGACACCACCGGCTGCAGGTTCACTATTTTGTTTTACCTTGCTTTGGCCCCACAAGACAATGCTCTCCTATAATGCATACTTTGTTAGCTACATTCACACATTTACGTCTTCTTTGCTTGTTATTACTTTTGCATCCTGGATCTTCCTGTGGCCTGTGCTAGCTACTCTCACATTAATCTAAATTAACCTTGATGAGGCTCCGTGGTGACAAACTCGTCTGTCTGAAAGCAATTTCACTGAACTCTTGCTCTTTGTTTAACCCTTATTATTAAAACACACATCCACATGGTGTCTCCTTGAGTTTGGTTATGGTTTTTCCCCAAAGGCCCACATGCTGGAAGTCTGGTCCCCAGTGTGGTGTGCCAGCTGGTGGAACCTGGTGCCAGGTCCCCAGCTTGCTGAAGGGATCAAAGCAGTTTTCATGACCAGAGTTGGTTTTTGTTGTTGTTGTTGTTTTACTTTCTTTTTATTTATTCAATGTGTCTTTCACATTATGCATCTTGATCCCGTTCACTTTCCTGTCCCCTGTTCCCCTGCACCCTTACTCCCAAATAAAATAAAATTTAAGAGAAAAAAGGAAAAATTAAAAATCTTGTCATGCAAGCTGCAATGTGATCCTGTGAGTCACAAAGTATATCCCTTTGTCTGTATATCTTTACTTGCAAAGAGTCATTGGTCCGGTTTGAGGCCTCTGGTTTCTACCACACCATCCATGTTGGGCCTTCACTGAGACTCCTCTTTGATATCCTGTGCTGTGGAGATCCTGCAGCTTTGGATCTGCAGGTCAGGCCCTTTCATGTGCTGCAGCAGATCATAGATGGGGTAGATGTTGGGGCAGGCCAAGTCATAACCCTGGTTCTAGGCCTGGGCAGCTTCAGGGTTGGTCAGCCCACCAGTTCTCCCCTGTCCTCACCACCAGGGTGAGCTCTCCAGCATTGCCCGGGTAATTCATCCTTGCCAGGGGTGGGGCCAGTTCTCTGCCCTCAGGGTCGCCCCCCCCCATCATGGCCAGCTCTACTGTGCTGTCCAGATGAGGTGCAGGGGCCACTGAGTGCTACAGCTGGTGAGAGGCAGGGGCAGCCTTCCTGCTCTTATGACCCCAGGGCCAGCTCCTCCACCAGTCTCAAGTGTTGATGGGTGGTGGGGGGCACACGTCAGATGAGTAATGGGGACAGTTCTCCCTTGCTCATGGGGTTGGATCACCCACACCTCCAGCAACAGGGCCAGCTCTGCGATGCTGCCGGGCTGCTTTCCTGAGTGCCGCAGCTGTCACGGTCATCTCGCTTGTATGTGGTAGGTGGTAAAGAGTGTTATGAAAGAGCAACCCTGGCCCCAAATCCCCCTGCCTCCTGCCTTGCTACATTCTTTCCACTAGCCACACCACTGTGAAGTCATTGCCCAGAGCCCTCACCAGAAGTCAAGCAGATGAGGTTGCAAAACTCTCAGCTAAATAAACCTCTTTTCTTTACAAGTTACCCAGATTCCAGTATTGTGTTACAGCAATAAGAAGCAGAGATGCACTGTGAGGAATTTAGGGCAATGATCCTTGCCCCCTCAGCAAGAGGAAGAGTGGATCACCTCTTCTGCTCCCATTCGGGCTGTTGAGAACCAGCATGAGTTGAACTGTCTTTCTTCTTAGACGCTGTCTCTCTCCTCTGGCTGCTTTTCAGATGCCCGCTGACTTTGATGCTCTGTATCCCACCACCAGTAATCCAGACGCAGACTTTTCCAGTCTGGAAGCCTGATGACTAGGGACTCATATCAGCTGTAGGAAACCTTTAGCTACGGCATCATTATGTCCATGGACCACACACTCCTCCGTATCACCGGTGGAAAGTACCCAGTGTTCAACCACCTTCTGGAGTTCCTGACCTCTCTGTGATGTTTTCACTTACCTGTCTCCATGTGGGCTGTCTTCTGTAGGATTCCACCACTATATCTGATATACATATATTATATATATGTGTGTGTGTGTGTGTGTGTGTGTGTGTGTGTGTGTGTGTGTGTGTTATATGTTATATATATCCCAACACTTAATTTCTGTTCTGTGTCTGAAAGTCGTAACACCTAGGATTTTCATTTGTCACTCAACATTTCAGCTGAATTCTGCTCATCGTGCCTTGCTTCTTGGTGCATTTGAGATTTATTTTATTATGGACTTACACATCTTGGAATGTTACCTGTGGGGACTCTTTTGAGGCCAGAAGAAAAGGAGGATTCTGCAGAGAGCATATGCATTTCCTCCTTCTGGGAGATCCTTCTTGGAGGTCCTTTCAATCTAGGAACATTCTAACTTAATTCTGTGCTTAGGATGTTATAGGTGGCTCTGGTGAAGCTCTGTTGCTGATGTGGCCAACTCCATGAGCACCTTTCTCCCATACAATCACAATACTGAGTGTTGGCACTCCCCCCCTGGAGAAATGTGGACTCAATGGGTCTGTTCAGTGCACATTTGTTCTGGTTCCAACACCCGGGACTCAGGCTTTATGTGGCAGATCCATGCAATCATAGATGTGGTAAGTAGGCCCAGCCCTTGCTTTCTACTCTCTCTACAAGTTACCAGGTCATGAGGACCTAAGTTTAGAGAAATACTCTCAGGATGAAAATCAACGTCAAACATCCACATAGGCCTCTGGGCTCCTGTTCTTTCTGCATTTAGGGTCTTGAAAAACAATCTGTGATTGCTAGACATTTAGGATGTTCATTTCTATTTTAGGATTTGGAGGGTGCTCTGACTAAGGAGCAGGCCTAGGATCTATTACTTCCAGAAACTGATGGGAACTGGGAATCATTTTCTGAGGGCTTCTATGCCTCCCCACTATACATTTGTCGGAGAACTGAGCTCTGAGCAGAGCCTCATGGGAAGCTGAACATGAGAAAATCTGATGTCCATATATGAAACCAACTGCAGGAACAAATGAGCGTGCCCATGGGCTTTCTGGATCTTCTTTATGCTCTTAAAACTTGCTATAGCCCTCATGGAGCCCTGGTCTAGAAAAGGCCATGGTGCCTGCTCTTATACCTGAGTGGTTGTGGGTAGGTAATGGTTAGGGCAAATATCTCCTCCTAGGACCTGACTCCAGCTCCTGCAGGGAGCAATGTTCCCTCTGCCTCCTCTGTCCAAGTCAGTGACTGTCCACATGACAAACTGCTCTTTCAGTTCCTTTCAGTCACAGGACAACTGTAGGACAGACTGAAAGCTGATGCTCAATTGCTTGGAAACTCCCCAGGATGCTGTTACACATGTACCCTGAGGGGATGTTGCCCTGTCTTCTGCAGAATATGGACCAACTCCTTAATCATACTACTCGCTGCTGCCTCAGGCCCCTTCTCACTCCCACTCCCAGCTCTGCTGGAAGTCCTGACCAAGTCTGTTGACACCCCTCACCTACAGCCACACACTGGGGTAGCTCCAGCTTTGCTGCGTTGAAGCTCCAAGCTTGATCTTTCAAACACTCCATGTAAACAGAGGCAGACAACACAGAACAGTGTGCAAAGCCCAGGCATGGATGCACGGACTCTCTGATGCCACTCTCCTTGGAGCAGAAAGGTCAATTTGTCAGCGCCAGAGCTTCAGGTGCCAGGACAGCATAAGCAGGCAAATAAATGAAACTTTTATGTGAGGGTCTCCCGTGAATCTGCAGGCAGGCGTCAGTGAGCCGCAGCTCAGCCCTTCGGTGATAATAATGACAGGCTGGTAAAAGCCAATGTCAGCTTCAATTTCTAAGTCATTTTTCAAATTATTTTAATTAGATATTGTTTCAATCTCACTTACATTAATTTAATATCTGATATCAACATTTCAGTTTTCAATTTGTTCAAATGATTTTTTTTTCCAGTCTGCCTGGTTGCCTGGAGTAATTTAAAATACAATGTTTATCTTGAGCAATTTTCAACGCCTGGGTCCTGGGTGAACTGCTATATTCAATAAAAGTGATGGGAAGGAAGGCCCAAGGTCCTGCCTGGCGTTTAAGAAAATGGAAATTGGTCTCCTTATCATTTATCTCTAGACATTAAAGTAAGCAGGTAACACAGGCTAGAAGCTCATAATAAGATTCTCCTCCAGCTTTGCAGCGTAAGTGGCTCTTCCAATGCATATTTCAGCGAAATCTGACTCAGGCTCTTTGCATTAAAGCATCAGAATAAACAGCCCGTTTCTTCATCAATACATTTATTTATGTATCTATTAATTAATTAATTTACTTATTTATGGCAGTTTTCAGCATGGACTCTCAGACGTGCTGTGCTTCTTCCTGGACATGCTGCTGCAAACAGCATTGGACTCTGAGCTTCCAGATACTTTGGCCTGGGAAAGGACCAGAGGGAACAGGAAGCTATGTCAGGCAAGCTGGCGATGGGAGGTGGAGTGAAGAGCCCTTCCAGGACCGGAGAGCAAGCGGTGTTCTTGAAGTCAGTGAGTGGAGATGTGTGGTCTTTACTACTTTTTACAGTTCACGAGCTCTCCAAATTCCTGGAGCAGAGTATTAAGCCAAAGAAAACAATACAATTTTCATGGCAAAGATAAACAATCAAAGAAACAGGAAGGAAGGTCTAGTGAGATGGCTCAGTGGTTAAGAGCACTGGCTGCTCTTGCAAAGACCTGGATCTGGTTCCCAGAACACACATGGTGCCTCGAGCCATCCATGACTCCAGTCCCAGGGGATCTGACACCTTCTTTTGACTCCTTGGACATCGGGCACACACATGACGTGCACACATACATGCAGGCAGAAACACTCATACACATAAAATAAAATTTAAAAATCTAAAATGCCCAAAAGTTTGGTGTTATTTTATTTGTGATTTAATAAATAAAGTTTGCCTAGAGATCAGAGGAAATAGCAAGTCATTTTAAGTAAACAAAGAAGTCAGGCAGCGGTAGCACACACCCTTAATCCTATCACTTGGCAGGCAGGATCTCTGTCCATATTGGAAATAGAGCCAAGCATGGTGACACACGCCGTTAATCCCAGTACCAATCATAGAGTTCTGGAGGTTTGCATAGACAGACAGAAAGTGACAGAGCTGTGTAGAAAGAGGAAGTGAGGTAGCTGGGCCAAGATAGCCAATGAGAGGGCAGAACAGCAAGGCAATAAAGGTATGGGCAAGACAGGAAGTAACTCGCATTTGGAAGCTGCAGAGTTGGTGAGGTAAGGTTGGCTGTGGCTTTCCCTATTTCCTTGATCTTTCTCTAAGGCTTTCACCCCTATATCTGCTCTGTATTTTTTATTTAATAAGATCATTTAGAAATCCATCTACATTAAAGAAATACAAAAGAATCATAGAAAATACAAAATAAAAAAACAAGACATGAAGTGTGTCTGTAGTAATAACAATATATGTAAGCATCTCAGACTGTTCAGGAGGATTGGCTCTCCCACTCTGAGCAGACTGACAAGAAACACATCTAAAACAAGGCAGTTCTCAATGACTGAATGCTGAAAGGAGAGGAAAGATATTAAATGTAAAAAAAAAAATGAAGGAAAGCTCTCAGAATAGCATTGAGATAATGAATTTGCTTTTTAAACAAGCCACCTCAAAGTGCAATAAGTAAAATAATAAACCAACTTTAAAAAATAACAATGTTTAATATTCATGAATGAGTATGTGGTAATTAATTCAATAAAATGTCAGATTACACATTAAGACCCAGTAACTGTATGAAGGATGTTTGTTCTTCGCTGCTGTCTCCTGTGGTAGCTGGCTGGCACCGTCGTCACCTTCCCTGTGACACTGCTTGGCACCTGACTGCTTTACACATTTATCCACAGGAGCCCAGGGGACAGGGATTCAAATTTCCCTTTCTTACTACTAAGGAAGAGTGAGCTTGTGACTCACCCTGTTAAGAAGTCAAGTCAGGACATGTCTCCTGACCTGAGTGGGCACAGGGAGGGGGTCATAAACTTCATAAATAATCAAACTCAATGGCCCAGGCATGTCCAACCTTCTTGACATTACAACATGATATTACCATCTACAAAGTTCACACTGGAGATCCTCACAGCCAGATTACAAAAGAAAATCTCACAGTGCTTTTAGTGAGCTGATGGTTCAGGAATACATGTAGCCTGTGGACACATCTGGAACAAAACCATAATAGGTCAGGTACTGGACCTCAAGAGGGGCATCTATTGTTTCCTAAAAGTGAAAAGCATACAAGCTGTGTTCTCATAATCTAGTAAATTAGAAGCTAACAGCTGTGGAAACCAGTGCCCAATCCACATGCATTAAAATATTCACCCCAGTAGCTCTCAGCTGGAAAACAAATGGAGATTATAACTATGGAATGCTTGCAAACTGACAGAGAGGAAGCTTTAGGAGGGTTGCAGACCACAGTGTCCATGCATGGTGAGGAGCCTGAGAGGTTCCACTAGGATATGTCAGGTGAGCAGTTCCCGTGATAGGCCACCAACTCAGAGTTAGGGGAAGATCGTGAGCAAGACAAAACTTACAGGAAGAATAGGATGTAAGAAATACACATACACATGCATAGTTATAGAAGAGAAGCAAGACAGAGCTCAGTTTCAGTATAAAGACATGTCAACACTGTTGAGAAGTCTGATACTGAACAAAGTAGGATGCTTCCAGTCCTAAGATTACCAAAAGTCAATGATGCAAAGGCCTAGCTTCAGATGCAGCAGAAGTTGGGGTGCAATCTGATCATTTCTGTAGGAATTAGGAACTCAGGGAACTGGACTATAAACAAAGAAAATATAAATTGCCAAACTGGCCATGAGCAAAGAAAGAAATAAACAGGTTGCAAGGGAAGAAATGGGAAGACTTTCCCAGCATTGTTCAGGGAGAGGAGTGGTGTCCTTTGACCTGTCTGTCATGTGTGAAGCTCGTCTGAATCTCAGAGGAAAATCTTACATAGTTCCTGCAGGAGAACCAGGTCCCAGAGCCCAAGTGGTGAGCACAATCAGGTCTGGGCTCACAGCTGAAAAGGAGAAGCCTTGAACTGGGCAGCACAGTGCAGGCGAGTCCAGCATGGAGCCCTGCTGTGGATATCGCTCTATATAAATAAAACACTGATTGGCCAGTGGCCAGGCAGGAAGTATAGGTGGGACAAGGAGAGAGGAAAATTCTGGGAAGTAGAAGGCTGGGGGAGAGAGACCTGCCAGCCACCGCCATGACAAGCAAGATGTAAGGTACCGGTAAGCCACGAGCCATGTGGCAACTTATAGATTAATAGAAATGGGTTAATTTAAGATAAAAGAAGTAGATAACAAGAAGCCTGCCACAGCCATACAGTTTATAAGTAATACAAGCGTCTGAGTGATTATTTTATACGTGGGTTGTGGGACTGCTTGGTGGGACCTGGAGAGAAATTCTCCAGCTACAGGGCCCTCCCTAGGCTGTCAATTAACTCTCCCTTTCTTCTTCCCTTCCAACGTGACGTCAGAGGCTGAAGTAGCCAAAGGGTATCAAAACGAGTGCATATGACCCTCTATCTCCTCAAAAGAGCCAGTCTCAGACCTCTGAGGAAGGACAGGCAAGTTGTCTTTTAAATAACTGAATCTGGTGCAAGGCTAGTCTCTCAGTGTCCACCTCCCTGAAGAAAACTGTCTTCTCCTTCAGCAGCATCCATCAATCACCAATAGCTCCTCACACAGGGAGGAACAGAAGGGGAGGGAAAGGCGGATGGATTTGATCCAAATACATCATACACCAATGTAAATATTACATAAAACATTAAAAAGAGCAAGTTGGAGGCTGGAGAGATGGCTCAGTGATTAAGAGCACTGGCAATTCTTTCAAAGGATCCAAGTTCAATTTCCAATACCCACAGGGCAGCACATACTTATAACTCCAATTCCAGGGGATCAAATGCCTCTTCTGGCCTCTGTGGGCACCAGGCACACACATGGTGCACAGACATACATGCAGGCAAACCATCCACACCCATAAAATTAATAATAATAATAACTTATTATTATTAATAACAACATCAATAGTAATAATGCTGGATTTGAAATCCTGGACACTACATGCAGAGTCAGTCTAGACAGAGTGTACACACCCCTCAGATTAATTGAAAATCAGACCTAAAAGTAAAATGCCACTATGCAACTGAAAGGCACATGGGAGGAAATCCAGGTGCTGGGATCAGCAATGACTTTAGACACGACACCAAAAGCGTCATCCGTGAAAGACTCCATCAACAGTGCTGCATTAGAATTAGAGCATTCTTCTCTATGAAAGGACAAACCACAGATGAGAAGAGCTACTTTAAAAAAAAATGCCTATCTGAAGAGTCTAAAACAAACACCCCAGTTGAAAATAGGGGAAAAATCTGAACAGATACTTCACCCCAAAACATAAGCATAGGAAAAGATGCCCACACTTTATGTCATGAGGGAAAAGCAAAGTGGAGCGCAAATATGTCCCCCAGAACGAGAACCACCAGACTCCACACCGACAGCAGGGAGTGCTGGGGAAGACTCAGGAGCCAGAGACAGGAATGCGTGGTCACCCTGGGAGTGGGGTCTGGTGGGGTCACAGGAAGGCTTGGCAGTTTCTTGTACAACTAAAGGCACTCCTGCCAAACCATTCAGCATCCACACTGCCCAAAGAAGTTGAAAACTGCATGCCTGCAGATGATTATGAAAGCTTTATTTTTAATTGCCGCAAACTGGAAGCAGCCAAAATGCACTTCAGTCAGGGAGCTGATAAACTGTGGTCCTCAGGACAGTGGAATGTTATTTAGCACTAAAAAGAAATGAGCTGTCAAGCCATAATAAGACTCAGAGGTGCCTTAAATGTGTAGAAGTAGGTGACAAAAGCCATTCTGAAAAGGTGGCTAGCTGTGTGATTCCTATTCTGACATTCTGGGAAGGATAAGGCTGGGAGAAAGATCACCGGTTGCCAAAGGCTAAGGGGAGGGAGGGCAGAGGGGTGGAGCACAGAACATTCTTAGGACAGTGACTCTATCCTGGAAGATAATGTCATTACTTATTCATAAGTCTCAGAAAAAGTTCAACCCCGAGTGGGACTTCATGTCAGTGTGAATGAGTAGGTGGCATCTCCTCAGGCCCATCATCCCAGCATGTACCTTACTAATGCAGACAGATTTAAGGCGGGGAAACAGTAACAGGGGGGGGGTGTGGGAGAGGCAGGGTCCCTGGGAACGACCTGTAACTTCTGCTCAATGTTTCTGCAAACATAAAACAGCATTTAAAAAAAATAAAGCTCATTAAAAAACAAGAAAAAAATCAAAAGTTTCAGAGTCATTTATTTTATCTACAGACAGACGCCCCAGGTAAGTGTTCAAATACCACAGCAATCTCAGGGACACACAGGTCATCATTGCCACGTGACACACAGGAGAGTTTTGCCTAGAGATTGGTATCTTCTAGTTCAACTGTTCATCATTCCAGGTTTAACATCTTAACAGAAGCTTTTGCTTTTTAAAACCCGAGAGACGGATGAGATGGTCCATCTTCATGGTCACTTTGATACCTCCCAGTGTGTCCGAGGGCCTTTCCCAAGAGGTTTAACTGAAAAGGGAAGAACGTGGGCTGGGAGTCCTAGTCTGAATTAAAAATGGAAAAAAGGAAACAATGAGCTGAGTACCTGCTTTTGCTTTTCTCTCCTTTCCTGCAGATACAATGTGACTTGTCACCTTTTCTGTAATAGACTGTGTCCCCTCAAAGCCGGAGTCAAAACAAACTCTGTCCCTAAGCTATAGTGTGTGTGTGTGTGTGTGTGTGTGTGTGAGAGAGAGAGAGAGAGAGAGAGAGAGAGAGAGAGAGAGAGAGAGAGAGAGAGAGAGAGAGAGAGAGAGAGGCTGGGGAAGAAAGGGAGGGGAGAGAGAGAGAGAGGGACAGACAGACAGACACAGAGAAAGAACCAGAGCAAAGAAAAAGAGGTGGGCAGGAGGGCACAGGTTTAGGTTCCTCGTCATCCTCCGTGGCCAGTGCAGAGTCACAACTCTGGCACATGGCTCTGCATCCCTGGAGTTGCCTGCAGTGACTCTTCAGAACTGGATGCATGGTGAAAACGATGGGCAGAGCTAGCGAGGAAAGCTGTATCCACGGCTAAGTGCATGCACAACCAGAGAGAGGAACTTTTGTTCACTGTCTTCACAGCAGCTCTCTGTAGAGAAGCATGTGGGGGGGGGGGGGGAGGCCAGCCTTTCCCTCCCAGCTGCGGAGGCTGCATGCTTATTATTCATTAGCTGGACGGCACCATGTCGCTGCTGAGGCTTTGGAATCAGTTTGAGTTGGGAAAACATTTTCAATATTTCAACTGACTGCTCCACTAAGTCACAAATAACATAGCTAATCCGTGAGGTCACTCACTTACAAAAATCTATTTGCTCTGCTTGAAAGCAAAATGAAAATATATATTATAAGCAATACCACCAGGAACAGGCCTGCTCCACCATTTCATCCCTGGCAGAAGAAACCATTCTTCCCTCACCCAAAGTCATCTTAAGAAGACCCCAGAGGCTGTTTATGCTCGTAAACACCTTCACTGGCAATGAGTGCTTGGTGTAAAATTGTGTCTAAATTGCATTTCAATAAAGGTTTATAGATAAAACAGCATTCCCAGGATTTTCATTCCCTGACATCTCCTGCCATGCATCAGAGCTGTGGCCTCCCCAGTTTTTTCTTCATTCTTTTGCTTGTCAGAGAGGTCACCAGAGGCTGAGCCTGCAGCCAGGACACAGGGTGGGGAATCCCAACCAGCAATGGATTACTGTATCAAGCTGGAAGATAGCACGGGTTGTATGTTAGGATGGTAGGGAGAGACGCTAGGGAGCCGTCTGGAGACACCCAAAGGACATGGCTCTGTCCAGCAAGCCCCGAGTAGATTGGTGCCGAGTGAACCGGCTGCTTACACCTCACTGTACGTCATGTCACACCACCACAACCCGGGAAACAGACAGGATAGCCTGTGAGGTTCCAACACACAGACAAAACATCGCAAGAGCTTCTCAGTAGTCAGATTGGTGGAACTCTGGTTCTTGCTCCAACAGGCTCCACACAGTGTGTGGCGACGGCCCGTACCCTACTCGCTTGGGTACCTGTGTGACCCTGACCCCACCACCAGGCAGAGGCTGTTTCAGGTTAGCTCTGATTTTCTGTCACTCTGTGAAAATTGCTTTCCCCTCTCATTTTTATTTGCAAAAAGAAATTTTTATTTTGACATTTACAAAAGAATTTGTAAGAATGTGTCACTAGAGTCTCATACATACTCCGTCTAGTTCCCCAAAGGTTAAGTAACAGCTCACACACCACACTCTGCAAATGATCTCCATATTTTTTATATTTAAACATGTTTAATTTTGTTACTCTGAACCACTTAGGTAAAGTTGCATGTGTGGTTTCCTTTTAGTCCTACATATATCAACATTCATTCCTAAAAAACGAAGACATGCTCACACCTTCTCAGGCAGATAGGTAAACCAGGACACTAACTCTGACTCGGTGATAATATAAACTCCAGAAAATCTGCTCAGTTCACCTTCCGCCCTATTACAAAACAACAATTCAGGTCTAGGGCTGGTTTGATTGCCTTCTCCTTAGCCTTCTTCACTTTAGAACAACTTTAAAAACATAGCCACATGCACACATACACAGGACATGACGTTGGGGTGGGGGGCTCAGAGAACAACTACCAGGAATCAGCTGTCTGTCATCTTCCATGATGTGGCTTCTGGGGACTGAACTCAGGCCGGCAGGCTTGACTGCAGGTATTTTTACTCACTGTCAGCTCCTTGGCACAATTTAAAGAACAATTTCTCAGAGTTGTTTCTTCCTCCTCCTCCTCCTCCTCCTCCTCCTCCTCCTCCTCCTCCTCCTCCTTCTCCTCCCCCTCCTCCTCTTTCTCCTCTTACTCCTCACCTCCTCCTCTTTTTCTGCTTCCCCCTTTCCTCCTCTTTCTACCTCCTCCTTCTTTTCATATTACACATTTTAGGTGTGCATGGGGGTATTTTGCATCTGTCCCTGAGCTGAGCCTCATGCTTAGATACAGGATGTCTCATTGAGTCCTAAGACGGCTGACCTGGGGGACCCCAAAGGGGTGCACCAGGCCTCCTGACTCTGAACCGTCATTTGTCACCATCATGCTGTGAACACATATCTGCGCAGCCACCTGCCTGCCTTGTCCCTCAGCACGTTACTGATCATTTTTACATGCACTGGTAATTCTTCTCTGAATCAAATACTAAGCTTGATTGGGTTTTAACCTAAGTGTTTGGTTTCAGGGAGGGAATGGATAGCGAGATTGGGATTCGTGAGAGCCACGGCATCTCATCACCCTGTAGGCAAGGGGTTTATTGATACCTCTGATATTGACAGCACTGACAATACTAGGGCTGAGCCCCCAGCTCGGTCACCCAGAGAGAGCAAAGAGCATTATTTTAAGGTCTTTTGTGGGAGAGTTGATGAGGAGGTGTTGTGCCACAGGAAGGTAAGTCTGGGGTCTGCTGACATTAAATCGGACTAAAAGACATTGTTTTTGTAGTTTTGGCCAAAACGGTGTCTGGAAGGTTGCAAAGACATTTCTGAATAAGAGGCGCCTGGAAGAGCAATGGTGATGGCCAGGTAACAAGAGACCAAAGGCACATGACAGTGGCCAGTCTGCCTCCGGGCCCGTCGGCTGGGAGCTGGACAGGTCGACACTCCGCATGTAGAATTCTCCCTCTAGGGCTTTGGTCTCTGGAAGGACCCATTCCAGACAGGGCAAGCTCCCATCTGTGTGCTTTCCCATAAGGTAGCTGTTTACCTTTGACCTTTTCTTCAGGAGAGGAATGGGGAGGGCAAGGAGAGATAGGAACTTGAGTGGATGAGCATGTACTCACATGTCTACCCCGATGTCATAGCCTGGAAATACACCTGAAGTCCCTGGAGTGTTGAGGGTTCCTTCCATGGAAAATATTACACCTAAATTTAGTCTTACTTTCCTGAAGTATGAAGTTGCTTCCCTCTCCCTCTCCTGTCTCCTTTCCCTTGCTTCTGGAGAGCCCCCTGTAGGCATGGGGGCCCTCAGCTGCTTGCAAGGGCTGGGCAAATCATTAGGTCCTGAGTTCCTCCTGCCTCAGAACCTGAAGAACTCCGAGTTCCTTCCACACTCCTGTCTCCAGCACCCATCTGATCAGCGCTGGGCTCGGTTCCCTGTGCTGCCCCTGTCTCCCCCTCCTCCCCTTCCCCCATTTCTTCCAATCACTCCACTCTCCTCCCATCCACTCTCTCCACCTGTCTCCCCATTTTCCAGTCACCTCTCCCTCCCATCCACTCTTTCCTCCTATATCCCCACATCCTCAGGGCTCCTCACTCTCCTCTTATCCCAACTCTTCTTTGGACATTCTGGATGGTTGTCCTTTCTGGTCAGGAAGGAACCAGCTGCTACTGTGATAGCAGTATACACAGAGAGTGATAGCCCTCCTCCAGGGCTGTGTGCCAGGTTCGATTTCAGCTGTCTGATGATGATGTCTTTCAATTGCTTCTCTCTCTATTTATCCTGAATGCGGTTCTCTGGGCTTCTTTTATTCACTGGAATAGTTTGACTGTGTGTGTGTGTGTGTGTGTGTGTGTGTGTGTGTGTGTGTGTGTGTGTTTGTGTGTGTTCGGGGTTGTCTCTTGCTCTAGTCCCTCATCTCCTGGCTCTCTGTGGCAGGTGTGTTAAAGCCCTTCATGCCTTCCTGCCTATTATGTTGGCTGTTCCTTTCCTTCACTGTTTCTCTCTGTTCTTTAGGATGAGAAACTCTTGTGATCTGGGTTTACGCTTGCAGTCTTCCCTCTGTAGACTCCAGACTGCTCTTAAACTTATCTGGTATCTGTTTCATTGTACACATTTCCTTTCTAAAGTCAGTATGATGTTCCATATCGCCTCTGTTTACTGCTGAGTTCCACACATGCCAATCTTCACAACTGTTTGTCCCTTTTAAGTTCTTGGGTATATTTATAATGGTTGTTTGAAAGCTACAGTCTGGTCTATCCATAGTTCTCTCTCTCTCTCTCTCTCTCTCTCTCTCTCTCTCTCTCTCTCTCTCTCTCTCTCTCTCCCCCTCCCTCCCTCCCTCTTCTTCCCTCCCTCTCTCTCATTTAGGGGTAATTTCTGATTGCATGCTGGAAAATCGGAATGATGTAACAGGAATCTGGGTGTAACACAGCATTGCTTTTGAACTTAGAAACACCTGTGTTATTATTACCCCCCATCGGCATCTCCTGTGCTTCTCTGGGGATGTTTCATGGCCTTTAGAGTCGGCTTGTACATGATTTTGATGTGGATTCTCTGCAACCTGAAGGCAACTGTCCTAGTTAGCTTCCTATTGCCGTGATAAAGACCAAAACCAAAAGCAACTCCGGGAGGTTTATTTGGCTTACATGATTAGATAAATAGTCCATTACTTAAAGAAGTCTGGGTAAGAACTCAAGGCAGGAACCTCGAGGCAGGAACTGAACCAGAGACCATGGAGGAACACTGTTCACTGGCTTGCTCAGTTTGCTTCTATATACACCCCAGGACCACCTGCCCAGGGGTAATACTTAGGCAGTGGGCTGGGCCCTCCCACATCAATCCAGAGAAAGCTCCACAGACATGCCTGCAATCTGACAGAGACAGTGCTCAGAAGAGATCCCCTCTTCCAAATATGTCTAAGCTTGTGTCACAGCACACAGACCAGTCAAACCCCTCTCACTATCATAAATGAAAAACAACTCAATGTCTTCCCACAGTTTCTTCTCCACAGATGCTCCGTTTCGTCACCCAGTTTCAGTCCTGCTCCCACACGAAGGTCTGAGTTGCCCAAAAGGAGATCTCACCTCAAGACGTTTAGAAAGACTGAAGCTGGCTGGGCTAAAGCTTTCTGATTTTCCAGGTGATGTGAGACATGATCATGAGATCTGAGACTGTGTTTCCATCCACTGGACGTTCCAGACCTGCTGCAGCTCCTCCCAGCTGGGCCGCCACCCTGCTTCTCTCCTCCTAACACTGCCCACCCGAACCTCCACCACAGCAGCTGCAGGGAGACGCACCTCCCCGCTTCACTCTGAACTCAGTGGAGTTCTACATGAAAGTCGGGACACATGAAACGGCACGTGAGACTCTTCAAAGGCTTCTTGCTCTTTGAAATTTTCAGGTTTGTGGGGAGTGGGGAAGTTCTTTAGGTCACTCTCTGCTCCCACCTCTCTCCTCCCCCCAGGCCTGGTCATACATCTCTTGCTCACAGCAGGGACTCTTCCACCTCTGATCTTCCCACACACTTCTTCCTGTGGTTGAAAGTGGACTCACCCACCCCTCTCGTGCCCAGGCCGAGACCCAGGACCAGGACAGTTTCCTTCATAGCTCAGCTGAGGCCACATTCTCCAGGAAGCCTTCCTAGCCCTGGTGCCTTTTGCGGCTCTGGTGTGTTTCTTCCACCCCAAGGGCCTTGCTTCATTGTTAAGTAGTTGGCCAGGAACACCAGGAATTTGAAACTAATATGATAGATAAAGGAAGTTCAAAGCTGGTGAATGGCAGCCTTAGTTTTAGCAAAATGAGTTCAGTTTGTTTATCAGGGAACAAGGAAGAGAATTGTTTTGGAGGGAGGGGCAGAGTTTCTTCCTCAGTAGGCCTGGGGGACCTGAGAGGCTCATCAGAGAGATATAATCCTGGAGGGAATGCACATGCTCAAACTGGAGAGGACTGGCTGCCTTGACGCAGAGGGGAAGCCTTCTTTGTGTATGAGGTAGAAGAAAACCATCCTATGGCGACCATCTGATGATGGTGCCACAGCATTTGGCCCTTTACGCTCAGGAGAAAACGCTTTGAATGTCTCATGGGAACTGGGGTGCAGCTCAGTGACAGAGCACTTGGCCCAGAATGTGCAAGGCCCTGGGTTTTATCTCCAGACACACACACACACACACACACACACACACACACGCTCACATGCTCACACGCTCACACGTGCACGGTGTATATACACAGCCATCTAAGAGCTAATACTTGCTACTTCAAACGTTGCTGTTGGCTATACTGGAGATCATCCCTGCTGGAAATGGGACACAGCCTTTCCCAGCTTTGGAGAGTCAGAGCTGAAAAGGACTATTCGGCTCAGAGCTAGAATAGACTATGATGGATTACTGCTTTCAAAGAGGCTGTGAAGTCTGCCGGGAAGGGCTGTGTTTCTGTTAGCTATCCTCTCCTGCCCCCACAGTGGTCTGGGGTGAGCTTGGCTGTCATCCACACTCACGACACCACGTGCAACTTCAGGGACTCAGTGACTATCTGACACTTTTCCATGCTCTCTTGCTTCATTTTCTTTTGACAATGCCAAGCTAGAGTTTAGAAGCATCATGACCTACGGAGCCGCTCAGATCGGGAGCAGAATACATGGTGGGACAATCTAAATACGTTTTCATGCCTGACGCAGGCCCCAGCTGTTCAAAGTGATGAGCCACTTTTGGTGTGGAGCAGTGAGCTCAGGACAGGGGAAGCCACCTCAAAGCAGGCTCAACAGGTGGGCTGCCGGGCGCACACGCAGATTACAGCTCACAAAAAGCTTCCTTTGCTTTGAATAGCTGGCTGCTCAGAAGAATTGGAGTGCCCACTGGGATGAAAATTCCATCTTAGCCAAAGTGGAAATGCAGGGGGAATCCAGTGCTTGCCCTGAAGTCATCCGGGAAAGGAGCTATGCTGTGCAGATTGGTGCTGAACCTGGCCACAGGGCCTGATGGGAAAATCCAGCCCAGTGGATATGGGGCAGACTGGGAGCAAACAAGTATGAACGGACCATCATCCCAGATACATAGACTGGGACCACCACTGACATGCCTGCTGCAGGGCAGGCCAAGGCTCAGGAATGCCACTCTCCCTCCCTGCTGCAGTGACTCCAGACTTTGGATACCGGACCCATTGCGTCAGTGAATTAACATGGGCTGTTTCTGCTATGCCAGGACAGCAGACTTGAGGGGCGCTCTCTCCTCATAGATTCCTTTTCACAGCAAAGGCACACCATCTTTCTGATACCCCAAACACAACGCGCTTATGCAAGATGGTCCAGTTTCCAGTGTGAAATAGAGAGTTTCAATCTATAGCTCTGGCCACTGTGATGATCTGCCTATCAAGGTGGTCATGCTGGCACAGAGCTGGGATAGGATGGACCAAGAACAAACTTCTTCGAGACTCTGTAGCCCAGAGGTAATGTGAGTTTCCTAAACCTGCACCATCCATGACAGTAACTGTGTCCAATCCCACGAAGAGAAAAGAACTAACAACGGCTTCCAGCTCCCTCCCGTCTCGCTGGCAGCACTCTTGTGTGCAGTTATGAACAGCATGCACCTGAACAGCCTCTCACACATGCCCTGGCTATGGGATGCAGCACCTGGCTACAGACCCTAATCAACCCCTGGGACCCTGACACAATGTAAGTTAGCTTGCTGCCTCGATGGCCATGCTCACCAAGGGTGGGGTACCTCTCTATGGCAGATCTGTATCACCAGTGAAGATCATGCTTGGCCATGAACATAGTCTGCAAACCTGTAATCAAATGGCAGGAGAGTCAAGGCCCAGAATCCACATCTACCTAGTGGCAGGATTGACTCAGAATCTGACCTCCTGATTCGGGGACCAGAGCTCTGTGGTGTCTCCAATGATCTCTCTGTATACTGGGATCTTTAGCACACGTGTGTACTGAGATTGGCTTTGTAGGTATTTTGTGGATGCCTATGGCTGGCCATGAGAGCTTGCCTTGCCCCAGAGGCTGTGTCTGTAGCATATACACAGGTCTCTGGTTATATGAGACATTGTAGGGTCCAGCACAACTCAGACTCAAATAAAGACTTGGTGAACCAGCAAATGAATAGTGAATGGATGGATGGATGAATGGATGGGTGGAAGAATGGATGGGTGGATGAATAAATGGGTGCGTGGGTGGGTATGTGGTTGATATATTGTGCACCCCAATAAACTTATCTGGGGGTCAGAGGACAGAACAGCCACTATATTAAACACAGGTTGAGGCAGGGGTAGCACACACCTTTAATCCTAGCATTCCAGAGGCAGAGATCTGTCTGGATCTCTGTGAGTTCAAAGCCACACTGGAAACAGCCAGGCATGGTGACATATGCCTTTAATCCCAGGAAGTGATGGCAGGAAGCAGAAAGGTATATAAGGCATGAGGACCAGGAACTAGAGCCTTTTTAAGCTTTTAGCAGCAGTTCAGCTGAGATCCATTTGGACGAGGACACAAAGGCTTCCAGTTTGAGGAAACAAGATCAGCTGAGGAATTGGCAAGGTGAGGTTAGCTGTGGCTTGTTCTGTTTCTCTGATCTTTCGACATTCACCCCAATACTTGGCTCCTGGGTTTGTTTTTACTAATAAGACCTTTAAGATTCGTGCTACATGGGTAGGTGGATGGATGGATGGATGGATGGATGGATGGATGGATGGATAAATGAATGGATGGAGCAGGCAAAGAGGTTTCACTGCACAGATAGCAGAACATGGGGAAAACCCACCCAGTGACCAATAGCCCTCCAGAAGGTCTAGGCAGGGTCCAAGCGAAGACACTCAGAATGCAGCCCTAACCAGCCCCGTGCCTGATAAAGCCCGACTGCAGCTTTTCTTTGTTCTTCCTAGTTTTGTTAAATGTTATAAAACCGTTTCCTTGCTGTCCTGAGCCCTTATCCTCACAACACAGAAGTGGCAGACCTACGTTCAGTGGACTCTCTAATACCAGTATCTAAAAAACTGATGTGGCCTGGAGGGTCTGACAGATAGGTTCAGCAAAGAGTTGAGTGCAGGATGCAGCCTGTATTGGTTACTCTTGTAGTGTTAGGACAAAATACCCCAAAAAGCAACTTAAGGAAGGAAAGATTTGTTTTGGCTCATGGTTTGGGGGTTACAGCCCATCATGGCAGGGAAGGTATGACAGCAGGAGTGTGAGGTGAGTGAGCACATTGCATCTGCAGCCAGGAAGCAAATGTCTTAGCTGTGACCCTTAGTTCGCTTTCTCCTTATTCTGTCCTGGACTCTAGCCATTCATGGTAAGTCTTCCCTGCTCAGGATGTTTTTTGGAAACATCCTCACAGACATACCTCTGGGTAATTCTGAATCCCATCAAGTTGGAAATCAAGACTGACCACCACACTGCTAGCATGACGCTTGAAGCCAGGCAGCCTCCACCAGCAGTCTAACGCAGATGTGCCCAGGAGAGGCAGGATGGACAGTGGATGAGCAACCAACCCAGCCTGAAGATATTCTCTCACAGTCTCTGACTTGAGTATAATTTCTGAGCTGAGGGCCTAATTTCCCTGTCTCTGGTCTGTGCTCTACATAGGACCAGCCCTCACTCACAGCTGGATCAAAGTCCTATGGTACCTAGGTGCTATTGGATGGAATCACCTGGGAAGGTTTTGGTTTAGAGGAGTTGCCTCTACTCAGTTGCCAGCAGCAGCCTTGGAAGCCCTTGTACCTTCCTGTCCAGATTGCCAGGAGCTAAGGGTAGGGTTGGCACAAGCCCAGCAGAGCATGAAGACCAGAACTCTGCTTCCACAGGACTGACAACAGGGCTGGCCTCATTTGTGAGCCAAAAGGTAGAAGCCAAGAGAAAAAAAAATCCACCCAGTCATTCCTCAGAGCAACCCAGCACAGGAAGCTTGAGTCCCAGAGCCTCTCCCCGACGAACACTTCAAAAGTTTAAACTGGAAAACAAACAAACAATCCAACTTTTCTCTTGCAAAATAACCAAGCAGCTATCCGAAATCTCATCCATGGCCTCATGCCTCATGAGAGCTTTTGTAGACCATTCTGTATTGGAGAAGACACTTGAAAAGCAGAGAAGATGATCCAGCTGGTCCTTAGAGAGAAAGGTTCCTTCAGTCTTGGAAACCCAGCAGGAAAACATCCTGCTTATGCACTGAATGAAGTCACTGAGACTAAGAATACTTAAGCTATTTTTCCACACCATTTCACTTATCTATTTTTGTCCCAAGTCAAGCATTCTACATTTTACTGTTCTGACATATTGGGACACAGATGAGAATCTTTTAACTATTAAACTATAACACAGATGTTAAGGCCTACCATCAGCCTCTGTGGGCTCAGCAGCAGTCAGCAGCCCACATGGATGTTCTAGTCACTGTGTAAGACTGAGAGTTGTACCCAGTTAATCCATTGGCCTCAGGGCTGGGTGTTACTGTGGAGGTAACACTTTTAGGAACATAGGGGCCAGTTAGATGGTCTGGTGGGTAAACATGCTTGCTGCTGAGCCTTATGACCTGAGTTTGGTCCCCCAGAATCCACATGGTGGGAGGAGAAAACTGACTCCCATATATTGTCCTATGACCTCCACATGTGCACTGTGGTATGTAAATGTGCACACACATCCACACATGCACACATGTGTACATATACACAAATACAGACAAATATTTTAAAGAGAATAATAGAGGCAGAGGGAATATTGGCTTGGGTTCCCACAAGACAGATCATAGAACATTATTTAAGGTACTTGGGATGACCCTTGGAACAAAGTAAAGTAAGTGTGGGAAGGAGGCCAGTATCAATGCATGGTAGCCAGGCTCACAAAGCTCTATTTTGGGTAGCCAGGGCCTAGTCTGCTATGTGTGCGTGGGTCCTCTGAGAGGAACATGCCTCTGGGGGAAAGAAGTGGGGATGTATGGCCAGCAACTTTTGTTGTGTGCTCTGAGGATTTCTGCGGAAGGACTCCTGACCAGCCCTGGTCTTCCCTGGGCATGCGGCAATTGTTTCTGATTGGCTCTGACAGACAGGCAGGCTCCCAAGAGCAGAAGCCATCAGCAGTATGGTTGAATTACCCCACCAGGCTGCATGGAGACCAGAGCGGGCAGTGTGATACGGGTAGGTCAGCGAATTCACAGTAGTCCTTCCTCTCAGTAGACTCGTAGGGGCCATCATCCCAAGTAATGGCATGGACACAGTAGAGGAAATGGCTCTGGGTGCCAGCCTTTCATTGAAGTAACCATTAAGCTGCCCTAAACAGAGAATCCACTTCCGGGGGAATCTGTGATATAACTTTTCTAAGAAGTTGAAATAAACAGGGAATACTGAACACACACTCGCACACTCACACACACAGTCACACACACACACTCACAGGCATGCTCACATACACGTTCACATACACACCCACACTCTCTCTCTCTCTCTCTCTCTCTCTCTCTCTCTCTCTCTCTCTCTCTCTCTCTCTCTCTCACACACACACACACACACACACACTCACACACACACATACACAGTCACACAGTTTTGGAGAGAAAGCATCCTGATATTTTTGCTTTCTCATCTTTTATACCCCACTCTCCAGATCACAGAAGCCACAGGGATGACATTCTTGCAACAGTTCTTCTCACAGCTCACAATCTTGGTGATGGCAGAAGCAATATCTACCTTGTAAAAAACAGTGGTGCCAGGCGGTGGTGGCGCACGCCTTTAATCCCAGCACTCGGGAGGCAGAGCCAGGCGGATCTCTGTTAGTTCGAGGCCAGCCTGGGCTACCAAGTGAGTTCCAGGAAAGGCGCAAAGCTACACAGAGAAACCCTGTCTCGAAAAACCAAAAAAAAAAAAAAAAAAAACAGTGGTGTGCATCTGGTTCCTGAGGGACTGGTGCAAGTCAGGCCTTTATTTGGTGCCCTTGAATTAACATTCCAGGAAACTCCTGCCACAGTCACAGATCTATCCTAACCAGAAATGACTTTGATTTGATCAAAGACACGAAGTTCATATCTATAAAGTTCAACCTCCCCACTCCAAGAACGTCATCTCCATACTCCCAAAAGCCAATGCGGGGAGATTCCTAAAAGCAACAAGGCAGAAACAACTTGTCACATGTCATTTCTCATCAAAACGCCTGAAAGTCACAGGCAACGTATTCACTGTGCTCATAGAAAATTAACTGTTAATGAAACATTCTGTGTCTGGGTGAGGCCGAATGATGACCTTCCCAAAGAAGCAAGGGCGTGAGGTGTCATTACAGAAGCCCTACCTGACAAGAAGTGTGTGGAAGGTGAACTGAAATGTAATACCACAACAGTAAAGAGAACAGTGGAAGCAAACATGGGCACGGCCGTTTGTAGTTTTGGTTTTTAGCTCTTCCTCCTGTTTCCCATATGGTCCAGAAGACGAATGCACAAAACAGCAACTGTAAATCTGATTTAACAGCACACCATGTATAGAGAGGTAACATGAACCTAAACTGGTACCAACTCACATTATGGAAGAGATGAAAAATGTAGAGACAAGGCCACACTGATACACTTGGCATGTTAAGCTGGAAGCAGTCCGGCCCCTGGAAAAACTGCTCTGGTGTCCAGCTATGCCCACAGCTAAGAGCAAGGGCTTTGTTCTTATACAACCAGCATCTGCTCTGCAAGAATGGAACCTGTACATGAACCAGCATATGGTAGGCTTGTAGTCCATGAAGGCTGTGTTCAGTTGCCCTGAGACATTGGACACAGACTTCTGACTTAATTTGCAAGGTGGAGTCAAACTTACTATTGTTTTCCATTGGAGTGGCTGACAGGGGTTCCTCTCACAGCAGACTCTGTGGGGCCAGAGGTTTGTTATTAGAAAGCTGACTATGGAAAACAAACATCCCTGTGAGCTGCAGTGTTGACTCTGCCTGATGAGGCGGCTTTCTGGCAGAGCCATGCTCCACTGCATGCATGTGTGACAAATGTCTCTGCTGACAGCCAGGGGACACTCCTTACACACTCCACCGAAAGCACCCTTATTGGGTCTCAATATGTGTTGCCTTCTGGGATTCAGGAATCCATTCAGCAACCATCCTGGCTGCTTCTTGCTTTGGACAGGCATGGCTTCTTGCTGGTAGGATGATCACGCTTTGGAGGAAATGAATCTCAGGTCCTGTGTGACACCAACCAGCTGCTGGTTGGCATTTCAAACCTTTCATTTCTTGTTAGACAGTGGAAAGCTTTGTGCTCTGCTGAAATAATTTCTAGAGCTCCGAGAAAAGGAGGGATCCTTTTTGCTGGTGGCTTAATGTCTTTACTTTCTGAAAGCCACAGCATCCCCTGATGGCTCCTTGATGGGATATGAGGGCAGCTTCAGGAGGAGGGAGGAGGCAGGAGGCAGGGTATTTGGTCTTTATGTGACTCTGCTGCAACCCTGGCCACAGACCACCCCACCAAAGCTCTGTCCCTCTGACTGAGTATCATCGGTCCTGTGCTGTTCAAGTGACTCCCTTTGCACATCCAGACTTGACCAGCTTCAGGTTGTCTGTCCATTTGTCCTTTGTACTCTTCATGTCCACTGCCTGATGCCTGCTAGCTGCTTACACACACACACACACACACACACACACACACACACACACACACACACACACACAACTACCACCACCACCACCAGCAACAGCCTCCGCCGCCACCGCCACCACCGCTGGACTGTATCTTTGCCTGTGGTTTGTTTCTGTGTGTGTGTGTGTGTGTGTGTGTGTGTGTGTGTGTGTGTGTGTGTGTATAGTTTCTGTATTTCCATCAGCAGATGTGCCAAGCAAGTCTTCCTTAGATCCACTATCACCTTTACAGACACAGTTGGGGTTTGTTACCCTGACTGCACATGGATCTACCATAGAACCTTCAAAAATTAAAATTTCCCTGGGCTTCCCCCAGACCAGCTCAGTGAGACTCTCAAGGTGATAGATAAAACAGGTGGCAACCACACACGGGACAAAGAGCTTCACCCATCACCCGAGAAAAGCAGGGTTTGCTCCTCTCCCATCCTGTCCTCCCAGTAGCTCTGTCATAAACCCAGACCAGGTGACGAGGCCAGGATGCTGACAGGAGAGGAGTTCCGTTAGATGAAGCAGAGACCGGTGGCATTGGAGATGACTACAGAAATGACAAACACAGAATTGTTGCCTAGAGGAGAGAAAAACCCAGTTCCCTGAAATATACCCAGATGTCAGATAGACCATCAGCAAAATCATAGCGTCGACTCTTGTCCGACTTAAAAAGTCGCTCACTTTGGAAATCATACCACTAGATACCCATGCCTACCTTCTCACTCGCTGGCTGGGACACCTGGGCTGAGCCGAGAGGATGGCTGCCGTGGCGGCTTCCTTTGCAGAAGCCTGGAAGTGCTTTAACTAGAACACTGAATCCTCCCTGGAATCTGGGGTGTCTGCTGGGTGGGATGGGAGTAAAGGGGACTTGGCCTGTTTCCACCGGAGTAGACAGAGTTTCTTCCACCCAGCCCTCAAGCTCTCTTAGCAGTTCGGGCACATATAGGCCCTCATGAGACCCATCATGTGGCCAAGATGACACCGTTGGCAGGATGTTTGATGCCAGCAACAGGAGAACCTCATTGGCTTCAGGGAGAAGCCACTGCCTGATACTCACTAGGCTCAAGGGCAGGATGCTGGCACATGAGAAAGACAATATCTTTGAGAACCCTGCCAGTGTTCAGTATCCCTTCCTTCACTGCCTCTGTTCCCAGCTGAAGCCCTGGAGAAAGCCTTGCCTGCCTCATGTGCCCATATGCATTCTTTTCACGCCACAAGCTCCCACCCTCCCACGTGGGACTACCTCAGGTACAGGTTGCCTGCTCTGGAGAGCAGCCCATGTGTGGCTCCATTCTGTCAGGATGGGGTCACCTTGGGGGTCTTTGTTGTTGCCACAGATGGTGATACTGACCACTCTATGCTTTGAACTATACTCCCCTAAAACAAAGTGTGCTTGTTGGCAGGTCTGGACAAGGTATAGAGGATGCAGAACGTTTGTCCTCTCGGAGAAAGAGAAGCACGCCTCACACCCACACAGCACCCACTTCTCTGCAGCTGGACTCCTCAAGTGAGTGCTCTCTACCCACTCATGTCTGCACCACTGTTAGTCTGCTGTCAGTGCTGTGCCAAGAAGCTTTGTGGTAACCCTATATGTCCTCTTTGTGTGCCATGGTTGGGGACTCTCATGCACCACAGAGTTTTAGTCCTCTAAGACAGTTTGGTCTTGGAGGCCATCTTCCTACACTGACCCAAGCTCAGTCTCTACTGTCTTCGGACCTGCCCATCCCAGGAACCATGAGCCTGTCTTCAAACCTCCCCATCCTAGGAAGTGTGAGTCTGTCCTCAAACTTCCCCATCCCAGGAAGTGAGAGCCTGTCTTCAGACCTCTCCATCCCAGGAAGTGTGAGCCTGTCTTCAGACCTGCCCATCCCAGGAAGTGTAAGCCTGTCTTCAGACCTGCCCATCCCAGGAAGTGTGAGCCTGTCTTCAAACCTCCCCATCCCAGGAAGTGTGAGCCTCTCTTCAGACCTCCCCATCCCAGGAAGTGTGAGCCTGTCTTCAGACCTGTCCACACTAACAACTGTGAATGCAGTTTTGGAGAGTACACTCTCTAAATGCTGGTGTGGCCAACCTCTGCCCAGGGATTGTCAGCTATTCACAAGGGCAGGGCTGCCACACCCAGGGATCCCCAGACTCCCAGGTTTGATACAGGCCATGCTCAGCTCTCAGAACGGCACAGATGTGAGAGGCAAAGGAGCAGAGGGGAGGGAAAGACAGTGCAGAGAAACGTAAGGAGTCCGCGTTTAGAGGAAGCCGGATAAGTTTTTTTTTTCTTCTCCTCACCTTCAGGCGTGTGTCACTGTGAAATGCACACACATCAGAGCAGCTCCACTCAAGATCTCTTACAACATAGTTCAAAGAGTTATTTTCAAATGTCAGATGGATGGAGGTTCAAGGAAACAGTGACCTGGTGTCAATTTCAGGCCTCAAGAGGAATTGTTCTGCATTTGACCTTAAATTACTTCATCCTTAATTGGCTCAGAGACCTTTAGATAATGTGTTTGGTGGGGGGGTGTATCATCTATAGGTATATGTATGTGTGTATTTGTGTGCACAAGTAGTACATATTCATGTTTTATGTAGTATATGTGTGCATACTCATGGTATAATGTGCACATGTGCACATGTTTTATTTGGGTATGATGATATATATAACTGCTGGGGGATATCTTTCTGTATGCTGTAAATATATGCTGTTCCCATTGGTTAATAAATAAAGTTGCTTTGGCCTATGGCAAGGCAGCTTAGAGGCAGGCAGGAAATCCAAGGAGAGAGACAGGAAAGAGAAAGGCAGAGTCTGGAGAGGCACTAGCCTGCCACCCAAGGAGCAACATGCCAGCAGACTGGTAAAGCCAGGGAACATGTGGCAAAACATAGATGAATAGAAATGGGTTAATTTAAGATATAAAAGCTAGTTAGCAAGAGGCCTGACATAGACCATACAGTTTGTAAATAATATTAAGCCTTTGAGTGGTTATTTTATGAGCAGCTGCAGGACCATGGGGCTGGGCGGGACCGGAGAAAACTTTCGACTACATATACCTGTAGTTTCATTTGTGCCTGTGCATATGTGTGGTATATGCACAGATGTACTTACGGGTTTTTGTATGCCTATGTATCTGTAATGTGCTATGTGTGTATGTGTGTGTGTCACACTGCATGCCTGTCTGTATCTGAGTCATTGTTCTATCACCATGAAGAGACACCATGGCCAAGGCAACTCATATAAAAGAAAACATTTAATTGGGGTCTTGTTTCCAGTGTCACAGGGTTAGTCTATGATCACCATGGTGGGGGTAGGGTGGCACTCATGTAGCCAAGAGCTACATCCTGATTCAAATGCAGAGAGAGCAATGCTTGGACTAGTGTGGGCTTTTGAAACCTCAAAGTCCACCCCCAGTGGCACACTTTCTCCAACAAGGTCACACTTTCTAATCCTTCTCACATAGTGCCATTTCTTGATGACTAAACATTCAAATATAGGGGGCTATGGGGGCAATTCTTATTCAAACTACCACAGTGTGCATGTATGTTTGGTATATGTAACATGTGGTACGTGTGTATAGCTGTATGAGGTTCTGTTTTGTGCATAGATAGTCTTGTATCTATATTTGGGTGAGCATCTATATATGTGGAGGATATATCTCAGGTAGCTATATGAAGCTACCTAGGCCTGCCTCAGCCTCCCAGAGACCTGCCTCCTTGGAACGAGGTCCTTATTGGCTTACAGGTTCTTCCCTGCAGGAAAAAGTTTTCTGACAGCTTTAGAACAAGTCAGGGGATGTGTTTAGATAGTATGGAAGTTTTCAGCCATTGTTTCTCTCTATGTCTGTTAAACAGTGCAGTGGTTATGTGCATGTTGTGGTGTGTAATCACATAAAACTTACAAATAAGCCCGAACAATAGACTGAAAAGGTCAAAGTTTTGAAATTTCATACACCGTCTCTACCTCACACTTCACCTGTCTTGGTCCTGCGCTGTGGAGTGGACTGGGTGGCTGGCATGGACTGCATCAGAGGGACCCCTTGCTCCCAGAGAGAAAATCCAGCAGCCCTTTGTGTGCCAGGAACAGCACAGGACTTGGTGCCACTGGAGTTATTGCCGTGACTCGGGAACAGTGCCTTCTCTTCATGCCCCACTCAGCAGTGTCACTGCCATAGGCACTCTACATCTGTGTGTGAGTGCAAGGAACCAGTTCAAGAAAAGCAATTTAGCTCCAAGCCACACTAAAGACAGCCCTGTTAGTGACACTCATTTCTGGCCAGGACAACTGTCTAGGAATGTGAGGCTGGGCTCCACCTCCCTTCATCAAGCACCCACCAGACCCATCAGCAGACCGGGAGGCCCTGCGGGAGCTGCTCAACCATCTCACCCAGGGGAGCAGCTTGGGTTGTGTAGCTCCATAGGACAGGCCTGTCTTGAAGCCATCAGCTGTAAACTGCTACAACTGGAAGCCCCTCCAGCATCAGGGAAACCATCCCTGGGACGAGTCTCTCCTCTAATCACTCATCACTCCAGTTTTAAGTGGCAGGACATAACACAGAAAAGAAAAGTGGGTGAGGGGTACAACTGCTGAGTGCAGTGTGGTACCAGAATTGAAGGCCTGGGGACAATGCCCAGGTTCCACATGCACCCCACACCCTGTTAGCTGAGGCTTAGTGGTCTTACCAGGCAAGAGGTTAATAGACTCCCAAGCAGCATTCTGAAAATGTCCAGAAATTGGTAGTCTCTAGTAACAAAAAGTAGACGTTATGTATTTCTAAAGAGTCAGAAGTCAGAGGCCAGATAGAATCAGGCAAATCTCAACAAAAGTAATCCATGCCTGAGGTGCCAGCTGCAGGACAGCAGCCCAGATCACAGTGTGAGCCTCTGAAACTCGGGCACTTGTGTGTTTCAGGGGGCTCTCTGCCTCCCGGGTACCCCAAAAAGGACTCTAGCATTTATTTTGTTTCCTGAGAACAGTGTAGGGAGCTGCTGGTTTTAAGCCAAGAATATTCATTCATCTGCACAGCTGCAGGCTGGGCTGCAGCAGCAGCAGGGCTCCCTCTATCTGGGCCCATTTGGCAGATTGACATCACAGAGAGGCTTTTCCACGAGTTGAAGCACCCAAGCCCAGTTACTAGGTTCCGTGTGTGCAGCTGTGTGGTGAGAGGTGGACAAACACCATGTGGTCCACAGACAGAAAGCTCCATGTGTAGGGAATACTCACTGCTGGTTCTAGGACTTGCTTATCCCGGCTGGTCTCGTTCCTGCCTGCCATATCAACCTGTCCCCCTACTTCAGCAGCGATGTGCCAGCCAAGGACAAGAGAAGTGAGTGCAAACGTGGGGACAGGCACTGAGACTGTCTCCTCCCTCCCCGGAGGACGTTCATCAACGTCCAGAGGAGTCAAGCAGACAGAAGCAGTCAAGCTTCAGGACCATTGTTTCGGCTTCTAGTAAAAATCTGTTTCCAGGCCGGGCGGTGGTGGCGCACGCCTTTAATCCCAGCACTCGGGAGGCAGAGCCAGGCGGATCTCTGTGAGTTCGAGGCCAGCCTGGACTACCAAGTGAGTTCCAGGAAAGGCGCAAAGCTACACAGAGAAACCCTGTCTCGAAAAACCAAAAAAAAAAAAAAAAAAAAAAAAAATCTGTTTCCCCAGAGGATACATTTTTATATATGATCTCATTTCTTTGGGCTCCTGAGTCCATGAATCAGAACTAATTGATTTGGTGACTAGTTCATGCTGAGGGCTAACAAAAACAATTTGTTGTGATTGCCAGTAACTAAAGGGACCATGTGAATCTACAACCTAGTTAAGAAGTTTGAGTCACTGGCTCTCAAGGCCGTACCCAAGCCCATTCTGCCAACCAGTGACTCTGCCCTCTAGTGGAAGGGGAGGGAAATGAAAGGGGATGCCCCACCCACGGTAAGGCAAAAAGGCAAACAACTATCCTAGACAGCAGTTAGAGACCAGTGTGACCCTACAGGGAGACCGTGTCGCAAGGGGCACACTTACCTGTTGTGCACTTCTGGAATCTGCAGTGGCCCTGTTCCAACCCCAGTCTCTCTCCACAGCCCAGTCATACGTAAGAACTGTGAGACTATGAAACACTGACATTTGCTGTCTGCTTGAGCATTAGTCCACATGGGAGAATTCCACAGAGACAGTGCAATGAGTGGACAAGGGTTTCCAAGGATGTGAGAACAGAATCGGAATACGGCAAAGCAGTCCCTGAGGAGAAGCCCTGGCAGTGCACTTGGCAGATAAATGATTGAAAATAAACCATCAAACCGATTGATTCTTCTAAAAATTATTTTATTATTACTCACTATTAATAGTAATTATTTGGGGATTCCAAAAGCAGCAAGGACTCAAAAGCACGCTATAAACAGGTGTACAACACTAGCATTCAGATAACTTAGATGAAATGGATGAAGCGCCAGAAACCAGTAAGTTGCCCCAGTAACCCGAAACTGACAAAGACAAGCTCTGGACTGGAGAGCTGTTTGTGACTTTTATGAAACACTAGAAAATAATTTACCTCCTTAGACTTCACTAGAAGACTCAGTGGGGGACACTTCCCAACTCACACCAAGAAGCCAGCCATACCAAAATTGGAGCCATACAAGTGTAGTACAAGAAAGAAACCTACAGACAAATACTCTATATAAGTGTCAGTGTAAAATTCCTCCAAGAAATACTAGCATATCAAAACATCTCAACATTATAGTGAAGGGATCATATACCATCACCAAGGAAACCAAGAAAACAAGGACGGTTCAACATATGAAAATCCACTCCAGTTATACGCCATAGGAACAAAGAAGGGGAAATGTCCACATGATCATTTCAATTGATACAGAAAAAAAGCTTTTGGCAAAATTCAGCACCCTTTTCATGACAAAAAAAAACCCAAAAAACAAAAAACAAAAACCAACAAACCAGGAATAAAAGGAAACTACCTTATAAGAAAGGTACCTTATAAGATACATACATAGATATATATCTTATACACACACACACACACACACACACACTACTGCAAACTACAAGGCTAGGCCCTGACCTGCCTGGGACAATGATGGAATTAAGGATGGACACACAGACGCATATACAGAAAAGCTGAGATTGAGTGGGCAATGCACTCTGATGGAGATGCACCAGCAGCAAGCATGTTTATTTTCTACATCTGAATTGAGGCAGATTTCCTGTATACAGATGGATGAGAAGGCAGGTTTAGCTAACCTCTGTATGGGGTCTCTGTAGGGAAGTAGTCTCAGGCTGCTCACATTGGGGAGGAAGAAGCTGAGTTGACACTCTACATATACTGTCAACATCCACACGTAGACCAAAGGAAAGTTTTGCCATTCCCACAGGTCTGAGGCAATGAAGTCCATGGCTGTGCTCATGTCAAGGATACACATTCACTCAGGACCTCATCTGCTCTTCACACATTCACCCAGGACTTCCTCTGCTCCCCACAATGGGGTGTATCCCTAAACTATGAGTCAAAATAAACCTTTCTTCCCTTAAATTGCTTCTTGTGAGACCACAGAAATGAGAAAAATAACTACTATATCATCAACATAAAAATGTTGGTACAGTATAGAGCATTATAAAAAAAAAGTATCAGAAAAATAAGGGTAGATATTTGGAAATTACATGTCTGAGAAGGGGTTTAATATCTGTATATATGAACCTCCACCATTCACTAACAAAAAAATAACTTAATTAAAAAATAGAGAAGGGGATCATCACTTCTCCTAAGAAGACAAATGGAGGCCAGTAAGCACTTGGATAGATAGATGTTCAGCATCATAATAATCAGGAAACACAAGTCAGAACCGTGTAACAGCATTCACCCCGTGAGGGTTAATATTCATTGTCCACTAGTTCTACAATCACCTAGGAGACACACCTCTGATTGCCTTAACACTACTGAACTCTGCACTGAAAATGCTGGAAATAACAAAAGTTATGGTGCATGAAAGGACCAAGCAGATGCCATAACAGGCTGCTCAGTCTTCTCTCAGAGATCAGGCCTTAATTTCAGTTTCCTGAGACTTGAGCAAGCAGTTTCTGGGAGGGCCATGAACAAAAGACATAGTCCTTGCAGTAGCTCCCTTTCTGCACGTACTTTGACTGCTCAAAGTTCAGCCAGATGTTTACTCTCTGGGGCCCCTCACCAACTTAGAGTTATGTGCAGTACGTGCTTGGCCAGCCAGCCCCCATGGTGGCTCAAGGACAAAGCCTGGGACTTGTGCTGGACTGCCCCCAAAGTAATAAATTGTAACCACCAACCAGTAAATTCAAAGGTTACATACCCTCACCCAATTAAAAGAGAACAGAGATAAAAATAAACCAATCCGAGTTGCACCCGTGCAAAACTCCCCCAACCCCCCTGAAGGGCTTGTGGATTTTGCCTTTAAAAAGCTAGCCACACAAAGAAAAAGCAAGTTCCTCCTGGCCTCACGGTTACTACGAGTGAGTGCTTTGGATCGAGCTTCCCTGCCCGTAGCTTGTAAACAAACAGAAATAAACTATGCTTTTGCATTCTGTACCTAAGGTCTTAGGTGGTATCTTTGGGGTCCCAATCTGGGCATAACAGTGCATATGTTTAGTCAGAGAAAACTGGAAACTAAGACATCAGGCGTATCTACTGTGTTGCTGTTCAAATCTACAAGTCAGAGAGTCCATCACAAAAAAGACACACCACAGGACACTTTCCAAAAGTTCTCAAAGTACAGACAGAGTTTCACCAACCAATTTCCTGTTTGCTTTTTAAAAAATAATGGTGCCAGGCAGTGGTGGCGCATGCCTTTAATCCCAGCACTCGGGAGGCAGAGCCAGGCGGATCTCTGTGAGTTCAAGGCCAGCCTGGTCTCCAAAGCGAGTTCCAGGAAAGGCGTAAAGCTACACAGAGAAACCCTGTCTCAAAAAACCAAAAAAAAAAAAATGGTAAGTATTAGCTATAGAATGAAGAGTCTAGCACTAGTGGAACAGCTGCATTATTTAGAGTCCATAAGAAACACGTAGTAAGGACACTTCAACACTTTTACAGGATGCTAGACTTGTTTGTCGTAGAATGTGAAATGAGAAAACCCAGAAGTTGAGATTTCATGACATCACAGTCTTCATCATCTTAAATAATAGACATTTGGAACTCTGTGGGGCTATGTGCTAAGACAATAACAGAAGTCACATCTGGAGAGGAGACCAGAAGGACTATTACTATTCTTTCTCTTGGTGATCCTTTCCAAAAACTCTACAACACAATCATATTGTTATAGAAAGCCAACAGAAGACAGAGGATGGGAAGGGAGCATGCTCTAGGAGCCAGGAGACCTGGATTTAGCTCAAATCATCCATCTAACAATGCTGTAACTTCAAATAAGCTCTTAAAAGCTCCGTTCAATTTCCTGGTCTGCAGGATATTTGGGGCTGGAGGTCTCTCTCCCAGAGGCACTCACATTTTCAGGCAATAGATTTACTACCCCCAGGCATCACTAGACTGTTTCTCTGAAAAGCGTCCTCGGGCAGATTCACGGTTTGAACATTCCAGCAGGAACATCTTCTCTGCTTGCCAGTGCTCAGAAGGTGGAGAACCCATGCAAGGCTGGGTGTAGCACTGGTGTTCTGCTGTGACCTTAGATACTGCTTTGGAATTCCACCTTCTCATCTCTCTTTCCAAAGAGGAGATACCCAGATCTTTGTGGGGTACAGCAGTGGCATGATCCTCATGACAATGGGATTCTGTGCTACGAGCCTGTTCCAGTGGGAAGCATGGGCATACAGAAGTGTTCAGGGGAAGAACAACGGATAATTTAAAATTCCATGTCTTCTCTTGTGCTTGGCAGTGTTGTGGACAGAGACCACATACTTTAAAAGCCTATTTATGGAGCAGCACAAATAACTGAAGTATCTGTGCTTTGAAAATCACAGTGTTATCCGAACAAGATGTGGGTTGAATAGTTACATTTGAGTAAGGGGCATTGTCCTGGTCTCTGTCCTGCTCTGTTAACAGGGAGGTGCCCAGATGCACAGAGTAAGCACCTTCATAAGCTCAGTCACCAGTAGGTTTTGCTTTACGCAGTGGTTCTCAACCTTCCTAATGCTGCAACCATTTAATACAGTTCCTCATGTTGTGGTGAATTATTTTCATTGCAACTTCATAACTGCAATTTTGCCACTGTTATGAATTGTAATGTAAATATATGATATATAGGATATCTGACATGTAACTCCTGTGAAAGGGTCATTTGGCCCATAAAGGGGTCATGACCCACAGGTTGAGAACCACCGCTCTACACTAAGGTTTCTCGTTTGACATCAGGGAGTGTTCTAATCAGGTGCTATAGCTCTCTGTCTTTTTTTAATTTTTATTTTTGTATGTTTAAACTACAAGCCCCACAGATGTCAGCTGTACCTGCCTGGAGTCCAGTCCACTTTATAGGCAAAAGGTGCTGAGAACAGGGTGGAGACCGAGCTTCTTGGGGAGACCTTGATGGTCACCACCATGGCAGTGGCATTCATTTTGCTTGTTCTTATCATGTATAGAGTTGGCTGAAGTTCAAAGCAAGCCAATTCAGAACAGGGTCAGCCAAAACCCAGAATCTGCAAACATGGCCATCGTGGGTCTTATTCTGAGAGAGCTTATTATCCAATCTGGGAGTCCTATGTGGTGAAGCATGTGGGATCTCTCAGTTCATCTTTCATTGTTTAAAGATTCTTGGATGTGTTAGTTGAGACTTGGAGGAGAACACCACATGCCTCGTGAGGTTGGCAGGTCATTTGCAATGCCCATTATGTCATCGTCCTGTCTCTGGAATGGGGATAAAGTACCTGCCTCACAGAACCAGATGGAGATAGTAAAGCTGGCTGCACAGGAAGTAGCATGCTGAGGACCTGTGCACTCCGCACCCAGTGCTCGTGTCTCAGCACCACTGAGGACAGGCAGTGCCACCTGTGGGCAATTGAGTGGCAGCAGATGGACCATTTGTTACCTGGAAGAGTTAGAATGAATGGCAGAAACAAGCTTTCTCAGCAAGGTACAGTTTTTCATGATGGGAAACAGTACCATGTTCCAGGACTGAAATAATTAAGAATCAACTCAGTTTTAGTTTTCCTTAAGCATGATATCTGTGGTTAAGGTGTAATTCTTAAGAACAATTACAAAGGGCATGTGTTGTGTGCATTGGCACCACTGCTAAGTAGCCTGTTAGCCTTGATTTAATTGCTGCGCCTTGTCTCTGAGAATGAGCTCTGCAGACACGGCAAATTCCCACAGTCCCTACACTGCCTGGATGGAAGGCAGAGACCACCATGGCTTGGGGCAGAACTGGGATTCCCTGGTCTGTGGCCAGGTTCATACATTTATCCCCAAAGCAGACAGATACCTTTCTGAGTAAGGTCACTTGGTGTAGCATCTCTGCTGAGATGGTGACGCGTGGGACATCAGCGCGGTGTTAGTTCCCATCAAGGCTGGTTTTCATTTACCACTCTGTTCCAACATCAGAAGCTGCTGCACTTAACGAGTTTAATTCCTAGCAGCCAATCCCATTTAAACATCACCTGTCTTAACTTCCAACGCCATCCTATGTGTTTAAAGTAAAGACTGTTCTGCACAGACTCAGTCCTATCTGTGAGGCTGTGCTGCTGTGGCCATCCCCTCTGAGGGACTCCCATTTCCACCCAGTTCCAGTCTCAACTAACCAACTACTTGGTCCTGGACATAATCATTTTATAGAGACACTTGACCCTGGAGTACACAGTAGGATCACTTGAAGTATTTTAGGGACACAGAAGCTGGACCCCATTCCTGAAGCCTAGGGGTGGGACCCAGATGCATGCTGTTAAAAATCCCCATGTGTGATTGGCAAGCACAGCAGAGAGAAGCACTCTGTGGACAGTTCTCTGGATAATTAGTTGGTATTTGGCCCCAATGTTTAGGGTCAAAGTCACTTAAGAAAAAAAATCACTTTAATTAGTCAAGATAATCAAAGTTGAAGCTAATTTTGGTTTCAGAGGAATTAGCCAACTTGTAGGCCATGACGCAGAGCATGAGTCCTGAATGGCCCGGAGCATTTCTTCCTCCTCTGGAACCACAGCTGTCAGATGTGACACACATTGGTCCCCCTCAGGCTCAGCCTGTGACCAAAGTGTCTAGTGATGACTTTGCCCATAACACTCAACCCTGTTTGTCTAATAAAGACTCTTTTTTCAGCTATGAGTCCCACACCACTTGGCCCTTAGTACACCAGGTTCAGCATGTTTGATGAGCTCCCTCCTGCCCCTATTTCTTAACTGTGATTCTGGTCTGACTCTGTGAGCCATAACCCCAGAAGTGGGGTCACCATACAAACTGCTTCCAGACAGCATCTGAGAACAACTACCCATGCTTGGGGCAAGTGGAGTGGTCGGGTACACAGGGTCAGAGGCACGAACAGGTTTGTTCTGGGCAAACACAGGATCACTTCTTCAGCAGGGGACTTGTTTCCCTTTAGTAAGAAATTTCTAGAGACACCTCAGGACACCAGAAAGTTAACTCCATGGAAGGAATGAGGAGGCAGGTGTGTGGGAACCCTGGCTCAGGGTTTCTCTGAAAATGTAGGACGACTGCTCATTCTCTTGGTGTGGCTGGCTGGGACTCACAGCTGGACAAGGAGTACAGCATGGCTTCTGGGTCAGACCTTCAGGGCCTTGGAGATTTGCATCTGTGGTAGAAGGAGCCCAGTGTCCTCCTTGCTTGGGGGCAGGTGAGAAGGAATTGATGCCACCCACTCAAATGCTACCATGCTGCACACGTTTGATATGTGTGGTTACTGTGCGACACTTAACACCAAATAAAGCTCTTAAAAGTAGACGACAGAGCTGAGAGGGACCAGGGGACAGGGTGCAGGGCTGCTCTGTCCTCCTCGAGCCAAGAGACACTGACCTTGGGAGAATTACCAGGAAAACGTCCAGACCAGCCACTGAGGGGAGGCGGGGCAGCAGGAAGTGCTGCTGAGCTGGAGGTGAGGCTCTGTTTGCTCATTGCACTGTTTTTCTACCAGGAGCGGCGGCTGCCTTCAGTCCTTTCATGGAGTTTGATTTTAACACACTTGGGAACAACACATGGCTTTATTCTTCAGTGCCTCCTATCTATAGATGCACACCTTCGGAAGCTGGCGGCACAGCAGTTGTGAACTATTACAGGAAAGGGGGCAGGGACACAGCCCACCTTGGCCCCTGAGAACCTAGCACTCCACACGACTTGTGATTGCTGCTCTGGAAAGACACACCTGTGAAGTGTGTTGGGTTTCCACACCTGACCTTAAATACAGAGTCGCAAGAAGCAGACGTTAGAGGCTGGCATCGCCCCCCAGTGTCTGTGGGATGGATTCAGAGCACGTTTTACCCATTGCCCTCTAGCCATGGAGGCTGTCAGCATCCCCCATGCTGTGATCTGTATGTAGAGTCTCATGTGGATCAGCACAGCAGGTCTGGCTGCAAAGTGAACAGAGGAGAAGCGTCTGCTCTCAGAAACTCTGGGGTTCAAGACCAACCGTCATAAATGGTGAGCTGCATCCTTCCACATCCTAGCAGTGTCTGTTGGGTTGGCTTGGAAGAAATACTGGCACTTGGCCTCTAACCCTGGAGTCTGACCTTCCACTGATAATTCTCTGGGGTCACTGGCAGACAGGACCTGGCCTGAGCATCTCCCGACTGTTGTTATGACCTGTACACCTTAGTCTTTTCAAGTGAATTCCTGAAATTATTTCGTGTATTTTACAACCAGGCCATCAGGAAAAAGATTAGCGGGAAAAGGAAAAAAAAAAAACTAAGCTGATATTTGTAATTTAGATCTATGAGAATTAATTTCATATCCTAGGGTGTTAGGTGGGTAAACACTGGACCCTGTGGCTCGGCAATGTCCCTGAAGAAGCAACCCCTTTTCTGTTGTCAGTGGAAGTAGAAATCACGGAGATCTCCCACCCTATGGAGCCCCTGAATGATTTTCTTTCTAAATTGAGACTTAAATTTTAATCCAGGCTGGATTATGAGGGCCTGCACTCCTCTGTAAGAAGCCTCATCTGTGTGATCTATGCATCAATACTTCACCTTCCAAATGCCCGGAGTTATTTATCTATAGGCACTTTTCATGATGCCACATCAAAGGTTAGATTCAGGAGTGGGGGAGAGCCTTGGTTTCATCAAGATCTCCTGGGAAGAAGGATGTGGTGGTAACCATGGAAACAGGAGCAGCTGGAGAGAGGTTTAAGGATGCATCTGAGCCACAGTGTGTCGAGAGCAGGGACATCCCTAAGGCTCCAGTCACAATGGATGGAAATAGGGTCTCTCAGGCAGGGCAGGTAGAGGTTTGATTTTAGACAAATAGTCGTGTGTATGGATGATGCTGATACTCTCAGAGTATCAGCAGGAAGAGTGTCCCAGTTGACACAGCTAGAATTACCCATGAAGAGGAACTTTAATTGAGAAAATGCCTCCATCAGATTGCCTGTAGGCGAGTCTGTAGAGAATGTCTGTGATTAGTAATTGATGTAGGAGGGCCCAGCCCACTGGGGGTGTTGCCACCCCTGGGCATGTGGTCCTGAGCTGTGTGAGAAGGTAGGATGAACAAGTCAGTCAGCAGCACTGCATCAGTTCCTGCCCCGACTTCCCACAATGATGGTCTGTTATCTGGAAGTGTAAGCTGAAATGAACGAATGGCATCCCCCCACCCACACCCCAAGTTGCTTTTGACCATGGTGTATTATCACAACAATGAAACCCTAAGACAAGGAAACAGCCTGAGGACTTAGTGCCACACACTTCCATTTGGAGAGAACAGATGGAAGACTGAGTTGAGGTGCAGGAACACCCACAAAACCTGGAAGGAAGATCTGGCATGGGACGTACAAAAAGACCCAAGACAGGAGAAATAACACACGGGTCTCCCGAGGCCAGCAGGATTCCCCAGATGTGTGTGTGTGTGTGTGTGTGTGTGTGTGTGTGTGTGTGTGTGATAGAGCCATCCCAGAGGAGGGCAAGCCCAGGATGGAAGTCACTGGAGCATGAGGATGCAGTGACCTTAGCAGGTGAATATGGATGCTCAGCTCCTGAGAGCACAGGGAAATGCTGGGAAACACCAAGCTTCCCGATGGCCACAGAAAGGGTCAACTAGTTGGCTCTCTACGTATCACTGGATGATAGAGCTGTTCTAAATCACAAACTAGGGATATGCTCACAATACAGTTTCCACCTTTGCCCTTGACTTCTCAGGAGTTATATGTCCATGCTGAGGACACTGGTCCTATGGTGAGGCAGCTGGCATGCACACAAGGAGGCTCCTCTGAGTTAGCTCCCAGCTGTGCCTATGTGCAGCTTTAATAATGTTCCATGCAGTCTGCCCTGAGCATGAGGGTGTCCCTCTATTAGTGGTCTGAGAAATAATATTCTTTTTGGGGTGATGCAGAACCCTATATTTGGTGTGTCTATAGTTGGATTCAACACTTTCAGAATGAATAAATTAAAATTTGAAGCACAGACCCCTAGAGAAAAAATGATTAAAGGTTTTGCCTTCTAACCCATCGTGAATTCTAAACTGAAGACTTTTGGGAGGAAGATGAACTTGGAAATCAGGAAGTCAGGTGGAGCATTCCAGCCTGATCTCCTTGGGCTGAGTGTGTCAAGTCCAGGTGTCAGTACATCAGAAAGGCGGTGTCAGCTGCCGTGGGGCTTCAGGCTCTGGGTGATAAGTAAAGATCTCTGAGCTCCCAATGCCACTTGGAAGTAACAACCTAATCATTATTAATTCCTCTGGTATTTCTGTGACAGCCTTAATCACAGCAAATGCACCTGATGTAAATGGAGAATCAGGGACTCCTGGAATGCCCCTCAGCACTCAACATTAATTAACTGGGGCATCACACAGGACTGCCACTGCCTCATGATGAAGTGTGTCCTTGCACACTCTGATTAAGACACAAATGCCAAGCTGATAAAGACTATGGTAAGAGGAGAAGGCTCACCTGCTGGGACACAGCAACAGATGAACCATTGAATAAGCACAGCCCAGCCAGGCTGACTTCTCCTGAGACCACAGCAAGGTAGAACACCCCAGAAGCTGCAGACCGAAGCATCATTCCTGCTGACATAGGCCCAGAGGCAATTTAAAAGATACATTTATATTTATTTATGTGTCTCTATGTGTGCCTGAATGAGCTTATGCATACCATGTGCATGCAGTTATACTCAGTGGACTAAAAACGGTTGCAGATACCCCCTCAAATATGGGATGGGTGCTTGAAACTGAATCCAGGTCTTCTGAAAAGCAGTGAGTGCTCTTAACTCCTGAGCCAACTCATTAGTCCCCGACATTCAGTTTAAAAGGCTTTATTAAAGGATGGCAAGATAGCCCAGCTGGAAGGTATTTACTGCCAAGTGTGGCAACCAGGATTCAATCCTCAGAACCTACATTGATGAAAGGTGAGAACCAATTGTCCTCTGAGCACCACGCAGGCACACCTGTATGTACACACACACACACACACACACACACACACACACACACACACACAATTGATAAATTTTGTGTCAAACCCTTGGTAAAATAAAAGAGAATCTGCAGAAATGCATGTTGTATGTATATGTACATAAGAACCATAGAGCAATGCTCAGGTGCAAACTTGGATCCCAGGATAAAAAAGACTTTTTCTTCCTTTGGGTGAATACCCACCTCCCATCAATGGGCTTCTGGAAACAAAGGTGGAGGAGGGGCAGGGACACGCCTGGTGGCACGGCTGGGCAGTGTGACGTGTTTATCAGTAAGTCAGCGTCAGGAGCAGTCAAGGACAGTCATCAGCCAAAGCTGCACCAGCTCAACTTGCACCCTCCCAACATGGCAGGCCTTGCAGAAGCAGCTACAGCGCAGCCAGATGGGAAGGAATACACAAGGAAGTCGTGGGGCTGGGAGGCTCATCTCTGTGGGAAGACCCCAGTGTCGGTGAGGGATGAGGACTGGGAGTGGCAGGAAGTCAATGGAAATGGTGCTGGCAGGGAACAGGGCCACCCACGACAAGGTAGCAGGGGCTGGGCAGAGGCAGAAACAGTATGAGTGCCCAGCTTGAGACAAGTAGCTATAGCCTGGTTGCTATTAGGCAGTGTTTCTCAACATGTGGGTCACGATCCCCAGAGAGGTCACATATCAGATATCCTGATTCAGTTATGAAGTAGCAATAAAATGATTTTATGGTGGGGGGGGGTCACCACAGCATGAGGAACTGTATTAAAGGGTCACAGCACGAGGACAGCTGAGAACCACTGCACTAAGGTGTGGGACCCTGCGTCTGTTCTTCTGCTTGCTGAAATGCAGTCACTTGCTCTGGGCCTGGGAATGGCAGGAGCAAAAGAGCCTGTGTCAGCCATAATTATCCTTCTCCAAAAAGCTTCCCAACACGGGGGAAGGGAAGGACGGGACAGGGCAGAGTGCCTGTAGCTGATGATGTAGGAAAACGGCCTGGCCCGGCCCTGTGGGAGTCACATTCACCTGACCGGAATCACTGTCAGCTCCAAACATCAGGGTTCTGACCAGGGTTCCATCTAAGATTGCTAACACCAGACACCATCTTTGTCATTATGTCTAAGAACATCTCCCTCTGTCAACCTTCCAGGCTCCTAGGGCCTCAAGCACTGGTTATCCCTGAGTCTGTCCAGGCAGTCTGACCACTGGAGGGGTGTGCACAATGTGGAGGCCTCAGAGTGTCGTGTGTTTATGAGCTGGCACAGAGGAATCCTTCAGCCACACCCCCTGGAGATCTACCAAGACCCCATGGGTCTCCCTGTCTGCATTGGCTATTTTACTCACTGTTGTGGCAAACCTGTCACACAGCAACTTCAGGGAGGAAGCGTCTGTCTGGGCTCACCAGTTAAGGGTGCAGTTCATTATGAAGGAAAGGCATGGCAGCTGGCACAGCTTTCGGAAGCAGGATCGTGAGTCCGCTTGCTCACATTTCTGCAGATCAGCCAGCAGAGACGGGGCAGAAAACAACCCCTGACGCTCAGTGACTAACATCTCCAGCCAGGCTCCCCCTCCCAGAGTCTACCCCCACCCCACCCCCCATAAAACAGTGCTGCCAGCCACGGACAATGTGTTCAAACACACACACCTGTAGGAACACCATACCAAGCCACCCCCATCTGTGGCCAGTGTCACCAGGATTGATACTGTGCTGAGGCCATTCCTCGGCACCATGACGAGTACAAGTTGGCCTGACCAGCACCTTCCCTGTGCCAAGGAACGTGTTGGGCAGCACCATCCGGACTGGTCCTCTATATTCCTCTGTATTCTTTTTAAGCAACCTCAGGATCCTTGGGCATGCCTGAGGAAGCTGGGGGCCTGCAAGGGTTCTGTCTACAGCAGGTCACAGCCTGGGTGTGAAGAGTCACCCAGAGCTGGGTCCATCACACACCTATGGGGACCAGGGAAAGAGTGTCAGATGACAAGTGTGGTGAAGCAGTCTGGGTCACAGGAGACAACGTGCTTCCCTGATGCAGGAGAAAGGACCTGGGTAGAGTGGGACAGGAGCATGAAAGGGGCACCTGTCACCACATGGAACTCCTAATCCCCAAAGGCAGGGGTTCTGTCTGAACACTCATCTCAGGGTCCCCATAGACTGAAGGGATGAGAGCAGAGGCGTCCAGCACATGTCACCTAAGGAAACGCCAGTGAAACGGCCCTCAGCAGAAGTCATCTCAGCTTGGCACAGTGTACATCACTTTTTTAGTAATTAACTGCCTCTGATGGAGCCAACTTCACTCCTCCCAAAGGAGATACTAGACAGCCTACTGCCTAGGACGTCCTCAGCAGGGCACTCTACTTCTTGGGGCTGAGACCCACTCGTCTGGAACTTCCTTTATTATGTATCACCCCAGTGGCCACTTCCTATGAGCAGCTGTCCAGAACACTTCCCTGTAGTCTATGTTCTTATTTCTCCTTTGTTCTGAGTCACAGCCCTTGGCTTCCATGCGAAAATCTAGTCCAAGGCTCGCTCAAGGGACCACACTCTCTTTGAAGTTTAGTTTAGAAATTTCCCTTGGATACTTTGCACTTCAGTGCACATCCACAGTGACAATGAGGCTGCCCAGCGGGACTGCAGACCCGCCTTTGGGTATTTGCTCTCTACCACACCCTGAGGTACATGAACAGGAGCTGTTGTAAACATACTGTGGAGCATCTAGAGTGTATGAAGAAGGGCCCTTCTTTCAGGTAACTCCACCAGTAAATGTGTGCTGGCTTAGAGCAGATCACTGAGGCAAACTAATTCAAGTGCAATTAAAACAAAAATAACAGGTACTTTTTAAATGTATGTGAGATTATTACTCTTGTTTACATTATACCATGGAAGTGTGAGGTGGGAGCATTTATTAAGTCATTAGAGGAAATAAATATTCTGCTTAAACACCAGAGTCACCAAAGCCAAGCTCAGGGTGAAGCTATTGGAATAAAATTGAAGTTCATTAACAAAGGCGGCCAAAATGCCATGAGTTTTCATCGATCTAACCAAATTTTAAATGTAATTATGAACGGAGCAAGAGCTATAGCAGTTTCAATTAAAAACAATATAAACAAAGAAAGAAAAGGATGCACTACTCCATTCACAGAATCCATTAGTTAACTAACTCACAATTGTACGCTCACTTGACACACCTAGAAAGGGAGCTTACAGTGTGTGGGTGCTTCCCAGGACCTGCCCCCAAGGCAGGAGGCTGCTACCTGGACATGCACAGAGCTTTGAGGAGGTGCATAGAGCTTCAGTGAACTGATGTGTGAGTTGCATGGAGCTATTCATCTGCTCTCTGAGGTGGAACTGAACTAATCTTGCAGATCAATAAATGAAGAAGATAATCTCAGAACTTGGTACAGGCTTGACATTGAGTATATGAGTTAGTGCTAGGGGTGCAGGGTGTGGTGTGATTGAGACTGGGGGGTTGGAGAGATTGAGACTGGGGGGTTGGAGAGAACTCCTTGGCGGGGGGGGGCAATATTGAAGTTGATGGCCCACTGACAGGAGACACAAAGGCAGATCTGGGTTCATTCTTGCTGATGGAGGCCAGTGGGCAGGATGGGTAGGGAAGCCCCAAGGTCTGTGATTCCAGTGTCTTCAAGGAGTAGAGGGATGCGGTCTCAGAGTGTGCTAGAAGCTGGGGCAAGCCAGAAAGGAGACTGGAGCAAGAGGCTGGGGCCTGGGTGCCTACAGTTTGATGAGATGTCATACTGTCAAGTTATACTTCAGAGACTCTGGGGCTGGAGCAGGGAGTGGGACCGAATCTTCTGCCCACAAGTATTGATGGCAACTTAAGAGCAGAGGGTGAGGTGGGAAGGGAGGACAGACGTGGACACACTGATTTAGGAGTAAGTGGAGCTTCCATGGCCAGCAGTGGGTGATGCCTGTATCTGTTTTCTCATTGACAAAATGCCTGAGGAAACAACACTTGGGAGGACCGTTGAAGGCACCGTCCATCATGACAGGGAAGAGGATGAAGAGACATCGAGTTTCCACGTGGGGGGCTCAGTGAGGTGGTACTCAGCTCACCTCATTTGCATTCATACCCAGCCTTCCTTGCTCTGTTAAACTTTTCTGGAAACACCGTCACAGACCCTCCCAGAGATGTGGTCCCACCTTCGATGGTTGAAGACCTGGCCAGAACTGCCTACTCCAACAGCCTCCCTCGCAGGCTCCACACAAGGCTGAGATGCTACATGAAGCAACCCTTAAAGACATAGCCTGGGCCTATGCAGGACTCTGTAGGGCTGAACCTTCCTTTCTCATCCACACAAAGCTAAGGAAGGACATGAGTTCATGGGTTTGCTGGCAGGATGGATCTGAATCCCAGAGCACTGTGTACCATGCTTATGTGAAGGTCCCTGGGTAAAATATTTCTTGTCATTAGTAAATTCATAATCTACTTATGGTACTCTGTAGACATTAGGTGACTAGTGGATGCCTGCTATGTGGATAAGAAAAGAAAAATATCTTAAAGGTTTAAAAGGATATTACCTAAGAAACACCCCTAAAGAAAGTTGTACTAGCCAGAAATTAGTTTAGAGACTATCTTTATTCCACTGTTGTCCCTGGGAAAAATCACGTTTATAACTCTCATTGTCTGACAACCTCCATGGAGCAATAGTTGCTGTTGTTGTTGATGATGATGGTGACATTTGTGATGTTGGTGATGGTGATGGCGAAGGTGATGATGATGGTCATGGTGACCATTACAAAGGTAACAGTGAATGTGAAGATGCCGATAATGATGGGTGGTGGTGAAGATAATAATGGTGGTGATGACAGTTTTGACGGTGATAATGGTGGCAGTGGTAACTATGGTAACGACGAAGATGCTATGAAGATGATGGAATCACGATGGTGACGATGATTGGACGCCACCACTGTAAATTCTTATATCCCGAATTACTCATAGCAGTCCCACAAGAGCAATGTGGTTATAGGTACATTTTACAGATTTGTGAAATGATGAGATCTGTTTAAGGTCCCCTAGCTAATATGTAGGTGGTGATAGTGATGGTTACGGTGATGGTGCTGATGGTAGGTCTCTTAGCCCAGCAGCAGGATTCCAGAACGATGGTACCTTTCATTAATTTTCACCAGTACATGTGATATCCACACTGTGCTTGATGTTGTTCCCTATGAGAAGCAGGCAGAATTCTCCTCCCCTGAGGTGTAAGACTAGGCTTTGGGACCTGTGTTCACTGACAGAATGAGACGAAGCAGACTAACTCATACAGGCCTGGTGAAGTCCTACTAGACTCCTTTCTTTCTTGAAGCATTTTCTCACAGGAAGCCCTGCTTGTCACAAGAGTCCTTCCAAAGACGTTCACCGGAGCCTCCAAGAGCCCTGTGTGAGAGCCTCTTGGGCATGCACTTCAGCTCCAGCTGAGCTCAGGCCAGCAGGATCACAGCCTGATGAGAGACACGGAGTCACCATCTCACTGGGCAGCAGCTGGACTTCTGACCACAGGTTGGTAGATTGATGCTTGTTGTTTCCCTGCTGTCAGGCCCTGTGGCAGTTTGTTACACCGCATTAGATTATTAACACGGTATATTTCCCCAAGGATGGAAAGAGCTCTCAGAAAGCTTTATAAAGTTTAATGGCTGCCTGCTTTGGATAACTTGGTAGGAATCAGTACTGATGGAAATGAAAAGTGGCCTGTCATGTCATTGGGATTTTGTTTGTCTGCAGCTGTGTGAAACACACTATTAGAAATGCAAATTGGGGTCCCACCCAAACCCACTGGATCATAAAGGAAAGGAAGGGATGCTAATCCTGCTTTAATAGAGCTTCCAGATGACTCTGCACTGTCTGTGGACACATTTAGCTATCCTCAAGGAGACAAGGCCTGGCAGCCATGCATGTCAGCACAGCTAGACCCATGAGGATAGCTCAGCCAGCCAGCTGACCATCCTGAGCATTGTAGCTGGGGTGGGGGTGGGGTTGCATGCATATATCTACATACATGTGTGCCTGAAGACAGGCTGGCTACCAGCTAACACAACCCTTCCAATATGGCTGCCTTTCATTCTGCGACGTGATGCTGGCCTGGGATGAGTGTGTGTCCTATGTCAGTGCCAACTGCCTGGACACAGTGAGTTTCCTTAGCCAGGGGTGTGGTCTTGGTCTATGTAGCACTCTGAGCAACAGCAACAGGGCCTCTTTAGGCTCACAAGGGGACACAGATGAGGTACCAAGTTCTCCAAGCAGGTGTTCCCTTCTGACTCAGCAGGCCCCGTGCAGCTGGGAGGTGAACACATCTGCCTGAGCGTGCCCAGCTGAGCACAAATGAAGGCAGCATTTTACTTCCAGGGTTGGGCCATCAGCAGCATATGGCATCGCTTTGGGAAACTGTCCTGTTATTCGGAAGGTGTCCAGGTGACGATGGCCATTAAGAGAGGTGTTACCTTCCCAGAAGACTTGTCACCTAAAACCACCACCCTGACCTGAACAGGGCCACCCTGACTGACCAGCACTCTACCGACCTAGGCAGAATGACAAGGTTCTCTCGGCTGTCCACATACCCCACATGCTCTTCTTGTGACTGTAGCATTTGGGCTAGGCTTTCCTGCACACTGCCCACTCCCACCCCACCCCAGGTACCCACCTTCACCAACAGCCAGGACCACACTGCTCAGGCTCTCCTCTTCCTGGGGATGGAGCCCTTTCCTCCCAGGCAGCATTCTGACCTCCAGGCCTCATCTCCCCTGTGTGGACTGACTATGTACCTATCCTCTTCTAAAAATCCTGTGGTGGAGCCAGGCAGAGGTGGCGCACACCTTTAATCCCAGCACTCAGGAGGCAGAACCAGGCGTATTTCTGTACGTTCGAGGCCAGCCTGGTCTACAGAGCGAGATCCAGGCACCAAAACTACATGGAGAAACCCTGTCTTGAAAAACAAAAAAATAAAACAAAAAAGAGCCCGTGGTGGCTCCAGCATCATGTACTTGCAAGTACTCACAGCCAGCTCGGTGGCTCCGCCTCTGCCGTTCTCCTGAGGCCTGGTGTCCTCAGGGCTAAAGCCTCCTCACAGCCTCATCCCAGTGTTCTCCGCTGCCCATCATACCACTCCTTGTCAAGGTAAAGAAAGGTCTACGAAATCTGAGCCGATCTAGAATACATGGAATGAGCCCTTTAAGAAAGGCTGCTCCTTGTTCAGGGGGTCGGTCCTCGCAACTCCCCAGGAGATTACAACTGTCACAAAATGGAAATGGAGCAGGGGGAAAGAGTCTTTCCCAACAGAGGAGTACCCTGGGCAGAACCAATCACGGAGGAGAGGGAGTCAGGGTGAGGGAGGGCTCCAGGAAGACTGTAAGTTTACCTATGGAAAGCCCCAGAAGGACTCCCACCTCTGGGGAATCCCTCCTGTCCCCTAGATGGGAGCTGTTTGTTCTAAGAAAGTTTACCTATTTGTTTCTTTTTCTCTGGTGACTGGTATTCCTCTGTTCCCAGTCAATCTGGAGCTTTGTGTCCCTGGTCCCTCAGGATCTCATTCATTCTTGGAGGTCCTCACTTTCCTTGGGTCTGCATTGGTAACTTTGTATCCGGTCCCTCAGGGTCTCTATATCCGGAGGAGGTTCCTCCTGCGTTAGTGTTCCTACCTCAGATCTGTAACGTTATGTTAGGCACAGGACCTCAGGATCTCGCTTTCATTCCCAGACAGGCAGGGCTGCTAATTTAGCCTCGGGATCCACAGAGTTATTCTGTGTCTGGGACCCCCAGGACCCCTACTTCCACTCTCTGGGCAGTGGGACTGCATTTTGGCATACCGGCCTCAGACCTCTGACTGTTACTTCCTGTCAGGTTCTCTCCCTGATGGCTGTTGCTTTCATGCCCCTGCCTCAGCTCTCTGGCCATCACAACCTGTCAGTGGCCCTCAATCTCCAACTGTCACTTCAGTTTACTGAGGCGGTCTTCTTCCCAGGACGCACAGCTCATTGTCTGTCACAGGGAACAAACTCAGCACTACCTCTAGACAGCCACCACTCACCTGAGACCCCCCTCAACATTTGTGGGGGCTCATCCAGGATTTAAAGACCTCTCACACTACTGGGATTTGAGGAACTCTACTTAAGGTCTATATAACTGACTGGAGATCACAGTGGAGGACTCTGAGACCTGAGAAAACTCATGGGCACGGTTAGGATGGCAACTCCCTTAGTCAGCCACCCTTCTATTTTCATTGGGGGTTATGGAGAATAGGGGGCCTAAGTTTTGGGGGAACATGTAGCTAAGGAGTGAAAGGGATGTTGGAGGTCAGTTGTAACAGTGGGACTTCTGGTCCCTAAGGCACACAAACTGAGCCAGGGAAACTCGCCGTGACATCTGTGGCACACTGAGCTCCAAGGGTCTCTTTCAGCTATTAGACAGCAGTAGGAAAAACATCAGGCTTTCTCAGGAGAGTGGCCTGAAGTGGCCCTGAGGGCCTGTCCTGCTCCTGTTCCACATGGGGAGTCATACCTTGAACACTCATGCTGAGGTCTTGATAGAAACCTGTACTGCCAGATCTGATCTTAGAGATCAGCCCTTGGAAAACTTCAATCTCCAGTTGTGTATCAGTGGGAATTCACTTGTACAGGGTGAAGCTTGGAGAGCAGGATGTGCAGTAGTAACCAAATTTGAGACTGAGCTTAACCCTCTCCAAGTTAACACCAGGGCTCAACTGGAAAAGGTTATTTCCCTAACAAGGGCTTTGACTCTTAGTAAAGGATAACTGGTAAATATTTATACAGAATCCAAACATACATGCTGGATACTTCATGCCCATGCTGCCATCTGGAAGGAGAAGGAATTACTGGCCAGCTCGGATGAGATCTTGGACTTACTGGATGAAGTTCTGCTTCCCCCGGAGATTGTAGTCACACACTGCTGAGTGCATGAGAAGGAGAGGACTTCTGGGTAAACATTTAGAAAACATGACTGCCAAGGCATCGGCACCTTGGATAGAAGAAATGTTTCCTCTTCTATGGGGAGACGCTATCTCACCTCTGAAAGGCCCTCTTATACTCCCAAGACACCTGAGGAGGCCCAAGAACAAGTCAGCAGCCTGAATCATCATAAGTGGTGGGTCACCACCGATGGGGTCATCTGTGGTTGCCTCGGTCCCTATACTGAAAAATGTTTAAATCCCTCCACCCAGTGTACCGTCTGGAAAGGGAAAGTCCAGCTTAAAGAAATGATTGTAGAGAGAGGATATCAGAGTATAACCCAGATAGTTTAATGATGCAGAGACTGTCAAAAGATTTATCCCTGTAGCAATCACTTGACTCCTCTAGCATGCAGAGACAGGGAAAACATTCGGGGGAAGAGTGACAGATCCTACCCACTTACCAGGGAACCCAAGCTCCATTTGCAACTATGATGGGTGGGCACTGAATGAATGGGCTGAAGCTTTCCTTTGCCAAAGAAAACAAGTGCAGGGGGTGATAAACCCCTCTTAAATTAAATTGCTCTCAGATTTAAAATGCTTAGAAGCATGTAGATTGACAAGGAGCCAGCCTTCAAAACAAAAGTCCCTGAGGAATCTCTGAAACCCTAGAGATAGAATTTAACCTCCGCTGTATCTGGCATCCCTAGTCTTCAGGAAAAGCAGAGAGAATAAATGGCCTACTTAAAAGACATCTCACTAAATTGATGGAGGAGGCTCAAACTCCCAGAAGAAGTTACTGCCATTAGTTTTGGTGTGACTAAGGGGTACCTCTGAGCCCCTAGGACTGACTCCCTTTGAGGCTTTGTATATAGGCCTCTCCTTGGAAAGTCCTGCTGAATGACCTCTAGACTGTCTGGCTAGTATCTCACATTATCCATCTAGCCAGGTTCCAACAAATCTCTCAGAGGTCAGGCAGGGAGCTCCTGAAGGGAGAGAGAGAGATGGGGTGCTCCCTATTCTGGCCTAGAGATTTGTTTCTGATCAAAGTCCTCAAGGAGACCTTTCCTTTGAGCCCCAATCGTACGGGTTCTTATCCTGACTTTCTGTTTGCTCCTGTGCCTATCAAGGTCTCTGGCACGGATTTCTGGCTAAAACAGAAGAGGACCACTTTGATCACATACAAAGGAGAATCATTCTTAAGAATGCTCTTTTATCTTTTATGAACCCAGACACTCCCTTCAATCCTTCCCCAACAGATGCCTATGTTAGGAATCAAGAACTGTCAGATCCCTGCTTGTGTTACCATCAAAGTGACAACTGTCCTTGGCCTGGAATAGTCAGTACTTGTGAGGTCCACTTGAAGTCAGGAATATCTGCATACAGGGCTCATGAACTTGACCAGCTTGTATGGACCACTGTAACATGGGACACTGTCCCAAGAACTCTGCCCCTACACATAAGTCCAGTTGCTTAGGTGTGAGCTGGTGTCCCATCCACATCCCCAAACCAACCTCATCTTGTAGTCTAGATTGAACAAGATCCAGTGGACCCGAAAGGGTCATAGGAGTAATCTTATTTTGAGGTCTGAATGATTCTGGGAGCTTCTTTGGCACACTCATACCTTTGTTTACCTGGAGTAGCACCTACCACACTTACCCTCCACTGAGGTATTTCCAAGTACTGGACCCGTCGCTTCCACCCCAACTGTACTCAAGCCACAGTCTTCCAGCAGACACAGGTTCTCTTGTGGGTATCCAAGACTTGGCCCAGAGAAATAGTGGACCCCACAGCTGTACCCTCTCTTTGTAGTAAGGACCTACTCAGGCAGGATCAAGCCTACAAGCCTAGGGATTTCAGGACAACTCGAATGGACCACCTCAGAGAACACATGCATTAGAAAAGACCACCCTATCTTGGGTAGAACATAAAGTCAGCCATTATTTCAGGAGCAGGGAAGAGGCTGGAATGTTTAAGGAGGGAAAATTCAGAACTATAGGAATGAGTGAGGAATGCAGAATGGGTGTTCCAGGAATATGCATCCTCACTACTCAGGAGAAAGTTTGCACTCAGGCCCAACAAGGTCTGCTAGCCATCTTCCTTCAGGTGCAGTCTGAGATGTCCAAGGGCCCAGTGGATCACCTTCCTGAATGCAAAGGCAAAGTCAAATTCTAGATTTTCCACTTATGGTACTCTTCTCTCTCAAAAATGGCCCCCCATAACTGTAACATGACATGTGTTCTGACTGTTCATATTCCCTAAGTGGAGTCATTAAGTCATCAAACTCACAGGATCAGGTAGTTATCCAGAATACTTGCTTTGTGCCAACGGGATATTGTTGGGCAAGTTAAAAAAAAACTGAAGGAGAGGTAGGGCTGATCTATGAAACAGGGACTGGCACCTTTAAGAAGGGCCGCCCCTTGCTTCTGGGATTGTCTACCCCCAGGAGTAACTGTTACATAATGGCTGACAGTGTATCCAAGAGAGACTACCCCAGGCAAGAGAGGTGTCTGGTGCTGAAGGACTCCTAGGAGCCCTGGTGGATTCGAACCTCTGGGACTCCCCTCCCCTCCCATTGATGCTAATCTGTTTGTCTCTCTAATAGTTTGTTGTTGTTTTTTTCTTTTTCTCTTTGGCTGGTGGTCCTCTGTTCCTCGTTAACCTGTAACCTTGTGTCCAGGACCCTCAGGATCTCTACTGTCACTCTGGGGTGGGTGACACCGGCTTTAGAGTTCTCACCTCAGATATAGAACCATGATTTTTGTTTGGAACACTCAAGATCCCACACTCACTCACGGGCAGGTGGAGGCTGCTTTAACATTCTGCCTCAGAATCCCTAATGTTTATTTTGTGTCTGGGACCCCCGGGGATCTCTACTTTCACCCTCAAGGCAGTGGTACCTGCCATTTTGGCATCCCCACCTCAGGTCCCTAAGTGTCACAGCCTGTCAGTGGCCTCTCACTCTCCAACTGTGACTTCACTTTCCTGCCTGCATGGGTCTTCTTTCCAGAACATATAATTCTTTGTTCATCTCCAGGAACAAACTCCATAGTACTCTAGCCGACTGCCACTCACCCTTGGATCCGTGGGTTCCTCACCCATGGATTCAGCCCAGGCAGACCGAAAATATTAGAAAAATGACCCAAGAGGTGGCTCAGTGGTTGACATGCTTGCAAAGGTGAGGAAGGACCAGAGTCCAGACCCCCAAACTCTAAATTCTAGGTGAGACAAGGAGTCCCCAGAACTAGCTGTCTCATAAGACTAGCTGTAGAGGGGGTTATCTGGGCTTTACCCTGAAGCACTGCCCCTAGTAGGCAGCAGGTAACTGCTAGGCAGCTGCCTCTGCAGGCGTGGCCGAGGGGGGACCCCTTAAGACTTGGAATGCGTAGGTGCCTCGCTCTCTTGGCTACCTCATGGTCTTGGATGCCTGATGCTGGTTCTGCAGATCAAGGCAGAGTTCTCCAGAGAACTATCAGACAGACAAACTCCGTGGAATTGCCACATTAACTAACCATATCAGTAAGCGCTGGGGTTTGAAAAACACTGCTTCGGTGAATAAGGTTAAGGAGCCTCATCCTCAGGTCTCCATGTGCATACACGCCCGTACATGTGCACTCAAACACATGCAAAAACATGCATACACACATAGAAGTAGAAAAGGAAAAGTATTAGGACAAAGTGCCTGTAGCAAGTGTGTGGTTATCTTTGTCACTGGCCCTTAAACGATGACAAAGAGCCACTAATTGCGTAGCACTTTTAGCTTCTCTTCTCAGTCACCTGGAGATGCTCGGTATGGGGGGATTACACCATTCATAAATGGATCGTGTGCTCACAGCCTTAAGTGCCTGCAGATTTTGGTTCCTTGGGGACCCTGGAACCCATCTCCAGGGCTATGAGGTGGAGCAAGGAGGACATTGGTCTTAGGTTTTCAAGTCTGCCACCCACCAGTGCCCTGACAGCTTCTCTTTGCACCAATCAGTTTGTCAGCCAACTGCCTCTCACAGCAACCTCTGGCAACACGACAGGCCCTCCCCCAGCCCTCCCTTTGGAAAGGCATAGTTCTGTGAGGTGTTGGGAGCTCTGTTAGCATTTAAACCCTCCGTAAGCGGTAAGCTCTGCATAAGGCGGTGCAGCTGTTTCTGTCCCGTCTCCTCCGCCATGAAAGCAGAAGCTGCTTCTTCACAGGCCAATTTGTTGCCTAACTAGAGAGGTCGGGCCACACCATTCCTGTCTGGCAAGTCAGAACTTATTTGCCCATCAGTGCATGCACTGGGAAGAAGACAGACATGATTCTGAGCACGTGACATGCTTTCACAAATAATTTCTATGGAAAACAGCCGTCAGACATAATGCAGGCCCAAGGTGACCTCATCACCGGAATTTGTTGTACTTGTCATTGGACGTATCACACTGCATCACTCAAAACGGGAAAGAAACGAGAGAGCGACACACAGCGGCACGATGTGGAGAAACACAGCATGCTGCAGACCCTCAGCAGGAGAGAGATGGGGAATCGGTCACCCCTAGATTTGTCCCTGTCATCTCTCAAGCTCTACCCTCCTGTTCTTCCAACATTCTCTATACAACACAGCAGGTACACTGTCCATAAACTGTAAGACAAGCCTGCTCCTGAGAAGACATGAGGAATGTGGAGGTACCCAAATACTGAGAATAAGATTCGGCAACAGGGAGCCTGTTGCTCAAGTGGATGAGGGCTAGCCCAGTCTGCATCTGTGGTCCCGTCGGAGAGCACTGCAAAGATATGGTCCTGACCAGGAGCCCATAGAGTTGACCTGAGACATGGTGCTGCAGCCTGGTGAGAAGAGAGAGTGCAGACAAACTGGCCCTGAGGGTGGCAGGGGCAGGAAAGGATATGGATCACTTTTGGGGGTCAGAGATGGCGCCAAAGGTTATAATCCACAGCCCCAGGGTCAAGTGGGAATCATGGGAAAGGTCCTCCCTGAATGTGGATAATGTAGCTGCATCCTGTGAGCACCTGTCATGTGACAGGCACCCAGAAGGTTCTACCATCAGGCGGTAGGTGAAGCTACAGGTGAGGTTTGGAGGACATGGAAATTGGAGGCAAATGACTGCCACGGAGTTCAGCTAGTCCCATTTTCTCCATAGATACTGAGGCCCAGAGGGGCGGGGCACCTTTCCTGTCATCACTGTGGGTTGACAGTAGAAAGGACAGAATTCAGATAAGGATCCGTCTACCACACATCTCCCCTCACAGACCTCACACACTTTTCTCACTGCAGGCTCTGTCTGTCTATTAAGTCCACACTCCTCAAAAGCACACATCTATTTCCATTACTAGAAATTCCCATTCACCCAGTGCTGTCTGGGTTTGATATTAAGATTGATTGAAGCAAGTAAGTGGTTATCAATAAGTAGTGTTTGTTTACTAAGGGTTTTCTACGTGTGTGTGTGTGTGTGTGTGTGTGTGTGTGTGTGTGTGTGTGTGTGTGTGTTGCTGGCGGTGGAATCCATGCCTTTAGGATTGCCAGGCAAATGATCTCTCACTGAGCCACATCCTAGACAGGGCTCTGCATTTTGAAGGCACTCTAAATTTGGAGGAATCTATAGGTAGAAGAGGAAACACTTCCTAACGTGGCAAATATCTATAGAAGCTACCCTCCTCTGGCCTTGTTCATCAATTCTGGAGAAAGTTCAGGTGTTCCTGAGCCAGAAGAGCCAAGACAGCTTTGGGGTCACCCGTGGGAAGCAGCATCAGCTTCAGTGAGGCAGAAATGGGATACTCATGTTCTCTAGTGTCCCATGGAACTGTGTTCTTCTGCTGGAGGAACTGACATTTCTAGCCCCAAACCTCACCTTGTGGGAAGTGAACCATGAAGGTCACATGCTTGGGAAACAGTCACATGGGTCCACTTCCACTTTGATATGTGGATCAAGTCTGTCCGAAAATAGAGCATGTAGAATTGAGAGTTAGGGAATCTCCTTGCCACTTAGGATCAGGTCCCCATGGAGCATGCTGGGGCCTAAGTGGAACACATGAACCTCTCACCCATAGGGATGATGATGAGTGGCTATTAACTGGGGACACAGTGTCCTGTCATTATGACCTGAATCACTTCTGCCCAGGAACAATGGAAGTGGGCACAGAAGGTCCTATAAGGGGAACCCTTGTGCCTATAGAATGTTTCCTTGGTCCACTGTAAATGCGAAGCCTGATGGATGTGCAGGCATGACTCTTCAGTTCCTAGTGGGCCTCGGGCTCTCCTCTGGCCACATGGCAGCTCTTACTCTAGAGCTTGGGGCACAGTTGGGGGAGGATAGGAGGTCTTTCTAGGAAGGACTCGTGCCAAAGTGAGTGGAAACCTGCTTGGTTCCCAACCCAGCTGTGCTAGAGGCAGGAGGGGTTCCCTGCCTCCCCATCTTCTCATGCCCACGGCTGCCTGACTCAAGTCTGTGTCAGTGCTGGCTCAGAGGGCTGCAGGTGGTGATGGCTGCTCCACTCCCACATGAAAAAAGCCCGTGCTTCCGATAACAGGAAACCAAACCAAGGGAAGGGGAAGTGGGAGTCTTAGCTGAGAAGAAGGGTCCACCATCTTCAGGGACCTCTGGTCTCTAGCTCCTCTGTGTTATTACACCCATACCTGCTCCCCCAGGACAGGGTCCACAGACAGATCTGGGTAAAGACCAAGGGGCAGGCGTGGCTTCAATCCCCAGTGCCTGAGAAGCTGGAAAGAGGTGCTCTTGTCACACCAGGGACACAGCATCAAGCATCCGACTCCAGCGACAGGGGAGGGTTGGCAGACAGGTCATGCTAAGACTTCTGATGCCAAGTCCCTGTGTAGCCCCCATTCAGCCACCTGCAGCTTACACATACCTCTGAGCTCTGTCTCCCAACTTTGCCAACCCCTTTCTTCTCAGTCCAGAAAACTTCTGCTGGACTTTGTCAAACACAGCCAGTTCTGTGCCTCCCAGCTTTGAAAGGCAATTTTCATTTCTTAGCAGAGCCTTCCTCCCATCTGTGAGGTAACACGCAGGCTACCCTTTTGTACAGACAGGGGTGGACATGACCGAGGCATCATTCAGAAAGAAGCCATCCATTAACACTAGGCAGACCCAAGCTCAGAGGGGCCTCAGATGAGTAACTCATTCATGCCACTGGAAAGTGTATTCATAAAACCCAACAGATCTTACACTTGACATGAGCCCCAAGGACAATTTCTAAACATGCCCAGAGAGCATCTGTTGGCACAGGGCACGAGCGTCAGGGGTACCAGACACCAGTTCATGCAGCGATGCTCAGGCCCTAAGCGCTGATATGAGGGTTAAAAAAAGACAACATTACCACCTGTCCTCCCCACCTGTCCTCCTCCACCTGGGCGGGGGAGGCAGACTGGCAGGCAGGGAGGGAGCAGGGGCATTGCCGAGTTCACAGTGGGTTGGCAGGGCCTGACTCTGCTCAGAGCTCAGTTGTGGAGCACACAGCTGGACTGTAGAGTCTGCTCACTGACCTGACTAGACTAAGAGAGTACAGCCAGCAGGGTTCAAATCCCACGTCAGGTACCCAGCACTGTGTCTGTGCTGTCTCAGGGGAGGGAGGAAGAGAAGGAAGGGGAGGCAGAGGAGGGAGGAGGAGGGAGGAATGGGAGGAAAGAGACAGCCTGGAGAGCCGCCCTTCCACACATGCCTCAGACAAGATAGGCTAGCCAACCCTGTGGATACCATTGGTACCTTTTGGTGCCGGACTGAGTCTGGGAGCTGACCAAGGTTCTGGTCAGGAAGAGTGGGCGTATCTTTGGGCTTCTGCTTCAGTGGGCATGCCTAAGCTAATTGCTCCAGCCATGACAGGAAAAGATTCCCACATAAACCCAGATGCTCAGGGAAAGTCAGCTCCTGGGATCTGACCACCGTGGCATGTTCATGTTTAAGATAAAAAAATGAAAAAGATATTTTCAAAACCATGGCAAGACTAACCCATTGGCCTGCTCATATTGCCCTGGCAAGGGTCACCTGCTGCTGCTATCGGGGTTTGGTGTCCTGCAGGCCATGCACAGGCCTTATGGTCTCACTTTGCTGTCCTTCCCTAAGGCCAATCAGGCAGGTTCTCAGGGGCAGGTTCTGCTGTGTCACGTGCTTGCCTCATGTCCCTATCCTCCAGGCAGGGCTGGATCACAGCCATCATGAAATTGGGACAGGAGAATCTCACAAAACTGGGCCCCTAACATTCCTTTGAAGAGGGGAGGAAGGGGCTCACAAGGCACATGGAGTAGTTACCAGACATGGAGGACCTGGCCTAAGAAGGATGTATTAAGGGAATAATTGCTGGCACAAGGGTAGACACTCGTCTCTCCTCTCTCTCTCCTCTCTTTCTTTCCTTTCTCTTTCTTTCTTTCTTTCTTTCTTTCTTTCTTTCTTTCTTTCTTTCTTTCTTTCTTTCCTTTCTTTTTTCCTCCCTCCCTCCCTCCCTCCCTCCCTCCCTTCCTTCCTTCCTTCCTCCCTCCTTTCCTTTTCTTCCATGTTGGGAATTGAACTTAGGGCCTCACATGTGCTACACTGAGCTATATTTTCCTTGACAGGAAAGACACTGTGTGTGATGGGGGGCGGGGGGTGGGGAGGTAGCTGCCTGCAAGTGGCTGATGGCTAATTAAACTCATTGGGTCACCAAGCTAGTCTTGGGAGGAATCTTTTCTTTTGTCTGTGCCCCTCTGGGGTAATCAGACATTTCTTTGTTTTCCCAGGGAAAGCAGCACAGTGGAGAAAGCTTTGTTTTCCTTTGAACCCAGTGACAATGGCTGGTCCCTTCACACATGAAACACTTTCCTCCAGCCAGCTGAAACCCACCTTGGGACCAAGGAAGCCTCTTCTTAGTGCCGGCCCCTTGACCAGCAGAGAATACTTCTGTGGAAATTGAAGTTTTCATGTTCACATCTGAGTCCTTCTGACCTGCAGAATGGCTCAGTGGAGCTCAGAAATATTTTATGGATAGACTGTGGGCCATCAGTGTCACTAGAAGGCCTCTGCCCATGCGAAGGTCTCAGAGACCATCCCACAGTGTGGCCGGTCATGAGCCCCAACAGGCCTTCCCTAGGTAGGGGGCAGCTGAAGGGTTTGCACTCTGAGCCACATGGATGAGCTCTTGAGCCTCGAGTGCCCTGAAAGGTGGCCCCAATGTTTCTAATTGTTCTTGTCACATGGGGGACCTGCCCACTGGTATTGTCCAGACCACTTGGTTCAAAAGGATGAAATATATGTCTAATCCATCCTGGTTCCTGGGGACCTTACCTCTATCTTCAGAGTACCTGCAAGGCAGGACTGCTCTCTAGGTGTTTCATGCCAGTCCAGGAAGAGTCATGGAGAAAGCATCAGAGAATGAGTCAGGATTCATGCTGGTTCCATAAGAAGTGCAAAGCCTAGCTTCCGTGAGCAGGGACAGAGGGTGGGAAACAGTGGCACAGCTTATGTATCTGTACTGTGGATCGCATGTCTGTGACATGGCTCCCACATCGGTACAGTAGCTTACCATTTGTGAGATGGCACACTATCTGTGATGTGGCACACATGTCTAGGACATGCTTACTTCCTTTACTATGTCTGTGACAGAGCTCCTGTATTTGTACCATGGCATACCACCTGCCACATGGCTAATACATCTGTACCATGACTTGTGTACCTTTGATGTGGTTCAAGTGTTGGTGATGTGGGTCATGCATCTAATCTACACCTGTGTCTCTGATGTGGCTTGCACGCCTGTCTCCACCTGTCCCCATCCTTCTCCCAGGTGTGGGGCAGGTTTGGATTCCCAGCTGCCACCTCCTGATCCTTTCTGAAAGAGACACTGAAGTTGGTGAGGTTTAGAGATTCGAGACCCACACACAGCATCTGTGGGAAATGGAGAGATTACCGAAGTTCTTGGCTCAAAAGTCACCAGTTTGGTGTAGCATATGCCTGTGGAGCAGCATCTCATGACTGTTCTCCATCAGGCAGATTCTGACATCCCAAGGCCGTGTCTGTATGGAGGGAGTCTGAGACGCTGATGGGTCATCTGCTTAAGCCGATACTCTGGGGTTTGGTTCATCAGACCACATTTTGTGACTGACTTACAGAAAGGACCCCAGCAGTTCAGAAAAGTTTATTTCCTGAGTGTTCCTGCTAGCACACAGTGCTTTACAAGAGGTAGGTGATCGTTGCAGCAGATCCTAGGGTACAATGGCTTGTCCTGACTCACCCAGGTTCTCAGTGTGGAGGTAAGTGGGAGTGATGCTTTCATTCAGCCAGAAGGTTCCATGGCAGAGCCACAGGCCCCAGCACGTGCCCTCCTATCAGTCTTCTCTGGGTCTGCAGCTTGCACACAGAACCACAGCACTGCATGCATAGGGCAAATGCCGACCTATGGCCCCAACACTCCACCCGGCCAGGGCCAGGGCTTCCATCCTCTGTGAAGGCATCTTTGGCTGCCATGACTGAAATTCTTAGCATGTGACTCACTCTTCTCATTCTTTTTATTACTTTCTATCCTTGAAGACATTCAAACACACATTTAACTCACCCCAACTAACTTAAAGCCAGACCTCTCATCATCAGAAGTGGTCCCTCAATGTCCCTTGACTAACCACCTGGCCACGGCTGGTTAAACCCACTTGAAATGTGGGCAATCTGATGAACTGAGTGTTTGACTTAATTTAGACTGAATAACTGTGTGTGACTACTGGCTCCTATTTGAACAAGTCAGGCCTAGAGCCTGGTCCACTGTCCGGGTCAATCCAGAAAGCATTTGAAGCAAGGACCATGGCTCACCGCCAGAATGTGAGGATGTCATGGTGAACTGGGAATATCCACAAGCCATTTGTGGCAAAGATGCTGCTGATGACTGGTATATACATCCTGCCACTGTTGGATGGAACTAGAATCCCAGGGGCAGGGGCCTCCCTCCTGGGGCACCATGAGGGCAAGGGAGGTTGAGAAGCAGGAGGAATGACGTGCGTGAGACATGCACACCCTCCCCCACAGCTACAGAGATCACGGGGCTCACCCGCCCACTCCACAAGGAGAGTCAGTGCCATCAGGACATTGAGTGACCTTGGACTTTAGGAATTAAATGCTTTGTGCTCCTGCCTACCTCTCAGGGATTCAGGAACTCCAGTGCCCAAACCACCCAGGCACCCATGGGCCTCCATCACTGCTCTGCTGAGCTTGGCTATCTTGGTGCATAGCACACTGTCCCAAAGGCTGCCTGGGTACTGTGTCCTGATCAACTAACAGCCTCAGTTCCCTGAAGACCAGACAGAGGTCAAGGAGTTCAGTTATCATGGTCTGCTGTGACTCCTCGTCCTTATCCCAGAACAACTCTGCCCCAGTGTGGAAGCTTGTTGCAGATAACAGCGACACATCTCTCGTACGCTCTGACACAATTAGGCAGATGACCTTGTTTGGCTGCAAACGCTAATCCTAATGTCCGTACCCACAGCCCAGGCTCCTTTATGTAGCTGCTTCTCGGCAGCCCACACAAGCTCGTCAGTGACTGAAAGTGCCCAGGATAGCATTCGCTAAGAGTAGGGCAGGGCCTGAGTGCAGCACCCACGTCTTCGCCTGGGAAGCAAAGCCCTGCCAGCACCGTGCCTGAAGACAGGTGAGGAGGAGACGGTAAGCCCACAAATGCCCAGTCCATGGTTGGCAGGAGCCGGGACATGAGCAGGGGGGTGTCCAGAGGTCAGAGCAGAACCAGGAGCCAGTCACTCAGCCTTTCTTGGGGTAAGAGAGCTAAATGTTAAGTCAGAATGCCAAGGGGACCAGGCTCTGACTCCTGACCAGTAGCCTGACCTCTTTTTTAAAAAAATAACTGCCTGACCAAATAATTTGGTTTCCTTATGGCATGGAAGAGGGGCCTATAGAAAATCTGAATCCCCACCTGGAGCCAGCGAGAGTGACTAGGCAATACACAGGTTCTGCAGTCAGGCTCCTGAGGCTATGGGTCCTGGGCAATCCTGGGCCAGCTTGCAAGAAAGCAGAAATGTTCACCTCCCTGTGCCCTGAACTCCCAGGAGCATTTAACCTCGATCACATGCAACTGTGAGTTCCGGTGCTGAATTAACACATCAGCCTACAGTTTGAGCTTAGTGCAGGTGATTATTAAAGTAAGTCCACTTTAATTGAATTCTGAGACTTTAAGCAGTTTTGGCCAGACTATGTCCTTCCTCCCCCTAGAGAGGGTTGTACTCAAGGTAGACAATCCCGCTTCTCACGGTGATGGAGTATTCAGGCCAAGGTCAGGTCTGACTTGGGTCACAGATGACCTGGGTTCCGTGGAAGACAGTGAGCTGCAGCCATTATGAGCACAAGGCACAGACAGTACACAAGCAAGCTGAGGACTCAACAGTACCCCTTCATATGCCACAAGTGTCTGTCTGTCCATCCTTCTATCAGGTTCTCTGACTTCCCAGAGTGTCCTAATGACTCCCACAGGGTTCTCATGCCCTTGTGCCAGGAGGGTGACAAGCGGTGTGACCACCACAGAGCACTCTTGCTTTGCACAGGTCAGCAGGCATCCCTGTTCACCCGCCCCACCCCACCTGTCCTCAAGCTGACAGCCAAAACATTTCACAACTCATCTCCCGGTGACATTGGTCAGTTTGGCTGAACATATCCTGCCAAAGTCTTTTCCCGGACCCAGACCGTATTTCTACACACTGTTGTCAATCCCATGTTCCCATTTCTTTCCCATATATACAGTGTGGTGTTTGCTCCATGTGGACTTTCGACATGGGGATGTCAGGGAAGCTAGACTGCTGGGCAAACAATGGGGGAATGAGTGAGTCCCACCCACCCCATCCATATTCAGACCTAGAGATAGAGTTCCCGTGCTCCCTGGGTGGAGGAAAAGCTCACCCATGTGACCACGTGTCCCTGAGTCCCCACTGCGTTCACGCCATCTGCCCGAGCCAGGGCTGGGAGGAGTTGAAGATTGACACACTGTGTTTGATTTCAGTTGTTTTCCCCAACAAACTCCAGCCTTTGATTTTTCTTTTTAATTAACTGCTTGCTTCACTAATAAAACTGCTTTCTTTTGCCAAAGGATAAAATCTCTAGCTGCAGCCAGGGGAATAACCAGGGAATTAAAACAAAAGGTTAACATTATTACTTCAAAAATAATAACAAAGGTGGAGGGAGATTGGGTTCCAAGGCTGGCTTCACCCATTCCTCATAGAAAGGAGGGTCTCAAAGCACATCTCAGGAGCTGACTTAGCGTCTGCCGGACCCTGAAACACATGTCATGTAAACACTGGTGCCTTTCTATTGTGACCCTTCCCTGTGCTATAACTAGAGGCAGCCTGATGCTCAGGAACGGGTCTCCACCAGACAATGCGACTGATTGTGGGGTTCAGGGCTGGAGGTAGGGGTGCTGCTAAAGTAATGAGTGGGCATAACCATGTACTTTATAGTACAGTGGGAATCACACTTCAGGCTTGTTCACAGCAACCCTGAGACATGGCTTTTAGGATATGTGTCTGTATATGGAAAATCTGAATCCCAGAAATTTCACAAAGTTGTAGAACCTCACATAGCCACAAAACCCAGAGCCAGAACCCAGGGTAGTAAAGGCAAATGACTGGAAGCTTCTTTCACAGGAGTCATGTGAGCATCACAAGGCTCCCAGAGTCCATGGAAACCCCTGCAGGCTCAGAGGCAAGAACAGGGTAAAGGCATGTTTCACAATGCAGGTGTTTGCTCTCCCCGGAGATGTGGCGATGCTCTATCTGGGAGTACTGATGATCTTGAATTTGCTGCTTCTACCTCAGTTTCTTAAACAGTACTGAAACTACAACCACACTCATCCCTCAGTAGCCACAGGAGGTAGTTCCAGGATCCCCAGGATACTGAACCCCTAAGATGCACAAATCCATTTCACAAAGAGATGCAGTGCCTGTGTATAATCCAATACAAGTGCTTTCAAGCCCTCTGGATCAATCCTCTACCTGATATAGGAACACAAGGCCAGCAGCTGCCACACCATGGGGTTTAGGAAGTATCAAGAGAAGAAACAGCTATTCATGTTCCCTGCAGGGGTGATTTTGTTCCCTAAAATCTCCCATCCCTATACAAATTTGGAAGATATGGAAGGCTGGATGTACTTCTGTGATGAGATCTGTAGGAGCGTGTATTCACATGCAGCATGTTGGAAAGTATTGGCCATGGCCTTTCAGAATGCTGATGTGGTGCTTCATGACCATAAGCTGAGATGATGCCCTCAGCAACCAATGATCTTGTCATGTATGAGGTCATCACAATACAAACACAGACTTTGACTCCCCCAAACCTCCCTCAGGCCATAAGTCAGACATGTCTGCAAGGATAGTGCCTGAGTAATTTAGCCAATGGCTACAAACTGAGTCACCACAGAGGAAAAGAGCTACCATGGCGAATGCTGTCTGGTTCTTCGATACTGAGGTGGCAGCTGTGATTTTCTATCAATTGTCCTTCCATGAGAAATGAAAACTGGTGGGTAAGAAGCCATAGTCCCAGCCATGAGGCAGCATTTGCTTGCCAAAGAATGCCAACTCAGATCGGAGCTAATGAAACCATCCCACCACTGCACAACCTCTCACTGCACAGGGGCAGTGAGTGTGGCACAGGGGGCAACACCACAGTCATTAACTCAGCCATTTGGGAGGCAGCTCAGCTGAGGACAGGATGGGGAAAAGCAGATGCTTTGATGGGTGGACCTAGGAACTTCACAGGAAGTTCTATATCTATCATCTATAAACCTATACCTATCATTTACCTATCTACCTACCTACCTCTATCATCTATCTACCTATCTCTCTCTCTCTCTCTCTCTCTCTCTCTCTCTCTCTCTCTCTCTCTCTCTCTCTCTACCTACCTACCTACCTACCTACCTACCTATCTAATCATCTATCTATTTGTAGTTTAGTATTAATGGAGTTCAAACCATTTGGGCATGTTAAGGAAACACTCTGCTGTGAAGCCATATTACAACTCAAGCTTGGGATGTGGGGACAGGCTAGAAACAAAACTTATCAATCACCTTTGTACCAGAATCAGGGGCCCTACACGGCCCATGCAGGCTTAACAATAAGGTAACTGTGCTAGGAAACTGAGCAGCTAAAACGACAGTTGCAGTGTTTGAGTCTTGGAGAGCTGAGGAAGCAGCATTGCTACCTGCCCTCCTCCTTCCAGAGATGAAGGTGCCTACCAGGAGAAGGAGGTCTGTATGTGAGGTGCCTTCCAAGGATATGCCTCTGAGAAAGCCAACAGCTACCCAAAAGTGCCTCTGAGGATACATGTACATGGCTTGGCTGAGAGAAAAAAATGCACCAGGCCACAGCTACCTGAAGACCTGGATACTCTTTGATGTGCCCAGAGTGGTGAGGTCATACATTTTGACCTCACCGAGAGGTTGCTGGCATGGTCACTGGTGTTGCCTAGGCACAGAAGGCAGCAGATGTTTACTGTAGAGGGATGGGATTCAGAAGCAGGAGTGAGTGCATAGAGCTGTGTTGTTGGTGGGACTGTTCCCCAGATTATTGGGCTCAAGGCCATATAGACCCTTAGGGTATTGTACTTGGAGGCAGAGGCCTTGAAATTGGCAACTGAGGCACAGTTTGGTCCTTGAGACATCCTTGACTTAACAGAACATGTGGTATCATAAGATATGGAAATAGTAGGGAAAAGAAGGACACCTCATTGGAGCATGCAAAGATACAGGAAAAAGACACCCTCCACAAGACAGGAAGAGAGACATTGAGAAGACCCATATAGCATGCGTTTCTCTAGGACTCCAACCTCTTGACTGCAGGAGGATGCATTCTGCTGTTTACCTTACCCACGTATGACACTGGCATCAATGTCTGTGCTGACCAGGGCATGTAGGAAAAGCTTCAAGGGTTCTGCTGTCTGGGCTTCCAAGAGGACCTCACTTCTGGGAAGCAGCAGTCTTTCTATCCATACTCACGGGCCCTCCCTGGCATGGCCACAGCCTGCATATGACAAGGAAACACTTTCTGGCCCTCTTGCCTTTCCTCTAGTATTTATACTATTTATATTTTATGTGTGTGTGATTGTGTGTGTGTGTGTGTGTGCATACGTGTGTGTGTGTGTGTGTGTGTGTGTGTGTGTGTGTGTGTGTACAGGTACATGCCTGTGTGTGTGAGTGCACTCAGAAGCCAGAGATTGACATCAGGTATCATCTATCATTCTCCACATTAAAATTTTTTTCAAACAGGGTAAGCCTGGGCTGTAGGCTAGTACTAAAAAAACCATCCTATTACTTGCAAAAACTCCACTGCTCAGGGCAGCAGGCACAGTATATCCATCCTTTCATTTGTTCAGTCACAGGAGGAAGTTCAGCTGAGGGCAGGATAAGGCAGAATCAATGCTCAGTCAGTTTGAAAAGCATGGACTTGAGATTCTCCTTGTAAAAGGCTCCTGCTTTGTTTTAATCGTTATTCACATTTTATTTGTCTGTCTCTGTTTTTGTGGTACTAGATCTCAAACTCAAGCCTCTCACATACTAGGTAGATGCTCTGCCATGGATCCGTAGCTAGACTAAAACTTAATGGTTGTGAGGAGATAGGTTGGAATCCACCTCTGTACCCAATCCTAAGGGCAGGAGATGCAGCTCACCCTGCAGGCTTAATGCCAGCAGGGGAATGTTCTGGAAAAACAACAGCTGAAATGATGGTGCAGACATAATTTCCACTGTGTTGAGCCTGCTGCCATGAGCAGCCAGTGGTCATGCATAGATGGGGTGGCTTCGTTAGCATGAACCCAAGCTCAGGCTCCCCTTCTTTACCACACACACAGACACACAGACACACACACACACAAGCACACATGCACACACACAATGAATTACTGATTAACCAATTCCAATTTCTGGCCACTTCGTGCCCCCACACATACAAGCCATTTGAAGCCTTGCACAAATCCTTAGGTGAGGCAAAGGAAGCAGCGTTGCCACCAGGCCTTAAGGTATTTTCAGGACGGGAAGATCCATAAGAGCTAGATGTGAGGTAGTTCCCAGGGATTCAACTCTGAGGCAAACTTCTGGCTGCTCTCTCTCCTAAAGCACCACTGACGACAGATATGCATGGGGTGAAAGAACACACCAGCCCGGGAGGACTTGTGTGCCTGTACAAAAATCATGGATCCCCAGTCCAGAGGTCATGGACGGGGATCACATCCATGGAAACAGGTATGGTTGTGAGCTAAGAACAACACAATGCTCACTGAGGTGGCCTGGGATTTACAAGTAGGAACAGGAGGGAAGAGAAGGTTGGGCTATGCGACCTGATCCCAGTCTCTTGGGAGCCACACTGGGGCCTTGAAAAGAGTGGCCCAAGTCCCTCACCGATATGCACACTGATGCTGAGGGAGCGTCTATAGCACCCTAATACAAAAGGCTCTCCACTGTAGCCTCGGTCCATGGGACCCTACCACCCCCTACTTGACAGCACCTGCATGTATACCATGCAGTCTGCTGACCTTCTTTTGCATTTTATTTGACCTCATATGTAAATATAAACAACACAGAATTTAAAAGCTTTGCAATCTATTCCCTTTTATAAATAATGAAATTTCTTATCGGTCGTCTCTGAGGTCTTTTTGGTGAGTTAGTAATGCTTGGTCACTGAACCACATCCCAGCCATACGAGCTGATCTTTCAATGTGTTTAAAAAGTTCATCCTCCACCACATTTTTATCTTTAAAATCCTTATTTCTGTTCCTTTTCCCACATTTATGACAGAGGATCTGAAACCCCCAGCTTTGGCCTATTGCAGAAAGGCTCGTTATAATGGTTACGCGGCGAGAAAGTGTGAGCACCGAACCACTCACATCCTTTTCTCATTGTGTTCTCCATCTCCGAGAAACTGGCTTGGAGGTCACACAGAGCACGCCCATCCAGCTGCTCAGAGCCCTTGCTGAAGGGCAGTGCAGCTCTGGTCATGGTTTGCAAAGTTCACATTCTTGCCTTGAGTTGGAAGAGGCAATGTGGACAAAGTGGCTAAACCAGTCTGAAAGTCATAGGGAATACATTTTCCAAACGGAGTGGCTGGTCAAAACCACTTTAGATACAAAAATCAGGAATCATGACCAGAAAGGCCAAGGAACATATATATTTTACAAAGTTTACCCTAAAATGTCCATTTTTTTCTGAAATTGATAGAGACTTTCTCCTTTCACAATATTGTTTTTTGGGCTTTTATCAACCCTCTGAGACCTTCTCTAGTGATAGGTTCTTAGAGGTAGAACAATAATCCTGAACAACAAAACCCCACATTGTGGCTGTCAGTGAATCCTCATATTTCAAAAGCTTTATAAACTGGCCATGATGGGATAGAAAATTCCTTCCTTGGAAAATGTGTATTTGTCCAAGATACACACAACAGCTCTGAGGCATAGCATGCTCATTACCATGGTGACTCACCCCTAATCCAAGTTCTCTGCCAGCCAGACATTTCCCAAGGTGTGCACATCACAGGCAGCTTATTGGTAGCAGCCACAGAAAAGAGGACAGCATACTCTAAATGTAATAGAAGTATGCCGTATATAGCTTACAAACATCAGTGAATCAAAATTATAATAACACTTGTGATTACAAGGATATGACTCCTCAAGATAACTGGTTAATCTTAATCAAAGCTTTGAATATATTTTTATTTAATAATTTATTTACAAATTGATTGACTGATTGGACTTATGAGTAAGGAAAATATCCACCTATGAGCTGGTGGAAAACACTCTTAGGTCCTGTCAATGGAGCATCTGGATTTCTGAGCCTGTCTCTGGAGAGATGCCTGTCATATGTATGCTAATGGCCTCCACACAGTCTTGGTTTCTCTCATTCTCCTCTTGACTATGCCAGATAATTTTATAATTCCCTCATGCTCCTTCTGCTCTTCCCTACTGGCCAGTAACTCAAATCCAGGCTGAACTGAGTGTGAGCAGACATTCCTATTGATTACCCCAAGGTAGGACATCTGGATGAGCAGTGGGTACCTGGGCTAAGGTTGTGAGCTATAAATTCTGGGAAGGTAGGCATGCATGGGGAATAATTTGGCAACCTAGGACTCCATTTGGTTTGAGCTTTGTACATATTCCTCTTAACAATGTGCTTGGCAACCTGAAATTCTTTTTGGCACATAGTGTGTACCCACTCCTACCGAAATATACCTATCTACCTGCATGGAGCTTCACAAACACACCACATCAAACAATGGGATAAGTTTCTTCTCACCATAACGACAAACTTATACATAGTCTATTCAGTTGTACTCCACTTTTGTCTAGGTATGAAAACAAGAACAACAATATGGCTTGATATATTTTGGTGTGCATATGCAAAAGGCATAAAGTGTCCTCAAAGTGCATGTTTAAGGAATCCTGTCGTGGGTTCCTGTTCCACCTATGACCTTGAACTACCAGCCCCTAGGGCGTGGCCTCAGGGCTAGCTTAAGTTGAGGGGCATGTATGCCTGACTTGCTCTCCTTTGTGGGCTTGGATAGTGTCGACTGATTCAGGAGGCAGGGACAGCGTGGGACAGAACATCAGCCTTCCAGGACTCTGAGACGATCTTGCCTATTCTGTTTAGTGACTTGTTCTCCCTCATATAATTTCTATGTTCCTTTACCAGTCTCTGTGGATTATCTGCTGTAGAATCCTGCTCCTTCTGAAATCTTATGCCTTTGCATAACTAGGAGTGCTCATGATTAAGTGTTCAGTATGGAACTCGTTACATAACAATCTGTCAATCAAAGAGAGAACCACCCAGCCTATGCCCCTTAGCAACCAAACTGCTCCCCTTCTTGAACTCCATAAAGGAAGCCCCAAGCACGAATGGAAGCCCTTAAGCTCCTTTTCACTCATGTGGCTTGCTCTCATCCACTTTCCTTTTATTTAAAGACATTATTTTTATACGTGTGTAAGTGTGTGTGCCTGCATGAGCTTATGTGCACCATGTGAGTGCAGGTGCTCACAGAAGTCAGATGAGAGGGCACTGGAGCCCCTGGAATTGGACTCTGAGCAAGTTATAAGCCACCCATGTGGCTGGTTAGAACCAAACCCAGGTCTTCCCAGGAGCTGTACGTGCTCCTAGCCACTGAGCCATCTCTACGTCCCTTGCTAACATTCTTAACAATGTAGCTGACTTCTGCTATTGCTTTGCTTTAAATGAAGTTACAATCTGTGTGATCTCTTATTTCAGTTCCTTGAGTGAGATGCAAAGAACATGAAAACATCTAGTCAGATTTTAACCACTGGTTCAATTCTGTTGTTTTCTGGCTTCTGTTGCAAGGGAACAGAAAACCCTAAGTGGTAGTTGGAGCATCAGAACAGGCATGGGTAGCATCTCAGATCTGGTCTCTTCGTGGATCATGATGTAGCTGTTATGGTAACCTCCAGCTATTGAAGCTTTTGGCCCCCCTCCCATTTCCTGGTAGCACTAGATAAACAACAACTTTGCATTCCTTAGAATTTAAATATCCTATAAAAGGTGGAGGTATCTGGGCTTTGTGGAAGGCTATTAAAATACAGCTACATCTTCTTGGTCAGAATAATAGGACCTAAGTTCCATCTCTGGCCCTGGGTAGGGATATAACAGCCAAGCTGCTAAAACCTAGAGTCACTCCAACTGGGCCTGTCAATCACCTGGCCAAGGGACCACCCCTCTGGAAGGCTGATTCCCTTAACTGAGGAGATAGGAGGAATAATTATCCCCTTAATGAGATAAAGTACTTTTCCTTCCCCCAAACTCCTCCTCAGGGCAGACACTTCCCTCAGGCAGCACTATGGAGCCTGTGCCGTAGGCTTGCCTTTACCTTCAAACGAAACTTTTTTTTTTTTTGGACATTAGCCAAAAGATAAGCATAATTTCCTTGGAATTCTGGGCTTGCTCACTGTTGCTGAAGCCCTTCCCCCCACCTCCACTGTCACCTTTTGCCACGTGGTTTCTTGTCTACCTGTGTCTGTGTACTCAAAGTTCTGGCCTAATGCACAGGTCAGGACTTTCTCTCTTCCTCTACTCCATTTTCCTTTCCTGGCAGATCCCAAAATTTACAGCTTGCCTGGCTCTTCTTTCTCTCAAAGCCTGCTAAAATTCTCCCTGAAATTCCTTTTGACTCTGTTGCCAAATGTTTTTCTCACAATGCAATTTTTGAGTATTTCCTACATGTGTGATGTCTCCACACTATCTCCCCCACTCCCCCCAACTCCCTCTAAAATTCAAGACCTTTTCTTTATTAGTGTGGGTGTGGATGTCCATGTGTGTAGACTGCTGGGTCCATTTGGTGTTGTTTGTACATATATATGTTCAAGGATGTTTCTAAATTATTTTATTGATGAAGCCATAAGTACCAATAAGGGGGATTTCCATTTCCTATGTAACAAAGTTATAGCATCAGCTGACAGGTCACTCTCTGGGAGCAGGAATAAGGAAGCGAAGTACAGACAAGGGTGCCCGCCTGCCCCCCACCCCAAGCTCATTGGCTTTGGCCAGGTGGGCAAGCTTAACTGAAGGGACACTGGAAAATGGTTTCCTATTTGGAAGAGGCAACCACACGCCCAGACTGAATTCTCCTTTTGTTATCTGTGATCCATCTGAAAGGCTGATTAACTGATTAGAATTTTAACAATTATAGAGAGGTTGGAATGCTGCTGGTCTAAAGCCTAATTATAATTTACCTTAGGCTATCTTTAGCTCCCTTAATTTATTGCCCTTCTTTGTATGTGTGGTAGTTTGCAGGAGATGCCCTCCACATGGACCCTCTCCTCTTGCTGCCATAAGCTCCAAATAAACCCTTTCTTCTCTGAGTTGCCTTGGTCATGGTGCATTATCATATTTTCACAGCCACAGATAAGCAGCTAATACAACATGTGCATTAATGCCATTGTGATTATGAGGTAAGTCTTTTGGACTATACAAGGACCTCAGCCTCCATCAAATAAAGGCTGAGAATGTCATCAGACAGCATCTGAGGCCTACAGCTGAGAAAGTCTTACTTTCCTGTACCCTTTCTTATCTGGTGTTTCCACCAAGATATTTGAGAAGCACCTTGATTTATGAGTTTCTTTGTTCTATTACTATAAAAACATGATGATACTATCACCATGATAGAAAATGGAGTTTGTGGTAAACAGAATGTGTTACTGGGACATGGTCACTTGTATTTGGCTCTAGAATAAACTATCTCATCTCCTTTGAGGTGAGAACTGTGTTTTAGTGTTGACCCCCCAACCCTTAATTTGTTAATTACAGACAAATCTTACAGACAACTAATTTTGCTACTAGAAGAGAATCTGAAGATTTCTTCCTTTTCCCTGTAATTAAGCAGATAGCTATCTGTAGGAGCTGAAAACAGATAATACACAACTATTATAGTCCAGCAATCTGTATGTTCAAACTCAAGAGGCATGTCCCTTAATTCTTGTTAGACTGTGCTAATTAGGTCAAAGTAGACAAAGAGTCCAGGGCGTAGGGGCTGGTAGTGGAGTTGAGGGGCCACAGCTAAGCAGCCTCAGTCATGTCACTAAAAAGTTCAGTCACCTTCACTTCAGGGACAGAGACCGCTGTGGAGATGGAGGAGGTTATCATGTGGTCTGCATCCTTGGCTTACGCTCTGTGCATAGACATGTGGACTTACCTCTGCTAGGAGTGAGTGAGAATCACTCCATGTTGCTTTCTGCGTGTTCTCTCTCTCTCTCTCTCTCTCTCTCTCTCTCTCTCTCTCTCTTGCTTTCCTGACACTCTCTGGATCAGCACCCAACTTTCCAGGGAGGCAATCTTTGCCAATGTCACAGCCCACTGCTGGGCTGTCTCCAGTCTTCTGGAGCAGGCATTTCATGGGGTGAGGTGAGGCTCTATGCGTTTGGACATCCACATGTGGAACTGGTGGACAGGCCAGAGTGATCTGGGAATGGGGAGGGAGAGCTGTGGATGCCGGTAGGATATTGAGGAGCTAAGGCTCTGGCAGGACCTTACTCTGCTACTTCTTGACAAGGCACTAAGGGGGTACAGGGCTGACTTCCTTTATGAAGGTCATTAGAGAATCCCAACGCGCGCACGCGCGCACACACACACACACACACACACACACACACACACACACACACACCAGATTAGCAGATGAAATGGTTCCTATGGCAACAATTGGACAAGCACATTGCTGCAATCAGCATTAATTTAAAATATTTTTTCGAGTCTCCTTGGAGTCGGTTTGTGAACACAAGTGCTTGCCAGCTCTCTAATCCGTGGCACCCTTTGAAATCCTATCCAGTGTGTGTGTTGAAACTGAGCCAATTAACTGAGAAGAACTGGGTGGGTCCAGCGGAGCTGGCAAGACTGTGTTTACCAATTAGTTTTTTTTTATGATGTAAATGCTGCACCCCATGCAGCAGGAATAAAAGCGAGCTGCACTCAATATGAAACTGTTAATTGCATTTTCAGAGACACAGCTACAAGGTGAAACTAATCACGCAAATGATAAGCGGTTCCACCACCTACGGTGCTCTGCCTTGCACTTCCACTAATCTGTATTAAAACAGCCCCCTTGGTCTCTGCAGCAAAGAAAAACATAGCATTTGGTATAACCTTCCAATTTTAAAGAGAAAAATGTGGATATATGGGAAGCAATATAAAGGACAATTTTCATTTAAATTGGATTAATACTGTTAACAAACACCACAGCAAAGGGCAGGGTAGAGCCTCAGGAAGGACTTTTCTCTTTTTCTTTTCTTTTCTTTTTTTTTTGCTATAAAATTATAGGAAAGCGCATTTGTGAATGAATGCAGTGCATTCTGACAAGTGAGGCTCAATGTGAATAAGCTTGTTAAAGAAGAAAGCCATGATAATTAGTGAAAGTTGGCTTTCCCATCTGAGGAGATCAAAGAGGACTTTCTAGAACCTCTGGAGAGACATAGGGAAATCTGGGGCTTTCTGCCTTGAGAGGCAGCAGGCTTACCATGGGTGGGAGGCCAGAGGCAGGGTCTTTGCACAGCTCCCTCCTCTGCTTGTGTTGGGGAGGAGTCAGATAGAAGAACACTTAGAGGTCAGTGGGGACGGACTGTTTGCCCCGTAATCAGGAGCTTGTGGAGCCAAGAAGTGCAACTTCAGGACTCTGGCTGATTCCAAGTTGCATCTCTGTCCCTGAGTGGAGACGTGTCATTCTTAACTAGAAGGTCACTGTGATAAAATACCATGACCAAGAGCAACTGGGGGAGGAGAGAGTTTACTTCACCTTAAAACTCGCAGGTTCCATGCCATTGCTGAGAGAAGACTGGGTAGTACCTCAAGGGATGAACATGGAGGCAGGAACTGGAGCAGAGGCCATGGAGGATCATTGCTTACGGACTTGCTACCCACGGCTTGCTCAACCTACTTTCTTACACCACCCAGGACTACCTGCACTTGCCTGGTGGATTGGGTAGGTCCTGTGGGCTGGGACCACCTACATCAATTATTAAGAAAACGCCCTACAAACTTGCCTACAGGTCATCCAGTGGGAGCATCTTGTCAAATGAGACTTCTCTGGCTTGTGTCAAGTTGACAAAAACAATAACAACAAAAACCAGGACAACCTTAGATTACTTTGTAGCCAGAGGTTGCCATCCCATTGTCCCTTCCCTTAAGACTTAACCTAAATGGTCCTATAATCACCTGGGAAAGAAAATACGCCTCAGAAAAAGCTGTATGCTTTAGAAATGGTATAGAACTGGGACCCTCCAAAGGGGCTCAGAGGCGGTGGGACAGTTAGACCCAGAGCTCATGCCTCAATCCCCCTTCAAGCAGCAAAGTTAAGAAGGGCATGGGATGGACTGCATCCAACATGGGCCTGGGGGCAGCTCAAATGCAGGTGGAGGTGCTTCAGGAAGGAGCCACCTCAGGTCTGCCTCAGCTGAGGCAGCCCGACCCTGTGGGCTCAGCCGAAGAGTGGCTCACCAATACCCTCTGGTCACTCAGAGAAGTTGCCTTTTCTTCCCTTCTTGTTCTTAGTACAGTATCATGTCATGATAGGAATAGAGATCAACTAGACTTTCAGTCTCTGCTCATGGCCCGGTGTCTGAGTCTCCAAATCCATCCTCTTGGTGTGGGATGACACATATTTCTGGCATCTATAGGCTTCTGTTGGTGAGAGCCGTCATGGCACACCTGGTTTTTGAGGCTGAATGAGCTATGGATTTGAAGATTTCTGTAACTTTCTTCACCCTCAAGGCCAAGATGAGGATCAGTTTGCAGATGGTGCAGTATATTGAAAAGACTAGCCCCATCACTCCCTGAGTGGAATGCATGGCACTCAGTAAGTAGGGGATCGGATGGAGTGCCACGCCGGCGTTGGGAAGGACGTGACCTTGAGGGTAGCGGCTCACAGGCTCGGATGGGCTATTGTTAGAGACAGAATCTGATGGCCCCTTTTCAGAAGTACCTGATGTCAGCTTAGCTCCATGTACAAACATACAGCCAACATCAAATGCTAGCACTTGCTAGTCTAGCTCTCCCTTCCACAAACTCTGCTAAGCCACCCCTTCCCCACATTAGAAGTTTAAGAATAGAAAATAACAGTCAAGTGTTCCTTCAAGATCAGGCATGAACTTTACAGTGAACAGTATGTAAAGATGAACTCACATATGGCTTTTGTGGAGAAAAAGACAAACATGAGTGTCGGAGGAAAAGACAAGACCTAGGTGACAAGTAAGGTTGTATCCTGACTCCCTATTATTCAAAAAGAGGGAGAAAAGTCATCATTAGGGCTTAGAAACCATTCCCTGCCCTCAATGAGCATGCCATGCTGGCCATTCTAGGCTGATGCCTGAGTCTCTAATACTCATTATGAATTGAGGGTCATTTTGTCTCATTGTGACCTCTCCCATAGGTACCTGTGAGAGGTGCAGAAACCTGCTAGAACATATTCACTGCTCATTCTAGAAATGTGCTGGGAGCTGCACCATGGGCAGTGTCTCATGTGAGTGTACCTTGGTCTTGGGAACAAATTCCAGAAAAATAATGTCTTTCCTTAATCTTGGTATTTCCTTCCACCGTCTGGTTTAACACCACGACGAGGTATGTCAGAAATTGTTCCCACTTGGTTTGTTTCTCTTTAGGAATATAAGGGAAAAATAGAATATTGTATATTCGACTTAAGTATATTTTTGGCGTGTGTAAGTGTCTTGCCTTCATGTATGTATGTGTACTGCATATGTATCTGAACCTACAGAGGTCAGAAGAGGGTATTGGATCTTGTGGAACGGGAGTTACAGGTGATTGTGAGCTACCATGAGGGTGCTGGGAACTTAAGTGCTTTTAACCTCTGATCTATCTCTCCAGCTCCACAGGAGGTTTTTTTTTTTTTTTTAAAGAATGTAAAAAAAATAAGATGAACTCACTAACATTTAGAGACTCACTCTAATATGACTCATGAGCACAGGGTACACATAAGCACAGAATGCATAGGACACACATAAATGTGAAGTGCACGGAAGCATGGAGCTTGGGGAATGTAAAAGAGTATATGTGCACACACGTTTGGGGTGAATGGGAGTGTAGTGTGCACACAAGCACATGGTGCACAAGAACATGAGCACAGAAGTACAACAGTATGGTGTACCTGAGCACAGATTTCACAGGAGGAGCATGGGTTGCACACAGGTGTGGAGTGAACAGGAGTGTTGGGTGCAACAAAAACATGGGTGTACAGGAGTATGGGATGCATAGTGTAGGTGCACACCAGCATGGAGTGCACTTAAGTATAGAGTACCCATGAGTGTGTGGTGTATATATGAGTATGGGCTACACAGAAGCATGAGGTGAACAGTACATAATGTGGGGTACACAGAAATGCAGGGTACAGTATGACTAGACTGGTCTGGTCTGTCAGGGCACCCCTGCAGCCCCTGACAAGGACAGTGTCATCTGAATTCCTGCCATGCAGTTCCCAGGACTGCCTCCCAGAGAAATGACACCAATGCAAACAGATGCTGTCTCTGGCTATGGACCAAGGATGCCTCCTGATTCTGGTGCTGTTTAGTAGAATGTGTTCGTGACTAAACTATGCGTCAAGCACTTCTAACATTCAGATATTTGCTAAATTAATGCGAATTCTAATTATTATTATCTGGTTGGACTATGACAGGAGTCTCCCTCCAGTCCTCCCATGGGTAGATAAAGGAAAGTGGAGAAGGCATCAGGATGGTAGTGTCAGGCCGTGCCATGGTGACACATCTCTACTATAGCTAAAAAACTCAGTTTACATATGCCATGATTGTTTCTTCCTCAATAACTTGTAAAACATTTAAGAGATGAGTATTATTAAATAGAAAAGAAAGTATTTTATTTTGAGGGCTAATTCCATTTAAGACCTACACCTAACAGACCAGGTATCAAGGTTCAGAAGAAAAGAGTTTTTGTGATCTCATGCCCCAGTCTTGCTGTACTCCATGACACATCCCAGGCACCTGCAGCCTCAGCATACCTGACACAGGCCTGTCTCACTGCCACCGCCTCAGCCTGTTTGCCCAGGCCTGGGAGGCCTGTGTTTGCAGAATTCGGTACTTCAGCTGTACCCAGCTAAAAGGGGTCAGTGTCCCGGAGGTAGGACACTGTTTCTCATAGTCCAGGACTCTCCAATCCAGGCTACCATCCAGATGTCTCTTCTTCACCTATTAATTCCAGACATGTCTTCACTGGGCTTCATCCTTCTAGAGGCACCTGGAGCTGGAACCCATCTCTCTTCTAGCAAGGGGTGAGCAAGTGGTGTCTGCCATGCTCAGCACCGCTGAGGGCATACCATAGCCAGCTCCACCCTTCCCTTCCTTTAATGTCATTCAATACAATGCCAGTCCTTCACCCTATTCTACCAGTCTGCTTCCTTTAGGCAACCCTGGAAATGTGACTGGCACTTCACACCACGGCATCTAAATGTCTGTCCACCCAACAGGGCTTTTCATCTATATTGAACATATACAGATTTCCTCTTGTAATTACATAAGCTATGCAGTAAGAGACAATTTGCAGAGTATTTACATTCCATTTGGTATCATAACTTAAAGTAATAAGCACACAGGATGATGTGTGTAGGCTCTATGCAAACACCAGTGTCTGATGCCAGGGGGTTGACTGTCTAAGGGTCTTGATTCCCCTTGAGGAGAGGAGTCTGAGAGCCAGCTATATATTAATGTCACAAAACACTCATCTACCCATGGAAGACAATGGGCACAAAGGAAAAACGTGCATTGAGGCTTCTGGGTATAAAAGCATCATGATATAGTGACTTCTGGTGTTATTGATGAGGTCCCAAAGCCACTTGGACAAATCCAAGATCATGGCAGAAACAGACAAGGGAAATCAGTATAAATGTCTAAAGCAGAGATTTTATGTTGTGTAGGTAGAAGGCATATAGAACCGAGTACTGTCAGCACAGGCCTCTGTGAGTGGAAGTTTAGTGGGCTCCCACTCAGTGCCCAAACAAACCTACCCATTAGCTGCTGCCCTCCTCATTCAGCAGAGATAGACACCACCCTCCTCAGCCTCCTTGCTCCTCCTTGCCAGGGTTTGCTCTCACGGAAGCCTCCCCACCAGCCGAAACAATGTCGGCTTGAAAGGAAATTAGTTTTCCTCCACTGCGCTGACGTAATTCTCTCTCTTTGGATGTCTGCACTGAAAATCCTTAATGTTTGGACAATAAAACAAGGTCAGAGTTAGCTATAAGCTTATATTTTATTAGTTTTCCTAGTTATATAGTCCTTGTAGGAAATTTTAAATTTTAGCAATTTCTAAAGATAGAAGAGAAAAATCATCTCTAATTCTACTGAAGTTAACTACATTCGAGGCTGGCTACAATCCACATAGCTATGTTATAACCTATTCTTTTTCATGGATGTGTTGAGAATATTCCATTTTAATAAGCTAATTTGACATAAACAATCTTCGAGCACTTTAGACCTCCTCCCACTGCTTCGGCAGTACCCACGCACTTCATTTCAGACACGCTTCTCCCAAGTAAAAAAAAGGCCTCACCCATATCTGTCACTTGCCTCTGATTTGCTGACATCTCTTGGTTTCTAGAATTTTAAATGCCCTTCTTTGCTTTGTTAGAGCACAGCAGGCATTGGGAAGGAGATGTATGCCATCCCAAGCCACAGAAGTTAGCAGTGAAAAGATGCCCATAACAGTGAGTGAGGGGAAGCAGGAAAGAGAGGTAGAGGACGGTCAATCTACAATTCACCATGGCCTTGGCCTTCACCGCCAGGCTGCGAGGGAATCCAGGCTTATAGTTTGACATTCCAGTTTGTACATTCCATAACAGCCCAGAAAGACTATTAGAGCTGTAACATTGGTTCCAATAAAATCAAGTGGATGTTAGTGGGCCAGAATCCACCAACCTCAGCTGCGGTCATTGCTAGTCCTGAAGCCAAGAATGAGCTGACCTCATCAGGTCTTGAAGGTGTAGAGAAAGGGCTGGTGAAGTCACCACAGCCCCGTCATAGCCTCATCCCTCGATAGTCCTTCCAAGGGACTAGTCCTGCCCCTGGGAGCCCCAGACAGGGAAGGCTTCCCACACAATAGACCTGTTGGCTTCAGCCTCCTTCACAGACAAAGCATGAGTAGAGCATTGGGGAGAGACTGAGCAAAGTGGCCTCTTCCCAACACCATGCTCTGAGGTGGTGCTTCCCACCTTCTGACACACTTCTTCCTCAAGATCTGCTGTGACTGGACTGTCTTCCTTTCCCACAGGAGCCAAGCAGCACGTCCTCCTTTCAACCCGCCAGTCTCTGAGGAATTCACTGAACGGAGGACATAGGGCCCTTGAGGCTCATGGCCATGCCTTTTGTGAAGGTGGCTTTGAATGGTATACACAAGCAGATGATGCTGGCTTTCAGTCACACAGGGCAGGTCGGAAGAGTCTCTACCACTCAGCCAGGAACCCAGCACACTTCCTGGAATTCCAGGCTGGGGGCTGGCTGGGCTATGAGCAGAAACACAGAGAGCAAGAGATTCACAGCCACGCCCTCAGCAGCCTTGCCCTCAGAGCAGTGCCAGCACAGCCTGTCACCTCCTCTGCCACGGCAGGAAAAGGATCATGTGCAGCAGTGGCCCCAGACTGCAGACATGGCCTCTGGGAAAGATCTGCCTGGGACTTTGTTCTAGTGTCACGTTTATTACACCGATCGTGCTGGGCTATACACAGGGGCCGTGAACCAGAACCAGAGCTGTTCATGACACACTACTCATAAACTGTCAAACAACTTAGCAAAGACAGCTGTGGTGCTGCCGCCCACTGGCCCATCTCGGGTTGCTAGTCACCAGAAACTCGCCAACTCTTTCTCTGACTCTTGGGCAAAGGGGCCCTGGGACAGGAGCACAGTCTACATGGATCCACAAGCAGGAACCTGCTCTGGCTCCAGCTGAGGGCTCCTTCCTCACCTCTGTTCCACCTCAGGGGGCATCCCTAGCAATGCTGGGTGAAGGCGGAGCTCAGGGGACTCACTCCCTTTAGCCTGTGAGCAACATAGATCCCACAGGCTGTGGCAGATCAGCTGTCTGGTCCATACAGGCAAGCCACCCTCCTCAGTTTATTCTGAAAGAACCACCAGAAGAGCAGCAACACCTCCCAAATAGCATCCCATTTGAAATCCATGTTCCACAGTGCTCTGTAGCTTAAGGCTTTTCAGTGAAATGTATACATCTGAATTCTTTGTGTGTGTGCATGGTCATGTGTGTGCAGGTACACATGTGTGGGGGCATATGTGTACATGTATGCGTATGTGTGGAGGTCAGAGGATAGCCTTGGGTGTCGGTCCTCAGGTATTATCCCCCACATAGTAGGGTCTAAAAAATTATAGGTTTTGCTTTTAAAAGCAAACTAAACACAACAAAGCAAAGATTTCTTGAAGCATGGGACCACAGGGTCCCACGGGCTCTGGCGGTGTCCACCACAGTTAGAATCAAGCGTCCTCCTCACAGTGGGTCATCAGAACTGGAGTGATTGGTGCCAGGGGAAGCTGGCCCGTGTTCTCTTGTCCCAATCACAAGCAAGGCAAGGTCCAAAACACATGCACCTCTGCTATAAGGAGGTTCTGCTTGACCATACCAGCTTGTTGGGAACCCCTGTGTGAGAGGACCCTGTGGGGCAGGCAGATAGATACCAGCTTCATAGCTAGTTACCAGATAACCAGGCAGAATGATGGTGGCACTAACTGTATGCTCACCTGCCCTTTAGATACCAGATATATTTAGTATCTAAACCCATCCTCCCTGTTCAAAAAATGCAGCTAGGTCTTCACCAGCATGATATACTTGGATGGTTTCTGTCCCCGGTGGCACCTTACATCTGGCCCCACCCATACCAGCACCTCTACCCACAGCCCACCTGGAACAGGTGGGGCTAGCCAGGTGTCTCATCTGGGTCTCCTTGTCTAGAGGTCTATGGGAACAAATGTCCTTTCTTAGAGGAAATAAACCCTACTACCTGGACACATGTGAGTACCAGGAACCTCAAGCAGCTCAACACACCACACACACACACACACACACACACACACACACACACACACACACACACACACACAAATTTGTTTCCTGCTCAATGGATCAGCTAAATGTTGGCAGTAAGGGTTAGAAGCAGATATAAAATATTGAACAAAAACTAAAACACTTAAAAGGATCCGCCTCGTGGAAGGCAGCTTTGCGCAGTAACTGACATGGGATCAGAAAGCTGCCCCTAGGAAGGAGCAGGCCAGATCAGCCTCGGGATTAACTGGCACAGCAGACACTCAGATCTGAGTGGGATTTGCCTCTCTCCTCAGTGCCCATTGTCTGGGTCTTACTTTTGTGCTCCAGTCTCTTTGTGATGGAGGCAGCAGCTGTGACTGGCAGGTAATGGCCGGCTCAAGGAGGCTGCATTTTGAACGAGGCTGTTTTCTCTCAGTTCCATTTGCCGACCTCCTCCACGCTGACCCATCTTGGCTGCAGACAGCAATTTAGATGGAGACTAGGCTGCAGGGTGGAGGAGGTCAGCGGGCTGCGTGTGTTTATTATTATCTTAGATTTCGTGGGTTCGTGTGGTCTAAGTGTCTATTTAGGGAACGGTTTAGCATTGCTCTCCCCGCTATTGAGCTATTTCTCTAGACGTAAATTCATAAGTAAAATGACAGAGAGAGTGAAACCTGTGTGTCCGGAAAATCTGGGAGGTGACAGCCTGCCCTGGCTGGGATGGCTCCTCCGAGAGGTTGCTATGCAACGTGAGGTGACACCCAGATGTGGTGGACAGGAGCTCAGTTCCTCAGCTGGATGCCAACAAGACTGATTCAGGTGAAGCCTGGCAGAACTGAGTCTTGCTCTGTTGAAAGGCAGAAGCTTCTCCTACAACTCATTGCTGGTTAACATTATTATCTTTCACTGGATTATTTGCATGCATAAACCTAGGTGACTCCTTATCCCCACATTCTTACAAAGTTAAACAGGTTACTGGTTAGAGACAGAATCAGGGCTCTGCATCAGGTCTTTCTAACCCAGACCCACAGGTGCCAGACAGGACCCAGTGACAGGTGACACCTGGGCATTTTCCACCAGGCTCCCAAAGTGGCCTCCTGTCCATGTCCTGAGTGAGGTCAAAGGTCCCTCATCAGTACTTGGGGAGCTCTGCACAGTACCAGGCTTCCAGGTCAAAGGTCAGCCCAGGTTGGGCAATGGTGACAGATAACCCACATGGCCACCACTGTAGGATACATGGTCTCTTTCATGTGGCCTTTGTCATCCAAACCTGCCCATTCTGTCCCAAACGTTCCTTGGCACATTGGTTGGGTACCACAGGTTTGGTGCTACTCAATCCTCACAGCCCGTTCTGGGATCGTTGCTTAGAACCAGGCCATTTCTCTGGTTCAGTCTTCTCTAAAACTTCCAGGATGGCGCTCACTCCCTCCCACCTGGAAACCTCAGCCCCATGGGCTCACAGGCCACACCTCCCAGCATGGAACACAAAGCCCACCAAGTTGCAACCCTCTGCTTGCACCATGCCCTCCTGGGGTGCAGGTCCTCATCTGGAGCTGAAGACCCTCTCGGTCCAGTCCCGCCCACCTGTGGAGCCCTGGGTAACCTGGAGCTCAGAGCACAGGGAAGAAAACCCAATTTCTTATTGTACGAAGTCCAGGGTTTCTGGGAGGCCCAGGACTACAGCTGTCCAACGTAAATGTCTAACTCCTGATGGGGTTTCACTTAGACATCCTGGATGGAAACAGTCCTCTGCTGAACTAAACAGATGCACCGAACTACAAGTTTGATGGTCATAAGTACCCTTAGCAGTCATGGTTGTTTGTCTTTGGTTCACAGAGCCTGAAGGGTTCTGTGACCACTGTGCTCAGCCTTGAGAGTACTACGCATTACCATTAAAAAAAAAAAAAGTCCAGATTCAAAACTCCAAGCAGTTTCTACTAAAGTGTTCCACTTTTGCACCACTGTAGAGAAAAAGCACCAAACTGAGCCATTGTTAGGTTAGTGATAACGGCAAAAACCCCAGGGTTGGCCACCACGAGCCCCAGGGAGATGGTGTCTCAATATCCAACCAAACACGGGGACTCCTGCTGTCATTACCTGGGCTGAAATCACCATCAGAAATTGTCAACAACAGCATGATGGGTAGAGAGAGGTCTAGGCTGCTCTGAGAGACCTGCTCTCTCTCTCTCTCTCTCTCTCTCTCTCTCTCTCTCTCACACACACACACACACACACACACACACACACACACACACACACACACACACCGCTCACCCCAAGGCCTAGGATTGAATTAGCTCCACCTCCTCATGCTCTCCTCAGAGTCAGGGCCACTGAGGTGGTAGGTTAGAGAAACCAGGGCTGCTATTCCCCAGAAGTCTGCTGGCTGAGCTCAGACAGGATGTTCCACACATACAGGAGAGGAAGCAAAGGGCCTTGGAAGGTACTAACTCAGGCTCCTACATAGCATTTTGGTCCACAAAGAGGGGTGACAGTTTGAAGATACTATGTGATTCTGAGACATACCTTTGCCTGTGAGTTGCTCTGAGGAGATGTCTGGAAGTGAGACCAGCCAGGAAGCTGCTGCACACCCAAATACTATGTGTAGCATCTATACGCAGAAGGACCACTGAATGGATTTTTAAACGTAAGTCAAAACAGCAAAGGAAGTGGCCCCCAATGACCAGAAGCTCAGCAAGTCATGCCAGGTGGTTAACTAGCCTAAAGAGCTGGTGATGGTCAACCCTGATTAAAATTCCTGGTAATTAGGCAAAGCAGAATATCCCAGAGGTTCAAGGCCAGCTTTACCAAATGCTTGAGTCATTTTTTATTCTCTATAGCACACTGGGAAATGGGGAAATATCCTGCCAAACATGTGCATCTTTAACTACCAAAGAAAGGACAAGATGGGCACAGTGGCCCAGGCTTGTAATCCCAGCAGTCAGGAGGCTTAGGCAGGAGGATCTCAAGTTCAAAGTCAACCTGGGCTATAAAATGACTGTGAGGGCAGCCTGGGCAACTTAGAGAGATTCTGTCTCAAAATAGAAGAGTAGGGCAGGAAATGTAGCTTAGTGGTAGAATACTTGCCTAGCTCTGGGTTCAGTCCCCAGGTCTGGGAGTAAGGGCAGGGATACGGTTATCAACACTGTTTATTTCTGTTGTCCTTGGGGTTCTCTTCACACGATTTCACAGGTGACTAAATCTGAGATTTCCTGAGCACACAGTAGGTGCTCAGTAAGAACTGGTCGGTTAGGTTTTCCAGCTGATCTTTTTTCTATGCCCAGCACCGTGATGATGAAGTGTCTGTCATTGTGTTGAGGATATTTCCAGCTCACATAGCTGGAAAGCAGCTTTTATGAGTCCCCTGTTAACTGACTGGCATGAGAGTGCCAGCATCATTAAAGGAAGGACTGCCAGCTTTCCCATTTGTAAATTCTACACTTCTCTGAAAAATAAAATGCATGTATAAAGACTCTGAATCTCAGTACACCAGACACCTGGCCACTCACAGGCAGAGGCAGAGATGTGGTGGGATGAGGCTTGGTTCGGATCAATAGCTCCTGGGTGGATAGTGCGCGGTTCAAGTGACTCGCGGCATGGTCAGAAAAGTGCCTTTGGTCAAATGTCCTCTGCTGTAGGATCAGGAGTGAGGTCAGATGTCAGCAAGACTTGCATTCTGGTTGCCTGGCTTTAGAAAATGACCAAGTTTTTCAAAGACAGCACTCACTGTGGTCACCATTTCCTGACCAAACCTCCACACAGAAGGAAGTACCATATGGGAAGCAGATCTGGTTGGGAAAGGAGGTCTGCACAAAGAGGCCTATTTCCAACACGAGGTAAGCCTGCTTCAGAGTGTGGTTTGACATTCATGAGCTTGCTCATGAGCTTGTCCTTGAGGACAGAGCACAGAAACAGCCAGCTTCCCTGCAGTCACAGGCTCCTGAGACCTACTACAGCATCAGAGAGGACCTTCCCAGCCACAGGCAGGTGAGAAACACACCAAAAGTCCACTCAGGTTGTTCAGAATTCCAGCAATAGGTTTGTTTACCGTACCTCACTCAGAGGAACTTGTTAAACCCCTTCCCGTGTGCCTGTGACTTTAAAAGCTCAGTGGTGTGCACAGAGGATGAAAGGAGAGGTCACAGGCCACCCACAATGACAGACACCTCATGCTTACATGGTACATCACAGCGCACAGATTTTCATAAATTTAATTAACCCTCAAAGCAACCCATGAAGTGCTCACGATAAGAAAATTTAAAATAACTTTATCTGAATTCTATGATTTCATATGCTAACAACTGGGAAAATGTCCCAAGCAGACTTTGGTTAAGTAGATGATTGACTGGCACAGGGAACAAGATGGGGATTATGAAGGGCTGTGTCTATATATACATTTCATGAGGCAAGGGAAACAGCCACCGAGCAGGAGTGACAAGTGACATGAGGGGACCGGAGGGGTCCTGCCCACCACCTGTCAATGCAGACCCTCATCCCTGCTTGCTGAAGACTCTGCTCCTTACTGGAAACTTGTACAACCCAGAAAGCACTATGGTGTGTGTGTCCTTCTTACTTCAACTAATACTCTAAAACTAATTCTAAATCATTTGCACCTCCAAAGAGAACAGACTTCAGGAACCCAGAAAGGAGTGACCAATCACCAGACAATGAAGACCCAACTGAGGGGGGCACAGAGGGTGGGAAGAGCTCTGTGCCAAGCTTACAGAGCAGGGTACATGGAGCTGAGGCTCTCAGTCACTAACTGCATGGAGACAGTGTCGGAAGGAAACCTGATGTTTCCCCAGAACTCTGAGCTTCCTCTGGGAAATGAAGGCAGATTATGATAGTTAACAATCACCTAGCACATAAGCCTCTGGGAACACCTGTAAGGGGGTTATCAAGACTGTTAACTGAGGTGGGGAGATCCACCCTGAATGTAGACTGGAGTTATAAACGGAATAAAAAGAAGAGAATGAGCTGAGCACATTCATCTCTCTCGGCTTCCTGGATGTCAATACAATGTGACCAACCAGCCTCCCCCTCCTCCTCCTGCCACCAAGCTTTCCCATCCTGCTGCCCTGTCTTTCACCATGATGGAATAATCCCATCAAATTATAATTCAGAATAAACTTAAGCTGCCTTGATTAGGCACTTTATCACAGAACAGGAAAAGTAAAGAAATCAACCTCAGAAAAGGCATCTAGGATTCTGGAGACCCTACCCAGGTCGCCATTTTCTCTGCTGAATGTAGGAGTTTTCCTCTCCACACCCAAGAGCAACAGAGGCCAGCTTAGACATACCCAAGAGCCCAGAGAAATGAAATAGTGTCTGTTCTCTACAAGAATATTAAGAGATGCTCTGTTAGTTGTAGGGCAGAAAATGAACATCCGATGGTGGCCAAAATATCAGCGATGTTTATTCCCTTGGGATACATTTGATTTTTTTTTATCAATAACTTGGTTATTAAAAAAATCAAACTTCTGTAAATAAAAACAAACAACATAAAAGGTGTTATCTGATTGAACCTCACCAGAGCTGAACATTCTCATCAGATATTGATTCCTCAGCTGACCAAGGACTTCCACAGCAACCACCTGAAACCTGACATGTGGCTGGATAGCTGAGATCTGACTCGGTTAATGGCGAAGTTCAAGCCGCTGAGTGGCATCCACATCATGTGCAGCCTTGTGCTCCTGGCTTCTAGCTGAGAGCTGATAAGTAAGGTGAGACTTGTCCCTATATAAAGTGTCTCTAAGAGACTGAAGAAATATTTATCAGTTTAAAAAAAAAGTAAAACGGGAAAATACCTAAGACTTCCAATGTTTCTCTTTTTAGAAATCAGGGCCCCATCTAGCCAGACAAATTTCCTACAGGCTGTCATTCTGGCCCTGGGCAAACATTTTAAATATTTACATCTCTGTAAGATACAAGAACAAGACAGGGGAAGAGAGAAGGAGTGGCGGTCACACGTCCACGTGAGGGAATGGCCATCCTCTCTGGAAGTTCTTGGTTGGAAAGGGGCCAGGCATTACTTAGCATCACAACCCTGCCCCACTCCATGATAGTAACCTCAGAAACTGATAGTATGTGACCACGGAGGCCTGATTCCCTCTCCGCCTTTGCTATACGTTGCCCTAGGGAGGCCTGTCCTCCACACCACTCCCTCAATGACACTGAACCTAGCTGGTGTTTCAGAACACAAGCAACAAGCGACAGTTCCTAGATGAAAGGACTTGGAACTTTGAGTGGTAGATGGCAGACTCGAAAGAAAAGCATGCCCCCTTGCTCCTCCTCTTTTCTGGTGTGACTTTCCTAGCTACACCTTTGGAGAACAAGGGAAGGAATTCTTCCATTGTCATCCAACGATCTTCAGTGAGCTGAGCCATGCCCCTTCCTGACGTGACAGCTGTCACTCTCTGGTCCCACAACTCACCAAGAGGTCTCTACAAATCCTCTGGCACTAATATTTAACTGGATCCTAATCCTCTGGGATCAGTGGGCTAGCAGGCCGATAACATCGAGGTTTTCATATCCCTTGGTGCCTCGGGTCTACCCTGTTCTGGCCTATGCCACTGCCATCCCTTAGAGCTCTGCCTCCAAGAGCAGTATTTGTGAAGTGCCCATTCATGTTCTGAATGCCCTGCTGTGTCTCTGAGGGACAGAGATGACCGACCAGTGAGAGGCCAACGCTAGGACACAGCCCCGATTCTCAGCTCAGACTCTCCAACACTGCACCAGGTGAATTCTGTGGCACCACACTGCTTCTTTTATGAACTGTATAGAAATGTATAAAGGAAAAATGTTACCAAGTTCCTTTAGCTACCTCTTCCTGCCCTAACATCCCTTTATTTCCCTAGACACTTCTGTGAGTGACAGGGGAACATGGCTTAGCTGTGAACACTTTAATGGTACATTTTAGGCAGGGTAAAGACTAACCTCATGGTTATTATCAGGCCGTCATCCTCACCATCACCATCACCCCCACTGTTCCTACCAGCAGCAGCAGCATCCTCACCGTCATCATTATCTTGTACATCACTGTTGCCAGCAGCACCATGAACTCACCCTCCACAACATTATCACCATACTATGTGTGTCGTCCTCATCCTCATCACTGTTAGCACCGTAGCATCACCATCCCCAGCATCATCGCCACACTTTCACCACCATCATCATCATCACCACGGTGTCCACTCTGCTGAACTGAGTTCCCAAGTGTCAACTTCACTCTATTTGACTGTGTGGTTTTGTTCCACTTTAATACCCATCACTGGACACTTCTGTGTATCTCGGGGATCACTCTCAAGCTTCTATGACTGGAGTGTGAATCAGAAATTCAAGCATTCACATTCTACTCATTGAAAATATTAATAATGACTGCTTACATGTATCTAGCAGCTATTTTTCAATCATCATGAGCAGTATCTGAGTCTCCTAAACAATCCTCAGAGGCAGACACTATCGTGGCTGCTTCTTGGAGAGGAGAACTGACATTTAAAGGGATTAAATGAACTTGCAAGAAGACTGCCTCCTGGCCAGACCCACGAGCCAGAGCCCTTCTTACCGGCCCTTCCCAGACCTCCAAAGCCTTGCCCATCGCCACGTTTAGAGTCGCCTCTCCACAGTCTCCCGTCCCCGGAAGATTGGCGTGTGTCACTGAGCCAGCCTCTTGCTGTGCAGCCATTCTTATTTTCCTGGCCATCTCAGCTCACCAGTGACATCTCTGTCTGAAACGTCAAAGACCTCGCCTCTCTGCCTTGCTTTACCTGTTCTCACTGGTCCTCATGGGATTGCAACTCCTCACTAAGGCACCTGCTCGGCAGGCCTAAGCCTGGGCTCACTCAGGCCCTCATGGATCCGTAAGCCTCAGATCTTGAGAGACATAGCCCCAACTTCACCGTTTTCTGCCACACCAGCCATGTGGCCAGATGGCCCTCCAAGGATGTCTTGAGGGTCACATGGTGATCAATTACTGCTGTGCTGGCGTTATCACCTCCAGTGCCTGGAAGACTCAAAAGGGAACAGGCTTATCCAGGAACACAAGCCTCATTTCATTAGGACAAAAATAAATCACTAGGAGTAACGGAAACAGGTTGACAGACACAGCATGTTTCTGAAAGACACCTGAGCTAGAATACTTTCTAAGTGAACTGAGGAAAGCCACTGTTTAAAATACTGTGTGGCTAGAGCTACTATCGAAAAGAGAGGAAGCATCTAGTGAATTCCCTGGGATTTTCATGTTTTAAAATGATGATTCTTTAAATGAATTTTGTAAAAGTCGTATTAGAATCAAAGAATAACACAGACACAGAATAAAACCTCTAGCCCACTGTGTACCATGAACACTCGTGGGGATCATTTCCTTCAAGGTGTCTGGTCCAGTGTCCTCCAACTTTATCATCATAAACAAAACTGCCGTGGCTTCAGTTTTCCATTTTCACTGACTCACACTGAAGTCTCTGGTAGAGCCTCTGGAAACTCCCCTGGCTACTGCTAGAGTCCAGGGAGGCTCACAAACACTCCTCTGGAATCTTCCTTTTAGGCCCCATAGGACTCCCAGCCTCTCAGCTTGTACACAGCAGCTTCCAGAGTTCTCAAAACTGCACACACTCCAAGGGACGAGGTCTTCACAGCCATCCCCGCTCTGTGGCAGGACCAACAGAGCCTGCTTTCTCCAGAGAAGGGGCAGGTTCAGTTCAGGCCCAGGTCACTCCATCCCCTCCACCAACTGCCCCAACCTGTGCTCAGGTCAAATACTTGCTGAGCAAAATGGGAACTATGCCCTTCCCCTGTGCCCTCCCCCTGTGCCCTCCCCCTGTGCCCTCCCCCTGTGCCCTGCCCCTGTGCCCTGCCCCTGTGCCCTCCACCGTGCCCTGCCCCTGTGCCCTCCCCCTGTGCTCTGCCCCTGTGCCCTCCCCATGTGCCCTCCCCCTTTGCCCTCCCCCTGTGCCTTCCCCCTGTGCCCTCCCCCTGTGCTCTCCCTGTGCCCTGCCCCTGTGCCCTCCCCCTGTGCCCTCCCCCTGTGCCTTCCCCCTGTGCCCTCCTCCTGTGCCCTCCTCCTGTGCCCTGCCCCTGTGCCCTCACCCTGTGCCCTGCACATATACTTCAGCATGAGACTACAAGCGGCCATCTGCAGGACCAGAGCCTCCAGCTCCATCATCCTGGTGCAGGCTGTGCTGAATCCTTGTCTTCACTGGGGATCCTTCACCTACCCACTGAATTTCCAGATGTTCCCTTTACTCAGTCACAGGAAGCACATGCCAAGACAGTGACTAGCTCAACTTGGTATGAAGCTCCAGCACACATCACAGGGGCTAGGGTGGCGTGGATACTTGTGTCTCCTTAACTTCTGACTAAAATACAATGCCCAGAGGCTTGATGAGCATTCCAGAGGAGCCAGAGGCCATTGGTTCCGTGGTGAGTAACACAGGATAGGGGAATGTGCTGCCCTGCCAGGCCCCGTATAACTCTAAGCTTGGTAGTCAATGCTCCAGGGCTGGACTTTACTGGAGATACCAGCTCCGGCTACTTTGCCCATGTGAGAACGGGTATTGGAGAGATATAGTCTGCTCCCCATCACTGCTCCCTCCTGGTTAGGGTATGACTCCAGACATGTACAGTCTACGGAGCCCCACTTTGTCTACGTTGTGTGAGGGGCACTGGGACCATCGGGGGCTTTCTGCAGCAGCTAGGTAAATTCGCCTGTGTTTAGTGGAGCTAAATACCCATGGAACAGGATTTCCTCCATTGTGCTTTCCTGGCAGACGCTGCCCCCCCCCCCCAGCCATTCAATGACGCACAGCACTGATTATAAAGCGTCCCAGCTGGTAGCAAGTTCACTTCATCTTTCTTCAAGCATTGCTTTTCATTCAGTTCACATAGGAATCCAATTAGCATATCATTGTGACTGATTAAATATGCCTCATGTAAATTTACACGTCAAAATACACACTGTACTTAAACAAGCAGGCCTGGTTGGTGCCTCTGTAACGGCTCTTGCTGGCTCATCCAGCACCAGCACAAAAGCCTGGATGGAAATGCACAGCGACTACCTGATGGCATTGGGCATGGGAGGCAGGCGGCTCGTGCTTGAAGGATGGTGGATATAGACATTTGTCTCTCTTTGTCTCAGGCGAGAAGCTATTGACAAGGGAGGCCATCTGCGCAGGAGGCTGCCACGTCCAATTAGCTCATCAGGTGACGGAAATTTGGCCTCTGCTCCAGAAAGTCCCTGTGCACCCAAGTCGAGACTGTTTCAAAGCGATTGCATTATCTTAGACAGCAGGATTAAATTAATATGGCAAAGACTGCTACTGGAGGAAATTTTTTTTTCAAAATGTGTGTTAATGTTTATTATGCATGGCACTATCAGGAGTAGTCTTCTTTGACACACTATTCAATTCTTCATTCATTCAAACTCTCTTTAGAAAAGAGCAAAAGGCCCGCCTATGAATATTGGATTGGGAAAGTTAAAGAAAAATAGAAAGCTTTAATTGGATTTATTAGAAAGCAGTGACTATGACTTTATGGGTTACTTCATGGGAAGTGAACATCTACAGCCCCGGCACTGGCTTCCTGGGGAGACAGAGGTTTCCTCTCCATCATTCCTCTGCCCCTGCATGGGCTCACTGGCTATAGCACCATGGCAAGTGGCAGTGCTTCATCTTATGAGCCCTCTATTCCCTGAGGCCGTGATGGGTTTGGCTATTTCCAGCAAGGACGGATCACAGAGTTCTGTGCACATTTCTGCTTGAGGAGACTTAGATCTGCCTTTCCGCTGGGCTCCAGCCTGTCCTCCTGGGGACAGCTAAAGGCTCCACCCCACCTGGTTCCCAGTCAATCCCTCCAACCCCTAGAAACTATCCTGTAGGCTACTATCCACATAGGCAGCTCTGTGGAGTAGCTCTCTTCTCCATTTCTAGTGGTATCAGTATGAGTGGGTTACTTCAACCTAGCTGTGACAGGTTTTTGAGGTTGGGGAGTCCTACAGGTGCCCATAAAGGGCATTCGAAGGCAAGCCTCGCACTACTACAAATGGGATTATAGGAGAATCTTTCCACTGGAGTCGACAGGCAAGGAGACGCTGACAGGACATGAAGCACCCCTGCAGGTGCGTCCAGGTGTGATGTTGTGGCTGAGGCTCATCTAACCACTCAACAGAGAGTAAAAAGGAGGGAATCAGTAAATTTGATAGATAGAAAAGACATTTAAGACCAACTTGAGCATCTCATTTCAAAAGTGGGCCATCCTGAGGAGGGACAGATATTGTGCAAAATGAAAAGGCAGCTTTTCCTGGTGTGTTTTATTGAAACACACTAAAGGGATTAAACTTGTTAAATGTGGTAAAAGAAAAGCATTTAACCATAATAGGCATGTTCCAGAGAGATGCATACAAATGTGCTTCTTTTCATTTAAATAATGTTCAAACCCACTGTGGGAGATTTAGGGAAGCCCTGTAGTTAGTGGGTTCCCATGAAGAGGAACCCTGGCAAACACATTTGGGTGGAAACTAACACTCGCTTTCCAGGCAAATGTGCAGAGTGGTACAGTACATGTTATAACAAGGCAGCTGCTCATCCTCCTTCAAGATTGTTGCTGCACGTGTGCCAGAGCTTGGGGGCCACCCAAAGACCAAGAAGAAGATCACCAAGTCCAGCAGTGGGCTGACAAAGTACTGGATGGACATTGTCCACACAGGCTGCCCTTACTCTTCCTCCTCCTGTGATTACACACAGGCAGTCTGGGAGCCTAGGGGCTGTCATTCTTGCCTTTTCCTCCATCTCTGATCCCTCTTTCCAATCCCTCACCTCCTAGACACCTTCTGACCTACCCATAGGCTGACCCGACATGAAATCGTGGCCTCTCTGGCTTAGTGCTTCTTTGCTCTGCTCCAGCCACTCTTGGCCACAGTCACAGTGATGCTCACAGAGTCCAGCTCTACGCCGCTCACCCTCAGACTCCCCCACCTCTGGGGTCTAGTTGCTGGGGCTTCAGCTGTCACATCGTTGCAGGCTCAGGTGGTGGTTCTCATGTGGAAGGGCTGGCAACTGTACAGATGACTTCTGTTCCTGTTCAACAGAGTCGAATGCTGCCACATGCTGAGGCTGGGTTGGGGACACTTGGGTCTAAGAGGGACTCTCATGTATAAAACACCACTGTGAGGCCACATCTCTGACCCACTCTCCACAAAGTGGACATGCTTGCTGGAGAGGACATCTCAAGGGTTCCCTTTCTGATTCTCCAGTTTCCAGCGGGATTATTCCTTGGTTAAGTTAACCACTCTGCTACTAACTTTTTCTGTCCTGTCCCAGTACACCACACATAAGAAGACAGCCCCCACTGGCAGCTTCCTGCTGAGGCCTTATGGTCCTTACAGAGTCACCACAGCTACAAATGTTGTTCAAAGCCCTCAGGAGAGACTGGTCATTTTCCAGGTGCGAAGGTAGGGAAGTGAGGCCCTGCTCAGTGTGGAGCTGCGTGCCTGCTCCCCTGCCAGACACTGCCTCCAGTTTATCTGTGATGTGTCCTCAGAGGTGTTGAACTCAGAAGCAAAAGAAGAACCAAGAGGCAGGTGAGTACTGTGGCCTCACGTCGCCTCCCTCAGTGCCACGGTGAGTGAGCCACGTGGCTCTCCTTTCCTTAGTGATTTCCTCGGCACCTCATCTAGGGCCTGTGGTGCTGCCACATGTCATTGTTCGCAGTTCTGACCTATGACAGGCTAAAGAAGTGTCCCTGGATCAACCCTCCTCTTTCTCCCTGCCTCTTTGTCCTTAAGTCCTTGTCCTCTGGTTCCAATCTGTGCTACAGAATAAAATGGTAGCATCCACACTTTCATTGGATCTACAGGTGTGTTCTGTCCAAAGCCCCAGACACTGCCCATTACTGTCACGGTGCATTCACCATGCTTCATGGGAAACACGATTTGAGATTCACGTCGGCCTCACCTGCAGCGAACCCAGCCCCTCTAGGAAGGAATCTGGAGGTACTGCTATCTACGTCCTTCCTCCAACATCACCATAGATCTGAGACTTAAAACATTCACTCAGGAAGATCACAAGACAAGAGCCTCCCAACTCCACAACAGCAAGCTCCAGGCCCATCCCTGGTCTGTGTGTGAGAGAAACAAAGCCAACCTCTCATTATCACCTTGCAGCAAATGTGGGTGACAGCTGTCAAGCAATGTCAAGGCACCTGCAACTGGCTGAGAAAATGTAGGGTCCCCACAGACAACTGAGTGACCATTTTCCTGTAAGGTAAACCCATGTCAAGGGCTGCCTTTCCAAAACCACAGCAAAGACCCAGGAGTCCCCAGTGTGAGAGGTCATAGGTCCCTGGAGACCCTAACACTGAGAATTCCAGTCCTTAAGGCCTTCATAGAGCCTATCTAAACTGTTGTTCAACACGGTTACTTTCTCTGCCTTATGGCAGTGTCTAATTCACACATACACTTCTACAGTGCCAAGAATGATCATTCCTTCCAAGGACACTGTTAAACTAAACTCTGGCTGAGACTACCACACCATCCAGGAATACAAGCCAACCTCTCCCCGTGTTTCTTTCTTTCTTGTTTACATCACTAGACTGCAAATTCCCAGTACACGATAATTTCCTTACTAAATCCACGAAAATGAATACTTTATGAAGATTTATAAGTAATGGTTAGAAAAAAACAACAGCCTGACATGGTAGGAGCAGGTACCCCTGTGGCCAGGAGAGCTGGGGCACATACTTGCTTCCTTGGCAACTTATGCAGTGCCTGCCACTAGCTTTTGTCTGGCCAATGCTACTGGATAGATGGGGACTCAAGAGAGTGGATAACGCCAGATGGGGTGATGGGGAACGGGATGACAGGCCAGAGCTTTGTAAAGAGCTGATATGGCCACATTCTTATTCCAGTGTCCATGCTGATTTCAGCTCACTGAATCCTCCCATTACTTCAAAGTGACAAGCAGCTTATTCACCTTACAGGAGTGGGAGCAGCCAAGCAGGGCTGTGCTGGCTCTGCTGTCCTGTGGCCCACATTCACCTGCTGCCTGTCTTTGGATAATAAGGGAGGAAGCACAGCTGCCATCATTGTCCATGGAGCAGATGATGTCCATTGTCACACCAGGTCAGATGCTGGACATGTAGTTCCTCAGAGAGCCTTCCCTATGACTCCATCTTCACAGGCAATGTCCCTCTTCTGGTAAGGACACCAGTCACATTGGGTTAGGACCCACCTCTTTGATCTTAAGCTAACTGGATGACACTGGAGCAGACTTGATTTCCAGATGAAGTCACAGTCATAAGTCAGGGATGAGGACCATGACAAGCTTCTCAGAGATACACTTCGCCCATAGGCAATACTGGCTGTTATCGCGCATCTTCTACATATTCCATGTTATAGTTGATATTTTTGTTTATTTATGAGGACTGATAGCATTTTTCAAAGCAAAGAACAGTAGAAAAAGAGGTTGGATCAACCTTGTTAAGAAAAGGCTGACATGGGCGGGAAGGCAGGCCTTTAGAAGCATTTTGCTTGAATAACAAGTTTCATGTGTTGTCATTTTACTGAGCAGGACTGCATGAAGGCTGAACTCCCAGCTCTGTGTTTATAGACTGTTTTTCTTTCTGAACATTCTATCAATCTGACATTTCCCTAAATCAAACCGACCTTCCACAATGTAGAATAAATCATAGTGGTTTCATCATGCTGACTAGAGAGCATTCTCCCTACCCTGGGACAGGATGACAGCTTCCCTGTCACTCACACTTCCCCTTGGTACTGTTAGGCTGAGCCGAGTGGGCAGAGCTGGTCACAGTTGCCCACGGCATCACATCACAAATTAGAGGGAGGAAGCTGGCCGAGCCACTCCACTCAGAGAATGTGCTGTCTGCCTCCGTAATTACCGATGTGCTCAGTTGACCCAAGAACCACTTAAGCACAAAAGACAACGGATGTGGATGCAAGAATAAAGCCAAGGTCACAGCCCCCACATAGTCTGAAGTGCCTAATCTCTGATTTCCACTGAGTATCTACTAGGGAGGAGCTTCTGTGTGCCTCCAAGGGTGCCACACAGGACCCCTGGAGTGGGACCCTCTGCAGAGAGGGAACTGATACCAACCTTCACTGAGTTGGATGACATTCAGAAGAGAAGAACAACTGTCTTTGTAACTCAGGGCTACAGTGTGAACAGAGGGGGCAGAGTGATGTCTGGAATGGTATGTGTTTTCTGCAAACCCTGTGGAAGCCCAGAGCCAGAAGTGACCAGTGAGAGCTAACACACCTGGCCCACATGCTACTGAGGTCACAGTGGAGTGTCTCATTGGTAATAGCATTTGTATGTTAGGATATGTAGAGATCAAATGATCCTTATGCACACAGATAAGCACTGGATAAGCCAGGGAAAGTCAAACATGCAGCTCATCTATCCAAAAGAAGAAGGTATTTGGCTATTCTCTCAGAATGCTGGGAAAGCATGGTTTACAACCTGGTAATCTTTTGCTGCCTGTTGAGCCAGGCTCCACATGTATCCCCCAGAATAGTATGTTCATTTGTCTCAGACTTTTCCTCCCTAAAACTTTGAGCATTGCGTCTAGGCCATAAACCCATCCTTATGAGTGATGTTACTTATGCTTTACAAAAGCCTAAGTAAGTTCTATCTTACTCAGGGCCAGGCCAATCCCAAAGCCCACAGGTGTTATGCTCACCTCAGTCAAGCTCCCTAAACCCTTGAGCACTGTTTCTATGTCAACAAGACCTCTCTTTATGGAAGAAGCCATAAGTACTTTGTAAAGAGCTTCAATGTAAACATGTCTTAAGTTTTGTTTTACTCACAGGACTAAGTTAATTGTTATCAGAAAACTTTTTCCCAAAATTGTGCTGTGCTTTTAGATATAGTTAAAATAAATGAACCAGTGTCAGAGTCTCATTTTGGCCCAGCACTGGTTCCTAAGTTGGGCTGAACCAAGGTTCATTCTTGTCTCTTCATAGACTGTTCCCCTGCCATCCAGAAAGTCTGCAGGAGCCCCCAGCAAGAGCCTATCACTATAGACACACCTGACTTCTGAGGGGTCATACCTGAGGACCTGGAGCCAAGTCTTTATGAAAGTTTGTTAACCTGTCACTACACCATAATAGAAGGGCTTACAAACCTATCAGAGCATGAGCCAGCCAACCGTGGAGTGTTTCCATGCGGAAGTGACCAACTCCATTTTTCTTGACAAGCAGAAATGGTAGCTAATGACTGAAGGTGAAAATGTTACAATCTGAGATGACAGATGTGCCCAGATGAAAGAAGTGTACCTCCCACACTGTGCACACTCAGAGAAGGCAGGGTCAGGCATGAGCAGTCATTGTCTCCATGGCTGAGAGCTATGCACAGGGCTTGAGATGTGGAAACCATGATGGAGTCACAAAATCAACCAGGCAAATATGACAGAAGAGTGGTGACTATGAGCACCAAACATTTGGCTAGCAGAGACCTTCTGTTGACCCTACACTAGGGAGGGCCACCACCCTGCACAGGGCAGAGAAAAGGAAGTTTGGAGAAGACATCCAACTTACCTAAATCTGCATGTACATAAAAGGTCAGGATCCAATCTCAATCTTACCTAACACAAGCCTGTGCTAAAAGTCATGGGTCTGGTTCCTGCCTCAATACTCTGTGACCTTGTGTGTAGGGCTGTGAAGCTTCTTAAGAGGAACCAGAAACAGGTTGGGAGAAGGCGTAGACAACTCTAGAAGGCAGCCATGACAACAGTAACACTATGACTATTCTGCATGCTTGGATAAACACTCTGAGGGAGCTTGGTACATACATGTTCTCATCTGAGCACATAGATAATACTGCTAAGGGTCAACCTCGGAGTAGGACTATGGGACCACTTAGTTTTGAACAGAAAGAAACTATCTCACCCCTGATATTGTTCATATGCCCATTCTCGGGGAGTTCTGAGGAGTTGTGTGACTTCTCAACAGAATCATTTATGCTCTCTCTAAATAGAGACACCAGACTGCCACAGTCTGAGTCTCTACCACCCTGTGTCCATTAATGAACAGCCTGTGTCAGGACATGGTGGCAGGGGCTTGCAAACACTGGCCAAGCCTCTGAGTGAGCACAAACCAGGCCTGGTCTCTCATTCTCTGCTTGCAGATTAGGTTGTAGCTCTCAGCTACTTCTCCTGTGCCACACCTGCCTGTTGCCATGCTTCCCACCATGATGATAATGGACTAAACCTCTGAAATTGATAAAGGTTCGATTTGAACAAGAGAAACCTCTTAATTAGAAGAGGTGATAGTTCATCAACCAGCATGAACATCCAATTTAAACTAACTCATACCAGTAACACATGTCTTTTCATTTAATCAGATAATAACTTGCCAAAAAGGAACATCCCCAAAATTAGTCTTGGGGGAAGGTTTTTGTTTTTGTCTTTTAGGAGAATGAAGGTTAAGGAATTTGAAGAACACTGGACAAATGAGACAACTGAAGAAAAGGGACAAATCATCTATCCCAGGAAACAGAGTGAAACGGCATATGGGTATATATTATCTAAAAAATTTTATGTCTTCCTAAATGTTTGTTTCTGCTCTTCTCTAAAGAAATTTAACACTATTGGTCTTCTAATAGTCCCAGTTCAATTAAAATTTAAAGTTGACTTTGGAGTTGGAGAATGGCTCTCTCCTTCTTTAAACTCAAGCATGTTGTTAAAAGGAAAATGCAAACTCCCTGTATCATGCCAGAATAAAAGAGCCATCTTCTGCTATGGGACAGGAGAAAAGCCAAATTAATTAAGGGACTATTCTATTACTAATCTCAACTCTTTGATTCTATAAAACTTTTCTTAAAGTATAAATTTTATATCAAAATTTACAAGATTAATATATATAGATATATATACATTTTAAACTTTGTTAAGATATGAATGGTCATATAGAGTACTAATTAATTCTAGAAAAAAGGCTTCAATTAGCTGCATATATATGTCTTTGTGTTCGAGTCTCTTATCAGTTTTCTGCAGGAAATCACAGCCAGGCCTAACATCAACTGAAGTCTCCAGGAAGAAAATGGGTCCCCACAACAACAACAATTCCACGTGGTCAATAATAATATCACTAAGCTAACAAACATCATCTATAGATCAGCTTTGAACTACAAGGTGCTCAGAGCAATTTTGAGATGACTAGATGAGATGATCCAGTCTCAAAGACTACTTGAATAAGGACTTGAGATAAACCCTGAACTTTGGCATTATACACAAACTGGATAATGAAGGATATAGTTACCTTTCCTAGAATTTGACAATTAACCTAAAATTTTTCTTTTAGGATAAAGATAACTTCGCCCATACCCAGCAGGAAGCAATTTTAAGAATACGACGCCCACATTCCCAAAGAGGTGGTGTGGGGCAGGTGGGTTTTTTGGTCTTTTTAATGGGTTTTGGGTGTGGGATAATTTTCATTGTTTAGGGGAGTTGGTTACAAGTTGTTGTCAAGGGTTAGGAAAAAGGCTAAGCAAAGGAGATTAGATTAAAAAAAAGAGAGAGAGAAAGAAAGAAAAGAAAAGAAAAAGACAATTACTAGTTTTAAATACTTTACATTGGATTGGATTGTTTTATATTGTATACAAATTATATATATTGAAATTGATATTGTTAGAAAATGCTATATGTATATTTCTAATTGTACTTATACCGTTCATTTAACAATGCAATTTTCTGATCCTTGAATGTTATTACCAACTATTAGGATATAAAGAAATGAAAGTTAGTAGTTAGACATTACAAAAGAACTTGTAGTCATATTAGATATGTTTTAAAAATTGAGCAGATATATTTTAGACAGGTCATCTTCAAACCCTTCAGAGATCTACAGAATATGGCATTTAAAATGTTTTAATAACTTAGAAAATTTTTCTTTTTTGAGACATGTCGGCTCCTGGCAGTACCAATCTACTTCAGAGAAAATATGGGCATTGAAGAAACTGCATATGGAGTTAACTTTCATTGTGGCAAAAGTTAGCCACTGGACAACAAAGTATCCTCGAATCAACTGCTGACCAAATGGACAGGCAGGACATGAAACAAAGGACTACTGATTCTTGCCAAAACAGTGTGGTTATGGCTTTATCAAAAGGCATCTTCTGAGGCCAGGACAATATGGCACCATCCCTGAAGTGGCCTTAGCAACTCGGAAAAGGTACAGTGCCCTTTTCTTTGAAGGCAGCTGAACAGGCAGTGGGCTTCTGATGTGCAATGGAACAGCAGCTGAAACAGTTATTCTTGAAGAGTAAGCTCACGCCTCTCAATAGTAGACTGGCATTTGATAGAGGGATGTGGAGAAGAACGGGATGCTGAGATGAAGCCATATATACACAGCCAAGAAGAATGGACAGCTGAATTCAAAAACCATCAACAATTTCCAGAATTTAAAATCCTGAATCATGACATGACACTAGTGGAATTCAGGTGTTTCTGGTACATGGACTGGACTGCTCTCACCCAATGTGAGGTTGAACTGTTGACCTTGTGTACATCCTACTTCACAAATGAGTCTGTCAGATATGCTAAGCCTATAGGCTGAAGATGATGCCCCAGCATTGCGGAGAAACCTCAGGTGACTGTCCAGGCAGCTGGCTGTTTCTGTCAACTCACAAAGTTTTTGGAAGTTGCTTGCATGCACTTTCTGTTTTTATTTTTGTTAGCTAATATTATTTCCTTCTTGGGTCTCTGAGGGAGTTGAAGATTAGTTAGTTATAGTTGAAGATTAGTTAGTTATAGTTGAAGGTTAGTTAGTTATAGTTGAAGATTAATTAGGATAGAAAGTGAATTAGATACATTTTGGACTTAACAAAATAGGATAGATAATGAAATTATTTTCTCTGAATTTGTCAAATACAAATGGACTAGACATTGTTTAGATATTCATTACTTGTATATATTGTATATAGTTATTGTACTTTTGTATATAGTTTTTCTTTTGTTAGTTATAACCTTTTTCTTTTTTTCCTTTTTATTAAAATAGAAAAGGGGAAATGTGGTGGTATTTTACTTGTACTGAAATGTAATTTTAATTGTATGTTAATAAATAAAGTTGCCTGGGGGTCAGAGCTATTAGAGCCATAGCAAGTGCGTGGCGGCGGTGGTGCACGCCTTTAAGGACCTGGAGGGTGGTACATACAGGCAGTGACGAGGCAGTCACGTGTTTGGGTTTACAACCAATGTGAAGGCAGAACAGCTAGACTATATAAAGACATACATACAGGAAGTAGGTCCCTTTTGGAGAGCTCTCTTGACTGAAGAGGATCGCTGAATTAGGAAGGGTGAGGCTCTTAGCTCTGACCTCTTGGCTTTCTTCTCTGAATCGGCTCTGTGTTTCTTATTTAATAAGACGGTTGGTTACATCTACAGTTGTGTAACTTCTCAACAGAATCATTTATGCTCTCTCTAAATAGAGACACCAGACTGCCACAGTCTGAGTCTCTACCACCCTGTGTCCATTAATGAACAGCCTGTGTCAGGACATGGTGGCAGGGGCTTGCAAACACTGGCCAAGCCTCTGAGTGAGCACAAACCAGGCCTGGTCTCTCTCATTCTCTGCTTGCAGATTAGGTTGTAGCTCTCAGCTACTTCTCCTGTGCCACATCTGCCTGTTGCCATGCTTCCCATCATGATGATAATGGACTAAACCTCTGAAACTGTATGCTAGCCCCAATTAAATGTTTTCTTTCACAAAAGCTGCCTTGGCCATGATGTCTCTTCACAGCAACAGAACAGTGACCAAGGGTCAGTGTATCATTGAAGAAAGGCTGAGGCTCAGGCAATGGGCAAAGCGCTGCTCCACCCACTATTGAGAAAGGATTCAGTGGTCCTCCCAGGAACTTGTGTACCATGGTGAATACACTCAACAAAGGGTCAAGGTTGAAAAAAAAAACTCTATGGAGATAAAAGAAGGTGAGCCTATCTGTATCACTGGAAAAAGACAGAGGATGCAAGCATAGGAGCTTGTTCTCATGCCACTTAAACCAGGAAATGTGCAAGGTGATCTAAGTCCAGGTGCATAAGAAGATGAGAAGAGCCTCAGACACACTAGTGTTGTCTGGATGTCTCTCAGGACCTGTCTGTATGGATGGCCAAGATAGCGTTATCAGAAGTCAGGAGCTGGGTGGTCACCTAAGACAGTAACAGGTAGTTATAAAGCCTTGGTCCTAGCTTCCAGAGATGCCAAAGGCAGACACAGTTGAGAGGCTGTGGTGCTATTGGTCCCTCAGTGGGTGCTGCATTAGGCAGTGACACCTGCTGGTTCTTATGGTGTCATTCTCCTGTGCCACACCTGCCTGTTGCCCAAACTGGACTGTAAGAGTGTAGACATGTAGGCCCTGGAGGATGCATGGTGCTAACATTGCTCTTTTCTTTTGCACAATGTCACTTTCTTTCTCTGCATGAACTGAAGTACTGGCTTAGTGATTTCCAGAAGTTCATCTGCTGGAAGTTCTTTGACACTTGTTTGGGAACAGAGGAGGGCAGTGCCCTGAGAATACAGAATTGACTCCAGTTCAGTGCCCTCTTCCATTCCACACTGGAGAACTGTCACAGAATGAATGTGCATGTCCGCTACTGACGCAGGGTGTGGTGGTTGGAATAAGAATGGCCCCAAAGGCTCATACATTTGAATGCTTAGTCACCAGGGACTATTTGAAAATATTAGAAGAATTAGGAGGTGTGGCCTTGTTGGAGGAAGTGTGTCACTGGCTTTGAGGTTTCAGTAGCCTATGCCAGGCCCAGTCTTTCATTCTCTGCTTGCAAATTAGGTTGTAGCTCTCAGCTACTTCTCCTGTGCCACACCTGCCTGTTGTCATGCTCCTTGTCATGATGATGATAGATTGAACCTCTGAAACTGTAAGCAAGTCCCCAATTGAATGCTTTCTTTCACAAGAGCTGCCTTGGCCATGATGTCTCTTCACAGCAACAGAACAGTGACCAAGGGTCAGTGATCACCGAAGAAAGGCTGAGGCTCAGGCCATCAGCAAAGAGCTGTTCTACACACTACTGAAAAAAAGGTTTTCAGTGGTCCTCCCAGGAATCTGTGTACCATGATGAACACACTCAGCAAAGGGTCAAGGTTGAGAAAAAGGAAGAGAAATGGGGGAAAAGACTATAGACACTCACTACCATACACTCCCATGTGACAGGCTGTACACATAAGCACAAGCTTGTGTGTGATCCTCCTGGCAGTCCAGGCCAAGAGGAAAGCTGATGAGTGAATGCTTCCTCATTGTCATAATGCTATCTGCAGCCACCCAAGATCCAGCACTGCTAAAGAACTTTTCACTAGCAACTGGGAAGACCACATACATGAGTGCCCACCAGCTTCCTCTTGGGGTTTCTGTGTCTCCCTTTCATGAAAGCCAAGGACTTGTTATCAAAGCATCCTCCGAGCAAGTCCACAGGAACCAATGCAAAGCCTGAATCATCTCCAGATTGCAAACACTGGACACAGATTTACACGGAGGTCATTGAACTCTGACACAGGAAAGGTGAGAGGCAGAAGAGTACCCAAGATGAACACATCTGATAAGGTTCTGAGATGATAGGGCCTGGGGAAACGGGGTTCATAGGAAACTCAGAGTCAGATCAAGCTGCCTGCCCTTCAGGGATTTGCTTTCACAGAGAGTGGATGGTAAGTCAAATTACTAACATGAGGCTCAGAACTATTTTACTCATTCAGTCTCAGGATAATAAAGTCAAACATCCATGAGGACCTTCAACAAATAATGTAGTCTGGATTTAATTACAGATAAAAGAAGTCTGACTTCTATTAAAATAAGAGCAATTGCATATAAAAATGGAAATCACCTCATGAATGGAAATGCCATTGTCTTGGTGTCCATTGTCTTAGAATAAGAAAACTACGAGGCCTTTTGGCTCCTGAAAAGCTTTCCTTAAGACAAGGCTGAAGGAACTCTCATTGAAAGGATTCCCAGGGAAATATCCTGATGCAGATTTCTAATCTTAAGTAGATGCAGACTATTCTTCTGTTGCCTCAGTTTACTCACAGGTCCCATGCCTCTCCTACCATAAGGGCAGCAGGTCCCCACATTCCTGGGTGGTTATACACGGTGTTCTCTTTCTATCAAGTGTTTGTGAGTAGAGAGGTCTGGGACTCAATGACACAGATGCATGAGTGTTTGTGAGTAGAGAGGATCTTGAGACATCAGTGCCCTGATGAAATACCAAATCAAAATGTTGAGCAGGAGTGAAAGGTCCATTTCCTACAGAGTAGTATTGGCATGGAAACTCTCAGAGACAAACTTCAGATTACTCTGACATTTTCCAGCTGGACTCCATCTGCATATACCCAGGCAGAGATCCTTCCCCTCAGGGGAACAAACAATGCATGCAGGCGCCATGGTGGGCATCTCAATCTGTACTATGAAATGTGACCAAAAAAGGCACTGATCACTGGGACATCAGTGTGTGGCTGTGGGCTCTGCGTAGAACACTGGAGGGTTTTGGAGGGTCACCAAAGCTGTCAGTGAGAAGTCAAAAAGCTCGCATATTGTCAACATCATTAAATCTTTCAGGCGTTACTGAGGGATAGACAGAATTACACCACGAGGAGGGGACACTATTTCCCTGCCACCCTAGTGTCTCAGCAGCCTGCACTTGTTGCAGGTCTGACATCACAATCAAAGGTAGTGTGTGATAAGGGGTTAGGATGAAGCTCCAGTTTCCACATAAATGACACAAATACTTTCCAATAAAGACTCCTTTCAGGGCATCTCATGGGGAATGGGGGTCACAATGCCCCCCCACCAATGCCCCCCAAGTTTTTCTTCTATATCTCAGATCTCATAGTTACATGCATTCCTTAAGTGTCTGTGAGCAAAACATCCAGGGACTGGTGGGTTATCATTCTAATTTCCATCACTATAATGAAATACTCAAGGCAGAATACTTTATAAAAAAATAGAGGTTTGTTTTGGATCATGGTTCTGGTCCACCACTGGAGGTGACCTTCTTGGAACAGAGCCCAAGGCAGCTCATGACACTGAGTGGCACATGAAAGGCATGCCTTTTGTTACTCTCCTTCCCAAATCTAAGAGGATTTGATCCTGGGGCTCTATCCTGATGGCCTTTGTTATTAGTCAGGATTCTCCAGAGTAAGAGAATTTACAGAATGAATAGATTTATAAAGATTTATTAGAATGACTTACAGGCTGTGGTCCAGCTAATCCAACAATGGCTGCCTATGAGCAGAAGATCCAAGAACCCAATAGTTTTTCATTCCATGAGGCTGGATGCCTCAGCTGGTCTTCAGTATATACCAGAATCCTGAAGAGGTAGGCTCTAATGCCAGTAAAGGAATGGACTTGCTACAAGGGTGAGAGCAAGCAGGCAAAGAGAGAGAGCTTCATTCTTCCATGTCCTTATATAGGCTTCCAGCAGAAGGTGTGGTCCAGATCAGAGGTGTATCTTCCCACCTCAAAAGATATGGATTAAAGGTGAGTCTTCCTACCTCAAAGATCCAGATTGGAAGTGGATCATTCCCCTTCAAATTAAACAAAAATCCCTCCCAGGTGTGCCCAGCAATTTTGAGGTTTTAGTCAATTTCAGATGTAGTCAAGTTGACAACCAAGAACAGCCATCATAGCCGTGTCTAATGTAACCACTTTCAAAAGACAGCTTCGTCCTTTTACTATTTTGCCACAGGAAGGCCCCTAACCTGCCTCTTTCACACCCCCAGTGGGTTCTGTATTTGCTGAGTTCCATATTTGCTCTGAGAGCTCTATCAGATGTTTTCCATGAATGGCTAGAAAGTTAATATTCTGGGATTCATGGACCCTGCAGCCTGTTAAATCTCTGAGTTCTGCCTCAGCTAGGAGCACAGCCCATGATAAGGCATACACCAAGAGTGCTGAGCTCACTTCCTAAAGCAGCAACTGCTGAGAGAGATCGAGGGCCATAGTTTGCTGAACAGAACAGTGTGAAGAGACAGGCCAGAGGCCACAAAAGGCCAAGAGGAGGGCAGGGAAACCCTCATAAATGCATATCAGAATTCCTATGGAGTCAGACTGGACTGGGAACTGAAGAAAGCCGTGGCAGACAGAGAAGAGCAGGCCTGTGGGGCTTGGAAACCCCAGCAAGGTAGATGCAAGCATTCTCTGACTGTATCCATGAAGGGGTGACTGAGTATCCTCTGGTAAGGGCAGCCATAGCAGAGCCTAGGCCAGCTACAGAAGTTCCAAACTTCACTTTATTGCTTCCCGTTGTTTCAATATGAAGGAAAAGGCTTGTATGCATGAAGCTAGGAGACTCCCATGGGCTAGGCTCTACCTCCCCAGTGAGGTCTTATTCTGTAGGTCCAAGGACAGCCCACATGTCCATTTGTCATTAGTTCTCAAACCAGAAGGGAACTAGAAACCTCTGCAAGAGAGGCATCACCTTCCAAGTGACAAGGGAACAGTGAACCCCAAAAGTAGGTGGGTAAATGTCCACTGTCAAAGCTACATGTTAAGGGCATCATCGATCAACCAAAGACAAACAGCTGCCTCATTCTAACCAGAAACACAGCAGACTTCTTGGAACAGGTGGCAGCCTGAGCTAACCACAAGGAGCAGTGGGAGGTATCAAGAGCTGTGAAGCTGGGGACTGCTTGTTCGTTCAAGACTGCTTTGTGCTCTGGGAACGAGCCATGCAATCGCTTTTGCTAAAGATTTAAAACCGAAAACTTGCTTCCTTTGCAAGTGTAATGAGACAAGGTGTTGATAAAGTGCAAACTGTCTTCAGATCTAAGAGGAGTGACTGTACATCCACCTTTAATCAGAGCTAGTGCTCAGCACACATTAGAGCTGTCCCTCTCCATGCCCATGGACAACATGTAATTCTGTGTGCTGACACTGTCTTTGTGCCAGCTTCACAACATCACACTCTGTGTCATGCAAGTTCTAGTGTCCACAGGCTTGGCCCATGAAGCAAGCCCAGGGAAACACCTCACTTTAGTGTGGGATGCAACTGGCCCACCCCCACTAGTGAATACATACTGCAACTCCCCTAACCCTGTTGGTACTGGGATCCCCCTCCTGTGAGGGAAAGACACTGATGGCTGGTCTCTCTGTGATGATTTGCATTCTGACTCTGGATGTCCTGGGGATTGTCAGGGAAGCAGTCAGGCCTGCAGTGACAACCAAGTCCTTTAGAATTTCAACTGTGCTCTCAAGCCAGCTCCTTCCTAAGTCACTCGGTACTGAAGCAGCCTGTGAAGCGCACTCTTTAGTCCCATGTGAAAGAGAAGACACCTGCAAGCTTTAGAGGGCAAATGAGTGGCCAAAATGTAGGAGGCAGCCTTGAATGGAGAGGTTCCAAATCCTGTCTCCTCCTTAACTTCACCGCATCCACCTTAGAGGCTGTGAAGCTGCAGTGAGGACACCAAAGAGAGCTGGGAACAATGAGGCCAGCTTTCCCCAGTTCCTGGTCCATGAGACACATCTAGTTGCCATGGAGATCAGCATCTGCCTAATCCCTAAAGGAGGCTTCTGACAGACACTTCCCTCTACTCAGAGACAGCCTGCTAAGATGAGCTGAGGGAGGCTACCAAAAGGGACCCCAGCTGAGGAGGTCTACAGGAAGGGGTCTCTGGCTGAGGGGCTTCAGGAAGGTGACCCAGGCTGAGGGGAGGGGCTGTAAGAAGGGAGTTAAGATGAGGGAAGCTGCAGAAATGGCTGAGGGGGGCTGTAGCAAGGGGACAGGGAAACTCCAAGCTCTGAAGTAGGGAAGGTCTGTTGTTACCAAGTCCAACAGTCATCCACACGGAGGCTGAGTAGCTCTCGGGCAGGGCTGGAACTGTCACCTTTTGTCCTATTGGCCAGTTTGCACCTGGAATCTTCATTGTACCAGGGGCTGTGGTCCCATGATGCAATCACCTACAGTGCCGTCCCTGACTGTGGGTCCAATAGGCCTATACTGTTTCACGACACTCTTGCATTTCCTGATGAAGACATGTTCTGGGGCCATGTGGAGTTCCAGCCTCTGTATAACTCAGCCATCCATTTAAGAACAAGCCATTACAGTGTTGTGTTCCTGTCCCAGGAGGAAACAGTGGGCTAGGGTGCAGACTCAACACAACATCTATTTATGGCAGGATTATTTGCCTAAACTGCTCTCTGAATATCTCATCTCAAGGGCCAAACATCATTACCCTGGTCTCCCATGCTCTGGAGCCCTTGTCCATCTCACACATCCCACACCATGTCTTCAGTTCTGATACTTTCCAAGCCATCTGTGGTGGTCTGAATGAAAATGTCCCCATAGACTCAGAGGAAGTAGCACTACTAGGGGGTGTGGCCTTGTTGGAGGATGTGTGTCACCAGGGGCAGGCTCTGAAGTCTCAGAAGCTCAAGGCAGGTCTAATGGTTCACTCTCTCTTCCTGCTGCATGAGGATCCAGATACAGAACTCTTAGGTCTTACTCCAGCACCATGTCTGCCTGCATTCCACCATGCTTCACACCATGATGATAATAGACTGAACCTATGAACTGTAAGCCAGTCCCCAACTAAACATTTTCCTTTAGAAGAGTTGCTGTGGCCATGGTGTCTCTTTACAGCAAAAGAACCCCTAAGATACCATTTTTACCTCCCAAACCCGAGTCTTGCCCTCAGTTGACCTGTTCCGGGATGGGCACTCACACTGCTGAGGGTTAACCTGCTGCATGTGTATTTAGCAAGCTCCCCTCCCCCAGCAATCCTTGGCATGAAGGGATAGTGCTAGGCATCAGTGGGCTAAGGCAGAAAGCTAAAGAGTTGGGCCACTGAGAGCTAGAACCATGTCTCCAGAGCCAATTGCCTCTTCTAGCCTGAGGTGGCCCCACATTTCCTGGACTGAAGCAGCAGAGAGTCAGTGACAGTGGGAGATGAGACAACCACAGGCACCTGGGCCCCAATGGGGAGCACAGGTGAGTCCTTGATGAGTTGTTTGGCATTGAAGCCAGATTTCAGAGCAAGCTCCCTCATCTCCCTTCTCTTCATCTAGTTGCCATGGGAACTGGTATCTGTAGAACTCCCAAAAGGAGCTTTTGACAGACACTGCTTCCTCGTGCTTAGAGACAGCCTGCTAAGCTGGCCTGAGGGGCTTCAAGAATGTGACCTAGTGTATGCAGGCTCATACCTTGCCTTCTTCCCCCAGGATTTATTTGAAGACACATTATATATGCAAAGTCACTCTGTAGTGTTCATCCCTGTTTCTGGAACAAGGCGCTCCCATGTAGGTGTGAAGGGTCTTCCATCCCTGAGCCAAGAGAAGGTAGACATACCTCTGTGTGTGAACAGAGAAAGAATGACCAACCAATGGGGAGACAAGTGGGATACCCTGGATCTATAAAAGCCAGGTTTGACATTGATGAAGATGGGGAGGTGAGGAAGCAGCAGGTGTCTGCTCAGAGTCCCTGTGAAGTTGAAACTCCTTGAAGCTGTTACTGCTGAAGAGGGTCCCTTCCACAGACACAGCCTCTCCAGAGCACCTGCTAGCCAGTGTGTCCCGGCCATTGCCAGACACTTTCCAATCAGTCTCTGATCTAGCAGGACCTTTAGGTAATGAGAGTGGAAGAGAGACACCAGCAGCTGGTAGAGGGGGAGAGAGATGTTCAAAGAGAGGGAATTAACAGTGTACAAATCCCAATAATGGCCACAGAACAACACTGGCTTGCTACCTGTCCTATCCTGACACCATAATTCTCCACTGTTTAGAGGTGTACAGCCTGAGTCATTTTGGGCAAGGTTTCAAGATAGGTAGAGCCAGGGCCTGCTGGTCACTGAAAGCTATACTTCTCATAGTCATTGCCCATCTTAGTGGTGGTTTCTACTACTTTGGTGAAACACTGACCAAAAGCAGCTTAGGGAATGTTTATTTTATCTTGCAGCTTATAGTCCATCATCCAGAGAAGTCAGGGCAGGAACTCAAGACATGCACCTAGAATCAGAAGCTGATTCAGAGGCTATGGAGAAGTGCTGCTTACTGGTTTGCTCCTCATGGCTTACACAGCCTGCTTTCTTATACCATCCAGGACCACCTGCCCAGGGGTGGCACCATTCATAGTGGTCTGGACCCAAATCATTAAAAAAATGTCCCATAGGCTTGCCCACAGGAGTACGAACATTTTTTTTAAACGAGCTTCTCCCTTCCCAAATGATTCTAGCTTGTGTCAAGTTGATCAAACACTAGCCAGTACTCTGCCTCAGGCAGATCCTGTTGGACACAACAGGCCAGTGGAGAAAGTGTGGTTTTCCATTCTGAGCCCCTGTCTACACATGTAACTGCACTACACTACTCAGCTCTCTTTGACTCTGCTGAGATACTTGAGATAATCAACAAGAGGAGGAAAGGTCTGTTTCAGCTCACAGTTTCAGAAGAGTTGGTGTACGGCTGTTTTGTTGACTGCTGGGGGCCTGTGGCAGAACAGTACATCACGGTGAGAGCACATGGCAGCAGAGGCTGCTCACCTCAAGGAAGTTGTGGGGAGAAGAGGAAGGGGCCTGAGTTTCTAACATCATTTTCAGTGATGTTTTTGAGATGACCCAGCTCCCTTCCACGAGGGTCACCTCAGTGAGGTTCCACTGCCTCCCACTAACAATGCAAGCTGAAGACCAAGACTCAGCACACAGCCTCGGGGGGATAGTCTACATCTCCTCTTGAATCCATCCCTAACAGCAACATGGGAAAAATTAAATTCCTGTTTTGCTCAATGTGTTTATCCCCAAGCACTTCCTGTCCCAGTAGTGACAGACCAGGAAAGGAGTGTTGGACTTGAACCTGCTCTTGCACCACATGCTGTCATACACCAAGACCCCTAACCTCTGCCCTGAGATCCCCTCCAACCAGCTCCCTGCTGTCTTGCTGCTTCTGTCTGCAGTTCCCAACCGTATCATTTCCCTTATCCATAGCACTGTCCCAATCCATACGATCATCTGTACTCACAGGACTGTTCTCATCTATATCACTGTCCTCTTCCATGTCACCTTCCTTGTTCTACCCCAGCCCTCATTCATATCACTACATCTGCTTTAGCTTCCTCTTCGTCCTCTACATCTGGCCCCAGTAGACTTGAGGGCCCATCACATCTTGCATCTCCCAATCTGAATAAAAAAGTTCTTTAAAAATGCAATTAAAATACAAGTCATACCTTGTCACTCTGCTTAAAACCCTTCGGTGGGTATGGTTCAAAATCATTTTATCTTGTCTTTGAATTGTTTCCTCCTGAGACCAGTTAGGAATAGGCAACTCCTGAGTAAAGAGTCAGGAAATAAGCCAGGCACACCCAACGGATGTTACTTACCACAGCTGTGGTGCCTCCTGAGACAGAAGAACAACTTTGTTAGGAAGAGCCTTACTGTGGGATGGTCTGTATGTCAAATGTGTTGCTGATTGGTCAATAAATAAATCACTGATTGGCCCGTGGCCAGGCAGGAAGTATAGGCGGGACAAGGAGGAGAATAGAGCTGGTAAGTGGAAGGCTGAGTGAGAGACACTGCCAGCCACCATGATGAGAAACAGCATGTAAAGATGCCGGTAAGCCATGAGCCATGTGGCAAGGTATAGATTAATGGAAATGGATTAATTTAAGCTGTAAGAACAGTTAGCAAGAAGCCTGCCATGGCCTTACAGTTTGTAACCAATATAAGTCTCTATGTTTATCTGGTTGGGTCTGAATGGCTGTGGGACTGGTGGGTGCCAGAGATTTGTCCTGACTGTGGGCCAGGCAGGAAAACTCTAGCTACAGAGCCTGACCTCAGGTCATGAAGGAGAGGCAGAATGAGTGCGTCCAGGTGACTAGGGGTAACCTAATGGAAGTTTACTAAGTGGAGACTCCATAGAGAGGGAGGAAACAGACTCTGGCCTCTACAAGATGAGCAAGAGCCTTTTGTTTTTGAAAAGAAAAATATAAAAGTTGATAAGAAACTAAGGATTAAGGAAAAACTCCCAGTGAAATGAGAGTAAGAAAGAATTTTCTTTTTTGGAAAGGAGACGTGGGCACAAAGTCCCTCCCCTAGCTGAGGAGCTACTGGCAATTGAGAGCTACAGGGAGAAGGAGAGTCGGTTTTTCTTAAGGGTGTGACCCCTAGTAGGTTGACCTTGCTGCAGGGTAGGTCCCACACCCAAGAGTATCTAGGTAGCACAAATTGGCTTTGGTGGATTTTGAAAAAGAAGAACATAAAAAGTTGGGTGGGTGAGGAGAAGTGAATCGGAGAGGAACTGGGGAGTGAATTTAGTTAAAACACAGAGCATGAAAGTCTCAACTAATAAAAACATTGGAAAAAATGTCATGAGTGTCAAAAAGAAGGAAGGATGGAGGGAAGGAAGGAAAAAGGAAGGTAGGAAGGGAAGACGGAAGGATAGACCTTCCTGTGCTTGTCAGAGTGCCTGACAATCTAGTCACAGAGTCACAGTGACCACCGGTGCCACCACACCCGCCTAAGCACAGGGTGCATATCTTTGTGTAAGACTACCATAATAGCCACAAATTCCAATACTCATCCCCCAAGTTTTTATTAGTCAGGACTCCTGTCAGCAAATGAGTGAGGAGAGTGTGCCACACAGTGCAAGACTGTTCATCCAGAAACAAGGACAGGACTTGTCATTTGCAGGAAAATAGACTGGCGATGATTGTGGGCAACAAAATAAGTCAGACCGGAAAAGACAACGGCTTTGTGTTTTCTCTCATGTGTGGAGCCTGTACTTTGGAAAAGGATACAGAAATAGACGGGGATTGTTAGAGTAGCATGGGGAAGGGGAAACAGAGAGGGTTATGGGGATGAAGAGGACATATTCAGATGTATGAAAATGTCACAGTGAAGCCCGCTATCTTTGTATAATTAATATAACTTAATCAAAGAAGAAAGTAGGAACTAAAATAAATTAATGAAGTAGAATTCCCAGAAAGGAGTCACCTAGGACCAGAAAGAGATTTTAAACGATAAAGTGATTGCACTTGCCACTCAGTGTTAACACCACGTGGTATTTGATGGGGACAAATTCAGTATTAAGTGTATACCTAGTCACTAATTTATGTATTACTTTTTACAAAATTAGCAATAAAAAAGTAAGTTCTATTACCAGGGTTACACCTCCTTCACTAATGAAAAAGGACATCTCTGTGTCACTCAGTTCCTCAGAGACCAAATGCAAACCGTGAGTGGGCTTTCAGGCAGTTCATAATAATCCCAGGAATTTCTGCAGAGGCTCTGTTGGGCTAATGGCACCAATGACATTTCAATGTGTGCCTGTCCCAAGAAGACATTAGGAAGCTTCTGATGACACTGGCAAGTTTCTATGTCACCTTCTAAAGAGTCCAGGAAATGTCTTTTAAGATAAAATTCTACCTCTTTATCTACACATGGAGCTGGTCCTCATCAGGCCTCCCATTCTCTCCCTGGAACAAGGACTCTTTGAGGGTGGGAGTGGGTGCTCACTGTATTTGGTCTGAAACTTTTTTTCTCACACAGCATCTAGTCTCTCCACAATAGCATGGCATTGTTAAAATCATGAAAGGAAAACAGGTTTTTTCTTTTTTTTTTTTTTTTTTGGTTTTTTCGAGACAGGGTTTCTCTGCGTAGCTTTGTGCCTTTCCTGGAATTCGCTTTGGAGACCAGGCTGGCCTCGAACTCACAGAGATCCACCTGCCTCTGCCTCCCGAGTGCTGGGATTAAAGGCGTGCGCCACCACCACCCGGCCGGAAAACAGGTTTTTACATTACGCACGTGTGTTTACAACTCTATGCATGTTCAAACAGTGAGAATCACATGCCTTGAACACCTACAGTGGTGTAGCAGTTCCTCTGATGCACGGGACAGGTTGGCAGAGTCAGCATTCTGAAAGCTGTTGATACACAAGTCTCAAACCTTCACTTTCTATGTGATCTTTCCCTCAGTACAAAGTTACCACATGGTGTGGATGCATTTGAAGTGGCCAGAAACTAGATCAGAGAAAACTAACCTCATTCCCTTGAGAGCCAATAGGTAGGTTACTGTGTGTGAGTATTCTGACATGAACTTTTTTTAAAAATAAGAAGATTCTCCATGGTATATTGATCTCGCCAATGAAAGGCCACACGTTACAAAGGTATGAGCAGCACAAATTGGACTTGATGATCTTTTTTATTATTCTCACTTTTATTAGTTCTTGGAGAATTTCATACAACATAATTTGGTCATATTCACCTCTATCCCATTTGATCCATTTATAGTTCTTTAAAGTTCTAGCCAACTCACTTCCGATTGTGTCACTTCCTGTCCTGGGATGAGCTGTCAGTGATAGAGGTGTGTGTGCAACCTGTGTGTGTGGTCTTAAATGTGTTCATTTGTCACTCTTGTGAAACAGATGCTCACAAAGGAAGGGCATGGCCTAAAGTCTACATGAGATCAAAGCCATTGAGACTTAGTTCCGTTCTTCTCAGGTGACAGACTCTTTAGAACATCTCCAAGTTGACGCAGCAGTAATGACATAGTACTCCACCGCACTATGTCCCAGCTCTAAACATCTTACAATAAGGCAATGAAATGACCCTGTCAAGCTCAGCCCTGTCAACTTTTGAAGCCTAAGCACAACTTTGCTACCCTCAGATCACTCCACAGAGCATCTAAGGACGTAGAGGTCCCTGTGAGTAAGCCCAACAGCACTCAAGGCAGAGGAAATGAAGAGCAGGTCCCTTGTGAATGGAAAAAGGGAACTTTCTACTCTCTTCCATCACAGAACAAAAAAGATGCCATAAGGGTAGTGAAGCATACCAGTCTCAAAGTCAATAGGTACACTGGCATCAAAAAATCACTTACGGCTCAGCAACAAAGATGATTCACGAATTTAGCAATGCACAAGGGTAAAGGGGACCAGGCACTGCCATGTCTGGGACTGTGCCCTCAGCCTGGCCTCCCAGAAGCAGACTTAAAATACAAACATCCTTCAGACAAGTTACTCCAAACACCAGAACCTTATGCTACTTGCGTTCTCCTTACTACCAAGATTCACAGTCCACTGCGCAGGAGTGCTCAGTGGGTCAGAACATATCCTGGAAGATGTACAAACTGCTCCCTCTTCTCTTCTCCAAGTAGTTAGCCAGTCATGTTTTTCAATGACACTACTGATTACATCTCTACAGCCACTCCTAGTCTACCAGGGCAGAGGTCCCAGAGATGCCCTGAACCTGTCTAGAAGCCACTGAGTTCTCTCACACCTCTAGACCCTAAGGTGTGTCCATGGGGGCAGCAGCGAACCCAGAGTGCTCCCGGCTGGCACAGAATGAAGTCTTCTCACACAGAGCTACAGATACCAACTCTCACTTTGTAGAGCTTCACAGCTCAGACACAACAAGGTCTTTTGGAAGAAGCCAGGCCATTGCATTAGAGAAACCAAATGAGGGGGCCCAGCTGGGCTCACCCCTACTCATGCCACCTCAGACTTGGCCAGTGATGACAATGTAGTTCTAGGCTGCTCTCTGCCATGGCCATGTCTATGTGTGTGTGTGCATGTGCACACACATGTGGAGATAGCCTTACCTGTGGCCTTGATGACATCTGCAGTTGTCATGTTTTGGATGTTGGCACTCACTTTGAAGGTCACTGCTGGCCCCAAAACCCTGGAAGAGATCATTTAGACACAAGGTCATTTCTACATCAACACGAGAAGCTGCCTATCTGTGAGCTCCTGAAAACTGATGGGTTAGAAGTGCCCAGGCCAGCCTTTGCTGTTCCTGATGGTGTTTCTCTTGGATGCTAGGGCTCTGTTTCCATTTATAATAATTCTGATGACTTTACTTTTCACTAACACACACACACACACACACACACACACACACACACGCATGCACACATACATGCGCACCATAACACACACACCATTGCACTGGGGATATACTCTTATCCAAAGAACAGTACTTGTACCTGACAACGGCAGACAGCAATTCCTGCAAGTGTAAAGGAGAAGCTGTTTTGGGAAAGGACCTCAGTCTTGAGCACCAAGAGTCAAGAGCAGAGTGGGGAGAAGTGTTTTCAAACTTCTTTCTGCAGGAGCCACTTGAAGACCCATCATGTCATTAAGAACTACTTAATACAAAAGCCGCTGTCAGGGAGTTGCTAGGCAGGAATTATCAAAATGCCTGAAGCTTTATAAAGGCCATACTGAACATGGTTTTGAAGAAATGTGTCGCTTTACAGTTGAAATCATCTGTGGACCCCTTGTGATGTAGGAGCAAGATACTATATATAGCAAGCACGAGGCTGGGCATGTAAGGTCTGCTCTTGAAGGCAGGTGAACCTGTCTCCACAAACAATGACCATAAGACTCTTCATGGAATGGACACCTTAAGTACCTTCTGAAGGCAAATTTCTGGTAGGCTAGCAATAGGAAAAGTAACAACCTGCGGTGGGAGATGGTAGTTGAGGAAGTCCTGGTGTGGGAAGCTGCCCTACCACTGAGCTTCCACAGATCAGGTGCAAGCCACCACACCCTCACCAGCCTCACACTCTTCTCAAAGTATAGGACTGGACATGAGAATGAAACCACCACATGCCTACAACCCCTGTCCTCCCTCCCTGCCCTCAGCATGGACTTGCCCTTGTCTAGAGTCACATCAACTAGGAGGCTGGGTCTGCATCTTTAAACCTCACCCTGGACTGAGATATGATCTCTGCTCACAATATCTTCATCTCAGCTGCTGGGATTTCAGGACTCACTAGCCTCCAGTCAGCCCAGAGCTATGGCACACTGGAGGAAGAAGCAGTCTTGCTACGGCAAGGCAGATAATGCCCATTCCAGCAATCCAGCATCACTTTGGGCTCAGTCAGATCCGTACTGAGCAGTTACCTTCTCTGAGGAGTACTAACCTCCTAGCCTTATACCATAAACATCCAAAGCTCAAGTTCTGTTAAAATCCTTGGAAATACTGGCATTGTTATTTCCATATTGTCACCTAGTCCAAATCTGTCTCACTGCATGACAAAACTGAGAAATTTCTGTGCTGGGCTTTCCTGTCTGAGAATCCAGAGAACTCCCTTGGACGCTATTGTGGTGCTGATGTAGACACAGGCGTGGCTGACATCACCTTGCTCAGACCAACAAACTGTCCCCATCTGTGCCTTGTCCACAGGCTCTCACTTCCTGCTCTTAGATGGAACCCAGTCAGCACCCTTCCCGGCCCCCAAAAAACCAAGTGGTTTCATCTAGGTCAGTGCTTGTCCAGGGACATGTTCCTTCCTCACATGCCATGTCCTATCATCTCTCAACAATTCACTCAGTTCTCATCACATCTACCCGAATAAGCACCAACCATCATAAATTCTCTCTTCTAACACCTTTTAGAAAGTACTTCACCCATAAACATCTGATATCCAGTGCTTAAATGGAGTGAGAGTTACTACAGACCATTGTTAGCTTCCCAGTGGGGTTTATCAGCTCTGAGAAGCACTAGGGTGATTCTTATAGGTCTTCGTGGTAGAGTTGGGACATTCACATCTAGAACTCTCCTGATGTTCAGAAAGTCCTTATTCATATGAGAAATGCTCAGCCACAGATGCCACACCCAGAGTTGTTGGGAGATGACACCAGAGTACACAGTAGTCAACCCCACAGAACTCCAGTGTTCCTTGGGTAGCTTGGTCCCCTTCCTGAGAGTCTCTCCACAGGACATTCTCATGCCACCAGCTCTATGATGAAACAGCTTCAGGGCATGCAGTAATCCTACCTGGGAATGCCCCCAGAGCCTCCAGATATCCCTCTCAGCTGGAAGATTAGCCTAGCAGCCCCTACTCCTACTGAAGGAATGTACTGTTGTCTGCACCCACACCCCTCTCAAAGCATTCTTGGCTTTGTATCTCCAGAAAGGATTTTTAGGAAGGAAGGAGAGTAGTGCACCCATTTGCTGAGGACCCTGGAGATAAGTAACAGTCATGATCTCCAAATGCTGACAATTCGTCTCTGTGGTGGCCCTCTCCTCACCATGTCTGGGAAAACCCATGGTAGAGGATTTTCTGAGACCGGAACTCAAACCTGAATGATCCCTGAATCCCCAGACTGTACAAGGCTTTCTCAGACCACCAGCCCCCAATTCATGACAGGGAGACTTATTTTTAGTTATGAACACCTGGCCTTATCTTATACTTGTCCCACTAGCTCTTATAATTTAATTTAACCTGTTCCACTTCATCTGTGTTTTAACTTGGGTATTTTTTACCTTTCTTTCATTCTGTATGTCCTAATTTCATGCTTCCTCCGTGTCTGTCTGGCTGGCCTTTGGTGCCTCCCTCTCTTTCTCCCTCTTTCTCTCTTCTCAAGCCTAGATTTCTCCTCCTACTTATTCTCTCTGCCCACCAGCCCCATCTATCCCTCTACTGCCTAGCTATTGGCCATTCAACTTTTTATTAGACCAATCAGGTGCCTCAGGCAGGCAAGGTAAAACAGCAACACATCTTTACATAGCTAAACAAATGCAACATAAACAAATGCAACACACTTTTACATAGTTAAAGTAATATTCCACAATGCCAGACCTCAGGAACTTCTGTATCCCCAGGACTAGGCACTGGGGTTCCCCAATGTCTCCAGGGAATCTGTGCAGAGTATCCATCAATGAGGGACAATGTCACTGAAAATAAGCCTTATAGTATCCAAGAATTTCCTAGGAGAAGTCTAGCACTTAGGCAGACAAAAGTGTCACTTGAGTCCTTGGCAATGACACTGGGTATTTAGGAACAGGTTTTATAGATACTATCTATGTGTTTCTTGCTTATGAAAAAGAAGCCCCTGGCCTTGCATGCTCAGGAGAAAGAGAAACAACCAAGGACAGGGACTGCCACATCTCATGCCTTGCTTGGACTCATGGGTCCCACCAGCTATTGGTTAGTTATGTACAATGCTTGCAAGGTAGAAAAAGATCAACCTAAGGAGTGGCCTAGTTCCTCTGTTGGGAAGCTATGCCTTTGATGCCTGTAATCCTCGGCTCTACAGAGAACCCAGGGATCTCCATGCTCCTTTGCCAGCATGGCATTTAAGGTTTTTAAGACATGGGACACCCCACCTCCAGTGTGTCACTCAGAAAATCTTCCCTAAGGAGTCTCCTGGGTTGAGTGTGTGTGATCAGATCCCATGGGACTCTTGGAAGCATTCCAAATGACTTACTGAGAAAGAAAAAGGAGAGGCTGGGGAAGGGGAGTGGTTAGGTCTTCAGGAGAGGAAAAATGCAGAAACTGAAATTCTCAGTGAGTGAGGTCACTGCATGAGGCTCTTTGAGACCTGAGAAGGAGTATGCTCTGGTGATACTGGCAGTGAACCTTGGGACAGGAGCTGTGATGCATCTACCTGCCCTAGCACCTCCTGGACCAACCATCCTCTCAATCATTCACCCTGGCCCACATAATGTAGGAGCTCTGATCAGAAACAAACCAAACTGTTAGAATCTTCTCTAGGAAGTGACCATTTCTACCAAACTACACTGGAAGTTAGTTCTGTGGCTACACAGTATGGACCCAGTTAGCTGGGTAGCTCTACCCTTAGAACCTGGTACAGCAAGTGATGTCCTGAGCTGCAAATCAGTTGACTCTGACATTCAAATGCACAGAATAAGCAAGTCCTCAAGCTAATTTACAGGCCATAACCTCTAGGCTTATGGGCTCCACCTCAGTGACGATGACTAAAAGACCTCCAACTGGTTAACATGCAAAGGATGAGAAACTGTGGCGTGATTGGCCTTAAACCGGATATCTACAACATGCCCCCTCCCAAATAAATAGCTCAGGAACTCTGCAGAAGATGGAAAGACTGTAAGACCCAGAGGTTAGCAAAACTACTGTAAAATTTTTTCTTTTAAATATGATGGGGATATTACACTCATGAATTTACAGTGGGTAGGGTTTCCTGCACAACACCTACACAAGATTAAGCCAGTCAAAAGTTCACATGGATGGGGGAAGGGTTCACAAAACCCCATTCCTACCCAAGAAGCTTTGGACAACTGAAGGCTTACTGCTCAATAACATGCCACCCATGCACAGCATAACAGACTGCATACCCCACAGAAGTCAAATAAAGATCAGAATTGGGGTATAATTAGGAAGATTCCCTCACAGACAGGAAGAAAGCTCAGCACCAAGTCAGAGGAAATGCCCAGGTGCAGCTAGGAAACAAAGGCGCTCACTTTGTTCTTTGACTTTCAAGTTTCCCTTCAGATTCAGCGATAATTACTGAGAACACACGGCAGACAATCTCATTATCCCTGGGAGTTGTGTTCTCTGATGTCATTGGACACAGTCAGCACCAGAGAGATGCTGTCCTCAGGGAAGCAGGCCAGTTTCCTGGGGCTCTGGCCACAGTGCAATGGTTGGACAGAGCTTCATCTGTGTACATTTCTGTTCAAATCCACCTCTTTCAATCTACACTGGTGAGTGGTTAGTATCGAACTCACAGCCCGAGTGGAATATTGAAAACATCCATGTTTTCTCCATATGGTGCCAGGCAGCTCGGCGGTGCTTCAGTGTTATGCTCAGGGACATTTTAAACTGGCAAATCACCAGATAAAAATCACACAAACATGTGAAAGATGTGGCATTAAACAGACTGTGGTCGGGATGGGCCCTTGTTCTCAGTATGAATGCCTCCTCCTTCAGCTTGGGCTGAGGACATGAACGCTGGCAACCAATGTTTGTTTTGTGTGGCCAGGAATGGCCATGAACATGACACAGACCTGAAATAAATCCACATATACAGATGTAGAAGCATCTCCATACCCAATGCTGACCTCCCTGCCTTCTTCACGGTACAATGGCAGAGACCGCCCTGGTGGCCAACTGTGTACCTGCTACTTTCCTGCCCTGTGACTTTGGCACTGAACAATGATGAGCTTATAAAACTAGGATAATATGACATACCTTGAAAGGTATTTGTTTTATTGTTGTTTGGTTTCTCTTTTTTGGTTGGGCTTGTGTTTGCTTTGTTTTGGTTTTTAAGGCAAAGTCCCACAATGGGGTTCAGGCAGGCCTTGAATCTTTAATCCTCTTGCTTTATCCTTCTGAGGATGAAGCTGAAATGATAGGCATGTACTACCTTGCCTAGTAATAAGCTATGTGGTAATATATATTATAAAGAGAGACACACAATTATCCTCCCAATACATTTGTGTATGTGTATGTGTGTGGGGGGTGTTTGTGTGTTTGTATATATATGTGCATGTGTGTGTGGTGTGTGTGGGTAAGGATTGTTTGTGTGTAATATCAGTAGGAGAAACATGAAATTCCTTACGTTGCCTGAGCTGGCCTTAAACTCAGGATCTTGCCTCTGCCTTCCAAGCAGATAGGACTGCAGGAGCATACTACCACATGGGGTGGTCTGGCAGTTTGGCAGGTGATTTTGTGTGATGGAGTAGACATATTTGTCACAGGCTATCTATCTAGACTGGTTCTTTCAACCAACCACTGCTCATAGTCAGATGGGCCCACCCCTCCATGCCCTGCCACCACCACAGCTGGTGACCCTTTGCATGGTTTCATACAGCCCAAGCATTGTCCTGCCCTGTGCAGAAGCCTACTGTCCTGTCAGGCATGAACTGAGGGGAACAGAGCACAGGTCATCTCTGTTCCTCTCTGGCCTGTGACTTTAAGATTTGCACCTTAGGAACCATCTATAGACAGTTGCTATGGGGCAGACCTTAAGAGAGCCATTGGCTGACCTGATAGTGCCCAGGGTATCCCGCCATAGGGGACTCTTGATGTGGGGGCACACCTGCCTGTTCTGGGTCATGGTCCCCAAAGGTCCCTCAACTGGCTGGCAACCAAGTTCACTTGCTGGGAGAGGAAAAAGAAAAACAAAACAAACAACACAACAAAGAAACAAAAACAAAGGGAGGCTCTTGAAAACTTGGCCTCGGGAAGAAGGGGTCTTTGACATATCTGAGTGGACATGACACTTGAAAGTACTTATATGGTTGCTTAGGTGTCGGCATGTACGCCATCCCTTAGAGATACCCCAAGACATGCTAGGTATGGAAACCTATATTCCTGAGACTTTACAGAATTCCTTCATTTAAAACTACTGCTAACCATATTAAACAAGCCATGGTGCTCTCTGCAGGCAGGATGTGTTTCAGCAGCATTGCAGCTACCCTTGTCTCTTTTTTAGACGTAGTCCAGTGGCCCCTGAGTTCTGTGTGACTCAGTGACTCCACTGGACACTTCGTACATACTTACAAACATTCATTCTGTTATGATCATAAACCACACTAACAAAGAACAGAAGGGCTCTGTAGGATTTTAACTACCATACTTTGCATATCTTCCAGAACATTCTTATCCTATCACCCAAAGCTTGTAAAACAAACCAGTCAACCTTACACTAACATCAGTGTTGGGCATGGCAGCACTGCTCAGCTGAAGGCTACTTAGATGCCTGTCTCTTGTTATTGTTAGTGTTAGTTTATAACATTCTGTGTAATATCAGTAAGTGGTACATGAGTTTTCTAAGTGACTATGTGTCTGTCCATGGTGCTCCAAGCAGAACAGTCAGAACACCCTGAGTTCAGCCCACACTTAGACTTGCTATCCCATCAAAAATTGAGCAGGCAAGCAAGCTCGTGATGAAAGTTTATTTTTCTTCTTTTTAACCATTTCCAAAGCAAAAGCACTGTGAAAGTCTAGCTAACAACAGTTCCACTCAGGCTGCTGGATTTGGATAGTTTCTCCATCTATATTTCTATCTGTATCTGTATCTATATCTATTATATCTATCTATATATATCATCATGACTCCTACCCAACATAGGACTGGGGGCCTCAAGGCAAACTTTAGGATCTTCCTACACACACAGCAGTAGCTGTCTTTATAAATACTACATTGTAGTTAGTTCAAAGACAAGCTCAGACACTAGATTCCCTTGACCTTTTATGGATAAGATTGCCAAGGTACATCTGGCAACAACAGAGTTTGAAGGTTAACTTTCCTATATTGACATTTTGTAGCTAACATGAATGCAAAGACCATTTTTTTCAGTGAACAAACTTTGTTGAAAGTTGTTTAGAAATTAGTTTATTAACTTTTAGTAGATTGCTGATTGAATTTAGCACATTTTATCTTGACCTGATAGAATATGTGCTTTGTCTGTTTGGTGCCTTGATTTTGAGAGCGGTCCATATGGTATGTGGGTGGGTGGGTGGGTGGGTGGGTGGGTGGATGGATGGATGGATGGATGGATGGATGGATGGATGGATGGATAGAAGGGTGGATGGATGGATAGAAGGGTGGATGGATGGAAGGGTGGATGGATGGATGGATGGATGGATGGATGGATGGATGGATGGATGGACTAGCAGGTGGGTTGATGAATGGATTTTGCTAATCTGAACTCACCATGGGAAGGGTGGTGGGGCCACTCTTTCTCTTACAGTGATGACTTTGGGATACCACTGCATCAGCACCACATCCTGAGGCCTCCCATCAGGCCCTGCTCTCAGCTCTCCTGTGAACTATTTCTTGTAATATCTATAGCCCCAGAACCAACCATGTCACCTGGGGACTCTTCATTGCAGGGACTATAAGGTGTAGAGCTGATGACAACAGAGCAGAAAACTACATGGGCTCCTGGAAGTTTCCAGAGCTCACCTTGCCCTTTATCACTTGGAAGGTCTGAGAAGGGCTGAGCCACTTCCTCCCTCTGGAGTCATGGTATCATTTCACATTGGTGAGTTACTTGGCTAGCATAGGAAATATTAATGCCTTTGGCCAAAGCACAGGCTTCTCTCATGAGAGAGGACCAGTACTTTCCCATAATGACTTTCAAATATGCAACAGCTTATGCCTGCTACTGCCTGTTTAGTCTAAAGAGAGGACTGTGATTGTGTGTGACACTGTCCCCATTCCTTGGTGCTATTTGTCTCTGGCCCTAAGATCAACCCTTTGCAATCCAGGTGAGCACCGAGGACAGAGCCTGCACCCTGACCCAGTGACATGGCTGAGCAACACAGGCAAGCCGCATTGTTGTAGGCACAGGTGAGCAGGCTGTAGGCACCCAAGTCGTGAGTGATACATATTTACTGAGGTGTTCCTCCAGTTTCTGGATCCTCCTGCTGAAGGCATTGTTCTAGAGATATCCATTTAACCTAGGCAGCATCCCTGGTGTTCTTTTACCTTGGACCACAGAAGCAACCCAAGGCAGCTCTCACTCCTATCTGTCCTAGACACCTCTGTATTGACACATAGTATTGAGACAAATGGACAAGGCTAGGAGCAAATAAAGAATCTCAAGTACAATCTCTAAAAGTCTGCAAACTTCACAGATTGCCTCCTACTTAGAGGGTGGCAAGACAGAGCAAAACCCCGGGAGAAGGGGTATGAGGTCCATATGGAGGGCTGGTATCTCCCCAGGAGACCCTGATGGAGTGTCAGGTGAGAATGCCCATGGCTGCACTTGGGCCATTGCCCTGAACAAGCACACCAGTGAGAAACAGAACTGCGTCTTGAAAGATGAGATCCATAAATCTCAATCACAGTCTCAGGCTTTCCGTGGCCTGCAACGCCTGGGCAGACTCAAGACTCTGTGTAGTCTATCTCAGCCCAAGGCTCTGTGGTTCTCATTCAGAGAGCTTGGCTGAACTCCAAGCTCTCAGCAGCACCTTTCCTCATCCCATTCTTCCCACCTGAGTAGATGCTGCCGGGAAAGCAGCCTTCATCAGCCAGCCCAGGACAGCCATGATTAGTTATAAAATCATAACTGTGGTCGCTGTATGTCTGCTGGCATAATTACATCAGCATGCTAATGTCGTTTTAATGGTCTCTAATGATGTAATAAGAAATAATGGGATTTATTTGACAGCTACATAACCATTAACAAAACATATTAAGCATAACTAGCGCTTCCATAAAAATGCAGATGATGTCGGCAAGTGCCAGCCCACGTGTCCTGTATTTTGTACCTCTGAGGATGAGCTCTCAGATGAAGATGACCAGGCTAGGTCATGCTAGTTATGAACCCACACTCCTGAGACACTCTTGGGGTCTAGTCAGTGTCTAAGTCAGCCTATGGAACATGTGTCCTTCTCTGTTGAGTCACAGGGTTAAGACATTTAGATACAGCTCATACATTCAAAAGAGAAGAGCTGCTAACACCAACGTGCTCACATGCAGCGCAGACTCAGTAACACAGTGACTGGGTCGCACAGACTCTGCTAGGCAGGTCTGCTAGGCAGGGTTCTGGGGAAGACTTTGGAGCCAGCTGGGATCAACATTTAGCTTAGAACTGGGGTTAGGACTGAGAATAGGAAGAAAAGCCAGCAAAGACCATGGGGGCCTGAATCCCAGTGTTACACCTTTGTCAGGAAGGTTGTGTGATGATTCTACTCTATAATGAAGGACCACATGTTTTCTGAGCAGGAAGGAAGATTATCCAGTAAAATTCACAAAGAAGGTCAGCCAGGGAAGTTCAGGCCTTCTCCTCAGAGTGGCTGAGCAATCCCTGTGCTGGGAATAGGAAGGGCCTCTGGTAAACAGGAAGGTAGGAATGAGGTAAAGAAACCTGGATAGGGATCAGGAGTAGGAGCTTGGGGTAGAGGGTTGGCCAGTGCTGTACTGGGTCTCCTGTACCAGCATCCCTCTGTCGTAGCCCCTCCTCCCCATGCCTGGATCAACAGATGGTGGTCCTCTCTTCAAAAGTTACCAAGTACATTAATTACTGTTTTCATTGCTGTAACAAAATACTTGACAAAAAAAATGGGTTTATTTTGACTTACAGCTTCAGGATACAGTCCACCACTGTGGGGAAGGCAGAGCAGAAGCTCAAGGCAGGCGGATGTTCAATTGTGCTTGCGGTCAGAATGCAGAATGAAGTGAATGCTAGGACTCCACTCACTTTGTTTTTTCTGCAACCTTTTTATTCAGTATGGGCTCCTGCGCCCTGCGATGGTGCTGCCAACACTCAGGGTACATCTTCCCATCTCTGTTAACCTCTTTGGAGACGTTCTCACAGGCACACCCAGAGGTGTATCTCCTAGGTGATTCTAAATACAGTCAGGTGGACAATGACTGTGACTCTGTTGGCCTAGACAGCAGGGAAGGGTTCAGTTCAGCTCATGAGCACATTCTCAGACTGGGGGTGACAACAACACAAACGAGGGCTGAGAGGTCAGGCACTGAGGGAAGGAGGAAGGCACCGAGCTCCTGGGTGCAGGAAAACTGCCCCTGGATAGCCACATCCAGCTCTCCCCAAAGGCAAACCTCTTACCTTGCCTTAATAGCTCCTAAAGTGGAGCTACAGAGACTAGAAAAGTGCCCCTTCTCCCGTCTCAGAACATCTGCCCTGCAGCTCTCAGGGTGGCTCAGGGGGCTTGGCCTAGTGAGGAATGGTGACTCTTCAGGCTAAGATATGCTAGAGCCCGTTGGGGAAGGGAGAGGTGACTAGGAGCTGCCTGGGCAGCACTGTGCGTGGGCAGGCTCTCAGGAATTGCTTGTGTAGGGGTCACACAGCCCTCCATCCATATTTCCCTCTATAATATGGTTCCACTCCCAGGCTCCACATCCCACATGTCAGTGCTGGGGGGCGGGGTGGTGCATGAGGAGCAGGTGTGCAGACTGTAGAACTCCAGCAGCATGCTCCTTATACCAGCAGGCAAAGGGGGCATGCAAGGGTAGCAGGGACAGCATACCTCTTCAAAACTCAAATTCCCTTGACACACAGACTGACTTCCACCTGCCACCTGCCACCCAACCACTAAGAAGGGTTTTTGTCAAGGAGAATGATGAGTTTCAGTTACCCTGCACACCAGGGTACACTTTGTGCCAGAGGAAACTGTATATGCTGGGGGTGGGGGGCAGCAGAGAATCTGTGTGCCCTGGTTTCCTCTTTCCTGATGACCTGCACGAGGTATCTGGGCTACAGTTGCCTCCCACCGAGGTTGGCCCACCCTCCTGTGCTCTCAGATCTTCTGCCCCAATCTCTCCTGCAATATAATCACTTTCAACCACAAAGCAACCAAGGTACACACCCACTCTCTCACCCTCCCTCAGCACAAACGGCTGTGGCTGAACCTGATGAGGCCCCCTGGGCTGCAAAATGCCCTTGCCTCACGTCCATCTGGTTTAGAGCGAGGACTGAGCATGGGGTCTGCATCGCTCTTTGGATCATCGGTCACACAGACATTAGCACACACCGTACAATAGCCACTGAGTCAGAAACATGTCCTATGTGTGCCTGGGACCAGCAGAACCAGTGGCTGAGGGTATCCTGGGGAGCAAGACAACATGGCCCTCCAGGACAGCCCTCGAATGCCTCAGAAACACTAGAGTTGGATCCTCGTTGGTGGGGAGTCTCTGGCTCCCCTGAAGTTCTGAGCATGGAGGAGACCTGGATACCTGCAGGACTGTGATAGTCACAAAGAGTTCAGCCAGAAGAGCCCAGCCAAACCGCCGGAAGCAGCACCCATGTACTGACACCCGCTTTTGGACCTATGAGCCTGCCAGGCGTGTCTCGCGTTTTCTACCTCCTCTCACACAGTCTGTGTGGTGCTATCCCCTTCTTCTACCTCAACCCCCTGTCATCTCTCCTATCCTGTCACCGTGTGTGGGGGACGATTTGATGGTTGTTCTCCCTCCCCTCTCTGCTGTGCTGTCCCCGCAGGTCCTGAGTGTGAAAGCTCCTGATCCATCTGTAGACACGGCCTTTATGGTGAGTAAGTGTTTAAGTGTGTACATACCAATGCAACGAACATTCCATAATATGGGTAGAATCTCTGTTTGGGGGTCTTTATGGAATGTTCTGGCATCAGGTTAGTTGGGGAACCTCCCCTTAGATGTCCCTTACAATCTACAGTAAGTAGTCCGATCAGAGGCAAGGACAGCATGGATGCATGGGATCCCTAACTCGCTAGGACAAAGCTGGGTCGGAGTAGGCACTGCAATACACCTCTTGTAGATAACAGCCTGGGAGGATCAGGGGCTGTGTAATGTGAACAGGTATCCTCTCTGAGGCAGGGACTCAGGCCAGCCTCTACTTCAGTCCTTATATCCCATTTTACATATGCTAGTCTCTCCCAGTGGCATGTACCTGGTACCCTGCTCAATAACAGTTCCAGCATAGCTGGTATGCACTCATGCACAGCACCTTCTCCAGCATCCACGCACTTCGCACGGCATGGACTTCTGTTGGCTCTCATCAACAGAACAAGGATCTTGGCTGGGCTGTGGCTGAAAGTCCAGTGCACAGATTTTCACAACAGTGTCAGGCCCTTGTCCACAGAGGCACTGGGGCCAGTGTGGCATCTCTAGGGGCTCTTCCCCAGAGCCTGGAGCCTGTTCTGGCTGCTCCAGAGTCAAAGTGATGCCAGGTGCAGTGGCCCCAGGAAGCTGGCCTCCACCACACCATGGCTGGGAGGGTAGGCATCTTGTAATTAAATGTAGGTTTCAGCTGTATTTAAATAGCTTCCCAAAGCCCAGAGGAATTCTCCTTTCATTTCTGTTCTAAACAGCCATTCTCTGATATAATTAACAAGAACCCCAGGCACGCAGCTCTTTTCATCACAAACCAATTTCTGAGCCTGACAAAATGCGAGGTAAGCACAGGATGGCAGGCCTGGAGTCCAGTACTCACCTGACATCCGCAAAGAAGCTGGAAGGCACCCGGACGATGTGGGCCACTTCATCCATCAACTGCTTCCCCTTCTCTGGACTTAGGGGGCTGGAGAGGAGGAAGAGGAATATCATTACTAGAGCGGAGTAGCAAGTCTTGGGGGAGATTCTCAGCCCCTGGCTGCCTTCTGCTATCAAACTTTGTCAGTCCTGGGGACTCATTGCTCCTCAACACGTGACCTGATCCAAGGCCCTGCAGAACTTCCTGTTTGAGGTGGGGGCTACTGCTTCTTAATAGCACTCTGGGAAAAGGCGCTGCTCCCTCCTGAAGGGTGCTCTGACTGAGCCCCTGTTCTGGGAAGGGCTGCACCCTAGCACACCCCCCATTCTGGGGTCTGCTGTTGCCCTATGTGTCCCAGTTTTGGGGAGGACTTTCAACACTTGGCCCACTTGGGGACTGCCGCTATTGGACCCATGCTCCGTGCTGGGAGATGGACTGCCCCTCAACATGTGCCCTGCCTGGGGTCACTATCCTCCACTCTGTCTATTGCACAAGCACCAGGCACCCTCTGAAGTGGCTGTTGCTGATTGATTGAGAATCTCTGATTCTCAAGGGGAGGGGCTGCTGCTGTCCAGTGCAGGCCATTCTCCAACACACTCTGCTTGGGGGTCTCCCCTCACATACAAGCCCCAGCTGTAGGAGTGGGGGCTGCTTTCCTACTTGCACCCCACACTTGGGCCACTGCTTTCCGACACACGCTGCTTTCTGTGGGGGTGCTCTCTGATGCAGGCCCGGCTTCGGAGCCGCTGTTCTCTAGGAGGCCTTGCTCTGGGACTTCTGCTCCAGGGATCAGGTGACTCCTCAGGCGTGATGAATCACCTGATTTTCCAGCAATCAGACAGACAATACGGTGCAAATGGAATTGTTAGGAAGTGTAATGGGCCTGTGATGCTGCCACAGGCTCATCTCAGCCTTCAATAAAAATATAATAAAGAGGTTAGAAGGGAGGGGGAGAAAAAGAAAGGAGACAGAGGAGAGTGAACGCAGAGCAGAGGCCGAAAATCAGATTGCTGGGTGGTGTCGAGCGCACAAAGGGAAGAGCCATTTTACAGACTCGTTTCTGAAGTGGACTGCAATGCTAGGGAAAGGGTATTTGAACCCCACACACCAGTCACACGCATGCCAAATGAGCAGGCTTAAACGGTAGGTAGAGGTGCGTGCAGTCAAATTTGCCACCCCAGGAGGGTCCTGGGGCTCCAGGCTCCCCAGCAGGCCACAGGGGGAACAGTGCGATTGTGAAGCAGGAGGCAATGACCCAGTGGGCCTGGAAGTTCTCAAAACCAACCTTGAGCACCGGAATTGGTTCCACAGATCACAGCTGTCTGTGAAATCCTGTTAGCGCCACTTCAGAGAAGTCTTAATTCATATTGTTAGAGCAGAAAAAGGGCTTTTGGTCAGGGCATCCTTTGCTGCCTTTCCACTCCGTAGATATAGAAAGGATGGGGTGAACGTCCCTGCCCCCTAGGACTTGTTCTTGTGGAGAGATGCGTGACAGAGACAGCAAGAAAGCAAGTCATTCCGTACAAGTGCAAGGGTGTGACCTCAAGGGTGTGACCCCAAATCCAATCATGTCACAAGTGCGAGGGTGTGACCCCAAATCCAATCAATCACTGATGTACTATCCCCCCACCCCATGTCATGTGACTATCTGGAAACAGAGTCCTGTGAATTTTATTTGTTAAGATGAGTCACTGGTGCCCTTTAGGAAGGGGAAGTGACCCAGACATGGGGGAACAATGTGAAGACTTAGAGAGAAAGCTACTGTAGTCCAGGTCCATCTAAGACTACCAGCAGCAGGATATCCCCAGCCTGGGGACAGGAAACAGGCCCTGTCTGCACCTTCACCTCAGACTCCCAGCCTCCAGCACCATGAGAGGAGGAATGCCTGTCAGTCAAGCCTGGAGCCTGTGATATTTTGTTACCGAGGCCTGAAGAGACTCATGTGCACATCAAGAGGAACTGAGATGAGGAGGGACAGAGGGACTATTTTGGAAGGAGTCAGATAAGGCCTCTTCCCCAAGGCCAAGGAGCACAACCACATGGCATCAGACACTGAGAAAGGCAGGGACAGAGGTCAGGTGACAAGGAAGGTCAGTCAGAGCAAAAGGGACAAGCATGGCCCTGCCAGGATGAACACGGTGACAGGAGTGTCATGTGGGATTCTTTAAGGACAGAGTGCAGCCCGGGATGCAGGGGCCATATGATGATGATGAGGTAAGGTCTGGGGTTTGCAGGAGTTCAAGGCCGTGCTGAGCAATCAGCTGATTGACCAAGGATACGGAAGTGGAGAAGCCATAGGAAGGTCAGGCCATGTGCCGGGTAGATCGTAACTTATGAATCTGGAGACTGGTAGCCAGGTGGTCATGAAGAGTCTGCTGAGGGAGGATTGTTGAAGCTGTGGGCTCAGGGGGAGGGGCCTGGGGAGCCTCCAGAGTTTAAGGCAGCAGCAGGGGAACGAAGCAGCTACAGAGACAAGAGTGGTCAGGAGAAATGGTGTTGGTTGTTTTTGCTCTTTCGGGGGGCCCACCACCCAGCTCCCAAATAAATCAGACACGGAGACTGATTATTACTTATAAATGCCTGGCCTTAGCTTAGCTTGTTTCTTGCCAGCTTTTCTTAACTTTAAATTAACCCATCTACCTTTTGCCTCTGGGCTTTTTGCTTTTCTTCTGCATATCTTACTTTCACTTTTACTCCATGGCTGGGTGGCTGGCCCCTTGCATCCTCTTCTCCTTGTTCTCTTGCTCTTTTTTCTTCCTTCTTTTCCTCTCAGAGTTCTCCTTCTATATATTCTGCCTGCCAGTCCCACCTATCCCTTCTCCTGCCTCACTATTGGCTGTTCAGCTCTTTATTAGACCATCAGGTGTTTTAGACAGGCACAGTCACACAGCTTCACAGAGTTAAACAAATGTAACATAAAAGAATGCAACACATCTTTGCATCATTAAACAAATGTTCCACAGCATAAACAAATTTAACATATCTTAAAATAATATTCTACAACAGAGGAAATCAGATGTCAGATATTCTGAGATGAAGGTGGGAAGGCTGTGGGGTCATCGATGCTCTGAGGTAAGTGGGCCTATGACACAGGAGGTCTGACTGGAGACTGCTCTACAGAGAAGGGAAGGGAGGGCAGAAAAGAGCTCAGGAGTTCTGCCTGGTCAGGTGTGTTTAAGCTGGGGATACTCTGCTTGCTGCTACAATTGCTGTACTAAGATGTAAAGGGGAAGGTTGTTGGCTTTCAGGAGGGACAGGGACAACTTGTCTTGCTGAGGGACATGCTGGGGCTGGGAAACCAGTCACTATCTAGCCACCAAATACTCTATAAGATGGTAGGATCCAATGCTCAGACCCCATCAGTCCATGGGGCTGCCTGGATCCTTGGAAGGTTAGGGACAAGGTGAGCTTCAGGGCTGCCACGGTATTAGTGAAATGAGAGGAAGACAGGTATGGTAGGCAATAACTCACTGTGCCCACCAGTCTGCAAATAGAAGACTATGAAAGCTGAATGGATGCTGAAGGGCCGTGTCACACTCCAAAATTCAATCCAGTTGTTCCTTCAGCCATGATCAATGTGAAGATCTAGAAAGAGTTGACCATAGACCACCTTCCCACTGGCCTCACAGGAGAACCCACAAACTTGGAATACAGAGTCCCATAACAGTCAGTGGCTTGTGGACATTGGGTCTAGCTGGACAGCTAAGGCTGCTCCTGTAGCACAGAAATTCATTGGTCCTCACACCTTCTGCCCAACAAAATCCTATATCAGAAGTGTCAGGATTGTAGTCTGGGATGGCATGTTTAACATCAAGATAGAAATCAAAATGAAGAATTCTGTCCACTTGATGACCCATTTGATCTGAGAGCCTTGTTTCAGGAAATGAGGTGATCTTGTGATCCATTCACAAGATACCTCCCTCCCTTGACCTGTGAGATTCCCCAAATATGCCAAAACTCACCGAGCATTAACACAGTCTTCCTCCATGTACACACTGCCAGATATACACAAACATCCATCCACATACAGTACACCCTATGCTCACATACATTTCCATGCATACCAACATATTCTCTGGTAATGTACTCAACATCTCCATGTACATCAACACACTCCCTAGGCATTAACGTATGCACATCCTTTCATACACACCAACACATTCCCCAGGTATGTACACATGACCTTTTATACACACCAACACACTCCCGAGGCATGCAAGCATGCATACCCCTCCACATACAGCAATACATTCCCTAGGCACACATGCATTCACACTCCTCCATATATACCAATATACTATCGAGACATACACACATGTCCCTCCATATGCACCCCAGGCATATACAAAGACCCCAGAACTCTCCAAGTTATCCCTACATATTCTTCCATGTACATCAAAGCATACATACCTCTCTACATACACCAACACATTTCCCAGGCATCACAACCACCCTTCCTCACATACTAACACACTACACAGATGCATGAAATATATCCTCTCCATGAACAGGCCCAAATATCAAGATACTTCTCAAGCATGAATACAGCCTCAAGTCCTACCAAGACAGACATGCTCATGGGCTCATGCTTCAAGAGACAGTGGATCATTCCCACAAATACACACCTACCATCATGGACACCAGATTCAAGAACACTCCTGCCATACCAAGAAGAGAGAGCACCCTCAAACCAGTGGGAACCATGGCATAATGTATATGCTGGGACCTACAGGGGGTGCTGCCCTGGCCCCTGATGCCCCCTCCTCAGTGATGCCTCACATCTAGTGGCCCAGCTCCTCCCTCTGCCCACAGGCATCTTGCCATCTCATCTCTATGTGTCTTAGTTAGGATTTCTGTTGCTGTGATAAAACATTATGACTAAAAGCAACTTGGGGAGGAAAAGGTTTTTATTCTGCTTATACTTCCAAGTAACAGACCTCACTGAGAGGTCAGGGTGGGAATTCAAACAGGGCGGGAACCTGAGGCAGGAGTTGATTCAAAGGACATGAAGGAACATTGCTTACTGATGTGCCCTTATAGCACACAAGACTACCAACCCTGGGGTGGCACCACTAACAGTCAGCTGGGTCCTCACACATCAATAACCAATCAAGAAAATGTGCCACAGTCTTGCTCACAGGCCAGTCTGGCCAGGAAATTTCTCAATTGGAGTTCCCACTTTCCAATAACTCTAGTGTTGTGTCAAGTTGACATAAAAGTAGCCATCACAATCGATCCCTTGTCAACTTGACATGTAAGCATATCACTGTTAAGCCGCAACTTTCCTTTCTTGTTCATTCCCAAGATCTCACATTGATGTCAATATCACAAAATAAAACTTTCCAACTTTGAAAAGTCTCAGAATCTTTAAAAATTGAAACACTTAAAAATCCAAAGTCTCTCTAAAATTGCAAAGTTTCTCTAAACATCTAAAGTCTCCTTAAAGTCTCTCAACTGTAGGCTCCTGTAAAATCAGAAATTAGTCAAATACCTTCCTTCCCACTTCAAGAGGGAAGAATCAGGGCATAATTACATTCAAATCCAAGCAAAACTGAAGTCCAACAGTGAAATATCAGTGTCAGATTTACAGGACTCGGGATCTTCTAGGCTACAAAGGGCTTGCCATAGTACATGCAGCTTATCTCCTAGGCTTCAGCTGTCTTTGCTACACAGCTGCTGCTGCTCTTGGTGGCCATCACATGGTACTGGCATCTCCAAAATGCTTAGTATTTCTGCACCTGGGCTACACCTTCACCAATAGCCTCTCTGGAGCTCTCTTCAGGGATTCTGAGTCGGTCACATGGTACCGAGCTTCAACCTTTCTCCATAACCACTTCAATCCTAGAGCTTCTATGGCAACTGAAGTTGCACCTTCATCAGCGGTCCCTCTGGCCCTCTCTTTAGAGACTCCAGCCCTGCTACACAAATGTCAAGCCTAGCTGCTCTTCACGACACCTGCATGCCTTCAAAACCAGTACCATCTAGATGATTCTCACACTACCCAGTTCTGCCGCCAGCAGGAGGTATAACTTCTGCTCCCTCTAGATTGCAGCTTCTGTGTGCTGACTCTGAGGAACACCTCCCAGAAAATTTCATCCCAGTGATGCTGGTCCCTTCTTAATCACAGCTGATTCTTCAGCTGCAGCTGACCAGGATAGATTGTCCCCAAAAAGCAAAGGTTTTACTTTAGTGGTCTAGTCTCTTGTCAATCACAACTAATTCTTCAGACCCAATTGACAAGAACCAGATATTCTTAATTCAAAATATCACACAAATGGCTCTGATAGAGTCTTTGCTTCCCTCTGAAACTTCATAAGCCAGTATTTCACTGTCTGCATCTCTTTCAGCATTCCTGTTTTCCAAGTTCTCACAGAACAGCCCTTGAGCACTGAATGGCATTTTTTCAGCTCAAAGTTCTAAAGTCCTCTCACAATCCTCTCCAAAACAACATGGTCAGATCTGTCACAGCAATACCCCACTCCTGGTACCAATTTCTATCTTAGGGTTTCTATGGCTGTGATAAAACACCATGACCAGAAGCAACTTAGGAAGGAAAGGTTTTATTTTGTTTATACATCCACATAACAGTCCATCACTAGGGAGAGTCAGGTCAGGAACCTGGAGACAAAATCTGATGCTGAGACCAAAGAGGAAAATAGCTTACTGGCTTGCTCAGTCTGCTTTCTTATAGCCCACAGAATACCATCCCAGGAATGGCACCACTAACAATAAGCCTGGCCCTCATGCATCAATCACCAATCAAGAAAATGGACTACAGGCTTGCCCATAGGGCAACCTGGTAGGAAACTTTCTCAGTTGTGGTTCCTGTTTCCCAAATGACTCTAGCATTTGTCAAGTTGGCATAAAACTAGCCAGCACACCTCCCTGTCCCACCTGCCCAGGTCCCCTTTGCCTGTAACTACCACCCATCACTTATCTACTAATCACAGTCCCTTGGCCCTGCCACCTCTCCTTTACCTAAAATTCAGCCCACACACTGATGGAAGCTTTGGCTGGTCACTCCAAGATCTTCCAGGTCTGCATGTCAGCCCAGACCTCAAACTTGTAGAAAGTAAGGCCCATTTCTTTTTAAGATTTTTAACTCCCAAGTTCCATGATGAGTTGCTTTGACTTTACAATTTGTGTTGGACCTACTTACACTAATTTCACGTATAGGTTATCTACTACCAAAGAGTGAGAAGGTGAAGTGCCAACTGGCTTTGTCATGGGTTCTAGCTCCATATACCTCACGACTTTCTCAGCCCTAGACAGGGAAAATGGCTATTATAATCCACAGCAAACTAGTTAGCAGGGCCTTGGAGCTGAAGTTCACTGAACCAAATCCCTCTCTAAGCCCTTTGCCTCCACAGTTAGACAGACACCCCCAATCACACTAACCACAAGTCAGGGCAAGCTGCCCCTTTCCTGCCTCCCCATCACTGTCAGAGCTGCAGGCAGGGCATGCTCCATTCAACACTCCGTGCAGATTGTGCTCAAATGAGCGCACAGTTATCTCTGCTATATTTTAAAATACACAGCCATCATCTGTCATTTCATGGTCAGAACTTCCTTAGGAAGCTGTTGGAGTTAATCTGGAAAATCAATAGGAGGACTCAACAGAGCAATTCTGGCTGTCTGTGTGTGGCAGCTGCCACCCTGATCACCTGGAGGAGAGCAGGCACTGACACTCGCTGTTAGCTGGGCTCACAGATGGGAGAGCCTTGAGTAACCCCCGCCACACACACATACACACACACACACACACACACACACACACACACACGCACATGCACACGCACACACAGGCACACACACACACACACACACGCGCGCGCGCGCACACACACACACACACACACACACAGGCACACAATAAGCAGTAAGGATTTCAGACATAGAGATGAGGTCTCTCTCTCTAACATGTTACGGGGTTGAGGGACAGCAGCATGTTTTGAACTTTTTTTTTTTGATTCATTCAAAAATTTATTGAGCAGCTAAGGATACAAAGGTATTAAAACATGGTCAGAGATGAGGCGTATGCACAAGTGCAGAAAGCAGTAAAGTTCTCTGCATCACAAGAGTGAAAGAAAAATGCTTTAGGAAAATAAGAGATTGCTTCCAGCGTGCAAGGGGGGAATGGATGGCCAATCAGGAAAGGGGATTGAGATTAAAATAGAAGACTTCAGTCTGGATTGTTGATGGTACTCAGTATGGACTATATTTGTTTCTCCTTTTCCTCTTTCCCCATCTTTGGGCTTAATTTACCAGTAGTGCCCAGGACTGTTCAATGTGCTTTTTCTATACTTGCTTGCATTTTTGCCTTAATGTCTTCTACAGAACTAGGTCCTTTTGGTGTTTTAGGAGTTTTTTCCTGTTTTTTGAAAGACTCTTGACCCTTTGATCTTGGTGTTGATGGTTTTAAGTCTTTTCCATTTTGGTTTGATTTTTGTGCATTTTTGGCTGGGGTATCTCGTACAGATTTCTTCACTGGAACTTTTTCTTCAGCTTCCTCATCATCAAAATCATCATCATCATCATCTTCATCATCCTCATCATCTTCGTCGTCATCCTCATCATCCTCGTCAAGTTTTACTTTTTTCTGCGGAACCTTGTTACCACCCCCGGGAGCAGATCGTTTTCCAGACATACTTAAGAGTTTTACATCTTCCTCATCTTCATCTTCTGACTCTGCATCTTCCTCTACAGCTACTAGGTGCTGTCCACTAATGTGCACAGGCCCTGAACCACACTTCAACCTTAAGACCACAGGTGGTGTAATTTCAAAGCCCCCAAGAGAAACTGTTGGTTGTACAGACATTTTCAAAGTTGCCAGTGTTACTTTAATTGGACTGCCTTCATAGTTCATTGCTTCTGCCTCTACGATGTGTAATTCGTCTTTTGCCCCTGCCCCTAAACTAACCGTTCTTAGTGATAACTGGTGCTCATTCTCATCATTATCCACCTTAAAGTGATAATCCTTGTCAGCTTTTAGTTCACAACCGAAAAGGTAGCTCTGAGGCCTGAGAGGGCTCATGTCCTTGTCCATCGAGTCTTCCATGAGGTGGAGGAGCGCACTTCGGTGTGAGAGAAGTCGGACGGAGGAAACTGCTTACTGCTCCTCAGAACAGACACGCAGGACGGAATCACGCCAGGGACCGTTTTGAACTTTTTTAATGCTAATATTCAACCACTGTAAGAGAGGCTGCTTCCCAATATCTACCAAATGAGCAAAACAGGAAGAATCCAGAGTTCGTCTTCACACTTCCACAAGAAAGCCCTTCCCTGCGGCACTGAGCACACTGAGCAGAGCTCAGGAACTTGCACACCAGCGTGAGGAGTCCCTCCCCAGTCAGCAGGAACTTCCACGCAAGTGCAGCACAGGGACTCCATCTCCTGCAACACAGTGTGTGGACTACTGTGTAACTCCCACGTGTGTACTCCAAGTCAGCATCGAACATAGACTCACTCCCAAATAAAACATGTGGACTCCCGTATAAACACAGCTCATGGACTCCCACACAGTCTCGTAGCACCTAAACAAGAATCTGGATGAACAGTAAGCACAAATGAAAATACCATGCGACCAAGGGGCCACAGAGCGACACTGTTAAAACAGAGAGAAGCAGGCTAAAGAGACTTGACTGTTCCCAGAACCCGTATTTTGGCTTACAACCATCTTAATTCAAGTTCTGAGGAATCCCATGCCCTCTTGTGACCCCTAGGGGCACCAGGCGTACACACAGGGTACTTACATACACGTAGGCAAAATACTCACACACTCATAAATATTTAAAAAAAATAACTTTAGGATCAGAAATGTTAAGAGCAACAGAAACTTCTGGAAAGCTCTCTGTGCTGCCACTGAGCTCAGATGTCACATACATTACCTCCCGGCATGATCACAGCACCGTTTCCAACTGTTTCAGTTTGTAATTTTGTTTTATTTTGCAGTGAGGTTTTGATATGCTGCCCAGCCTGTCCCTGATCCTAGCCTCAAGCAAGTCCCCCTTCCTCAGCCTCTTGAAGAGCTGTGACCGCAAGTAAACATCACCATGTCCAGCTGCTCAACCGTGTTTTATTTTATTTTATTTTATTTTATTTTATTTTTGGAACAGAGTCTCCCTATGTAGTCCTGGCTAGCCTGGAACTCTCTACATAGACCAGGCTGTCCCCAAACTCAGAGATCCTGCCTCTGCCTCTTGAGTGCTGGGAATAAAGGTGTGTTCACCACACTCAGTATAACCTTGTTTTAAAGAAGCAGAAACAAAAGCTAGAGAAATTAAATCCCTCATCCCAGACTGTCACACCAGTAAACTAACCGTGCAGCAGAGAAGCCACCCTGGGAAGCTGCAGGGACCCAGCACTCCAGGCAGGTATCAGAAGAACACAACAGGCCAGCTATGGGCCTACTGCCTCTATGAACACTGTGACTTCACAAAGCGGGAGGGTCAGCACGTGCAGTGTCTCACACTCCTTCCCCAGTAGGTTACTGTCTCTGACTTCCAGTCCAGGTGAAGTCATGTGGAAGACAGTATCCATCAGATATCACATCTGCCATCAAGGATAGCCCTGCACACACCCACTGTGTCGTCGCCTGACGGTGGACATCTCATTATTTACTTGAAAACTCACTGGAAGTTAGGAACCCCAATGATGGTTGTTTTCCTCACTGTTGTGACAAAATACCCAACAAAGCAATGCAAGCCGGGGAGAGTTTGTTCAGATTCAGAGTTGGAGGGTGTGGGCCACCATAGTGGCGGCAGTGTGAGGCAGTGATCACGTGACATCCATAGTCGAGAGGCAGAGGGAGATGATAAATGTCAATGGTGCTCAGCTTGCTTTATTCAGCCCAGGAACCCAGCAGATGGCTGTCGCAGAATGCATTTGAGTCCTGGGTTTCATTTCACATAGCTCTGTGATGGAGGCCTTTTGGTCCTTTACCTGATTTACATGCACGTGAACACATGATAGAGAACACACAGTAATGCACACGAATAACACACACTAGTGCTGACATGACACACCTCCCACGTCTACTAAAACGACATTTTCTTAATATGCATGGTGCCCCTTTCCACAGGCTGGCTCTGTAGATGGCCCTTCTCTTCAACACCTCCTGAGACTCCTGTGAGGCAGCTGTGCCCTCCTCCCCCTGCTCCAGTTCCTCTCCACCTCAGCATGTTCTCACTCTCCCGTGGGAACACCACTGCAGGTGGCCCCGCATTTCCTTCTGACTTCAGTATGAAACACTAAATACGTGCCAGCAACAGCGTCCGGGTGAGCACAGGACAAGGAGGTGTGATGTGGAATGATCCTTCTGTACACTGTGAATACGTATTGCTCTCATTGGTTAATAAAAAGCTGACAGGCCGGCAGCCGGGCAGGAAGCCAAGCTGGGACAACCAGACACCATGGACTCTGGGAGGAGGAAGAACCGAGTCTAAACAGGGTAATGGTTTCCAGGGAAGGGGACACCTACACACGGGGTGTTTGAGTTTATGAGTGATTGGTGGTTGATTAGTTTGCATGGTGAGTAACCTATGGGGGTTTCCAAAGTGTAGAGCTGTGTCCCACATCCCCTGTGGGGCATGTTCTAAGTACACTATGCATCCTCTATATAGGAGGAGGTGGGCGCTCCAGCATCCATCAGAGATTGAGAGGACAGACAGGGGTGAAGAATGGGAACTCTGCTCTAGAGAAAGGAAGAAGCAGAGAAATGCAGGGTACGTGGGGCAGGGTGGTCCTGAAGTTGCAGCTGCTACCTTTTATCCAAACTCAGAAGAGGGAGGCTTGGCAATGGCTGAAAATAGTCTTGAGTCTTAATTTGCTTTTAGCAACAGTCTGTTTTGAGCTCAAAATAAACCTTTTCTGTGGACTAGCAGTTGACTCTCACCAATGAAATTTGATGGTTCCAGCAACAATACATGGACAGCGCAAACCACACAGGTATCACTGTGCAGCACCACAGGGGAACTAGTGCCTGCTTGAAGCTTTTCCCCAGGGCAGTCAGCAGTAAGAATGGCAGGCTGCATGGTGGAAGAAGGAACACCTGAGCATTCATTCCTGTGCTCACACATTTGCACACATGTGCACACATACCTATCCCCAGACATATATGTTCAGATGAGCACTCGTACCTGTGTCTAATATCTACATGCATGCATGCTCAGACGTGCATGTGTGCATTTACAGTCTTATGCCTTCCTCCCTTTGAAACATGGCTTTCATGACATGAAGAAGTGCTATCTTTTCATGAAGTGTGACATCAAGCATCAGGCTTATTAGCAAGGGGACCCAAGATCAGCAAGGGCTGACCACTGCTGACTCTGTTACTTGGTGTGAGTTCTTTCTCTTGTTAAATTCAGATCAAAATGAAAGCACAGACAGACAGACAGACTGTGTCCTGTAGCCAGGAAGAGTATTCTCCTTCTAGATTATCTACTTGGACTATTGGGAAACAGGTAAATTTTTTAGAGTTCCAATAAACAAGGAGCCAGTAGAGAGCTAAGCTTTGAGGACATCAAGTCCTGCTCTGTACCTGCTGTCACTTGTCCCTGAGTATGGCATTCCCTGGAGAGAGCAGCCTGGGCCAGAGCTTGCTATCCTACCCATGGCTGTCCCATAGAGATGCCTCTGTCCAGCAGGGAGTCCCTACCTGCAGAGGATGGGAAAGTCAAGAGAAGCAGGCAGGGCTTTACATTAGCTTGGTATGTTTACTGGCTTCAGACCATGGTCCTGAAGCTGACACCAAACCCAAAGTCCAGAGGGTCACTCCTGGCTGGGCAGCCCCCCCACACACCTGGACCCATTCCCACTCTCCAGTGTCTCGGGGTCCCAGGGAACAGGAGGCAGATCTTGGACTCACTTGTTTCCCGTGACGATGTATCCCAGCTGTTCCTCCTCAGAAGGCTGGACTTCCAGCTGTAGGCCTCCACGAGGGGGTCCCTGTGCTGCTGACTGGAGGGTTGGCTCCTCCTCCCACACCTCTGGGGCTCGGTTTTGGAATTGGTCCTCAAGCCTCTGGGACTGGGGCTCTGAGTACGGCTTCTTCTCCAATAAGTCTTTGGAGTAAGTCCGGCTCCTCACATGTTCTACCCCGGCAGTCTCCTCTTCTGAAGACAAGACCTCCTCAGGCTGCTCTGACTTCTTGATCTCTGCTCTGGAGGACTTTTCCAGAAGGGGAGCTTCAGGTAATAGAGGTGACCCACGGTCTTTCAGGAGGTCCCCAAGCTGGACACTCAGACGGCTGACCTAACAAAGAAGAGACATCTGTGAGATGCCATGTAAGAAGGTACTATGGACACATGATTCAGAAAAGTACAGTCACATGGTGGGATGACAATGGACCACTCTGAAGGGAAACAGGCAGAAGAGGGCAGCATCTGTGTGTACCACCATATCTAGAGGAGACATCAACCAGGGCGTCAGTCACGTCACGGTGTTCTCCCCTACTCCTCTCTCTCTCACACCTTCCAGAAGAATCCCTCTAGGAGCGATGAGCACCTAATAATGATCCCAAATATTGATCATCGTTCTTTGCATCTGGTGAGCTCTCCCACATACAAAGATATTATAGAATTACATTGCATGTATAAATTCAGTCTTTAAACAAACTCCAGGAGTTAGGAACCTTCAGTAACCGCCCCCCCATTTCACAGGAAAACTGAGGCAGAAGCTAACCTTGGATTGAGCCCATTGTGGGGACATGTGCTTATGTTCCAGTGGCATTCTGGTCCTGATAAGAATGATGCTTTCCAAGCCTGACCCCACTTTCTTTTTTTCTTCTGTTTCTTTCTTTCTTCCTTCCTTCCTTTCTTTCCTTCTTTCTTTATTTCTTTTTATTTTGTTGTTGTTGTTGTTGTTGTTGTTTGCTTGTTGTTTTTTAAGACAGGGTTTCTCTGTGTTGCTCTGCCTGTCCTGGAACTCTCTCTGTAGACCAGGCTGGCCTTGAACTCACAGAGATCCACTTGCCCCTGCCTCCTAAGTGCTGGGATTAAAGGCGTGTGCCACCACCATCTGGCTCTAACCTCACTTTCTGAATAGCAGGTTCCTTGGACACCCACTGGTATCTGCCAGAAGGGTGTTATGATTATGGCACATGGCTACAGAATTTGTTTGCTCCATGCAAACCTCATCTCATCATTTTCCAGCCCACACTCTGGCCTCTGTTTCATATACTCAGCCTTACAGAAGCTGGATATCAAATGGAGAAGTGGAGATCAGCAGTTCCAGATGTGAAATCCAGTCTAACCCTTGTCAAAGGAGTTGTTTCCAGGAGGACAAGGCCTCCAAGGAATGACCCATTGGTGTGTGCAGAAGCAAAGGTCTTTATCATCTCAGTGGAGTGGTTTTAACTGTAAAATTATATTTCTGGTATTACATTAGACAGGAACTGGGGTTTGATTTCTATTACAGCTTTACTCCACCAAACACATACTTAAGAAATAACTGTGAGGGCGATCATTCCCTCTTGACTAGAATTCATGAGTTTTCCTTTTGAATATGTGAATACAATAGTCTGATGAAGATGTTTACTCCAATTTTGACTTGCAATGACAACACATGGCAGTTAGTTATGCAGTAGGGCTTTTGGAAGACAGGGGATAATGATCTCTCAGATGGAGCTGCATGTGAGGGAAAGTGTCACTAAAGAGATCTCAGAGCATCCAGCACCCAAAGGCTCCTTCTGAAAACAATTCCTTGACAATGTGCTCCAAGAGAAACACGTCAACACAACACATGGACAGAGAAAGTCAAAACTCAACCAGTGCAGCATGAGGCCATGGGAGAGGTGAGGAGGCCATGGGTAGAGTCTAATGGCTTCACTAAGTTCAGGTCCAGGGGGCCTCTGGCCTGAATTCTTAGAACACAACCTTGAGGATTATGGGGCCTGTGTGGCGTCCATTCCACTCTCAAAATTAAAAGCTCTTTCCTGACCCAGCTTCTCTCTCACCACTCAGAGGGAAGTCCCACTGTGGCTGTGATTTCAGTTTGGGGTATTCCCTGCTGTCATCCATTAGAGACCAATCCGGAAGCAAGCAGGATGACATAAACAGTTTTATAGAACCACATGACATCACTGTGCTCTGAGCAGATTTTCTGCTTCCTTAAGCCCTAGAGACCACAGGTACTTAAGCAAAAAGCCCCCAAAGCTCATCAAGTTATCGGGTATTGCTGAGACACAGTACATGGGTGCTGGCTGGCTAAGTCCTTTCGCAGAGCCATGCTAGACCACCTCAGTGATGCAGTGCCCTGTGACTGTGTACTGTGCAGGGCATCGGACAGGGAAGCTGGAGCAGCACCAAGCACACAGGAGCCCATGTTTCCCATCCAGGGAGCTTCAGAGACTGTGTGCAGGACTCGGTAGGTCTGTGAAATGGGCCTGTGAGGTGCTTATGGGAGAGTGGTTCTGAGAGTATTTATTCCCTTCTTTGAATTCACCGTTTTTTCATGTCTCTCTATGATGGCTCAATATTCATTTACAATCTGAAAACATGACATTCTATACCTAACTCTATACAATTGTGTGTGCACTCTATATTTTTCTCAGTTTGGGGATTATGAGGATTTTCCCCATACCCTTCCAATAGCTAGGAAACTACACTTCATAAATATAGAGACGACTGATAATATCATGATTTTAGGATAATATGCTGGCCTCTTACCTCCTTGTACACTGGGTCATCCACCTCTGATGGTCTGTGATCTGTAAAAGACAAAAGCATGTTGTCCAGGTCCCTGAAAGATGTCCTTACAAGGTGTCCCTGTGCATGGCGAGATGACCTTGACCACATTCCTACCACAGAGTAACCTTATAAAGTGCAGAACAGAGGAAGGTTTTGCTAAGCAGGCTTAGACGCAGCATCATTCACAGGTACCTCCCCTAGCTTTCCAGATAGACCTGCATAGAATCTTCAGTGTTTGCCATAGCTCAAAGGACCCCAGTGCCTCATCATAGATAACAGTTATAAAAACAGACAAGTCTACCCAAGCTACTCCATATTAAAGATGGTGTGGGTTATTCCTCTGGCCAAAGGGATGCTGTTCTAGGTTGGGTTTTTTGGTTGTTTTGTTTTGTTTTGTTTCGTTTTTCTATTGCTGATAGAAAACAGCATGGCCAAAAGCAACCTGGGGAAGAAAGAGCTTCTTTCATCTTATAGTTTACAGTCTGTCATTGAGGAAGTCAGAACTTCTGGGCAGGAAGTGAAGGAAGCAGGATCACAGAGGAACACTGCTTACAGGATTGCTAGTCATGGCTCTCCTAGCTTACTTTTTTATACAACTCCAAACCCCCTGTCCAGGGGTGGCGCCATCCACAGGAGGCTGTGCTCCTCCACATCGATCATTAATCAAAATAATGCTCTTGAGTTTTGTTACAGGCCAGTCTGATGGAGGCATCTTCTCAACTGAGGTTCTCTCCTCCCAGATGGCTCCAGCTTGTATCAGATGCTGGAGTCTAACCAGAGCAGATGCCCAAGGCGGTGTAACTCAGAGCACATTCCTCAACTCCTAGGGGACTGCCTAGATTCTCCTATGCTTGGTCTCCCCTTTGACACTGGTGACTTGCCTCTGTTCCAGTCCACAGAGGAGAGGAGTGCACCTCACATCTGGTTTTCAATGGGATTTTATGTGCCGACCATGTTCAGAGCTCAGAGCCTCAGAGGCCTGCCTGCCTTGAGCAGCTGCTCCAGGTAAGAGCGGGGTGATGTTGGCTGCTGCTCCCAGTATCCTCAGAAGTAGATGCAGACAGTTGAATGAACCCTTTTCAGTTTATTGTTCAAATATTTGACAGTGCATACTGGCATGACCCAAACAAAGACATCCTCCCATCACTCCCAGGTTTTCCTAATTCTGAACCTCAGCACGCAGGAATCAAACCTCCTCCCTGAGAGCAATTTGCCATTCAACATAATTGCTCTGGTAAGCTTAGTCTGTTAAGAAAGCTTTTAGAGGTAAAAGTTCAAACAGATAAAAAATCTTTAACATAAATCTATCTCTCCAGCAGAAAGGATGCATTATGGCCTGGTGAGTAGGATTCTCCCCTCCCCATAGCTCCCTCCCCTGCCCGTGGCTCCCTCCCCTTCCTGTGGCCTCACCACCTCCCTATACTGCCTCCCCATGGCTTCCTCCCCTCTGCATGGCATAGTCTCACTCCTTCTCCAGACTCCCCATTCCCCCAGCCCCTCCCTGTGGCTTCTTCCCTTCCCTGTGGCCACCCAGCTGCAAAGGACCCAAGGAGCAGGAGGTCACCTTGAAGCACCGCTTCTGGGGTATCTGTCCGCTCTCTCAGCTGTCCCTCGGCCTCTCTCCCATGGCCATCTTGGCTTCCCTCGGAAGGATCGCCTTGTGTGGCTCCAGCAATTGAGTCTGCCATCTCCTCCAACTTCAGGGGGCCCAGGCGGTCCACTTCAGCTTGCTGCTGCAGATCCTTCAGGAGACGCCACAGGAGTGTGTCTAGGGGCACAGACAAGTCACAGCTGATCAGCTACATGGCTTAACAAGTAGCCTGGCTTTGGGAGGAACTTTTTGGTGTTTAGCTGGACATGGAGCTCACAGAGAAGGAAGGACTGACTGACTGACTGACTGCCTGCCCAGGGAAGGAGAGGAGAAGGCCTCACAATAACTACAGGTTCAGCTGAGGAAGAGTTAGCATCTCCTCAGCAATCCTTCAGGTTATCAGCAAATGTTGACAAGCTGTGTCTGTCTCTCCTAGAACAGAGAGAAGTTACAGGCTTGGGTTTACGCTCACTGTCCCGCTCCACCTATCCCACTCAGATGCTGCAGAAGAAGACAGTTGTCATATTTCCTGAGACTCATGGAGAAAAACTTCAGCCAAGCACTCTGACCAGCTTGACAATGTGTCTTGCATACGTACAGAACCTGGTGGCCCCTGTGCTGTGTGTAAAGTGAAGCAAGCTCAAAAAGCAGATTCCCCACACAGCCAGACAATCCAACACTTGCCGGGAAGGAGCACACACACAGAGACTCGGGTATTGTCACTGCCTGGGGCCTAGAACCTTCTTCTAGGCCAGGGCCCAGTGGAAGGAGGCATGGGTCACACACCACTGCAGGGGTCCTCCAGCCTCCACCTATGTTCTGCTCCCAGAGCCAGCCTCTAACCTTCACCCTGAGCAGGGACAGCTCTAGCCAACATCTGCGCAGGAAGGGCAGGGGATGGGGGTCACCAAATGTAAAGCAGGAGGATAGTTCTAGCTAACATCTGTGCAGGAAGGGCAGGGGATGGGGGTCACCAAATGTAAAGCAGGATAGTTCTAGCTAACGTCTGTGCAGGAGGGCAGGAGGGATACCAAATGTAAGACAGGAAGGTGATGTTTTTCAAAAGACCTTTTACACACTAGTTGTGTTTGAATATGAATGTAGTGGGTAGCCATTCCAACCTTGATCTGGAAGTTTCAACCCCCATTGAGGGTTCGGTAACTGTCACACCTACAAGGCAGGGCCAAGAGAGGACCCTGAAGACCCGAGCGAGATCCAGAGGTGCCGGCAGCTCTATTGGTTCCTGGACTCTGGGCGCTGGAGGTAGACCAAGCAGAGTTCTCCAGAGAACACTGCCGGACTGCGCCACACCTTTCCCAGACTCTGTAAACTATCCATTCACTTGTAAGTTACCCCTCAAAATAAACCTCCCTTTTAACTACGTGGAGTGGCCTTAATAATTTCACCAATATATGAATATTCACCACACCTCCATATTCCCCAGCACCCCCAATAGCCCTCTGACACTATGGGAAAGACAAGGCCCCTTGGTTATGAGACAGGAGTGGGTCTATGGACGGGGACCAGCTTACTTCAACACAGACCTAAACTTGGGTCCGCCTGCTCTATCTGCTTTGGGCTTCTTTATTCAACTAACAGTAGCGATGTAGCACTTTTACAATGAGAAACCCTACACAAACACTATCCCAGGCCTACCAGGTGCTTCTCTGTGGGTCTCTCTCTCTCTCTCTCTCTCTCTCTCTCTCTCTCTCTCTCTCTCATCTCTCTGTCTCTGTCTCTCTCCCTCCCTCCTCTGAAGCAAGACCCCATTGGTCTCAGGCCTACTCATTATAGAACTGCAGGTTGTCAGACATCCTCCATCACAGACAGATCTGCCCAGTTTTGCTTCTGAACAACTTCTAGACCTCAGTGTGAGGTTAAGTGCAGGAAAATTCCCCCAAGCTCAGATGTCTGGGGTCATAGGTGGTGACTGGAGTTGAAGGATATAGCATACTGAGGGGCTATGGCAGGCCCCCAGAAGTGTATGCACAAGTATACTGTGTATGACATGAAGTGATGATGTCATGTGAAAGGAGAACTGCCCAGGGCCAAGAAGGGACAGGATGTGTATCAGGGCATGCTGGGAGTCCCTGCTGCCATTATCAGAGATCTCATAGAGCCCCATCAGCAGGACACTAAAAACCCTCAAGGCCACATCTTCAAGGAAGGGACACCAAAAGACAGTATTCATGAAAGATCAATACCAAGACAGGATCAGGATAATACAGAAATTTAGCTGGTGCTGGGAAACCCTCTCGAGGGATCAGTTAACGTGGTTCCATTCCTGCATGCACAGAGCCCAGCACAGGGTAAAGTGGCTTGCACACAAGGGAGTTGAAACTTGACCAGGACCCCCAACAAGGAGAGAGTATGACTGAGGATACTCAGGCAGGACGACACAGGCAGGTATAAACTCAGCCGGGACACAGAAGGAACGAAAGACAGAAGAAAACCTATGAAAAGGCTTAACCACAGGCCAGAAGCAGGCAATCGGGGGCGAGTCTGAAAACAGCAAACACTGCACAATGGGAAGATTACAGTACACAGAACCTCCACAACCTGAGAGGCAGGGTTGGGCAGGCCACATCGTTGTTAAAGAAATGTCCAGAAGTAGCTAGGCTAACTGTAGATTGTCACCCCTCCCTCCACTCCTCCAAACCCAATCCCCCAGTCTCATTTCCAGCTCTGCAGCAGAACACCTGCTGCAGAGTCCCTCCATCCCAACCCCATCTCCAGTGGGTCACACTGGTTTCCCACTCATCGATTTGTCCCAGCCCCCAACTTCAAAAGACACTCTCTGGGAACCCTAAGGCCACTTTGACCAGAGAAACAAGTAGGCTAACTGCAGGTCTTCACCTCTCCCTGCATTCCTCCAAGTCCAGTCCCCAAGTCTCATCCCCAACTCTGTAGCAGACCCACTGCTGTGGCCTTTCTCGTTCTCTGCTCCCATTCCCAGGGAATTTCACAGATCCTGGTAGAACACTGCTTTTCTCCCTCTTGTGAACTCTTCAGCAACCCCCGGTCCACCTGATTCCTAAGTATCAGTTTCCAATACCCAGAAACACATTTTACCTGGAACCCCCAGTGGCCACCCCTATCAGGATCCCAGAAGAATTTCCTATCAGGCAACACAACCACTACACTCTCCTAAAAATCAAGAGTGCAACAGAAACCAAGGAACAAAATACCCACCCAACAAAGACAAGAACAGGTATAAGCACCTACAATTACAATCTTCTTGGTTGCAGATGCCTAGACACCAGCATAAAAACACAATCAATAACAGCAAGAACAATATGTCTCCAGTAGAGCCCAGCAACCCTACCACAACATGTCCTGAGTGTTCCAACATAGCTGAAACACAAGAAAAAGACCTTAAAACAGCCTTGATGAATATGGTAGAGGTCTATAAAGGGGAAATTAATAAATCCCTCAAGGAAATCTATGAAAACACAAACAAACACTAGAAGGAAATGAATAAAACAATTCAAGACCTGAAAGTAGAAATATAATCAATAAAGAAAACCCAAACTGAAGGAAATATTGAAATGAGAACTTTAGGAATTTGACCAGGAACCTCAGAGGCAAGCCTCATCAACAGAACACAAGGGATGGAAAACAGAATCTCAAGTATTGAAAACTCAATAGAAGAAATGGATATCTCAAAGAAAATGTTAAATCTGAAAAATTTCTGACACAAAACATCCGTGAAATATGGAACACTATGAAAAGATGAAATATAAGAATAATAGGAATAGAAGAAAGAAAAGAAACCCAGGTCAAGGGAACAGAAAATATTTTCAACAAAACCATAGAAGAAAATTCCCTAACCTAAAGCCGAAGAGATGTGCTGCAGACTCTAAGAGACTACAGATGCCAGCCTGGACCACTGTAAAGTTTTACCTAGTAAAACTTTCAACACAATAGATGTAGAAAATAAGATATTCCATGATTAAAAAAAAACAAATTTAAGCAATATCTGTCTACAAATCCAGCTTTATGGAAGGTGCTAGAAGGAAAGCTCCAACCTAAAAGGTTGACCACACCCAAGAAAACACAGGAAATGAAGGCTGTTCTAAGAGGTAAGTGTATAGAACTAAGTGCCTACCCAAAACAGCTGAAGAGCTCTCATACTAGTAACTTCACAGCACACTTGAAGGCTCTACAGCAAACAAAAGAAATCACACCCAAAGGAAGGAGATGGCAAGAGAGAATTAACTCAGGCCTAACATCAGAATGAAATGAAACAGAAACAGCAAATACAAAGAATCAATGAAACAAAGAATTGGTTCTTTGAGAAAATCAGTAAGATTGACAAGCCCTTATCCAAATGAAATAAAAGGAGAGAGAAGAACTGAATTAACAAAGTTAGAAATGAAAGTGGGACATAACAGACACCAAGGAAGTTCAAAAATCACAAGGACATACTGAAACTAGCTCCACTCGGCCAAATTAGAAAAGCTAAAAGAAATAGATAATTTACTTGATACACACCACTTACCAAAGTTAAATCAAGATCAGATAAACAATTTAAACAGACCTATAACCCCTGGTGAAATAGAAGCAGTCATTTAAAGTCTCCTAACCAGAAAAGGCCCAAGGCCAGATGGTTTTAATGTAGAATTCTATGAGACTTTCAAAGAAGAGTTAACCCTAATACTCCTCAAATTATTCCACAAAATAGAATCCGAAGGAACATTGCCCAATTTGCTTTATAAGGCCACAGTTGCCCTAATCAGCAAACCACATAAAGATCCACCAATGAAAGAGAATTACAGACCAACTTTTGTGAACATAGATGCAAAAATATTCAATAAAGCATTCACAAACCAAATCCAAGAACATATCAAGAAGATCATCTACCATTATTAAGTAGGCTTCATCCCAGAAATGCCAGGTTCAACATAAGTAAATCGATAAAAGTAACCCACCACATAAACAAACTGTAAGACAAAAAACACATGATCACTTCATTAGATACAGAAAAGGCCTGTGACAAAATACAATACCCCTTCATGATAAAAGTCCTGGATAGATTAGGAACACAAGGGACATACCTCAACATAATAAAGGCAATTTACAACAAGCTCATAGCCAATGTCAACTCAAAGCAATTCCACTAAAATCAGGAACGAGACAAGGTTGTCCTCTCTCTCCTTACTATTCAATATAGTACTTAAGACAGAGCAATAAGACAACTATAAGAGATCAGGGGGATATAAATAGCAAGTATCTTTATTTGCAGATGATATGACAATGAGCCTAAAAACTTCACCAGGAAACCCTTACAACTGAAAAACAACTTCTGCAAAGTTGCTGAATATAAAATTAACTCACAAAAATCAGTATCCCTCCTATACACAAATGACAAATGGACTGAGAAAGAAATCAGGGAAACAACACCCTTCACAATAGCCTCAAATATTATAAGATATCTTGGGGTAACTCTAACCAAGCAAGTGAAAGACTTGTATGATTAAAAACTTTAAGACGCTGGGCGGTGGTGGTGCATGCCTTTAATCCCAGCACTCGGGAGGCAGAGCCAGGCGGATCTCTTTGAGTTCGAGGCCAGCCTGGGCTACCAAGTGAGTCCCAGGAAAGGGGCAAAGCTACACAGAGAAACCCTGTCTCGAAAAACCAAAAAAAAAAAAAAAAAAAACTTTAAGACATTGAAAAAAGAAATTAAAGAATATATCAGAAGATGGAAAGACCTCTCATGCTCGTAGATTGATAGGATTAATATAGTAAAAATGGTCATCCTACCAAAAGCAATCTACAGATTCAATGCAATCCCCTCAAAATTCCAGCACAATTCTTCACAGATTTTGAAAGGGCAATTTTCATATGGAAACATAAAAACTCAGGGTAGCTAAAACAATCCTGAATAATAAATGAAGTTCAGGAGGTCTCATCACCCTCGATTGCAATACTACAAAGCTGTAGTAATAAAACCAGCAAAGTACTGGCACAAAACCAGAAACGCTGTCAATGGAATTCAACTGAAGACCCAAATACAAATCCAAACACCTATGGACACCTGTTTTATTTTGTTTTGTTTTTAAAATAATGCCAGAAACACATACTGGAAAAATACAGCCTCTTCAACAAATGGTGCTGGTCAAACTGGATGGCTGCATGTAGAATAATGTAAGTAGATCTATATTTCTCACCCTAAACAAAACTTAACTCCAAATGGAGTAAAGATCTCAACCTAAAACCAGATACATTGAACCTAATAGAAGAGAAAGTGAGCAATAGCCTTGAACTCATTGGCATGGGAAAAGACTTTCTGAACATAACGCCATCAACACAGATGCTAAGATCAACAATTAATAAATGGGACCTGAAGAAACTGAGAAGTTTCTGCATAGCAAACGATCCATCATCCATACAAAGTGACAGCCTACAGAATGAGAAATTATTTTTACCAACTACACATCTGAGAGCTAGCATACTATATATGCATATATATAACATTCTATATATGTATATACATATAAAGAGAGCTCAAGAAACTAGATATCAATAAAACAAAAGACAATTTTAAGTGGGGCATAGATATAATCAGAGATTTCTCAAAAGAAGAATCTCAAATGGCTGAGAAGCACTTAAAGAAATGTTCAACATCCTTAACCATTGGGGAAATGCCAATCAAATCTACTTTGAGATTTCATCTTGCACCTGCCATAATGGCTAAGATCAATAAAACAAGTGTCAACTCATGCTGTTGAAGATGTGGAGTAAGGAGGACACTCATTCATTGGTAGTCGGAATTCAAACTTATACAGCCACTGTGGAAACCAGTGTGGTAGTTCTTTGGAGATGAGTGAGGTGGTATTGTGTTCCCCGAAATATTGTGCACCCTAATAAACTTATCTGGGGTCAGAGACAGAACAGCTACAATATTAAACGTAGAGGATAGGCAGTGGTAGCACACGCCTTTAATCCTAGCATTCCAGAGGCAGAAATCCATATGTTCAAGGATACAGCCAAGCATGGTGACTCATGCCTTTAACCCCAGAAAGTGAGCCTTTAATCCCAGGGAGTGAGGCAGAAAGCAGAAAGATATATAAGGCGTGAGGACCAGAAACTAGAAGCATTTGACTGGTTAAGCATTTGGCTGGTTAAGCATTTGGCTGGTTAAGCATTTGGCTGGTTAAGCTTTTAGGCCTTTAGCAACACAGTTAAGCTGAGATTCATTCTGGATGAGGACACAGAGGCTTCCAGTCTGAGGAAACAAGATGAGCTGAGGATCTGGCAAGGTGAGGTAGCTGTGGCTTGTTCTGGCTCTCTGATTTTCCAGTGTTCACCCCAATAACTGGCCTCAGGTTTGATTTTATTAATAAGACCTTTTAAGATTCCTGCTACAGATGAGACTCAGTCTACCTGAAAATCCAGCTATACCACTCTTGGGCATATACCTCCCCCCAAAAATACTTCATCCTACCACAGAGACATTTGATCAACCATGTTCATTGCTGCTCTATTCAAAAAGCCAGAAATTGAAAACCACCTAAATTTCCCTCAACAAAAGAATGGCTAAAGAAAACATGGTTCATCCACACAATGGGATATTACTCAGCCATTAAAAAAATGAAACCATGAAATGTGCAGGTAAATGGATGGAACTAAAAAAAAAAATCATCCCAAGTGAGGTATCTCTGAAGCAGAAAGACAAATTTGATATGTATTTACTTATATGTAGATATTAGCTATTAAGTCAATGATAACCAAGCTACAATCTATAGAACCAAAGAGGGTTGGGATAGAGTAAAGGGCTAGTAGAGACAGATATATCTCATTAGGAAAGGGAAACAGAATATATAGTTATGGATAGATGGAGGAGGCTGAAATGGGAGGGTCAAGAGGGGGCACAGTGGGAGATAATATGGGAAGAGATATCTAAAATTAAGGGCCATTTGAGGGATAGTATGGAAACCTAATACAGTGGAAACTTCCTAAAGTACTTACATATGTGAATGCAATCTAAATGGAACTTCCAAATTATGGAGAGAGAGAGAGAGAGAGAGAGAGACCCAACTAGCCATCTCTTGTCACCAAATGAAGCTTCTAATGCTGGGATTTGGTTACATCTAATTGAGTTGTTAGCTAAAGGGGACCCACGGGAATCCACAAACAACATAGGCTGTTACCAAGACTATATATTTCTCTCCACAAACTGACAAGGCCTCACTGCTGAAGAAAACACCTATGTGACTCATTGGACATGGAGAAGTTGAGCTGGTGCCTACATGGAGCCTTCATTCCTATGTTCTAGCGTCTTTGGTACAGTGAGCTACTCTGCACGCAACCAAAAGAGAAACAGAAACACCAAACTAGCCGCAAACCCTTTCATCTACAATGGTTTCCTGTTTGCAAGACATGCTAGTGCAATGGTGGCACAGAGCCTGTGGGAGTCACCAACCACTGCCTGATGTGACTTAAGGCCCGCTCTGTGAGGTGGAACCCACACCTGACACTGCTTGAGTGATCAAGAACCAGAGACTATACAGCTCAAGGAACTAGGTTGAAACCAAATTCTACTGTTCTAAAAAAAACAGTAGCAGAAAATGACTCCTAATGATATTCTGCTATACTCCTACATCAGCACCTTGCTCTGTCATCATCAGAGCAGCTTCCTCCTGCAGCAGCTGGGCACAAATACAGAGACCCACAGCCAGATATTCAGAAAGTGAGAGATCTTGAACACTCAGTCCTAAACCCTTTCCCTCAGAGCTCAGGGAAGAGGAGGAAGAAAGAGTGGAAGAGCCAGAGGGGGTGGAGGACCCCAGGAGAACAAGGCCCTCTGAACCAGCAGGATCAAAGCTCTCCTGAACCTCAGACACTGAGCAGAAGCACAGGGCCTGTGCAGGTCTGCACCAGGTCTTCTGCCTACACATTATATCTTCCAGTTTAGTGTTTTCATGGGGCTCCTGAGTGTGAATGAGTGGATCTCTGATTCTTGTGCCTTCTCCTGAGCTCTTTTCCTCCTGTTTTTCTTGTCCAACTCCAATGTGTTAGTTTTTGTATTCTTTTTATATTATATTAATTATATTATAATCCCTTATAAACCTGTTTTTTTCTAATGAGAGATAGAAAGGAAGTGGATTCTGATGGGAGGAGAGGTAGAGAAGAACTAGAAAGAGAAAGGGGAAACTGCACTGAGGATATATTATGTGAGGGGGGAAAATCTATTTTCAATAAAAGGAAAAAAGAAAAAAGAATGTGGCCTCAGGCATCAGTGTGATTTTCTATTTGGTATTATACATATGAATGGCATCTCTAATCAAGAACTTTCAACCCAGAAGTCTGTAGCCAGGGGACATACCCTCCAGACATAAAACTGATCGACAATTTTATATTGTGCTTACAGAATAGCAACTGGTTAGCCCTGCAGACCTACACATTGAAAAACGGTGACAGGAAAGTAGACACAGTGCATGGACAGATGCTGGGAAGGGAGACAGACAGCCTGCCTTTCTTTCTTCTCTGAGAGACATTTGTCTGCTCTGGAGGAGTCATTTCCCCATGCCCCTATAGTTTGTAAAACACACACTGCTGTGCAGACGCTCCCACGGCAACAGGGTTTTCTGTTTCTTGTGTGGTATCTGACGACGACTCCAATGAGGAAGTGCTCCACAAAGGCATCTTTGTCTCAAGAGAGATGGCTTCAAGGATGTAACAGCCCCAAGCTATCTGAGGAAACTTATTCACAGTATAGTAGGGGGAAAAACCTCCTGTAATAATAATTAATGATTAAAAAAAAATCAGTAAAAATAGGCAAAGTGGAGGCTGGGTATACGATCAGTGGGTAAGGTGCTTGTTATGTGAGCAGAAGGACCCAGGTTCAGAGCCCCTACACATATGTAAAAGGCAAATGTGGCAGCGTGTGCCTGTTATCCCACTGCTGAAGGAGGCAGAAACACAAAATGCTCAGAGTTCATTGGTCAGCTGGTTGAACCAATGAGTGAGAACCAGAGGCCCTGACTCAAAACAAATAAGATGGAAAATAATGAAGGATGAGACTCAGCATTGACTGCTGACTTTCACACACACACACACACACACACACACACACACACACACACACACACACGCATGCATGCACACACACACTTGCAGATATATCCACAACCACACTCTCACATATACATACACCATCTGCACACACAAAAAAATGGGCAAAGAAAACAGAACAGGGAATTTACAAAAGAAGCTATATAAATAGCCAAAAACCTTATGAAAAGATGTTTAGTCCTTAGTCACCACGACCAGGCATGCAATGCCACAGAGACATGTGTCCTATCACAGCTGATGGGGTCAGAGAAGATGGCACATATTTTGGAGGTACATGAAAAAACAGAAGGCTGTCCATGCGGTTGGAGAGGAGTGAATTCCACAGTTCTTGGGGAAGGTTCAGCAATCGTTCGCAAAGGTGAATACATGTGCTCTTCATCAGAGGTGCCACACTCTCAGAGGGCAAAGAAATGGCAGCCAGACTATGTGTCCACTCAGAGCCAGCGAGAAACAAGGGTGAGCAGGATTGCCATGACCCCACAGGCCACCTTGAGTGGAGAGGAACAGTCACTGGTGACCTCATAGGACCTCACTTCAGAACAGCAATTCTCAGCAGGGCACATGGGGAATGTGCAGACAGGGGATGCTCTGTGTGGTGTTGGGGGTCATCACCTAAGCACACACCACAAAACTCATTCCTGGGCACACTTCTGTCCATGCATCTCATTATATGCAAATTCCATCTCAACAACAACAGAATAAGTCTGATGGAAAACCCAGCTTTCTTTTGTTTACTTTGTGAGTGTTCAGTTCTAACATCACTCTATCCAGAAGTGTGTCCGACAGTTCAGCTCTGTGTCTCCACCTTCCTGAGGCACACTGCCAGTGCTGCCAGTCACAGAGATCACCCAGGTGCACGCTGGGTCTCACACTAATCCTTAACCTTAGTGGAGTAAAAACATCTGATTGCTACAAATAGGGGTACAAGCTTTGTCTATTTTCCAGACTTCTCTCTTTAGAGCTAAAATTACATGCTTCAAGTATACTGCTCATCTCCTCCTCCTGTCAATAGGCAGGAGTGAGCTCCGGACACAAAGCAGTGCAGTTACATGTGGGCAAGCCTGTCAACACATAGCACACAGAAACTGCATAGTTTCCAGAAACCTTCACACCTACTCCACACTCACAAAGCAGAGCAATGTGCACCATGCCCAGGACCAGAGGGGCCTGGGACATGACGCCAGAGATCCATAGCTAAGTGCAATCTATTCTGAGGGCTCTGACTCTGGATCTGCATGGATAGAGCAGAATGACATGTCCAGTTAGCACTAGTCTGACCACTGAGAGGACAGGAAGTAGTGCTCTGGACTTCCAAAGATGGGCATTTAGAGCCTTGAGGTGAGTGCCAGTGGCAAAGGGATGCTAGCTTTTCCCTAGCTGCAGCTCCACCCCCGTTGGTGAGCTCTCACTACACTCTCAGTTGCACTGCCACATAGCAGGTGCCTTTTCTGGTCTCTGAGGACATCTCTCTAAGCTTCTCCAAGAGGGAAGCAGGTGGGATCAGTCAGGAGTGAGAAGATGCCATTGTGACTTAAAGTCAGGCTCCACCCGAGTAAGGAAGCAGGCAGATGCACGGTGTTTCACATACAGAGTGCCTCTCTCCCACTTCCTTCCATGGTCATAAGGCCAGCCTCACTCACCATGGCACATACACACTCTCTTCATCATGAGAAGGAAAAGAATCACAGTGTGGTCTATGACATTGTCGATACTGAGCTCAACTTTACAGGGGCCTTGGGACAAGAAGATCACCCAGCTCTAGAAACTGGCATGTACTCAACCTGAGAGACTTAGTGCTGTGGAACTGGGTCATCAAGAGGAAGAGTTGACTACTTCAGGAGAAAGGAGAAGGACTATCATGTCCCAAAAATGACTCCACAGGGCTGAGAGAGATGGGACTCAGGCAGACTTGGGAGTTCCACATGGTAGATAGCCTGAGTCTTGGCTCAGAAATCAGGGAGTGTTGATCTCATTGTGACTATTCCTTCATTGGACAATGAAGGCCAATAAAGTATATATTGCCATCCAGTGAAGTCATATCCTAAGGCTTTAGTACATCACAACTACTGCCTCAATAATGAGCTAATGATATGGATTGGATGTGCCCATCATTGCCCATCTTTCTTCCCCCCTCCAGTCCATGATAAGCATGTGGATCTCTGTAATAAATTCCAACCACAGATCACTCACTGCAACCCTTGAGCAGACAATGCAGAACACAGTCAAGAACCCTTAGATGTTCAGCCATACAGGCCAACCACAGCCTCTCAATACGCCCATTACACAGTATAATATTACACATGGGATTTGAGGAGATGGTTCAATGGTTAAAAACACTTGCTGCTCTTGCAGAGGACCCTAATTCAGTTACCAGTATCCACACTGTGGTTCACTACCATACTAGCTCCAGTTCCATGGGATCCGACACCTTTTTCTGGCCTCCAGACCTGTACATGGTTTCATACATACATACAGGCAAGAACTCATACATATAAAATAAATCTTAAAAATTTTAAATGATTATGATTTTCAATACTACTCTCCTTGTCAAAGTATAAGCTTAAATTTTAAAATAAAATGTAAATTTCAGCCATTAAAGCCAGGTCCCAAGTTCCACTCATCTACTCATTTACTCAACTATCCATCCATTTATTCATACACATACACACACACATCCACCCATCCATGCATCCTTCTGCACATCCTTCCCTCACTAATCTCTCCACCTACCTATCAACCAATAAATCTACTTATCTATCCATCCACCCATCCATCCCTATGTATGCATTCATTGTCTACCCACTTATCACTCATGTATCCTTTTGCCTACATATTTCCCATCCACCCATTCCATCCATCCAGTTTATCAACTTATATTGGGCAACCATTATGTTCAGAGCCCAGAAGAAAACATTATTACAAGCAAGAAAATATTGAAAATTAAGGGCATAATTTTCTGGAAGGCTACAAAATTGTTCACATACACACATACATACCACACACCATATACATATAACATATATATGCACATATAAATGCATACACACCACACATATAGAACACACCCCCAAATATTTTGAATCTAGAAGGACTTAGACAGTAGACACCAGAAGCAAACTTTAATTTATGGGTCAGGCCAACCATTAGGCTACTGTAAGAGCCAGGTGTGGTGATCCCAACACTTTGGAGGCTGATGCAAGAGGATCTAGCATTAGGGGTCAGTTGGACTATACAACAAATCCGTTTTTTCATAATAAAACAAGCACCATGAGAGGACTGAGTGACATTTCCCACCACTATGTTTTCTCTTAAAATAGACAAGTATTCAGGCTAACTTGTCACCCAACCTGTCACTTATTCCAGTGTTTATGAAGCAACTTTCTTTCCTGAATTTCAACTAAATAGCCTCCAAACTTTTGCAAAATAATCTATTTGTAAACCACTGCATGCATTTTACCCTGCAAGCTGTCAGGCTGACATAAACAGATATGACAAACATCCCCCAAACTTACTATAAACCTTGAAAATATGCAAAGTCTAAAACTCTACCTTTTTGAAAAGATTTAAAAACTGTATTACTTATTTTTATTATTGAACAAAGGTAGCCCAGTTAATTTACTGATTTTATAAAAGATAAAATCCAAATTACATCTTTGGGGTGGGGAGATTACTATTTGACTTTGGAGCTGGAGTTATTAAAGCAAAAGTATAAATTGGGTATTTAATAGAAAACTAATAAAATATGAAAATGAGATAGAATAAAAAATAATCTGTGGGTTCCCCCATCATGACCTTGACCCCCCGGCTCATACAATCCCTCTCCCTTTCTTCAACAGGACTGCCAGAGCTCATCCCAGTGCTTGGCTGTGGATCTCTGCATCTGCTTCCATCTGCTACTGGATAAAGGCTCTCTGATGACAACTGTGGTAGTCACCAATCTGATTACAGGAGAAGGCCAGTTCAGGCACATTCTCCACTATTGTTAGGAGTCTGAGCTGGGGTCAACCTTGTGGAGTCCTCAGAGTCTCCCTGGCACCAAGTTTCTTCCTAACCCCCAAATGCCCCCCATCAAGATACCTCTTTCATTACTCTCTCTCTCCATCCTGCCCCCAACCTGCCTAACCCAACCCCTCATGTTCCTGTCCCCTCCCCCATCTCGCCCCCCAGTTTACCCAGTAGATCTCTTCTATTTCCTGTTCCCAGGGAAATTCATGCATCCCTCTTTGAGCCCTCCTTGTTACCTAGCCTCTCTGGGTCTATGAACTGTAGCCTGGTTATCCTTTACAGCTAATAACCACTTATTGAGTATATACCATGTTTGTTTTTCTGGGTCTGGGTTACCTCACTCAGGATGATTGTTTATTCTACCCATCCATTTTCAGGCAAATTTCATGATGTCATTGTTTTGTTTTGTTTTTTGTTTTTTATTGTTTTCTTTGTTTTTTGTTTTTTTTGTTTTTAACTGCTGAGTAGTACTCCATTGTGTGTATTTGCCACGTTTTCTTTATCCATTCATTGGTTGAGGGGCATCTAGGTTGTTTCCAGGTTCTGGCTATTATGAATAATGCTGTTATGAACATAAGTGAGCAAGAGACAGCTGACCTGGGCTCCTGGGAGCTCATAGACTCTGGCCCCACAGATAGGGAGCCTGCATGGGACTGACCTAAGCCCTTTGCATGTGGGTGACAGTTGTGTAGCTTGGTCTGTTTGTGGGGCTCCTAGCAGTGGGATCAGGTCCTGTCCCTGGCGCTTTAGCTGGCTTTTTAGAACCTGTTCCCCATGCTGGGTTGCCTAGCCCAGCCTTGATGCAGGGGGAGGAGCTTGGTCCTGCCTTAACTTGATGTGTCATGCTTCATTGATTCCCATGGGAGGCCTGCCTGGAGATGGAGGAAGAGTGGATTGAGGGGTGGAAAGATGGGGGGCAGGCGGGAGGAGAGGAGGGAGGGGAAACTGCGGTTAGATGTAAAATAAATGAAAAGATTTAATTAATAAAAATTTTTAAAAAGAATAAAGAGTAATCAAAACAGTTTCTGGATGTGTGTTAAACCTCACTATAAGTACATGAAATGTAATTGTCTGTGTCCTTGGAACACAGTATAAAGACGAGCCAATGCAATTCTTAAATCAAGAGGCTGAGTGTTGGGAAGCTGCCACTCTCTGTAGGCATGGACACCAGGAGGGGGCCAGATATGTGAGTGAGACCGAGCAATGCTCTGAGTGCACTTTCCATGGTAGGAAAGTGCATTTGTAGATGAATGACAGCTTTTTCCAAGTGTTGAATAAGCCCCATGGCTCTAGTGAGCACCGAGAGCCAAACAAGACAATCTGCAGGAGTGCTCCCTCCCCAGAGCCTCCACAAGCACGGGGCAGGTGTCCATTCTCTATCCTCAACCTGCACAGCCTCTCCCAGGAGCACCAAAAATTTTTATCTTGACTTGTTGGCTGATGCTATCTCATCATCAAGTCAGCTGTGACGCTCAGTCCTAGACCCCTGCAGTGACCTTTCCTGCTGCCTGTCCCTAGTCCAAAAGTTCCATAGCATCAGCGCAACCAATATCAGGGCTCACAGTCACTCTGCTGCTCTGGACAGGCATTCTCCCTTTCCGATGCAAGCTCCCCTCCAGTTCTACACTGTGTTGTAAGCATTGGAGGAACTGTTGGGATGGAATGGAAGAGGAGGGCAGGTATCACCATGGTGTTGTCAGACCCTGCTTTGTAGCATGCTGACTACAATGCAATGGAGCATTGAAGTGTCCTCCAGGATACCCTGCCGGCTCTCTCATGATGATGTTTCTCTCAGATCACCTTCTCTGTGTAAGGCCAAGATCTCCTCATGCCCCCACATGTCCCATATCTTTTTTACACTTACAAGTTCTCTTGAGCTCTGCCTTGGGGATCTACCCAAGTCTCTGAAAGCTGACTGACGAGGAGTTCAGGAGGTAAGTTTCCCATATTTCTTATACATACTTCTATCGTGTGTTTTCTATGTACTGGATACTTTCCAGAACCAGAGAGATACCAGTAAACCCTGCCTACCATTCAAGGAACGTTTCTTTATCAACATCAGAAAATGGAAAATAAACTATTGGAAACATGACCTACATATTGTCTACAGTGGTAGGAAGAGGCGAGGGGAGGCACCTCAGTGAAGGGCTTTGTTTTATAAAGGATCACTGGAGAACACTCAAGGAGAAGTGAAGCTTAACTATAGAGTCAAAGGAGGAACAGCATGGCCCCACTGCATCCTGGGAGAAAGGCTCTCTAGGCAGAAGTAACAAGGGCAAAGCCACTGGAGTAGAAAATGCCCGGCTTGTTGGGCCAAGCAAAGAAGAGTTCAGTGTGGCTAAAAGGTAGCAAGCAACGGGAAGAGTTACCAGCACATGGAGGGAGAGATGAAGTGGGAGGCTGCAGACTTTACAGGGTCATATACACCACAAGAAGGTTCAGGATTGAAAAGCTCATCTGAGTCACTTCTTGAAAGAACCATCCTGCAGCATGGAAACAAGGTCAAGGCAGGGAGGTCAAAGGAAGGTCACACACAACCTCCAGGTCAGTGGTAGGGCAGGTGGAGCAGCACTGGAGAGGAGAAGAAAGGCAACTAAAGTCTGTTGAAGGCAAGCAGGGCATCTTCTGCCAGACTGGATGTGACATGGGGCAGAAAGAGGGGAACCCAAACAGTTGGTGGCCAAGCAGTGGGACTGTGGAAGGATCAGCACTGGGGCCTGAAGGTAGGACTGGGAACTCATGCCCATGTCCCTCCATGACACACTGTCTTGCACTAGTCCTGTTAGAAATAATGTCAGGTACTCCGACGGCTTACAAGCAAGCTAGCCATGCAGAAATCCCAAAGGTTCACAGCCAGTGGGGTTGATTCTTCCAGACAAGCATCACCACGTGGAGAAGCAAGATGTTTGAGAATCACCAGACCCAGGTCAAGTCCAGCCCTGTCACACATGCCCCTGGGATCTGGGATACCTATCCAACCTCCTGTAGCCTCTCAAGGGTTCTCACCTGAGTGAAGCTTTGAGGAAATGGAATGCAAGGAAGCAGGAAGGTCATCTTTCTGGTGGCCAGCGCTCAGCATGGTCATCCAGAAGGACACTGTCCTCACCTTCTGCTCTGACATGCAGCAGTTCAGAAACATACTCTCCCATGGTCCCCATCCAGTTCTTTCTTGTCTCTTCATACAGAGAGGAAATATGGCAGTACGGACCATGCACACCGCCCTTCAAGACTCTGTACTCCTGAAGATGAAGGTCAGATAAAAGGAGACATGACCAACAGCCATGTCCACAGCTGTGGTGGGGCCCTGAAATGGACACTTCCATCTTCCTGATGAAATAAAGTGTACCTTCTACAATCACTATGTCTCATCTAAGAAAGAATCTCCTCAGATGTCCATATAGTGAATGATCACTTTAAGAACACTTGGAAGACACCATGAAAAGTTCTAGGTTGCTGGCTAGCAAATAGGGATTCAGCAGCACATAATGGAAGTCATCTCCACATAACTGGCTACAAACCATACATTGAGCATCTTATGTCTACACTAAAAATCACAAAGGCATCACTGCCACCCCCTTAAGGATGGACTGCAATGAAAAAATGATTCTCTGAAAGTCCAGCTGCCCTGCTGGAAGACGGGGTACAGCTCAGCCCAGTCAAATGCCATCAAAGCAGACCATCTTTTGTTCTGTCCATTGCACCACAGATCTCTGAGCTCTGGCTTGCTCATAATGACATTTTAAGTAGCTTTCAATGCTCCATGTGGGCTCTAGCAGGGCAATTACATGAAATGTCAGAACATCAAATATGTAGTCCTGAAATAGGAGATCACCTCACAGTGACTCTGCACGCACAGCTGTGCGGGCTGACCTGCTGAAATTATATGTCTTTGCAGGGTTGCCCAAACAAAATGTTACATGCTTTACTGAGTGAGTGATAGCAAGCAGACAGCTTCACTGCAAAATTGCCTCAGTGAGAGAGAAGTGAATCACACATAATAGCTTTTGCTCCTTAGTATGTCGGAAGGAGATTTTAGTCACATCAATATTTATCTTGCTTTCTATAGTCCCCATCATCTCACCACTTTTGCCAGTCCTCACCACCTATCATCATCCTCGCCGTCTCCATCATCATCCTCGCCGTCATCACCATCATCTTCACCATCAGCCTCAGTCTCCCCACCCCACATTCACCATCCTCACCCATCATCGTCCTTACCACCTTCAATACCATCCTTACCATCACAATCACTCTCGCCATGACCACCGCCTTTACCATGATCACTACCACTCCGTCATTACCATCACCGTGACCACCACCACTGACCTTGCTTCCTTCCTAGCCACCTTCACCGTCATCATGACCACCGTCCTTACAATTGTCATCACCAACACCACCGTCACCCTCCTTGCTACCCCATCATCACCACCATCATCATCACCTTTAACACCCTCATCATCATCCTGTGCCCTTTCGTTTAGAGGGCATGCAGTCTGTTTGATTGCTGAAGCCCATTTCATTGTTGCTTGATTTCAACAAATTCAGGAAAATTCACTTATTATTTTATTCTACCTTCATTTGGGTTTCTACCAAGAGACATGAACATCTACATCAGTGTCTTGTCTATATTTACTGAAAACAATCCAACAATGTAAAAATGGGCTCACTACAATTTGAGAGGTGTATCATAGTTAAGTGTCATTTAGCTCTCAAAGGTGTCTGAAAAAATCAGTCTGGGACAGGCACTCATTGCGTTGTCTGGTGTGTTTCATAGGACTCAAGCAGTCCACCTTTTCATTTCATGTGGGCATGTAGAAAAGCATTATATATGTGGCCTTGGTAAGGAATGGGAGAAGAGAAGCCAAACTGCTTTGGACAAGTGCATGCCTGTGTGTACATGTGCATACTTGTGTGTGCATGTGCATGCCTGTGTGCACATGTGCATGCCTGTGTGTACAAGTGCATGGCTGTGTGCACATGTGCATGCCTGTGTGTACATGTGCATGCCTGTGTGTGCATGTGTATGCCTGTGTGTACATGTGCATGCCTGTGTGCACACTGCATGCCTGTGTGCACACTGCATGCCTGTGTGTACATGTGCATGCCTGTGTGTACATGTGCATGCCTGTGTGTACAAGTGCATGCCTGTGTGTACAAGTGCATGGCTGTGTGCACATGTGCATGCCTGTGTGTACATGTGCATGCCTGTGTGTGCATGTGTATGCCTGTGTGTACAAGTGCATGGCTGTGTGCACATGTGCATGCCTGTGTGTACATGTGCATGCCTGTGTGTACATGTGCATGCCTGTGTGCACACTGCATGCCTGTGTGCACATGTGCATGCCTGTGCGTGCATGTGCATGCCTGTGTGCACACTGCATGGCTGTGTGCGCATGTGCATGCCTGTGTACATTCCTGGAGGCCAGAGGAGGACCTCAGGTGACTTGCTCTGTCACTTTTAATTTTATTGTCTTGAGACAAAGTTTCTCACTGAACCTGGAGCTAGGCCATTTAGCCCCAGCCATTTTCCTGTCTCTGTCCCCACAGTGCTGAGTGTACAGGCACACTCCTGGCCATACACAGCTTTTCACAGGGGTTCTGGTATTTGAATTCAGGTGCCCATGCCTGTGCAATAAGAACTCTTACACAATGAGCCATCTGGCTAGCCCTTTGGTTTAAAAAATGTATCACAACAACAGAAATGGACACAGAACTTTCTACCACTTTAAATTTTTGTTCAGAGACCCGGGGAGAGATAGTCCAAGTGTTAAGAGTAAAGAGACAAGACAGGCAGACAGCCGCTACCTGATGACAGAACTCAGGGAGGAGCCTTGTGAGTCCTGCAAAGCATTGCCCGACCCCCGTGTCCTGGGTGAAATAGAATGATTCTTGTGTATCTGTTATGCAAGACCTCTATACTTGTTGTTTTTATATTTGGTTAGGAATACAACCAAAACCAAGCCTCATCCCCATGGTGAATGTAATCTGTTTCTGGCACTGGAGGTTTCACATGGTGATATAAAATGTCTAACTGGGGCATTGTCTCCCCCACTATATGGTAACTATATATACATATTTAAGAGGAATGCAAACCGTGATTTCAATGACCAAAGCCCAGGACCTGTTAGCCCAAACAAAAATCTTAATAGTGTTTAGTTGGTATTTAGCCAGCTGGTTCTCGACAAATCCAGACATTTGGTTGGGTACCACCATTAAGCCCTGAAGGTTTTTTGCTCTCCTGGAAAATGAACTTGATGATAACACAGCTTTTGAAGGCTGAGTGAGCAACAATTGGGATAATTTGCAGATGAGTCCATTCATTCATTCACTGAGCAAACAACGCAGCTGTCCAAGATAGCCCTGGGATACAAGCTACAAGCAACAAACGGAGAGTGTGGGGCACTGCCTTCCCGGAGCCCAGGGGCCAGGATGGGGTGGGGGAGGGATGGCAAACACTCACTGCACATCCATCTGAACATTTTAAGGAGAGGACTGGGGTTGGAGTGTTTGTTTTTTTAGGGTGGACTCAGCATATCAAGGAACCGGGAAGCTTTCCAGTCCCTGAGGTGTATGTGGATGATAAAGCCAAAGCTTGCCATAAGGGCTAGGTGACCCCTTTGGGATATGGCACCCCACCCACCAGCAAACTTAAAGGAGGCAAGGGTAAGGCAGTGGGCCCCTCCCAGAAGCACAGAGCATTTCCATAAACCCCTTATTGGTTGTAGTATTAAGGCCACTCCACATAGTTAAAAGGGAGGTTTATTTTGTGGGGTAACTTACAAGTGAAGGGATAGGTTACAGGATCCAGGAGAGGTGTAGCAAAGTTCAGCAGTGTTCTCTGGAAAACTCCGCTTGGTCTACCTCCAGCGTCCAGGATCCAGGAACCAAGAGAACCAGCCCATCCGGATCTCGGGTCTTAAGGGCCCCTGTCTCAGCCTAACCTTGTAGACATGACAGTTACCGAAGCCTCAGTGGGGGTAGTACTTCCAGGTCAAAGCTGGAACAGCTACCCACTACACCCCCCTCACTGAGATCAAATAGAAATGGCCACATGTCAGACACAGAGTAGAGGTAACTTAAACATCACTGGGATACAAGCAGCAAAATTCAGAATGTGATAAAGTCCTTCAGAAAACTGACAGCCTATAGATAGCCACGGAAGTTCATCACTCTTACCAAGAAACTAAAAACCACAGCATTGACAAGGGCCACATTGAGGTCTGCACTACACACCACTGCATTGTGGGTAGTACCACAGACTAGACACTCCTGAGGAATAACTACTTGACCGTGTATGAGAGTCAGTTCTGGATTTGCCCACCCAGAATGACATGGCATGAATGCCTGACAACATTCCTAGTCTGTGTTGAAAAACACACAGTAGATGACAGAGTCCAAGAGCCAGCCTTAGGAGGTAAGAGCTACACCAGCTATCTGTACCCAGAGCACTTACCTCTTCCCCTATGTGGGGGTCCCTCTGACAGGATTTTCCTCCACCAAGAGGGACCCTGGGCCCACATAGGATCCCTCTGTCCCATTGTGTCAACAAGAGGTGTGTAATGGAAATACCCCCCAGGAAGAAATCATCAAGGTCAATGCAGTGAAAGCAGACTATTAAAACACTCACCGTCTCCCATGCTCAGGGCGTCTTTGGCGTCTCCTGGAGGTAAAGGCCATCTCTGAGAAGCAGCAGGTGCGGAGAAGGACTTTGATGCTCTCATGGGACTATGTAGAAGGTACTGTGGCCCTGGGTCATTTTCTCTGGGAGGCCTCTGAGCAGTGTCTGCACTGAGTGCAGCAATCAGCTGCTGTTTGTCCACATCGCTATCTACCTTAGGGCTGAGCTCATCCGGCTGGAGCCGGTTAAGGGGCCACAGAAGGTTGTCAGGATACTTGACCCGAGCTGCAGGAGGATAGGTCAGTGCAGACGTGTGAGCCACATAGGTCAGGATGTTCTCGGGGAAAGAGTCCTCACCCTAGAGGGGAAGATGAGACAAGGTAAGAGTTAGGTCTCCATCGGCCTGTGCTCAGGAGGCCTGGGCTCCATCCTCATGGCCCGATGGCACCAAGCATCTCTGACATATGAGCATTGTTTATTGGCCAAGCTCCACACTTTGTAGTTACTGTAGCAATGGTTTTTAAGTAGCAGCTTTCTTGAGATGCAGCAGGCCATGAAATCATACAATTCTGTAGTTTTTAATGTGTTCACAGATGTGTAAACATCGACACCAAGTAATTCCTGAACATCCTAAAATCAGAACATTGTGCAGGGTCCCATTTCTCTGTCACCAGCCCAGGCAACCACAGTTTTACTTTCTGCATCTGAGAACTTGGTCCCCTGCAGACATTTGTGTAAATGGACCCTCATAGCATGTGTCCATTTGCATCTGGGCCACTTTATGGCGTGTGCCAAAATCTTCCTCTTCAGGGCTGAGTGAGCCTCCTCAGTTCGTTGTTAACACATTCTATTTTTTATAGACAAGATGATGGACACCCAGGCTGTCTTCCACTTTGGGATACTTTGAATAATGCTGTTAGATCACTGTATGCTGCCAAGTCTGGGAGATGGACATATGTTGGTTCTCTTGGGTATAAGCCTAACAGTGAATTCATAGGGTCATATTATTATCACTATATTTAACATTTCAAGAGCTGCCAGCTTCTTCCGCGGCCCTACCAAACAAAGAATGGGGCTGAGTGTCTCTTGTCATCTCATTATCCTCATAGTTATTTCTACCAGTCAGACTTGTGGCTAGGAAGCAGGGTCTCATCATGTTTTATCTTGTTTGCACTCCTCTGGTGCCTGCTGATGTTGAGGGATCTTATGTGCTTAGTGACCATTTGTACATCGTCCCTGAAGAAATATCAGAATCTGCTACCTGTGTGGGTGTTTGCTGTGACTCAGAAGAATAGCTTTCCTGTAAACACACCTTCACTTCAACAGATGTTCCAAGTGCCTATCCGAAGCCTCTTCCTTCCCCAGCCCTGACTGCTCACTGATACAAGTCTAAATCCTACTTGAGAGAAAGAACATGTCTCTGTGTGTATACATGTGCACTTGGAGGCCAGAGGTCAGTATTGGGTGTCGTCTTCTATTATTCTCCAGTTTTGTATTTTGAGACAAAAATAAAATAAATAAATAAATTCTCACTGCACATGGACCTCACTAACTTGGCAGGACTACCTGGCCAGAAAGCCTCAAGGATGCTCCTGTCTCCTGCTGCTCATCTTTGGAATTACAGGAATGTGTGTGTCCCCATTCCTGGTTTTTCACATGGGTGGCAGGCATCCAAATTCAGGTCTTTATGCTTATGCAGGAAGCACATCACCAACCAAGCTATTTCTCCACCCCAAGGGACAGGTTTTCCTACAGGAAGCTGGAGGTTAGCACACGTTTGCTGTGGACCCAGGAGCAGCTCCTGTGTAAGCACTTGAACAGATCACTGCACCTTTTGAGACTTGTTTCTCCTGAGAAAGGAGTTTCAACATCATCTCTTAGACTCTTATTCTGCTGTTGTTATTGTTTCCAAAATGATGTAACTCTAGTTGTCATCCAAATTGTTTAGTTTTGTGTACAAGACTAGCTGGAATCGACTGGTCTTCATTTAGAAAAGAAAATGTGAGAAGAGGGAGGGGGAACATGATCAAGAACGCTGCCACAAGAGCAGCCCCTCCAGCCATCCCCACAAACAGGTGACAGAGTCAGGTGCAGGCTCCACTGCTCTGCACCATTCAGGAGACTGTACACACAGCCCAGTCACTGCACCAGAGGCCGGGGCCCACATCTGAATGCTCATTAATGTGCCTGCAGCATCCTTCCTCACCTCACTGTAATGCAGCCTGACGGGCTCCACTCAGAGGATCTCTAATTAGCGCCCCATATTGGACAGCTCCAGGCAGAGACACCAGGCTCAGCACATCTGTGCAGCAGGCTGGGACAGACAATCTGCTCTCCGTGTTTATGCTCTGACTCAAATGAAGGCGAAGAGGAGGAAAAAGCATTCCCACATATAGCACAAATAAGAGTCTTTAAAAAAAAATCTCAGAAAATGTTGGTTCCCTGGTATCCTACTTCCTGGTCCCATGCAATGGCATAGTCAGTCTGTTGCCTTCAAAGGGGGCAACTAGAGGCAGGGGTCAAAACCAGCAAGGGACTTGATCTTCAGCAACTCAAAGGAGGGAATTTATTCCAGGGAGTCTATTCGAGACCCACGCAGATGCAAGCTCCAGCATGGCTTAGCATCAGTCGCACAGACGTGGACGGGCATGGCAGCCTCCCCGGTCATCACGTCCATCACTACTGTCACCACTGTGCTTTCTGACAGTCAGACACCCCAAGAGTGCTGAGGAGAGCCCTGGCTGCACTGTTTCCTTCACTCAGAGTTATAGATGTTTCCACAGTCTCTAGCTTGAAGATGTTTTGAGTCTCAACATATCAATAATGAGGTTATTCCAGAAGTAATATTAGGTGGTATGCAAGACACCTGGAGATAAATAACCTAGAAACAAGAAGACTGGTCAGTTTCCAACTCAGGGTGGCACTTGTGGTCTGAGAAGTGTCCAGTCATTTGTAGGACCCAGTTGGAGTGCTGGATGAGGCCCACTGGGAGGCATGATACATCTGAGAGTATTCCCAGAATTTTCTGGGATTCAGCAGGGGGGATTTTCCTCCAGGCACTCCCCTTCCTCAACCATTACTACATAAGCAAGGGCAGAGCCGCTCAGCACAGTGAGAAACTAACAGGAAAGAAGGCCCGTTGGGAAGGGGAGTGATCCTGTCATCACAGCTCTCTCACTACACAGATCTGAAACCCCCATCTGATTTCTTGAGCTTTACTTTTAACACCTGGAAGACCAGAACAAATAATGTCCCTTTCTTTGAAAGTAGCTTTACAGATTAGGGAGGCTAACAGAAGTGCCTAGTTTAGCAGATAGCTCAGAAGAGGAATGTAATGAATGGTGGCCACCATCAGTGGTATCACTACCATCAGCAGCCCAGTAACCCCACCATCAGCAGCCCACCACCACCTACAGCATCCCACCTATGAGTATCATCCTTTCTATTCATAGCATCTTCATCATCAGCAGTAGTAGTCTCACCATCAGCAGCAACCTCACCATCATCAGCATCCTCAGTAGCAGCAGCTTCTACTATAGCTGTAGCAGCAGCAGCAGCAGCAGCAGCAGCAGCCCACCATCTACAGCATCCCACCTATGAGCATCACCCCCTCTACAGCACATCTTCATCACCATCAGCTTCCCTACTATCAGCAATAAACCTACCATTAGCAGCAGCATTGCTATTGCCACTGTTTTGAGCTTCTGATGACATTCTAGTAGAAAGAATCTTTCTAACATGGGCCTGTCCTCAAAGAGATTGCAGATTAACAGAGAAGCTAAGTCAAGAAATAAATCACTAATTAGAATCGCACTACAAAGAGGTTCAGAAAAGCAATGCTCTTTGGAATGGAGTGATTGCATTCAGTGTGGCTGGTCAGAGCAACTTCATGGAGCTGAGGCCTGCCTCATTTGCCCATCTGCCCAGGTGATCAAGAGAGCAGCTCTCCTTGCTGTTAGATTTGCAGGCTACAGTGCCAGAGGCAAAGTCAGGTCTCCTTCTTAGACCAGAGAGCCTCTCTTGGACCCTTTGCCCTGTGTCTGTTTGCATAGCTATTGTTCAGACTGACAGGAAGGCCTGGGGGTCCTGGGACTCCCACAGGACACTCTACATAGACAAGACTCATCTGCACACTGGCCACTCAGCTCATCAGATATTCTCTTGTGTCAAGGATCCAAATAAAACCAGGAAACTCAAATCAGGACACTGTTGACCACATAACACATATCTTCTCCAGTGTGCCCAAAGGCAGTGTTGACAGTCATGTTGATCAAGATGTAGCCACAGGCCTGACAAAATAGTGCAAGTGGGGGCAGGGTCCAAGGCTTCTTAATGAGATGGACTCATAGCATGACACACTGGATTGCTGGTTGCCAAGGGGATGGAGGGAGGTGCCAGCCAGCCAGACACTGACCGCTGATGTAAGGCCTTAGCCATGGGAATGGTAGAAGACAGTGTTTTTGTTTTCTGTCTCTGTCAGTTTGTTATAGATCTCTCTGTCTCTCTGAATTTCTCTCTCTGTCTCTGTCTCTGTCCCCAAGTCCCTCTACCTCTCTGTGTGTCTCAGTGTCTGTGTATCTTTATGTATGTATATCTCTGTCTGTTTGTCTGTCTGCTCTGTCTCTGTCCCCAAGTCTCTCTACCTCTCTGTGTGTCTCAGTGTCTGTGTATCTTTATGTAGGTATATTTCTGTCTGTCTGTCTGCTCTGTCTCTGTCTCTCTCTCTACCCCTCTGTGTGTCTCAGTGTCTGTGCATCTTTATGTATGTATCTTTCTTTCTGTTAGTCTGTCAGTCTGTCTCTGTCTCTGTCTCTGTCTCTCTCTCTCTCTCTCTCTCTCTCTCTCTCTCTCTCTCTCTCTCTCTTCGCCTTTATGTTCATTTTTTGTGTCTCTATATTTTTATGTCTGTCTAGGCCTATCTGTCTCCTATGCTTCTGTCTCTCTGTACCCAACTCTCTAGGTTTCTTGATGTATAGCTCAATATCCAGTGATGTCAATTTCCAAAAGGGCCCAGGCTTTGTATGGCCTACTGTGTGTAGCTCTTCCTATCTTCATGAAGTCACCAGAATGCAGCACTCCTGCCCTTAGGGAAGGGGATGAGTCTCCTATATATTGTACTTTGTTGTAGAGATGACAGGCTCCTGTTGGGAGAAACCAGTGCCCATGGTGCTCACAGTTCACAAAACCCCATGGTTGCAGAGCCATTAGGTAGTAAACTAAGAGTCGCCTAATCTTAGAGAAAATCAGAGGTCCCATGTAGGTGGGTGGTGACTGGGGGCCTGTGCAGATGATGCCCCATCTGTGGGTTTAGGAGTCTTCCAAGAGAAAACAATAAGAAACACAGACAGGGCCACTTGTTGCACCCTGCTCCCTGCCATCCCATCAAGCCTGGATTGGGGCAGAGCTCCCACACTGTTCACTTGACAGTCAAGGCACAGAGAGTGGGAGGAGAAGAAGCAAAGTACCCGGACTTTGCTATCCCAACTGCCTGGCTGCCCTGGGCTTCGTGTTTTCACTCTTCCCCATCCTCTTCTGTCTTCAGATGAGACACTGTCACCTCACCCCACAGACAGGCAGATGAGACATTTCAGTGCGAGTCGGCAGAGCTGGGGCCAGCAGGGTCTTGCTGCATATAGACAAAGCACTCCTCTGCTAGCCTGGCATGAAATGAGGGATCAGCTGACATTGAAAGTGGACTTTGGTGACTTCTGTTTGGGGACTAAACACAAATCAAAGTAAGGCCTGACAAGAATTCCAGGACTCTGAATTCAGCTCTATCAGTAACTGTTTGAAAGTGGCCTTTTTAGTCTGTGGCCATTCCACTCTGAAAGTGCCATACCCACTCTCATCTAAAGGTGGACATTTCACTGGTTTGTCCTTGCTACTATGCATTTACAGCTGGCCTCCTCTTCCAGCAGGTCAGCCATCCCTGTCATCAGTGAGAGGAATTCAGCTGCCCACCCAGAGGGGAAAGCAGAGGGGCAAAGGTCTAGATGTGGGCCTGAGAAGGAAAGTATCCTAACAGGGCTATACAGATCCTCAGAAGCACCTCGTGGCTGTCATGGCATAGGCATAGGCTCTGACCCTCCTGGCTGCACCATGGGAGGTGTGGGTAGGTTAGTGGCCTGTGAGCACTGCCGGCTTCCTGCACCATGCAATGCTTTTGCAGAGAGGTCATTGTCTTTGTGGTGTTTCTAGATGGTAGGTAATTGGGAGAAGGAAGGGCACTCAGGAAATGCTGGGTCTGGATTCCTGACTGCATTGGGCACCACCATGTGAACTGAAGACAGTACCTAGCCCCATAACAGCTCCCCTAGATGGAAAGGCAGCTCCTTGGTCTGGGAAAGCTTCCCCAGAGTGTGAGGATAGCACCTAGCCTGGAGACACGTCTCCCAGAGTGCAAGGACATCAACTACCCAGGAGACAGCTCCCAAAAAATGTGAAGACAGCACCTTGGTCTAGAAACAGCTCCCCCTAGAGTGTGAGGACATCAACTAGCTTGGGGACAGCTTCCACGGAGCCTGGCTTCCTGCCAACTGTCAGGGAAACATTAATGAGAGCAGGAGCAGTTTTTTAAAATAAAAATCAAATGAACACTATGTCATGCATGCAAACTGCCCTCCAGCCTCAGCTCTATGCTGACAAAGAAGACAGAAGTTGCATCCCCAAACACTTCCTCCCAAGAGGCACCTCTTCAGACATGGCTGGCTGCAAAATGGGCCTGTGGTAGACATCCATGTTATTTCTAGCTAAGTAACATCTGTGAATCTGCTGTGAGGCACAAGTCTTTGTTTACACACACACACACACACACACACACACACACACACACACACACACACACACTTGACATAGGGTATTGATCCTTCTGATTCTCCTCTCTCCAATTCCCAAGTGCTGAGATCACAGGCACATGCCACTATGCTTAGCTTAGAATGTGAGTCTTGACCTTGTAGACATACAGAGCAGAGTTGCTGGTCTTAGAAAGAACGATTCCACCCAGAAGAAACCACCAAGCCAGGGCTGTAACAGCTGTTACTCTTGTGAGCATGAAATCATCTCTTATTCCACATCCTCACCAGAGTTGACTTCACAATTTTCATATTTTATAGTTATCCTTTAAACATTTTTATACATCTACACAACATATTTTGATCATATCCATCCATCATCATCTTGCTATAAATACCCATAGTGCCTCCACTTTGCTTCCCTCTTAGCCAGTCCAGTGGACAGGAAGTGGTAGTGCGAACACTGATGCATTTTCTCAATGAGTGACACTGAACAGTTCTTAAAAAGATTTATTTATTTTTATTTTATGTGTATGTATGAGGGCCTGCATGCATGTGTGTGCACCACATGCGTTCCTGCTCCCTATGGAGGTCAAAAGAGAGTATTGGACCCCTTGGGACTGAATTGATGAACAGTTGAGAGCTACCATGTGGGTCCTGGAAGCTGAACCTGGGTCCTCTGCAAGAGCAACAAGTACTCTTAACCATGGATCCATCTCTCCAGCCCCACACTAAACACCTTTAATACTCACACTGGCCCTTTGTACATTTTTTCCTAAATAAAGTATCTGTTCAAAATTTTCACACATTTTGCATTGGGTTATTTTCCTTTCATCTTTACTAATGAGCAACTGTCACAAGAGGCTGTCTGCCTGTGTAGAAATGCCCTCCCCTTCCCCCTGCACATCCCCAGGTAGCCGTGGTCTGCTTCTGTTACCCACTGCTTTCTATCTCCACCCACACTGTTTGCTGTTGCCTCAATGTGGGATTCATGGTTAATGGCCCATTCCACCCACCTGTGCACTTGTCGACAGACACTTCAGTGTCTGCTCTCTACTACTAAGTTTACCACAGGACTTCCTTTGCACATTTTGCATGGACATATGCTTTCACTTAGCATGGGAAAAGAGGGAGTGGTTGGAACCCAGGGAGATTCATGTTCAACTCTTTATAAAGACATTGTGTAGTTCCAGGTCCTCCATGCCACCAACACATGGGGTTGGACTTCTAAACTTTAGCCAGTCTTCAAAGATGTGGAAGCTCAGTTAGCCTCACATTGCCCATCTAAGTTGTTCAGACTTCCATCCCATCCATCCTGCTCTTTCTGACATCTCCAAGCTGCCCTGGTTGAGTGCCTGCAATGCACTCACAAAGACTGTGGTCCTGGTAGGATTTCTCTGGCCCTCTGTATGAGGGTTCCTGCTCATCTTGTGCAGCTAGCTCTTGACCAATCTTTACATGTAACAGTTGCTCCTAGAAGTCCCTGTGAAGCTCCTTTCCCTACTCTGGAGGTTTCTCTGTTGCTCCAATTTGTAGAGTCCAAGTCCTTAGGATTCTGTGCATCTTCAGCTAGCTTGGGGTTCTTGGAAAAGGTGGAGCAGCAGCTCATCTAACTATCTAACTGGGTGGTGGTGGAGGTCCCTAGACCATAAACATTTTCAATAGATGTTCTCTAGCTGCCCTTCTGAACACTGTCACTCAGAATACCCTGGTCTACCTTCCCATCTTGCTTCATGTCCTTCATTGAACATCTATTCCATTAACATACTTACTCAGTTACAACTACATTTTTGTTTGTTGTGTGTCTTTATCAAATATGACTGACAATTCTAAAGGGCAGGGTCAGTCTTTTATCTTTATAATCTCAGAGCCCATGATAGTTCCTTTATATTAAATACATTCTCAAAATATTTCTAAAATAAATTTATTAATGAGTTTCAGTTTGACTCTCTTCAGTGACAAGTGAAGTGAGACATCATGGTGCTCTATGGGTAAAACTGGGGTATGATAGTGTTCTACAATGCATTTGAAAGGACTCTGGATAGATGCTACTCTGATCAATAAAGCAAGATGGTGGGCACCCCACTAACAATGCGGGAACAGTGATAACATGGATTTAGTCATCAGTATGCACTCAGTACATGTGTCAGAGTGGCTCCTGGCCATGTTGGTTTAGGAGAAGCAGGGAAAATCTATCCCCTATGGCTTCTGTTATGAGGTAATCAGTCCAACAGACTCAAAGAGAATAAAGTCAGAATTCTGTCTATGCTGGAGCCAGATTCTCCAGGATAGATACACAGAAAAAAAAAAGCCATGATTTATAAACCATTCATTGGAAATTGGTTGCATGTTGAAATACCACCAGTGGCTACAGTTTAAATTGCCACTGAGATAGCATGTCACCCAGGTGGGAGGGGGTGGGAGAAGCCCCAAGTTCTTGGCTGGCTGCGATGCCCCATGGCAGCCTGGATCGCTGCTGCACTTCTGCCCTTTGTGCAGACGCTGCTCATTAGAGAGATGACTCAGCTTTCTCATGTAAGCACTCAACAGAAAATAATGAGTTCTGGGCTTTCACACTTTTTTTTTTAATATGAAGAAACATCTATCTGCACACAGAAGGGAAAATGTGTAAGCCAGAAGTGCCCCCCAGTGCTCAGCTTCTAAATGACTTGTGGCCATCGCTCTGAAATGGATGCCCAGTCAGATGATTACAATGTCCATTAGTTCACACTGGGTCGTTTTTGAAGGGGAAAAAAACAGCTGTGGGTAAAAAGACTGGGTTATAGGCAACAACTGGCACCACTGTGGGTACCTGTGGTGTGAGGTCATCCTGCTGGGTGGTGGTAGCAAGGATCCCAAGAACCAATATAATGTGAAGTGGGACTGCTATTGTGGAATTCTGGCCACACTGAATGCCAGCTCCCCTTGCCAGCTGCTGTTTCCTGGCTGTGGGGATGTGGATAGTCACTATTGCTTCTCCTCTATATAGGTCCAGAGAAGGTTCAGAGCCCATAGGAACATGGAAGAACATCTGACAGTCTCTTGTGGTCACCAGTCTAAGGAGCCAGTGTTCCAGCACAGAGTGAATGGTGCTGACACCCTACATGGGGGAAACTTTGAGAATTTTCAAGGAGTCAGACACCTGTGCTGGGCTCACAATACACCTACCAGGACTGACGAAACCCTAGCACTGTGTATGGGAAACCTCCAGACGTCCCTTGGTGTTTAGCAACACACTACAGTCTTAGAAAACACGGCCCATATGAGGTAATGTGATAGACGTTCCTTAGGAAGAAATGTTGAGCCCTAGTGTTGAAGGCCCAATGCACCCAGGAGTCTGACCTGTGCACCATGTCCAGTCTTACCCTTAGAGATGAGCTAGATCTCAGGCTCCAAATGACCTTCTTCTGGGTACCCAGAGCTCTTTAATTTTTTTTTTAAATTCAAAGTCTGGCAAGACCTGCTTGTAAGCTGCCCTGAAAACAACTTGGTCACAATATTTTCACACCTTAAAAGCCCACTGAAGTTCTAACTCTCCCTTTAAAATACGCTTCCTCTCTGAGACAAGCCAGCTCTAGCGCATTGGCCGAATGAGCCTGTACCTTAGACCTTGCTGGCAAATATGGCCCTCAAAAGCATGCCGATTGCCCTGTGCCCAAGCCTGCCTTAGACAGAGACATTGTCCGATGCCCACACCTGAAAATCTTACTGTTTGGGGTACCATGTCATCTTGACACTCTACCGTAGCACCCACAAACAGGCAGTCTTTCTGTTGTCCCGGGATATCCACATTGATGAGTTTACCAGAAATTGGAAGTCTCTAGGGATATAGTAACTGCTAAGTTAAACACAGGACAGTGGTCACCAGACCTAATTCCAGCCATGTTCAGAATCTGTTGTCCTCTTGCCGTCTGGGCTGTGTGTCCACTCTTCTCCTGGACACTCTTCCTACAGACTGGTATCAGAGCTCTGCCCTGGGTTCTTAGCACTAGTTTTTCTGCAGGAGTGCTTGTAGCCAGCACAGCCCCAGGGTACAGCTTCACCCTTCTCATACTATCCAGAGCCTGTAGTCAAAAGGCCAGCTGCTGGGAGCCTGAGACCTGTGACTGCTCACTCTGCTAAAATGTCTGTATCGTACAGACAAACATACAGGCAAGTAAAGACAACCCCGGCCACAAGGAATAGGCTGAAGCATCACCTTGGCTGGACGTGTCTCATGTTCGATCCTGGGTTGGGCATTCGCGGTTGGGGCCTGGGACAGAAGCCCCAAGTAGGGCAGATAGCGCCGAAGGGTCTTGGCCAGGGCCACTTCGTTCCCCAGGCTGAACCACTTTTCATTATCAGCGTTCTGTTGTAAGGTCCTGGAAAGCAAAGAGAATGATGACTCAACCCATGTCTGTTCCATGCTGAGCTGTGAGATGGGGACAGATGGGAGCATGGTGCACGCACAGTCTCAGCAGCCTGCATGGGTGCCGCTATACAGCGAGCTGATGGTCAATACATCTACTTCTCCTTAGCCACGGTGTTGTTTTCTTAGGGAACCTGGCCTCACTGTCCCCACAGTGGGTGGGATGCAGTAGAACCTTTGGGAGGGACTGAGGGGTGGCCCAATGGGGCTCATGAATGACACTATCCACAGTGTCCTGTGGCGCTGCTAACACGAGACAAGTTGAAATGGAGAAAATAGAAAAGCACCAACTACTTGCTGCAACTGTAGCCCGAACTCTGCAGCTGAGTCTGGTGGCTCAGATTTGTCATTGTAACACTCAAGAAGCTGAGGCAGGGGGATGGAAAGTTCAATGCCAGCTCAAACAACTTAGTGAGGTCCTGTCCAAATTTAAAAAAAATATATTCTTGAGACTTTCACACATGCATATGTACTTTTACCAAATCCACACCCAGTTCTGTCCCGTATGTCCCACCACTTTCTGCTCCCAACTTCAGTTGTTTCCTTTAAGAGTCACTGCTCTGGTTCATTTTATGTTAACTTGGCACAGGCTGGATTCATCTGAGAGGAGGGAACTCCACTTGAGACAATGCCCCCATAAGGTCAGGTTGTAGACCAGCCTAGAGGGCATTTTCTTAATTAGTGATTGGTGTGGGAGGGCACAGCCCATTGTGTGGGGTGCCACCCCTGGCTGGTGGTCCTGGGTTTTATATGAAAGCACAGAGTAAGCAAGCCATAAGGAACACGCCACAAACAGCCCTCCTCCATGGCCTCTGCATCAGCTCCTGCCTCCAGGTTCCTGCCCGCCTGAGTTCCTGCCCTCACTGCTGGCAATGATGAACTGTTACATGGAACTGTGAGTGAAATAACCTCTTTCCTCCCCAAGTTGTTTTTGATCATGCTGTTTCATCACAGCAATAGTTACCCTGACTAAGACGTTCATGGAGTTCACTTAGTGTTGCCTGTGTGTGTATGAGTTCAGGTCCACCTACTGGAACATGGGTAGCCTCTCAGGGGCCACATCCCTGAAAAAACTGACCCTCTATCCTCCAGCAGCCATTAACTGAAACTCTCCTTAAAAAGAGCTTTTTAAGGAATTGAAATGCAGCTCAGTGACAGTGCAGATGCCTAGCCTCAGGATCCTGGGTTCGATCTCCAGAACTATGCAGACACAAAAACTTTCACAGTACTGAGCGAGGCAGAGAGAGAGAGAGAGAGAGACACAGACAGACAGACAGACAGACAGACAGAGACAGAGAGAGGAAGAGAGAAAGAGCTAGTGTGAGACAGAGCACAGGCATGCGGGCAAGGCAGGGAGGATCTGTGGAAAAGACAAGGTGTTCTTTAGAACATGCATTGCTGTAGATGCTGAACAAAAGAGGGGAACGTGGCCTTGGTAGTATGGAAGAGTCAGGCATAATCCCCTTAGCGGGTCCAGCGCCACCCCATCTTTGTCTTAGCATGGGGCCGTGTCTGACTTCTGACCTGTGGGGTGATTGGTTTGTATCATTCAGTACTAACTTTGCGGTTTGCTGCTGCAGTGCCCAGGCTCTCCATAGCAGTCATTCTGCTGTCAGATGACCGGTGTCACCATCTGTGCCACAGACGTGCAGGAAGAGAAGTCTGCGGCCAGAAGCACCTTGGGTGTGGGGCTCACCCTGTAGAAAGATTGGGGGTATGGGTAGAAAGGACAAGGCCATAGAAACCCAGGCTGGAGTGACAGGGGAGCCTTACAACTGCAGAAAAGAGAATGATCCTAGGGATACTTTGCAGGAGCAGTTGGATGTGACTGCAAAGTCAGCAAGAGCCATGGCAGCCATAAGGGGGTGTCAGAGGAGCGGTCAGGAGCCACAGATTCTGAACAGGATCTAGGAAAGCCGAGGCAATGGGACACAGATTCCAGGACTTGAAGACCCATGTGAAATGTCATGAGGGAGGTGCAAGGGGGAAGATGTCAAGATGTCACTAACCAATTAGCCAAGGTTAACCATGGCTAACCCCCATGCTCCTCCCAGGTCCCTCCCAGAAGAACCTCACCTGCCTCTTAGCCTGGATGTGGGCAGCAGGCCAAATGTACTGCATGTCCTGTCTTCTACACTAGAGCTCCTTGCCTGTCCTATCAAGGCCTGAGGATGCCTTCTGACAGAGGAACAAAATGCAAGCAGGCTCAGCTATGAGCCAGGACTGAAGCCATATACATCAACCACATTGCTAATGAGAGTCAAAGACTTCTCCAACAGACTGAGTCTAATGCCTGGGAATGCTGACCAAAGGATTTGAATTCTGATTACTTCCAGGCTTTTCAATTCATTAAGCGCCTTGTTTATGTCGAGAAAGGAGATGGGAATTAGTCAAATAGGGCAGAATCTCTGAGCCACTGTGGGGCCTGCCTGCCCACATCATATTTCCTTCAGAAACCTTCCCAAATCTATCATGTCAACCACCATCAGATCACCTTCCCTCGGACCCCAGCTAATCCCACCTCCACACTTCTTAGCCCCCAGCAGGCTCCTGGCTCTGCCCTCCAGGATCCCAGCAGGCTGGACCTGCCCATCTCTTCTCCCTCTGCTCTTGGCAAGACCCTTCCCTGCTGGAGGCTGCATCTTTTCTGAAGCAGAAGCACAGGCTAACCCCAGTCCCCACAAGCCTGGCCCCTCATGGACCACTCAGCTCTCTATAGATCCCAGCTGGGCAAGGAGGTGGCATCACCAGGGCTATGACACAAAGCAGATGAATTCAAATGTTCAGAGCTGTAAGTCTCCACAGCTGCTCTCCTTGTATTCATCACTTGGTTCCCCCAATGCTATGTTCACTGAGTATTTCTATTATATGCTTTTTTTTCTTTTGTTGGTTCATTAGCCACAATCCTAAATGGCTGTTTTAAAATGTGTAGTATTCGCTTGTAACTGAGCACAGGTGCCTGTAAGTGACATCTCACAGTTCAGGTGAAGCATGGGCAAGAAGTACAGAAACCCTGTGAGCTTTCTCCCTGTTGGCCTGTCTAGGTTGACACAAATGACAATCTAGGTTGCCACGAATTACATTGACAGCCACAGATAAACCCCACAATGCATTGTACATTATTTAGTCAATCGACTCTGCAGGAGATTGAAATAGCAAGAGGCAATCCCGGGTCTCTGGTGCTCAGGGGCCTTTGGGGTGTGCTTCCCAGTGCATCAGCCTGGCTTCATTTCCTCCTCTCGCATTGTGATGGGAAAGCTGCTTCAGTTCCTGGGTCCCTGGGAAAATATTAAGTTCTCCTTTGCAATGGAAAGGTGCTTCATGGCATGCGGGGCTCTGGCTGATTCCCCCTCTTCCCAGTATGTTCTTTCCTTTGCCCTAGATAATGGCCAAGAGCCATCAACAACCATACTACCTTCCTCTCTCTTCCTCCCTGCACTCTTGCTGGGGTTTTGAGCAATTTGATCACTGTGTGTCTTGAGCTTTCATATTCACTTTTCTGGGGGCAGGTGTCATACCACTTCATAGGTGTGGTTGTTTAAGTGAGAAATACCTCTTGTAAGCTCAGGTATTTGAACACTTGGTCCCCACATGTTGTGTAGCAGTTTCCTCAGTGATTGAAACATTCCATTCTGAGGGAAAGCTCCTTAAGACAGAAGGTAACCAACTCAAAATACCTTCAGGAAGTTCCTGAAATTGACTAGATCTACTAGTAAACAACAAAGGCTACAGAGAGTGACTCTCAGACAAGCCAAGCTGCAAAGAAGACTCGAGACCAAACCAGGCCAGCTGCCTGGAAGAAAACGACCAGCCGAGCTACCTGGAAAATGTTTAGATCAACTGAGCCATCTAGAAGGACACTCTCTAACCTGTTGAGTGTCTGCAGGCTGTGCAGGGTGCTCCAGGTTACCAGCTTTGTGAACTCTCACCCATGCTGGGATGGGCTTCGATGATGCAGCTGTCTTGTGAGTTATTCCTGCTCCTGTAAATAACCCACATAAAACTCAGAGGTTCACCAAGTCGAACTTTGGTGGTGTCCATACTTTGGTTTGTTGTTGTGGGCTCACTATCTAGGATGAATAGGCGTGTGTGTGTGTGTGTATGTGTGTGTGTGTGTGTGTGTGTGTGTTGCATCTCCCCAGGAAAAGTATTGTTACACAATACCAGCTGGTAGCACTGTTTGGGGGAGGTTGTAGAGGCTTCCGTTGGTGCAGCCTTGTTGGAGAAAGCGCATCACTGGGGGCAGCTTTGAGAGTTTATGGCATTGCCCTACTTGCAGTTCATGCTCTGGTTTATGTTTATGGACGTTCCCTCTGGAACGATAAGCCATAATAAACTCTCCCTTCCTTAAAAATGCCTTTGGTAGTGGTGTTTTCTTATAGCAACAGAAAAGTAACAAATAAAATGAGTCTCTGGTTTTATCATTTTTACCATGTGGAAACGATTTCTGTCCTCTGCAAATGCTTTTTCTTTTTTCCTATACTTCCATTTTCCCCTCCCTGGGGCTCTGGTTGCATGCATATTTGGTCCCTGAGTGTCTCTGGATTCACTGGTGATGTTTACTTTGCTACTTATCTCGTCTTCTTCCTGCTGTAGCTCTAGGTTCACTAGAATTTTCCACACGCATCTAACTTGCCATCAACCCAGTAGGCGTTCTTCTCGCCCCCACCTCTTGCATCTTCTATCAATCTGTCTGAACTCACTGGTCTCACTTTCCCGCCTCTCCTCTCTAGCGACCCCTGATTGGATTCTCCACACTGGCGTTTTCCTCTTTGGGTGATACATACTCTTACATTTCCATAACCTTTTCTTTTTCATTACTGCTTTTCATGTTGCTGTTGTTAAGATGGAATCAGTCTCACTATGTAGTTTAGGTTGGAGGCTTGAATTCATGATCTTTCTACCTTGGTCTTTCCAGTACTGAGATTACGAAGCCAAGCTGCCATTAATGTCATTCCTCTCTATCTAGCATCCCGCCCAGTTCTTGGGAACAGTTCTACCCTTCAAGTCAAACCTATGAAATGAGTATGGTGGCAATTATCTACAAGTTATTCCTCTAGAAGCCTGAAATCTCCACTTCTTGATCTCAAATGATGGTCCTCTTATAGGGACAATACCTTGCACACTGTGGAAGGGTTGGTGTGTCCCATGATGAGACACAATGGACACTCTTAGGGCTCACAGTGAGTGCACACATCTCCAGGGGCTTCCCTTCACAGCTCTTTCTGTCTTGCCAACCTGTGATACTGAATGCCTCACTTTTCTCAACTCCAGCAGGTCCCTAGACCCCATTGTGTTCACCCAACTTACTCCCATGGATGATGACTTGAGGACATCAGAAAGTTCTTGTTTGTTATCTGACTCACTGGATGTTACCCTTGTTTCTGGTATTGGGAGACTAAAGGGCCTGGTGTCCTTTGGTTTGTTTGCTTCAGGCAGAATAAGAAGGTGTCCTTGTTGCTCTGTCTTGGCCAGAAGCAGAAGGAAAGCTTAGTTCTTCACAGACTCATACAGGACTTGACCAGTGCCTATCACAGCAGGGTAGGTGAATGGAAAGGTCTTCACCTAGTGGATACTACTCATGCTTCATAAAGAATGAATGTACCAATGGCATCAGATGCAGCCTTGTTAGGGCAAATATCTTAGAATGCCACCTCAATGTTCATGATAGGAAACTCATCCACAAACAAATCCAGCATAGACACCAAAGAAGGGTCTGCATGCACAGGGCATAGAGAGAACTCTGGGTGATAGAAACATTCTGTTTATTGATCTGTGTTCCTGGGACTCACATGATAATGTCAGTCAAAACTTGTCAGATTATACATTTGAGAACTCCCACTTCACAGAATGTAAAATTTACCTGAATGAAATAACCCAAGGCCCCAAAAAGGGTTGTCACCCAGCTGTGCCTCTTACAAAGTGGCCTTCACAAAGGATCTGCCTGCCTAATTTGACATCCTCATCTGGCCATCTCACTTTTTCAAGCTCTGAAGACTGGGCAGGCCCTGTCTGGGGTAGAAGTGGGGTTAGGCCCCAGAGACCATTGTCACAGTGCATGTGAGAGCATGGCCCACCTCAGTCAAGTCACCAGATCTTCTTCCCAGACTGTAAGCTAGGTGCTGCTCCAGCTATCCTGGGTCCTCGTAACTGCTCCTGTTTTGATGGACTTATATCCAGAGCCCTTGCTGGCTTGCCTATCATTGATCTAGCATTCCAAGCAAGATACCATCCATCCCTGTATAATCCACAGGGCCTGGCAGCATATCCTTCTGTAATACAGGGATTAGGCCCCAGTAGATAGATCCATGGATCTTAACAACCATCCACACTTACAGTCTCGGGGGCTCAAGATGGCAGCCGTGGAGGTCAGGGCCATACACGCGCTTTAGTCGCTCTTGCTTTGTATCTGCCAACACTGGGCTTCCTTGGAACTAGAGGAGATGCCTTTTTCACCACAGGCTAGCCTGTTCCACCTTCCATCTTAACAGCAAGAATTACACTATCTAGAACAGCAAGCTACTCTCATGGTGACAAGAGATCTGGCTGTAGAATCTTGCTGAGCCTACCATACTCGATGTGTGTGAGGGGAGCAAACAGGAGGTGCAACAGACTGATCCATGTGCAAGCAACCCCCCGTAATGTTTCCTGGGCAACAGATTCTTGGTTCTAATGTCAGGTTTCATAGAACACATTCTCTTCCTTCACAGAGCTTCCTTGTATTTTATATCAGTCACACAAAGCATCTAACTAGGATGCACATCCTTGTTGTGGAACATTAGTTTAAGATGTGTTACATTCGTTTATGCTGCGGAATGTTTGTTTAATGATGCAAAGATGTGTTGCATTCTTTTATGTTGCATTTGTTTAACTCTGTAACGCTGTGTTACTTTGCCTGCCTATAACACCTGATTGGTCTAATAAAAAGCTAAACAGTCAATAGGTAGGCAGGAGAGAGAAATAGGCAGGGCTGGCAGGCAGAGAATAAATAGGAGAGGAAATCTAGGGAAGGAAGTGAGGAGTAAGAAAAGCAGACAGAGGAGAGAACACCAGGGGCCAGTGACCCAGCCACACAGTCAACCACAGAGTAAGAAGCAAAGATATATAGAATAAAGAAAGGTTTAAAAAAAAACCCAGAGGCAAAATGTAGTTAAAGAGAAATGGGATAATTCAAGTTAGAAAAGCTGGCTAGAAATAAGCCAAGCTAAGACTGGGCATTCATAAATAATAGTAAGTCTCTGTGTATTTATTTGGGAGCTGGTGGCGGGCTCCAAAAGAGTAAAAAAAACCAACTACACATCCCTTATCTGAAAAGCATCAAGGTTTGGAGACTTGGATTTGGGTGGTATTTGCATAGGCAGGGCGAGCTATTTGGAAGTCTGGCACAAGTTTAAACATGAAATTCAGTTGAATTTTACATAAGACACAGAGGCTACAGTTGACTTTATAGAGTGTGTTTGGTGAACTCTGCCTCCAGCAGGTGACAGCCTTGTAAGGTCTTTTAATGACTCCCTTATCCTGAATAGTCTTTTAAGATCATTTAGTGACCCCTGTGCCTGGTAAGGTGTAGAATTTTCTGTTTACATGGTGTCAGTGCTAAAAAGCAGTTTCAGGTAGGAGCCCGAGGGGTCAAGGAAATCATAAGAAAACCCACAGAATCATCTAACCGGGCTCATAGGAGTTCACAGAGTCTGAACCGACAACCATGAAGCCTGCATGGGACTGACCTAGGCCCTCTGCCTATATGTGACAGTTGTGTAGCTTGGTCTTCTTATGGGACTGCTGACAGTGGAGCAGGGGCTGTTTCGGACTCTTTCGCTGGCTTTTGGGATCCCATTCCTCATACTGGGTCACCTTGCCCAGCCTTAATACAAGGGGAGGTGCTTGGTCTCACTGCAACTTCATATGCCATGTTTTGTTGATGTCCACAGCAGGCCTGCCCCTTTCTGAATAGAAACAGAGGAGGAGTTATTGTAGAATATTATTTTAACTATGTAAAGGTGTATTACATTTGTTTATGTTGCAGAATATCACTTTATGTAAAGGTGTGTTATATTTGTCTATGCTGCATTTGTTTAATGTAAAGATGTGTTGCTGTTTCATCTTGCCTGATAAGAAGCTGAATGGCCAATAGCTAGGCAGGAGAGGGATAGGCGGGGCTGGCAGGCAGAGAGAATAAATAGGAGGAATCTAGGCATGAGAGAGAATGAAGGAGAAACAGAGGGAGACAGCCAGACATGGAGAAAGCATGAAATTAGGACATACAGAATGAAAGAAAGGTAAAAAGTCCCAAGGCAAGATGTAGATGAAGAGAAACAGGTTAATTTAAGTTATAAGAACTAGTGGGACAAGCATAAGATAAGGCTGAGCATTCATAACTAATAATAAGTCTCTGTGTCATGATTTGGGGCTGGTGATCAAAGAAAGCCTCCTCCAAGGAGTGGATGGGGGAGGGGGAGGAGGGAGGGACTGGAAGGAGAGGAGGGAAAGGAAACTGCAGTCAGGATGTAAAATAAATAAATTAATATTAAATATATATATATATATATATTTTAAATTAACAGTTTCAGATTTTGGATTTCTAGATTAAAGGTGCCTCAGTGTGTGTGTGTGTGTGTGTGTGTGTGTGTGTGTGTATGTGTGTGTGGTTTCCTTCCATAGACTTCAATGTTACATTTGATATCAGATGCAGAAAATTACTTGCCATGAGCCAGAGGAAGATGTAGTACTGCCTGAATATTGCCAATCCCATATCTGCACCTGGCTGAGGAAGCAGTATTTCATCCCGGCGTGCCCACTCGGTGCCATGCTTGGGTTTCTACTGTGACCCAGGCATACTTTCGGAAATGTACTGGAGCTTGAAGTGGATATCACACATTACAGATTCCTCACATAAAAGTTAACTGAGAATCAGACACCAGCTGGTGTCTCCACGTGAGAAGATGGGTTTTCAAGGATGTGCTAATGGGGTGTCTAACAGAAGAGGATTGGAGGTTCAAAGCCAGCCTAGGCTACAAAGCAAGGTGAGCGGGGAGATGAGGAGGAAGAAGAGTGAAAGGAAGGAGGGAGGGGGAATGAAAATCAAAACCACAGTGAGATGTCATCTCACCCGCTAGAATGGCTATTATCAAAATATAGAAACAGCCGGGCGGTGGTGGCGCACGCCTTTAATCCCAGCACTCGGGAGGCAGAGCCAGGTGGATCTCTGTCAGTTTGAGGCCAGCCTGGACTACAGAGTGAGTTCTAGGAAAGGCACAAAGCTACACAGAGAAACCCTGTCTCAAAAAAACAAAAGAAGAAAAAAAAACCAGACACAAAGCTGGTGAGGATGTGGGAAGGGAGCACTCACATTGCGTACTGCCAGTGAGAATGTAGATGTGTGTAAGCCTTATGGAGAAGGGTGTGTGTCGGCAGCAGTAAGTTTGCTGCCTTTAAATGCCCTTTTTTGTCCTGTCCCAGTTAAGTTGTTTGTGTGAAAACTGTGCAGTTGGGTTCCGGAGGGTGCTGGGGATCAGTTCCCCTGTGGTTTTTCCTGTTTGGAAAACAGTGTCAGGCTTGCCTACGGATACAGAGTAACCATTCCTTGACTCCTGCTGTTAGAGGGGTATATAAACCCATGTTGGTACGAATAAAGAGAGCTGCTTCCCTGACGAACTGAAACTGGGTGTCTAGAGTGCTGTTTAACCTCGGCGTCCCTCGCCAGATTTCGTGCTCTTGCTGCGCGGGTCACAGCAGGTGTGGAAGATCCCAGGAAGTCTGAAAGCAGGACTGACTGCCCTGGGATCTGGTCATCTGCTTCCAGGTATTCATCCAGAGGAAATGGAACCAGCATGTCAAAGAAATGCTAGAGCTGATGCTACCTGCAGCACTATTTGCAATCATCACAGTAGGAGACCAGTGTAGGCATCTATTGTGGATAAATAAATAAATTGTAGAGCACACACCATAGACTATCATCCAGCCATAAAGGATGAACTCCTGTCCTCTGAAGCAGAGTGGACAGAACCAACAGGAGAACATGCTAAATGAAATCAGCCAAACACTTAAAAAATCTAAATAAAGCGTGTCTAAATAAATCTCTCACGTGGCCAACCCAAATGGAGGACAGTGGTCACTAGTGGCTGGGAATGGTGAGGGAGGCGGCACACAGATAGACTGGATCCCAAGTACCAGAGGAAGAGATATTGGTGAACCACAGCCCAGGCTGGCCACAGCTCACAGTAACACACCCTGTCCTTTAAGAGGCCTGGAGAGAGAAAATTGGGCTCTAAACATGAGAGGGATGAAGGGAAAAAGGCCAGTGGCCCTGATTTAATCTGTGCATGCCCTGTGTACACAATGGCAGCCAGACTCAATTCATGCATGCTTGCCAAAAAAAAAAAAAAAAAAAAAAAAAAAACTCCTGAAGCTGAGATTCATCAAAAATTCCCCATATCTTTTTATCTCAGGTGATAAACCCACTCTGTCACCAGGGATGGCAGCCAATGTCTATAACTAGCACTTGAGAGGCCAAGGCAGGAGGAAAGACCTTGAATTCTAGGCCAGTTTGGACTACAATGTTAGACCTGTCTAAAAACAAAAATAAAACAAGTTCTCCCTTGTTGCCAATGTCTGGTCCAGCCATGACAAACTCATAATTAATTGGGTAGTTCAGAGTTCTCTGCATCTCAAATCACAGATAATTGTCCTGACTACTCCTTAATGGATGGAATTTCATTTTCTGTGTTATCAGATTGTAATTTAGCTGAACCATTTACTCCTCTGGTGGTGTTTATTTTTCTCACCAATTGATAATCAATGCAGACATTTGTCTTTCCTGTGTCTCTTCTGTACCTGAGACCTAGTCTGTGACCGTGCAATAAGTCACAATGATTGAGTGGCCATTGTCGCTCTGTACCATGTTGTAGCAATCAACATACAGACTTTTATTGGGTTACTTGGCTTCGAGGCAGTCAACAATTTATGGGAATATTTTCTACTTATAAAGAGGTGGCACGTATCTCACACCAGGACCCTGCTCTTCTTCCTCCGCCCCTGGAGTACGATGCTTTCTGCCTTTACACATGCTGCTAGAAGTTGCCGTGCAGTTTGAGGGATGAAAAGAAGGTGAAGTAGAGCCCAGAGGGGCTCAGTGACAGCTCTTTCATATCGTGTGGTTTTTATACACAGGCCCTGGGCCAACCAGCGGTGGGGGTAGTGCTCACACACAGGCCACCTGGTCCCGGTTCCCATCTCAGAAACTGCAGCGGACAGCCAACTCTTGGTCTTTATTGGTCTTTGGTGGTCCTGTGTGCACCGAGTCCCACTCTTCCCAGTGACATCTGACGTACACTTCATGCAGATCCCCACGGGGCTCTGTTCAGCGCACCACATGGCCTCCTCTGCCCAAGGCATTCATGTGTATGGAGGACAAAGGACAAGTCACCTGCGGGGAGAACTGCTCAGCTTTGCATCAAGTAGGGACCCCCCAAAGAAAGACCAAACTCTGTCCTTTCTTCTTTTCCCCTACCCCACTCTCTCCTCCTCCTCTGAAAATGAAGCCCAGAGCTTGCATATGTTGGTAAGCACTTTATCACTAAGCTACCCTGTGACGCTTTCCCCCACCCTCACATTTCTTAAAAATTTGAGACAGGGTCTCACTCTGTGGCTCAGGCAGGCCTTGAGCTTGCTAGCTTCCTGCCTCAGCTTCCAAGTACCAGGATGAGAGGCATACCCCACCATGTCCAGCCCCATCTTTACTCCAAACAAATCACTGGTTGGAGGCAAGCTGCTCTGTCTCTCTGGAGATGGATGCCATGTATGAAAGAACTCCAAATACCATTTCATGGCCAGCTGTGGGTCTGCAGAGCTCTGAACCCGTGTGAAATGAGGAAAGCCAGACAGGACTCCTGATCACGGCTGTCACCTGTCTTGTAATTCGGGCACCTTGCAGGTCCCTCACCTTTCCCATCTTTCATTTATTCAATGACTGTTGTGACTGGTGCTGTGGGGTTGGGAAGAACGAAGTGTCTGGTTCAGGAAGAGATGAACAAAAGCAAAACCGGTCCCTACTCCCTAGGGGTTGGGGACACATGGGCTCCTTTAATTAATAATGAAATAAGTCTGCTGCTTAGAAAGCTAGGCTGATGGCTATCGGTGAATTTAAAATCAGACACAGTTATTAAAAATGCTGAAGAAGACAAATACAAGTAAATCACATTGCACAGAGGAGAAAAGGCGTGAGGACCACTAGTGTGGACACCCTGCTGGGCGCCTTCGTGCTTCTCAGAGGCTGTTTGGTGTTGGTTATGAAACCTATACTTCAAACAAAAGTGTCCAAGGGTCAGATTTTAAAGGAGGCCACAGACTCATCAAGCAGCAAAGGGAGAGCAGCAGCGCCATCCTGAGGAGCGAGGTGGTAAGGCCAAATAGGGGATGCAGTAGAGGCTCCCAGTCTCTGGATGTCACAGCTGCAAGGATTCGGACAGAGATGCAGCAGGACAGTCCAGCACCAGAGCGCAGCTCTCATAGAGCATAATGCTGGTGATGCTGCAAGGGAGCATGACAAAGGAGATCTCGCTTGAGAAGTTTTAAGTCAAGATATGAACAAGGACAACCTAAGCTCATGTAACGCCCCTGGAATTTATATTTGTAATTAGAAACACGGCATACTATATGCAAAAATATAAACTATATAGATGTGGTGGTTTGAATAGGAATGGCCCCCATAGACTCATGTATTTGAATGTTTGGCCCATAGGGAGTGGCACTATTAGGAGGTGTGGCCCTGTTGGAGTGGGTATCTCACTGTGGACGAGGGCCTTGAGGTCTCATATGCTCAAGCTGTGCCTAGTGTCACAGTCTCCTGCTGCTGTCTATGGATCTAAATGTAGAACTCTCAGCTCCTTCTCCAGCACCATGTCTGCCTGCATGCCACCTGTAGGGACTCCCTGGGGTCCTACAGGCCCACAGCATCCTCCAGTGGGAATCCTCTAGACTGACAAAGACAAAGGTGAGAGGCCACAGGGTCAAAGTGAGAGGAGTTCATGGGACCTAAAAGGTATGGGGAAGGGCTGTGACCTTGTGACACAACACAGTGGTGTTTGGGCCTTAGGTATGGAGCTGGGAAGAAGGTTCTGACCTCCATCTGCTACATCTACAATCAACAACATTCCAGGAGTCAGACCAAAGCAAAGGCAGGGCCGAGGGACCAGGAGGACATGGGAGTCAAGAAGCCAAGTCTCTTTGAAGGACAGGGCTCAGAGGGTGGACAAGAGTCTGGAAAATTAACCAGTTTCTCCCAAAGCTCTGGTCCTTAAAGATGGATGACTGGCCTCATTCCCTTCCACTCATGAGAAAGGGATGAATTCAGGAGAGCAGAGAGTTCCTGTTCTTTTTTAAAGCCCTGCCCCAGTCATCTCTGAGCCAGAGAGAGGAACATTCCTCAAGACACATGGATGAAAGTCACTGGCTTTAAACATAGAGGACCCAAGCTGAAGGAAACAGAAAATGTAGTGAGGTTTGCAAGGAAAGGACAGCATCCAGAACATGGGCACTGGATCTGCACAAAGAGGACTCCAATCATTGCACACATGCTTGAGCTCTGACTCTCACAAAGAAGATAAAAAACAAGATAAACTACTGTTTTCAAATAACTTTAAAAGCTACCAGTCTCATTGTCTTGGATATAAGACCTAAAGTCGCCGGAGTGTCACCTTACATGATGAAGAACCAACTCTACTTGAGTGCATCCCAAGTAGCTATGTCTCTCACTGTTCTCAGTTGCTTCTCTTCCCTGCCTCCTGGACTCCTTGGAGCACTACTCCTGGACAGGCTTCCCAGGTTCTCCAATCCCTGGGTTGCCTGCCCTTCCTGATCCACCCAATCAATCCTGTGCTGGGCACTAGAATATTCTAGACAGTTAATCATGATTAACAGGTGAAACCTAAACAGTAGCAGGGAAGATCTGAACTCTTCTGACTGCAAACAAATTTCAGGTCAGCTCAGGACACACTTCAGTAGTGTTTTATTTTGTCTCACATTCTCCAGGATAGCCTTCCATATACTATCAAAAATACTGGCATTAAAGACAGGTGTCCAGGCATCTAACATGTGTCGAGATATATTTATAATTTATTATACATATATATGTACATACATTAATATAACTATCTGCATAATAAACTGTTTTATATAATTTATATAATGATTTCCATAAATATATAATAAATAAGTTCTTACATATGCAACTTGGTGAAAAACATATGCATACATACATATATATCAGTCTTGTTATAAAGGATGTTCCCAAGAATATTAGCTCACTCTGTGTGAAGCACAGACTCACTGTCCTACCCAACTGCCCACTTTTTGCTTGTTTTTACTCCCTTGGTCCCACTAGACTTGAAATGGTCTTCATGATGACGTGGGATCCTGATCCATTAGATGCACATGGTCATAAAGGCAGATAGTCATATTTTGTGTTACAAAGATTTGTTCTACATGGAAACCATAGTTCAGGAATATTCTGTTGCTTAGAAATAATGGACTTCGCAAGCTAAGCCTTTGGGAAAGGTCACGTTTGTTTTTGTTTTGTTTTTTTAATCTCAAAACCTTGCATACCTGTCTAGGTTCAGTCTTGCAGGAGAGTGAGCCACTCTTTGGGGAATATTTCAAACTCCCTGTTCCCCATTTCATGACCTATAGGGAGTGGGACTGCTAGGTCATCACCCTACAGCAGGAAGTGCAGGGGAATGAAATGACACAGGACAAATTTTTGCTGTGGGAGAGAAAGACCAGGACTTTCTGGATTAATCCTGCTCATTGCATTGTAGTAAACACAATTTCCTAGTAAGAAACCAGAGTTCTGACCTTACTTCATTAGAGCAAAGCTCTGAAGATGCAGGGTTCTACTGGGAGGTGGGGCGGTCTCATAGACAAGCAGAGGAGAGACCCATGGCATGCCTCTCAGTGTCCAGTGCACCACACTGCAAGGTTACTTCAGTGTATCTTTCCTTTTCGGAAAAGCCTCTTCCTCGTGGATATCTATTCTATACCAAAAAGATGGAGGTTGCTTTGCTATACTAAAAACAGCCAAACTTAAAAATATGGCTGTGGCTGGGAGCAAAAAGAGACAAGTCATGCCTACACATACCTGGCTGGGCGGGAAGCTTCCCCATGCCATGAGTAGGCCTTGGGGAGGTTTGCGAGCTCCTGGGCCATCACATGCTGGGTATAGTCATCTTGCCATGTGAAACCTGTGGAGAAAGGAGTATAAACCAAGGCATGAATTGGCAAATGTGGTTAAGTTCTTATATCAAACCCCCACAGGTCTCTGTTCCTCCAGCAAATCACAGGGCCTTGTGGGGTTTAGTAAGACTTCCTTTACCTTTCTTAAACTTTCAGACCCAAACGGCAGTCAGCGCTTTGTTGTATTGATTTAAAAATAGGTGCAGTGGGTGCCAGCTATGGCTGGCAGACAAAGGAAACCTAAACCAAAGAGACTTTTGTGCAATGCAGAAGATGGACCTTGTCTACCTGGGTCGGTTCACGTACAGCAAAGATGCCCCCATCAACAATGGGCATTTGGTTGCCAGCATACCTGCCCTGCTGCCTTGCTCAGCACACCCACTATATTCTGACCTGGATGCACTACCACATTGGAACAACTGTTCCCCCAACCCATCCTGCGTGAGAGCCCAGCATTTGGTTGGATAGGGTTACATTCCTGTGAAGCAATTACTGTGGGTTTAATGTACTAAATCTCAGAGCCAATTACATTATATTTACACTCAAATGTTGTGACAAAGAGCTTTATAACAAGGGGGAAGCAGTTATGAAGGCAAAATCCATGCAATTGTGCATTAATTACATGCATTGTGGATCACATGATAATTATGCTCAGAATTACCAAATAACTCCCAAGAATAATTATTATGCAATTTGTACATTTTAGATCTTACGGTAACGCTTTCACACTTAGAGCTACCCCATGCAATTATCCGTAATTATCTAATCACTAAGCATCACATAATTACAGAGGTATATTTTTATGCCCTGTGCAAAAAACAAGTTACAAAGCCTCCAAATCGGGACAGCTTTGTGTATGTACATGTTGCAACATGTGAATGTGTATGCATGTGTGTTCATGTGTGTACATTTGTGTATGTGTAGGTATTTGTGTGTATGCCTGTACTCTCCTGTGTGTGTGTGTATTCGAGTATGTGTGTGTGTGTGTGTGTGTGTGTGTGTGTGTGTGTGTGTGTGTGTATGTGTGTGTGTGTATTCAAGTATGCATGTGTATGTGTCTAGTATGGTAAAGCAGTCCAGAGCACACACTCTTGATAAAATTTAGACAGACATGGTTTTCATGAACATACTTAAACATTTTTCAAACACAAGTGTGAATTGTTAAAGCTTACAGATGGCAAGAATCAAATAGCTGGCATATCCTAAGTCCCAGGAGCCCCAGTGGTAGAAATACCAGGAGGGCTCTGGCCTGAGCCCTAGCTCCTCCAGAGCATCTCTCTGTGGAAGGTAACTCACTGCAGGGCGTGCAGCCCGGTCCCTACAGCCTGCAGTGTTTGGTGATGAAGGCAACGGAAAAACAGGCCTTCTGTCAGGTGCGTGTAGTTCCCTCTCAGTCTGTTCCCAGGAGCATTCCCATTGGAAAGCACATTTCGATGTTAACCCAACAGCTAGCATTTTACGTTTAGAAAACAAGCACACTTTAAACATGCTATTCCCCAAGGACAGCCTTACTATTAATATTTATCAGGCAACAAATAATTGAGAGCATAAAGGAACTTTGCATGAAAAATTTTTTCATTAAAAATGGCATCTTCCGGGCTCGGGAGATGACTGGGTTGGTAAAGTGCATGACTAGCATACTCCAGGGTCTGTGTGATCTACAGAACCCACATTTTAAAAGCTGAGCATGGCAGCACGTGCTTGGAATCCCAGAGTTGAGGAGGTGGAAACAGGATTCCTGGGTCTCCCTAGCCAGTCTAGCACACTTGGCAAGTTCCAGGCCAGTAAGAGATCCATCTTAAAAAACTGAGAAATAGCACCAAAGGTTGTCCTCTGGATTCTGATGTCCACACATACACACACATGTGCACCTGCACATACAGACACATATATCCATGCACACACACACAAGCACATACAAGTAGCATTTTATCGCTAAACAGCACTGTCTGAGCACAGGGCTGCACGTCCTGAGCACTGTGACAAGGGCTCAGTCTTGCTCCTGAAGCATGACTGGCCAGGGTGGAAGTCAGTGTGCAAAGGCAGTCTGAAGGGGACCTGGACCCCAGCTCAGATCGATAAACTTTCATTTGAGCAAAAAGTAAGTATATTCTTGTGTTGGAAGGAAAACGGGCTGAGCATCACTATGAACTTCCAAGGAAACAAAGTACCCTAGAAGAGATGGCGCATCTGCATGAAGATGGAAAGGCGGCCCACGTGCAGGGAAGTAGGAAGACTAAATTTCTCCTGTTCATTCATTGACTGCTTCTAGCAACCTTAGACATGGAGGGCCAAGGGTGGAGAGAACTAGTAAAGAAGGAGCCTGCAGCAAAGCCTCATGCCTTTTGTATTTCTGCCCAGAGGTGGACTAAAGAAACAACCCATAAATGCCCTGGGTGCAGACAGAAAAAAAAAAAAGAAGAAGAAGACACACACACACACACACACACACGCCTACCTCAGTCAATCTGAAGCCAGAAAAGGGCAGCCCAGCAAGATCAAAGAGTGTCAGACAATCACGGGCTCCACAAGAAAGTACAGCAATCTCTCACCCCTCCTTCCATGCTGGGAGTCTGGGGGTTCCTTCCTCCTAAGCCGTGATGCAGTGTTCCTACACCACCACCCCCAGCTTTGAAGAACACTGAGCTGGGGAGTTTTCCTGCACACGCCCATGATACATGGGATAACTGGAGGCTGTAACTCCTACGCCTCCCCACCCTCAGATGTAGAAAGAGGCTTGGTGGGGGTCTGAACCTCCTCCACTGTTAGCTACGAGGAGTACTCTAACCTACCTTGCAGAACAGCACGGTTTAAAGCTGCTCGAAGCATGAAGTTTAAATGGAACACAAGCCCTGCTACAAAAATACACAGATCCCAGTAGGAAGCCACTGGTCCCACCAAGAACCAGGGAGATCTCAAGCAGAGCACAGAGGCACCAGCACTGGGATGGCACATGTTATGACAGCCAGGTGATGGTGTAAAGAAGCCACAGCTTCAGGGAGCAACTGTGAAACAGAAGAAAACGGAGAGCCTCGGCAAACACGGGGGATAGTAAAAGAATAGAGACGGAAGGACTGTAACCAAAGACGATGAGCAAGTGGATCTGTGGGTGTCCTTCTTAGGACAGGAAGAAGGAAGAGTTAGTGAACTATCCCCCAGTCTCAACAACACAGAGAAACAATGGTCAGAGCCCAGGAGTCTCTGGGGCCATAACCAAAGGTGTTCCATCCATGCCACAAGAGACTTGAGGAGAGGAAAGATAAGGCAGGACTGAAAAGCCACTTACAAAAGTGAGGCCTGAAAATGTCTCCATGTAGGCAAGTGACCTAGACTTAAAAACTGAAGAAGCTGGAGAGATGACTAAGTGGTTATGAGCATTTGCTGCTCCTCCAGAGGACCAGAGTTCAGTTCCCAGCACCACATCAGATGGTTCACAACTATCTGCTCCAGGGGATCCAATGCCTTTGTCTTGCCTCTACAGGTACCCATATGCAATACACACATATATACATATAAATACAAACAAAATAAATCTTGTATATACACATATATGTGTGGATGTTATGAGATGAAAACTAGAAGCTATAAATTTCTTATTTAAAATAAAATTGAGAACCTAGCTCACCCCAAACATAGCAGACCCCATCTGCCAAGATTCATGATCATTAAATTTCTGAAAAGCTATAAAGAAAAATCTTGATGCTGCCCCAAATAACCTCTTACCTACATAGCAAAAGCGATTCAAATGACAAGGATTTGCCATCAGAAGGTAAGCCACGGGGAAGCAGCATGTTTTCAGATGCTGAGAGTAAAGAGACCTCTCTGTAGCATCCTGAGTCTGCAGCCAGGAAGGGAGAGCCGTGGGAATGAGGCAAAACATCTCTCTAGCATTCAGTAATCTATCAGACAGCCAGGAAGGACCCTCAGAAGTGAGGGGTACATCAAGATACTCTGAAGCACTATGAGAGTTTTCACCAAAAGACCTGCTCTGAAAAAACCACTCTGAACTACAAAGATTTTAAAGGAAGTTGTAGAAGGAAACAGCATCAGGAAAGAACAGGGCAAACACACAGCTCACACCACCTTCTCCCCTGCCCGTGTTTGAAAGTGGAATCACACATTGTAACAGTCACATTCTCCCAAGGGCAGGAGAGGAAATGCTTAGCTATTATGTTATCAATGAGTAGTTAGGCCAAGTGTCATAAACAAGGGGAACCAGGATACAAACACACTGCTCTAAGTCACGTGCATGCAACTTAATATCTCAAACAACCACTGAAATGGGGTATTGAAGACATATGTTCAAAAGCATTACCAGTAAAATGAATTTCCAAGTACATTTAAGTAATCCAAAGAAAGCAAAGAAAAACAGATAAACAAAAAGTAAAAAACAAGCCGGGAGTGAAGCTAAGTACTACAACACTTACTTAGCATGTGTGTAAGTCTCTGGGTTTCACACTGGAATACTCAGAAAGGAAGAGGAGAAGGAAAAAGGGAAAGGCAACATTTAAGTTTAAATATGTCAATAATTATACTTAATGTCGATGTGCTAAAAAGATAGCACTGAAAATGTTTAAATACTCAACTATATACTACCCATGTAAAATTTCCAATGTAATTATATAGGAAGAATGAAATTAAGCACATGGATAAAAAAATATACCTTGCACACATTAGCAGGCAGCAGCCTAGGCTATATTAACATCATATGAATAAGCCTGCAGAGTAGAGATTACAAGAGACAAAGCAGAGACATGCGTAGTGGTAGATGGGCTAGTCCACAGAAGACATGGCGATCTAATCCTAAATAAGTCCACGCCAAACAACGTAACAGCAGAGTATGCAAGGCAGAAATGTTTCTCTAAAGGAGAAACAAACCAGTCTGCAACATCAGCAGCAGGTTTCAACATCACTTTCTTCGCTAGACTTTTTCTTAGATGGACAAGTAAACAGAAAACAAGCAATTCTGAAACACTCAACAGTGCAACTGATGAACACTTGTGGATCATACTACCCAAACAAGGGCAGGACATGCACTCCTTCCAATCTCCTGTGGAACACATACCACGACAGACCATAGCCTGAGCCATGAAACCAGCTTGGCAAAAACTGGACAACAGAATCATTGGTTGTGGCTCCAACGCAGTGGAGGCAAGCTAGAAGACAGCAACAGGATGATAGTGGGAAGTCCCAAACTTGGATGTTATACATATGTATGAGTAACCCACGGATCAATGACAATCTGAGGGGATAAATGTGTTGCACTAAATAAAAATAAAAATGTAAAAGCACATCCAAGTTTATGGTACACAGTAAAGTCAGTTTAGTGAGTGGAAACTGTACCACAAATGTTTACATTGAGGAAGAAGGAAAGTCTTCAATCTGTAACCTAAACCCCACATCAAGAACCGGCATAAAGTACAATAAAATACACTCAATGCAACAATAAAAGAGACGAAAGTAATGAATTTTAAATTAGAAAAAAAGAAAAACTGTGACTTATAAAAGATTGAAAAAAAGAAGAGATTGCAAATTGCTTGTATTATCAGTGAAGTAAGATGTGCCAAGATGTTGCAGGCATCAAGATAAAATAAGTAATCTAGCTACAAGGAACAACTCCACCAGGATGAACTTGATACCGATGAAATAGGCCAATTCCTCAAAAACACCAAGGGCCACAATTCATCCAATTTAAAAAGGATTATCTGAATAGCTCTATAATTGTTAGAAAACTTAAACTCAGAATTAAAATCCTCCCCTGAAATAAATATGTAGGCCCAAATGGTGTCACTATAAACTCTATAAAATGCTTAAAGAATTAATATGAATTATGCATGAGCACTCCCAGAAAATAGAGGAAACAGTTCCCAACTCATTTCATGGCTAATATTACTCTGATAGCAAAGGCAGATGAAAGTAGTACAAGAAAAGACACCTATAGATCAATCTCCATCATGAATGTGGGACAGACATGTCACTGACAATATCAGCAAATAAAGTCCAGCAAGAATTAAGAAGAGAGCCGTGGGCATGTCACGTCCAGAAGATACTCTTTCCAGCACTCATCCCCAGCTTCTGGGTTTTTCCTCCTCCTCTTCTGTGATGTTCTCTGAGCCTTGGAAGGGGTTTGATGGATGTCCGATTTAGGGCCAAATACTCCAAAGTCATTTACTCTCTGCACTTTGACCCAGCTGTGAGTCTCTGCATAAACTGCTTCCCACTGCAAAGATAAGCTCTGAGGGCAGCACTAACAAACGGGTATAAAGATAAGCACTTAGTAGGTAGTTTCACACTCTGTCCACTTAAGAATCCCACGGTAGTAGTACTGAAGGAGCCAGTTCTCTCTGTAGATGGTAAGGGGAAAGGGTCCATGTTGAAAACGGAGGTTGTTCACATATTTGACAGTTGAAAGCAGAGTCTGGATTGAAGATTAAAATGGTAGTGTCTGCGGTACCCAGGAAGAGGAATACGAGAGCTGTGGTTGAGTATGAGATAACTAAACTAGACAGATGTGGTGGTATTATGTTCCCCAAAATATTGTGCACCCTAATAAACTTATCTGGGGTCAGAGAACAGAACAGCCACAATATTAAACATAGATGTTAGGCAGTGGTAGCACACGCCTTTAATCCTAGCATTCCAGGGGCAGAGATCCACCTGGATCTCTGTGAGTTCAAGGCCACATTGGAAACAGCCAGGCATGATGACACAATGCCTTTAATCCCATGAAGTGAGCCTTTAATCCCAGGAAGTGAGGGCAGAAAGCAGAAAGGTATATAAGGCGTAAGGAACAGGAACTAGGGCTGGTTAAGCTTTCAGACTTTCAAGAAGCAGTTCAGCTGAGATCTATTTGGATGAGGACTCAGAGACTTCCAGTCTGAGGAAACAGGATCAGCTGAGGAATTGGCAAGGTGAGGAAGCTGTGGCTTGTTCTGCTTCTCTGATCTTCCAGCGTTCACCCCAAAATCTGGCTTCAGGTTTGTTTTTATTAATAAGACCATTTAAGATTCCTGCTACAGACAGATAAGAGAAAGAACAGGACTCTGGGCCACTGATGGAAGGATAGATGCTCCCTGTCCTCCAAAGCCCTTGAGTGACACATATGAGGCACTGTTTCTTACATCCTGGTTTCTGATGCATCTAATTGTGACAGATTAAATTATAAGTAAGATTGGCTTCTAACAAGAAGCTTCCACCTAGTTTAGGAAAGTTAACCCAGACCATCCCACAGACAAGGAGTTAACTAAACAAATGCAGCTACTTCTTGGTGGCTGTGAGAACAAAGAGGATTTAGTCCAATTACTGAGATTTTAGACATCTGCCAGGTCAGAGGTACCAACATCAGCCAGTGACTAACAGCTAGCAGATAGCAGTTGACATCAGCAGCTAACAAAGCACAAGCCAGAGATGGACAAAGGGGGTGTCCGTGACCCCTAACTGGATGGGAGTACATAAGCAGAGCCAAAGGGACGTGCATAGAGGGTGTGGGTCCTCTATGGCTCATGATAGCACAGAGAACCAACCAATCTAAATGCAGATTACCTCAGCCTTTGTTCAGTGTCTGCCATGGCAGTATAAAAGCCCCTAGAAAAAGGAATCCCAGAGCTTTCCCAGCTCTTGGAAACATTTCCACTCTTTGGAGTTTCTCTCACTTATCCTTAATTTCTCACTTTTCTGTAATTCTTCTTAATAAATCTTGTTTCTACTTTGCATAATCCCATGAGAGTGCACATCTCTAATCTTCATTGCATGAGACAATGACCTCAAAGCCACTGTCTCAGGTTGACCTTTGGTGACCTTGAGGGTCTGGCATCTCAGGGCCCTGGGTGAAGGAGATCTGAAATGGCCCTCTTGTTTAACATAGTGCTATGTACTGTAGCTCTCGCTATAGGACAAGATAAGGAAATAAGGAAGTGGGAAAATCAGAAGCGAAGACATAAAACTATGCATATCTCCAGAGGACATGCTCTTCCACTTGGAAGTCACAAGGATCCTGCGTAAACAAAAAACAAATCTGTTGTAATAGGAGTGTTGATAGTTGTCTAGGGCAATTTCAGAGCTCATTCCATTGGAACAATGAACTGAATATCCAAGAAAGATTAAAGACCAAGCCGTGAGGAACTGAAAGTGAACTGCTTTATTCCTTCAGGATAGGAGAGGCCCTAAGGCTGGGAGTCCCCAGTGGGTGCTGGCTTGGGTATTTTATTGGGCCACTGGACTCTCTCCCCTTCCCCATAGTGGTCCAGTTTAGATACCCACCACCATGCCTTCTTGCCTTTTTTCTTGCATTGCCTTCTGGGAACACGAAGCCTCTATCTCAGGGCCTCCTCTGCTTCCTTTGTCTATATATGTCCATCTAACTAGCCATCACTGCATGTCACTTAAAAATTCCATAATTTCGTTTAAATCTAGCAAAACATGCACAAGACTCAAATTCATTAAAAAATGTGAAAAATAGAAAGTGTGCCAAGTCCATGGACCTAAAGCTCCAACTGAAACTCATTAGTTACCCTCACACTGAAATTCTGCAAGGGCTTAACAAAATCCTTGTCCAAACCACAGCAAGATGCTTTGTTGATATAAACAATTTATATGGAATAACAAATTAACTAGAGTAGCTTTAAATTGGGGTAAAAAGAGGAATATAACCAGATAAATCACTATAGGGCACCCCAAATCCAATCATATTAGTACACTAATACAAACTGTTTGTGGAGGAATAGACAACTAAATCAACAAAACGAAGTGGGGAACACAGAAATAGACCCACACAATCATGCCCAAGTGATTTTTGACAAAAAAAAATTTCAAAAATAACTTCATGATGGAAAAGTTACCTCTCCCACATACCATGCTAGGCATCTGTAGACAAGGCGAGAGATTCCATTTCCAGCTCAGGTGCACGTAAAGTCCACCCAAGGGCATAAAAGTTTAAAACTATATAATTTCTAAGAAGGAAAAGACATCATCTTTGGGACCTAGGACTAAGCAAAAGCTCTTGGATTTGGACTGAACATCTATTAAAAAGAAAAACTGATCAACTGGACCTTCTCAAAATCAGACCCCTTTGCTCTGCCAAAAGCTCCATTGAGAGGGTAAAATGACGGTGCCAAGTGGGAGAGAAGCCACGTGCACTGCATCTCAAAACTGAACACCAAAAACAATACAGTTATAAAATGGGCAGGAGACATTTCCGTGCAGAGGCTCCACAGATGGAAAACACACATGAAAAGATCCTCGGCACTACCGGCCATCAGAAAATGCAAAATAAACCCACAATGAGATGTCACTCCACACTCACCAGAACAGCTAAGATAAGTAACATGGATGGCATTGAGTTCTGAGGAGGATGTGGAAAAACTGGATCACTTTAATTTTCTGGTGGGAATATAAAATGAACACATACTTGTTATGTGACAATAGTCTCTGACCTTCATCCCAAAGAATATCATCTGGCAATATCAGAGGCCTAAGGGAAATTGGTTCACCCAGCCATGGCCTGGAACCTCTAAAACCATGAGCCAAAACAAACATTTTCTCTTTGTGATGTAATTATCTCAGATGTTTTCTTATAGTAACAACAACAACAAACAAAAAACCAAGTAACACATAAAATTATCATCAGGAGTGTGTGTGGGGTCTTTAAATATATCTCAACCTAAAGTGGCATGAAAGAACCTTTAAAACTGGGTTGATGAAAGGCTTTGGAAGAGCAAGCCAGAAAGAGCCTTCCTTGGCAGAGATGAACACACCACCATGGTTCCTAGCCTGGGTTCCACTTACCAACCTGCCTCTCACATCTGTGCTATGCTATGATGACTGTTAACCTGACTTGGAACCCATATCCTGTGAAGTGTGGCTATTAGGCCATTGAAAGTGAGAGTATATGGGCCTCTGTTCATGGTCATGTCAAGAATCCTTCATTTGAGCTTTCCTAGGGACCAAACAAAATTTCCCATGAAAGTAGAACCACCCCAATATGGTAGATTACTATAAAGAATTCCTTAATGAGGATGGGACCACCCCAATCAGCTCTACTATGAGAGATGGATGAGGCCAATGAACATTCCTACTAGGGTAGGATGATATCAACAAACTCCGGGGGTGAGGGGGTCAAGATAACTCCACTTGGTCAACTGATTGGCTGCTAAGTCCTCCATACTGGGTGTCCACATTCACGTCCATAGGTCCATAGGTACTATGTCTACTCTCCCAGGGGCTTTCTCCCAATTTAGACTCATCTGCTGAGGTGACCATGTGGACCAATGGGATGAGTGTGGAAATATCTGGCTTGGGGCTAGTGCTCAAAGCCAGAGTACAGTGGGTCCCTTCTGCTTGGTGGTCATGTCATCCTATGTCTGGTGTCACAGCTGACCCCACCTGTGTGGGGTAGACATAGGCTGGTGAAGGCATGCCAAGCAAGCCTAAGCTGCCAAGAACCTCATTTCTGGTGGTTCCAGTTGTAGGTGTACAAATCAGGGCATGACTGACAGTGGTGAGTGTCACAAGGTACTTCTCCATCCATTACACCAAGTCATGCTTCAGGTGACTCAGGGTTGTGGGATGCTAACGATTGCTGAAAATGGACATTCTCTGTGATTGATTGGTTGATTCACAGATAGATAAGACTTAGATACATTTCTCCTAAGGTTTGGGTCACACATGGAAAGTATAAATTGAATTAAAATCAGCATTTAAAGGAAGAGTACTTTTGCTGTGGACAGAGCAGCACAGCACAGGGGAGGGTTCCTCATGATCCTGCAGCACCCCCACACTGAAAGGCAGACAGAGGCCTAGATGACAGGACTCATCCATAGGTCTTTTCAGAGGTTTGAGCTGGGAATGTCCTGATCCTAGCCTACATGGGGAATTGCCAAAGTGACAATAGCAAGTCCTGTTGCTCTGACCATTACCACCTTGTGCCTCTGGGACTGACCTGATTGGTGCAACAGGGGATGAAGAAATGACTCATGTACAGAAGAGCTGGGATGGGGAGGGCCATGAGCTCTGATGGAGATGTACCAGCAGCCCAGAAAATCAATGCATTTATGATATACAGCTGAATGAAGAAACAGGTTTACAATGTACTGCTGAACAAGGAGGTTAATTAGCTAACTTGGGGGGCGTATCACTCTAGGTGAGCAGTCTTATGTGGCAGTCATCCTAAAGGAGAAAGTTTTCTGCACAGTCTGTCAACACCCACGCTCAGCCGTGGGAAGCCTTGCCACTCCCTTGGGTCTGAGGCACTGGCATTCTCTACATGGCCATTCTCGCGTCAACAGTCCACCTTCATTCAGGACTCCATCCCCGCTCCACAGACCAGTGTCTCCACCACTGAACACAGAATCTGTTTTGATGGCCTCCCATTCTGGCAAATGTGCTGTCTTGAGGAAGGAAGGCCCTTTGGAGAGGCTGAGGAACCTCTGAAGTGCTGGCAGAGGCAGTCTGAAGCAGTGGGCAAGCAAGAATATCATTTCAGAGAAGGTTCCGTGGGATGCTGAGAAGAAAGGGTTTCTTTTGTGTTCAGGTGAAATATTCTATAGCTATCTGTTAGGTCCATTTGGGTCATAATGTCTGTTAGCTCTGTATTTCTCTGTTTAGTTTTTGGATCATCTGTCCATTGGTAAGAGGGAGGTGCTTAGTATTACTGCAACTTGACATGCCATGTATTGTTGATATCCGTGGGAGGCCTGCTCTGTTCTGAACAGAAATGGAGGAGAAGTAGATTGGGGGGAAACAGAGGGAAGACCGGGGGAGGAACTGGGAGGAGAGGAGGGAAGGAAAACTGTGATCAGGATGTAAAATAAATAAAATTTAAAAATTAAAAAATTAAAAAAGAATGCTCATTCCACACCTTGTGATTATACTTGTCCACAGAACTTTTCAAAGTAGGACAACCTACATTCTAAAGAACACACTTTTTTTGCCTTTGAACTTCGGGAAGGATTGAGCCGGAAAGCTCTTACAATCAAAATAGTATGGTTGTGTTGGTGATTCAACCCCACTGAGCTAATAACTAAGGCTACCTCCTGTGTGCTGGTGAGTCATGACATGGGATAAAGAACAGCAAATTTAGTGACAATAATCCAAAAGTGAACACTTGAGGAACAGAGAAACATTTCTAGAGGCAAGAATGATGGGCTAGGAGAGGCAGGTGGCGGCGAGTGATAGGGCTGTCCAGTGGCCAGAGCAACTGTTCCTAGTCCCTAGGTGACTCCAGAGGGAATATGTCAACATGCAGGATGTGCAGCCTCCTCTCTTGCCTCCCCCTAACCAGCCTGGATAGAAAGGCGCTGGTCACACACTACCCCGGATGGGACTATTCCAGCAGCTGGCCAGCAGAGTCAACAGCTCGGGAGAGGGATGGACTCAGAAGGAGGTTTCCCACACTCTGTGGGGCTCTCCTGTGTGGAAGGCCACAAAGCAGGAGGAAAGGAAGACACTGCCTCACAGAGATGAGGAAGGGGGTCTGCTGTGACCTGTATTTACAGAAGAGGATATGGAGAAAGCATGTTCAGACACTGACACCGCAGCAGCAAGAAGAAGAGCTGGGACCAGCCTGAGAGGAGGGTACAGCGGTCCCCTGCATCTCGTCCCACACTGCACATCCAGGGACCAGGGAAGGGGAGGGGTGCTGGTGTCACCATAACCATGACAGCCACTGCGGGGACAGAGCCACGCTTAAGAAGATAATGGCACTCTGCTTTGGGGGCACAGAACTGGAGAAAATGAGTCAGACCCTAGCAGACTTTGAAACAGAATCCATAACAAGGGCCCCACTTAAATACGAGGATAGCAGTGGCAGCATGAGGAGTTAGGCCTTGGCCCATACACTAAGAACTGCGAGTACTGCTCCTGCCAGCAGAGCCCTGATCCTGGCCCTGCAGTATACCATGCCCACTTCCTCCTGACAATCCTTTAAGACAGAGTTGCCAGATTCCTGGGGAGAGTGGTAAGCCTGTAGGTTGGACGGCAGCAGCATGCTTGCAGTTACCCAGCGACAACAAGGGTTGCTGGAAGAACGAAGCTGGGAGCTAGATTGTCTCTCTATAGCCAGGGAGAGACTTTTACTTGAATCCAAAGTTTACAGTATTTGCAACGAACTTAAGAATTTCAAAACAGCTTTAAAATAAACAAACCAGAGAACATGCACGTGCAAATATAGCACATTATATGTACCCATGTGCACACATGTGTGTATACACCAGCACAGAGAGAATATGGATTTGTAGAAGAAAGCAATAATTTTTAATAGGTTCATACTTCCTATGCAGAACTCTAAGTCAGAGTCTCCTGTTTTAAGCTATGATACAGTCACATTTGATTTCTAAGCCACAGTCCCAATACCTCCCTTCAAACAGACACTACCTAATGTGGCGCACTCTCTCATTTCAGGCAGTTATCAGCTGGCTTTTCTAACTGTGCTGTCATAGAAGACATTTGTAACAGTTCTGCCATCTGCTAGAGCAGAGCCAATAAATCACTTGTTCTTAAAATTAGTGTGTGAAAGTTTTCTAAGAGAAAAAAATGCAAAATCATTGTCAGTAAATGGCACACATTTTTAACTTATCCGTGAGAATTACAGAGAATGGAAGAGTGTAAAATGGAATTCAGGAGGCAATGGCTGTGAAGGCCCATGCAGGCTGCATGGTACGTCATGTATCCATAGAACAATGGAGGTGTCGTGCTCATCTTTGAGAGGAAAAAGCATGACAGGCCATAGAGATCATGAAGGGCCCAAATGTTCTGCTGGGATCCCAAGACACGAGCCCTGGGCCCTACTAACAAACTGACACAAGGACTGCCTTTCTCTCCGAAGGACACGCCCCCTCATGTCAGCATGTTGTCCATGGAGGGCAGACATTCACACCACAGAGCCCAATGTGCAGTAAGCAAAGCAATTTTGTAAACAGTGAAAAACTTGGAACCAGAGACATGGCAGAAACACCCATTTCTCTATCTGCAATCCTTTGGTGGGGCCCAGGACCACATACACAGGATGGCTCCCAGGAGAATGGACAATCAACACATAGATGCCATGACAGCATGTCATGGCCAGGACAAGACAAATCACATCCTTCCTTCAACCTCCTTACCCCATGGTACACCCTCATCTCTCTGGAAATGAGAGGTCCAAAGCCAAGATCCTCCTGTGGCCTCCCTGAGTGAGGCTCTGGGTTACCATGGTGACTAGCACTTATCCCTTGTGCTGGCCACAGGTGGGGTTTGTGTTCGCCCGAGAGCCATGTGTCTGACAGGTTTCCCAGTGCATCCTCTCTGCTGCAGAGCATCAGAGCAGGAACAGTACATGCCATGCTGGCTACCAAACCTCTAGATGCCAATTACTTAGAGGGAGAAAAATCATTCCTACGCCTCTGGGTAGAGAGTGGTGTCACCATTTAGACAGCTCAGTGAAAAGCATCAGGCCTGCATTCACTGCAGTCCAACCTGAACACATTGCTACTAAATTATTTGTGGGCTATTGGACAGTGTGTGCTCCACAGGGACTCCAGAGCTGGAGGCTGGGACCCTCTCTGCTCGCTCTGCCCTGGTTATCACAGCAAACAAGAGATGTGTCTCTACAAAGCATCACAGAGTTGACAGGAGGTCCCACCTGCCTGCCTTAAGTGCCTGGTTCTCAGAGCTGCTAGAACAAGATGGATTCTTTGTGACAAGCCAGGAGTGTTAAGACCACGGAAGAGACAAAGACCATTAACTCGGGGGCTGAACAAGATAACATGCAAGTCCTTATAGTAACTCGGCAAGCAAAACAGGGCACAATGGCTATCTCCACCACTTCTCCCAAACCAAATCACCTAGAACATAAGCACCCCTGGGGCAACAGGGCTCTTCAGCGGGGGAGGGGTGGGAGGGAACACACCATTTTATTTAAGGAGGCCCAACCAGCTGTTCTGTATTCCTGGGCTGGCTAGATAAAAGTAGATTTGGTCCCATGTTCCTCAAACCCTTGTCATGAAGCCAGGAACTAAAGCTAGTGGGGAAGAGGAGATTGGTTATACATACCAAACCATGCTAGACTTACACCCACTTTTTAAAATACTTTTTGAGCACTAACCCTGGGGGAAAATAAAATAAATACACAATTCTTCTATCTAGGCTCTCTCTAGGCTGATCTCATTTCTAAAACCTAAAACCTAGAGATATTCAGGCAAACCCATGGAGAATTAAGCAGGAGCCCAGGAGCCTGAGGTCCCACTTTCTCTGGTTGAACTTTCCTCTATACTAACCTCCAACCCCATCACAGGGCAACATACTATAGAACTTGGTAGGAGATGGGTGCATAATATACAGAGCCCCCTTCCACATGTACACGACAGGGAGCCATGCACACTGCTCTGGAAGAACCTTCTGAAGATCCTCAGCCCCACTGCCCCTTGCCAGAAGGCCTCACCCTTTGCTGGTGGGCTTCACCTTCACTGGAGGGCATCATTCCCAGCTCCTTGTCAGGCTGTCAGCTTACCTACCCTTCTGCTCCTGGGGGCCCCTAAAGAACGTAGCCAGAAAGCAAATAAGAACTAGTATTCCTTTGGTAGCAAGGTACTCAATGTTCCTACCATTGTTCTACTATTAGCCTTTCCCAGTCCTTCCCCCAGGGGACCAACAGCATTTTACAAAGGTAACTGTACACTGGGAGAAAGGAAACATCAGACTTCCTGGGGTCTATAGGATATATTGTATCCATCTGAATTAACACTGATTCCCGGAAATCCCGAGAAACATTGTGGCCCTCCACTTAAAGTAGAGGCTTATTGAGATTGATTGGTGATTGGTGATTAATGGAGTTCTGGCTGAAGTCTGACTCACAGTAGGTCCAGTGGGTCCCTGAACTCACTCTGTGATTATTTCCCCAGTCCCAGAATACCTTATCCACCATCACGGTATTCACACAGTACAGCTTCTGACCAAGGAACTCACTTCACAGCCAGAGAAATGTGACAGTGGGCCCATGATCACGGAATCCACTGGTCTTACCATGTTCCCTGCCATCCTGAAGCAGCTGGCCTGATAGAAACATGACAGAGTTACGGGCCAATTAGGTAAAAGCAACCTGGAGGATCAGGGCAGGGTTTCTCCAGAATGTGATACATGCTTTGACTCAGGGTCCAGTATATGGTATGGTTTCTCCCATAGCCTCAATTCATGGGTTCAGGAATCATCTATCACCTCTACTGGCCCACTAGGAGAAATTTTTCTTCCGGTTCCTGCAACCTTAAATTCCCTGGCCTAGAAGTTTTAGTTGCAGAGAGGGTGCACTCCTGCCAGGAGCCACAGCAAACATTCCATTGAACTGGAAGCTCAGACTTTCCTCTGGCCACTTTGGGCTTCTGATGCCCTTAAGCCTGAGCCAGCGGTTCTCAATTCGTGGGTCATGACCCCTTTGGAGGTCCAACAACCCTTTTACAGGAGTCACATATCAGATATTCTGCATTATCAGATATTTACAACATGATTTATAGCAGTAGTGAAATTACAGTTATAAAGTAGCAGTGAATATAATTTTATGGTTGGAGGTCACCACAATATGGGGATCTGTATTAAAGTGTGGAAGCATTAGGAAGGTTGAGAACCACTCGCTTAAACCAACAGGTCAGAAAAGGAATAACAATGTCAGGAGGGGTGATAGATCCAGATTACCATGGGGAGATTGGCTGGCTTCTCCACATTGGAAGTAAGAAAGATTATGTCTGGAGTGTAGGAGACCCTTTAGGGTGTCTCTTGATGCTACCATGTCCTGTGATTAAAGTCAATGAGAAACTACAACAGCATAATCCAGGCAGGATGACAAAGGGCACAGACCTTTCAGGAATGAAGATATGGGCCACTCCTCCAGGAAAACATCCAAGAGGGTGGACAGAATACAGAATGGGTAGTAGAGAAAGGTAGTTATAAATACCAGCTAAGGCATGTGACCAAGTTGCAGAAACAAAGATTATAATTGACATGAATGTTTCTGTTGTATTTTGTTAAGAATGCATTTGTATAGTTATTTGTGTTTTCTTTCATTTATTTCTTTTTCATGTAATGTAACATCAATTAAGAGAATATCAGTGGTTATTTAAGTTTGAGATACTAAAAGTCCCTTAAGGGACATTGCCACCTATTCAAAATTTATAATTCAGTTCTGGGAGGGATAGTATATCATGTCAGACATTTGGAAATTAAGCATGGCATAAGGAGATATGATTGTATGTCAAATTGACAAGTCATGGACTTGTGATAGCTACTCTTGGTTGTCAATTTCACTACATCTGGAATTAACTAAACCCAAATGACTGGGCATACCTCTGAGGGATTTTTTTCTTAATTAAATTATTTGAAGTGGGAAGACCCCCTTATAATCTGGATCTTTGAGGTGGAAAGATAAACCTTTAATCCAGATCTTTTGAGGTGTGAAGATCCACCTTTAATCTGGACCACATTTTCTACTAGCAGCCCATATAAAGGACATAGAAGAAAGAAGCCTCTTTCTTTTCCTGCTTGCTCTCACCCTTGCTAACAAGTCTATTCCTTCACTGGCATTAGTGCCTCCTTCTTTGGGATTCTGATGTATACTGAAGATTAGCTGAGACATCCACCCTCATGGACTGAACAGCTCCTGTGTTCTTGGACCTTCATTCATAGTCAGCCATTGTTGGATTAGCTGGACCACAGCCTGTAAGTCATTACAATAAATTCTCTTTCTATATACAGAGAGAGATTCTTTCTATAAGTTCTGTTCCTCTAATGAACCTTGAGAAATATAGGCTTAAGAGCTGCAGCCTTTTAGGGGAAGTATGTCATTGAGGATGGACTTTGAGACTCACAAGCCTTACCTGTGTCTAATTTGCTCTCTCTGCTTAGTACCTGTAGTTAAGGATGTGAGCTCTCAGTTTCCTGCTCCTGGTTCCATGCCTGCCACTTGCTACCATGTCCCTCTACCATGATAGACGCTTAGCCCACTGGAACTGTAAGTTGAATCAATTCTTCTATAAGTTACCTTAGTCACAGTGTTTTATCCCAGCAAAAGGAAAACTAATACGCCAAATGTCCCTGTGAGCTGGCGCCCTGGAAGCAGGGACAGCCAGCAGAGCTCATGGCCAGCCTCTCGGCTTCTAGCCCATCTCTTTTGACCAATGGTTCTTCTCACCATTGGTGGTGTGGGACCCAGTAGAGGTGACTTTGGATGTCCTTTGCAACTAGAAGGCAGAGGATGTTCTCTACAATGGAAGCTAACCCAGCCCAGGCCACTTAGGAGGCCCAGCATAGCGGGAGCAACAGGGAAGTTTTCTAGAGGGAGAGAGAGGAGGACTGTGCTGGATAGTTTTATGTCAACTTGATACAAGTTAAAGTCATTTGAGGGGAAGGAACTCAATTACGAAAATGCCTCTGTAAGATCCGGCTTCAGGCAAGCCTGTAAGATATTTTCTTTATTAATGATTGGTGTGAGAGGTCCCAGCCCATCATGGGTGGTACCATCCCTGGACTGAGAGTCCTGGGTTCTATAAGGAAGCAAGCTGAGCAAGCCAATAAGCAGCATTCTTCTATGAGCTCTGCATCAGCTCCTGCTTCCAGGTTCCTACCGTTTGAGTTCCTGTCCTGACCTCCTTTGATGATGAACAGTAATATGGTAGTGTAAGGCAAATAAACCCTTTCCTCTCCAACTTGCTTTTGACATATTGTATAGTTGTAGCAATAGAAACCCTAACTGTCTCCAAAATTAATTAATTAATAATAATGATAATAGCAACCCACCTTCATCACATTCAAATGTCATATGTATTTGTGTGTGCTTCTGGACCATAGGCTATTCTGCTGCGGTGGGAAGCAGGATGCTTGACTCAGAAGCTGTTAGCCCTCACCTGTACTCTAATAATTTAAACAGTGTTGATATCATCAACTGCATGAAGACTTTAAATAATCTAACTGCACATCTACCTGCATGGTACTTCACAGACGGACCAGGATTACTGTAGATCTGATCAGTTTCCCAGAGTCTCCTGTCCAGGAGGCTGTTTCTTCACTGAAAAGAAGTTGTTTTGCAATTCTTAAAAATGTAATATATACTCTCTGAACTCCCATGATTTCTCTCCTAGTATGTTTCCCCGTTTACAGTTGATTTCATTACCTTTGCTTTCCCTTTCCATTTCAGCTTCTTTAGTCTTTTATCCCACCCCACCCCACAACTAGCCGCTACCATTATTCATCAGTTTTACCAGCTTTCCACATCTCACCCCTTAATTTCTGCTCTCTTTGCAATTTCCTCTCTTATGCCAGTCTCCTGTTGTTGCTCTCATGACTCTGCAATATGAATCCTTCATCCTTTTGTTTCTGGCCTTTCTTCTGCAGGAGCGTGGGTGCTCAGCTGGCCAGACAGTCTTGCGGCCCTCGGAAGCACTGTCCTAGCCCCAGTGCTCCTAGGGTCCCAGAGGAACAGAAGGGGTCTGTTGAGGGTGAGGATTTATTTCTTTTGCTGAAAAGAGGGCAAGGCAATTCCTCGCCCCTACCCCACATTTCTGTCCCAAACCCAGTGGGCAATGAGTATGAGGTCTCGGGTCTGATGCTGGAGAAGAAAAGAGAGCAGGCTTAGAAGAGCTGGATACAGAGCCTGGGGGTTTGTCTCGGAGCCACTGGTCCAGTGCCAAGGAATGCCCACAGCCAACGTCCTGTGTTGGGGGTTGGCAGGTCCTGGAATGGCACAGTCCCACGCTGCTGAGTCCCCTCACTTGTCAGCTGGAAGATTCTCTGCCTAGGAAACGGACAGCAAAAACTTCCTTCTTAGCACTCTTCAGCACATCTGCGGCTGTTCTCTGACCTGCCTCCTCACTGAAGAGCCAGGTATGGAGTGGTAGCTGCAGGGTCAGTGCTCACTCTCATCTGGTGGGAGGACTGAGAGCAGCCGCTCTAGTGTAGGGCTCTGAGGGAGCTCATCCCTGTGGAGATTTTATCTGTGCTTTAATAAATAAAGCTTACCTGGAGATCAGAGGAAAAAGGCCAGCCATTATAAGTCAACAAAGAAGTCAGGCAGCGGTAGCACAGGCCCTTAATCCTATCACTTAGCAGGCAGGATCTCTGTGTGTTCAAGGCCACACTGGAAACAGCCAAGCATGGTGACACATGTCTTTAATCCTAGTACCAACCATAGAGGTCTGGAGGTCTGTACAGAAAGTGACAGGGCTGTGTAGGAAGAGGAAGTGATGTAGGTGGGCTAAGAGAGCCAATGAGAGAACAGAACAGAAAAGGCATATGAATGTGAGTATACAGGAAGTTGCTCTCTTTGGAAGCTGCGGAGTTGGTGAGGTGAGGTTAGCTCATGGTTTGTCCTAATCCTCTGATCTTTCTCTCGGGCTTTAACCCAAATTACTGGCTCCGTGTTTTTTATTTATTAAGACCATTTAGAAATTCGTTTACACATCCCTGGCCGGGTGTAATAAGAACAGTTCACAGGGATGGCTGTGGGGCTGTTCCCACTGGGCCTTATCCTGGACCACTGCCTACAGCCCTGTTCCTCGTCTCCCTGTCAGGCAGTTCCTAAAACCCACCCAGGAACTCCCTTCTGTCTCCTCCAGCTGAATGAGGCCCTCCCCTGCAGCCCTGGGGCATCCTGACACGGAAAGCTGCTGTGTGCTTGCCCTGTGGTCTCCTCTGCCTCTAGTTCTTGATGTCTTTGGCTCCACACTGTGAGCTGTGGGTGGGCTGGATATCCCCTCTTCTGACTTCTGCGCTGTCTTCTCTACCACCCCAGCAACTTTGTATCCTGTCTCTAGTAAGATGAGGGACAACTGGTGGTCTCCACTTTTGTGGACTTGGAATCTTCTCCAGAACAGCCTCCCCACTCACCTCACTCCCCAAATTAAGGGCTTTAGGGGTTTGGGGATATTGCTCACCGATTTCTCCCTGGCACTTTTCTGTGGCAGGTGGGTTCCTGGACTGTCTTGCTTCCTCCATAGCTGCTGGCAGGTGGCATGCCAGATGTCACTGGTGGTTCTTTGCCATCTACCTCTTGGTTTTAGCCTATCTGTGGTTAGCACTGTTAAGCATTTGAGAGAAACATTTTGGGGTCTTTTCTCACAATGCTCTCTCTCTTTTCATTTTGTGCTGACTGGGAATCTCATACATGCATATAATGTGCTTTGATCAAGTTTACTTCCCATTCCCTCCCTTCCAATTCCTCACCTATCCCCATCACTATTCTCTTCCAATTCCATGTCTTCTCTCCTTTTAAAAGAGTCCACCTAGTGCTTTCAGTATGGACACAGATAAAGGGTCATCTCCTGGAGCATAGGTAGCCTCTTTGGCTACATCTCTGAAGAAAACTGACTCTCCCTCATCAGTTGACAATAGCTCCCCAGATAGGAATGAAACTTCATGCCTATCCTCACTCATGCTGGAATTTTGTTTTGACAAGATCAAGCCAGACAAAATCACAATGCCATATTAAACTTGAATTCTCTACCCCTTTTGAGTCCCCTCACAGGGCAAGCACTGCCCTGACTACATTGCAGTGGAGGTCCACACTGCAGTGTATAAGAATAAATTCAGCCACATCATCCCACTGTGGGTAATGAAGATGCAGTGTTGTTGGTAGAAGGGTGGAACAGGGAGGTCAGAAGCTGAACTGGAATACAGGATTAGGCAGCGACACCAGGGATGAGTCTGAAACCACATGTTCCGTCCTCAGAAACAATGAACAGACTGGTTTCCAAGCATACTAGTTAGACACTTGGAGACTGCAGGAGAGGACGGCTCAAGACAGATACACAAAGCCTAGGCAAGCCCAGCACTGCAGAAGGAAGTGACAATGAATGACATGGGACCCAGCCATCCTTGGGCATGGCCCGGGACTCTTGCTGCAAGTAAACCCCTGCAGCCAGCAATGTTCCCGATTAGAGTCACTAGAAAAAGTCTAAAGAGGATTTTGAGATTCCTGAGACTGGCATTGGCAGTGTCAGCTGCCTCTGGTGGAATTTAAAGTAAATGGCCACTGCTACTGTGGGAGGTAGGGCTTACCTAGTAAGAGGACTGACTCACCAAGGACTTCCATGAGTGGGTGGGGTTCTCTCATATCTGCTCACAAGCTTCAAGTATGGACCACCAGGGAGCAGTTACATGTGTGTGCATATGTATATGCAAGTGTGCATGGGCTCACGTACACATGTGCATGGGAGGATGCTCACACAAGAGCATTAGAATGATTGCAAGCCCAGCACATGCAATGCCTGCCTGTCTCTGTGAGTGTAGGGGCTCATTAGAGCCAGCAACAGACTCCGAGACATGAAAGAGCAGAATGGAGCACTGAGATATTCGAGCTGACATCACACTGGGCTGCCTTTCCAAATCAGTACCAACCTACCAATGGCTTCATATCTGTTTTTGCAAGATTATGTCCTCAGCATACAGTTCAAATTGTGATAATCAACTCCTTAAATGAATAAGGTTTTATACACAAAATTTTGCTTTATAAATGTTTTCTTAGTAGCATACAATGAAGCATCCATTCACAAACCATGGTTGACAGAGCCACCAATGTGCCTGGATGTGACCATTCCTGACAGCCTAGAGGAGTTGATTTGGATGAAGGCTCTGGTGCTGGAGTAAAATGTGCTTCCAAAGTGACCCAAACAGCAATGACCTTCTATACTATAGACTTTCTAGAGTTTACAGTAAGGCTAACATCCTCATATACATAACATGTTTACTCAGCGCAGATTTTCTGAGAAAAGTCCAGCTTGACTCTGGACCAAACTGTATGTTTAGAAAGTCCTAGTGCAACTCAGAGCTCAAAGAAGAACAGTAGTGGCAGAGGTGACCCTCCCCGCCCCCAGACTGTGAAAAGTGTGCCTTGAGAAACCACAGAACTGCAGCCAGGGACAATGCTGGTCACCAGGATACGCAGGGTCCCAGCATTTTCCTATCCTAGCCATCTGGAAGAGGATACACCCCCAGGCAGTAATGCCAGGGCCTAAATTCCCACAGAGCTAGACCTCTCGCTGTGGAAAGGAAGCAGATAGACCCTCTGTGAGGTCCAGGCAGCTACTCCAGCAAAGATGCAGCCTGAGCAGAGAGGACAGAAGGACAAATCATTGAGAACCACACCCAAATCCTAAGCTCTCTCAGATGCTAGAAAACCCAGGTCAGTTGCCATGGGATGTGGTGGTATTGTGTTCCCCAAAATATTGTGCACCCTAATAAACTTATCTGGGGTCAGAGACAGAACAGCCACTAGATACAAAGGCTAGAAAATGGTGGCACTCACACCTTTAATCCTAGCATTCCAGAGGCAGAGATCCATCTGTTCAAGGATATAGCCAAGCACGGTGACTCACGCCTTTAATCCCAGAAAGCGAGCCTTTAATTCCAGGGAGTGATGGTAGAAAGGAAAGATATATAAAGCATGAAGACCAGAAACTAGAAGCATTTGGCTGGTTAAGCTTTTGGCTAGTTAAGCTTTCAGGCTTTTGAGAAGCAGTTCAGCTGAGACCCACTTGGATGAGCTCACGGAAGCATCCAGTCTGAGGAAACAGGATCACCTGAGGAATTGGCAAGGTGAGGTAGTTGTGGCTTGTTCTGCTTCTCTGATCTTGCAGCATTCACCCCAATACCTTGCCTCAGGTTTGATTTTATTGATAAGAACTTTTAAGATTCATGCTACATTGGGATGTTTCATTTATGATGATTCCCTCCTGACATTCAAGTCCATCCTTAACACCCTCACACCCCACATCACCATGTCTTCAGTGGGGAAGGGTCACATGAGGAATCTATGTCCCTTATACACAGCCCTGCAGAAGACTCAGCACAAAGAGCAGTTGTGTGGACTCAGTGAGAAGCTCCAGAAAATGCCATGCTAGGAATAAACCACTCAGCAGAGGAAATACACACACCTGAAGGAGCTGAGCTCAGATGCCAAGCACCGTAAGATCTGCAGCTAGGGAACCACTGATGTGTCATTTAAATATCTGCCCAGAAGAATGCTGTATGGTCATCTATACAGAGTGTAAGACTGTAGGACAAGGCCTTGCCACTGTAGCCCTTAACCCTTGCAGGTCTGAGACCACTGTCTAGGTCCCTCAGTTCATTCAGTATACTATTTATGTGATATGAGGCATCACACTGGTCCTCAGCAGGCCCCACCCCAGGGTAAGAGCAGGGCATGGTGGGTATGATGAGGCAACTCTCACTAGGTCTACCCAAGAAATTCTCACATGCCATGGCTGCCTTGAGACTTGAACAGGTCTCAGACCCTTGGTCAAGTGAGGAAGAAAAGGAGCACACAGGGTAGCTTGCCCCTCACAGAAGCTCTTGGTTGCCTTCAAGTGTGAACCAAGAACTGCCTGAGTCTTACAGGCATTGTCTTGGTGGAAGACACTCCAACTAAAGCCCTCTTTCAGCCACATCACAGAGCTCTCCTGTCCCTATCTGAAGGCATTGGCATCCGTAATGAAGGAGAGTTCAGGGAACATAGGAAGACAAGGAAAGCAAAATCAGGCTCCTTGAGATGGCCAATACTGGTTCCTAGAAGACACTGCACATAGAAACTGTGGGAAAGCATGAGGTTTAGGCATCTAAACAGAACCAGCTGGGGAAAGGAGATGACTGGGCTCTGTGAAAACACCCAAGCCAGTTTCCATCCATTTAGCAGACTTCCAGACTTGGGTCTCTCCCATCCCAAAGAGCTAAAACTATCTCTTCACCTTTCTCTGCAACTTGGTCTTCTCGTCTTTCCCAAATCAATTCTTTGTTTATGTCAGGGAGCAAACTCAGCCACCAGGCCCTACACAACAGCCAGCATCTTTGTTACATCAGTGTTCTAGGTCTGCCTACCCCTGGAACCTCTCCTCAGCCTGAGAGCAGACAAGGTGGCCTGGTGCAAGGCTAGGACACTCTTCTCTGCAGAGCTTTGACCCAGAAATAATCTCAGGGCATCTCACTCTGAATGTGCCTCTTCCCTTCCTGAATGCAGAGGGCACATCTGTTTTGTGCTATGTAAGCAGACTCACAGCAGCTTGCTTAGAAATCAGGGCCATGGCCTCTCAGTGGGGTTCTCTTGAGAACTGTATATACACTCCACTTGGTTCCTCCTGTTGGAAGCATTACCTTTCAGGAATGATCCCCAGATGCTCAGGGCTTACTCATGCAGCTCATGCCTCCCATTCTCAGGGCTATCATCAACCCATCAAATGCAGCTGGCAGAGGTACTCCTTGGCCATGGCCACTGAAGTTATGTAGCACTGTATATGTGCACAGGATAATGGCTGGGGAAACTGATGGACAGAAATTAGTGAATGAGAAGTCAGCAAAGGAGCAAATAGGAGGAGCTCAGCCACAGGTCAAGGTTAAACCAATGCCTTTGGGCTGAGACCCCTCAAGTCCTGCCACAGAATATAGAACCAGACTGTAGAGTGGGGAAGCATCCACCTCTCCCTCTCTCCAATGGATGAGTTTTCTGAATCAGCCAGCTCTGGGGTCTTGGAAGGAGTGGCAGGTCTCTGGCTAGCTTCCCCTCACCCAAGCTCCAGATGCCACTGGTAACAAGCATGAGTGCACCAGGCTAGAGCTCCCACGCCTTCTGTGCAGCACACACAAAGGCATCTCAGCCTCTACCCTCACTTTGGAAAGAGTTCTGAAGGAGAAGAGAGTAGAAATCCTCTGCCTTCTCCCTGCACCCCACAGGCCTTAACTTGAACAGTCAGTTTCCTAGTGCCATTACACATGGAGGCACCCTGGGTCTCCTCAGCATATTCTTGGGGTGGGCTCAGCCTGGGAGGGGCCCAGGAAGAAAGGCAGTGGTGGGTGGAAAGCTGCTGATATGTGATCTTATGGTGGCCTCTGCCATTGGAAAGTGGTTGGGAGGATCTAAGAGACAGGGTTCAAACCACTGGGCAGAGCAATCCACCAGGGGATGCCATGAGCTGTGATGGGCAGGCCCGGGTCTCAGGTGGAGAGTCTTAATGGAGGCTTGCAGGACCTGATTGCCCCAGTTTCCTTCTGTTAGCACAAGCTGGGTGGGGACCTTGGGGGAAGTTGGAACGGAAGCCCGTGGTACCTGTAGTGACAAGCCCAGGCAGAGACCTGACCACACTTCCCTGATGACTCTAAAGAACCCGGGGACCTCAGCTGGGCTGTGGCTCGGGTTTTCTAGGTAGGAAATACGGCCCCCACTTCTTACAACTGCCTGCTCATTTGGCATAAACTTATTGCTCTGATAATTTTAATAATAAAAGCAGATCAGTTGGATGAAACCTGTACCACTAAGAGCCTCCACATTTTCACTGGAACTCCTTGCTAAGTATGTCCTGGACTGCGGTGGATTCACAGACAAGCGGGGCTCCAATGTGGGGACCGGACCTCCTCTCATCTCTTTCGGACTGACTGAAAAGAGCTCGGACCCCAGTTACCCTCACACAGAATTCATCTCTGAGACTCCACAGTAAGGACCCCCAGGGCATCTGTGGTGGCTGCAGTTCCTATGGCTTCAGTGAGCAGTGCTGGTCCTTAAGGCCTCTGCCTCCCATTCTCCTCAGAGAACTGAGGCGGGGATCCACGCATCCTGGGATAGTGTCTATCCTAAAGTGGCGCTTGGCAAAAAAAAAAAAAAAGAAAAAGAAAGAAAGAAAGAAAAAAAGAAACCCAAAAGCTGAGGTTAATGACTAGGAGCAGCTCTTCGTGAGAGGGGCTGAGGCAGGGCTTGAGAGGCAGCCTGGCACAAGTGGCCTTCGTGTGGACACAGCTGCAAGGCACAAGAACAGCCAGGGCTGGACAAAGGCCCTGCCGGTTTAAAAGATTGAATCCATGACAGCTTAATAACGCCAAGGGCACTGTGACACCAGGGAGAGACGTGGTTCACATATGCCAGATTGAAAACCTGTCACTCATTGGCTGGACAAAAGGGAAAGCAAGATCATATTGCTCTGAAGAGTGGCAGCATCATTTAAAGGTCGCCATTAATAAGATGCTGGGAGAGCAGCCGTAGGGGGACCTGCCCTGCAGACCAATTGGTCCAGCTCAGCTGATGCCTGTCCCCTGCTTCTGCCTCTGGTATTTTCTGCATCTTTGCTGCTAAAGGGCAGAGGAGCTGCAGTGGCAATGCCTTGGCTCACTTCCAAGGCCACCCATTATGACTTACCCATTACATAGCTGCTCCACTGCCACCCAACCCTCAGGAAGCGATGATCCAAGTTAAGAGGTACATAGGTATTGGCCTTGTTATGGCATTTTAAAGTTTACTTTAAAATTAGGAAAGACCCCCCCAGCTAAAGAACCAGTCCCCAAAGCAGGTTGCAGGATCAGGTTAGTGGTGGTTACTGACTCCATGGGGTCCAGGAGCCCAGTGAGGACACCAACCATGGGAGTACAGCAGAGCACCTGCCCTCCTCCCCAGGAGCCATAGGCAAGTGAAAACATTATCAAGGTGTTAATGGCAGTCAGGACAAGCCCCATCCTTGAGCTTACCAGGATTCTGTAGGAGAGCTGTAGAACTCATGAGCATCTCCACTAAAAGGAGGAGTGCCCAAGGGTGTGAAAGCCGAGCGCCCACAGGCAGCAGGGCTGGCACCTGTCATGGTTCCTACTCAGAACTGAGTGACACATCCGTCTGTGCTCCTGTGGCTCTCTCTTTGCCTTCTGTAATCTTTTGTCCTTCTGTGATTTAAGGAGGTCATGTTTGACTTTTTAAATAACTAGAAACTATAAGTGGTTCTTGGGGCTCAAGGCTGAGTACAACCCTGTGGCAATTAAAAGATCCAGTATCTCCAGCTGGGTAGACTTTGCCTTCCTCATCTCTAGATCATGTCTGCACTTGAGAGTCTGTGCCCGAGGTGTCCAGGGGGAATCCTTGGCTATCTCTCCGACATAGTCTCCTCGCCTCCTTTCCAAAAGTTGCCTGCAGCCCACGGATCACATCTCAGGAAAGTCCAGCATCACCTTAATTGTACAAGACATAGGAGTTCTCTTAAGACCCAAGACCATATCCACATCTCAAAGGTATTCACAGCACGCCAGCTGACAGGTAAATAGTGCTTTCTGATAGATCCGTGACATCTTCTTAGCTTCAGTAGCACATATAGAGCCGAATGCAAAACATCCCAGGAACATGGTTCTTGAGGCAGTCGCTGGACCTACAATCCATAGCTTTTGAGAGGCCTGTCTTGCTTCTCTCCAGCTTTGTATCATGAAAAGATAAAAACAATACCTTCCCCTACCCAGCCACTGAAAGAGAGGCATGCTTAAGAACCCTGGGAATCACAGCTACTTTTCCTGAAAACCCTGTTTTCCCTGGATAAATAAGCCTAAAATATCTGGGTAGCGGTATGCAAGAGAGAAGGCCCAAATGACTTTCACAGGCAAAGTAGGGTCACGAGAAGGTCCGGGGACAGCTTCTATGTCCAAACATGCCTCTTTGGAAAGGAGACCAGCTGTCACCTCAAGGTGACTTTTCTCCAGCTAGGGCCTGATGCAGAAGTGCTCACATTGCCCCACAGTACCCACATACCAGCCAATGAAGGGAGGCTCAGAGTGACCCCATATTGATTTTTTGGGGGTGCTGATCATGACAGGAAGTTCCGAGCTCTCATCTGGGCCTGCTTCTTGGGACTCCCACATTGGGTCTCCACTGTATTCTTCCCAAGAGAGGCCTGCTCTCCTCAAGCTCCACTTGTGGGTGGCTCCACCGTGATGCAGAGGCCAGCACACACAGATGATGAGCGATGGTTTGGCACAGGACCCCACGATGCCAACATGGCCATCTTAGCACTGGGATATCTTGCTGGCAGCACTTCATGGGGCAGAAGTGCATGGTTCTAGTAACTACGTGGCTACACACACTTGAAGTGCCAGCTGTGACCTTCTCCCATCTTCCCATTGGGTCATCCACCTTTTCCTGCCAATGCGTGTGTTCTGAACGTATGTCAGGGGCCTGCAGGTCTCGCTCCTTCACTGGTCTCTCCCAAGGAGACATCTCTGACTTTCACAAGGCCTGAGGTGCCCCACCTTCTGTGTGTGCCAGATGATTTTCTGCTCACCAGTGTGGTCTGTGAGGAACCCTGTTCTACCTGCATGTGCTTCAAATTGGGTTCTCTAAGTCCCTAGGCAGGGAGGAAAGAATGTGGATGAAGAAGTCATATGGTGCCATAGCAGGACCAGCTGTGAATGCCCAGAGAACTGTGCAAGACGGGGAGCCAACCTATGACTTGGGTAGGGCACGGAGGGTGACCTCAGCTATGGGCCCCGGGGACACAGTGACTACTACAAGTCTCAAGACAAGAAGATAAGACCAAAGAAACAGTCTTAAGCTAGCCAGAGGCGGGGGTGGAGAGCACAGGGGCAGGCAAAGGAACACAAGCTGGTGGCTTCCACTCTATTCCTAATTCCTCACAGGGCGGGGCGTGAGCTTTGGCCTTGAGAGCTGTGCAAAGGCCCCTCCTTGTGAGTTGCATGACCACTGGATTCACCAGCTTCTTCTTGCCCCCCTCGGCCCAGCTGGCACCAACATCAGAACCACAGCTGGTGGCAGAGAGGAAGGCATGACAGGGACTGTGTGCTGCTGCAGAGAATCAAAGTTCTGGGCCTCTCTGGAGCACAGTTTGAAGAAATAAGAGAATGCAGTTTACTTAAGCACATGGCTCCTTCTTTCTGGGGTCTTGATGGAGCAGCAGCTCTGAGCCACTGAGTAGGTCCCAGCTAGCGAGTGGAGTAAGTGAGCCAAAAATGCTGTTCTGCAGGCTGAGCACAGCACAAACGTCCAGCAATAAATAAATCCACGCAGAAGAAGCCTGACTAGCAGCAGTGGCACCATCCATGATGAAAAGCCCAGTCAGTTCCAGACCGACCACTAGGACTTGAGCTGAGATCCTTCTCAAGGCTCCGGCAGCTCAGCGGGAGTGAGAGTGAGCCGCTGCCGCCCAGACCTGCCGTTTTCAGCCTGAGCACGCCAGATTTCAACGGAAACTCTCTTGACAGGTGCAAGTCTGTCAGACTGCTGTATAATAAGACACTGCGCTCTCAACGACAGATACTTTTCAGAGTCCTGTAGGCTGCAGGCAGAATACAGAATGGCAAGTGTCTGCTGAGACCTGCTTCTAGGTTCACAGATCAGAACTCGGCAGCATGCACAGAGTGGCTCAGCTTTCACCTGGCCACTTCCAGATTGGCTTTGGAGACAGTAACAGAACCCTGAGCTGGTGTGAGAAGGTGGAGTGATGGTTTTGTTCCCAGGGTTCGTGTTGCTCACAATAAATAAATAAATAAATAAATAAATAAATAAATAAATAAATAAATATGATTTTTTTAAAAAAAAATTCAAGGTCATCTCCATAAAAGCCTCAATGGGCAGACTCAAGAGACCTGGGTCTTGCACTCTGTGCTGCACCACGGTGACCCTCCACGGTGTGTTTACTGTCTTTTCCAAAGCTCTCTTATCTTCTCCTGTGGTTCCTGCCTCATTCTTTGTGAAGGCAATCCTCCAGTTCTCTGGTAATGTCACCTGCTTACCTGCGCAGGGCTGGGTAAGGGACAGCTTCAGTGAGCACCACCTGAATGAAGGGAACGCACCACGGTTCCACCATTCGCAGAGTCAACCAATGCTCCTGGGAGCCCTCGGGTGTGCCCCGCTGCCTGCTTACTCTTGGCTTCTTTCTTACGCTTACAGCACAGATTGACCCTTTGTATTCAAACACCACCTCTGCTCTGGTTAAATGTGTACAAAGAGAACCAGCTGTCCTTTACCCACTTCCTTCTCTTAACCGTTTGCCTCATGACATGTTGGCAGCTACAATCACTGTTTCCACTCAGAGGCCAAATCTGTGCAAGCTGAAAAGGTCAGGGCTTGCCAAGGGAGCCCCAGCTGCCTGCACAAACCTGCTGGAACAAAGGGTCCAGAAGGCAGTACCACCGGCCTCCTGGGCTGGAAGGTAGACCTATGAAATTCACTTAACAGGGCTGCTCAGCAAACCTGGCTTTAGGAATGAACTGCAGCCACTATGCACCCAGGCTTGTCTTCTGCTGCCAGAGGGCCTGAACCGGATGACTGTGGTTCTCTGCCATTGACTCTTTGGGCACAGGAGGATGTGGAGGAGAGAATGTCCACACTCACGGGTACCCCAGCCAGCCTGGGGTATCTTGTGGCACCATCCATGGAAATGAAGGGAAAACAAGGCTGCCCCAAGGTTCCTGAGATCCTGTCAGCCTCAGAAAGGCCATGTTGCTCATGTACTCGTCCTGTACTGAGTACTGATAATCATTTAGATGCTGCTCTAGGATACATGGGCACCGTTCTGTGGCTCTGCAAACAAGCCCAAACAGAACAGGGAAGAGCTCTTTGATGGAGGTGATAACATACCATGTGGATGACCACCACAGAAGGGACTGGACTGGCCAGGAAGAAAGCAATGAGTGGCCTTAGGTCTCCTGTGGTTTTCATCCTCCCCATCCAAATCTAGACACTCCTTCCTGCCCTGAGCAGGTCACCTCCACCACCCCTAAGGCAGGATACCATCCCGAAGGCCTCGGCTATCACAAGCAGAGTGACTCAAGTCTTGCTTCATCTGGTGACCTCCATGTGGGACTTGAGAACTCCAGAGAGCTAGCTCACTGTGAGAGCCAGGGTAGACTGGGGAGGCCCAGACCCTCTGCAGGCTCCCTGCCCCTAGCATCCATCCCAATGTCCTCTCAGACAATTACAAAACCAGCCATTCTCAATTCCAAACATATGGGTGAGCTACTTTACCAACCCACAGTTTTTGTAACCTTATTGTGTGTGGTGATTTGAATAAGAATGCCCCTCATAGGCCCTTGTATTTGAAGGTATGGCCTCCAGTTGGTAGATCTGTTGGGGAAGAATTAGGAGGTGTGGGCTCGTTGAAGAAGGTGTGTCACTGGGATAGACTCTGGGGTTTCAAAGGTCCACACCAGTCCCAGTGTTCCAGATGTGAGCTCTCAGTGACTTCTCAAGCGCCACTCATGCCCGCCGCCACACTCCCCACCATGATGACCATGGACTCATCCTCTGAAACTGTAAGCAAGCCTTCAATTAAATGCTTTCTTTTATAAGTTGTTTTGGTTACGATGTTTCATCACAGCAATGGAACAGTAGCTAAGACACTGTGGAACCTTCTAGAAATGTATGGAAGTACCACTGAGGCTCTGAGCCTGGCAAGACATCAACCTGTGGCTCATAGCTGATACTATACCCATGTGCAGCAGCAGCTGCTCCTCTACTGCACCTGCTCGGGGGATTCATCAGAACATGCCTGTAACCGGTGATCCCTGTTCCCTTATTGGCCTTCCATACTATAGCTGTGGCATTGCATGGAATGTTTAATTTCTCTTGTGATGTCAGATTTTACCATTTGTTATTTCATTCCCAGTGAGTGAAAAGAACATCATAAAACTGGCTATCAGCCTGGCCTGGTACACAGGCCTGAAGTCCCATTAATAGAAAGGCAGAGGCAGAAAGATGGCAAGTTCAAGGCTAGCTTTTGTTACTTAATGAGATCCTGTCTCAAAACTAAAGGTCAAAAGAGGCTGAGGGAGTCAGGCAGTGGTGGCGCACGCCTTTAATCCCAGCACTCAGGAGGCAGAGGCAGGCGAATCTCTGTGACTTTGTGGTCAGAGCTAGTTCCTGGGCAGCCAGAGCTACACAGAGAAACTGTCTTGAAAGACAGATTGAAGGATATAGAGCCATGGTTTCAGCACATACAAGATCCTAGGTTCAATCCCTACCACTACAAAAAGCAAAAGCCACCAGCCAAAAAAAAAAAAAAAGTGTTTATCACAAGAACTAGGTCTGTCAAGGCTTAAAATGCCCTGCCTGTACATCCGAGTGTCCTGTGGCAGGGGGTGCCGACCCTAAGGAGGGATATTCAGATTTGGTCAAGGAAAGTATGACCCACATAGGCCCAAAGAATAAGCAGGAAAGCCCCAGCCTGTGAGACATGGCCAGCATCAATCTCCAGGGACAGAAGTAAGACATGGTCAGGCATGTAATCTTTTAAGGGGTTACACTACAGCTAGCATACCACATACTTCGCCCAAGTGGTATTGCCATGCGCATACCTGCTCAGAAGATGTGAACATGTGCATACAAGCTCGTATCTCTGCTGCTGATGAACACTTCCACAGAAAGCAAATGTAGAAGGTCAGTCACTCTCAGGTTTCCATTATGACCCAGGGCATGCATCCGTAAAATGACTAATTTCCAAGGGACAGGCACATACCCAGATAAACCCTGGCCATGTCTTTCCTGAAGAATTTACTTAGAACATTCACTTTCTGACACAAAGAGAGAGTAGCCCTCATCAGGAGTAAATCTCCCTTTCTGGTCCAAAGACCTTCAGCTGCTTTTCCCATTCACACTAGCTACATAGGGTGGTTCTGAGTAGGGAGGGCTTCTGTGGGTCCCTTAGTTTAGCTCCTTGACCAGGAAGAGTAGCCTGAAGGGGCAGAGGAGACAGAAGGCCAGCTATTAGCTGCTTCTTGACTGGACACCACTTTCCTTAGCCAAGACAGAGTGCTGAACCCTAGATTCCTGCAAGTCAGGATTCCTGGAGCCAGGCAGCCACGGACCCTATAGCACAAGAACAGAAGCTCCGTGACCATCAGGCCGTCCTACTCCTTGGCGCCCTCATCTCTGCATGGCGTTGGTGCTGGTCTCCATATGTGCTTACTCAGACACACCTCCTTTTACAAATTTCCCTAGTCATCATACACCCTTTGGCCAGCAGCTCTGAGTCCCAGGGAGCTACCCTCCTCCTCCCTGCTTCAGTGAGATTGACCCTTAGATTCCACATGCCTGGAATCCTCAGGAACAGTGTTCCCCAGCAGGAAGAACGCTGCATGGAGAACACAGAGCCACAGACCTGCCCCCTTTGCAACCCCATGGTGAGCACCTGTGCCCTCTGAGGACAGTACACAGCCCACTAGAGAGTCATTCCCTGGACAGTGGCCCCAGAGCCTGCTGGTTCAGATTCTTAACAAAATGTAGCTCAAGGCAGGAATAAGCTGGCTGAGAGGTAGGTTTGATAGGAGATGCCATTCATTATGCCCTTCCCTGAATCCATTTCCGCACGCCAGAAGGCTCCCTTTGTTTCCCTGTCCTGTTGCTCTCCCCAAATGTCTTCCCCAGTAAATGGACCTAACAAAGTGCCTAGAGAAAAGCAGCCAGCAATAAAACTCAGAGGCTCCTCTTGAATAAAGACATCACCCAGAAAATGCACTAAATTGGGATTTAATCGCGAGAAATTACTTTCAATTACTAAAAATTACGACAAATTACTTGTTGAATAGACACATTCTTTTACCACCATTAATAATTTAAAATTGCTAATTGCATGTAATTGTCAGTAATTTTTGTTCTTTGGTGAGAAGCAAGGTGCTGCATTATGTAGGTCTTGCTTTTCAGGACCTGGCCCCCATCCAGCACCTCCTTGTGTGGCAGTCCCAAGCTAGAGACCCAAGGAGAGTTGCGGTTCACCTTTCCTGGGACCCGAAGTTCATACAAGCATGGACAAGATGTGGCAGCCCCAGTGGTCAATCAGCGGCTCAGCGCTTGGGGGTGGGCATCCTCACAACTGGCTGTCAGTCGCCCAGCTCGGATTCTCAGATATCTTCTCCTTTCTTGTTTATGTCTCAAAATTATGCGATCCAGCCCCCAACACTGTGGCCTGTAGCTTCATCAATCACATTTCCTGTGGGGCTGTGGCACGTCCCTCCCACAGTACCCCTCCCACCTGTACCCTTCTACCCTATTCCATTTGCCCACTTTATCTTCTCTCTTCTACTATGTTCTCCCGCCCTCCAATCCCCTAATCCAGTAGTCCTTCATCCTATATCCCTCATCTGCCTCCCCTATCTTCCCCCTCCACATGTCTCCCAACCTCTTTCCTTGTCTACCTAGAAATCCTCTCTCTCTTCCAAGGATGGCTTCACCCCTAGATGGCCCTCAATAAGTCTCCTTTTGCCTGGTTGCCATCCATTACCTCATCAGGCTTACTGCTGATGACTTTATTGATAAAGGTGCCCCCGTAGTTAACTATGAGCTTACAGAATGTAGCAACCAGGTCTGCTGGGAGCTGTGTCCAGGAGCTCCAGAGATCTGCTGATGAATTTGGATGTCTTTGGTGGATACCCTTGATGAATATGTCCTTAAATCATTGACAAGAAGAGAGTCCTCTGGCAGCCATACCTTTGCCCCCTGTCCTGAGCATCCTCTGAGATGCTCAGTGCTGCATCTCAGTCCACAGAAAACACCTGCCAGTGACTTGACGTTTATGCCAGCCCATTGACTCAGACATTGTGGGAGGGAAGAATAAGTCATCTGTGCAGCTCTCTACTCCTCAGCAAGGGAACATCAGAGCCACCAATAGGAGAGGTGGAACTTAGGAGCCTCTGTGCTCACATTTAGGAAGGGATTATAGCAGTGCTGGGGTGGCGAGATGGATGTCAGGCTCTCCAGAAAGAGGCAATGTCTCCATCTAACCGATGCCTTTACTGACCAGCTAACCTGCACAGCGATCCTGGCAAGAAGTGCCAATCAAAGCATCCCCTCCCCTGGACTCGGCTGCACAATGCCTTGTTCTCTCTCACAGACACCAGCATGCACACCTGCACGCCTCGTGCCAGGCATGATTGCTCATTACTTTTAAAACCAAGTGTTGGAGCAAAAGTGACTATGTTCAAAAAGTGGTCCCCAAGTCCTCCCTAAATTAAGTCCTCTTGGGTCCTCCCTAAATTAGCTAGTTTCTGGACCCCATCAGCTGCAATACTGGGGTAAGAAACTTTTCAATTCTCAGCTACACTCCTGCCACACAGGTGCTAGTGTGACACAGGTGGATCCCTGGGCTTGCTGGCTTGCTAGTCTAGTCAAAAGGGGGATGTAGTTGTTGGAATGAAAACTCTCCTGTAGACTCTGGGAGTCTGAATGCTTGGTGCCCAGTTAGTGGTGCTGTTTAGAGAGGCGGTACAGCCCTCCTGGAGGAAGACCTGACTGAGGCTGGGCTTTGGGGTTCAGAGTCTGGCCTGACTTCCAGTTCTCTCTCCGCTTCCAGCTCAGCCACCTGCTGCCATACTTCCCCCCATTACCGATTCTCCCTCCAGAATCTTAACACAAAATGAACTCTTTCTTCTACAAGGTGCATTTGGTTACAGTGTTTTATTATGGCAACAGAAAAGTACAGATGGATGAGACAGCCTGTCTCAAAAAAAAAAGAGTAAGATGGGGAGTGATTAAGGAAGCCACACTTCTACCCTACACACACACACACACACACACATACACACACACACACACACACACACACACACACACACACACACACACACACACTGCTCATTACTGAAACAGAAATACAGGTGGGGGAGGACAAAAGGGTGTGGAGGAGGAAATGGAGAAGGAGTTTGAGGAGAGAGAAGAGGCTGGGATCAGCTATAACTCAGTTCCAATCTACCCCAAGCACATATCAGACAATCAGGCCAGGCCCCCTCAATTGTACAGCACCTCAATGTCAGTTGTGTGGAATTGGTGACCAGCATCACCCAAACTCAAAGCTGCTGACCCCATTACTTCAATTTTCACATACAGTTTGGAAGCACCTGAGCCCTAAGCACAGTGGCACACACCATCCTAAACAAATACAAAGAATATTGGTGCTGTGGGATGTTCTGTATGGCAAATGTGTTGCTCTGATTGGTCAATAAATAAAACACTGATTGGCCAGTGGCTAGGCAGGAAGTATAGGCGGGATAAGGAGGAGAATAAAGCTGGGAAGTGGAAGGCTGAGTCAGAGAGACACTGCCAGTCGCCGCCATGACAAACAGCATGTGAAGATGCCGGTAAGACATGAGCCATGTGGCAAGGTATAGATTAATGGAAATGGATTAATTTAAGCTGTAAGAACAGTTAGCAAGAAGCCTGCCACGGCCATACAGTTTGTAACCAATATAAGTCTCTGTGTTTACTTGGTTGGGTCTGAGCGGCTGGGCGACTGGCAGGTGAGAGAGATTTGTCCTGACTGTGGGCCAGGCAGGAGAACTTTAGCTACATATTGGGGTGCATGTTTAATATTCTTTGCCTGGGAAATCTGTTACCAAAAGCTAAGAGGCTGGGCAGAGCCTCTTGTATGGAAATAATAATGAATAAAATGCTATCATATTCTATCGACCTTGTAGAAATAGATTCAGGCTGGGTCCGTGTACAAAGGAATACAGACCCTCAGCCCAGTTTCCACAGACCTCGACCTGCAGATTTTTGTGTTCTACCCTGCCCCAGTTCAGAGCCTTGCAGTCATTTGGAACAAAGTCAAGAAAAGCTAAAACCCTTTCTGTCTTCTAGCAAGGAGGTTTCTCCACATAGACTTCTTCACAGTTATACATAAAAGCAGAATAAACCTGCCAGGCCTCTGGACTCGAAGACTTTTTTCTAAGAACAGCAGGACTTACATTTAAAGGAGGGTGACAACCATTTGCCCCCATAGAAATCCAAGAACTGATGAATCTCAAAGGAACTTGTCTTGTAAGAAATCTGAGTATCTGCCAGAGGTCGAGCATATTGCATCTGGAAAGAGATTCTTGCCCCTCCTACAGCTAATGAGATCTCAGGACCCCCCAAAAGCCTTCAAGCATATGGAATTGAGCCTGGGGTCTCAATGATAGTCTGCCCTGTCAGTGATGGCCTCTATCCTCACTAGGGGTCCTCTCTTCCTTCAGTCCTTCCCCCTTCTTTCTCCTTACTCCATGTTTAAAGCAGTAGAGCACAAGACAGGAGGTGCCTGTCCAAAACCTTCAGATCCTTTTTCTGCTATTTCAGACCAATTCTCACCCAAGATAATAACCTCACGCTGTCAACTGGCTGTCAGTCTCTTCCTGTCATCCTGAGAGCCTGGCTTACCAAAAGTGAGAGGCTTTGTCTCAAATCTGAGATGAAGCCTCATCCTTAAGACTATGAAGGAAAAGCTTCCAGTACGCACTGGGGCAGCTGACCCAAGAATGGATCTGAGCAGCAGCCAGAGCTCCCCTTGGATCCCATCTACATGGGACACTGTGGGAAGTATGTGAGGTATGTTCTCAAGGTAGAGCAAGACATTCTGAGCACTGGGAGAGGGCCACCAGCAGCTGGTGCAAGGCTGGCCTATACCTGTCCCATGCGTAAGACCCAAACCTCTACTGGAAAGACGGAGAACAGAACTGGTCAGACAAACATGCATGGGTCACGCCTGTGAAAATTGGTAATAGAACATGTCATACCATAAGCACAAGAAGAGAAGCCAGTACTTCATTCCAACACTGCTATGGAGAGAAAACTAACTCCTGTTAGGATATGAACCAAGCTCTGGCATCAGGCTGGTTACCTGTGAACCAGTGAGGATAAAGCTGGGCCCTGAGACAGTTGTCTGTCTGTGGCTCACATGGTCCCTCAGCCCCAGAGTTCCCAGCCTCTCTCAAGGCACTGGAGCCTCTGCCACTACACATGTGATGCTGACAGGAGCAAAGCCAGACCCTGCAGGGTCACTGCCTCCTGGGCCATCATCTACTTCAAAGAGGCTTAGGACAACTGTGGGAAGTCCAGCGAAGCCAGCATATCTGGGAGAAGCAAGCAGGGAGTGGTGTAAACAGCTTAAGTTTTTTTTTCCCTGAAAATGATCATCCTGGCTGTTTAAAACTTTTATATTTAAAGGAACTAAAGTCAGATCACATGTCTGTCAATAACATGATGGAGACATGCCTTCCGTAGGTGCTTCATAAATTATTTTAATATCAATGTATTTCCACTGTAGTTGATACTTAGTGTCCTCAAGTACACTTATGTGCCTGTACAATATCTGTATGTAAACAATAAATATTACCTGTGTGTGTAATCAATGACCCATACGGGCAACTTTTACATTTTGAGAGAATGCTAAATACTAACAACAGTCAACAGCAAGCAAGCCCAGAGCGCTGTCCACCAGCCAGACGAATGGAATGTTCTGTAGGTACTAAGTCAGCTCAGCCTTCCAGGATCCTGTGAGGTAAATGCTGCTGGCATGCTTTGATTTCACAGAGGAGAAAACTGGGGCAGGCAGTGGTATCATGACATTCCTGACCAATATGAAGAGAGAAGGCTCGACTCCGTCAGAGCCACATGCAGTGGTACTGGTTAGACCACAGTCCTCATCATTTAGGAGAATGTGCATACATAAAAGCAGTCTTAAGTTCTGGTTTGATCTCTGGGAGCACTCAAGGACTTTCACTGACATGATCCTACCCTTTCTGTCCATCCCTATTACCCCCCGACCCACACACACACACAGCTATAGGACATTCCATCCTGAGCCTCTACTGGCATTATCCCACGTGACAGCTTAAGCCTGTGGGTTCATGAACATGACTGATATGGGCTTCTAAAGAAGGGGTGCTTAAATACACACCTGTGTTATGCACACTGCCTCCCTACACCAGCCAGACACCTAGGAACGTTATCACCAGTCTTTTCAGCATGCGCCGGCACATGTGTGCCAGTGACTCGCCTTCCCTTTCACAGGGAGAGGAAAAACAACAGCCAAGACTCCCCTCTCAAGCTTTCCCAATTCTTTAAGGGACTTTGTTGGTTTTTGCATCTGTACTTATTTGCTTTCAGGTAAAAATAAGCATTTGTACCTTGCCCTAGCCCTGAGATATGCAGTGGTTTATCCTACCACTGTGGAATACATGGGAAAACTCTACAGATAGCATGCAGCCACAATGGGACTTGGTGGGGTTAGTGTCCCAGGATGCAAAGGGAAAGAATTATGGTGAACCAGAAAATTGAGAAGCCAAGAGTCACTTCCTAAAGAAAGATGGCAAGAGAAGCTGGCAAATTACGCACAGTCACTGTCTTCAAGGAAATAAAGAGGTATTTTTATACTTCTAACACCATCCCCTAACACCTACCTGACCCCAACATGGGACAGGTGTCACAACATCTACCTCTCTATTATCCAGAGTCCACTCTGGTGGCAAGGCCACCTCTGGGATCTGGGCCTGCTCCTGCCTGGCCAAAGCACTGGCCACAACCTGAAACTCTCTATTCAATGTCAGCTCTTAGCACCCTGATTCCTGCTTCTACCGTCTGTGTGTGTGAGAGAGACTTCAACAGTCCCGCATCTGCACAGTGGCTCTGCTTTCAGAGGACAAGAACCCACTGTGAACCCATCATATACCCCCTCATTTTGTGAGATATGGTCTTCCATATGCAATTTGTTGATCTATTTGTTTGTTTGTTTCCCAAGCAAGGAAGGGTTTTGGTTTTTATCAGGTTCTTCTGTGCATCTACTGAGATGACTGTTGGATTCTTATTCTTATTTCTATGAATGTTGTGTGATCATTTGTATCTGTTGGCCCACCATTCCATCTCTGTGACGGATTCCATTTGGTCATGGTTTGGGGTAAGCTGTCGGATTTGGTCTGTATTGAGACCCCTCCACATCCATTCTCATTGGTGCTACTGACCTCTGTTGTGTGCAGTCACTGTGGGCTTTGGTGACAAGTTTCTCACAGAATGCATTTAGAAAAATTCTCTACCCTTTAAATGAAGCTAGAGAAGAACTCACATCAATTTTTCTTGAAGTGTTTGGTAGAATTCAGCCATGAGTCCATCCAAACCTTAGTTTTTCTCTGATTGGTGATTTTTTTTATTACTAATTCAATTTCCTTGTTAGTGATCTGTTCAGGTTTTCTATTTCTTCGTTTTAGTATCAGTAGACTGTATCTGTGACTTATTTGTTTCTTCTGGACATTTTTAGACTTGTTGGCTTTCCTTATGCACAGTCGTCTTCACAACGAATTACATTTCTGTTCCGCCAGTTTTACCCTTTTCCTTCCATTTCTGGTTTGAGGGATTTTTGTTTTTGTTCTTAGTTGTGGGTATAGCTAAAGTTTTGTCTGTTTTGTTAATGTTTTTACATCTTTGTTTATCTTTCCTGTTGTTCTTCTAGTTAATTTCTGCTCTGATCTTCATTACTTCCTACAACTAGCTTCAGAATTCATCTGTTCTTCTCGTCTGCTCGTGCCTCTTTCCTTGTTCTCTTTAATAGGACCTTCACCAATGTGAAAATCTTGTGTGATCTTTTCACTCCTGAAAGCAGAGACCTGAAGTCTTCTTTCATTGTATTGTAGTCTGTTTCTCCCTTTAAACCTATTAGCACCTCCTCTATATATTTTGGTGTCCCACGGCTTGGTGCGTGAACAACTGCACTTCAGTTTTTGATATCAATTATTCAATATATCAATTATTTATTTAGTATATCAATAATTTTATATCAATTATTAAATATTAAAATATTCCATTTTGATATCATAATTCATCTTGAATATCTTAACAAATTACTGTAACTGTCACTTTAACATTTTTGTCTTTTAATTTTCAAACTAAATATATAAGCTATATACTCATTACCATTATAGCATTATAATATTAATTTGATTACTTAATTTTACCAATGAAAACTTAGATGTTTTTACGTTATTAGCATCCCTTCTCAGTTTCAAGCACTGCCCTCAGCCTTTCCTTGTCTGGGGAAGCTTTCATCTTTCTCTGATCTCTGAAATATTTTTCCAGCCATCACATTCTGGGATGGCAAGGATCTGTGTTTTGTTGTTATTGTTTAGTCTCTTCAGCATTTTGAAAATTCCATCCCACTCTCTCCAGGTCAGTGTGTTCTGAGAAATCCTCTGCTAGCCTTACTAGTCCACCATATGTGATCTGCTTTCCTTTACGTCCTTCAGGGGTCCTTTTGGCTTTGATTTTTAGAGCTTGGTCAAATGTCCTAGTACAACCCTGTTTAGATTGAATTTCAGTAGAAACACTTGACCTCTCTATAATTGAATATGTAATTCTTTCCCCAGATCTGAATTTTTTCTTCTACTATTTCTTCACATAAACTTCCAACCTCTTTGATTCTCTCTTCTCCTTCTTGGACAATCTTACTTGGATACTATCCAGTAAATAAGTCCTAGAAGGTTACTATTTATCTGTCTTTCTTTGGTTACTGCAAATAATCTGAATTCCAGTTCACAGATTCTTCTGTCCCATCAATTCTGCTGTTAATGATATCAACTCATTCATTATGTTTTTCTTGATTTGTTTTATTAATTATATTTGTTCTTTGACAAATTTCACATGTGTATATAACACAACCTGCTCTTTCTCAGTCCCCCCTGTGTCAGCTCACCAGTTCCCACCGGATGGTTCTAAACCCATAGACACACAGACAGCACCGGTCAAGTTCCCTGGGTTTAACACTGAGGTTGTTTACAAAACAAAAGTCATTGGGTTTTTCAATCCCAGAATATCTGTGTTTTGTTTGTTTTGATGATTTCGATCTCTGCTAATTTTCTCATTTGGGTCACATATTTTCTGAGTTCATTTTTTGTATTTTCTTTGTGTTCACAAAACACACTTAAAACAATGATTTTGAGGTTTCTGTCAGGAAGTTCTTTCACTTCTTTCTCTTTGTGATCCGACTCTGAGGGATTATCGTGTGTGTTTGATGATGATATTTTGCCTCATTTTTTTTTATATTTTGTTCTCTATGGTAATTTATGCATTTGAAAAAGCAGAACTTTACTTCAATTTTTATAAACTAGATTTAAGAAAGCCCTTCGCCAATCAAACTGTCTAGAGATTTGGGACAGGCTATCTGGCATGACCCACATATGAGCTTGTTGTTGGTGTCTTCAAGGGTTTGTTTGATCCACAGGTCAGCAAACACACAGATCTGACACCCAGATTCACTGTACTAGGCCTGTTGGTTGGATTTGAAGAAGTGGATCTGGGACGTGAGTCTACAGACTCTTCCCTGTCAGCATTGCTGCCTGCAACACCTCTCTCTCTCGGGCTGGTTCCACTCCCTGTGTGCAGCCCTTGTAGGCAGATACCACATAGCTCTGGTGGTCCTAACGTCTTGGTGTCCCTTTCACAACTCCACTCATTCACCTCTCAGGGACCTCACCCATGGCCTGCTCCACCACACATCACCTGGCCTTAGTGGCTCTCCTTAACTTCAGAGGAGGATTCCACAATCCGTTTACTCATGTGTCCTTCATGACTCTAAAGCCAGAATTGTGTGGATAATGCTACCAGCTTCAGCTGACCACTTGAGATAAAGCTTGGCCTCCATGAATTATGTTTTTGTTGCTTTTTTGGAACAGAAAAGTCCTGAGGCCTTTTTCTTGCACAAGTTGGAAGTTTTGCTAGATGGGGTCTTGCCTTGAGGGTATCTTCCCTTTATTCCATTTTGGATCAGACCTCTTCTTAATCTTCTTATGTCTTTCTGCACATGCCTTGGCCCCAAAATCAAATGACCTCATGCTCTTTTTTTCTTCAAACTGTACATTTTATATTTTTTTGCTCTGCCTGTTCCTTTTCATTGTAGATCTGTATATAAGAGTGATTGCTAATAAGCACATGACAGAGTCAATAGCAGGATCTCTTCAGATCTCCTCTGCCAAAGAAATTAATCCATTATTTTCAATTTACCTCAAGAAGACTCTTAGATCAAGGACAGAAAATAGCTATATTCTTTGCCAAAATATAACAAGAAAGGTCTCTCACCCAGTTAATAATATTATTCCCCTCTGAAATCCCGTGAACTAGACCTCCAGCTTGCACAGCTCTTAGCAATACTGTCCTCCAAGCTCCTACTAGGACGGCCCGTTAAACTCTGCTTACAGCATTTAACCATATTCCTAGTTCAAAAGCCCAAAGTCTTCCACATTCTATAGAACAAACAAAACAACAAAAAACCCACATGGTCAGATTTGTCATAACAATATCCCACTCTCTGGTGCTAACTTCTTTGTTAATTACTTCTCTATTGCTGTTACAAAACACCATGACCAAGGCAACATATGAAAGAAAGTGTTGAATTGGGCTTATGATTTTGGAGGGTTAGAATGCATGATGGCAGAGCCAAGTCATGGCAGCAGGAACAGCTGAGAGCTTACATCTTAGCCCACAAGGAGGAGGCATAAACGGGCAGACTGGGAAGAGGATGAGTGTTTTGAACCTCAAAGCCTGCCCCCATTGACACACCTGCTCCAACAAGGCCACACCTCCTAATCCTTCCCAAATAGGTCTGCCAATTGGAGACCAAGTATTCAAACATATGAGTCTATGGGGCCATTCTCATTTAAATACCACATCCTCTGACATACACATGCATGTCATGGTATGCATACCCACATGGTATGTGTACCCACAAACACATCATATACACATGTATTAATATTAAATAAAAGTCTCAAGAAACATACTTTATGATGTTAGACAGTATTCAAATGGGTGTCGCTGTGGTAGACAAACATGGGAGAACTTGATTCTACTGTTGACATTCTCCACCAACAAATGTTGACTAACTATATAACCATCTTTAAAATACTCATGGAAATGGGCATTTGATTCTTTAGAAGATCAGGAGCAAACTATGGACACTCTTTGCTAAATGAGGGAGAGGATTAGACCTGCTGAATACAGAGATGCCTGTACAGCTGGATGTTTCCATTATGGGTGACGGAGGAAACCTACCCCCACCATGCAAAAATGTTTCCATTGCACATCTTTATTCTATTCCATGTGGTAATGATGCAACTGCTTTCATTGATGTGGAACTTAGCAATTTCTCAGATGCATTTACCTGTGTATTAATCTATCTGATCTTGAGAACAACTTCAAGCATCTTGTGCTATAGTAATTAAGATTTCTGAACATCTTTCTACTTGAAGATTCTACTGACTTTTATGGTATGGCTATTTTTCTTTTGATATATAATGCCATACAATTTACACAAAATTGCACCTATCTATATTTCTGTAAGAATTTTTAAATGCCATTTATTGGGGTATATTTATATTAATTTCATTTTTAATATTTTTGTCCTAAGGTCTAGGAACAAGCTCCTATGAATTTTGATGAATAAACTAGGTCTTGTTTGGTTTCTAATGTATTTCAAAATGATTATTCAACTGATCTTTGTATGGGAACATAGACCGATTAACCAAAGCAAAGCTGTATGCCAAGAAGTAAGCCTGGATTAGAAGAGACAGGTCCTGGACAGCACTACCACTCTCGATCATCTGACTTTTGGGTTGTAATCATCTTTAGAGGCAGCTGAATGCAGTGTTAAAAAGAAACCTTCTGTATGCGCCAACGCTCCTGCACTTTGTAATTCAATTCCTGACTTTAGATAAAAGTGATTCTTCATACAGCTCTGTCATTTACTGATACAGTCAGAGAATGTCACCAGAAGCCTACAAAATCACAGGAAAGTTTAACTCGGGGACAGAGAGCTGAGAGAAAGAAGAGGTTGGTGGTGGGGAACCATTTCCAAAATAAGAGGTGCAGAAATCAATGCGTAATTATCTGCCCACACAAGTCCAAAGGCTTTTATTTGATAAGGCAAGTAATACACAAGCCTATAATGTGAATTATTTCAAAGAATAAAAGCCTGATTGTCTCCGTGACCTATATAGCCTTCAGTGAAGTTTAAGACAAGATTGAACTCCACACAGCCCATGAATGGCCCCTTCTCCCCACATGTCTGCTTCTTTCAGAAATGCCAGAGTTTTCAGTGCCATCTGGTGGGCTTCCTGCCTGCAATCACTCTCAATTCCCTCCTCTGTTGATACATCTAATTCTCCTGGGTGAGAAATGAAGCCCATTAGACCAGGGCTGTCCCTGCTCCAGGGTATTCAAAAGCAGATGGAGCCCGCCTTATCCCAAGGCTTCCCATTAGCACTAAATAGTGCCCTAAATCAAGCTTTTAGCCTTTTGAGTTTAAAGTGAGTAAAGTCCACAAATTAAAAGGCAAAATCTGAAGTTGCACTAAAGAAAAAAAATACAAGCTATGGAAGCATGCTGCCATAAGATATAATTTTAGTCATGAGAATGGTATACAGATGATCAATATTTCTTGAATCTACAAGAATATAAAAACATCTTATGAAAGCCAAAATGTGATTCTCAAATACACAGAAACAGGAATGATTTTTGGCTTGCCAAGTGATGAGATTACATCACTGTTTCCATTTCTGGTTCCTGACTCTAAGCCTTTTGCGTAAACTAAACAGCTTACTAATTACATCTTTGCCCAGGATGTCCATGTCTGCTCTGCTGCAAGAACAAGTCCATGACTCCCAGCTCCTCATTTAAAATCTCTCAATGGCAGCACAAAAAAAATGCACCTTGTCTTTGGTGAGCAAGCCACGAGGGCATAAGGTACAGCACAGGGTAGGACCAGATGGAGTGCATCAAGCAGAGAGAAGAATGCAAGTGAGAGGGAGGATGCTCCTGTGAGGAAGCAGCATGGGAGATATTCACCCATGGAGGCATGTGGGACACAAGATAGATTCATGTTATCAATCTAAACCCTTTTGGTTTTCATCTTAGCACATTTTTCATTCTGAGGCAGCATCCTGGGTCAGGATAGTGATGTGAGACCAGAGCTCTAAGACTGCTGAACCATAGTGATCCTCGGGAAGATGTATATACTACCCTGAAAAAGTTCAGAGGATAGGCTAGGGTCAATGTTGCTTATCACTAGGAGAGAAACTTCCACTATCCAGAGGGCAGTGGCCTGATATAAACACTGTGAGGTATCTGCATCCAAGGACATATGCCTTCCTTATTATTCTGCTTCCCAAGAGATAATGGCAAGAAGAGTTCTCATAATCCAGCTCCCTTAGGAACTAGCTTCTGATACAAGGACTCCAATGAGCTATAAAATGTTATTGCATTTCCTATTCCAACTTCAGCGATCACTTCATTCCAGACTGAGCAACACTGAAAAGTGTCTGCTAACTCCCTCAATTTCAGTGTTTCTGTGCTGACAGGGGTTATCCAGAAACCAAGTCCAGATGATCCAGATGATCCAGAAACCAACTTTGGGGGATTCTGCTCTAAGTAATCTTCCAGAAATGTGGTAGGAAGGTGAAGAAGTCCCCTCACTATGGTGAGGACATTGCCAAGTCCCTTTGTTCACAACATTTTCTTCTTGTTTCATCAACCCTCAGCCCACAACACAGTACTTTGAACTTGACCCTTCTTTCTGTTATAGATGCAAAGAAAATATCTTGTCTGTGGAATTTTTCATTGGTGTCTCCCTTGATTTTAAAACTCACTAATAAGGAGTATCTTTCAAAGCTGTCAAGGATATGGCCCAAGCCAATCTAAACTAGACAAATAACAATCAGAAGATTCTGTTAGTCAGATTTCTGTTGTCATGCCAACATCCCCCAAAGCAACAACCTTAATAGGAAGGTTTATTTTGGTTTTAAGAGGCTTCAGTGCCTGGTTGGTTGGCTCCACTGATATGTGGTAAATCAGAGCATCATGGCAGAAAGGGCACAGTGGAGTGGAGCTGCTTACCCATGGCAGCTAGGAAGCAGAGAGAGAGAGAGAGAGAGAGAGAGAGAGAGAGAGAGAGAGAGAGAGAGAGAGAGAGAGAGAGAGAGAAATGGGGGGTCCTTCAAAGTCATCTACACAACCTACTTCCTCTAGTCAGGTTCCACTCTTAATGCTCTACTGGACTATGAACACATAGACAGACAGCAAATCTGGTCCCCTGTGATCCAGTCACATCTCAATACTACCAGCTGGGGACCAATCCTTTGGGGAAATATTCACATCCAAACTGCAACAGTTTATTTCAGAACAGCATTAAGTGGTCCACGTTTAGCCAGATGAGAGTTCTGCAGTTTTGACTGCAGCCAGGGCACCACACACATCACTGTTTCTAGAGCACATGTGCTGTCACGCCATGTACTCCGCTCATGTCCTCTTGAAGGCTCCAGAGACTGACAAGGGGACAGTTGGGGACAGCCGTCCCCTGACTTGTGCAAACTTGCTCTCACATAACTTGCAACACTGACTGTGTTTGGATTTGGGGTTTGGATTTTGTCTATTTTTTGGAAGACAGAGTTTCCTACTATGCATCCAGGTCAGCTCCAAACTTGCAATCCCCCTGCCTTAGTCTGCTAAGTGTTAGAACTATAGGGGTACACCACCATACCCAGAATGTATATGCAGTTTTAAATGTCTATAGTCATATTCAAGTTCTATAGACCTTTTGGAGCCACTTTTATTGAATTATAGTTTTTTTAATTGCCTCTTCAGATTTCTTAGAATGAAGACATTAATTAACATTCTCCTGGGTCTTGTAAACTCAACTTAGGAGAAGCGATGTTTGCCATCAACCACTGTATTTTTATGCCCCCTTTCTAGTTACTGATGGAACAGAGGCTGTCCTATAAATCTCTTCAAATAACTAGAATTTTTGTATTCTTGATCCTTGACACAGCTTTTTGTCGATTTTAGTGTTTTCTACTCACCACCATTCCTTCTTTCTCATGTCTTGATTTTTGTTGGTCTTTTTATTCTTTCATGTTTTGTGACTATAAAAAAGAATAAAATAACAGCATAACCCCTTGAATAACTGTCCAAGCTTACTGCTAAGGCTTCCAAAGAGCCCTTAATACCTGTGGGTTTGGCGATCAAAGCTGGCATGTGGGTCAGCAGTAAAAATCCCTCCTAAGACAAGACAGGAAATGTAGAGAGAAGGCTCAGGGTCATTGTCCTGTGTGACATTCTGAGGTTGCTCAACCAGAGGAGAATACTGCATGGGATCTAAAACACACCGTGGGTGGGGCCTATAGGACCCTCTTCTCCCGTGCAGCTCTCCTTCCAGAGAAAACTACCACCCAACGCCATGCCCTCCACCCACATGATTCACATGCAGACACAGACACATACTTCCTTGCACACAGAAGGGTAAGTTGGAATATAAAACTAGATATGGAAGAGCTGTACTGCAGATTTTTTACTCCATTGGTTTTTATTGTCCAAACAGTCATGTCAGTGGTGTTCCAGTCTGCTCTGGGTTCAGATCAGCATTGGGGCCATCCATCCTGGTAAGTCATACAGTCAGTGGCTTAGTTTCAGTTCACTGATTTGAGTGAGGTTCAGCAACCTTCATGCTCTGAGTACATACACACTGCACATGAACATCATCTTCCATAGGACCTACTTCTGATACACAAACATTATAACATTTCAGTCTATTCTGCAATTCCCCTCTGTTCTGTATTTTTGCATCTTTTTATAAGTTCTTCTCTAGAGACTTAATCACATCCATTAGTGGGACGACTCTTTCTCCTCTGTTATTCTGTCCTTTTAGTCAGTTTTTGCACACATTCAATTCTGGGTCTGTTGTTTTTCTCAGCACTTGAAGAACTGTCCCTACATTTCTCCCTTTGTTGCTGTTTGGAAAGAGGGAATGTTTTATTCTTGTGCGTACGCCTCTCCCCTCCTCTCTAGCTCTTCCTAGTCTTAGCTGAGGCCCTGGTCTCTGCAGCCACACTGTGATGTGTCCATGGAAATGTTTCAGTACATGTGAGCACTTGTGTGACCACTTCACCCTTCACAGGCTTTCCGTGTCTATAAAATTCGCAGTCATCCCCTCAAATTCTGCCTCTCCTGCATTCTTTGCTCTTCCCCTCAAGAAATTTTATTTCATGTCACTTGGGCCTTTTCCTTCCTCTCATCTGCTCCTGTATATTTTCCATTTCTTTATCTCCTAAGGTTGCACTTTCAGTGATGTCTTTAGTTCTGTCCTTCAGTTCAATAATCTCTCTTGTTGTTCATCTAATCTACCCACGGGATAATTTCCAAGACCGTGATTTTACCCCAAGAAATCCTACTTGTTCTGCTTCGGTAGCTCATTCTCTATGCTGCCATGTTTTTTCTCACCTTGTGTATTTCCTTGTTGCTCGACTGAACAGTCAGCAGGCTGGCTCTTCCAGACTGTCCCACAGCTTCTGGTTCTGAGTCAGCCTCTGCGGCCTCAGTTCCCCTCTTGCCCATGGAGAGTGTTGCTCCTGTGGTCTGGACTTTTCAACTATTTGAGCTGAACGTTTTCTCTATGCTTCTGCTTGGCCTCTGGGATCCCAAGGCTCTAGAATCCCCTCCTTCAGAAACCATCCCTTCAAGGACTTTGAAAGCACTCATCACAACACAGCCAATTTTCAGAATCATTCTAGGGATTATTTTTCAAAAACCATGAACAATTGATTTTTTTTTTTGTATTTTCTTTTTCAATAGTGAAAACCTCCCTGGTTGTTTTACTTATCTGATTTCAAAACACAATTAATATTCTAAAATATTCCACAGAGAAATGCCCTGTATGCATGAAAGAACTGAGCAGATGGAGCAAAGTCCCCGCCAGTATTTTCAGAGCTGTTTTCAGATGGGCTGTATGTGCACAAGCCACCGTAAGAGGCACTGGGGGACCTCCAAGGCTTGCCCTCTAAGGATGAACCTCCTGCAGCCTGGTTGTACTTAGGAGGAGTCACTCAATGGGACTGCAGAGAGTCACTCGGGGAAGAGGAACTCTCACCCTCTATGTCTCAGAAATTCTGAACCACACTTGTCTATATTGCTTCTGGAAACACAGCTGAGCACCAGCTTATCAGAGAAACACAGTCATGTGATGTCAAGATTAAGCTGGGTGCATTTCTCCCTGACTTGGGCTGCTTTGGGAACCTCGGAGGGTTCCTGGCCGTGTGCCTGAAGTGTTCCCCACACGGATGTCCTCCAGATATGGGACATTGTGTCACGTTCCCACCTTCATCGTGCAGTCTGACTGACATATCGATAGCAGATACAGGCTGACCGTCTGGCCATTTTCATGACGATGTAGCACTGGCAAGAAAGTGGAAAGCAGGGGAGACTGTGCTACACCAGCCTGGAGTGGGGTTCTCATTTCTATCCTGGCTTAATGGCTTCTGCACCACATGCAAGACCCTGACATCTCAGGTCTAGATTATGCTTAGATGTCTAATGAAAACTCCTAAAAGCAGCCTTGCTTCCCCACAGGTCCTGGCCTTTCTCATACCATGTCATCCCTGCCCACCTGACATGTGGGGCTGAAGCTATCCAGAGATACCCAGAAGTATGGTTTCCACCCTCTGCTCCTTGCATCCATTGGAGACACAAATATCCCCATACCGATCACAAATGTTCATGAGGAAGATACAAACAGCTGAGTCGGGAGCTAAGCATGATGGTTGTCACAGTTACCTTTCTCTCACTGTGATAAAATGCCAGGACCAGGGCAACTTGTAAAAGAAAGCATTTATTGGGGCCTTACAGTTTCAGAGGACTAGAGTCCACGGACATCATGGTGGGGAACAGGGCAACAAGCAGGCAGGTAGGAATAGTCCCAGAGCAGAAGCCGAGAACTCACATCTTGAGACACGACCACAAGGCGGGTGGGAGTGGGCAGAGAGAGACAGAGACTGGGATGGTGTGAGTCTTTTAAAACCTCAAAGCCTGGCCTCCCCCTAGTGACACATCTCCTCCAAAAATGCAATACCACCTAATCCTTCCCAAACAGTTCTACCAACTGGGAACCAAATATTAAGTATATAAGTCTATAAGGACCATTCTCATTCAAAGCACCTCAGCTGTGCACACCTGTAAACACAGCATTATGGAGATAAAAGAAAGAGTACCATGAGTTTAAGGCCATCCTGATTTACATACCAAGTTTGAGGACAGCTAGGGCTAATAGTAAGACCCTGTCTCCAAAACAAAACAAAAACAAAAACAAAAAAAAGCGAAGTCAGCATCTACGGCCTCCTCACTATTTTTTCCATAAGATTAAAACATGTGCACATGTCTGGAGCATAAAAGAGGCACCATACACTTCTTATGATTCTGAGTTTGAATTAGACATTCTGTGCTCGAATCACACAATATAAAGAAAATGGGAATATTCATTGTTATAAAACAGGACTCAGTATTTCCTTATTTCAAGTATCAGGTAGAAATATGGCAAGTCAAGAGTAAAACTGTATAAAAACCCAAAAACCATGACCCACTTCTTTACTCTAGCTGTTCTCTGAACCAATGCCCTTGTACAAATGCCCTGATAATGATACTGAGCCATTGGCAGGCTCTGCCACATGGGAGCTCTAGCCAGAAGGGGCACTGGCTCTCCTGGGGATTCGAAAAATGGCACCACCCACTTAAATACTTAGGAAGGACTATCCGGCTAGAGAAGTCTCTGAGAGTGCAACAGCTCGTTCTGAGAATGACTAGGAAGTCACTTTTCACCTTCGTGAGTGTGATTCCTGAGCAACCCCAACAGCTGACTACCAGTCAATGTACCCTCAGGGTCGGGTGCCAGCACATCCATCTAGTTTGTGTGGAAAGACTTGCTGCACAGTCAACTGAAACCAAGAAGACTGTGTGACACACCCACAGTGATACAACTCCAAAGTAACCCCCGACTCACAACCAACTCATCTCGACCCCGACCCACAGCCCCCATCAACCTCTGAAATTCCCAGAACAGAGACCAGTGTTAATTCAAACAGTTAAGCCAGGCAGGGGGCAGGCTGGGCTGCAGAGAAAGGGGGCAATGGAGGAGGCAGGGCTGGGCGGAGCAGTGTGTGGACACAGCAGTTTTGCTGTGGCCCATGCTGTGTTTGTGCTCCATTCCATTTTGTTTACAGTTATTTTCACTCTCTCTTAAGGAATTATGACACCACACTACATTTTCTTTGTAAATTTTCTTTTTCCACTTTTTGCTTTTGACATACAGCTCAATACAGGGGAGAGCCAGCAAACAGCCCCTTGTTTTCATGACAGAGAATTACATGCCAGCAGGTGACATTTAAATTCCAAATTTTAATGGCTTGTCAAAAAGTGAGATGTAGTTTTTAAAAATTTAATGTGAGAGAGCAGTGTGTCTGCCCATATAGACAAGAATGTTAAAACAAAGTGAATGTGCTTTGTTCCTTGATGTACACATTTATGTGGAAGAAAAAAAAGTTGCACAATTAAACCCCATTTACCCTTCCTTCTTTGTGTGGAAAGCTCCAGAAGGCAGTGTGCACACACTGTCAGAAGCCAACCATCTCCAAGAAGTAGCTGGGACAGAGAGGAACATCCCACCAGTGCTGGTGTGATGCGGTCCTCAAGGTGGACCGCTAAGAAATTCCTCCCCCAGCAGACAGCACACCCAGCACCCTGGAGTACAGGTCATAGTGGAGCCTGCATAGTCATGTCTAAAACACTGAAAGGCCCAGGGTGAGCAAGTGATGCAGAGACTGAATTAGAATCACCTAGGAAGTCAGATCACGTGATACAGCATGAAGGATTAGGCAGGAAGGTTACATTGTGCTTCAGGCATGCACATGTGTAAGTACATGCACTGTGGAGGTGAATGGAAATATACTAGTGTGTATATGTGCAGTATCTGTTTCTATAGGCATGTGCCCATATGCAATGTCAAGTATAAACTTGTAACTGTGAAGGAGTGTACAATATGTGTGGGGCACCTGTATACATGGGTGTGTGCCTGTGTGCAGTGCTGCATGTTTTATATGTGTAGCTGTGAGCATGAATGTGCATATACATGCATATACACATGGTACCCACATGTGTGTGGATTCTAGACATGTGTTTGGAGTGCACATGCATATGCACACAGCTGTCGGGGGATGGGGGTACCAAGTGCAGTCATGCTGCTCCTAAGGACCATGGAGACAAAGTCACCCAAAACAAAACCAGACCAACACTCCTTACTTTCTAGAGTTGTATCACCTCAGCATGCTTGGACTTCAATTCCCTGCATATCCCCTCCCAGTCCTGTTACCTCCTTCACAAGTGCTAGCAACATGTGGTGTTTCCCTGCAGCCTGCAGCCTGGGACCCAGGGAAGGAATGGAGCCAAGACCCATGGGGGAACCACTGTGACCTGAAGCATTCCTCCTCAAGATTGTCCCTATTGCTTACTGGAAACGCACCATCATGAGAAAAGCATCACAGTAGGGGATCCCACAAAGTCAGTTCTGTTCTTCCCAGTGTCTTTCCCAGGACACCCCATCTCATGTCTCTCCAGTATGGGGCTGCTGTCTACCACCACTCAGGGGTCCCTTCTGACTGTTGAAACCACCTTGCTTAACACATGTCCACCTGTGCCACAGTGACATGAACTCCTCAAATTCTTCTCTGATGTTAGCTTTAAGTGTACGTACATGACAGGAGATGTCAGAAAAAAGGGTGGCATTCAGGGCATAGAAGCCTGGCAGACCTTAAGAATGGAAAAAGTGTAGGAAGGTGGAATTCCACCTTGGACCAGGTCAAAGTCCTCTTTCCTAAGCTCTCTCACACGCTCCCTTTTTCCTTTAACTTGGAATTTGTTTGCCATAAGCTGGGCTCACATGAATATTCAGCTTGCACATGCTGCCAGCCATGTTAGGAAGCTTCAGCCTGGTCAAAGAGACCATGATGGCTCCCAGTCCTAGCCAGGAGGAACCATAGAAAAACCTTACAGTCTGGAAAAATGCAGATCAAGGAGGGGTCTCAAGAGTCAAGTTCATTCCTACAGAAAGACAGGTTCACTCTACTGTGCAAACGCCATCAGCTTAGCAAGGCCCATCTGTTCACTCTCAAAGGGATATGCTTTCTCTTCTCAAGAGACCAAGTGAAGGGAGAGAGGCAAGTACAGAAAGACTCACACGCAGAGCAAACTTGGAAGGTGAAATGCAGTCCAAAGCTCACACTCAGTCTTCTCACTGTTACCAAGCCCATTACCATCCTGCTCTGATGTCTACATCTACACCTCTATGTGTGTGCACATACACTATCAGTGGCTTACAGGCTGTGGTCTGGGTGGTTCAACAATGGCTGTCTTCCAGTGGGAATGCCAAGAATCCGGAAGCTGTTCTGTCCATGAGGCCAGATGTCTCAGCAGTCCCAATCTGGTACAGCCGAACCCCAGGGTTCCTGAGAGCTGCTGGTCTTCAGTCTAAGTTGGAAATCCAAAGAAGCAGCAACAGAATAGATGAACTTGCCAGTGAGAGTGAGGGCAATCAAACAAAAAAATAAGAACTTCCTTCTTCCGAGTCCTTTTGTGTGAGATGCCACCAGAAGTTGTAGCCAGACTTAGAGTGGGTCTTCCTACCTCAAACAATCCAATTAAGAAAATCCCTCACAGGGACTGGGTTTTAATTGACTCCAGATGTAGTCAACTTGACACCCAATAGTAGTGATAGCAGGTCCACCCCTTGTCAGTTTGACACGCAATCACATCTCCTTATGCCATGCTTAATTTCGAAGTGAAAACAATAACCAGGTCTTAATTCTACTGAACAATGACATAACTATCCCACATAAAGCTGTAAATACTTCATTCCTTGAGGAATGCTGGGTCTTTTGATTTTAAAATGATGATATAGATTTACAACACTTAGCCACTGGTATTATCTCAACCAATGTTGAGAGGAAAGGAAATGCAAATATCAGCTTAACATATGAGTATATCTGCACAAACGTGGTCTTAACAAACAGGACAGAAACACTTGCATCAACTATAATCCTTGATTCTGCAGTTGGTCATGTGACCTCCACTCTTATTTATAACCACCTTCCTCTACTACCCATTCTGTATTTCTGCTGCACTCTTCTGGCTTGGAGACTGAACTAACTGGGGTGATGAGGGAACAAAGAAATAGCAACACATAGACCTGCCACGCTGGGATCGGGGCGGGCTATACTCACTCTGACGGAGGGCACCAACTGCAAGCCAAACCTCAGCATGTCTGTTTTATACAGCTCAGTCTCCAGGAGGCAGGTTTATTATCTACAGCTGGGTAAGGATGTGGGTTTATGGTACACAACTGAACAAAGAGATGGTTTAGATAATCTTGGTAGGAGGTTTCTCTGTAGGGGAGCAGTCTCAGGTTGCAGTCATCAGGAGGTGGAAGCTGAGGTTGATAGTTGTAAACACTCACACTTGGACCAGAGGAAGGCTCTACCATACATCTGAGCCTCACCTAGGAAAGACTTTGCCATGGCCATGGGTCTGAGGCACTGGGGTCCTTAACATGACCATGTTCATGTCAACAACACACATACACTCAGGACTTCATCTGACACATTCACTCAAGGCTTCCCTAACTTCCCACATACTTCCTCCACCCACATCAAGCACCTCAGCAAGTCTTGATTTGTTTCCTGGAGGAATGACCCATGCCTTCATCCTTGAAAGGTCTGGGACCTTTCTCACCCTTTCTGGGTTGAGTTGTTATAGTTTCTAATTGACTTAATCATAAGACACAGTAACAAAAAGACACTCTAAGGATCTCTTATACTCCAGACACAATGTTCCTTACCGCCACTGTGGATAAGCAATCCAATTTCCCCCAATCTAAACCAATCCGATTGACAGGTCTAGATCAATCACCCTTCCTAACACTGTTATTCCTTTCTTATCCTGTTGGCCCAAAGGCATCAGAAGCCCAAATTGGCCAGGGAGAAGGAAGTCTGAGCTCCTAGTTCAACGAGATGTTTATTGTGTCTTCTAGTAGGAGAATTCCCATGTCTAGAAGCAAAACTTCTAAGCCAGCAGAACTCAGAGTCACGGTAATAAATAGCAAAAAATTTCCTAGTAGGCCATTAGGAGTTAGTGAGTGGAGCCATTCCATTTTCTACTCTTTGATTCCTAGACCCATGAATCGCAGATATAGAAGCTATAGTATCATAGCTGATTCAAAGGATATACTCCCTTAATAATAACTCTGCCCCAGCCCTCGAGGCTAATGACTCCTAATTGGTGCAGTGACTTTGTCTTCAAAAGAACATTCCACTGTTGTAGCAAACCACCTGCTTCAGGATGGTGGGAAACACAGTAGGACCAATAGACTCCCTGAGCACGACCACTGTCCCGCTTCATTGACTGTGGAGGGAGTTCATCAGTCTGAAGCAATGCTGTGTGGAATACCATGATGGTGGACAAGGAATTCTGTACGTCCAGGATGGCAGCTTTGGCAGAAGCATTATGCTCAGGAAAGGCAAATTGATAACCATAAAAAGCATCTGTTCCAGCAATGGCAAAGCACTGTTCTTTTCATGAAAGAAGTGGTCCAGGGCAGTGGACCAAGTCACTGTCTGGTCACCATAATAAATGGTGCTTATTGGGGGCTCAGTGATTATCTTGGCTGATGGCATATCTGGCACTCAGCAGCTGTGATAGCCAGGTCAGCCCCAGGGAGTGGAAGTCCATGTTATCAAACCAATGAATAATCTCCATCTCTGCCACCATGGCCACTTTGTTCATGGGCACATTGAGCAATGACAGGGATGGCTGGAGAAAGGGGATGACTAGCCATAAAATGGATCATCCAATACACTTGATTACTGAAACTCCCCTCTTTTGAATTCATCTTGGTGAGCATTTACATGGAATACAATTATCTTCACATCCTCTGCCCATTCAAAAGGATCTAGCCACATACTTCTTCCCCAGATGTCTTTTTCACCAATTTTCTAATCATGCTCTTTTCAAGTCCCTGACCATCCAGCCAATACATTTGCTACAGCACATGAATCAGTGAACAATCCCACACCTGGCCATATTTCCTTCCAAATAGAATGTATGACCATATGTACTGCCTGAAGTTCTGCCCAATGGGATAATTTCCCTTCACCAGTATCTTTGAGGATTGTTCCAGTAAGGAATTGTAATGCTGCATCTGTCTACTTCTTGGTAATGACTATATAACTTACAGAACCATCAGTAAACCAGGGCCTAGTTTTTCCTTCCTCAGTCAACTGACCATAGGACATACCCAACGAGGCATGCTTGGGAGCAAAAGGCATTGGAACAGGGGTAGAAACCATAGGCATTTGGACAATTTCTTCAAGTAACTTGCTTTTGCCCTTAGGATCTACTCAGGGTCTATCACATATACACCACTTCTATTTGATAATGGATTTTTACTCTGCACATCCTACTTTATAGCTTGGTGGGCCAGATAACACCCAGCTCATGACAGGCACCTCAGGTCATAGGGTAACTTGGTGACCCATTGTCAGTTTCCACTAAGGCCCAATAGCAGGCCAAGATCTCTCAAAAGGAGAATAGTTGTCTTGAGGTAAACCCCACAATCCCAGCGGTCTCCTGTGTGATTCACCTATAGGGGCCTAGCAAATGTTCCAAACAGCATCCCTATTTGCCACTGACACCTCAAATACCATCAGATCTTCTGGATCATATGGTTCAAGTGCTAGAGCAAACTGCATAACATTCTGGATCTCTTAAAGAGCCTGTTTCAGGTCCCATGCAAAACCAGTAAGCTTTCTAAGTCACATGTTTATGGGCTAGAATAACACATGCAAGTGAGGAATATGCTGCCTGCAGAATCCAAATAGGCCCACTAAGCATTGTACTTCTTTCTTGTTGGTATAAGGAACCAGGTGCAATAACTTTAAAAGGAATATCACTGCATGCACCACACTACTGGTTGCCTAGAAATTTCACTGAGGTAGAAGGCCCTCGGATTTTGGTTGGAATTATTTCCCATCTTTTGATGCACATATATGTTACCAACAAGTCCAAAGTGGTTGCTATCTCCTGCTCACTTAGTCCAATCAGCATAATGTCAATGTCAATGTGGACCAGTGTAATATTTTGTGGAAGAGACAGATGATCAACATCCCTTCTGTAAGTGTTATAGCTTGGATGGAAAGGTATCCTGGCAGCCAGGAGCCAAGGAATACCACAAAGTCACATTGCACAACAAATCTCACACAAGAGATTTATTGGGAGGGAAAAAACCAGGAGAGTGGCTGTCTCTGCTCAGGTGAGAAAAAGCAGCAACCTGAATAGGATACAGGGCTTATATAGATTTTCTTGTAAAGGGGTAGAAAATTTTAGGGTGGAACTTTCTAGGGTGGAGATTAGTAGGATTTTATGTACAGAGATTGGGCTTTTTATACTGTTGGTTGGGGGCAGGGTCCAGCAATTAGAGTAGTCTGTAGGTGGAACCTCGCAGTTGGAGGTCCTTAGGCGAGGGGCCTGGCCACTTGTGTGGCTTGAGGGGCTTACATTCCCCGCTTTTTGTTATTGATAAACAATCAGGTCACGGGAAAGAGGGTGATGGTATCACTAGACTACTTCCTGCTGAATCAGGGCGTCGAAGTCCTTTGGGCCAACTTGAGCATCACCAGGGTATAATCAGGAGTCACCGGCTTCTGGCTCTGCAGGGAGGGGCCAGTAATCCTGTAATAGCAACTGATTAAAAGTCTGGTTAGAGATCTTTTGAATCTGTTGTTGAAGAAATGTAGACAAGAAGTTTATAAGGCAGGGTGCAACTAGTAGGATTAAGAAAAGCAGAAGAAAGGAGGTTAAGAAGGGTAGTATCCAATTCCACATTGGACTATCAATGAGTCACTAGCCAGTGACTCATTGGCTAGTTTCTTACATTTTTTGGAGATCCATCTGGAGTTCAGATTTTGTCTTTTACTATATCTGACTGGTTGATAGAGAAGCAGCATTCCTCCCTGAGGGAGAGACAAAGACCACCTCTTTCTGCTGTTACTGAATCTAATCCTCATCAATTTTGTAGCACTTATGGCGGCCCAGTGAGTCTATTTGGGCCTGGAGGGTAAGGATGGGCTGAGCCACCAATTGGAGATGCTGGATCAACTGAGAGGAAAACCAATGGCAAATAGCAGGGAAGTAATCAGTGCCAGGTTTCAGCACCAAAATGTAAGGGTTAACAGTTCTGATACAAAGGTATCCTGGCAGTCAGAGGCCAAGGAATACCTAGAACTCAGAAGGGAATGGTATCCCAGCAGTTGGACACCAAGGAATACCTGTAAATATTACAGCTCTGAAGGGAGAGGTATCCTGGCACACCTGTGTGGCTTTCATAGTAAAAGTAAACAAAGCAGGGAGCTCCCTAGTGACACCTACCCAGCAGAAGGGGAGAGACAAGTGGTTAGAGCAGGTAGAGGAGAAAATAGCTGGAGAAGTGCAAATGTCTTAGGAAGCAGAATTGCACACGAGGTGGGACCCTGAAGGGCATTGCAGGGAGTGTGCCCCCATGGTGGGTAGCCCAAAGGGCGTAGAAAATTCTTTCTTAAAAGAAAGAGATAAGAGGCTTAAGTCCCCTGAGTCTATGGAGAGAGAGTATTGAGCCTGGATGATATATTTGGTGGGGTTTGATGAGGCTGGTAAAGCTGTCACCCTACCCTGATAATAGGGGAACAAGAAGATGTGGGTCCCTAAAACTCCATCAGGACTAAATAGGTGGCCCCTGTGTCCAGAAGGAGAGATAGATTGCCCTGTTATATGATGTCTACCTGAGGCTCCCAGTGTGAGATGGCAGTGGTCAGGCCAAGGGAGCCCAGGCCCCTTCAGTCATCCATGGCCAGATCTAGGAGGTCAGCTGAAGGGCCATCTGGGCTTGATGTCCTCACACCACAAGGGACATAGGGGCAGTCAACATCCCAATGCCTTTCTTGATGGCACCTTGGACATGGTCTGGGTGGTTTATAATGGATCAGACAGGCCTGAGCCCAGTGGCCCCCCTGACTGCATTTGAAGCAGGGACCCAGTGGTTCTTGGGCTTTGGGAGGCCAGGGAGCCTGGGCAGTTGCTATGGCCAGTCAAAAGGCCTTCACTAGCATCAGGTATTTTTGTCTTTGGGCTTTTTCATCTTTCCCATGGTACACCTTAGAGGCCTCTGCTAAGACTTCTGCCTGTGGAGTCAGGGGTCCTTTCTCTAGATGTTTAAATGTGGCCCTAATATCAGGGAAACTCTAAGGAGTTGTTTTCCATCTGGGATCTCAGGATCCAGATTGGTATAATTTTTTGTGAGGCAGTCTAGGAATTGAGATGGGTTATCATGTCTGTCCCGGTTTAACTCTTGAATTCTTTTCATGATTTCCCTCTTTGATGGTGGCCAGCCAGGAGGCAACTTAAAAACCTATCCCTAGCAAGGATGCCCTCTGGGATATTGTATTTTCGTTCAGGGTCCTGGTCAGGGACCGCCTCAGCCCTGACTGGGTGGGCAGCTTGTTGCTGAGAAGAAAGAAAGAGAAACCAGAAAGGCTGATGAGGAAGAAAAGGGACTGTGGGTTAAGGCTTGTTAATGTGATTGAAAGTAGTGGGAGATGCCGGGCCGTGGTGGCGCACGCCTTTAATCCCAGTACTCGGGAGGCAGAGGCAGGCGGATCTCTGTGAGTTCGAGGCCAGCCTGGTCTACAGAGCGAGTTCCAGGAAAGGCGCAAAACTACACAGAGAAACCCTGTCTTGAAAAAATCAAAGAAAAAGAAAATAGTGGGAGAATAATCTGGTTTGGGCCTCACAGCTAGAGGAGTTGTTTTCTTTGGATGGTTTATGCCATGTGGTCACTTTTAGCAAGATGGGAGTGAGGTCACATGGCAAAGTCCATCCTTTCGAACCCTAGCAAAGATGGCTGTCAGCCATGTGGCTACCTCCATCCCAGTGGGGGGACAGCGGCTAAGGTGGCAGCAAGCCACATGTTTCCTTTAAGGTCACCTCTGTATAGATTTTTAACTATCAACCCTGGTGTTATGAGTTTTAAATTAACCCTTTTGTTACAGACTTTGCAGGGTTTTAATCAGACCCAATATGCTTACAAATCTTGAGGTACAAGAAGCTTAGACAATTGTTTTACAAATCTTGAGATAAGATTTATACCTTAGCAAAAGTTTTAGAGTTAAACCAAAACCAAAAGCGTATGAGATGAGCAGCAACAGTCCCCAGTGGGAATAGTCTATCCCTTTATTTTGTTTTGCTCTCCTTTCTCTGTCACACAGCAGATGGTTCGCCTGATACGGGACAGAGGTTTTGGAAGAAACCTTTAAACAAGCATGCTTCGGTCTAGAGGAAGGGGGGCCATACCCGAACTCTAGAGCCAGATTTTAATTCAAGTAAGACAGCATAAAACAACAGTCTAAGGCCACTCATCCCTAAAAGGCACCTGAATACCTGCAAAACTGAATCCAGTAAGCTGAGAACAAAAGAAGGCTTAGAGATAGAAAATGTTTGAGTCCTGGCTATAGACAAAGGATGCTGCAGGAGGGAACTGAGAGAAGCGCCAGCCAGGGAGGGGTGTGTGCAGGGTGTGTGCATGCTGCAGCTGGCTACTCCTGTGCTTTCTCCCTCTCCTGCTAGGTCTCGCTCTTAGCTCCCACTTTGCAACAAACTTCCAGATCCGTCTATGGTAACATAAAAGACAGGACATTTACACAATGTTGCGGGGGAGACGAGACATAAACAAACAGGACTTGGAGCACAGAAAGAAGGGATGGGGAATCTTTTTCCATTTTCCAATCACTCACAGTATTTGTAAAGGTCCCAAATAATATTAGGATCTAAGGTGCCATTAGGTGGCCCTTTGCACTGATTGTCTAAGGGGTATTGAAGCCAAATTTGATTGCAAAAGCAAATAAATTTAGGGCCCTTCAGGTCTGGTGTAGGAAAGAGGATGGAGGTTTTCTTAGAGTCATCCCAAGGGGGAATGAGAGGATATGGAAGACACATTTCCATGGATGAGAGAAAAGGAAAATGTCACTGCAGCCTGTCATCATGGGCATCCCCAGGACTCAGGGAGGACCAAACAAGGACCAAGCCATTCTGTGGGTTGTTACCACACTTATCAGGCATCAGGGACCTAGCCTGGCTAAGCCAGCAGAGAGACTCTGTACCAGGTACCTGGTACCAGAGCTTTCATAGAGGTAAGAAGGCAAGAATGAAAAACCAAACTCTAGGAGGAGGGGTCTCATCCACAGGAAAGGGTCAGGGTGGATGGAGTCAGGAGGGGTCTCATCCACAGGAAAGGGTGGGGGTGGAGGGGATGGAATCACAAAAGCCATGAGGGCCTAAAGGAGCTGTGGGATTATGGGCAGCTCCAGGAGGAAGGTGGGAGAAGAGGACAGGAGGGGGCGCAAGGACACAGACAGGCCTAAGGGAACTGCCAGATTGCAGCTGCAGCTGTGGGAATGGGGGGGGGGCAGCCACAGCCTTAAAGACTGTAACTGGGGGAACTTCTGCTTCCATGAGTACTAGAGGGGTGCTGGACACTCAATGGCCACTTCCTCAGACTCAGGAAAACATTTACACCAAACAAAGAGGAAATTTACCTAACTGCTGCTGGTGGATGGGGATGCTGAGTGAGCCAGAAGGTGAGTCTGTTGCAGGTGGACCGGAGATGAGGGATAGGGTCCCAGTGCAGCTTAGACCATGAGGGGAAACACAGGCACTAGGAGAGCCTACCCGAGTCACAGAACCAATGTAAGCGTCACAGCTCAGATGGAAAGGTATCCTGTGGGTGGAACCTGGTAGTTAGAGGTCCTCAGGGTAGGGGCCTAGCTCAAGGGGCTTACACCTTTCAAACTAAGTCAATGCACAGGACTGGAGAATCACTACAGCCTCGAGGTAAGGCTGTAAAGGCATACTGCTGTCCTTGCTGGATGAAAGCAAACTCCTTCTGGTGGTCCTTTTGTACAAGCATCAAGAAAAAAGCATTTTCTAGACCAAATGGTGGATACCAGGTACCAGGAGATATGTTAATCTGCTCGAGTAAGGACATCACATCTGATATAGCAGCTGTAATGTAAGTTTCTGCTTGATTAAGTTTTCAATAGTCAATTGTTATTCACTATGACCCATCTGTTTTCTGCATAGGCCCAAAAGGAGAGTTAAAGGAATATGCAGCAAGAACCACCACTTCATCTTCTAAGTCCTTGATGGTAGCACCAATTTCTGTATTCCTTCCAGTAATGTGATATTTTTTTAACTTACTATATTCCTTAGTAGGGGCAACTCCAGGGACTTCTCTATTTGGCCTTTCCAACCATAATATCCCTTATTCTGTGGGTCAAGGAACCGATGTGGGAATTCCGCCCTCTGGATTTATCTGTCCCAATTATACATTCTGAGACTGGGGAAATAGCCACAGGATGAGTTCAGGGATTCATTGCACCCACTGTGAGTCAGACTTTAGCCCAAAGTCAATCACTGGTCTCCACAAGCCCCTACTTTACCTGGAGGGCCGCAATGTTTTTAGAGTCTTCCAGAGCCAATGTCAGTTTAGAGCCGGTATCCAACAGACCCTGGAATCCTGACTGTGTCCTTTCCCTAGTGTGCAGTTACCTGTGTAAAAGTCCATCGCTCCCAAAAGGATGGAAGAAAGGCTAAGAGTAAATGTCTTAGATATTCTAGTCTTCCTAGGGGGACTGGTCATCACTTTATTGAAGGTGTATGGGTCTAAATCCCGGCTTAGGTCTGGAAACTGTTTTACTGGCCAAGATCCCCTATTAATACAAATCAATATAACCTTTCTTTATTTCTCAAGAAATTTTCTCCTTATACAGACTGAACAAAATTATAGTAGACCTTCTATCTATTTCACTCCTGGAAAGACCATAATTGACTAGCTAGACCCATAGGTCCATACAGGTCATGCCATCATAAAAGTCATTGCAGGTTAGGCTATTACAGGCACTGCTTGGTCTGTACTGCACCTGACCTCTGCTACTCCAGAGCCCAATTAAACCGGTGTATTTAATCCAGCCAATGGAGCAGCAACATCCCCAACCCTAAGACAGTGGTCCTCAACCTTCCTAATGCTTCCAAACTCATTAATACAGTTCCTCATGTTGAGGTGACCCCTAAGCAAAAAATTATTTTGTTGCTACTTCATAACTGTAATTTTGCTACTGTTATGAATCATAATGTAAATATCTGATATGCAGGACATTTGATATTCAACCCCAAAGGGGTCGTGACCCACAGGTTGAGAACTGTTGCCCTAGGATCTGTTACAAGGAAGAGATCACTGATGAAACTCTGCAAATGTGCTGGTACCCCTCTCACTATTTTGCATCCTAAGAATTAATGAAGGGCATGTCTTCTGGGCCCTCCACTGTGGAGGATTAGATTTTACACAGTGTACCCACTCTAACACCACAGTTTTCCTGAGACTTAAATATAATCCCTTCATCAACACTAAGCCAAGATATATCAGACTAATCCAGCCCCTTCTCATAAGGCCATCTCTTGATAAATGCTTCAACCGATCAATCATACAAACTTGACACTTTATTTTAATTGTTCAAGCTTCCATACTAAATCCAGAATCTCCATCCTGTGGGCAACATCAACAAACTCAGCCTGACCCAGTTTTATGTTCCTTCCATCATTATACACACCCTGAAAATCCATTCCCACACATTCTCCAGACTTCTGATTGAATTAGCAAACTCATTAAGCTCCTTAGTCATAAACTGCACCTCCTTCTGGTCTACCCTTTCTACCTCCCCTCTAGGATCCTTCTTAGCCTTAAGTCTGGTCATAGGGCTAGAGACAACTATTGGTGGGCCCTGAGATACCAGTGTGGTCTTGCCTGGCATTTCCTTCAGAGGAGGCCACTCCCTGTTCAACAATGCATGATTAAGTCCCCGAGACAACGGTAGAGAAGACAGGACTGCAGGGGATTGAAGTGAAGTTGTATCTTCTGCTAAGGGTGGAAAGACCACTTCCTCTGGTAAGATAACCCTTTAAGAATCTTAGGGCTCAAAGTCAGCCGCATTAGGGTCCTCTACATGTTTCTAATTCAAGTTATGGGATCCCATCTTCTCCAGTCAGTACCCTTCTGCTAACTACCAACACACTGAGTCTGAGACTCGCCGTTGCTGTGGCACAGCAACCCATGGAAGACAATAGTCTACCATGCCACAACAGGGACTGTTCGTTGTGAGCCTCCCTTGTAACCACTGCTCAAAGAACTTTTCCTGACTAGACGTGACAATATCAATAAACTATGGGCATAAACAGTTGTTTCAAATGCAATTTGACAGATCTATCATATCCACTGAATGGTAACCTCAGCAGCCATTGCTGCCGCCTTGGCTTGCAGAATTAAACTCCTATGGAGTGGACCTTAAATCCAACTAGAAAGTAGCTGGTTGCACCATATTAGAGCAGCACTGTTGCACCAGACACACATACCGGCATACAGATGGTGTTAACACACCACCGTGTCCATAAACGAGTGGGGACATTAGTGGTCGTGCTCTCCCAGCAGACAGCATAGCATCGTCCAGCACTATGAAGTCTAGAGAACAGGAGCAAACTTCATCTCAGTCCGAGCTTGATTTCCTGAAAAGGTCATCCTATAACCAGAACATACTGCAGTTTTCAATGCAGTCTTACTATCTAGGAAGAATGGAGCCAGTTCTCACCTGTATTTGGGACAAGTTCCCTAGTCTAGCAGGCTGGGCCCACTCCCTCTCCACTTTCTACACTGAGCAACTGTGAGGGCCTTGGACTGGGTAAATAATACCCACCCATGTCACAGCCATAGAGGCAATGGGTCCTGGGGGGATACAGCCAACAAACGAGGCAGACTGAAGTCTCATTCAATAGCCAGCTTTATTCAGAGGCATCAAACAATTTACACTCTGAGAGTTAAGAAAACCACATGAGAAAGTTCTTGTGAGTTCAAGTTGCATACAAGGAAAAGTCACACATGCCAGAAACATGTTTTTCCATAGAGACATATAAAGGATAGTTTAAACATTTAATTGAATAACAACAGCAAACAATAATTAGCACTCTGAAGTGAACTCACTCCTATCCACTACACCTGGGAGGAGCATGAAAGCACATTCCAAGAATAATTCCATGTTTTAGAGAAACTGAGGTCACAAGCCTTGTTTTCTTGGAGTGTTCTCATAAGCACTTACAATTCCCCTCACGGAACTCCATTTCTGGACTGTGTTCTGACATAAATCCACAGGAGAATTGTATACAAAATGTTCTGGGTGAAGGTAGCTGCTCACCCTCATGAGTTTAATCTTTTAGACATGCAGTACTCTCTTTCCATACCCATTTTCCAATGCTGAATGTTTCCAGTGTTCTTGAGGACTGCCAGAGACCAAGACACACTAGGTCCCAATACCCACCCAAGCCCAAACATTGTGCCCATCGGTAAGGGACCAATCAATTCATGATTCAAAATGGGGTCTCTGGTTGCTCTATAGAGTCATCACTTCTAGTAGCTTTGCCCACCCTGTTAAGGAAGTGCTGATGGAGTTCCTGACCGACAAGATCACCATTTTCCACTGGCAGGCAGATCTCTATGAGTTCCAGGCCTGTCTGGTCTACATAGTGAGTTCCAGGATAGCCAGGGCTATGTAGAGAGACACTGTCTCAAAAACTCTAAAAACTAAGAAGAAACAGAAGGAGGAGGAAAGGAAAGAAGGAAGGAAGGAGGGAAGGAAGGAAGGAAGGAGGGAGGGAGGGAGGGAGGGAAGGAGGGAAGGAAGGAGGGAGGGAGGGAGGGAGGGAAGGAGGGAAGGAAGGAAGGAAGGAAGGAAGGAAGGAAGGAAGGAAGGAAGGAAGGAAGGAAGGAAGGAAGGAAAAGAAAATCTTTTCTTCTAAAGGGTTAAGACAAGGAAAATTCATTTTTAAAAGATGCCACTTGGTAAAAATTTCACCTGAACCAGCGATTCCTGCCTAAAATCAGAACATATACTTGTTCATTTCTCCCGAGAAACTGCACCTTTCTGTATTAGACAATCACATAAGAATGATAGGCCAAGCTCTGACCAGAGTGAGGCACAGGACCCCTTGTTTTGTGGATCAAGGTACAGCTAACTTCCCACAGGTGTGCTTGCTTGATTTCTCACAGCTGCACATCCTTCTGCAAAAGTAAGACATGATGCTTTGCTGGAACGCTTTGGATTGTGTGGTCACTTTCTTGGGAGCTGACCCACTTCTATTTCTAACAGGTAGCAGATACAACAGGATCATCTGCATCTCTTTCATCTCTTTGATGGACAGTTGTTCGTGCTTGAAGACTTCCAGGAGCTCACAGGTACAGCATTTGTTTTCTGTCCATTTTTCCCTAGGAACTCCAGGTCAACACACATCTTGCCACATGTGCTTTCGAGTGACCCAGGTAGGACCCCTTGCTTTTTCTTTTCATCTGCTCTTGATTACCTTAGCACTTTATGATTTACATGCTCTCCTAATTGCCCAGGGCCACCATAGCATTACCTACCTCAGAAAGATCATGGGCTTCATCAAATAACACAGAGAAAAGGAATACCACATCAGGATTGGTCCTGTGGCTGCTAACTTTCAGACAGCTTAGCTTCCGCTACAAGTTTCTTCACAGTAAATACAACAGAGCTGCTCCTCCCAAACTCATCTTTGATATGTCCTTTTCCAGTTTGGGCGACAACTGTTGCATTAACTTTTCTTGTGGAAATTTGAACAAATGTCTCCTCATCTCAGACAAGCACCAATCATAAATCAGAGCAATGATTCTATCCAAGTCCAGCTTAGTAACACAATGAGTTCACTAGACTTTCTTACAGGAGCATGGGTGAGGGGTTACCTGTATAATCAAACCAAAAGCTGCATCACCAAAAGGTCCCACCATGGCATTTATGACAGCCTCTCAAAGCTACATATATAAATCCCCCCTTTAATTCCCCTTTATGGCACACCCAGAGAGCACTTGCAGATGAGGCAGGATTATGTACAAATGAAAGAGAGGCATGGAAGGAAAGGGTGGCCGGAACTGAGATGAGGGCCCAATGACCTGCCTCACACCCTTCTATGGGGTTGGGGTAAGATCAGAAAGTTTGGTCTTGTTGAGGGTGTCCTTCAGATAGTGGCAGTTTCTCTCATTAACGAGGTATGATATCATTTGACAATAGTGAAAAATAGACAGAGACAGAGGTTCTGAAGGCAACAGACCCTGAGTGTGATACTTAATGGAAGACACATGACATTTTATGTCTTGAAACCTACAAAATGGTCACAACCTGAAGGAATCAGCACATAAACTGTGGACTTCGGGTAATGACCAATCAATTCTGAACTGTATGTAAACCTAGATGATAGTGAGAGGGCAGGGTAAGAGGGATACGTTACCGTTGCACCTCCAACCCAGATGGCAATAATAGGGGAGGGCATGTACCACCTCTGTACCCACTAACCCAGATGTAATAATGGGGGAGGGCATGTCCCACCTCTGTACCCACTAACCCAGATGTAATAATGGGGGAGGGCATGTCCCACCTCTGTACCCACTAACCCAGATGTAATAATAGGGAAGGGCATGTACCACCTCTGTACCCACTAACCCAGATGTAATAATAGGGAAGGGCATGTTCCACCTCTGTACCCACTAACCCAGATGTAATAATGGGGGAGGGGTGGGACATTTTGAATGGGAAATCCCCACCATAGGTCCATGCATTTGAATACTCGGTCCCAGTTGTTGGTGATGTCTGGCGAGGCTACAGGACCTTTGTGAGGTAGCGCCTTGCTGAAGCAAGTTCACCACTGCATGGGGAGGTTGGAGTTTTACAGTGTCACCACTCCATCTGTTTATCGTGCAGATGAAAATATGACCAGTCAGTTTCCGGCTCCTGCTTCCATGATTTCCCTGGCTGTTGTTATGCTTTCTCACCATGAAGGAATCTACTTTTCTGGAACCACAAGCCAAAATAAGCCCTTCTCATGTGACTGGAACAGACACATGCCTGTTGGTGCAAGGGTTTTCTTGGCAGGAAGTGCCAGTAGAAGCCACAGACGACGCCAATAGAAGAACTACCGCTTCTTTCCAAAAATAAACGCAAAACCACCTTTCTACAGGGACACAGCAACTACCACAATCAAAAACTTGAAAGGGGGGTTGGGCGGTGCCTCCCATCACATCCCTGTGCAGAAGACAGATGAATCTTAGGGGGTGAATGGTGGGGTAGTACAGCAGCTAATGTGTAGTATTTTTTTAGCATTCCCCTGCCATCCACTACAGAAATTGACCTGGGCAACTTTTCTTCTCTAGAGAGGATCAATAGGAGATATCTGCTTCTCTACGACATGGACATCAGTATAGCTTCATGGGCCTGCAATCAGAGACCTCTCACTGTGGAGCATCTCCATTATCTGATCTCATGGGCCTTAGTCACTTTTCTTTCCCTTGGGATATCATTTAGGTACATTGACGTGCTATTGGGTCCCAGTGACCAGGAAGTGGCTACTACCGCATGCACAGTGACAACAAGCTTGGGTGATATAGGATGCCAGAGATGGATGTTGTCCCACCCAGGGAGCCATGGGCAACAGGTCCCCACTGAGGATTAAGAGAGTGTGTGACAAGCAGTAGAGAAAGGAACATAGACAGGTGAGCCATGTGGAGAAACAGAAAGAAAGAAAGAAAGAAAGAAAGAAAGAAAGAAAGAAAGAAAGAAAGGAAGGAAGGAAGGAAGGAAGGAAGGAAGGAAGGAAGGAAGGAAGGAAGGAAGGAAAGAAAGAAAGAAAGAAAGAAAGAAAGAAAGAAAGAAAGAAAGAAAGAAAGAAAGAAAGAAAAAGTGATTTACTTCATTTCCACTGGTCCTAGTGACTCGTCCATGAGTTAACTAGACTAGTTCTTGGAACACTCCAGTACTTCTAACAAGTCAATACACCTGTTGGTTTCTAAAAGGAGAGTGTCTCCAAATCTTACTGACACAGACTCTTCATAGTATAGTTCATCTGGCCTCAGGAGAACCCAGGGAACACATATGATCATTAGGAGAATACTTTGGTTCCCCCCAGGGGAGAAATGTGACTCCCGGGAGCATTATGGTCTCAAAGAGAGTTCTGTGACCACAATGAGAGTACTGTAGTCTCCAGAAGTGTATGGCCTTGAGGAGGACATGCCTTTGTCCCAGTATCCAGGGTCACTGAGTCCCTCATGCCCTTGTTCCCTGGCATGATGGATAACTCTTGTTCTTGGGACACAGCACCTCTCATTCAGGGCTAAATGAAACATGACTTTATCTTAGTAACAGGTTGTAAAACACAGGGCTTCATGATATGGCTCCCTTCAATTTAAAAATTATACACATATACAATAAAATCACAATGAGATATGTATGTTACAGCTATAAAAATGTTAATTATTATAAATTTAAAACTTACTTTCTGAGGAACCTAGAAACTCGTACGATGACAGGAATGTCCTGAAACAACACTGTAGAAGCACTGGAATGAAGTCCAGGCTGACGTGAGTGACTGGCCTGACCACTATGCTCAGCCAAAGTAGCCTCAATGTACCTTACTCTGGGTCACTGGGATATCTGTAATTTCTGCACAGACACAACAGGCCAGGGCTCCTAACCTGAGTCCACACACCCCATGCAAAGCCTTCCCTAGAGCAGGCCATTCAGGCCTCACCCAGACAGCAGAAGCCCAGCTCCCATTATCCATGCCTAGATTGAGGCAGGAGTGGCCACTCTGCCTACCTGTCTGGGAGAGCTTCTGTAAGGTGACCCTCAGGTGCAGCAAGGCTCCTGGTGACACTTCATATCGGTATGTGTCCATCGCTGGAACCTTCTGGCATCTTCCAAACACGCCATCTGTGGGAATAGGAAGGCAAAGAGAGAGTTTGACATTCTGTCTGCTGAGGGCAGGAAGGGCCCCGTGCAAGGGTCCATTTGCTGGGGAGGTGACATAGAGCACAGCTTCAGACAGCACCAGAGAACACAGGAACTCAGGAGCACTCCGAAGGGGGCACTGTAGAAAATGCAAAGGGGACGACTGTGGTACTGCCACGGTGCATTACATAATTGTGCTTTTCCTGCTGTCGTGGCCCTCCCCTTGCATGCCACACTTTGTAACCCGCATGTTGTTGGAGGCCTGGGGTTGGAACTTAGGGCCCATGCATGCTAAGCAAACATTCTCCCGCTGAGCTCTATTCTCAGCCCTTGCAATTCACATTTTTCATGTGAAACTTGCTTCTGACAATTGACTGCAAAGTGGCAGTCATGTTTGGGATTGTCCACATGAAGTGCAGAACACCCTGGAAATGTAACCATTAATTTTCAGAGGCCATAAGGATTGGTTGAAAGATGCTCCCTGCATGAGCAATGGCTGTGCCCCCCAGTAATGCAGTAAGGGACAGAAAGAGATGCGGGCAGGATTAGGGCCTCACTGAGCACTGCTGTGCTTGAGTCTCTGCTTTTGTCTGTAATGACAGACTGCTGTCACATCTTCAAGCCACACCTTCTAATTAATTTGGACCTCAATTAGTCTTTCTTAAGCAAATAGTCCAGTTTGAGATGCACTTTTGGGGTGGGGTGTCACACATTGTAATTACCTTCTTTGGCTCACACAAACGACCGATTCAGGGACTAGTGCTTGCCACCCAGGGTGGCCAGCTGCAGACCCATGGTCGTGGGCGGGAAAGATTTCCCTTTTGTTCACAACAGTCTCTTCTCGAGTGTAGCTAAAGAGAGCCATTCAACTGCAACAAGTTTAATTAGAAGAAACACATTTACCCAGTACCACCTGATGCAAAACCTATCTGTTCATTGTAACATGAATCTTAATGGTCTTATTAATAAAAACTCAGTGCCAGCTATTGGGATAAATTCTGAAAGATCAGAGAGACAGAACAAGCCACAGCCAACTTCACCTCGCCAGCTCCTCAGCTGATCTTGTTTCCTCACACTGGAAGCCTCTGAGTCCTCATCCGAATGGATCTCAGCTGATCTGCTGCTAAAAGTCTAAAGGCTTAAAAACTTCTAGTTCCTTGTCCTCACGCCTTATACACCTTTCTGCCTCCTGCCATCACTTCCTGGGACTAAAGGCGTGTGTCTTTCCCAAGCAAGACATGAGATCTCAAGTGCTGGGATTAGTTTGTGTCACCATGCCTGGCTGTTTCCAGTGTGACCTTGAACTCACAGATTGATCCTCGGGAATGCTAGGATTAAAGGCGTGTGCTACCACTGCCTATCCTCTATGTTTAATATAGTGGCTGTTCTGTTCTCTGACCCCCAGATAAGTTTATTGGGGTGCACAATATATCAACCACAGTTCATCTTAGATAGAGCCCTGTGACTGGCAGAAAAAAGCTTAAATATAGCAAGCATCTTGAGGTGTTGAAGTGCCTTCGTCAACCTAGAAAATACAGAGGACAATGTGTCCTGCTGTACAGAGACGATCATAGGCCCAGAATTGGAGCAAAACCTACAGCCCTTTTCCTCCACATCGGCTCTGCCACACTGCCCTCCACACTACACCACACTGCCCTCCACACTACACCACACTGCCCTTCAATGATTGCTCTGCCATGATGCCCCTCTACAGCTTCAGTCCACAGTCAGTACCCATAGTCCCAGGGGAGTTGACCCAGGCTTCTGTGGACAGTGGCAACAACAATCACTGATCACACCGTCAGGGTGATGCTCTGGAATTCAGCTCGGGATGGGCCCAGGTTCTCTAGACTCTAGTAGGACCCACCCACCATGAGAAACAGAAAGCAGACTCCCACTGTCCACAAGTCAGAGTGGATGGTGCTGGAGACAGAGGAGACAGGGAAGGGAGCTACCACCAGCGGACATCAGTGTAGCCGGAAGTGAAGTCTGCTTGGAGACACTGTTACTAATAGTAATCTAGAGGACAGAGGTCAGTTTCCCCACTTGAAAGGAAGAAGTATATACTTTTCCTGGCGTTTCGGAGAGGATGAAAATGAGATTTGTTTTGCACATTTGCTTGTTGTAACAAGGTCCCTAGAGTACAGACCCCAAAGGCGAAAGTCACTTTTACTTCTAACATTACTGTCCCCTAAACGCCCACACAGACCTGTGCAGGGCCCTGAGAGTCTGCCCAGCTTCTTATCTGTCATTCTCTGTGCATGGCCTCTGTCTCCACACTGCACACATGCTACATACGTGCACACAGGCACAAAGCTTCACTTGTTTCTGTGTGCAGCATTCACATACACACACACACACACACACACACACACACCTCAGACTCAATTCATACATATTCATTCATATACAAGCATTCACACATATGTGCACCCACACACATGCACAGCACTCATTCAAACATACGCATACACACACAGAATCTCTTCCAGCTATCGCTTTTCCTCGTGGCACCCTGAGTCCCAAGGAGGGAAGGCCATTGCTCTGGCTCTCTTCCTCTTCCATGGCATCTGGTGAGACGCCTCCTACTCAGGTGGATTGAAGAGATCAGCAATCACCTAACTGCCATTTTCCCTTTTCATAAAGGAAATGTCTCACTCCTTCAGCAGGAAGCCCGGTGGTTTGGAATCCACATGCGTTTAGAAGTCTTTGCCTCATGGCAGATGTCCTGCTGGATAAGGGCTTGCTGAGGAGAGAAACAGAGGATAGGAACAGACAGCATGTGTCTTGTGTTCTCTCTATGGTTAAACCCATTTTCCAACTCTGCTTAAGCTCAGAGAACTGGTTTGTTTACCCCAACCACTTCCATTCCCAGCTTCTTTCACAAGGAAGGCACACATGGGACATCAAAGGTTCCTGTTGATGCTAATCTCCCACTTCCAGTGACTGCATGCTCTCAGAGAACAGCTCAGAAACATCAAGTCAGACTTCCAAGAAGTAGGCAAACACGCTGGCCTAGGTTCCCCCATCTCTACACAGCAGGCCTCAGGTCTGAGTGGAGGGACCTCCTAAGAGAGACACACACAGGCCTCACTGTGCATCTGATGAGAATGTGGTCACACATTATCTAATATGGAGACCCCTGGAGAAATCATCAGGGTTGGGGCATCTTCCTGCCTCTGTATAAATGATGGCTCAGCCCTGTCCCTGGGCTGAAGGAGGTTCATGGTATGAGATGGCTCTGTCTTCACTATGTGCATTATGATAGACAAGAGTTCCAAGAGCTAAATGTGCTCTGTGCGTCTACAGTGATTTCATCTCAGTTTCTCCTCTTGCCAATACCTTTGCCTATTTTATCTCTCATATGACTTGTCACCTTTCTCCATCAGCTCTTCAGAAAGACCTACAGACTTGGGAATTAATACAACATCTTCTACTGGTGTTTCTGGATTTCAAAGCAAGGGGAGCAATTTGGCCAAATCCTCATGGCAAGTGCATAATCCTGTCTGATTTTCTGTAAGGCTATTAAGGTAAGTGGGATGCACAAAGAATCATTTGATCTTGGAACTATACTCTTGATTCTTAAGGGGAAGGAGGCAGGAAAAGAGTCACAATGACAGTCTTTGCAAAGATGTCACTGGAGGCTGTGTTGATGTTACTATACAAAAGTCAAGAACCTTGCAAAAACATAAGCAGAATTCCTGCCATGCACAAGTGACATTCACCAGGGCTGGGGAAGGGACCCTACTTGCTTCTTTCCATGGTCCAAAGTAACGGCCTATGGTGTGCATTCATGCTTGAGAAATACTGTACCCAGTAAAACACTGCATGGACTTGCTCAGGAGGAGCCAGTAGCTGTATCTGAACACTACCCCAGAGTGTGATGGGAATCCACAATGCCCAGCTCATTCAGAGAGCCAATCCAGCACCAAGACACAGCAGCAAAATACACTTTACTGGGAAACCTTATCCCTGGGCTCAGACCCAGGGACTAACCCAGCCACCTGCAGGGAGTCCAGCAGGTTCATTTTAAAACCTAGTCCTTCATCCACCATCTACATCCAAATCTCACTAAAGTGGCCGGTGAGGAAGAGCAACAACAGTGACCCCTCGTGGTCACATGCCCAAAGGCCAGATTTCTAATCCAGGCAGATGCCCATGCTGGCCAGGACGCTCCAAGGACCAGCAAGAAGCCTAGGAGGATTCTATCCTCTTGTCAGGAGATATAGACACTACTCAGAGCAATAGATGAAGTAGCATGCATGTGTTCAGTGTGAACAAACATGCTCACATATACCCACACAATGCATGTATGCATCAGTCATAGTCAAGCACAGGAATACACTTATATTTTTATACACCCACAGGGTCAGTGACCTAGAGAGGAACCCCCGCTGGGTCAGTGATTAGGACAAGAACACATCTGCAGAGTCAGTGTGACCAAGACAGACCCCACCTCTAGAGTTAGTGCAGGACAGAGACTCTCACAACTCAGTGACCATTCAAGGACCCACCCAGAGGTCAATGACCAGGAAAGGGACCTTTCTGCAGAACCATGACCTGATAGAGACCCTACCCACAGGGTAAGTAACAGTACAGGGACTCATCTTCAGGGTCACTGATCAGGAATGACACCCATTTTCAGGGTAGGTGACAAGGACAGGGAATGTTGTATAAGAGTCCCCTCTGAGATTGAAATATTCCGTTTGGAGGGGAATCAGGAAGGTAAACAACTTAAAATAGCTCTAGGAAATCCCTGAAACAGGAAGTCCCTGAAACTGACCAGATTCACTAGGACCCACTCTGCCAGAGTAAACAATAAAAGTTGTCCCCCTGAGAGGAACAGAGCTGGGCTTCAGAGAAGACTCTCAAAAAAGCCAAGCTGCAAAGAAGACTCTGAGTCATACATGGGTTAGCCATAGAAGACCCTGAGTCATGCATGGGCTAGCCACAGAGAGCAGTGAGACAGCAACCAGGCACAGCACCTGTCGACCCACTGGTATGACTAGTTCTGTCTGGGACACATACCTATGCCACAGCAGGATGTGGGTGAGGACATGTGGAGATGCTGTGCAATTGTGCAGTTGATGGCTGACCCTGTCTGTAAGTAGTGGAGTGTCTATCTCTCTAGCGCCCAGGATCATAATGGGTCTAACACAGTAAATCCAGCAATACACAAGTGGCAGCCTGCTGAGTGGACAAGCCAGGCGCATGGACACCGGAATCCCTCCACACACAGAACCTGCTGCTGCCCTAACCTTGGGCCTCCAGCCTCCAGGGCATGAGAAACAAATTTCTGCTGTTCCTCGGCCACCAAGGCTGGGGTGTGCGTGCATGCTTGTTGCTTGCTTCTTTTGCAGCCTGAAAGGACTAAGATTCTGTGTGTGTCCTATAGCCCATCTTACCCATGTGGAAACCAGGGCACAGTGAGGCTTGAGATCTCTCCTGCTTCACAGACATTGTACTGTTCTAAGAGCTGTGCCATCCGGGGACACCATCACCTCAAACACCTGCTTTCTTTCTCTTCATAACTTGTTTCCCCATATTTGACCTTGAAAATAGGGTCACTACAATGACCTATTAAATAAGGTGGGGCCATGTCTTCTTCTGAAACTAATGAAATACTTGTGTTTGTGTGTGTGTGTGTGTGTGTGTGTGTGTGTGTACTGACACTTAACTCACTTAATCTGAGCTATTCCTAACTGATACAACTTCCCATGACCCCCTGTCTACTGGTGAGAACCATGGTACCCAAAGAGGTCAAGTGACTAGCTTTCAGTCACTCATCACATGGCAGGCAGGCTGCTGACTTTGCTTCACTAAAGATCAGAGGAACTGGAAGCAGGAACCTAATGAGGAGGAAGCTGGGAACTGGGGTCTGTTGTTCCAAACCCTGGAAAGATCAGGAGTGCTCACTCATGATCACTTGGCCTTAGCCTAGGGACAACAAACTGCCTGGGCTTGGAGGAAAAGAGCAAGTGCTGGGGGCGGGGCGTCAATGCAGGGCATGTATGTCTAGTTTCAAGCCATGCCTGCTGATATTCTAGGTAAAGTTGAGATAAGCAGATTTTTGAGGGTAACAACTAAAAGGCATTTCAGAACAAATTGGCCCCCTCCCACATTGCTCCCAGGGAGCCATGTCTTCCTTCAGAGATGGAGCAACACTGCCTAGCATGGGCCCTACGGAGTGTGGCTTCTGGCCCAGCTCTGTCACAATCCTGAGCCACTTTTCAGTTTCCTATATCCACTGTAGTAATGGATGATCAAGTTGGTTCAGCAGAGGTGCAGACAGGTTTTCTTACAAACCACATAACAGGTCCCTCAAACTACCAGGTTCTGTAGAGCTTCCCTGATTGCATCCCAAGCCCAGTTCTCACCTCTCTGGATGACAGCAGAGAGCCAGCAGGGCACAGTAAGGAAGACAAACAGGAAAGGAAGCCATGGCACAGCCCTGACAATACAGGCAGAGGTCAGCTCACAGGCTGCCCACAGACCTGTGCATGGCACTTGGAATGTAACCAAGCTACCATTCACTGCTGCAGCATCATGATACCATCTAAGGTCGAACCCCAAACTTGAGCTTTTTTTCATTACTATGGAAAGCCAGTTTACACACACACACACACACACACACACACACACACACACACACACACACACACATACACACTGATGGAAGGAGACATCTTGGCATTTTTAGTAGATGATATGCATCCTCACAACTGGGACATAAGACACCAAACACAAAAGAGTGTCACTTTAAGCAAATGGACTGTAGAAGCTGATCATCATTGTTGATAAAATTTTCTCTAGATGCTAAATAACCAAGGAGTTGAGGCATAGCTTAGTGTCAAAGCACTGGCCTAGCATGCACAAAACCCTGCATTCCATCCATCTCCAACACTGCAAAAATAAGGGAAGTAATAATAACAACTGTGTGAAACGCAGTGATGGAACACATCTCTGAACAGAGAGCAGCCAGCCCAACTCTCCACATACGCATCTGCCAAGGATGGCATTGAGAACCTGTGTAGCAACACTAGCAAAGACAAACACAGCTTCTGTCTATAAGGAACTCAGGTTTCATTTGAGGGGCCAGATACCTGAGCAAGTGTATCTCACTACAATATAGAGCAAAGTATAAAAATGAACTAAAGAAAGCAGGAGCAATTTCTAACAAACACATTTTTTTCTTGGAATTTTCTATGGGGAAATTAAGGAAAAACTGAGTCAGCAGAGGAATACGGCTGTGAGTCAGCCCAACCACATCATGGTCACCATGGAAACCATGGACCAACCCAGCCTCATTGGGGTCACCATGGAAACTCTGGGCCAACCCAACCTTGCCATCAGAACTGTGAATTAACTCAATCTTACCACAGTTACCAGGGAAACAATAAACATGACTGCATGGTGATCACCATAAAAACAAGATGAACCCAGCCTCATCGTGATCATTATGAGAACTGTGGACAAACTATCGCATCATGGTCACCATGGAGACTGGATGAACCTAGCCTCATCATGGTCACCATTAGAACTTGCTGGGAAACTTCAAGGAGTATCATCCCAGAGGTAACTGCTTAACCCTCTGGATTCCAGGATCTGAGAGCAAGAGCAGCAAAGGGAGATGTGCAGATGGTCTGTCAGCAGTTCCCTCTGGGATAACCCACATACTGACAGGAGAAAGAGCTGGTATGTAACCCCACCATTGGAGGGGTGGAGGCAGAAGGATCATGAGTTTGAGCCCAACCCAAATTTCAGAGAGGAAAACGGGGAGGAGGGGAGGAGGAGACAGGGAGAAGGAAAGGAAGAGCAAGAAAGAATGGATCTAAGCTTAAGGAATGAAGGAAGCCCAGCAGAGAGTTCCCAGCTAACATGGAACCCAAAGGTGCCACCCTCCAAAGCAAGGGCTGAGATGACTCCTTCGTCCCTTGACTCAACAAGTCAGCCAGTGAGGTAAGAAAGGGCTCTGCCATCACAGCTTAGCAGGCACGGCTCCTTTACAGTTGACAGAGCAACTGCCTGGCCCGGACATCCTGCACATCTACCCCAAGGCCAGGGACAGGGACGCCCAAGGCTGGGCTCCCAGTCGGCAAGGTGAATTTATTATGGAGCTCAGATCCACCCGAGAGCCCCACATTTGGAGCATTTGGTACAGAGCTGGAGGCGTGGAGATAAGCAGAGGAGAGGAGCTTATCTGCGGTAGCCAATCTCCCATCAGCAGGCCTGCAGCAACGTTGCCAAGTAACCAGCCGCTGCTCTTATCAGCCTAGAGTGTCCCATTCGCTATTCAGGTGAGAACAGAAAGGCCGGATGGGAGGGCTAGAAACAGCACAAAATGAAAACAGTACATTATAAGGACAAACGGCAGAGTCTCCTAGTCCCTGTCTTGCCTGGAAAGTAGCCATCAGCACAGAACAGCTATCTATGTCCTGCTCCTGGGTCCCTCTGTGCCACCAACTAAAGGGCTCCCAGACACCTTCCAGAGGGACGAAGGGAGAGGAATGGCTTCTAAGCAGCTTTATCACTGAGCCTATCTTCCTTCTACCCAGCTCACCCACTCTTGCCCCACACACACACATACTTAAGGCAGATCCTCAACTTGGAGGCCCTCACTGTCTGAGTTACTGCAGAGATTTGGGACAGTGGAGTTGCTTATTGCCACAGCACCCATGAAGAGGTCCACCTGATCCCAGCACAAGACTCAAAATGCTCCAACTTACCCTGGAAATAGAAGAGACCCCCCCCCATCCCACCTTCACCTCCAGTCATCTTGTTAAACTGAGGGAAGGTGGGTGTAAAGGGCCATCCTGTTCTGAGCTTTGACCCCTCCATGCATCAGAGCTGTGAAGATTATAACAAAAGACCTTCACAAAAGAAATAGGGGTTCTCCCTCACCCTGGATGCTCACCATGTACTGCAGCCACCCTTGTGAGACCCAAGTGAAATCAGCCCCCAAAACCAGAGCCTCCCCCAAGCTATGACCATCTGCAACCCTGGGCCTGCTGAGCATCCCTGTTCTCACATACACAGCAGACTATGTAGACTCACTACTGATGTCCATTCCAGCAGCACCCAGGCACAGAAGTGGGGGCTGTGTACCCATCCACAGCAGGAAATGTCATCCAAGGTTCCTCAGAGGAAGTTGTACTTCATCTACCTAGTGACCAAGAGACTTCTGGGAATACACAGCAAGCCCTAGAGAGACAGGCTCTCTGGTTCCCCCCTGTATCTCATGTTCACCATGACCCAGAGAGAGTTGCCTACCCCCATCATTCCACTCTCAGGACTCACCCAGGGACTGGGGACAGAGGTCATCTAGTAAACAGTGTCCTGTGAAAGCATCAGGGCGACCTGACCATGCACCCAGGTAAAAAGACAAGTGTCACACACAGCACACACCCATAATCCCAGCACCAGGAAAACAGAGACAGAAGGATCCTAAAGCTCACTGATCAGTCAGTCTAGCAGAACTAGTGAGCTCCAGAATCAATGAGAGACCTTATCTTAAATAAAGAGCAGTTGAGGGAGACATTTGATGTCAGCCCGTGGAAAACACACACACATGTGTACACACACACACACACACACGTGTACACACACACACACACACACACAAAGACTCCCTGTCTGACCACAGCATAAGCCCATAGTCCTGCAGGCCCATAAGCGTAACATTCTAGTTAATCTCCACCCACTGCTCTATCTCAAAGCAAAGATCATGGTGCTGGTTTATCTTTATATATCAATTACCACCATACTGGACCCTCAGTTTATAAAAAAAAAAAAATGCCAAGCCTGAAAGCAGAGTCTCAAAGAGATCCATGTATATACATGATCATGCAGCCTTATTGATAGGGACCAAAGATAAGGGGTCCACCATCTGATGGATAAATAAATGGAGTGAGGTTCAACCATACAGATGAATAGTTTCAGTTTTCAAGAGGAGGAAAATCATGATACTTGCTACAGCATGATTGACTCTCAAGGACATTATGCTAAGTAAAAGAAGCCAGTCTCAAAAGTGGTCAGATCTGGAAGACAGCATGAAGTTAACCAGGAATCCCTGCCGGGGGACCCATTTGGAGCCATGGTGCAGTCCTTTCCAGGTCAGAACAAAGGGCCATCCTAAGGACTTACAGTTTCAACCACTTCCATCCAAAGGGCCAAGATCAGCAATGCTCCAAGTTGATTTTCAGACTAAGCTAAATTCTACAAAATCAACATGTTTCATCTTTAATTACCACATTGTAGCAAGAGCTATATAAATGCCACATATACAAAAAAAGGTAATAGTGTTGTGTGATATTTTGTTTGTGTTCTGACAAATAAAGCTTGCCTGGAGATCAGAGGGCAGAGCTAGCCACTAGTTAACCATAGAAGCCAGGCAGGGGTGGCACACACCTTTAATCCCAGCATTTGGGAGGAGGAAGCAGGAAGAACAGGAGTTCAAGATCACCCTGGGCTACATGAGATTAAACCAGTCTAAAAGAGAAACAGAGCCAGATGGTAGTGGCACACTCCTTTAATCCCAGCACAAAGAAGGGGGAGACAGGTGCTGTGGGATGTTCTGTATGGCAAATGTGTTGCTGATTAGTCAATAAATAAAACACTGATTGGCCATTGGCTAGGCAGGAAGTGTAAGCAGGAAAAGGAGGAGAATAAAGCTGGGAAGTGGAAGGCTGAGGCAGAGAGACACTGCCAGCCGCCATGATGAGAAACAGCATGTGAAGATGCCGGTAAGCCACGAGCCATGTGGCAAGGTATAGATTAATGGAAATGGATTAATTTAAGCTGTAAGAACAGTTAGTAAGAAGCCTGCCATGGCCATACAGTTTGTAACCAATATAAGTCTCTGTGTTTACTTGGTCGGGTCTGAGTGGCTGTGGGACTGGCAGGTGAGAGAGATTTGTCCTGACTGTGGGCCAGGCAGGAAAACTCAAGCTACAATGGCGCCCAACGTGGGGCAAGAGTTTCCACCTAAAAACTGAGAAAAAAGATTCTAAAACAGAGCTAAAAACAGTTCCTAATTGTCTCTCTCAAATGAGCGGCAGCTGCTGGTTTGGCAGGTTCCTAGCTTGTGTGCTCAACCTGCCGCCGTATGGCGGGAATGAGGCCTCTGCAAGTGGCACATTAAGCTGCATGGTGGATTTAGCCTTTGCAGGTACAAAACAAAAAAAAGAGGTTTCTGGACTACACGCTGCTTGAATAAAAGCATAGACCCACGATAGCTCCCAGAGCTGGTGGTAAACGTAGCCATGTTGGGAAGCTGAGGTGGGCGGAGCCAGCAGCCACAGTTGCTGCAGTTTAAGGCAATAGATTCACAATAAGACAGATTCAGATGTAATAGTTTACAATGTGTGTAAAAGATACGTAGGCTTGAAAGAGACAAAAAAGATATATAGAGTTATAGAAACAAATACATAGTTTTAAAAACTAAAGTCTTTAAAGAGACAGTAAAGGTAGTATAAAAAATAAGCCACGTAAAGATGAATATTACACAGAGAATCTGAATTGTGTTGTCTTTGGGATTTTTAACTGCAGAAAAACATTTGATCATAAAAGATGTTGAGTTAAACCAATATGTATATTTTAAAGATACCATGACTTCAAAATTTGGATATAAGAATATGTTGCTTTGGAAAGGAGGCTCTGCTTTTGTTCCCACAGAAAGGCAAAGGCTATGGATTTGTTCCAGATTAAGATACATCAGGTTTGACCAGCCAAGACCCCCTGAAAGTTTCCAGTGGCTGCTGCTCTGCTTCAGGGTTTTATTGTGGCCCAGATGATGCAACATCCAGAATGGTTTCAAGGCAATTGGCTCAGACGATACAGCCTCACGGACTACTCCATGATCCTAAAATTTTCTTTGTGTCCCCATAAGATACAGCGCCCCCCTCCAGCAGGAAGTAGTAAGAAAAACTACGCCCAAATTCCCAAATTATATGTAATTTTACTTTGTTAAGGTTAAAACCTTCCTTTTTGAAAAAAAAAGAAAAGGGGAAGTGCTGTGGGATGTTCTGTATGGCAAATGTGTTGCTGATTAGTCAATAAATAAAACACTGATTGGCCATTGGCTAGGCAGGAAGTGTAGGCGGGACAAGGAGGAGAATAAAGCTGGGAAGTGGAAGGCTGAGGCAGAGAGACACTGCCAGCCGCCACGATGACAAACAGCATGTGAAGACGCCGGTAAGCCACGAGCCATGTGGCAAGGTATAGATTAATGGAAATGGATTAATTTAAGCTGTAAGAACAGTTAGTAAGAAGCCTGCCACGGCCATACAGTTTGTAACCAATATAAGTCTCTGTGTTTACTTGGTCGGGTCTGAGCAGCTGTGGGACTGGCAGGTGAGAGAGATTTGTCCTGACTGTGGGCCAGGCAGGAAAACTCAAGCTACAGACAGGAATATAAGGTAGGTGGAGTCAGGATCTCAGTCCCTCCCTGGCATTCTGTCTGAGGATTCGTAGAAGTAAGAAGTTTCCAGTGGCTGCTGCTCTGCTTCAGGGTTTTATTGTTAAGACTAATTAGGACCACACTGGCCAGGGACACAGGTAGGCAGGCAATTTTCAGACCTTCACCCTCCCTACTCTCCTCCAAATTCAATCCCCCAGTCTTATCCCCACCTGTGTAGCAGACCACCTACTTTAGCCTCCACTTCCTGTCTGCCCCTACCTCCAGTGGATCACACAGATCTACAGCCTTCCTCCCTAATCCATTCCTTGGTCTCAGGCACCAGCTCTCACAGGCATTCCCTGAAAACTCACCAGCCATGATGGCCAGGGAAGCAGGTAGGCAATCTTCAGATATTCATTCTCCTTCTCCTCTTCCAAATCCAATCTTCCAGTTTCATCTCCTGCTCTGAAACAAACTACCTTCTATGGCCTTTTCTCCCTCTCTGGCCCCATTCCCAGGGGATTAAGCAGATCCTGGTGGCGCACACCACTTTCCTCCTCCTGTGGACACCCTCATCTCTAGCCCATCTTCATCCCTAAGTGCCAGCTCCCAACACTAAGAAATATTTTACCTGGAACCCCTAATGGCCATATCTATCAGGATCCCAGAAGAATTTTCTATCAGGCAACACACAGCCACCACACTTTCCTAAGAACCATTCAGAGCAACAGAAACCAAGGAATAAAACATCCATCCAACAAAAATAAGAACAGGTATCAGCACCTACAATTACAATCTTCAGATGCCTAGACACTCCCATAAAAACACAATTACAGCCAGGACAGTATGTCTCCACTAGAGCCCAGCAACCCTACCACAGCAGGCCTCAAAGTATTCCAACATAGCTGAAACACAAGAAAAAGACCTTTCAGCTTTTATGAATATGGTACAGGTCTTTGAAGAGGAAATTAATAAATCCCTCAAGGAAATCTATGAAAACATAAACAAACATTGGAAGAAAATGAATAAAAGAGTTCAAGACCTGAAAGTGGAAATAGAATCAATAAAGAAACACAAACTGAAAGAAATCTTGAAATGAAAAATTAAGGAACTCAGAGGCAAGCCTCACCAACAGAAGACACGAGATGGAAGGGAGAAATTCACTCATTGAAAATAAGATAGAAGAAATGGATACCTCAGTCAAAGAGCTACAGCCCAGATGACCACATCAAGCAAAACATTCAATCATAATAGGTAGAGGGGGAAAAGATATCCCATGATATAATCAGATTTAAGCAGTATCTTCCTACAGATCCAGCCCTACAAAAAGTTCTAAAAGGCAAACTTCAACCTGAAGAAGCTAACCACACTCAAGAAAACAAAGAATAGATAATATCAGACCAGCAAGTCAACAGAAGGCGGGAAACTTACACCATAGAACAAAAGAAGGAGAATCAACAAACACATTGATAACTCTCAACATCAATGTCTCAATTCCCCAACAAAAAGACACAGACTAACAGAATGGATGAGAAAACAGGATCCATCCTTGTGCTTTATCCAAGAAACATACCTTAACACACCTCCAGGTAAAAGAATGGAAAAAGATATTTCAAGCATTTCCAAGGTGGGCCCTGGCAGAAGCAGTCCAGGCAGAAATGACCCCTCCCACTCACCTGCCTGCTTCTGGTAGGTACCACTGCAAGGAGGGAACAGGTAATGGGGAATTGGGAGTGATGGAGGAGCAGATTGAAGTGTGTGCTGTGGAGAGAGTCAGAACTGGTTAAGGACAGTGTTGGCGGACATGAGAGAGAGATGAGGTTGACAGTGGATCACGTCGTTGCCCAGTGGGGTCGACAGGATGGTGTGCAGCAGCCCAGAGCTTAAGGAGATGCAGACTCAGTCCCCAAACAAGCCGCCTGGCTGCAGGATCACCCTGGGTTTGGACAGTGACAGAGGCCTGAGATGGGAATGGTCCCTTTCCTAGATTGGACCTCCCTGAAGGATCAACATGTCTCATAATGCTGCTGCAGGCCATGTGTGGGTCAGTGGCCCTGATGTGGCCAGGGTCCAGGTTGATGTCCAAGGACCATGTTATCATCTAAAAACATTCAGATATTCGTGGCTTGTGCTGTGGCCTGAATCCATGTTGATGTCCATGGGCTGTACTGCCCCCAAGGACCATACTGATGTGAGTGGCCTGTTCCACCACCTGAAACCATAGTAGTGGCTGGGCCCAGGCTGCCACCAAGGACCATGCCTGTGTCCAAGGTCCTACTACAGTCAGGGTCTGAGTTGATGTCCATGGCCCATTTTACCACCAAAGGTCAAGCATGCTCAGCTGCCTAAAGCTATGTTGATGTTTTTGGGCCATGCTACCACTGGAGGCCACATTGATGTGAGTGGCCTGTTCTGCCACCTGAGGTCATGATGACTTCCAAGTCCACACTGCCACACAGGGCCATATCTGGGTCCATGATCTTAATGCAGCTGGGTCTGTGTTGATGTCTGTGGCTTGTGCTACCACCAAAAGCCATGTGGATGTCTGTGTTTTGTGCTGTAGCCTGAAGCCATGTTATGTCTATGGGCTGTGCTGCCACTGGGGGCCACATCAATGTGGGTGGCCTGCATTGCCCCCTGGGGCCATGGTGATGTCTAGGCCCATGCTGCTGCTGAGGACCATGTCTGGGTCCATGTAGGTCTGTGTTGATGTCTGTTGCCAGTGTTGCCACCAAAGCCAGAGCAGATGTCCTTGGTCTGTGTCACTGCCTGAATCCATGATCCCAGCTGCATCAGAGGGCCCTCTCTGGGTCCGTGGCCCTACTGCAAACTGGAGCACTGATCATGGTCTGGGCTGATGCCAGAAACCATGTAGAAGCCCATGATCCATGCTCCAGCAGACCGTAAAGAGCAAATAAGCTACTTTGACAATGACACTGATGACTGTGGATGCACAGTCGAAAAAGAGGGACATGGAAGACTTCTGTGACAATGCCTCCTTCACCCCTACCCCTCTCCAAATAGTAACAGCCTAAACAGGAAGCCATTGAAGAAAATTCTTTAAAATTGTGATAAGATGCTGAAGTGCCGCACTCCACAATAGATGACTTCCAGCAGGTGTGCAGAAGAGGAAAGACTCAGCTCTATTTCAGGGGCCACTGAGAGTTTGACCATGCCCCAGTGAGTATATAGATAACACAAACTGGTCTTTTCTTTTTTTTCTGGGGGGTGGGTGTAACACGAATCTTAAAAGGTCTTATTAAAAAACAAACAAACCTGGAGCCAGGTATTGAGGTGAACGCTGAAAGATCAGAGAAACAGAACCAGCCACAGCTAACCTCACCTTGCCAATTCCTCAGCTGATCTCAGTTTCTCAAACTGGAAGCTTCTGTGTCCTCATCTGAATGAATCTCAGCTGAACTGTTGCTCAAAAGCCTAAAAGCTTAACCACTCTAATTCCTGGTTTTCATACCTTTTATACCTTTTTGCTTCCTGCCATCACTTCCCAGGATTAAAGGCATGCGTCACCATGCCTGGCTATTGCCAGTGTGGCTTTGAGCTCACAGAGATCTGAATGGATCTCTGCCTCCAGAATGCTAGGATTAAAGGCATGTGTGTCACCATTTTCTGGCCTCTATGTCTATCTAGTGGCTGTTCTGTTCTCTGACCCCAGATAAGCTTATCAGAGTGCACAATATCTTGGGGGACACAATATATCACCACAAGTGGGGGAGGTCACAAGGGCAGGAGGAGGACAGGGAAGGACTGGGAAGCAAATGGGTACAGATATAAACAGAATTCTCAAAAGAGGAAATGCAAATGTCCAAGAAGCACTTAAAGGATTGTTCAACTAAGAAGACATCAGGAAAATGCAAATCAAAACTACTTTGAGATTTCATCCTACAGCAATAAGAATGGCCAAGATCAATAGAACATATGACAGTTCATGCTGCAAAGGATGTGGAGTAAGGGGAACACTCATCTATTCCTGGTGGGAGTGCAAACTTGTACAGCCACTATGGAAATCAATGTGACAGTTCCTCAGGAAGATGGGAATTGATCTACCTCAAGTCATGCTCTATCCATAATAGCCAAAAATTGAAAACAACCTAGATGTCTACCAATGGATGAATGGATTAAGAAAATGTGGCACATTCACACAATGGAATATTACTCAGCTATTAAAAAATGAAATTCTCAGGTAAATGAAACTAGAAAAAAATCATCCTAAGTAAAGTAACTCAGAAACAGAAAGATGAATATGATATGTATTCACTTATATGTGGATGTTAGCTATGAAGTCATTGCTAAGCAAGCTACAATCAATAAAACCACAGAGGTTAGGCATATAGTAAGAGACTAGAGAGGAGGAAGGGATCTGTCTAGGAAGAGGTAATAGAATAGATAGATATGGATGGGTGGATGGATGGATGATGGATGATGGACGGATGGGGTGGAGGACTAGAACATGAGGATCAAACAGGGAGGTGGAGTAAAAATGGGGGTAATGAAGAGAAAATAGGGAGTGACAGCTAAAACTAAGAGCTATGTGAATGGAAACCTAACACAGTAGAAGCTTCCTAAAATATACACATATATGAAAGCAATCACCAAATAATAGGGCACGCAGAGCCTCAGCTGGATTTTTCTCTTCACCAAATGAAGCATTCAGTACCAAGAATAGGTTATATCTAATTGAGTTCTTGGCCAAAGAGATACCATAGGAATCCCCCAAACAGCCCAGGTTTTTATGAGGGCTATTGGCAGCTCTCCATAAACTGTCAGCAAGCTCTGTTGCTGAAGAAAACACCAATACAATTCACTGAACAAGGAAAAGACAAGCTGGTGCCTACCTAGAGCCTTCACCTCCCTTGACTAGTGTTCACGGTGCTGGAAGGTACTCTGGGCACTATCAAAGGAGAAAGGTAAACACCAACCCAGCTACAAGCCCTTCAATCTGCAATAGCCACCTGCCTGCAAGATAAACTCGCACAATAGTGGCACAAAGCTCATGGGGATAACCAACCAATTCGTGATTTAAGACTCACTCTATGAGATGGAATTCATACCCAGTGGTGCCTGGGCAGCCAAGAACCTGGGACTAGATAGGCCATGGACCTAGGGCAAAACCAAAAACTACTGTACTGCTAAAGGAATGTAGCAATACAATGACTTCTAACAACATTCTGCTACACTCATAGATTCATGCCTTGCTCAGCCGTCATCAGAGAAGCCTCCTCCAGCAGCAGATGGGAACAAATACATAGAGCCACAGTCAGACAATATACAGAGCATGAGAGACTTTGGAACACTCAGTCCTAAATAGGACATCACCATCAAATCCCTCCCTTGGGGCTCAGAAAACTCTGTGGAAGGAGAGGGAAAGAGTGTAAGAGCCAGAGGGGATGATGGACACTAGGGAATCAAGGTCTTCTAGACACAACAGGGCCAGCACATGCACAAACTCACAGAGATTGTGACACCATGCACAGGGCCTGCACGGGTCTGTATCAGATGGGGTCTGAGAACTAAAAGGGGAAGTGGACACAAGCCCCCATCCCTAACCCAGAAGCTACTGCCAAATGATGACCACTTGCAAATGAAAAATTAATTCTCTCCAAGGGAGTCTCACTAGGGAAGCATGCCACTCAACGTTTAGACCCCATGTCTATACCATAAAGCAGTAGATGGTCAACAAAATGAACCCAATGGCATCTTCTTGGTTTAATAATATTAAGTCAGGGCACATTTGTTTTTTTTTTCAACTGTGCTGATCTTTTGCATATACATAATAGCTTCCAGTTTTGTGATTTTTATGGGATTCCTGTGTGCAAATGTGTTTGTTGCTGCATCTTTATACATTTCTTTGCTTTTTCTTTGGCTCTTCTTCCTGTTTGGTTGTTTTGTTCTATTCCTATTTGCTGGTCTTTGTGTCATCCTATTTTATTTTATTATTGTTCCTTAGATGCCTGTTTGCTTTTTAATGGGAGACAGACAGGGTGTGAATCCAGATGCGAGGGGAGGTGGGAAGGAACTGGGAGGAGTAGGAGGAGGGAAACCTGTCATCAGAATATATTGTGTGAAAAAAATCTATTTCCAATAACAGAAAAGGTAACAAACATTAGCAGGCAGTAAGGCACACATGGTATTATAAATGAAAAGACAATAAAAGCAATTTATCTGAAAATTAAGATACAGTTAAGAATGGAACCCAGCAAAATGTCCAGTTGTTTAAAGAAAGGCCCAATAATTTGGGAGCCCAATGGCATAACTCTCCTGTGTGAAAGTTCAAATAATCAACAATCGATCATCAGACCAATGAGTACTCACATTTAGACTACAGGGAAGAATTAAGAACATTTACAGTTTATGGCTCCTCTACTCATGGACCAGTTCATGGCCATTGTCCTTAACAGACCATCCTTCTGATGGATGCATGTCCACCCTTTCCCATGATGACCTCATAGATGTGTGTCTACATATTCCAGGATGACCACATGGGGGCCAGGATGAATGTATAGGTACTTCATCCACCTCCTCCCAAAGTGACTGCCTGGATAAATGTCCTTCCACATCCAGGATGTCTAGGTGGACACATCCCCAGGATGAATGCACAGACACATGCCTGTCCACTCCAGGATAAGTACATACCCACATGACCCTCTATATTCTGCCCCTTATCAGATGCCTAGAAAGGGATCTGTGAGAAAATCTTTTTTGCAGCTCAGAAAATCTCTCCCTCTGGCAGGAATCCTGGTCATTGGTTTCACCTGAGCTCTGGGCTCTGAGAACTAGACACTCACACTCATTCAGCCTTGTGGAGAAAAGACTTTGGAGTCTGAAGCCAGCCTTCTCCTCAGACCATGTCCTCAGAGGGTGTTGACCCAGACTCTCAGCAGGTGCTCACTTGGTGATCCTTCACAGAAGCTCCTAGGCAGGCATGGCTTTAGAGATGGGCATGGGATCACCAGAGACAATCCAAAAGAGTTGGGCTCTCCTAGGCACATCTTTCCTGGTGCGACCCACTGTGCCCGTGTGTAAGCCTTTACCTAGCTCATGGTCTGCTTACTAGCCTCTTCCACTTGACCCTGAATTATGCCTCCATCACTCATCCTCCCTATTCTGTTTCTACTTCACTGCTTAAAGCAGAGGCTTGGGACTCTGTATCATTAATGTGTCTTCCTTCATCTGTGTTTCAACTCTCCTACATTTACACTGCCACTGACCTCTGTATTAGTCACTTCCCATAGTTGTGACAAAGTATCTGAGAAAAACAACTTAAGGATGATGATTAACACTGTGTCAACTTGACTAGATCTAGACTCACATCTGGATGCACCTCTGAGGCTTAACTGATGAAACCCCCACCAGGGGACTATAACCTCCTAAACCACGGGCAGAATAAACCACCCATTCCTTACGCTGCTCTTGCCAAGGATTTTGTCACAGCAACAGAAAAAAACTAAAATGAAAATTAGTCTCAAGAATCAAAGGTTCTACTGTGAAATATTTGACCCTGTGTTTCAAAGGCCTTTGGGACTTGTTTGTGGGGCTAATGTGGAAGAGTTTGAAGTCACAGGCTAGGAAATCTCTGGACAGATATATGCAGAGTTTAACAGGACATTTGGGTAGGAATTTGGAAGCCCGTGATGCCCAGAGAAACGTGGACAAGGGAGGCAAATTGTGAGGATTCAGAAGGAAGCGTGACGTTTCAGAGTGGAACGAGAACTCTACAGAGAAGTGGACCGTGGCCATTCATATTACATTCTAGCAAAGACTCTGGCTACATTCTACCCATGTTCTGGAAGTTTGCCTGGGGGTAAATCCAACAGTAATCAACCAAATTATCTGTTAGAGGAAGTTTCAAGACCACATATCCAGGCTGTGGTATGGTCACTGCCCTCCATCAGATCTACATAGTAAGAGGAAGCAGAAAATGTGGAAAATGTTCAGTCTGTTATGAAAATAGTGTGAACACATTTAAAGATGCAAAAAATGTGATTCAGAGAAGGCAGCTGTAATTGTTAAATGTTTTAGTGCCATTAAAGAGAAACCTTGCATTCAGCACTTGGGTGGTAGCAAAGAGTACCCAGGGAGCCTCTATCAAATGCTCCAATTTGTGAAAACACCATTCATTCGAGAAAGCCAACAGAGAATATTTTTGAAGGGGTTCTGTGCTCAAAAGCAGTTACTGAAGTATTTCCTGGGTTCAGCTGCCAAGGACCACAGGGGTCACTACAGTTACAGGGGACCAGATTATGTTTAAAGCTGGCAGGATTGGGGAGTGTTATCTTCATGCTGCTGTGCAAAATGCAAGAATTACAGGGTCATAGAGGCTTGCACCAGTGTTGAAGAAAGTCACTGAGGGCAGGTAATGTGTGGTAAAGTTGGAGTCCCTTCAAGGAGGCCCTGAGAAGCCACTGTGTGAAGTTTTGAAGGTGAAACCTAAGTTACAATGAAGAACCCCAGGATGTTGAAGATGTGAGGACAATGGACATCCAGTGAAGAAAGCTGCAAACACTAACTGGAACTAGCCTAAGAGAAGGGCTGTATGTGCTACAGGCAGCAGAGCTTGAAGGGAAGGGCTGCTCAGTGATGTTGGAGCCCAGATGATGTCACCAAGAGCTCCATATGCCAGACAGGGAGCTGCAGTTTGGTGTTTTCTCTGGTGAACTTCAATCATGCTTTGGCCCAATCTTTTCTTGCTATTCTTTCCTTTTGGAATAGAATATTTACTCTGTCATTCTATATTAGAAGCATACAACTTATTTTTTATTTTATAGGGACTCAAAGATAAAGACATTTGTAGTAGTTTGAAAGAAAATGACCCCAAAGGGAGTGGCACTATTAGGAAGTATGGCCTTATTGGAGTAGGTGTAGTCTTGTTGGAGGAAGTGTGTCACTGTGTGGGCAGGCTTTAGGATCTTTTTCTCAAGCTTCACTCAGTGTGACAGTCAGTCGATTTCCTGCTGCCTTGATCAAGATGCAGCACTCTCAGGCCCAGCAGCATGTCTGCCTGCACACTGCCATGCTCCCCAACATGATGATAATGGACTGAACCTTTGAACTGTAAGCAAGCCACCCCAATTAAATGTTTTCTTTATAAGTGTTGCCGTGGTCATGGTGTCTCTTCACAGCAATAAAAACATAACAAAGACAACATTGTTTTTGATCTCAGAAAAGACTTGGAGCTTTAATCTTTAGAACAATGCTGGAACTGTTTAAATTTGGGGAACTCAGAACAGGGCTAACTTCATTTTGAGTTATTAGATATCCATGAGTGATCATTTAATAACCAGGGGTAGAGCCTTATAATTTAAAGATTACGTTCTTGGGTAGTGAGTTGAGAAGGAGCAGACTTATGGGGGTTAGTTTTCATTGTCGATTTGACAGAATTTAGAATCACCAAGGAAATGTCTTTGAATGTATCTACAAGGTTGTTTCCAGGGATCTTTAAGTGGAGAAGAAAGACCCACCTTGAATGTAGGTGACTGAATTAAAAGGGAAGACAGGGGACATGAGCTAAGCACCAGCATTATTTACCCTCCGCTTCCTAACGACAGACAAACGGAACCAGCTGCCTCCTGTTTCTACTGCCAGGGCATGCTCCACTGTGACAGACTGCACCCTCAAACTGTGGGCCAACATAGCCCTCCTCTCCTCAAGCGGCTTTTCTTGGGTGTTTTACGTCAATGAGAAAAGTGACTAATCCAGGGAGGAAGGATTAATTCTGGCCCCCAGCTTCAGTTGCTTACTTGGCGTCATCACCATCATCACTGTGGGCTTGAATTCATTCAGAAGATCATGGTGGAAACTGGTAGTGGGACAAAGCTGTTTGTCTCTTCCCAGCTGTGAAGCAGAGGGTGGTGGGCCAGAACAAGGTAAACCCTCCAAAGGCTGCCTCAGTGACCCACTTCCTCCAATGAGGCCGGGCCGTATTCAGCAACAGGAAGGTCAGAGCCCTCCTGATCCAGTCACTTCACAGTGATCCGACCTACCAGCTAAGTACCAAACCCTCAGTACATGATCCTTTGGAACCTTCCAAACCATCACAACCTCCTATCCAACCCAAGCTACCACATACAATGAAGGCCTAGCCCAGCCCAGGAACAGACATCACAGGCCTACTCAACATGGACTGCTCCTACTCCCTGCCCACTAATGGTGCTGTCTAAATGAAGCTTCTGTGCCTTCCCAGGCGGACCTATACTACTATGACCACTTGGGTTTGGATCAACAGTTGGTGTACTCCTCCCCAAGGAAGACCGTTTCTCCACTTTCAGTGTTCCTTAGTTTTCTGTAATTCGTTATGTAAGATTGAGGCCTCTGGGCTTTTCCCTATCCATGTTAACATTTCTATTTTTGTCCTTGTTTAGCTCATATGTAAGCAGTCATGTTGGTAAGACTTTATTGGTGTAGTTTCTGACATTCCTAGAAGACATATTTTCAGGTAAACAATAGCTCTCTAATGGGGCATGCTCAACAAGAGGGAAATCATGCCTAGTAATGGAAACCCAACCAACCACCCACAGCTAATGAAGTCATAGATCTTGGAGGAGAACCTATAATGGGCACTTTACTGAACCAGTATAGTCCCTAACTATAGTTTAAACAGACCCAGAGATAAGTGTAGTCTTTACTTGTCATCAAGGAAACTTCTCTTCGCAACAGATGGAGACCATACAGAACACCACACCAATCAAAATGCAGAGTTGTAGAGCCCAGTCCCAATGGATACATATTAAAAACAATTCCCACACCTAAGACTCGGTGATCTTGCAGAAGTAGGAACAGAAAGGTTGTAAGAGCCAGAGCAATGGGTAGCTTTCTGTGAATCAATTTTAGACGTCATGTTTCTGAAAGACCAGGTACGTCCACTGGGTAGAACATACTGGCCATCAGGAGCTTCAAGGGTCAGGATCCCAGTGTACCAGTTCTACAGAAAGCCTTTCTGAGTGCAGAACAGAAACAATTGCCGACTGAATCTTGCCTGCCTGCTGAATGGTCCAGTTAACCTGCAGCCTGACTTTTGGTCTGACAGATGATCAGAAAAGTGCTCTGGGAAGCTGTTCTTGTGAGGGACTTTGATACTGCAACACATGTACCTCAAAGCTCTGTCTGATGTGATTTCACAGCCAGTGAAATCAACCATGATAGGCAATCATTGGCTCTGGAGTCTTCCTGACCAGGAAACTCATACAGTGACTGGACATTGGTCAGTCCATCCTTGAGCCATCTCCACAGGGAAAGTTGCCATACACAGAGTCATAATTAATCATGGTCACAATATTGTCTCCCAAGAAAGCATAATCACACCTGAATGGGGGGTAAGATGAGGGACTCTCAGTCACCAATAGGGATGGGCTCGTATCAGGAAAAACAAAACAAAACAAACAAACAAAAAACCACAATGCCATTTGCATTTCTGTGGGTGGCTCTCAGAGGTCAAGGAGCAGAGGCCCCTGGAGAGAGGGGCCAGATGGATCTCCTAAAGCAAAAACAACTGTGCTAAGACAAGAAACAACCTGCACTCATGTGCACGCAGGTACACACATGTACACACAGGTACACACATGTATACACAGGTACACACATGTACGCACACATGTACACACAGGTACACACATGTACACACAGGTACTTGCCCACACAGGAACAAGCATGCATGGACTTCTCCAGACAAAATTTCCTATCTGTACCAAGTATTTCTCTCTTCTCCAAGGCACTTTGAAAGCTACGTGATCACCGGCCAATGGATCTCACAAGGTAAATCAATCATGACAAACAAAACCCTGCTTTCCAAATGCAGTCAATCACACATCTGCCTGCCAAGGACAAGGCTTTCCTACCTAACCTGATGCTCAGTTAAGTTTAAACAAGAATGCTTACTTTTTTGTTTCCAATAGCATATCAATTTTAAGTATCTCCTTGGATCTGAGAACATACGCAAAGAGGCAGAGACTGACACGTAATAGAGAATTCATATTAAAGAAGAGGGATATTAATTGGACATCACACTGCACACTGGCAATGTGGGCGGTTCCCTCTCACTCAGGAAAGCACCAGCCACACCCAGTGTTCCGTAGACCTCATCCTTCACCCAGGCTGTTCCACCACCTCTTTACATACAGCCAGGTCACAGAAGCCCAGCAGTCTCTAAACACATCCTCTGCTGGGGGCTTCTTCCAGCTGTCGAATCACAGGCAGCTGTCGACCAATGAAGCAAGAAGAGCTTCAGTGGCCACCTTCACACAAGCACACTGGTGCACACAGGTGCTTGCACACTAAAAAAAAAAGTCCATATGGGTGCTTTTTTCCAATAATGAGTCTTCACCCTTCAAACATAATCTATAAAAATCTCAAATTCAAAAATGTGCCTCATAAGCCCACAGTAGGAAATACACACATATGTGGAAAGTTGCCCTCAGAGCCCACAGATCCCACAGAGTGAGAATTCCTGTGAATGGGACTGCTGCCATGGACTCTCTGAGCCTGACAAGGTAGGCAAGCCGACGGCATATGCAACCAGCTCCTCTGGAATCAGGGTTTCAGATCATCAGTTGGCCTGGGTACGGCGTTTTCCTTCCTTTCCTTCTCTGCCATCCTTGCCTCTCCCTTCTTACTCCTTCCTTTTCTTCCTACAAAGGAAGTCTCAGAGCTGTTCTTGGAAACTCAGATTTCTGTTCATTTGGCCACATCACTAAGAAACATATTCGATCCTCTAGAAAATAGCGCACATATGCACGTGTGCTTAAAGCACAGCGCGGGCAGAATTGTGTGTGCAGTACACACGTGCAGGTGCATGCACATGGCAGTGCCACATGGGTGCAGGCACGCACACAAACAGAGCATTATTAGAAGAAGCTGCTACACAGTCATAGGCTGTCAATCCTCTGCACACAAACCTCTCTGCTGCTTGAAGATAATGAGGAATTACCATGGCAACCCTTGAACAAGCCTCACATCTCTCCTCATTCCCCAGAACACAGCATGGCAGCTGCAGCTCCATCTCCCAGAACACACACTGTTTGAGAGCACAGGCCAAAAAGATTGAGGGACTGGTCTCCTGTCACTTGCTGGGACTCATCTCAGGACATGTTCCTCCAAGAATCAGAATCTTTTACAGCCAAGGTCTCATTTCCTGGGTTTTACTTTGCCTCCGGTCACCAGAAAATCAATGCCCATGTCATTCAACAGAGTTCTGTTTCCAGGGCAATTGTGGATAAACTTTTAAAATAGCAAAACATATTGGGGTGGAGCAGAGAGCTTGGAATAAGACATTCCTTCCCTGAATTCTAGATATGTTTCTATTGCCAGAACCTAACGTTTCTAAGGAAGTCTATCCCCTCACATTTGGGACTTGAAAACAATAGTCTTAGAATACAGATGAGCAGAGCTGACTCAGTCTGAGGAACTCTGGCCAACAAAATATATACTACAGGGGGTCTCTGATTCACCATATATATTCCAGTTTAATGTTGGATCTCCAAATTAGATGTTCACTTCCATAAGTCTCCAAAAGGGGTCAATATACTGACTTGAAATTAGGAATAAGCAACATGTAGAAAACATGACATTACTGCAGAGTGCAGAGAGGTGGGTAAGGCTGTAACATCCAGGGCCTTCCTGCTCTAGGCCTCTGCACATATCATTTGTCCTTCTCCCTGGGTCTACAGGACAAATTGTTTCAGTGCATGTCATTTCATGAGGTCATCTCCCACAGGGCCATGGCATGCAGGAAGATAGGTCAAGAGAACACTCCTGATAAGGCAGACCCACGTGCTGCAACTGCTGACTATTCCTAGGGAACCTCTGCTGCTGATCTCAGACAAGCACATCTTGAATTTTACTAGTCATTATAGCCGTTTTTCTATCTCTGTATTTCTTGAAGGGAAAGTCCTTTCTCTCATCAGTGCTACCCTTGGGCTAGTAATTGTCATAATTCTTAGCAAGTACGTGAAGCAGGTCTTCTATACGGGTGTGTATCAGGCAGCAGACATCACCTATGTGAACTTCTAGGTGGAGGTCACACAAAAATGTTGGCTCCTGAATTTCATTACCCAATGCATTACTGAAGAAAGTGACAAGCCCAGAATCAGGAAGCCAGCCTGCATCACAGCACCCAGCAGCATCCAGGGTTCAAGGCAGCAGGAGGTCCTGCATCAGCCACAGAGACTCAGACAGGAGCAACATGACACTCTCATCCTCGTGTGCTCTTATGGAGCACAGTTTTAGGGCAAGAACTCTGTGCTACAAGAAGACAGGAGGACGCTGCTTGTGGCCTAGGAACACAATGCCACAATCAAGCCCCAGCATAGCTCAGTGGCCAGGGAAGGCAGGACAGCCCTCCAGGAGCAACCAGATGAGCGGCACAGACACATTCTCTGTTGTAATCTGGCAGGAGTAGCAAAGGCTAGGGGCATAAATGTCAGGTCTGAATATGCCTTTGCTTATTCAAGGACAAAAATAAATCATAAACAAACACAAACTGTGACCAGGGAAGATGGCTTACAGTAGCATGCTTGCTACACAAACCATGAGTACCTGAGTTTGATTTCTAGAACCCATGTGAAAAAGCTAGGCATGGTGGCATGTGCTTATAATTCCAGTGCTGGGGCTCACTGGCCCACCACTCTAGACTAATTATCACACTCTAGGCCAGCAAGAGACCCTGTCTCAAAAAACAAAGTAAACAGTTCCTGAGAAACGAAACCTGTGGTTTTCCTCTGTCGTCCTCTGCATGTACATAAGCACAGACGCATCCTCACATGCATGTACACACATACATGTACACACCAAAAACACAAATTGAGACATGACAAAACACTACCAGCACGAGACCCTAGATGCTGCATGTGGGCAACAGGAAGAGGCGAGTCTGGGCACAGAAGAGAAGCTGTCCCTGTGAGGATAGAGATGATTGTGTGGGCCCCACTGCAACTGTCTTAACTGACGATCACCGGGAAGTGCAGAGTGGCAAGCACAGAGGGGAAGGGGACTGAGACTGAGCTCTCTTCTGGGTAATGGCCTTTAACAGGGAGAGAGACCAACAGCCGAAGAAACACAACACAGGGAGCCTTCGGGACCACGGACCTTACCAGTTCAAAGGCTCAAAATCCTTTACCGAATTACATAAAATTAAGACTTTTCAAAAGGCCCTCATATTGTTTTCCATAAAAAAACTAAACAAGTTAGTAATTGAGATGAAATAGTTTTGTTAAAGTGACCAGTAGCACGAAAAGAGCAAATGTATGAGCAATGGCCACCCAGAAAACATACACTAGAAAACACCCACTAACAAGAATCATTCAGTACCGAACTGGAGAGAGAGCTCAGAGGCCAAGTATGCATAGTGCTCTTGCAGAGGACCTGAGTTCAATTCCCAGTACCCACTTGAGGCAGCTCACAGCCACCTGTAACCTCTGCATACACCTGACATATAGACATACACGTGTATAAATGAAATAAAAAGTATTTAAGGATATCATTCAGTGCTTAGGAACAGCCTTGTCCAGAACTGCACACGGAAGAAACAGAGGCAGAAACACGGACTAGGCCAAGGATGAGACTCACAACTGCCCTGCCAGGAAATAAGCTTTCTCTATAATGTTGAAAATTTTTAATAGGAATCATACTACAGAATAAAGTTTTCTAAACAAAAAGGAAACTCTGCTTTCATGAAGATTTAACCTATGCATTTTAAGTATATTTTTATTATTTATGCTTTGAGAATTGCATGCAAGTATACAATGTATGTTATCATCCCCCACTCCAACTCCTCCAACACAATCCCCACCACCTTCCTCTTCCAACTTTATGTCTTTTTTTTAACCCACTGAGTCCAGTTAGTGCTACCCATATGAGCCTAGTCACAGGGACATCAACAGAGCATGGACAACTTAGGGGGGCCACAGTTCAGAAGAAAACTCTCCCTTCTCCATTCTCCAGCAACCATCAACTGTCAGTAGCTCCCCACCTAGGGGTGGGACCTCCTACTATTTTGTGAAAGGGACATAGTCTCAAACTGCCTCCTAAATGCTTGTTTTACTCCCATAGATTAATGCAGCTCTTAACCCTCACCAGAGAAGCTTCTCTGTCTCTGTCTCTCTCTTTTGCAGTGAACAACAGCAAATACAGAGAATAACAACTTTTGAAAGTGCAGCAAATACACAGCTGTGGAGTGAGTGTTCAGCTCGAAGTGAAACATCTATATCACCCTCCCCACAAGGCTCAGGAAATGCCACTGAAGAGGGGTCAGAAAGACTGTAAGAACCAGAGGTTGGAAAGGATTGGGGCAAAACTATCCTGTGGACACAACAGGATGACTGTACTCATGAATTCACAGCAGCTGTGGTTGTCTACACAAGGCTGCATGAGAGCAAGCCAGCTAAATCATCATTCTTAAAAACTTTTAGACTTTAATTGATATGCAGGATAAAATATTTTTTGACTAATTTACCAGTAACATTCATTTTTTTAAAAGTAAACAATGTAAGAAGAACTAAAACATATGATAAAAGTTTCTCAATATTAAAATTCAACATTTGTATATTACAGTCTTTAGAGAGCCTGCTCCAAGACCTTACCCAGGGTTTCAAAAAATCCATGAATGTAGGCAAGCACTAAACTTTTCTATCTGAGGGGTATTAGGAAAAGAACACATGCATTCTGATGGTAACTTTCTTTTTTACTTCATCTTGAAAAATATTTTTCTCAAAATCTCTCTCTAAATCTTCCCTGGTCTTTGTCTTTACACAGTTATAGATATTCCCAACAGAAAGCTTACATTTTGAGGGTCACATTATCTTCCTTTACTAAACAATAAGAAGCAGTCATTCTGACAACACATGTGAAATCACACCAATCTCTTGGAATGTGCAGGTAAGCAGGCAAAGACGGGAAGCACATAGTGCTGAGTGTTCAGCATTTCCCAATGGAGAGTGGCATTGAAATTCAGGACCTAAACAATAAACAGTTAGTTGGCTGAACCTTGAGTCTTGTATCATAAAACTGATGTCAGGGGTACATGCAGAGAGTCAATTGCTGAGAGAATTTGTACAGGGGGGTATGTCTTTAATGCTATCAGCCAGAGTTTAGCAAACAGGGAACTGGCACTAAAATTGCCTTATAGACCTTGGTCCAACAACAAGACACCTGGGAATCTGTCCTTGTGTGATTCATTTGCAGGGGCAACTAATCTACTTTGAATTTGCTCTGAGATCTTAAGTCAGCTAATTGTATAAAAAACTCTTTGTAGCTGAGAATAGTGTTATTTTCCTATGTCAGCCTAAGCTAGGAAAAATATCCTAGTATTATTTCTATTCATCAAAATTATACAGCTTAAGAAGAAATCATCTCCTGACCATCCACAGATAGATAGATATATATATTTGTGTGTGACCAGTATATTCATGGAGATAACATACTACCAACCCAGGCTTGGGAAAATCCCATAGCTGTTTTAAGGGAAAATTGTGGTAGCACATGAGAAAATTATAGACAGAAGCAGGCAGCATTCATAGTACCCCCCCGTGGCCTCGTAAGCCTTGCTTGATAAGATTCCTCCATCAGAGAGTTATTCATCTGGTGGGTCAAACTTATGAATATCAGTTGTTATCTGCTACACATTCTATATGGCCTATGGCACTTGTGATTCTGTAGGAAAACAAGATCCTCATACTTGAGTTAAAAAGCAATTTCACACATGCTCTCCAAAGGAGACTGGTGCCTCTGAAATGTGCAAGTCAGTGAATGAAATGCCTGTTGTATATTATTTTAAAAAGATATAAAATCACATAGAAATGATTTCCTGCCAGGTGGTGGTGGCACATGCCTTTAATCCTAGCACTCAAGAGGCAGAGCAAGGTGGATCTCTGTGAGTTCGAGGCCAGCCTGGTCTACAGAGAGAGATCCAGGACAGGCTCCAAAGCTACACAGAGAAACCCTGTCTCAAAAAATAAATAAATGAATGACCAAAATAGGCAGGTTACAATGTACTCCCAAGGTCAGCAGCTGCACCTAGCGAGAAGGTCAGAGGTCATTCTATGCATGCCTGCAGCACTTCTTTCTTGGGTGCTGCTCAAGAAGACCACCTTTGTGGTCATCATCCCCTAAGGACAGTCACCAATGGACGACTTCTGTTCCCCCACTTCTGGAAGCCCCTCAAGCCCAGCCTGGCTCTCCAGCCTCCCGTCTCAGAGTCAGCTGCACAGCCTGCATTAATGGTTTTTGCAGTGGTGAGGATAGAACCCAGGACCTCACACAGGCCAGACCAAAGTCCATCAGTGAATCACACCCTCAGCCCATTTGCATGAGCTATAAGTGCAGAGAAAATAGTGCTAAACAAACAGATCTAAGGGAATGTTGCAGAGGACAGGACCTGAACACTGCATCCAATGAGTCTTCTCATGCTAAAACCCCAGGCTGGCAGCTTCTTGTGTCTGTCCTGTGACTTGGGGACACCTGTGGTCACTGTAGACACTCTGTGTACCTAAGTGGACTGATGCAGGTGATCTGCCAGGGCCAAGCATCCCATAAAAGCAGCCTAGAGCAGAGCTCAACATGGTGATATCTTAAATCAAGAGTTTATGTGCCAAGGAGACCTCTGCCTATCAGACTCAAAGGTGGCCCCATCTGTGAAGGGGCATTAAGGACACTGTTCACAGAGCTACCTAGAAGCAAATTAGTCTCCCCAGGGCACACACACCATGGAATCATCATGTGGAAACGAAGGCTGACCTGAATGGCCTACCTTGATGGGGGCATCTGATATGTAATTTCTTAGCATTACCCATCACATTCTGAAATACATTTACCTTTAGCAGGCTACATTATATTGATTTAAAGCAGTGGTTCTCAACCTGTGGGTCACAACCCCTTTGGGGGCAAGTAACCCTTTCACAGGGGTGACCTAAGACCATCTTGAAAGTACATATATTTTACATTATGATTCATAATAGTAGCAAAATTACAGTTATGAAGTAGCAACAAAAATAATTTTATAGTTGGGGTCCCCACAACATGAGGAACTGCATTGAAGAGTCACAGCATTAGGAAGATTGAGAACCACTGCTTTAAAGAAAAATATATTTCTTTTTAGTGAGTTAGTAAGCCCAAAGTGTGGGAGGCTATTCTTGTAACACACTAAACATACACTATTACTAAGAGTCCCTTTACTTAAGGTTGCCAGAGAAAAAGAGACACCAGCTACCACAAGGTAAGTCTCTCTGCTGGCTTGGGTGTTTGCCTGTTTGTGAAGGAGATAGCCATCTAAGACGAGGCATCCATCTCTGAGACCAAGAATCATACTGCAGTGTTTGGGTCCTACAGCCAAGGTGTGATCCACATCCTAGAACAGAATAACCAGGATACTGCTAACCAGTTGTAGAGCACAACACACCACATTCCTGACAGGAGTGGGATGCTACCCAGGGAGAGTCTGTAGGATCCTGTAGTCAAATCTGGGTGGTAGCTAGCCACTCTATACTGGACACTTGCCCAAGATGAGCAAAACCACAGTCTAAACAAGAATGAATAGAATGATGAAAGGAACTTTAATCAAAGGAAACAGGTTTTAAATGTATTAGTCATACTTTGGAATACTTTTCAACAAAAAGGGCATACTGTAGACAAAGCCCCCAACAAGCACCATTCTCTCAAACAAGATTCTAGAAGAAAGAGGGAAAAAAAAGAAAATATACCATGAACATCCTTGGGCTGCACACACATAAGCCACCATACACACCTTTCAGTCCCCACACAGCTGTAAGTATTATTACCCCATCCTCAGAAAGTAGAACTGAGTCTACACCTAACAACCTTCCTGGGTCCTAGATATGGTCACAGGAAGAGCTGGTTCCTAACATGTCCAGATCCCAAAGCTATTTGATGGAGATGGGGAACTGTACCAAAGCTGTGAAATGCTGTCATCTGGACATACAGTGGCCATTGCAATCATGTACTCACAGCAATTGTCTTTGTCTACATAAGATATACAGGATATCAAGCTAGTCAACATTCCAGCATGGATTGGGAAGGGCTCAGGAGGCTCCATCCCTACGTAAGAAGCTATTGACAATCAGTGGCTTCTAGGAAATGAGTCATTTTTCTTTGGGATTGTTGCTTCTGGTAGGCAGCTCATGCTCTGATGGATGACCCTACACTCACATGTATGCAAGCAGCAATAAGCAGCAATAATTGGACTCAGTGGGTTATAAAAACAGTAGCAGAGGCACAAAGGCCATGAGAGGGTGTGTTGGGTGGGGCCCAAAGGCAGGGAAAGAAGGAAGTTAGGGGTGGATATAATAAAGATATATTGTACATATATTTGAAATTGTAGTTGATTAAATAAAAAATACTCAGGACTAGAGAGTGATTAAAACCACTGGCTGCTCTTTCAAAGGATCCAGTTCATTTCCCAGCGCCAACACAGTGGCTGTTCTGGCTAGTTTTATGCCAACTTGACATAAGCTAGAGTCACTTGGGAAGAGAGACTCTCAATTGAGAAAACGCCTCCATAGGATTTGCCCGCAGACTAGTCTGTAGAATATTTTTTTAAATTTGTCATTGATGTAGGAGGGCCTAGCCCATCGTGGGTGGTGCCACTGCTGGGCTGGTGACCCTGGGTGTTGTAAAAAAGGCAGACTGAGCAAGGTATGAGGGAGCATTCTCTCGTAGCCTCTGATTCAGTTCTTGCCTCCAAGTTCCTGCCCTGCTGGAGATCCTGCCCTGACCTCCCATGGTGAAAGACTGTTACCTGGAAGTGTAGGCAAAACAAACTCTTTCCTCCCCAAGTTCCTTTTGGTCATGGTGTTTTATCACAGCAATAGAAATCTTAACTAAGACAGCAGCTAACAGCCACCTGTAACTTCAGTTCCAGGGGATCTATCACCCACCTCTTGCCTCCACAAGCACAGTGGGCACACACACACTGTGCACAGACATAAATGCAGGCCAAGCACGCATACAAAAATAAAAAGTGTAAATAACACTCTTTTTTAAAGGAAAGAAATGTAACAGATACAAAATGCTCTTAGATCCAAAGGAAATTTTCAGTGATCTAGAGAGCAAGAGACTGATGTGGCTTGTGTGTATGAGGAGAGAACAGTTCAGTGGACACTGGCTGTATCCCTGAAGGGCCTCTTTAATCCTCAGCACCAGACAGGAACTAGTGAGCCACACCAATACCTGCCCCATTCCTAGGCGAACACAGATGTCACACAAAGGAGACCTTCAGAGGAGCAGCCTTTTCAGAATCACCAGAGGACCAAGCATGCCCCCGGACATTTGCTTCAAAACAGAGCAATGATGTAAACACAATGCCTAGAGACAAGCAGGAAGCAGGCGGCAGTAGCCATTTCACAGCAAACCTCAGGAAGACACAGCTCCCCCATCTGTCACTGCCAACTTAAGATGAAGAGCTTTGTTACTTCGCGGACTCTCAACTTCTTGTTAACTACATGGAACCAAGAACTGCAGATCTCAGTACAGGAGTTTCAAAGTTAACTGGCTGGAGCGTCAGAAACTGACTTTAAATTCAAAAGTAGAGATGGCATTAAGTAAAGTCACTAAAATGGTGGGAGTGGGGGCATAAAAGGAAGAACCCAGAGAGTTTGTGCGGAAGTTATAGCAACAAAATGTTTCCATTTTCCCCAAAGAATGGTCTTCCCCTCTCAGGGAACACATCAGGAGGTAAGAGAGGAAGAGGAATATAGCCGGAATTTTCTCCCGTCCCACCCAGCCCCACGGTCCATGTTTCTCTGGTCCCACCCGGCCCGTGGTCCTGCAGCCTCATTCAGAGGCTTATATTAATTACCAATTGCATGACCTATGGCAGGCTTCTTGTTAGCTAGCTCTTATAACTTAACCCATTTCTATTATCTATAAGTTGCCATGTGGCTGTGGCATTACTGGTCTGCTGGCATCTTGCTGCTCCTTTAGCGGTGACAGCTGGCATCTCTCCCTACTCTCCTTTCTTCTCTCCGTATCTCTGATTGGATTTACCATCTGCCTCTAAGCTGCCTTGCCATAGGCCGAAACAGCTTTATTTATTAGCCGATGGGAGCAACACATATTCACAGCATACAGAAAGACATCCCACAGCAGAGGAGGAAGGGGACAGTCACCTAGTGAACTAAATCAGTTGACCCATCCTGCCCACAGTGGAACACACAGCTAAGATACCCTCACCCGGAAGGCAGAACTGTAGATGGCTAAGAAGGAAAGGGAGACAGAAGATAATACCAAGAGCCAGCAGAGCCTGGCTTTGCCTCTGGAATTTACTGTGTTCTCTCACTGAATGGCACTCACACTCTGCCTCCTCTGTGAGGGCTGAGTTTGAGAATGTATAAATCAGTCAACAACTACAGCGAGTTAGCCATTTTAATAATTCTTTTATAATATGATGTAACAATGCCGTCACTACTTTAAAAATCCTTAAAGGGCTGGAGAGATGGATGAGTGGTGAAGATCATTACAGCCAAGGGGACCAGATTTGGCCTACAGAATGGGGGAAACTTCAGCAGTTATACACCTGACAGAGGGTTAGTATCTAGAACATACAAAGAACTAAAAGAATTGTACATCAAGAAAACAAATAGGAGTCAGACATGGAGCATATGCCTTTAATCCCAGCACTCAGGAGGCAGAAGCAGGTGGATCTCTGTGAGTTTGAGGCCAGCCTGGTCTACAGAGTGAGTTCCAGGACAACTGGAGTTCCATAATGAGACCTTGTCTCAAAAAAAGAAAATAAAGCAAAGGAAAAAAAGCAAATGGGGGCTAGAGAGATGGCTCAGAGGTTAAGAGCACTGGCTTCTCCTCCAGAGGACCAGAGTTCAATTCCACATGGTGGTTAACTTCTGCTCCAGGGGATCCAGCACCCCTTTCTGGCCTCCTTGTGCACTGAATTCTTGTGGTGCCCAGACATACAGGCACACATGCAGGCAAAAACACCCATACACATAAAATAATAATAAAACAAAATAATTTTATAAAAGAAAACAAATAATACAATTTAAAAGTAGGGTAAGAAACTAAGCAGAGTTCTCCAGGAATGGAATGCAAATGGCTGAGAAACACTTTTTAAAAGTTAACATCCTTGGCCATCAGGGAAATGCAAATTAAAACTGAGATTTCTGTCATCTTGCCCTAGCCAAGATGGCCAAGACTAATAAAAGAAATGATAGCAGAAGCTGGTGAGAATGTGGGGTATGGGGAACACCTATCCATTGCTGGTGGGGGTACAAACTTGTACAGCCATCATGGAATTTAGCGTGGAGATCCCTCAAAAAGCTGAAAATAAATGTACCCCAAGATTCAGCTATACCACTCTTAAGCATATACCCAAAGGACTCTACATCTTACTACAGAGACACTTGCTTGTCCATGTTTATTACTGCTCTATTCATAATAGTGAGAAGTTGAAAACAGCCCAGATGCCCATCAACTGATGAATGGATAAAGAAAATTAGGTACATTTATACAATGGGACATTATTCAGCTGTTAAGAAAAATGAAATTATGAAATTTGCAAGTTAAATGGATTGAGCTAGAAAAATAAATAAATAAGGTAACCCAGACCCAGAAAGACAAATATGGCATGTTTTCATTTATATGTGGATATTAGCTTTTAAATTTCATATATGTATGCTTCATTAATAATATGCACAGAGACTGGGTAACTAGCAAAAGACCAGGGGGAAGGAGGGAATCATCTAAGAAATGGAAATAGAATACAGTGTTATAAAAAAATAAAAGGGAGATTAGATAGAAGGATTAAATCAAGAGAAGGATGGGAGAGCAGGGTAGAGTAAGGAATGTGGGGAGGAATATCTAACACTAAAGGCCTTTTGAAAAACTATGCTGAATGTACTATTGCAAAATCTTCTTAAATAGAATTATCGTATAAGGGAAGAGGCAGTACCACATCTACACATCATATGCTACCAAATAAAATCCCAGCACAAGTAATGGGTTACATCTTGAGTCACTGGCCAAAGAGGTCCAATAGACCCCCTCACCCCAAACACTGCAGGGTATTGACAATGCTATTGGTTACCCTCTCCAACATGACAATAGGACCCTGTTGCTGAAGACACCAAATATTTATGTCATTGAGCAAGGAGAAATTGAACGGGTGCTCAGCTAAAAGCTTCAATGCTGTTGATCAGTGCTTCTAGTGCTAGAAATTACTATGGATGCTGTCAGAGGAGAGAAGTAATCATCAATCTCATCCAGCTATGAACCCTGCAAAGTATAAAAGAAACCTGTCTGCAAGGTATGTCCACTGGTACAACGGTGGCATCAACACTGTGGGAGCAACCAACTACTTTTTCAAGCTGGAGCTAAGGCCTATGCTATGATATGGGACCCATATCTGATATCATTAATGAGGCCCAAAACCTGAGACTAGATATGTCATGGGCTTGGAACACAGCAACAAAGTGACTCCTCAGGACAAAGACTATACCCATCGACCATTGCATCACTCAGCCCTCATCAGCTAAGCTTCTTTTTGCAGTAGATGGTGTAATTAACACAGAGACCCACAACTGGAAATTGTATAGAGAGTGAGAAATTTTAAAGTACTCAGCCCTAAACTGGATGTGTTTATCAGAACCCTCCCTTCAAGACTCAGAGATCTGTGTGGAAGAAGAAATCAATGTAGAAAAAGATTGTAAGAGCCAGAGGTGGTGGATGACTCCAAGGAAACAGTGTTTTCCATACACAACAGGGCTCATACACATGAACTCACAGAGAATGTGACACATACACAAGTTCAACACAGACAAAAATCCAACACAAAGTAGGATAAGTAGATGCAAAGCCTTGCACGTAACTAAGAAGCTATTTGCAATTGATAGCCTCTGGAAAAGGGAAAATACATTTTCCTCAAAGGAGTGACAGTGGGTACATCAACCACACTCCAGGATAGGCCTCATGCTCAAAAGTAGTTGATCAACATAAAATGGACTCCCTGTTGATTTTTCTTGCATGTATGGGGCAGGGGATTGTTGGGTTTGGATTTGTTTGTTTATTCTAAGAAAGAAAGAACATGAATTTGCATGGGTAGAGAGGAGGAGATGATTTGGAAGGTGAGAAAAGGGAAAGAATATCATCAAAATATATCATGTGAATTTTTTTTAATTTAAAAAAAAGAAAAGAAAATGGTCTCTATTTGGATTTCCAGTTTCTATTGATATCATTTTCAGAGAAAAGAATGCTTAAACTAAGAACATAAGTGGTTTTACAGGTAAGGGATCCCAGCGAGTGATTGTTTGCCCTTTGCTCTTCTCGTTCAACACTATTTGACATTGGCGGTGTCCTCCACAAAGCAGCACATGCAGATGCCCAGCAGCTAGTTCCCGGCGTTTACTTTGAGGATATATGGTAGTGTGGGAATCAAAAAGAATGCTCCTTTCCCCCAACAACCTTTGGGAGTGAAAGTCACAAGAAGAGCAACCCTGGAGAGGGTACCTGAACTGGCTTACTCCAGTGATCAGATCAGTGACTACCCTAACTGTCATCATAGAGCCTTCCTCCAGGAACTGATGGAAGCAGATACAGAGGTCCACAGCCAAACACCAGGTCAAGCTCTAGGAGTCAGTCAAAGAGAGGGAAGAGGGATTCTATGAGCAAGGAGCAGCAAGATCATGATGGGGAAACCTACAGAGACAACCAAACCAAACTAGTGGGAACTCATGAAGTTTAGACCAACACCAGTGGAGCCTCCACGGGATTGGACTAGGCTCTCTGCACAAGGGAGACAGTTGTGTTGCTTGATCTGCTTAAGGAGCCCCCTGGCTGTAGGATCAGGATCTATCCCTGATGCATGAGCTGGCTTTTTGAAGCTCACTCACTACCTATGGTGGGACACCTCACACAGCCTTAAGCAGGGGGAGGGGCCTTGGACCTGCCTCTACTGAATGTACCAGGCTCTGCTGACTCCCCATGGGAGGCCTTACCTTCTTGTAGGAGGGAATGCAGGGTGGGTTGGGGTCAGGGGATTGGAGGGGTGGGAGGAGGGAAGAGGGGGATCTGTGACTGATATGTAAAATGAATAAAAAGTTTCTTAATAAAAAAAGAAAAAGAAGAGCAACCCTAGAACTATGGACCCAAGTGACTGGGACCATGGCGGCGAACACTATTTAAGATGGCCAGAACAAGGGCTCAGTCTCAAAGGATTTTCCTACTAACCTTAATTAAAGCTGAGCACTGATTTAGAAACATGACTGAGCCAGAAGATTGTTAATGGAAAAACACTAACCTTTACTTCATCAAAGGTCACTGCAAACACTAGATACATGAGTAAGTCTCAAACATACATTTAAAGGATTTAGTTAACTAAAAATATTAATTCTTGAACATTTTTTAAGTTAGTGAAACTGTATACATTGAGATACTAATTTCCAGAGGACATACTCATGAGTCAGCAAGCTGGATACCCATCCTATTGGACACTGCATGCCCCTAAGTTTCAGCACTGGCAGCCATGGTTTATGAAATGTTTCCCACACAATCAGGTTTTTAAACATGTCCCAAGAGGTAGTACATCTGGGGATCTGTTAGAAGGATCCTGTGGAAACTTTAGGAGGTAGAGCCTAGCTTGGGGTGAGTCATTAGGAACATGCTTTAAAGGCTATACTTCAGCTGTTGGTTCCAGCCTCTCTCACTGCTTCTTGGTCTGCTGTGACAGATGTAAGGACTCTCAGCTCCATGTTCCTGCCACTACCAGCTCAACCATACCTTCCCATCCATGATGATGGTATAAGGATGCTCTGCTCTGTGTTCCTGCCACCACAGGCTCAACCATACCATCCCCTCCATGATGATGGTGTAAGAACGCTCTGCTCTGTGTTCCTGCCTCCATAAGCTCAATCATCCCTTCCTTCCATAAGTTGCTGCTGTCAGATACTAGATACAGACACATTGTGTCACAGCAGCACAAAAGAAGTATGGCCATAGTGGTGAATAAACCTGACAGTGTAGATCTTGAACTTTGGGAGCTGCCTTACAGGATGAGCATTGGAACAACAGGTGCCAATCAAATGCTCCAGAGGATGAAAATGCAAACTCATTTGAAAGACATTCGTTTGAAAGAAGAGTGTGTATTGGGTGCCATGCTAGAAAGGGGACCCTTAGTTATGTGTTTTCCTGGGTTCAGTGGCAGCTCAAGCACCTGGGCCACTATCACTCAATTTCTTATTAAGTGCATGGAATAAAAGAGTTTAAATATGCTACAGGGATCCCAGGCTGACATTATGATTATAAAGTAATTTCTAGGGAGGCTTAAGGACAAACTCTGGTCACCACAAGTGGCCAAGCCATCAAGTCTTAGGAACTACACTTGCAGAGGCTCCCTCCTAACATGGCCAGGGTCAGACACCCAGCCACCTGAGAGTCCTGAGTAGGAAAAATGAGGTAAATGTTGGACTCCCTCTGCTGAGAACTTAGGTCACCTATGTCCTGAGAGCTGACAGGAAAGGTCAATAGCCAGATGAGGAGGATGTTAATGGATATTAGGTAACCAGCTCTCATAACAGGGGCCATGCATACTTCTGGGAACAATGGAGTTAGCTCTCAGCCACCTACAGGGGGCACTATGAAAGTTCTCAGGCACCTCTCCCCCACTTACCTCCAGGGAGACACATAGATCCATCTCACAATTCAGCCAACACCACTCTAGTCACTCACCATGAGCCTCTTGGATAAGGCCACCAACGTATTTCTGGGTAAATTTGGCTTTCCAGAGCTTTTACCTCTGCTGTGAAAATGTCTTCTGCATAATTGAGTTGATATTGTATGGAGCTCAATGGCATGATGATAAACATGGAGAATTATACACCATATGTCAGTAGCACCATATGTTTGCTCGCAAGGGCATTTGCTGAGATGCAGTGATGAAGTCACAGCCACTGCCCTGAGTACAGAAGGAACACCAGTGCTTTAAACTGAAAAAAAAAAAAAAAGAATGGACCTTTCTCTGGGGGGAATATATGTATATTCATTTTCTCTTTGAAGATGCCTTTTCAAAGAGAAGTGCTTGCAAGGGGATTAGTCCAGACTTCTGTGGCACCAACTGTAATAAATAATTCCAAGACACAAGACACCTAAGTCAGCAGAGTCTAGTGTGGCTCAGTAGCAAGTCCATCCTCATGTTTTGGGGTCTGCAGATCATGGCTGCTCAACAACATCTCTGAAGGAAAGGCACTCATCTGTCGGTAAGGCATATTCTTCTCTGGTGTTGCCAGCTCCCATGGTGATGGGTAGAGACAGCACCTTGAAGACAGCATGGGACTCAACAGCTCCCTCTCAAGAGACAGGAAAATCTCAGTGGTTACTTGACTACCACAAACCCTAGATTGGCAGGGGTTAGAGGAGACAAATCTAGTTACCCATCCATGCTCTGTCTGCCTTGGATCTCCCATGGAGTCTCTTAACTGTGAGACTAGCAGGCACACAGACATACACACACTTCCAAATGACTCTGCTCCCTGTGTTGAAGAACAAAATTCCATTTCCTTTGCTTTTGCACCTCACTGCTTGGCAATGACCTCTACACGGTGTGTGGCCTTCCAACTACAGAGAAGGTGGTGGTATATACTGGGAGTCTATCATCCATCCCTCTGGGTGTGGAGACTTAGGAATCAGCATATCAGGCAAAGGCCCTGTTCTCATGGATTCTGCATTCTGATAGGGTAGACAATAGTCAACTCTCCTGCTGGTCATGTGCCTTACAGACGGATGGACACCTCTCCTTCAGTGGTGTTGCCTCACTCTGGGCTCTGTTGCCCCCTTTCTTCCAAACAAAGTCCCTAAAGATGTTATCTCTTCCACTGCAATTATCTCCATCTCCTTGGAGGAGTGGAGATGCTTTCCTCAGACTCTGAGCTGTGTCTACTGTCCAGTAATTCCCCTGTGGTCCTTGTCCATGGTTTTTCACTGCTCGTAGTATGAGGCTGCAGAAGAGAGTAAGCTTCCTCTCTCATTAAGCAAGTTCTTCAGCCCACCAATGACTAAGGCTTCATAAGCAGGATGCACTGACCACACACTGCCCGGCAGCACAACTGCCTGGTACAGCAGAGAGCACACGTTGTCTGCATAGCCACCAAGACTCTTAACCGCAATCTCTCAGTTCACAAGGCTTTCCACACTCAGGAGTGGCTCATGCCATGTTGAGGCAAAGGTGCAATGCTAGTCAGCCCATCGCAGCAGCTGTTTTGGACCATGTGGTTCATCCACCTTCCTCACAATGGAGAGATACAAGCACACACTATGCCACCTCCTCACCCACCGTCACTGTATTGGGAAAACTCACCACCGCTCCCAAGTGTGGTGACCAGGAAGCACCAGCAGTGAGCCACCTGGCACTGCCACACCTCTCTCATTTGTCTTTATTCACTCATTTAACCTTTCCTGGGCCCGTGCCCAGCACAGTTCTAGGAGCCACAGACAGACAGACAGACAGACACCACCTAGAGCGCACTCCAGCAGAGCAAACAGACCTACCAACACCTGAGCTCCCCATCTCAATGTTGTCTCTGACTGGCACACCTGGCTGGAAGGGAGCGGCGGAGATAACGGCCTTTACGGTCGTGGTGGGATACATGGGCTTTTAGTAGACTCGGTGTGAGCTGTCTAGATGGAGGGGTAGACACAGGATGCTGCCGCCCATGGCTTTCAGTTTTATCTTTCTAGGAAGTCACTGGAAAATGGAAAAACAGAGCATGATCTCTGAGTACTAAGTTTACGCTGCAGCAGACAGTGGTGGGGTGTCCTGGGGGAGCTTGGTGTGGGGTAGAATCAGACCCAGTGCAGATGCTGCAAGGAAGACTTCATAGACATGGTCGTATCAAAGTCAGTGAGCTTTAGAAACAGATGGCCCTCCACGGCATGGGTGAGCCGCATCCAACATGAATGCTTCCAGTCAAAGTCTGAGGCTTCCTGAAGGATTTCTGCTCCTCCCCATCAGCAACATCAGCCCTGGGCCCAAGACTCAACAAAGACTTTGCCTTGAACTTTGTTCTGCCCTGCATCCCTCCAACTTCTCCTGAAGACTTGAGACGTGCTATGTAGTCTCCAAAGCTGCCTGGAGTTACCACACCTGCCCTACAGACTCAGGACCTTCAGTCTCCAGACCTGTCGACTGAGTGGGGAACTAGAGTTTCAATTTCCATCTCTTGATGCTGTTGTATAGCAGTTTCCTCTGAGATTAAAATCTCCCATCTTGGAAGGAACCTTCTTAAAACAGGTTGCAGAGAGATAAAACAACAGGGTGGTCATCTAAGGGGCAGCGAAATACTACAGGGAAACTCCTTAAGATGGGAAATCAACAACTTGAAATAGCTTCAGGAAGTCCCTGAAACTGACCAAATTCATTAGTTCCCTCCCTCCCCAAAAGTATATGAACAGTAAAGACTGCTGAAAGAAGACTATCAGACAAGCCCAGTCACCTGGGGGGAAAAAAAACGGAACAGGCAAGCATCCTGGAAGAAAGATGTTCAGACCTCAGCCACCTGGAAAGGACACTCTCCGACCTGTTATCTGCCTGTAGGCTGTGCAGCGCACTATGTGCTTTCGGTTTTTATGATCTGCTAGGTAAGTCTAGATCCGGTCAAGTTGGTAATCAATATTAATCAGTGGTAAAGTCCTGGCCATGTGAGACCTTCACCTACAAGTATGAAACAAACCCCATCTCTACCAGCTCACCGATTCCAAATGGGGCAGAATTAATCCAGGCAGTCGTTGTTCTTGAATGCAGCTACAGAACTTTTAAAGCTCACGTGGAAAACTGCAGGGACTGTTTTCTCCCAGTGCCCACAGGCAGTAGCTATTTCCTTCTAAGGATGTAGCACCTCTGAGCTGGGCAAGGTGTCAGAGCTGTAATCCCAGCACTCAGAGGTCCAAGGCAGGAAGACTGTGAAGCCAAAGCTAGCCTGGCTGTGCAGGGTCATGTTTAAAGCCACATCCTGCAGTCAAGGATAGCACAGTCATGAGGCTCCAGAAGAAAGAGATGACAGATCATGTCACCCCTCCAAGGAAGCTCAAGAAACCTCTATGGGTGCTCTAGCTCCTATAGACAAGTAGAAACAGCACCCAGCTGCAGTCCTGATCCGATCTTGGGATTTTGGAATAACAGGCTATACTCTGGGAAGGAATCCTAATCCACAGTAGGACTGTCTGCCCTCTGGCTAAGGCTGGAAACTCACCATACATGGGAAAACATATGACTAGACACATCCCATGGACCCTTGGAGAGGAGACACAGTATTGTCCCACCATAACTCTCATTGATGCTGCCTTCCTGCAACCCAAGCCTGCCTCCCAACAGGGGATGAGGACAGCGTACCAGAGCCCAGGATGTGGACAGGGGTTGAAGACAGTAAATCCCCACACAGCCTGCCCTCCTGGACCTGCTGCATTCCCCCACTCCCTGAGAGTTCAGCCAGAAGTAGAAACTATATGGGTAGGACAGGCAGCCCAGGTCCATGCCCAAGCTCTGGTTGGTGCATGAGGGATCTTAGCACCAGGCAAGCCAGTCCCATAGGCAGTGAGACCAATCAGAGTTTTAAATCAAAGCACATTCATCCCACCATCCCTGGGGACATCTTGTCAGCCCCTTTGATTTGGGCTGCGAGGGACAGAAGGACAGAGGGGCAGGAAGGATAAGAGCCTGAAACATTCAGTTCCACAGGGTGATTGTCAGCACTGTCTGTATGGTCCCTCCCTCCCTCCGGGTTTTTTTTCTCTTTTTCAGTCAAAAACCAAAGTTTGAAAATCCTGCAAACACCTAAGAAACTTAAACACCGCGGTTATAAATTTAAAAAGGTCAAGTGTACTTAACATGCTCTCCAATTAACACCATGAAGAGAGCTGAAGTTCAGCCAGGTTCCCGCGGGTGTGGAGACTGCCTCTCCAAAAGCTGCCTGGCAAAACCACCCCCGACTCCAGCTTCACATAAATGATGCAGAAATGGCTCCCAGTGTGAGAGATGACATTTAGAGCATGAATTGGAGGCTGAAAGAGCTTCCCTCAGACAGCAGAAGGGCCTCTGCTCTGCCCAGCGCCCCGTCGAGCTCCGACCTCTGCTGGATTTCCTGCTCAGGAGACCTTGCACCTGGCAACAGAAATTCTTCAGGCGGAATTTTCATCAGATAAGAAGGTTTCTTGTTTTTCGAATCAATTTCTCATGGCTCGTTGGTGCTTCTTCCAAATGGTGTGATTTCTCTAACTGTTCGTTAAGACTGAATTACCTCGTGCTTAGGAAGACGGAGATAATGGATATCAGGAGCTCACAGCCCTGAGCCCAGGACACTCTCCACTGTAGAGTGTCCCTCAGAGCAGCAGGGAGACTCAGCCTTAGTTCACTAGCTCTTGCTCCTCCTCCCTCCCCCCAACCCCAGGACCACAGCTTAACCTTATTTCAGGAACTGTTGCTCACCTTCATCTCCCTCCCTCAAGCACCTTACAGGAATTCTGCCTGTTCTTTGCACCCTAAGATCCCTTATGGGCATCAGACTCCCTGTGGCCAGGCCCTTCATGGGGAGCTAGGTTCCTCCCTGTACCCTCAGGTATTTAACTGGGGAGCTTGTTCCCTGTACCCTGAGGTCCCTCATGCAGACCCAATCCACTATGTTCAAGCCCCTGATTGGGAACTAGCTCCCTATTCCCCCAGGTCCTGCATGAGAAACTGATTTTCTGTACAACCAGGCCCTGTGTGGGGAGCTAGCTCCCCAAGACCCTTAAGTCCCTTAAGTGGGTATTCCAGGACAAAGAGCAGTGTCAGCCCTGGCTAATTCCTTTTCATGCTTTGAGACAGCTGTCACTGCTTCAGTGTGCTGGGCAGATACAGGTACATGGGGCAGAGGCTTCCTTCCTCAGAACTGTATGACGCTCATCTCAGTCATGGGGCCTCAACTTCAACAGCCCTAACCATGGACTGTGGTAGTGCACACAGGACAATGACTCGGACATGACCTGGCTACCAGCCAGGATATCAGAACTCTGCTCATGATGGACAGCTTTCCAAATTTTGTCTCTTCTAGCTCAGGACAACCAGATATGTACCAGCAAGCCTCTGGGAAGTTCCACCTCCACTGACATGCCTCCCTTCTCTGAGCTCTATCCCTCAGGGCCATCCATTTGTTTCCCACTCTTCTTCACCCTCTGAGTCAAGTGTCATGGGGACCCCACTGCTTCTGCAGCTCTGAAGAAATGGACTCAGTTCTCCTTAGAATAGTGGCCACAAGATGGCACAATGGACAGTCTCTGCCAAATCCCAGGTGGTGGTACCTGTGGCGAGCAGGGTGCCGAGACTGCCCAGGCTCACCTAAGACAGCCCTGCGTCTATGCAGACAATGTCTTGAGAACCAAGCTGACCAACAACCAGGTCACTGGCTGCAGGAGTTTCCTTCTCCCGTCACCTTCCCACCCAGGTAAGGACTCCTCACCCTGCCAGGCTCAATGACCCAGGGGATAGGGGGACAATGTCAAGGGTAGACCGTTTCCAGGACTGATGGTGGCCTAGGCAAGCCAAACAGAGCACTGTGGGTGCCTTTGAGCTCACAGAGCAGCAGCGACTGTCTACTTGACTGAGGTGTCCCTGGCAACAGAAAAGGCCAAAGGACTGGCCCTGGCCAGAGGGGTATGCACAGAGAAGGGCTAGGGCTAAGGGGCACTTCTTGTGGAGACTGCCAGCCCAGCCAGGGCTGGTTCACACATTTAGCACAAAATTTAGCCTTCAGAAGATTTTCATTTCTGCCAATAGAAAGAGACTAAGACAAATAACAAAACCGGACACAAGTTCTGTCTTGTGATGCAGGCTTTTAACCCAAGAAGAAAGTGTTGGCTACTTCTGTAATACTCCACCATTATTGCATCAGTAGGCACATCTTGACAGGGTTGTCATTGTTGTAGCTCACAGGGTTCATGGCTGGGTAAGTCTGATGATGACTTTTCTCCCCCAGTAGCATGCACAGAACCTTCCTTCCTGCACTGTGGAAGCTAGCCAGCATAGACAGAAGCTTCCAGGTTAGTGCCAGCTTGGTTTCTCCACGTCCTTGACTCAACATACATGGTATCTTCAGCAACAGGATTTTACCATCAAGTTCTGGATGGTAAACAAGAGCAGTGGCAATAGCCTGTAATGCTACATTTATGTGGTACTTTCTTGGGTTTTCAAGTTTGGTAATATCTAGAACTCAATGGGAAAAAAAAAAAAAACCACATCATTGCACCCAGCATATTCCTGTCACACACACTCTACTTTCCAATTCAGTTACAGTTTTGTCAGAGCAATACTGTATGCTTAAATATTACCACTTTGCTAGTGCTGTGCCAGGTAGTAGACAGTGGGTTTGTATGCTTTCCCTTTGCTTTTCCTGGAGCTGTAATGTATTAGTTTCCACTATTTCAGTCTTTTTCTGTGTTTGGCAGGTTTCTTGTCTTTCACTGCAGGTTTCCTCAAAGTTCCCAGTCATCCTGGCTGCGCACTTATGTTTAACAAAGATTTAGGAAAAGCTGCTGGCAGTCATGCTCACCTGATGACCCACCAGGGTAGGTGTCAGGGGTAGGGGATACCACTGAGCTTCTGCCTTGGGCAAACTTCTGTTCGTATTTCCACCCTAAAACCCACCAAATACAGAGGAGAGGGAGAGAGAGACCTGGAAAAGAAATATCACAGCAGACAAGTGAGAAGGCTGAGTTTCCTTTAATATGCTATCAGTCCAGCCAACACTGCTTGTGCCTGTGGCTTAGACTCAAGGGATACTCCAGACACTAAAATGGCCATTGTGCTAGAATCAGCCCACCTGCAGGGTGCAAGAGATAAGGCATTTATACTACCTTCCTTAGCCAAGGGTGAGGGCTGGGCTCCTGTGAGGGAGAAGTGGGGCTCTAAAGTCCCGACGGCAAGAAAAACCTCAGGCTGGCAGTGCAGAGCAGATATAACAAGGTGCAGGGCAGGCTCTACCTACATAACATGGTCTTGTCAGAACACAGTTCTGTGGCCTGAAGCTCACCTCTGCAGGGTGATGAGTGCCTGATGGGTTCTTGATAGAATGATCTGAGAAGCCACACTGAAACACATCCTAAAATTTAACCCAGACTTTTTTTTTACTTTGTTTGGTTTTACTTGCTTTTTGTTTTGTGAGACAAGGTTTCATATATCTCTGGCTGGCCTTGAACTCCTTATCCGTCTGTGTTCACCTTCTGAATGCTGGAGTTAGAGCTACCAAGCCCCATCTGTTTCTGTTTTCACGGTGGTAATGGTGGTCATTTTGAAAATTCATTGTCTTTCCTCCTAAGTTTCCCTACGTGCCAGAATGACAGAGATGTGTATCACCATAGCCAGTCTCTGCCTCTTTCTCATGGCCTGAAACAATCTTTGGATGTTATACTTACCACAAAGAAACTCAATGGACTCTATAAATTTCATGAACTTTGCCAAAAGAAAGGGAATAACATATTGATGTTCCTTTGAGGGAGCCAGCTGAATCAGTTTTTGTCAATGCTTTATGTGGACAGAGCAGATATTTGTAAATGGAATCCAAGGCATCCTATCATCTCTACACTCTCGTTTAAGTGGGCTCTGAGTTTTTTATTTTGCTTTATTGCTGTATGGTTAAGACACCAAAACTCCTCAGAAACCTAACTGCAAAATCTTTTTGACTCATAACAAAATTATAGTCATCAAAATCAACAGGCTACTGTATGATAGCTACAGTCAGTGTCTCTGATTATTGGTGCTGTCCCTACATCATTGTGAGGTCAAGTCCATGCAAATCTAATGAAAACAGTTGGTGCTCATTAACCCCTGGACTCTGATTTCAATTAGGTCCAAAGTACAAAATACTGAAGTCACTGACCCTGTCTGTGCTCTGAGGCATAGTCCTTCAGCACAGAAGCTAGCCTCCTGGCCCCAGCCATGAATGAAGACTCTCCTGTGGGGTGGGGCCACACAGGGACGCAGGAGCTAGTGCTTCTTGTCACCCTCATGACCCTTGAGCCCCACATATAGTATCCTTTACATAGACAGAGGCATCCCCTACACATCCCACTCTGTCAGCAAATCTGCACATACTAGGTTAGCTCTTCAAATGCCAGCCAACACTCCCCGAAGTCCTGCCCACTCCCATGGTGTAAAAGCACCACAATGGCCTCCCTCCGCAGGTGAAAGCCGAGCAGAAAGTAACCCTGGGCTCTCTTCCCAGTGACAAGTAATCCTGCTCCATCTGCTACTATCCAAAGCCCAAGTTTGAGAGAGAAGATTTGTGTAAACACAAGATAAAGAATGGAAAAAAAAAAAAAAAACAGGAATCACCCACAGGGAAGACATGGAGGATTCTCAAGGCCAGGAGAGACACTTTGGATAGCAGCAGTAGCCACAGTGCCCTGAGGTCTTTGAGTACCTAAGGTTTCATCAGATCTGAGAACTGGAGGGGAGGAGGAACAATTTTAGACATTGTCTTTATGTAGCCAAGTACCCTGAAGGCATCCCAGTGGAGAAAGGCACTTTTAAAACAGGTAGGAACCAAAGGCAGAGAATGAAAGGGAAGAGGTCATGGAAAGGACAATGGCTCCCAGTGCCTGACAGGAAGCCAGCAGGTGCCCCAGAGAGGGACAGTGGGATCTGGGAACTGGATATGAAAATTTACTGCAGCTCATCAGCGCCACTGGGCTCTCTCTTCCAGTCTACTGTCCATTGGTCCAGACTGTCAGTGTACAAAAAAAAAATCAGGGTTCTCTAGAGAATGGAACTATATATAGACAGATATAGGAAGAGAATGGATTGGAGTGTCTTGCAGGCTGTGGTCCAGCTAGTCTAATGATGCCTGTTTACTAAGGGGAAGTCCAAAAATCCAGAAGTTACTCATTCCATGGGGCTGGATGTCCCAGTTCATCTTCAGTGTATGCTGGAATCCCAAGGAGGTAGACTCTAATGCCAGCGAAGGAATAAACTTGCCCACAAAAGTGAGGGCAAGCAGGCAAAGAACAAAAAGCTTCCTTCTTCCTCGTCCTTTAATACGCTGCCAGCAGAAGGTGTGGCCCAGATTAAAGGTGTATCTCCCCACATCAAAAGGCCCAGATTAAAGGTGGGCCTTCCCACTTCAACTTATTAAGAAAAAAACAAATTCCCTCACAGGTATACTTCACAGGAATTTAGTTAATTCCAGCTGTGGTCAAGCTGACAATCAGGAATGGCCATCACAGTCAGTAAGATCAGATCTCTGAGGAAGAGGATCCAGCCCACATCCAGAACAGCAGGGAAGGGCTGAAAAAGCAAATGTGAGGGAGAGGCCCAGGAAAGTCCAAGTCTGAGAAGAACCGCATCGATGAAAGAGGTGGACCAGGACAAGTTTGCAGGGTCCCGTGGCAGCAGGCTGCAGGACAGGAACACCTGAAGGACACCAAGGCTGTCGTACCAGGGGCGGGCCCATGCCACTAGGAGGCACACATCTCAGTGTCACCACCCTAAATAGACTGGTTTAGGGATGTGACCTCCATGCACATGCCCACCTACATCCTCAATGGTAAACTCAGCCCAAGCTTCAGCCTGAGGCTCAGAGCAGCCTGCATCTACTGTCATGCCTGACTTAAGTGCCCACACCCTCCGTATGATAGCTTTGCATTAGAACTTCTGAGTTAGGAAAGTCCAAATGGCCCTTGGAATGCAAGTCTGATGGAGGTAAGCCCTGGATTATATGCACTCCTATACACAACATTTTCAATGGGGGCACCCAGTATTTGTTGGATAAAATTAAGCCCTTCCCCCAAATGCTATACATTATACCCACATGATCTCATGCAACTAATCCAGGGCCTTGGAGAAGACCACCAAATTGACTCCAACAAAGAGACGATTCATGGATGGGCGAGAGGGACTCCGGATGCATCACATCCATTCATGCTGGGGAAGAGAGCTCCCGCCACATCCAGCCCCTTTGCTCATGTTTTCCTCTTAACATTTCCACCATCCAGGTATCCCAGCCAGTGTCACAAATCAGTGGGTCATTGTGGTGTGGGACAGTTGATTTGCCCATCAGTATTCGGTCTTAGGGAGGTACATGGTGTTCCTAGAGCAGGTACACCTTGTCCATCTTCCTAACATCGTTGGCTGAGCCAACTTGAGATAGAAATAGTTCACCTGAGTGGCAGCTTCACTCACAGCTCACCAGAGTCATGTTGCCTGGGGCTTACATCCTCCATACCCCGAGGCTCTCAAGCTTTGACAGAGCTGTCCTTTGGCTTTAGATGCAATTGGCTGCCACTCACACAGCTGCTGCAGGGGTGAAATCCTGAAGCATCTAGTGAGATTGATTGGTGCATTAGCCGCCATGCTTGCAGGTGGGCATGTGGAGAATGACTGAAGTCAGAGTGAGTACAGAGCCAAGAGAGCATGTTGAGGTCCACCACCGAGAGTTCTGCTCTTCAGGGCATCATGAACCCTTTGGCCCTCTTGGTCCATTATAAGTTATCCTATGAGCCTTTTGCCAGCACTTTGAAACCCAAATGAATTTAGCAATACTACAAGCTTGATCTTCCAGTGTGTGTGTGTGTGTGTGTGTGTGTGTGTGTGTGTGTGTGTACACATGTATGTGGGTACACATATCCATGTATATTCATGTGGAGGCCAGAAGTCAATGTTGAACATTTTTCAATATCTTTCCCCATCATATTTTTTTTTTTGAGACAGAGTCTTTCACTGAACCTGGAGCTCACTCATTAAGTTAGACTGGCTGGCCAATGAATCCCCCACCCCCAAGCACTGGAGTTTCAAATGTGGGTCTCCATGCCCAGCTTTTCCATGGGTGCTGGGGTCCAAGCTCAGGTCTTCACATAGCAAGCACCTTTCCCACTGAGTGGTCACCCTAGCTCCCGGTTTGTGTGTTGGACAGTTTTATGTCAACTCGACACACGCTAATCATCTGAGAGGCAGGAGTCTCAATTAAGAAAATGCTTCCATAAGATTGGGCTGTACAAAAAAAATTTAAAAAAAGACTGTAGGACATTTTTTTTAAATTAGTGATTGATGGGAGAGGGACAGCCCATTGTGGGTGGTGCCATCCCTAGGCTGGTGGTCCTGGGTTCTATAAGAAAGCAGGTTGAGCAAGCCATAGGAGCAGGTAAGTAAGCAGCACCCCTCCATGTCCTACATCAGCTCCTGCCTCCAGGTTACTGCCATGGTTGAGTTCCTGTCCTGACTTACTTCAATAATGAATAGCAATATGAAAGTGTAAGCCGAGTAAACCCTTCTCTCCCTAAGTTGCTTTGGTAATAGTGTTTCATCACAGCAATAGAAACTTTAACTGAGACAGTTTGTATTTTAAATACCACAATGGCTGCTGACTCCAAATAGGGGTCAGTTGTCAAGAGATAGGCCAGGAACTGTGTGAGAAGCCTGCATTTTTTTTCATTAATGTGGCACCCAAATCAGGAGGGGATGTCAAAGTGGAAGTCGACTACAAACCTCCAGGCATAGACTTAGAAGACCGTGGTGCCACTGTCTCTGGGGAGAAGGTCATTAATGATGAGGCAGGCCATTCATTGGCTAGAGATCCTAAACCATTGGACCATGGGGGCTGCCTCACCAAGGTCTTGGCTCTCGGTTGACGTATACCTGTGACACCTACCGTACTCCCTATTCATAAGTACCCATTATACATTTCAAAGTACATGATAGCATCCTGGCCTCTCTCACCACCCCTTTCTATCCTAAACTCCCAGATCTGATCCAGTTCATGGGGTTCCCTGCCCTCAGCTACTCATCCTCCTTATAAGCTGCTCTTCTCTTCTCTTCTCTCCTGCTGTTCCCTGCTACCTTTCTCCCCACTTCCCCAGTCCTGACCATTTCCAGTCTGTTTCTTTTTCTCTCTGCTCTGGATGGACACTTCCAGATGCCTGTGGATATTTTCTCTCTTTTGTATACAACAAAAACCTTCCTTCTAGTGAAGCGGCCATGACCTGCTCTCTTTAATGCACCCTCCTTCGCATACACTCCTCAATTTAAATCCTCTCTGGGAATGCCCAAACTGTCAATGAAGATCCACCATCCCAATCAGCATCAAGCTGCTCCTTAAGGTCTCCATCACACATCACATCAAGGCCAGGTTGGGAGATTGGGGAGGTCAGGATTTCAGATTGAGTGTAGATGGAAGAGTCATACTCACTGAGTAGGTGTTGTGGTAGTGGAGTTGGTCTGCCTCCTATTTAGAGAGCCTGGGGTGGTTTGGCTTGATATTTCAAGGGTTGCATGTCCATGTCTTGTCCCTCTCTAGCAGAATAAAGCTATCTTTGATCACCCAGACACGGGGGGCTGGCTTGCAGATGGTTTTCACCTTGAGATGTCCTTTGGAAAGCAGATGAAGGATCTCAGCAGCTAGTTTGACCGTCATGACATTGTCCTAGATAACCCAACACATCACAGTGCAGATCTTTTCATTAACCCAGAGGGCTCTGAGATCGTAGGGATTATTCTCTTCCCAGCACCGGGCACTGAAGATGTGTGCTAAATGCTCCTCCCCACTGGCTTTACTGAGAAGCCTGGCCAGCCTGCCAGTGGTCTTGGCTTGTCAAGGTCAAAGTTGTTACCCTATCTGTGATTATTTGGTCCAATAAGTGAACTCATTTAAAAATACTCAGGCAACCTCTTCCAGGGCCTTTGGGGGCCTTTGACAAAGCTTTGGCTGCTACACAGTGGTCTATTGTAGGCCCTGGGGGCAGTGCAGGACTTGGGGTCTAAGAGGTCAGAAGCCTGGAGTAGCTCCAAATTCTTCTTGTACTGTTCCTATTCATTGCACATGTGGCATGTGGAGACAGGTATATATAAGCCAACAGGGACTTATGTACAAAAAATACAGCAGAGGCCGGAGAGATGGCCCAGTGGGTAAAAGCACTTGCTACACAAACCTGACAACCTGAGTTCAATCCCTAGAACCCGTGATGGAAGAAGACAACTAACTCCTGCAAGCTGTCCTCTTATCTATTCACAGACAGGCATGTGCGTGCATGTGCGTGCAGGCACACGCGCGCACGCACACACACGCACGCACACGTACACGCACACACAGCAGATGGGAGAGTCTCACTCCTGAGCCCGTTTATATAGACCCGCTTTGCCCAGTATTACTGGGGGAACCCAGCCAAGCAGTTTTTGGTTTTCTATTTTATCCTAAAGTTAAAACACAGCTCCATCTTCTGTGCACCACAGCCCACAGGAGCACAGCTTCTAACCATAAACGGGCAATGCGTATTTGTAGTGTCGGTATATCTTCTTGCTGACACCTTTGGTGCTCATATGGGGTAATATGTGGTATCCAGGATACGCCAGCCTCTGTAGCATCCAGTTCCACACAGGGAAGCACAGCAGGCAACATGACGCCCAACTATACCAATGAACCAGCGTGGAGGCATCAAGTTTCTCCAGGTTCAAGACAATGGCAGATCTGGAGAGAGTCAGTATATTAGCCAAGGGGCTCTGAGTGCACCAGCTTCTGAGGTGGTCCTGTGCTCGTCTCTATTCTTCTCATGCTGGATTGGGTGGCTGGTAGGGGGCTGTGAGGTGAAACATGGGTCTCTTTTGTTTCCCTGCTGCCTCTGGGCCGTTGAGCCAACCAGGATCAGTCAGGCTGGGGCTTCAGGAGCCTGCAATCACTGATACATTTAGCAGGCGGCTGGCTTGGGTCTGTGTTTTCATCCCACCTGGCCTCTTAGTCATGGTGCTTGTGCCCCCTGCTGGGCAACTTGGGTAGAAACACTTGGTTACACCGAGCAGAGGCTGGGGAACCCTTTGAGGGACGCCAAGTTCACTATGGTCACCTCTCTCAAGGTGAGTGCTTCATCAGCCTCGCCCATTGACTGGTGCACTCCCCTCCCATTTCCTGTGTCCATTCACCCAAGACACCCAGCTCCACGTCCCAGGTTTCCAGGTCCTATATCCCTAAGATTATTAGGTCCACACTCCTAATTAACATAACCTCAGTAATGCAGACCCCTCTGCAATGGCCCAAGTGGCCACGAAGGATGTCTTGGCTAAAGGAAACTTTAAGAACCATAGCTTGGTCCAGACCTTACCTGTTTGGGGGACTGAAGCCACTAAACACGGCTGCTCTGTGGCTCAGCTCTAGAGAATTTCTGCCCCTATGTCATTCCTAACAGGGACATAGCATGCAGCTACAAGTATCCGTCACTGCTCCTAATTGGCGAGAAACAACAAACACACACCTTGAGAGCCAGTAAGTGGTCTATTTGCACAAACCTCTGCCACCTGGGTGAAAGGATCCGCCTGCTGTGTGTGCAGGTGTGTGGGGAGGCTCAGAAGACGTGGGACCACCTTTCCAACAGTAAAGCAACATGCCATACACCAAGACCATAAATGAGAGGAGTCCCAAGAGACCCCTAAAACTGAGACTCACGAAGTGGTGTGCTTCATGGAGAGAAGGGCAAGTCACCCCTGGAACACACTGGGGTCTGTTGTGTACCCATGCTCTGTATGCAAGCCCAATAAACTCATTAGTTGCCTCGGAGCAGGGGTTGGGGGGACTTCAGTGGAACTGGACTTTGGTTTGTCCATGTGACCACAGAAGGAAGATGCTGCCTGGTGTCCTCTGGCTTCCCAAGGAGAAAACTCTTGGAACTGGTCCCTGACAGCTCTTCCCCAAGCCAGGCAGACACAGGTTCCAAGCAGCCTCTGCAGGTCTCCTCATCTGATCTGCAGTCCTGAGCGGCTGCTTACTCACACACAGCTCAGATAACTCTCCATGCTCTCTGTCTTGCTCTGTTCACAAGCCTCTTGAAAAGCCACTATTTCTACCTACTGCTCACAAAGCAGCCAGACAGTTGCAGAATAGATTCAGAAGGAGCCTGGTGTGGGGCTTAAGTTCGAGAATTATACCATGGCTTGGTTTTTGTTTTTGTTTTGTTGTTATTGTTATTGTTGTTGTTGTTGTTGTTTTTAGACAGTCACCAAATGGGAGCCTGAGACCAGGGACTTTAGTCTTGACTTACCTCAGCTATGAGGTGGGGGGTAAATATCCCTCACATAGGGCAGTTTCTAGTTTGCACAGGGCCTTGCGACAGAGAATGCTTGGCCTCTGGCTAGGACAATTACTAGGCTGGGGGTCTTCAGACTAAAGGGCCTCCAGGAACACCAACAATGTAGGAAACTGTCAGGTGGGCCAAGACAAGCTTGGCCCTCAAGGACTTGGGCCCAAGATTAAGACCAAAGAACCCTAAGCCATCCAGACAGAGGCCATCGCAGCCTGCAATCTTCCCAGTGTCTGCTGAAACATCACGAAGCTACAGGGTTAGACACTGGAGGAAGTGCCACCAGTTCACTCAGCATGGTATCTCCCATGAAGTTAACCCCTGGAGTTCCTGCAGAGATGCAATCCTGTGCAACTCCCCTCAGAGCAAGAAGGAAGTCATGCCTGGGCCCAGTGATGGAGCCCCCACCTTCCCTGCCTGACACCTTGTGGCAGGGAATCTGTTTTCTCAGCTATACTGACATCTGGTGGCCTTCAGGGCTGGAAGGAAAAACCTTCATGCCAGGCACAGAAAGCATACAGCATAAAGGCACATCCCTGAATGTCTGTGGGACTGGATACAAATCCAAGCCAAGGTAGTATGGCATACTGATAAAATAATGAATGAAATACTGAGAAGACCGTGGTGCATACCTTACTCTCAATAAACCAGAAGAAAAAGTCACAATTTTCCTCTTTGTAGGCAAATCATAGAGGGCAGATTAGCAAAGCTGACTCCAGAGTAGAATCTTAAATCAATTTTGAAGACAAGGGCAAGGACAGTTGCAGCTGCACCCCTCGCTATGGGAACCACAGATTCAGAGGATGCTGACATCCGTGCACCCTCACCAAAAGTAAATGCTACATATGAATTTCTGATAGTTGAAATTTGTATTGAGAGTCACAAAACCAAATTAATAAAATGAGTCATTCAGTGAGTATAGGAAAATTCTAAATGATCAAGAAAGGAAAACTGCAATCCGTTTTAAACCCATGATGCTCTTTGTAATTTGACTATAGCAACAATTCAGCCCTGGGAAAAGAAAAGTGGGTTGCAAAGGTCAAATAGTGAATGGAAGTTACCTCTGCCAGGAACTCTGGGTAGAGCAATGGGAATTACCTCTCCCAGGAACTCTGGGCTTGAGAAGTAACTTTGTATTTGCCTTTCTATCTGAGAACACCACTTGCAACTCTGTTACTGTAAACATTACTTTTAAAAAAACAATGTTAATGGCCATAACTTGACACCAATCTGGAAATCACCTTTCTCCTACTTAATAAAAAGGCCATTACTCCAAACCAGTCATCACACACAATCTTACCCCTCTTTATGGTCCTCTGGAACTTCGTTTCATGGCTCCCATTTAACAGACAAGCAAGTAAAGTCTCCAGATGTTGTGGAATATTATTTTAACTAGGCAAAGATGTGTTACATTTGTTTCTGCTGCCTTTGTTAATGATGTAAAGATGTGTTCCATTTGTTTGTGCTGTATTTGTTTAATTACATGAAGATATGTTGCATTTGTTTCACCTTGCCTGCCTATGGCACCTGATTGGTCTAATAAAAAGGTGAACAGCCAATAGCTAGGCAGGATGGGGACACTTGGGGCTGGTGGGCAGAGAGAATAAGTTGGAGGAGAAATCTTGGTTCAAGAGAGGAGAAGAAGAAGAGAAAGGGGGAGAAAGAGAGGGACACACCCAGGGCCAGAAGTCAGGCAGCTGCCAGCCAGATATGGAGACAGTATGAAAGTAAGATATGAGAAAGAAAAACAAGAAGGAAGGAGGAAGGAAGGAAGGAAGGAAGGAAGGAAGGAAGGGAGGGAGGGAGGGAGGGAGAGAAAGAGAGAGAGAGAGAGAGAGAAAGAAAGAAAGAAAGAAAAAAAGAAAGAAAGAAAGAAAGGAAGGAAGGAAGGAAGGAAGGAAGGAAGGAAGGAAGAAAGAAAGAGAGGGAAGGTAAAAAGCTCCGAGGCAAAACATAGATAAAGAGAAATAGATTAAAATAAGAGCTAAGCTAAGACCAAGCTTTCACAACTAATAATAAGTGCCCCCCACCACCACCACGTGTCATGATTTGGGAGCTGGCTGGTGGTACACCCAAAGGCTGGGGGAATCAATCATTCCTGCTCTGGGGGAATCTCCATCCCCCAGACTCTGTCAGTGCCTGGAGATCCGACCCAGGCTATCCTCTTTAGCTGCCAAGCTGTGCAGGCAAGGCTAGGTTTGAGGCATGCTGCAGATAGTGCTGTGACAGGATCCCCAAGACCTTGTATGGTGTCAAAAAGGAGGTTTATGGAAAGTGAAGCCCCTGTGTATCCACCTGAAGTTGGAAATGCCACCTCTTGGGCTCAGGATTGCCAACTATACCTTAAAGAGGCATGAGCTAGATATAAATGGGTGAGCCCTCCTTAGGACCATCCAAATGTTCTAAGTACATAAAAACATCAAGCTGAGGAAGGAGCCAGAACCCTGCTGGAGAGAGAAGAATGGGGGGGTGGGGGCGGTGTGAGCCGATAGGCTTTTCTGAAGTCTTCGCACAGTTCTCCATGTTATAAAGGTATATAAAGTCTGTACTATAGACATTGGAAAGCTGCTGGAGCCTTAGGCTGAGCAAATAAAGATATGAGAGACATAGGGAGCTTGTCCTCTGCAGAGAGCCAAGGAGAGCTGAGGACCTCCTGGGGTTTCTAAGAAGAGGTGCTGGGCTGGTTGACTTTCAGCCCACTGACACTTCATAGGAAAAAAGCAGCCTTCACAGGGCATACAGACTCAGGCAGACACCAAAGGTTCTGGTAAGTACTTTAAGGGTAGAAGAAAGGAGTTTAAAAAAGAATGTTGACATCACCTGTCCAAAATAAGTTTGGTTTTTCAAAAACAGAAAGAAAACTGGCACCTTCCTGAGATAACTTTGTGCTTTCCAAAGTTTGGGGGAGCAGGCCTCGGTCCTGCTTGTAAGCCTGTGTAGCTCCGCTGTCCCAAAGAGCCCTAAGGCCATGTGTCTTTAATGCTTTTCAGCGCTCTCCCTAATGCAGCCACATGTGGCAAACTCTAGCATTGTCTTTTCCATACCTTGAAGTGGTCTCCCGTAGCCCGGGGTATAGTTGCAAACTTTTCCAGTAACCTAGAATGGCCTACAATGTCCTGATCCCCTGCCTTCACCTCCAGAGTGCTGGGGTCGCAGGCATGTGCCACCAGAGCAATTTGAATGGTGCTGAGTATCAAACCAGGGCTTTGTGTGTGCTAGACAAGAACTCTACCAACCCTGAAGAGGACTTTTCCATCATTAAAGAGTATGCCTTTCCCATATGAACACGCTCAAGTTCTTTTGTTGGGATCAAGTTAAATAAGTATCTCCCTCAGTTTCCCCTTTTTGACTGGGAAAGCAGCAGCAGTGTGCTCTGAGTTCTGTGTCTACAAGTGGGACCTGTGATGGCAGCTTATATCCTTCTAGATCCAGGGACCAGGATCTGTCATGGGTCAAAAGGTTTTAGAAACGCCACAGACATTAAGGCTGTGATTACCTGTGAATGTCACCCCCAGTAGCTCCTCTGCTACGGCCTAGACAACGGTGCTGACTGGTGTATGGAATGTTAGCAAACTTTCTTACATTAAGTCAGGGGAAATTCAAAACATTAAAAAATGCAGGCTGCTGTGGGATGGTCTGTATGTCAAATGTGTTGCTGATTGGTCAATAAATAAATCACTGATTGGCCCGTGGCCAGGCAGGAAGTATAGGCGGGACAAGGAGGAGAAAAAACTGGGAAGTGGAAGGCTGAGTGGGAAAGACACTGCCAGCCGCCATGATGAGAAACAGCATGTAAAGATACTGGTAAGCCACGAGCCATGTGGCAAGGTATAGATTAATAGAAATGGATTAATTTAAGCTGTAAGAACAGTTAGCAAGAAGCCTGCCACGGCCATACAGTTTGTAAGCAATATAAGTCTCTGTGTTTACTTGGTCGGGTTTGAGTGGCTGTGGGACTGGCGGGTGTCAGAGATTTGTCCTGACTGTGGGCCAGTCAGGAAAACTCTAGCTACAGCAGGCAATGTCTTGCACCAGACCAGTACCTGCTGAGTATTCCTTTAAATGATCACAAATCTGGGAATACTCTGTATCTGAGTTGGGGATACATTGTAGCCCCCAAATCATGGCACAGCCACTTCTCCAGCCTGCATGGGACAGAAGAAAGGTGGCAGGTCACCAGGCTTTCCCAGATGCCTGACCAACTTCAGCCAAAGTCCTCACCGCTCATGACCAGGCACCACATCAGCAGCAGCCTGACAACGTCACCTACCACTGCTGAGGCTGAGAACATCGCCTACCACTGCTGAGGCTGAGAAAGCATATTGCAAGCTTCCTTCCCTACAGGCCACCAGGTAAGACAACAGCAGTCACTCCTGTCTCCTCCCACTCAAAGCTTTTACTGGAAATCAAGGACCTCAGGTGCCAGTTGGTCCACCACCATGTCTGGTAGGAGCATCACATTACGAGGCCTATGCTGCCTGCCTCAGGTGTGAACTCTCTTTAGAGGTCAGGTTCCCCCCTTGATTTCAGGGGGCTGACTGCTCAGGTCACAGGGCTTGATCAGACTCACCATATGATCCTGAGGAAGTTTTGGGATCCTCTCCGGCTCCTCCCCTGTGATTAGGCACAGCAGACCCATCTTACAGTGATATAAAAGTGCAGTGGCATCCCACACTAAGGTCCTGTGCATGCTGACTTGGAGACAAAGACAAGGCTCCCACTGGGCTGTTGCATTACCTTCCTCACCCGATTCTGTTTAGTAAGAGACGACCCTCAATTTATCTGACTGAAGATCCATGAGAAAATCTACATCAAGGAAGTCAAATACAAACCAAAGGTATGTTCAGACTCTAAAGCAATTCTTTGTTGGAGACAGGGTGGTACAAGAAGAAAGATAATTCAGTTTCATTTCTAGAGTACATTTAAGTTAACTGTATAGTTCACTTGGCATATACATCCAAACACAGGCTAAGTAAACAAATAACATCATCTTTAAGCAAACAGACCACACTGGACCTAACACTGGATCTAGTAAGAGGACCTGTCCACCAAGCTGGGAAGTCATGAATACCCACCCTGGATCTGCAGCTCACAGGTAAATGAGACTTGTCCCTGGACCTTTCCTGACGCACCTGTTAGAGCCCAATAGGGCTCAGCTTTCCCAGAAACCACACAGGTTGCCACGGTAACTGAATCGTGTCTTTTACCCTGTTTTCGTGGTTTGAGACATATGGTCAACCTGGACAGGAAGTGTCTGAACCTGAGTCATCTGAAGCCAGGAGGCAGCACAGCTGTGGCGTGGAGTTCCCCTACATACTGAGGCTAGGCCCTGCCAGTGACACCTGGGCTGGAACACACAGAGGTGAGTGATACAGCAGACCCTGGGAACCAACCCAGTCCACTCCCAGCCCTGCAGGGAGCTGACAGCACATGAGTCAGGACTGGCACACCAAGCTGTGCGCTTAAGGCAAAGGGGCCAGTCAGGAGTGTTCACCTTTGGGCTGGAGTGCTCCACTGCCAGGGTGGTTAACAATCACCATCCACTCCTCGATACAGAGAGAGAATAACCTTAAAATAGAATCTCTGTACATCCCCCTGACCAAATTTCAACTCCAGTAATTGCATCTGTGAGAAAGAGAATTGCAAAGGAAGTTAGCGCTCTCCGGGCTCAGCTGTAAGTAATACATCAAAACCACCCGCTGAGAATTCCCATTAAGAAGGCGCTAGCTGCACACAGAGTGCCAGCCTGAGGCAGCTCCCATTTTTATGGCCACAAAGCCCACACCTAGGCCCTAAATCCACCATAATTGTTTGCCTCATGCTGCCCTCTTGCCAAACCCACATCAATGTGGCCTGCTCTTTGGGCTCCCACTTAACAGCAGAGGTGTGTGGAAAGGGGAAGGGCCGCCCCAGCTTCCCAGCACACTTCCATCCGCCCCAAATCCATCATGCTAATTGAATGGAGCAAGCTGTTGGAAGGAAAACGTTATTAGTCTCCCACATGAGAGGGGCGAGAAGGGAATCTTCACTGGGTTGAAAGCACACAGTGGAATTAATGGGGCTGTCCCTGTGGTAACTCTATTTAACAGGGGCTGAGCAGCCCAGCAGTGACACAGCTCATCCCCACCCCCACCCCTTCTCTCCATGACCCTACACTGTACCCCAACCTCTGGTTTCCAAATTCATTTCCTGCCAACTCCTCCACCCCACCCCTCAGAAAAACATTCAGTGACTGTGCAACCTGATCAGGAAAATGGGGGAATCTGGTGAAGGGACCGATGCAGAAAACACCTGAGTGGGTTGCTCCCAGCAGCCCTTGCTGGCTAGGGGACCAGCTGGCTTGTGTTGGCTTGTGCAGGAGCAGAGGCCATACCTGCTGGTCTCCGTGTTCCATCATGATGGGCCTCAAACCTGGCACACATGGAGATGACCTGGGACTTGGAAAGACAGGTCCTGTGTTGTGTGACAGGCTGTTTGACTTTTCTAAAGGTTCCCCAGATCATTTAGGAGTCCAGAGCAGGTTTACAATGAGGGCCTTTTCTGGAGACAGAAATTACAATCTCAATCCAAACCCATATTTCTAAGGACATCCCCCAACACCATGATTCAATATCCTTACCCATGAGGAGATAAGCGCTCAAGGAAGCACTGTTCATTTCCCACCTCTGCTCCTGCTAGGTCCTAATGAAACTCCAAACAACAAAAGCCAGTCCAAATATCCAGAAATGAGCTCAACCTGGACTATAGGAGGATTTCTGGCCATTAGGAAATAGCCAACATTCCTCAGGAACTTGTGAAACTTGTCTACCTCTGGCCAAAGGGACAAAGGACTACCTGAGGTGTCTATTAGCATATCGAAGTGCATGCTGGCCTCCAGGCTCCCTCAGCACCAGGAGTACCTGTTACACATTTTCAAATTCCACACTAGCATTCTAGCCCTTCTCCCCTCCTCCCCTCCCCTAAACTCCCTCCAGCTCACAGGTTTCCCTCCTGCCTCCCCCTCCCCCCTCTTTCTCCTCCCCTCCCCTCCCCTCCCCTTCCTCTCTCACAGATTCTCTCCTCTCTCACAGACAGTCCAATTTGCCAGCCATGTTCAGTCTACTTTGTTCTCTCTCTGCTCTGGACTCTTCCAGATGCCTCTGACTGTTCTCTCCCACATCTACAACAAAAACCTTCTCCTCAACTGTACCATGGAGCAGTCATGTCATCAGTTTACACATCTGTTTGCACATCCAGGCACCTGGGAGGGGCACAGATAGATCACTGTCCAAGGAGCTTGGCCTCTCCTCACCAAACCAGGCTACTGACTTAACTCTCCTAAGGTACTGATGATTTGTTTCTGCTGGCTTCTGCCACCTGCCATATTTGACTTCAAATTTTGAAGTCCATCTCTCAGCTGCTGCTTCCCTCCACCTGTCCTCTCCTGGTACTGGGGTAAGTATCGCTTCAGAGCTGCCCTCTCCATCTCTGTAGGCTCCTCCCGCCTGCTACCGCTACAAAAGTCAAGACCGACTGTGCAGCAGGGAGCGTCTGGCCCTCCTGGGCACCCATCCCATGGAAAGGACCGCCTTTCCTCTCTGACACTTACTCTTCTCTCTTCCATCCTCGCTCTCCCTCCCACACGTTCTCAGCTTACTCCTGGAGTTCGCTCTCTCTTGTCTTTTTTCCTGCTCGCTCCCTCCTATCTCTGACCATGGGCTCTTCCCACCCAGCATACTTGCCCTCTGCCTTCTCGAATCTCTTCTCCTCCTCGAACTGAGATTCCATTAAACCCAACTGTCTAACTGCAAGTTGCCTGTCCTCCGTACAGCTCAAGGGCCAGAGATGGCACACTAGATTTCCAAACTTTCACAGATTGTAACAACTTCTGCCACCGCACAAATGATGCCAGAATCTAATCCTTAAACTTTCCCTGCTCTCCACTCTCCAGCGTCTCTTCTCCCCAAGCCTTCTTGGCTCCCTGCTTTTGTCTTGTCTGAGCCTGTTTACACTGCTTGTTCTAGTCTCTCCCTCTGATGGTTGGATTCGGTCCTACAGAAATTCAAACATCTTGGGTATGGATAATATTAAAAGAATGTTTTATGCTGTTCTACTCTATTTAAAAAAAAAGCTGGCTCTGCAGTTGGGTTATGACCCATCACCAGACCCAAGCATGTTTAAAAGTTCTCTCCAAAGTTTCTGTTCTGGGTCAAGCTGGCCACCTGACTCTGTGATGGAGAGAAGGTGGACAAAACAAAACAGCCAGGAAAAGGCTTCATGTGCTTTAAAACATCTAAAAAGTAAACTATTCCCACCAATGGCTGAGGAGTCACCAACTGGATCAGGCACTCTGAATGGGTGAGACAGTTGATTGGCTTGATCTGTTTGGGAGGCATCCAGGCAGTGGGACCGGGTCCTGTGCTCATTGCATGAGTTGGCTGTTTGAAACCTGGGGCCTATGCAGGATCGCTTGGCTTGGCCTGGGAGGAGGGGACTGGACCTACCTGGATTGAGTCTACCAGGTTGATCTCAGTCCTCGGGGGAGGCTTTGCCCTGGAGGAGGTGGGAATGGGGGATGGGCTGGGGGAAGGTGAGGGGGGCCGGAGGGGGGAGAACAAGGGAATCCGTGGCTGATACGTAGAACTGAATTGTATTGCAAAATAAAAATAAAAAAAATAGGTGAAATGTATTTTAAAGTTACATTTTCAAGTTCACTGTAATATGCTTAGTAAAACACACAAATGAAAAAATATAGAAAATAATAGTAGCATATGAAAAAAAAAGTAAACTATTCCCAACAGAGATCATGACTGCTTATCTCACACTCCTCTTCTTGGTTTTATTTAACTCTCTAAACACTTCCCTTTCTTATAGCTCTAAAACTTTTGCTAAAGTATAAACGTTATCTCAAGATTTATAAGTGTAGGGTCCAGGAATATAGAAATGTAAAATTATAAGCTTAAGAGATGAAACCTCACAGTCATCAGCTCTGAAGGTTAACTGCTACCAATAGCTGTCTGCTTTACAGCCAGCTCCTCTGTCCACAGCCAGGGGTTAACTTTTAGCCCCCTTGCCCCTTATAGCCAACAACTGCCTGGACCAAAGTTAACTTTTAATAGTTGTTTCTACGTGACTTCTAGCATGCATCCCATGCCTGATGTTTCTATGTGATTCCTAGCATGCACCTCATGCCTGACACTATAAAAGGGAGCCAGTACCCACCTCTAGGGCCACAGCCCCAGAATTCCAACATTGGCTGTGATCTCAGCTAGCTGATAAGCTTTTGTACCCCGCGATGTTTTATTTTTTTAATTTTTAATATTTTTATTTTTCTGGAATAAAGTTTACTTCTGGTTTAATAGATTTTGGTGGTTTGTCCCTCATTATTGTGTGACCCCGGACCCAACATAAGACCATTGTGTAAACTTTCTGAATCTCGGGATTTGTAAGTTCATTGGATGTGGTTTAAAAAAAAAAACAATCTTTATAAAAACTGTCACAAAAAGTTGGCTTAAATTGTAACAAACAGTTGATAGTTTAAAAGTCTATGCATAGGTAATCTTAATTTGCTACAGCATGCTTGTATGTAACTTAGATTCAACTCTTGTTTAAAAGATAGATCTGTTACAGTATACTGTATATGCAACTTAAATTCAATTCTTATTTCTGGAAAATGGAACTTACTAACAACAAATGTTTGATTAAGGTTTTTAAATTCATAGGGTTATAAATGTCTATTCAGGTTAACAGAAACTGACTCAGAGATGTATGTGTAACCACTTATGTTTTGGCTGTGTTCAACACCAGGCTTCCAAAAATTTTAGATAAGAATAACATATATTTGATGAATAAGGTTTATAAATGCTTAAGGTTTATTCAGACTAGCAGAAACTAGATGTTTGTTGTCTTAGTTAGGGTTACCATTTCTGTGATGAAACACCACGACCAAAGGAACTTAGGGAGGAAAGGGTTTATTCAGCTTACACTTCCACAGCACTGTTTATCATAGAAGAAAGTCAGGACAGGAACTCAAATAGGGCAGAATCCTGGAGGCAGGAGCTGATGCAGAGGCCATGGAGGAGTGCCACTTAGTGGCATGGCCCCATGACTTTGCTCAGCCTGCTTTCTTATAGAACCCAGGACTACTAGCCCAGGGATGGCACCATCCACAATGGGGTGGGCCCTGGCCCTCCCCCATCAATCACTAATTAAGAAAATGTCTTACAGCTGGATCTTATGGAGGCATTTTCTCAGTTGGGGTTCCTCCTTTTAGATGACTCTAGCTTGTGTCAAGTTGACATAAACTAGTCAGGATGTATGTCTAACCTCTTTGTCTTTGCTGACTTTGTTAAGCTCTAGTTCTCTGAATAAACTTAGTCATATAAGAAACTGTGATACTCTGTAAAGGTGCAATGAAAGAATTGGGACTGTAAGGTTCCCAGTCTCTCTATAGACTGTATTTATGGTTTAAAGTGTTATTTTGATGCTAAAGGGTTTTCAATTAAATCTTCAATTAAAATTTTTAAGACTCAACAGGGATAAAACTGTAAATCTTAATCTTATGGAAGCTACTAACTTATAAACTGTTGAAGATAATTAAGACATGCAAGCTAATGATCAGATGATCAAAAGTTAATGACCTTATAAATGATCAGATTCTTTAATGTGCTCAGAACTATGCTTGTCGTCATGCTAAGTACAAATTTAACTCATTTACAAGAACCATCTTTAGCCTTCTGTATATGCTGCCAAGGTTAAGACTAAAGTAAGTAGCTAAAAAGAAGTAATGCCTGCTTAAAATCAGGTATACTTAATGCATTAGGTGATGTCCCTCAAACCCTTCAGAGAGATCTGCTAAACATGGCATTTAAGGTGTTTAACGAAAAAGACCTCCCCTGCTTCTAGTAACAGCAGCTGAAGCTACTTCCAAAGAAGATGGGCAGCACCAGACTCCACGTGGAGCTTCCCCCAACTGTGGTAACCGTGTCCACTGCCCCATGCCTCACCCACCATCAGGACCCTGACCAAACTATGGACACTGTTGTGCCCTGCTCTGCCTCACCAAGGTATATCAGTTTTCCCAAGTTCCTCCTCCACAGGAGAATCTCCCAGACCTTCTTGGTGTATCAGCCTAAGGCTGGTGCTGCCCTGTGTGACTGCTGAAAACTGAAAATCTCTGCCCCCAACAAAGCCATCAAGATCACCATGGAGGATCCCAGGTTGGCCGTCCAGGTGGCTGTCATTTTAACTGATACAGAGTCCATTTGGATTATACTTCGTGCTCACATTTATCCTTCTCAGATTTCTGTGATAGTGCTGACAGCATGGTGTAGCTTTATCAGTTTAGCAGCGTCGGCCTAAGCAGTCCATTTCACATGTGAATCTCAGACCTTGCTCTTTCTAGAGCTGCTTGGAGCCCTGCTGAGAAAGGCAGATTTTAACGGCAGGTTTACCTTTGCTGACAGGCTTCACACTGAAAAAGATAAACTCACAAAACAGGTTTTAATGTAAAAACAAACTCAAACTATCATGCTGCTATTACTAACTAAAAATTTACTTTTACTGTTCCTCTATTTAAAAGAACTTGCTTTCCAATGACTGCTTTCGGTAATCAATCACCTATGTTAAATGACTGGGTGAAAAGGGGGTTTAAAGTTTATGTAAGTTGTGGAAGTCTAAGGAAGTGATTTAAGGTATATAGATGTAAGTTAGGAGGGTCTAAGGAAGTGATTTAAGGTGTGTAAATGCAAGTTTAAAGGTCTGAGGAAATGATTTAAGGCATGTGAAAAATGAGACTTAAAGATAGATGACATTAAGATTTCAAAAGTTCAGCATTTTAGCCTATTAATCAATTGAGTTCTGAGAAGCTATTAATCTAGGATTGGTAAAGCACTGGCTACTATTATCATAGATAGTCACCGGCTCAAAAACTTAGATTGCCTTTGGTTGTTTTCTAAATAGTTTTAAAAATGCTCCTCAAGCGGGGCAGGCGGGCACACACCTTTAATCCCAGCACTCGGGAGGCAGAGCCAGGTGGATCTCTGTGAGTTAGAGGCCAGCCCGGGCTACTGAGTGAGATCCAGGACAGGCACCAAAACTACACAGAGAAACCCTGTCTCAAAAAACCAAAAAAAAACCAAAAAAAAAAAAACAAGTGCTCCTCATTGTGCTGAAAACATCTCTGTCCATCGATATATCCAGCCGTCCGGACACAGGGGAAGAGTGTTCGTGATTTTAAGCCAGAACTATCGTTTTGGGTCCTGAAGCTTTTGCTGTGGCTGAACAGTGTGCGTCTTTTGCTTCTGTTTATATAGCATTCTTTAACGACCTTTACTACACTGCATATTCTGGTGCAGATTACAGACAGGGGCGTTCATACTAATATATCTAAAACTTTTATCTCTTTCTTGCAAACTTTAAAAAATCATGTAAGCTTCAGGGAGTTGAGACTTGGATCCATCTGTCACAGGTCAAACTGACTCCAGGTAACTACTCCTGTCATTAACAGCTTAAGCTTTCCCACCTACTGCCTATCCCTGGGGGTGGGCTCTTTCCTTCCCCTGGTCTTGGGACTCCTTTCTGTCACCACCCCAACTACCAGGACCACAGGCCTGGAAGTTTCAGGTGTACACCTAAAGATTTTCCCCTAAGCTACGTAAGTTTACCTTCTGCCCCTGGTCTGTATCAGCCTATGCCTGTCCTCTGCACTCAACTGTGTCCACCACTTTATCAGGGTTGGTGCCCAACATTGCAAGGTTATAAAATAAACTGCTCTGCTTTCCTTACGTACTGAGAGTGTGGGGAGAGAGGTCTTTGCTACCCAGAGGGCTACATGGTCGCCGGAAGGATTCACACTGTCCTGTGTCTTCCTGGGCTGGAATCTATATACTGGAGCACCCTTCCAGTGCCTCTCTCCTGATGGCGGTGCTGCTGTCAGCCACTGTCTGTCCTAGCTCCTGCTGGCATTCTGTTCTTTTACATTCAACTTTGGCAGTGGCTTCTTCAGCTGGTTTCAATGACAATGGCCCCCATAGGCTCATAGGGAGTGCCAATATTAGGAGGTGTGGCCTTGTTGGAGTAGGTGTGTCCTTATTGGAGGAAGTGTGTCACTGCGGGTGGGTTTTGAGGTTTCAAATGCTCAAGCCAAGTCTAATGTCTCTCTCTTGCTGCTGCCTGTGGATCCAGATGTAGAACTCTCAGCTACCTCTCAAGTACCATGTCTGCCTGTGTGCTGCCATGCTTCCCGCCATGACGTGGACTAAACTTCTGAACAGTAAGCCAGCCCCAATTGAATGCTGTGGTGGTTTGAATGAAAATGGCCCCCACAAGGCCCATAGGGAGTAGCACTACAAGGAGGTGTGGCTTTGTTGGGGAAGTGCGGGGAGCAGGTTTTGCAGTTTCAGAAATTCAAGCCAGGCCTAGTGGCTCACTGTCTCTTCCAGTCTGCCTGTCTCCAGCACCATGTCTGCCTGCATTCCACCATGCTTCTCTCCATGACATTAATGGACTAAACCTCTGAACTGTAAGCTGGTTCCAATTAAACGTTTTCCTTCATAAGAGTTGTCCCAGTCATGGTGCCTCTCCACAGCAATAGAGACCCTAAAACATCTCTGTAAGGTAGATCTGAGGGCACACCAGAATCATCCCGAGGTGTTTTTCACATGTAAACATATGCCTGGGCCCCACCTGTGAGGAAAAATCTTATTCTCAAGGTCTACCTTGAGAATCTGACTTCAGTTCCACCCACTCGTCAGCCAGGTTTGGGGCAGTTGCTATCCACTATGCAAGAACAGCGGCGTTCATTCCTCTGTGTCTGAGATAAAAAGGTTTTGTTACTTGTATGGGCCCCCAACATCACTGTCCAAGTTCCAGTTGCCAACATGTATTGCCAATGGCCATTTCAGGGGAGCAGTAGGTGGCAATTGACTTCAGGAGGTCCACACTAGTTTCTGTGCTTGGCCAACTCTCTGGCCCACTATTGTGTAGTGTTAAGGTACTGCATTCCAGCACTCTCCCAACAGAGTCCTGCCTGAGACAGGGGCTCTCAGCCTAAGGACCTACCCCACACCCTGCTTCCTATGGAGTCAGAGAAGACCCCCTCACCCATGTCAGCAACTCCCACCTTTTTAAATTACACTAAGAAGCTGCACAAACATGAAAATTATTTTTTAAACATACAGAACTTTTATCCAGGAAGCTCTGCTTTAGAAAGTAACAGTTTTGATAACATTGTGGTACTACATCAGGCAAGGGACCCTTCACCCCTCCAAGTTCTAGTCTTAGGCTTTAGACGATGTGGTCATTATCCCGGGAGCCCTTAGGATACTTGAAGGCACATCTTCACAAGAAGTTTGCTATCACGAAGCACATGGAGTTGCTTCCCAGTCATTATCCCCATGAGAGGGCACCAGCTACACAACCTGTTCCTCCCCCTGCTAAAGGGTCAGACAGCCCAGAACTGCACCCTGGGATTGCAATGTCCCATCCACACAAGACTTCTGAGTACAGGTGCTGTTCCTATACATCACTGCTGCATGAATGCTAGGTCAGAGGCAGGTAGCTCCCGCCCTTGAAGGTCATGCGTAGACAGGTGGGAAACCTATTCATGTGCAAGTCAGATATGAGCTGTCTGTTCTCCCCCTGCTTTACTAGCTTACAAGCGCCTGCCAAAAGCCTGTCCAGGATGACTGGGCTCCAGCGTCTCCAAACCTGAACATGTGTGATAGTGGCTGTCTGCCATATCTGTGTTTGAATCTGAGTTTAGTGAGCATGCTCCAGGCAAGCATCCTCCCTTCCTAGCCCTGCTGTTTCCCTCCCTAGTTTGAGGAGGCAGCTAGCTTGGCCTTTCCTGTGACTGAGAACAAACCCTTCCCCCAACACATGGACATACACACTCTCAAGTAGCACTGAAAGAGAGCTGGGCCCTCGCTCAGCTCACAGAATCTTAGCCTCAGCCCACGGGGTCTTGCTGGGCAGTGTTTCCTTCCCTCTTCTCCCCTTGGAAGTGTTAAGAGTCACACGTGGATTTCTTCAGTACGCATTTTTTTTTTTCTGAGATGGGACTTCGTCCAACAGGACATATTCTTGGCCTCTTCGTTAGCCATTGTCCCAGGAAGATGATGTTGCTGCCTTTCTGAAAACACGAACACCCAATGCTTCAGTGCCACCGATGGTGAAGATAAATTCAAGCTCATTTCTGGAGGGATTATGCTAATCTCCATTTCAGGATTCAGAACAAAAATATACCAATTTTATCCACTGCAATGGTTTTGATCCTGGGTGCCCCCTTAAGGCCCACAAGCTAAAGACTGGGTCCCCAGACCCTAGTGTAACCTTTAAGAGGTGGAGCCCTGGAGGAGGTCCTCAGACTACCAGGAACGTGTCTCAGAAAGGACTGGGGGGCCCTGGTTCTTTCAGCTCTCACTTTTTTTCTCTGTTTCTTCGTGTGTGTGTGTGTGTGTGTGTGTGTGTGTGTGTGTGTGTGTGTGTGTGTGTGTGTGATGCAGGGTCAGAACTGAGTGGTCCAAGGTAGCCTACAACTCATGATCCTCCTGCCTCAGCCTCCTGAGTACTAGAATTATGGGCCTGTACCACTGTGTGCATCCCTGTTTGGCTTTTTGATCACAAGATGAGCTGTTCTGCTCTGCACATGCTTGCCCCAGGATGGACTGCCACAGGCCCGAAACAACATGGCAAGTGGGTCATGGGCTGAACATCCAGCTGTGAGCCAGAACATTTCTCCCAATAGTCCGAGTGCCTTGGTGTTTGTTCCAGTGTGGTAAAGCTGGCAACACAGCAGCCATCTACCCCATGGGTTAGTGGTGAGCCACACACGTCCTGTGTGCCCTTAACTACTGCCTATTCTCACGCCTCAGAGAATACAACCTGTGTGGGTCTTAGTGATGCCCGTACTATTAATAAATATGAAGTGTGTGTTGTTTCTAATCAGCACTGATTTCCAAATGCTAACTGGTGTATAGCATCGGCTTATTCATGCAAAATGCATTGGCAGAACAGCTTCTAAAGCTCTGGCATGTTTCCCCCTTTTTTTTTTCCTTTTTGTAGTTTCTCTGAGTGAGATATGTCAAGAAGCAGCTTTCTTGTGATGTGCCTCAAAAACAAATGGAAAGACAGAAAAGCAGCAGATGGCTTGGATAAAATTTGAACAGCAGTAAGTGATGGTTCTCAGGACAGCTGGGTAATGGACTCTCTGCTCAAAACCATGTTTGATCTGAAACATGAAAACCATCTCATGGTTGCCATGAAAATGAAAGTGAAATGAAGCCGAATGGAGGAAGAAATCACAGGCCTCCTCCCTCGTTAGCTACTTCTTCTGGGGGAGTGGAGAACGTTTGCTTGATTCAAAGGGACTACACAGAGGTTTAGACTTCTGACATTTAAAAGCAGTGACCAAGGCTGAGGAGATGGTCAGTGGTAAGATGCTTGCTGCACAAGCCGAAGGGCCACGTTCAGATCCACAGCACTCGCATTGAGAAGCTGGGCGTGGCAGTGCACACAGGCAGTCCCAGCACTGGGAGGCAGAGACAAGAGGATCCCAGTGGCTCACTAGCCAGCCACTCAGGTGAATTTTAGGTTCAGTAGGAGACCCTGCCTCCAAAACAATAAGTAAATAAATAAGGGGGAGAAAAATAGGCAAAGACACCCAAGATGGACCTCTGGCCTCCACACGTGCATACACAAGCATGCACATGCACACAGAAAAATTTAGAAAGCAGTGAACAAGTGGCTGTGCCATGTATTCATCAATACCTGTGGGATGATAAATAATTTTTATTAGCCTGATGTTTCAATTAAAAAGAAAACTAAATGGAGGGCCGGCAGGTGAAGGTGCCAAACCTGACTCCCTGGGCTCAATCCCCAGGACCCACATGGAGGGAAAGAACAACCCTCACAGTTGTCTTCTGACCTCCACATATGTGCCATGGCACGTGTGCCCACCCCTCCCCCCGGCACAGGCAGACAAAGTACGTGAATGCAAAAACAAGTGCAATCAAAACAAACAACAACAAAGACTAAGGGAGGTGTGTCTTGGCCCTCGGTTCTCTGACCTCCCTCTCTCTTGGATCTGTGACTTATGGAGGCTGAAGCCAAAGCCAGGGACGTGAGGCTTGTGTGCTTTTTGGCAGTCAGTGTCCCATGGGAGTAATGGGGCTTCCTCCTAGAACGGCCTCACTAAAGTCCACTGTTCAATGACTGCATGCAGAAAGAAGTCAAGGAAATGCAACTTTGCTGGCATTAGTTCATTTTTACAGGTTTAAAGGATCATCCAGGGAACCAAGCACTACAGTAGAGCCAGCCTACACAGCCGTACTGCAACCCACAGACCAAGCACAAAACTATGCAGACAAGAGGCATACTGGAGCTGCCAAGCTGCAAAGATATCACCCTCCATCTCTGAAAAGGAAAGGTGAGGCCCTGGGCTCTCTGGCTAGTGCCGTTTGGGAGGGACAGAAGTATACACACTGAGAAGTGTGGACACATTCCATCAGCAATGGCTTCCAAATGCCGTCTGAGTTTCTGAACTACAAATCCGGACATGGGAATGAGCGGGAAAAGTGCAAATGCTGTTGGTTTCCCAAGTCATATGCACACACATAGTCTTGCAGGTCTTGAAGTAAGTAGAATAAAAAGAAGACAGAGATTAGGAGAATGGATGGAAACCCTCTGCTCCTCATGAAATATAGGCCCGGCTTGAAGAGACACAGCCACGATGCTAGACACGATGTTGGAGACATGGCTGCTGGTCGGCACCACTCAGGCTTGGCCACAATGATGTTCCTGAGCTTGGCTGGCACTGCATACACCTGATATTTAACCCACATTCTGAGAAGAGATGAAGAGTCTTCAAAGATCCAGTGACATGCGTGACTGCTCCAATATAAAGCAAGCAAGGAGGCACATTGGGCCTTGTGTGGGGACAGACCAGTCTCCTGGACGTGAGCCACTTCCTCACATCTGGGACAATAGGTGCTTCTGTTCACTAGTGCTATGTCAGCTTGACATACAAATGAGTCATCTGAAAGAAGGGAGCCTCAATTGAGAAAATGCCTCCATAGGTTCTAGCTATATGGCATTTTCTTAATTAGTGATTGATGGGGGAGGGCCCAGCCCATTGAGGGTGGTGTCATTCCTGGGTTGGTGGTCCTGGGTTCTATAAGAAAGCAGGCTGAGCAAGCCATGGGGAGCAAGTCAGTAAGCAGCACCCCTCCATGGCCTCTGCATCAGTTCCTGCCTCCAGGGTCCTGCCCTGTTTGAGTTCCAGTGCGGATTCATTTCAATGATGAACAGCAATATGGAAGTGTAAGCCAAATAAACCCTTTCCTCCCCAAGTTGGTTTTTGGCCATGGTGTTTCACTGCAATAATAGAAACCCTGACTAAGACAGTGCTCTTCTACACCAGCCAGTTCAAAGTAGGAAGAAACAGAAGACCTGTGATGAGGCCTTCTAACGGCAAATACCTCCAACACTGTGCCTTTTTAAGGTAACAAGGAAATTGACTTGAGCCAAGAATAAGCTATATCTGTGGGATCTTTTGGGCAACAGACAAGAGAACAGGTGTAATTAGAGAGATGGAAACCACAACCCACATTCCCTTGTGCCCTAGAGACTGCTGGGGTTTTGGCAGTGCCTGGTGCAGGCACACAGCACTCAGGAACTGCACCCTGCTCTCTCTGTGCTCCCTGTGGCAGATGATACAAGCCCCATCATCACTGGGCACCTATGTGACCCTGTGACGAAGACACAGAAGCCCTCAGGAATCTCTGATGACCCGACTGTCCCACCCAGTCATCAAATGAATACTAAACTGCACTTCTTACTGAGAACTCAGTTCAGCCTAGATATTCTTTAGGGCAGAAACCAGCTGCCCTGGTCCAACTCTTTCTGGATGAGAGACAGAGCTTAGTGATGACATCAGAGTGCAGTCATAAAATGACTGATACACTCTGGGTTCTGCTCTGATCATTGGCTTGCATGCATTACTCTGCTTAATTTTCACCACCCCTCTCCCAGGTCTCCCAAAAGTCAGCTCATAGTCTTACTTCAAAGATAAGGAAGAGGCAGCAAGGAGGAGCTGAGGAACTTGTACTAAGTCTCACATTAGGGAAGGAAGCTAACAGATCATTGCATCTTTGACCATGATCAGCATGCCCCACCCAACATGTGCACAGAATACACCTATCTAATGCATGGCCCAAGTGTGCTCAAGGGACACCCCAACATGGACAGAGAGGGGCCAAGGCAGAGGTGCCATCCACCCTCAGCTGCCCAAGCTGAAGAACAGCAATACCAAGTTGTATTTACCTCTCTCCGCTGTAAGAGAATTCTGTTAGGGAGCTAAGTGGGGCCTCTTTTTCAGAACTGCCTGCTCTTATTTTTTGCTCCTAAAGGCTGTAATTATAACACATCAGCTGAGGCACCCAGTGGATAGCGCTTCATGCAAAAAATAGGCAATGTCCATTACTGCTGAAGAAGAGTAATTGAAGAGCTGGCCACGCTGCTTCTTTTCTTAATGTGTTTCTGGCTATCATTAAACAAATGGTGTGTGCAAAAAAAATGAATGCAGCTGATGCCAGATGTTGAGGAATAGTCTGGAGGCCAAGATGCCCATAGATAAAGGTCACCAAGCAATGAATAAGCAAAGTGGCTGTGGTCACATGGGCCAGCTCGTCAATGGCAGCCAGATGTGGCAGCACCATAAGAAGACCTGTGAGGTAGAGGCCTTGGCCAGCTGCTATGATGGTGAATTTTCTGTGCCAACCAGGCCAGGCTCTGGCGGCCAGTTACTTGACCAAACTCTAGTCCAGAATCTGCTATCAAACAGCTCCACTGGGGGCTCTAAGTGCCAACCCTCTGTGTGTTCCCAGTTGGATAAGCAAGACATTGGAATGCCACAGGCAGGAACCCAACAGAACACAATGTGCAAAGTCATGCCTGACCTGCCTTTAGACAGAGGCCCAACTCTCCTCATTCTAGATGCATCACTATCTGTCACCACCAAGGCCACACACAGGCTCTGCCTGGCTTCCAGATGCCAGTGATTCCCTTCCTCTGTGCCGAGTGTTAAAAACAGACTGCTGCAGAATCCAGCAAACCAACCCAAGAACCTTTCATCTGAGCCTACAAGAGGGGTGGGACTATGGAGCCCTCTTTCATACTGTAATCCCCCAAGCGTGACTCTCAGAGTGTGGGAGAGAAGGTAAGTGCTCTTGGTGGCCAGGAAGACAGTGTGACTGAGACTCCCAGGAAACCGTTCCTGAAAGCCCCTTGAGTTGTGCACATAGAAAACCGAAAGGAGGAGACAGAAATGATTTTCAGTCCACCCATCAACCTGAGGGAATCCTCGTGTACTTGAGGTCAGTGCTGCAGCCTGGCTTGCTTTTGCATTTACCATTCCACCAGAAGTCTCTGGAGTCCTTAGAAAACTCTTTACAACTGCCATTTTAAAGGCTGCACAGTTCCCATCCCAGAGTCCTCCTCTGTTCCACACAGTTGAACCACTTACGGTAGCCAGTCATGGGAGAGACAGGGTGGCACTGGGGAAAAGAAAAGATCAAGAGGAAAGGAGGCATTTTACGGAGTAAGTTCAGTCCATATTTATAAGTATCTAGTCATTCTTTCAGAGTCTTTTCTAATACAGGTGGATATTTTCATAGTAACGGAAAGTACAAAAGGAACTGAGGGATGCAAATTGTCCTGTACATCCCTCACTCCTGAGTGCATCTGGCACCACCTGGTGCCACGATGGAGTTACTGCAGGAAAAACAGCCCAAACTGGGGAGGGCAGAAGGGGCGGGGAATCTATTCCAATGGATGAAATGAATGCCTCTGTTCACCCCAAGGCCACTAGATGAGGGCACGTTATAGTCACTGAACTAATTCATCCTAAGGTCACCAGGCTAGGTTATACCACGGCCACTGGGCTACTTCCTCATGACCATTAGGGTAGGTCATCATTGGGGTAGTTTACCCAATGGTAACCAGTCTAGGTGACCTATGATAGCTGAGCTAGTTGGCAACAAAGCCAACTTTAGCCAAGGCCCCAATTGCTGAATCATTACATTCCTGTATAGTTTGTTCTAACCATCATGTTCTAAATGTATTCCGGGCCACACAAGGATGAAGGTGGAGGGCTGTCCCTGTGTGCTCTAATCACTTCCCAGCTAAGGAGCTTTGGGAACTCTAAAAACATGGCAGTAAGAAACCTCTCAACAGCATGCACCTCTTAGTGTCTCAGGGAAGATGTTTCTGCTGATGCAAGGGAACTCAGGGCCCCCTCCTGGGGTTCATACAGCCTCACACAGAAACTCAAGGACAATTTCAGTAGTTTAAAAGAAAAAACCCTGCTTGGTATGGTGCTCATGCCTTTAATCCCAGCACTCAAGAGGCAGAGGCAGACTGATCATTATGAGTTTTAGGTAGCCTGGTCTACATAGTGAGTTTCGGACCAGCTAGGGCTACACAGTGAGAGCCTGTCTTTATTTATTTATTAATTATTATTGTTCTTGTTACTATTATTTGTCTTAGTTAGGGTTTCTATTGCTGTGAAGTCACACCATGACCATGGCAACTCTTATAAAGGAAAACATTTAATTGGGTTGGCTCACTTACAACGACAAAGGTTTTGTCCACTATCATCATGACATGGTGCTGAGGTAGTAGCTGAGAGGCTGACATCTTGCAGGCAACAGGAAGTCGACTGAGACACTGGGCAGTATCCTGAGCATAGGAAACCTCAAAGCCAGCCCCTACAAGTGACACACTTCCTCCAACAAGGCCATACCCATTCCAACAAAGCCACACCTCCTAGTAGTGCCACTCCCTATGAGATTATGGGGGCCAATCACATTCAAACTACCACATTAGTAGTGGTAGCAGTAATTAAACAAAAGAAAGCTAGAAAGAAAGAAAAAAAGAAAAAACCCAAGTCAGCAAGCTGTAAATCTCAGCAGCAACCTGGAAGAGGCAAATAAAGGAGAGAAGGGGGGAAATCTGTGCAGTTCAAGTTATGCAGGTCTGAAGGTCAGCCACATGGCAGCGGGCAGCCACATGGCAGGGAGCTGGGAGAGGAAGAGCAACGACGACCAAAGATTGGGGAATGCATGGTAGAACAGGGATAAAAGAAGAAAAGGGGAAATTTTCTGAGTTACTCAGAAAAGCGAGCAGAAGTATGAAGCAGAGAGACTGTGAAAGACTGTACTGGGGAAGGGGCAGGGATTCTGGGAAGGAAAAATACAACAGCTCATTAGAGGGGCAGTTTTTCCACCTATCTTTTTGGCTTGACTTGAAGAGAGGTCACTTTTCTAGGAGTGGTCCCGCAGTCCTGACTGATGGTTCCTTGGCCAAGTGTTGACCTGCTCTACTGGAAAGTTAGGTCTGCACACAGGCTTTTCCTTCATGGGCCTTTACTACTGCCCTAACACAGCAGGAAGAAAGCATTCTGACAAACCTGTGATGCAGAGTACACCCTGGAAAAAACCAGACAGCTGTAGGTTGGCTTAGTGACTGCACCTCCTTGAAGAGGCTCAGGAGGGGGACTTGCCTACACCACCTTGCTTTCATGGTTTTCCTTTAGTGGACACCCCACAACCAATACCTCCATTTCACCAAAGGCCTATCCTAAGGGAAAGCACTCCCCATCTAAACTGCCAGTATGCCACATCAAAGATGAAGCAAATTCAGAATCAGCTTTCTTATTAAGTTCACATCTTCTTTCGATTAAATGTAACTTTTAAATGATGTACGAGTTGGTTTCCAGGATAAGCCATGGATTATGAGCTAATAGAATTTGAAATGTCAAGGTCAACCCTTTCCCCATTGAAAGATGAATGAGGCAGTATAATATGAGACCCAAAGGCCAGTGATATTTTCCCAAACTTCACAACTTGCATATGAAGACAGTACAAGGCAGGCTTATAAACAGAAAGTGGACTTGTCTCAAGCAGTATGTGGGAGGAATCCAGCAGGTAAGAAACCCAGCTGAGCTGTACAGCAGCAAACACTAGAGCTAGGTGAGTCTTTGCCTGCCCTATGCAAACAGCACCGGAAGAGGCTGGCACAGGAAAGGCCTGTACCGCACATGGACTAAGACCAGCCTACATCTCGCACAAGGGACTTGGTGGCAGTAGAAATTGGTGCAGCTCAACAGAAGCTCTTGCTCTCCAGGATGGAGTCACACTCAGGGATAAAATCACTAACCAAGTGTGTGTCACCTGTGATCAAGTGGCAGGAAATGGCTTAACACTACCCACAGTGTGATATGTATTACATTGTGAAGCCAGTGACTGCCAGACTCCAACAAGTATCGCGCAGGCCATCACTGTATTTCACTTGGCCATGTGATATAGCCTGACCCACAGATTTCCAACCTGGCCAGAGACTTCTAAGAAGCAAAACGATGTCAAAACCCATATACCTCACACAGTCTTAGAACTTCATTAAAGTTCTAAAAACAACTGAAATCGCCTCCGTGAAAGAAACAGCAAGACACCAACCAAGGGAGCACAGCAGGCAGGAGGAGGGAGCACTCCTCAAACAGGACTGTCTCTGGATGGAGAGTCTCCAGTTGGGCAGCCATCTGTCTTGATGGTGGCTGGCCTGTGATGCCAGCTGCTCCCACTCTGAGCTTTAAAATGACAGAAACAGTTCGATCCTCAGTGGAGAAACTTGTCATTGATGCAAACTGAATTTAAGGGGATAGAAGCTGTCTGAGGAGAACCAGTCCACGAGAGTCACCAAGACCTCCAAGCAAGCAGTGGAAGGAGTCCAGGTAAAGACATCAGCTGGGGCTCGTGGCTCTGACACTTGACCGTGTGGTTCTGAACACAGCAAATCCAATCGGATTTTCCACTGTTCCCATCAGGATGTTTTCAGACACCGCTCAAAGAAAATATGACTCACACTGACTTCAGCGGGAAGGGAGGGGGTGGAGCGCACACAATAGTTCCAGGAAGCCAAGCTTTCAAGGGGCTCACTTCAGAAGAAACTGAACACAAGTGTTCTAGGTACTGGTAGAGTTGGGGTGGGAGAAATCCACTGAGATTTCTTGGCTCTGTGTCCCAGGACAAAGAATTGTACCAGAGCCACGTGGAAAAGTAACAGAAATAGAGACAGTTTATTAAAGAGAAGGATGCTTTAAGAATGAGAGAAGTCTAGCAAACAGGAGGAAAGGCATACTCTCCCTCCCCCCCCAAAAAAAAAAAACCACTGGCCAAAGGGCTTCTGGCCTTTTCCATGTCATTTATATAGTACTTACGTTCTGCCCGCTACATGGAGCCAGGCTTCTCAACTGGCTTCTTTCACATGTTAACCTGGTGTCTATCCACATCCCCACTCTCCTGCCACACAAAGGTGCCACTGTGGCAGTGTGGCCTGCTGTCTCTCTTTGACTTACCCCTTGATGTCCGCACATCCACGGAACAGATTACTGAATCATTAAAAAGGAAGAAACGTCTACAATAAGTGACCATATGGATGAGCCTGGAGAACATCTTGCTACCAGAGATTAAGCCAGTCACAGGTCTCACTTAGAAGGACTAAAAAAGTCATCAGATTCAGAGAACCAGAAAGAACAGTGGTTACTGGTGGCTGAGGACCAGTGGAGTGGGGAGTTGCTCATTCATAGACATGAAGTTTCAGAAAGTTGGTGTACAACAGTTTGCCTGTATCTAATAGGCACTTAAAAATGTGTTGGGGGGTTAGATTTTATGTCAAGGATTCTTAGCATGATAAAGAATGATCTCTAGTTTATTACAGTAATGCTCAGAACATCCCAGATAAAACTAAAGGGTGCAGCCAGCATTGACTCCCTTTCACTACAACATCCATCTTTACTGTACGCCCAGCTGGCTTGTGTTACTGTATCATTGGGGGGGATTTCTCCTGCCAGAAAGACTCCCTTGGTATTTCAGAGAAAGACAGCTAGTAATGGCATCTCCCAAGGTCCTGAGGTTTATGCCTGGATATGTCTTATTTCTTCTCTACACTTGAAAGCGGTCATCAGGTATTCCCTCATACCACATCGGGAGGGCCACCTCCCCGTCTCTTGCCTCCGCATGAGCACAGCCTTACCTGACCATAACGCACCCCTCCTCTGGAAACCTTGCAGATTCCCTCTGTGACTGGGGCTTTTGCTTATTTTATTGTGGTGTTCAGAGATCTGGTCTTTTATTGCTTCTCTGAGGTTAATCCACACAAGACTGACAAAATTCAACCTTTATTTTTTTAAAACTACAAAGAAGCTATGTAGCGGATCTTTTGAAGTGCAAGGTTTGGCCTCAATGCTGAATCTTGATGATCAGCCTGATTGGGTGAGAAGGGCCAATGAGATTTGTGGCGCTCACCTCTGGAGGGTGTTGGGAAAGCTTCCCTGAGAATCCTGAAGAACTTGCCTGTTTGAATTAATCCCCTGATGGATTCACAATGCATTATTGAGAAATGATGAAAGACAGGAGGAGAGGGGTGGGGTAGATGTGGGAGGGCCCAGCTCACTGTGTGTGGGGTCACCAATGGGCAGACATCCTGAAGAAAGTAAGAAAGCAAGCTAAGCAAGCCACTCCAAGAAAGCAGTATTTCTTTATGGCTTCTGCTTCAGCTCCTGCCTCCAGGTTCCTTCCTTGAGTTTCTTCCTGATTTCATTCTTTGATAGACTGTGATGTGGAAGTGTAATCCAAATAAACACTTTTCTCTCCAAGTTGCTCTTGGTCATGGTGCTTTATCACAGCAATAGACACCCTAAGACACCCTTAGTTCCAATTGCCACAGAAATGGCTTAATTGACCAAGAACAATATTTTTATTCTTATTATATTTTGTTTCTCTCAAGTTTGGCAAGGATTACCAAGTGCTCCTATCTGGAGAAAAGCCCAAACCCAGATCTGCCCAGCACCATGCCTCTAGCCCGTCTCCTCACAGACAGCACAGACCCTCACAGAGAGGCAAGCTGGGACTTGGCACATGCTTCAGCCACTGCTGAGGGACCTCTCCACAGGACCAGGAACCATGGGGGTACTTTGAAAGAGAAACAGGCTGCTACACAGTCTTCTGGGAAGGCGGCATTCAGACCCAGACCGAGTGCCAGCAGCAGGTCCAAGTTGTACCATGGCCTCCAGCTGTCAGCGGGTTTTCACATTTTTGCACTGGAATACAGAAACATTCTTTCCCAGGAGAGGACTGAACCAGGAATCCAAGTCCTTGCTGCAGTGCCTGGCTCACAAAGCAGCCCTTCCAAATCTCTGCTCCAGAGATGAACAAAAGCACTGATGTCTATATTCCGACCTGTTTAGCTAATGCTTACATTCCAGCCGTTGACCACTGCTAGCCGCATAGTTAACTGGCTATGTGAATTCCCCAAATGGAAAGAAGCAAGTTAATAAACAGCACAGAGCCCAAGGCCTCTTAGAAACCAGCAGAGTAGACCAGGTGCCAGTAGCCACCTGGCTTGGCCAAGACAGCTCAGAGTCTGACGCTGCAGTGTTGGCTGCCTGCTTAGTCCCATCCCTCCTCTGCAGCCGATGAGACCTACACAGGTGAGTGGCCAGTCCCAGTCAAGCCATGAGCAGAAAACCTCCCAGATCACCTGGGTCTTTTTGTGAGTGGTACAAAGCACAGGGACAAGGTATGCAGGGGATGGACAGTGGAGAAGTGGGGAGGGTGGGTTCACACCATGGGGATTCTCACCTGCCCTGAAGGACCACACCTGTGCACCAGCTGCAGAGGGATCACAGAGGGACCTCACCCAGCCATGTCAGAATAGCCACTTCCCTCTGAGCAGGGAGAAGTCAAGCACAGAGAGCTGGTAGCCCGTCCAAGGTCACTCCATCCAGAGTCACTCCCTGTGCAGAGTTCCTAGGGCTGAATCTCATGGGCACAGGTGTGGGGCGTTTACCCACCACCCCCACAGTTCCCCAGAGTTTTCTTGAGTGCGAGCAGCAGGAAATACTAGATAGAAGGATTTATTGTGGAGAATCTTGCAGAGATAAACAGATAGAAAATACAGGATAGCCTCGAGAGGGCCTGGAACCTATTCCAACGGGTCCCGACTGTCTCTGCCCCAGGGTTTTTATAGAGACGCCAAGGGGTGGAGCAAAAGACCTCCTCCCCCAGCACAGCCAAGTGCAGACCATCTCAGACACCTGCACTCAGGCCCGTGGTCCTAATCATCCTCTATGCGGACCTGCTGGGTAAAGCCAAGAGGAACCCGAGAACGGGCTCCCACACACAGGCAACCACAGTGACTAGGGACCAGTCTCTGTGGAATCATTGGAGAATTGTTTCTCAGATAGGAGTGAAAAGGGAAGAAGAAAGAGAAAGTGTGCCATACCTGGAATACATATGTTTTATAATGTGTTATAATGACTACAAATTACCTTTTAATTAGAAAACATAACTTAGTCTGGACCCTCCCTGACACACACACACACACACACACACACACACACACACACACACACACACACACACACACACACACACACACACACACACACACACACACACACACACACACACCCCAGAAAGAGGGAGGTTATTTCTTGTCCTGCTTTCCCAAAACCATCCTGCAGAGGGAGCCTCTGCCCCAGCTCTGACTAAGTCCAGAGAGAAGTCTTTGGTCTCCACCTGCTGTAGGACCAAACTCCTCTGGCCACAAGAGAAAATCTACCTGTTAAGGGAGCAAGAATAAAGTGCATTCTAAGAGTAAGACAGTGCACAATCAACCTGAATGTCCGCACTTGCAATGATCTTCTGCAAGGTGACACTCAACCCCACAGGCGCTGGCAAGGTTGAAAAGAAGTGATGTCCAGAGTCAAACGGCCTGGTGTCAGGCAGGTAACTGAGTACGTTACAGTGACAAGATTCTATGAAGGCTAAAATGTCAAGGGTCAGGAATGCATAAAGGGCAAGAAACTCACCAAATACAATTAAAATGCCAGCAGGAAGGCTGAGCCACATCCCACCCTCAGAGACCATACCAACCACTGCTCCGGGCCAGAAGCCCTGGTATGCTGGCATATCTGCAGCTACAACTGTTTAGTCTGCCCTGAGTACATGACACATCAGGGCCCTACATACAAAAGAACCCAGCCAGGCTTGGGACTTCCCAAAACAACAGCCCAGCATTTCCTGCTCTGGCTGAACAGCGGCAGGCTGAGCTGGCCTGAATGGACAGCACCACGGTGTTTCCTGGACTGCAGGGATGGACAAGGAATAGCCTCTGGGACTTCTCTAGAAACAATTCAGCCTCAGTTTAGCTAAGCAAACTCACCTGGAGCTGGTTCTAGCCAGAAAAACACGCCAGTGTTCTACCTGTCATTTGCACAGTGACAAAGTCATTAAAAAGAGTTTATTTTTAGGAGATGGTGGGAGTATATGCAGAGAGAAGAGGAGGGGACACTGGAATCACACCTTCTACTGCAGCCTTGGGATGGAAACACATGTCCATAGCTCCTTCATAGCGAGGATACTAGTGAGGATACTCAGCCCTAGGATATGAAGGGACGATTCACCCCTGGGATTCAGTTCCACCCCAGAGATGTGGTTGGGCTTAGGATCTTTCACACCAGAGGAAATATACACAGCTTTGTACTAGGCTCAGCTTCTTGCTATAAACCCACCAACCCCCGCCCAAGAACCTGTCTGGAGCCTCAGAGAAGAATGGATTGAATTGTCAGAACTGCTAAAGAAAATGGTGACAGTCAGTCCATCTGCCTCATCTCCCTTCTCACCCTAACCTGAAGGAATGAATCATGACTTTATTCAATTTAATGGCAGCTACACAACCTTATCTGGACACAAGGATGCAGCTCCTGAAACAGAAAGCCTCCAACAGAGCTTGCAACATGTCCAGCATCCGCACCAGCTCTGAACCCTCTTTGACAACTCCACTTCCTGGGTCTCAAATATGTCCTGTTGGAACAACTTGCTAAGGAAGTCCCACACCGAGAGTGGGCATCAGTGGTTGAGGCTTAACTAACTGTAAGAAAAGCTTTACTCAGATCTGGTTGTCTCCAGGCCATGCATCCCCGACCATGAGACAGACAGCCTCTGCCTGTGCTCTGACGGAGAGCCGTCTTCATGTCAGTGGCAACTCTGATGTGAGAGAGAAGCTAAGTGCAGTCATGCAAAGCAAATCAGATGTTCCCGAAGCACACACATCACAGGAGGACACTGGATTGTATCTGTGCCCAGGATCACTCACACTGGCTTCTTCCTCTACTCTTGGCTTCTGTCATTCTTGCTGAAATTTGGACACCACGTGTCCTCCACGTGTGTGGAGCTCTTGGTTCCATGTCCCCAGCAGCAGCTGGAATGGGCAAGCCTAGGTGGGCTCATGGGCCTCCCACAGCCACAGTGTTCATTCCCAATGTCACAGTTAGGCCGAATGCCATTTTAACTGCTCCTCAATCATTTGAATTCCCTCCATTGGAGTTCCCATCCAAACGCATCGCAAAAGTTTTCTTGGGCTTTTATTAGTGGTTTGGTGGGTTCTGTGATTTAAACATAATTTCTTGGTTATGCCATGAGAAGTTTCTCCTACCCTGGAGCCTGGTCTTTGGATTCATTCTGTACCATCTTTCTTACATTCCTGATTTTAGTGTAGGTGAATTCTTCCATCATTATCTCTGTGGTTGGAGCTAGATTTTTCTAGCTCTTGTCTCAAAATCATCCTCTACTCTGAATATAAAAACTTTGTATTCTCATCTAATTTGTTTTTAATTTTTATTCCTTTCCTTAAACTTATCTAATTTTGTTTATATATTTTTAATTTAATGTTTTTACTTGCTTTTAAGAATTTCATACATGAGTATTTGTAATTACATCATTTCACCCCTCCCTCTTACCCCTCTAACTCCTCCCATCCTTCCCCACCTGCCTCTCCAATTCATGACCTCTTTTAATTATTACTGCAGCTTGCTGGGGATGTAACTCAGTGGAACAGTGCTTACCAAATCATTATTGTCACACACACACACACACACACATAGCCTACTGAGACCATTTAGTGCTGCTCATATGTATATGTGTTTAGGGCTAACCATTTGGGATTGAATAACGCACCAGCAGGCTCACCATTGGCACAGACTGATTTTCTCTCTCAGTGGCCACTGACAACCTCTATCTCCTCATTTAAGGGTGGAGCCTTGTGATATCGCTCCTACCCATGTTGGCATGTCAACGTGGCGTTGCCATTGTGCAGGTCTTGCTTAGTCAATTATGTTGTTGAAAATCCATGAGTGTCACTTCCCTATCATATCTAGAAGTTACTATCCACAGCAGACTTCCTGGTCCTCTGGCTGTTAAAATCTTTCCACTCTTTCTTCCAAGATGGTCCCTGAGTCTTTGGTGTAGGGGTTGCACTATTGAAGTATCAACTGGGAATAACCACCCCCACATCCAGTTGTTCTCTGCATTTTGACCAGTTACATATTCTGCAATGCTCTCCGTCTGCTGCAGAGAGAAGCTTCTTTTATGAGGGTTGAAAACTACACTCATCAGGCTGGTGCATGAGCTGTACATCTGGAGTGAGGTCTGGGGATGTCTCCTCTAAAATTCAAAAAGAATTCATCTCTCCAATAAAAAAAGTCAAATCCTATTTTATTTTTCTGATGTGACTTCTTCAGGACAAGCCACACTCCAAGGTTTAGGACACTCCTGGTTATCTTTGACAACATTCTAAAAAAATCATTTTAGATTTGATTATTTAACATATATTGGACATAATCACATGATTTTCTAGGAACTGGGCTGTTGAATTTACTATATGAATGTACATTTTCCTAGGTATTGAGATATTGAGATTAATCTTGATGGCCAACTGGACAATATCAAGAGTCATCTCAAGTGGAGAACTCTGGGTGTGTCTGTGAGTTTTCTACCTTAGGTTCATTGATGTGGGATGACCCACCCCAAATGTGGGAAGCCTCATTCCATGAGCTGGAACCTCAAATTGCACAGAGAAGACAGTGAGTGCAGCCCTGGCCTTCATCTGTTCTTCTTCCCAGCTTCAGGTTCAGTGAAGCCAGCCACCTCCTGACTCTGCTGTCACACTTCCCCATGACGGACTAACCCTCTAACTGTGAGACAAAAGGAAAAACCCTCCTTCTTGTGTCTGCCAGATCTTTTGTTGCAGCAATTAGAAAAGTAACTAATACATTGAGTTTTATATCTTGATTTTTTTAAAAAAAACTAGTTCCCCCTTGAAATTATTAAAAATTCCCCCAAGTTTTCTTGTAGTACTTGTAAAATTCCATTATATTTTTAAGTCTTCGAGCCATCTGGACTTTATTTTGGGGGAAGGAGTTTGGGAGAGATCCAGCTATATATTTTCCAAATGTCTGGCCAGTTGTCCCCAAATCACTACTGAATAATATATCTTTCCCCACTGATTTAAAATGCCATCATTATCATGCACCAAATCCCCATATGCATTTGGGTCTATTTCTGGGATTTCTATTCTTTCCTTCAATCTGTCTGTCTCCTCCTCTTGTTCGAATGTACCACAGCAAGGCAGCACAAGTCATGGAAGCCTGCTCCCTGCACACACTTCATTCTTGACTTTTCTCTTCCATCTCACACCTGGTTTTCAACACAGGCCTGAGTCCACTTGATTTTGAGAGAAGTTTTGTTCACACTGAATTGTGGCCATGGACATGTGTGGACTCATTTGGAGAAAGCAGATCTCATCAGTAAGTCAGGCATTCCTATCTGGGATCCTAGCCTTCACATCATTCTGAGGTTGCCTTTGCATCTGCATGCTAATGGTGGAAGAGCTCTGGGCGGCTCCTGGGCACATTCTCTTCTGTCCTCACAGGGGACAAGGACTTTCTACCTACAAAACACCTTTTAGCATATGTTCAGACCTACCAGCTGGCATTAAGTCCTCTCAATTTTCTTTCTTAAAAAAATTACATTGGGGTGGTGTGTGTGTGTGTGTGTGTGTGTGTGTGTGTGTGTGTTTACATGTGGGGTACACATATACCATGGCACATATGTAGTCAGAGGACAACTTTTGTCAGTTGACTCTCTGCTTCTGTCATGCAGAAGGACCCAGAAATTAAACTCAGGTCATCAAGCTTAGGGCAAGTATCTTTTCATGCCGAACCATCTTGCTGGCCTTTAATTTTATTAATGGACCATAAAAATCATTATTTCTTTTTTATTTACAGGGGGATTTTTCTCTGGGTACAGAATTCTAGCTTGACAGTTTTTCTTTCTTTTAGCACTTTGAAGATATGAGTACATCACCTTCTGGTCACCGTCATCTCTCTGAGGTCAGCTGAAGACTGCTTAAGAAACCACCCTGAAACTCAGTGGCTGAGCAATAAGTCAAAGGAATGCTTCACAGTGTATAAAAGCTGGGGTCAATGGACATGGGCTCAGTTGTGAGGATACCTCATGAGTGTTCAGTAGGTAATGTCAGCAGGCACAGATTGTACTCATTTAGAGGATTACTTCTTCAGTGTGTAAAGGCTGGCTGTGATCAGTACTCAGTAATGTGCTCAGCTTCCTCCGGGCAGCCTCTTCCTCATGGCCAGCCCACCTGTCTTCAACAGTATCAAAAGTGCTGGGGTTTGGCAGACACTCACCAAACCCTTACCACAGCCTCATCCTGCCAGGGGAGACCGGTGCGCGGTGGCGGGGAGACTGGTGGCCTGCTGACGACCCGGAGCAGGCAGCAGAGGGAGCATCAACTGCAATGAAGGATGCGGCTGAAGAGGGAGGCCAGGCTAACAGACATCCCACTGTCTTACTTTTGACCCTCTGGTTATCTTCTCCCCAATAATTTCACTATAGCGTTTCTAGGACTGTTTGCTTTTTCAAATTCCCAGCATTTCCTGAATTTTTGTTTGAAAACTTGAACACAATGTGGACACCTGTTACCTTCATGATTCAAATGCCCCCCTGTACACACCTGCTTGCCTGCTCTCCCCTCTCCCCTGCATGCAATTGCTTGCCTGCTCTCCCCTCTCCCCCCTGCACACACCTGCTCACCTGCTCTCCCCTCCCCCTGCACACACCTGCTCGCCTGCTCTCCCCTCCCCCCTGCACACACCTGCTCTCCTGCTCCCCTCTCCCCCTGCACACACCTGCTCTCCTGCTCCCCTCTCCCCCTGCACACACCTGCTTGCCTGCTCTCCCCTCTCCCCTGCACACACCTGCTCTCCTGCTCCCCTCTCCCCCTGCACACACCTGCTCTCCTGCTCCCCTCTCCCCCTGCACACACCTGCTTGCCTGCTCTCCCCTCCCCCCTGCACACACCTGCTCACCTGCTCCCCTCTCCCCCTGCACACACCTGCTTGCCTGCTCTCCCCTCTCCCCTGCACACACCTGCTCATCTGCTCTCCCCTCTCCCCTGCATACACCTGCTCGTCTGCTCTCCTCTCCCCCTGCATGCACCTGCTCTCCCCTCCCCTCTCCTTTGCGCGCTCTCTTTCCTATAGGTCGGACCTTCCTTCCATCTTTGATCTGTCGTCCCCCCTCCCTTTCCCTGCTCTCCCTCTATTCATCCCACTGTCAGAGCCGGGGTGCAGTCCTCACTGCAGACAGAACATTTTCACTATCAGAATGTCCCCGTGGTCCTGCCTGTCAAGGGTCCTTCTCTGAAATTCTCCACTTCTTAGCTCCTTCTGAAATGTATTGGTCAGCATTATCCTGGACCGAGGTACAACAATTCCACATTGTCATCCCCCTACATCCCTCTGTTTTCTGCCCCTTCTCTCGTGATCCTGTCATCTGACATGCACAGTGATGGTTGAGTGAGCTGGATAGTGTGCACGAAAGATGGAAGAGGCTTTGACTCACCCTACCCCTGAAGGCCTTTGCCTTGGTTCTGGCACCCAAAGCATAGGAGCAGAGCATGTGCAGCCATGACTAAGCTCTTTAAGGCGGTCCTCGTTCTCTCCATCCTCTCACTGAGGGCATACTCTGCTAAAGTGCCAATGAGGAACTTAGTGTGTCTACAGCATCCCCAGGCCTTGGCAGGCCTTAAACAATGCTTTGTACCCCGTGGCTTGATTATGTGTAGCTCTCCACGGGGGCCCTTGCTCAAACACTGCTGAGCACCATGGAAGGAACTAGCTCAGGAGCCTTATTGCCCACCCTCTCAGGCCCAGCGGGAAGCTCAGCCACATTTCTTTTTTTTTTTTATTTTTTTAATTTATGTTGCATACAAACCATAGTTTCCCCTCCCTCCTCTCCTCCCGTTCACTTCCCCCACTTCCTTTCTACTCTCCCATCCACTCCTCAGAAAAGGTAAGACCTCCCATGGGAGTCAACAAAGCATGGCATATTAAGTTGAGGCAGGACCAAGTTTCTCTCTCCTGCATCAAAGCTGAGTGAGGCATCCCACCACAGGGAATAGGTTCCAAAAAGCCAGCTCATGTAGCAGGGACAGATCCTAGTCCCACTCCTAAGGGCCCCACAAACAGACCAAGCTACACAACTGTCACCCACATGCAGAGGGCCTAGGTTGGTCCCATGCAGGCTCCCTAGCTATTGGTGTAGAATCCATGAGCTCCCAGGAGCTCAGGTCAGCTGTCTCTGTGGGATTCCCTGACATCCTGACATGACCTTGACCCCCCCCCCCCTTTGCTTATATAATCCCTCCTCCCCCTCTTCAACTGGACTCCCGGAGCTCAGCCTAGTGCTTGGCTGTGGATCTCTGCATCTGCTTCCATCAGTTACTGGATGAAGGTTCTATGATGACAATTAGGGTAGTCACCAATCTGATTACAGGAGAAGGCCGGTTCAGGGACCCTCTCCACTATTGCTAGTTGTCTAATCTGGGGTCATCCTTGTGGATTCCTGGGAGTTCCCCTGGCACCAGGTTTCTCCCTAACCCCATAATTCAGCCACATTTCTTAAGAGAGCCAGCCTATTTGGTGGCCACAAAGGCCTGTCTGTGGGCAACGGCAGAGCTCCACACTCAGCCTGGTGCAGCAGAGACCTGCCCATCCTAGGAGAGATCCGCAGGGACACAGGAAGCCAGGGGAAGAAGGCCCTGGACATAGGGCAAAGTCATAAGGCAGGGGCTGGAGAGAATTCAACAGTTAAGAGCACTGGTTGCTCTTCCAAAGGACTCAGGTTCTATTGCCGGCAACAGAAGATCGCATGCCATCTTCTGGCCTTCATGGGCACTGTATGCATGTGGTGGACATAAATAAATGCAGACAAATACTCATACACATAAAATATGTACTTTTAGAAAGACACAGTATAGTAAGATCTCTGAGAAAGAAGCCAGGGAAAGTTAAAAAAAAAAAAAAAAAAGGTCACATTCACAGGGGGAGAATAAAAGTATGTCATCTCTACCCCAAAGAAAGAAACTGCTCTCTCGCTCTCGCTCTCTCTCTCTCTCTCTCTCTCTCTCTCTCTCTCTCTCTCTCTCTCCCTCTCCCTCTCCCTCTCCCTCTCCCTCTCCCTCTCCCTCTCCCTCTCCCTCTCCCTCTCTCTCTCACTATCCTTCTCAGCCCACATGGAAGAGTGGGTGGCAGTGTTTTCAATCTGAGCTGAACTGACCACCCCATCCTGCCTCTTTGGAGAACACACTTGAATTCCAGCAGCAACCATGGCACCTAGAACTGGCAGCATTTCAACAAAAGTCTCCTCAAAAATTGGTCATGATTTTCATATCTGGTAGCTTAATATTGTCCACCTCAATCTTTATTGTTTCACATTTATAGTGAAAATAAAACTTTACCTATCACATTAGAAGAAAAAAAAGTTCATGAACATAACAGCGTTAATTGCCAACTTGACAGAATCTAGAATCTCCTGGGCTGTGGGGCTCTGGGAATGCTGGTGGGAGATTGCTGGATTTCATTATGTGAGGTGAGAAGACCGGCCCTCTGTGGGCAGCACCATCCCTCACTGGGTCCTGAATTATCTCACATAGAGGAAGGGAGCTAAGCAACAGCAAACGTCCGGCGCTCTCTTCTTCCTGGTCGGGACGTGGTGTGACTGCTTCAAGACCTTCTGCTTAACTCCTCCACCACGATGGACTGCACCTTGAACTGGGAAGAGAAACGAATCCTTCCTCCCTCAAATGGCTTTTGTCAGGGTATTTTATCGCAGCAATAGGGAATGAATAAATGAGTGCATTTTCCCCAGGAGACAGTTATGATTTTGATGTTAATTTCAGGAAACAAAATGATTTAATTTTTAGAAGAGCATGGGATTCATGGGAAGATAATTCCATAATTTAAAGGGAGAATTGTGACAAATGTGTGTTTATAAATGCATGAAACACATCCAAGGGTAGGAAAATGCTAGAAAAAGACCATAAGCAGTGAATGTGGTGGATGACGAGACTGCCGATTACTTCTCTTCTGTTTCTTTTCAATTCCTAATTTCTGCTAGCAAAAAATGATTGCTTTTTAAATGGAAAAAAAATAAACAAAACCTTCATGAAACACTATGTTCTGTACCTTGCCTGTCAGCATTGCTGTTTGGTCCCTGAAACATCAGAGCTGTGGTGAGCACAACAGCCACTGTGATAACACATGAGCTGCCAACACTCTGAGCAGACACCTGCCAGCAGGTGTAGGATCACAGCAGCTGCACGTGCAGTGGACGGCACCTGTTCAGAATGGATACGAACAAAGGAGAAAACCAAAGTGTCTCTTATTAAAATACACATATATAAATACACACACACACACACACACACACACACACACACACACACACACACATATATAGTACTGCTAAAGGAATTGGTAAAATCCTGAGAACAGGATAATATCAAACTAAATTGTTCTTTGTTTTTTTGGGTTTTTTTAGAAAAAAATTTGTATATCCTGGTCTGGTCTTGTAGTCAGGAATGGCCTTAAACTCTGGTCTTCCTGCATTTATTCCATAATTTCTGGATATATATGCATGTGCCACACTTAGTTTGATTTTTAGTAATTACTAATCTATTTGCCATATTTACCTACTTGTGACAAGAGGCATGTCTGTGTGGCTTTCCATCTAATTTATTGGATGCCCGTTACAAACACCCAGCTGCCTCCCCACACCATTCACGCTGTCAAGAAACTGTGCAGAAAGGAAATCAAATTGTCACAAAGGGAAGTGTCACGTGACACCTTGGAACCAGGAGCACCGTGTCTATGAGCCTCCACATCAAGGCGTATGACCAAGAATGGTTCCTCTTACACTGAGCATTTTTAAGCCACTTTCATTTCTTTTGAGGGCACTTATCAGGACACATGTTGGGTTGCCACCTCAGTCTACCAGGCCCAGAGAAGCACAAAAAGGGAGACCCACAGGGACCATGTGTTAGCAGGCCTTGAGAACATCCCACTGAGTACCCAGTTCTCATGGGGCAGGGCCCACCTCCCACTACCTCTGTCAAGTGAAATCAACCTCCTGTCGCAGGAACAAGCAGCTCAGATTTCAGCCTGCCATCTGGTAACACTCAACACCTGTTCCACACCAATCCCCTGCAGCTCAGCCTGGCTGCCATTCCTATTGCTGCAGCCCAAGACCCCTCCCCACCTGACATAGGTCCACCCAATAGTGCTTGCAGAAGGAGGGCCCAGTGACTAAGGCAACTTGACAGACAGAGGGTCTGTGTAAAGTCCAGAGAGGGCAGGACAAAAACAGGAAGAAAAGGAAGCCACTAGAAAGATCACAACTTCATTAGCTACCTGTGGATGTAAAGTGGATGTTGTTGGATTCCTCCCCAGGCAGCTCAGCCCAAGGAAGCCTGCTCACCCTAAGCACAAAGGTAAGAAGTGATACACACAGATTCCCAGCACCACCACAGAACAGAAAAAAAGCCAGTGGGCTCAAACCTCAGATCTGTGTTTGAGGGATGCTGAGCCTCCTCTGGAGCCCATCATTATCTCTTGAACTTCTTTGCTAGGCTAGAGCAAAGACTCACCTGTGTCTGAGCTGCTGTCTACTTAAATGTTTTTTGTCTCTCCTAGGAGTCTCCATAGATGGATTTTTATGTTTTTTCTTCCATTTTAAAAGCTTGGAGTTTGAAGGTGTTATTGAAAAAAAAATGAGAATGAAAGCACTCTAAGGGAAGTGTGTCCATGTGTCCTGTGCACTTCGCATGCCTCCTTACGCCAGGGTTTAGGGTAATGCAGCCCTCAATAGACAATGCAACAAACCATCAATTATCTCTTCAGTGGAGCCTCATGACCACCACACTGCAGCTTGTACACGCTTTTTCCTTCTTTGACCCAACACCACAGTGAATGTTCTTCCCCCTGGTGCATGGTAGTTCTCAGTAGTCCTGTCACGGAGAAGCATGCAGGAAACTGGGCTAAGCCCTGAGGCCCATGAGAGGCTGACCATAATCCTGATCCATCCCAGGGAATGTAGGACCCCAGTTCATGTTGCTCACCAGGCTGCCAGAACAACTGTGGGTCCTAGAAATATCAGTGCCCAGCCTTATCCCAAAATTCTGATTAACTGACAATAAGTGCAGCCAAAAACGTGGATTTTCAAAAGATCCCTGATAGTAGGATGACTTGCTTAAGGTACATATAGTATGCTCATAAACACATGCATGTATGAACACACAAACACATGAATACAGGGGGCAGCATGCATAGGACAAGAATATCCAGCCCCTTCCTGTCCTGGGATGAACAGCCTTCCAGGGTCACAGGAGAGGAGGCCAGCTCTAGGCCGGCCCTGCCCTTTCAATCCCTCCCTACGATCAACACTCTTCACCCACACTGTCTTAGCATCCCTTTCCCACAGCATCCTCCATGGGCTAGGTACAAATGTCATACAAAAAAAATAGCACAGCCTTGAAGTAAAAGTCTTAGATTAAAAGAAGTCTGAGCTGCCTGATGGTCTCCTCCAGGGCAGATGACTTCCTCTAATGACCAAGACATGACTCTCATTCTAGAATGTTAGTTCAAACCACTCTCCTATGAGGCTGTCTCCTCCTCAAACAGAGGGTCATCATGAATGTAGCTGTCTGTCAATGGAAATCTGTGAGTCAGCAGACACACAATCACAGTGATACAGCTGGCTGAGAACATCTGGTTCTGTCATGGCTGGTCCCTGGGGGACAGTCCATGCATGATCCAGTTCTCAAATTTCACTTAGTGACGCATAATCTGACACTGATAAAAAAAACTTTTCACCCACCTTCTGTCAGTAAGACCAGCTGAAAATGTACACAAACAGAAAGCAGTTCCTGGGTTACTTCTGAGAGCAGATTCCAAAGCAAAACCTTCAGAAAAGAAGTGACCTTTCTGCCTTGGCCTGTGTTTCTTATGTAAAATCCACACACATAGCCTGAGTGCTTTCAAGCACAGAAAGATTGACCACATACAGCCAAGAGACTCCGAGCTGCCTACAACAAATATGGGACCCAAGAAGCTGAAGGATGAGTTTAAGGTCGGTACCTGGGTCTCATGAGGCAAGTCTGCATGAATCTCAGATTGACTGAAAAAAATATATATCAGCAACAGGAATGGCTACGATAGTCCAACGCATCAGTGTATGTTTATTTCACTGAGCTCTAGTAACCAGTTCTATCCACAGTGGTCATCTGGACAATGATTGAACATATCATCACAAGCTATTAGATCTAAAGTGTTTAGACATCATAGATTTCATGCTTCCCCAATTTTGCTACATATTTGAGAGTTGTAAAGCCCCCGCCCCACAAGTCCAAAAGAACATAGGACATGGTCAATCTAGAAGAGGGTATGGAGCTCTGTAGTTTTACAAACTCCCTCTGTGGATCCAGCCAGCTGGGTAATACTAAAGAGACCCAGCCTTGTAATGTGCAAGTATAGAACCAGTGGTTTAAGAGGTGAAATGGGGGGCTGGAGAGATAGCTCAGAGGTAAAGGGCACTGGCTGCTCTTCTAGAGGTCCTGAGTTCAATTCCCAGCACCCACATGGTGGCTCACAACCATCTGTAATGAGATCTGGTGCCCTCTTCTGTATATATAATAAATAAATAAATCTTTAAAAAAAAAAAGGTGAAATGGGGCATGATCCCCTGATCCATTTCCCTTTCTTCATTCCTACTTGTAGCTAGAGTTTTCCTGCCTGACCCACAGTCAGGACAAATCTCTCTCACCTGCCAGTCCCACAGTCGCTCAGACCCGACCAAGTAAACACAGAGACTTATATTGCTTACAAACTGTATGGCTGTGGCAGGCTTCTTGCTAACTGTTCTTACAGCTTAAATTAATCCATTTCCATTAATCTATACCTTGCCACATGGCTCGTGGCTTACCAGCATCTTCACATGCTGCTTGTCATGTGGCGGCTGGCAGTGTCTCTCTGACTCAGCCTTTCACTTCCCAGCTTTATTCTCCTCCTTGTCCTGCCTATACTTCCTGCCTAGCCAATGGCCAATCAGTGTTTTATTTATTGACCAATCAGAGCAACACATTTGCCACACAGAACATCCCACAGCACCTACTCCTATCACCACAGTCATCATCCACAAGACCTCGTCTCCATCAACAGCACTGTCTTAACCGTCATCCTCGCCATCACTGTCATCAAGGCCACCATCCTCACCGTAACCGTCAGTGTAGTTATTCTCACCACTGTCATCAGTACTGTCATCCTCGTCGTTGTCACTATGGTTATTGTCATTATTAATGACCATCGATGTTATTTTTGTCACTATTGTCATTGAAATCATCATCGTGAGTATCATCATCACCAGCAGCATTTCTATCAGCATCATAACCATAGATTTGTTATCATCACCACCATCACTACTTCCTTTTCATCATTCATTCTCCATCACTGTTGTCACACTCATCGTAATTGTAACTGTGATCATCATCATGGCTGTCACTATCACAGTTGTAACTGTGATCATCATCATCATCATCATCATCATCATCACAGATGTCATCACAGCCACCATCATTAATATCATCCTAATCACCAATGTCTCCATCATCATCATATCATCATATCATCATCATCATCATCATCATCATCATGGATGTCATCACAACCACCATCATTAATATCATCATAATCACCAGTGTCTCCATCATCATCATAATCTTCACTGTCATCATCAACATCATCATCATGGATGTCATCACAGCCACCATCATTAATTTCATCCTAATCACCAATGTCTCCATCATCACCATCATCATGGTTGTCATCACAGCCACTATCATTAATATCATAATCACCAATGTCTCCATCATCATCATCATCATCATGGATGTCATCACAGCCACCATTGGTGTCCTCACCACTGGCATCTCTTTCATTAGTATCACACAATCACCTTGTCATCATCACAGCTGCTATGCCATTCAGTGAATTTCATCTGTCTGCCAGGTTCTACTACAGCCTTTATGCCATGATCACTAACTGTCAGATAAAAGGTATTATCCACATTTTGGAGAAAAGGAAGTTGAGGTTCAAAAAAGTTGAACAGCTTGCTTAGAAGACCACAGCTAGGTAGAGAGGGTAGCTCAGATTACAGAACAGAGCCAAGCTGCCTATGTGACAATCTGGAACCCAGATCTAACTAGCTATGTGCTTGTGGGTGGCTCCTAACCTACCCAGGCCTGTTACATTTAGACACTGAATAAACCCATCACTTAAGTTTTATTGAAGAAACACCACCTTCCCACCCAGTCCTGTCCAGATCTCTATCCTGAGTTCCTCCTCAAATGGCTCCAATGAAGTAATGCATATGAAATCTCCAAAACATGCTAAGGTACAATAAAATAGTTACAGCCTTTTTATGGTCTTTGTGTATCTTGGCTAATATCCTTAATAACAAAACACAGAATACTGTCACTCAGACTAGGGTTATTTACCTAAAACAATTTTGCACTGTGATTTGCCAAGTCTTCAATGGCAAAGTACTCATTTGCATTGATTTGCATATCCACAGAGAAATATCTTCCACACTAATGATGTTCATGCTAAAAACCATAGAAGTAGTAACAAGAGCTCACACACCCTCTCTATGCCTTAGGCTTCCCTGGACAAAGCACAGTGGCAGCTTAGGATACATCACGGGACATTTAGAGTAAAATGGCTTCATGGAGATCACCTGACCTGGCAGTTCTCAGCTCTGAATGCTCATTAGAGTCACCTTTGGGATCTTACAAAAGGTAGGAAAGGAAAGGTCGCCCTAGAGGTTCTGATTGCATTGTGCTCTTTGCAGCCTATGCTTCTGTGTTTTCTAAAAGCTGCCACATATTTCCAGTGGGTAGCCAATGCTTCATTTTACAGGTGAGAAATGTAAGAAGTGACTTCCTAACAAGGACTGCAAGCAGATCCTACTTATCCTCATGTTTCTGACTTCCAACCCGCTGTATTTGGACCATGTGCCCAGTTGCACACACACACACACACACACACACACACACACACACACACACGGAGTACAGTTCATATTAATGAAAGGAACATAGTATTCTATAAGGAACAGACCCAAGAATGCATGTTTTTGGTCTAGTTATGTTGTCTGTGTGTTTTTAAAGAACATCCTTGCCTTCAGTAGAGAATTCTGCTTAACATCGTTTCAGCTCATTCTTATTCCCTTCAAACAAACAAGAACAGCAGCAAAGCCTTCCAGGCCCCCAGTGAGTTGTGCCATGCAGCCCGATAAAAGCATGAGGAATTGGGATCTGGATTCCCCTATTGTTATCATAATGGGGTATGGGAAAATAATAGAAACAGAAAAATTCCATTTGAACATGAGTTAAGTTAAAATATGATTATAGCTTTCTATGTCAACAACCAGAGGGAAATACCATAAACTTTATTCTTTCTGGCTGGAGAACTAAGATAGGCCATCAGAACAGACACATAGAAATGATAGCTATGCATTTTCAGAATGGCACATGGGGTATACTGCTTTTTATTTGTTTTGATTTTGTACATTTCTACAATTTTAGAATCTTAGGGAAGCTGTTGAGTGCTTAACACAAGTGTTGCCCTTCTCACCTCTGAAAACTGAAACAATGCAAGAAACCAGCATGCGGAACTCAAAATGTAGCATCCTCGCCAAGGGAACTCCCCCAGAAACAAACAAGGCAAACTCACATAAAGGAGGGAAGGGTGGTGGTATTACGAGGTGTAGACAAGCTTGACACAACCCCAGCTGTTACTAACTGCAGCACATCAGGACATCAAACAGTGCAACACCGTGGGCGGGGCTTGTCTCTACAGTTCCTGCTGCCACAAAGAACCCTGAGAAACTGGAGTAAGGCATCTCGGTGGGTGGACAAGAGATATTGGGATAGTGGGTCATTTTAATCACAGATGGGGCTGCTAGTCCCACAAATATCCTGAGAGCATTGAGTATCCATGGCAAGGGTCTCTGGTGGCATAGAAAGCCCTGGTCCTCATCAGCCTTGGGTCTGTGTTTGGACCTTGGCCTGGGGACACCGCTAGCAGAATGCTTCCACCCATTTTGTGCTACTCCAATGCTTTCATCATTTAACACTGCTCAGAAAACCGTGGACTTGACCTTTGACCATCTGACTTCTGTATGGTCAGACTAGACCCAGGGTAACAGCCACAGAAATCTGCTCAGGCACCTTGTGATTTGAGGATCCAGGAAGCATGGCTGAAGTTCAATGCCCTACATGTTCAAGGCAATTATATTTCTCTCCTTTCTTAAAGTACCAGTTTTATGCTAACAAAAGTTAGTTTTATTTCTTCTGTAAATAGATAAAAGAATACAAAAGCAAAACATCCTGCCCCCTCATGACAAATGACACCAGTGAGAATCTGATGAAGGACCTGCCCAGCATGCCCAGGTCCACACAACTGATTTCAAGCCAAACAAATAAGGTGAGGAAGTGAGCCGCCCACACACAAACTGTTTCTCTTATTCCTGATCATTAAAGCAACCATGAACACTTCCTAAATGAGTACTCTAGCCAGTCTCTCTGCCTTGATGGTATCATGACTGATCCGCTCCACCCGCTTAAACTCATTTTTCAGGAGAAAGGGATAACACAAGACAGTCACAAGGCAGTCTAGCTTGTCGCATTCCTCCTGTTCCCAGCCTGGCAGCTGTTCTTGCAGATGGTACATGTGTGTATGTACATGCATGCATGTGGTGTGCATGTGTGTTTGTGTGTGCATGTGTGTGTGTGTGTGTGTGTTGACATTCTTCATATAAACACTAATGGCACCTATGTGGTTAATCTTGACGTGATTTATAATCACCGTTGAAAACAAATCTCCAGTCACAATTTTTGAAGGGGTTTCTAAATTGGGATAACTGATCTGGAAGGATCCACCCTACATGTGGACAGTGCCATTGTTGGGATGCTTGACTGAATAAAAAACCAAAAGGAAAACTAAGCAAAATAACTCATCACCATCTGCTTTTTGATGCAAATACAACATGATCAGCTTACTCGAGCTCCTGGTACCACATGTTGCTCACCCTGGTGGGCTGTGCCCTCAAACTGTGAGCCGAAATAAGCGTGTTCTTCCCTAAGCTGCTTTTGTCAGATATTTAGTTGAACCAACAGGAGAGTAACTAATACAGAATAAATAACCATCTCCTCTCTGTGCTGTGATTCTCACAGAGAGTCCACAGTGCACATTAATCCTATGGCTTTGGCAAAGCATGTAGGGAGTTCATTCAGAGAAAGAACCAGGAGATCCCTCTTCACTTGTTTCTAGTTAGGATTTTGCCAGCAATTAATATCGAAGAGGTAGAGTTTGCTTCCTGGTAAATGAGGACCATGCCTGACCTTCACAGCTCAGGATGCAGCGGAATCTAAACAAACAATAATGTATATATGAAAACCCAATGCGCATGTGAGGTTAATGCCCCCCAAGCACTACAGTACATGCTGGATATTGACACAGCTATGGAGTAGCATAGGAACACTGGGACCTAGGCCAGAGTAAGACAGATTCCAGCTTAACTAACCCCTGTTCTCACCCTCCCAACCAGGAACTCAGAGTAAATGGTGCATGGATGATAGTGCCACATGGACCACCCTCCCCCAGTAGACTTACAGTGCACAAATGCCACTTCCCTTGGAACTATACTTCCAAAGGAACCATAGACAAATGTCCCTCAGATGGTAACAGCACATCTGAGATGCCCAAGGCTAGCCACAGCATGTGCTGGGCCTGAGAGCTGTTTGTCTACACTTCTCTACCCCAGTGCCATGAGGTCACACCATAGCAGGAAGTCAGCCACATGGGAAGATTCTCACTATCAAATCATGGAATGGCTGTAGCTACCCTGCAGGGAGCCAGCTGTCACATACTGACCAGCACTCCACAGACTAGACTCCTAAACTCCAGCTATACACAGACACTCAAATGCCCATAGTAGAAGGCTAAACAAAGTCCTCAGTCCCTACCTTTACCTTGATATTCTGCTTTAATAGCAGAGACTCTGTGTACTTCTAAATGGCATGACACTGACACTCATTAATCATCCAGTCTCTTGATCATGGATAAAAATATTAATAGCTTGGTGATCCCGGAGGCCCATTTCTAATGCCATTCATTAGAAAATGAATCAAATGGCAAAGGGCACTGACAACAGAAACAAAATGTCCTTCCTGTAGCAAGTCACTGTCCTCGCTAAAGAGAGCATCCTGTAAGGACCTGCTCGGTCGAGTTGTGTCTACAACAGAGCCTTGGGCCTTTGAAACAAGTGCCAACACAGGTACCAGCTCATCTCTTTATCCCTCCTGGCCCTCATCCCTGAAGGAAGACTGCAGATCAGAAAGATTCAGTGTGCACTCCCCACCCCTCCTTCCTCCATAATCCAGCACTATCTCCATGGCAACCGGGCTCCAGGAAAAATGGAGAAAAGGTTTCCCTACTCCCTGGCAACAGAGGCTGTATAAACTACAAAACACATTTTGGGACACTGGTCCCAAGAAGAATCAGGTGGTCTAGACAGTCCTGAAGTGTACTGATTAGAAATTTAAACTTGGCTAACAGTCAACAATGGCGAATACAACTTAAATTTTTGAAAAACAAGTTGGCTACAAACATCTTGAAAGCAAAAGGTTTTGTGCATCCAAAAGACAAAACTTGCAAAGCCAGAATCACTCTAGTATGACCCTCAGGCACCACCTTTCCTGGTGGCCAATCTGCTTAATTGTGCTACCCAGGCCCTGTACCACTTACAACAGGACACCCTTCTTGATAGCATCCAGATGGGTGTGAGACTCAGGCGGGATAGACAAATCAGGCCTGACTCGGGCAGAAGGTGGCCAGGCAGCTAGGAGACACGAATGTCGGCTCTGTTTGCTTTTCTTGCAGAACCCCACAGGCAGCCCACCCACTCCTGGTCATTAATCACTGCAAAAGCCCAATCCTAGAGAGCAGACACACAGTTAGATCTGCAGATAGCCCATCTAAATGTGCTGCTTCATGGAAAAGATGATTCGGCTCTCAGGCTGGGTGGCAGAAACAGATAAATGCCCCACAGATAGGTGCTACACATCTGAGATGCTACATTGTGGGCTGGGCCCAGGAGCTGCCTGTCCACACTCCCCCCAGCCAGCTTCTGTGACCATGACTACCATGGCTGGAAGTCAGATTTACAACACAGAATCCTGGAAGGACTATAGGAAGCCTGCTGTCATATAATTGACCAGGCCTAGGAGAAAAGATGATTATGAGTGGCAATTGGAGTGAGCCTGCCCCCAGGGGAGCTTTGAGGTAAACCATGGAAAGCATGCAAATGAGTTTTCTCATTTACACAGTTCCTTATCTTCTCATGTTCAAAACTGGTGATTTGAGGAGTTAATTTGACATGTGGGTAAATTCATCCAGAAACTAGAGAGAAAATGGAAAATGCTGTTCCAGAGTGTGTTAACAGCAAATGCTGACGCATGCATCCAACATGCACCTGGAGCAGGGGGCAGCCTAACAAGAAGAGAGGCACCCTCTTGCAGGATGTCTGGTCCTGCCAACACAGAGCTGGTGACAGTCTCCTAAGGCAGGTGGCGAGGCCAGGGCACCAGGGCTTTGTCAAGCTTTGAGAGGAGAGCAAGCAGCACACAGAAGTACTGACAACTTAATAGGATGGTGCACGGGAGGATTTTAGCTAGCCTTGTTGGGATTCTTGATACCTGCCCTTGCAAAGCTCTCAGGACTGATAGGGGAGATAGCAGCTTCTCAAACTTCTCAGGCCCAAAAGCGATGGGGTAGAAGCGCTCCCCCTCCACATCCCATTGTGGCGTGCAGGGAGACTCTGGCCCCAACAGGTTCAGGACAATCTAGAAGTGAGACCCATGGATGGTCCTGCAAAGTCCTTTGCAAAGGTATAAGAGCACATACAGGTCCCTCCTGGTCTAAGGTTACACTGAGTTCTGTTGAACATCATACCAGGATGGCTATTTCCTTCATCACAGCATGAGGATTAAGGACAGGTAACACACTAAAGAAGACCTCCAGTGTGCTTTATTCCTTTGCTCAGTCACCCAGCGGGAACCCAGGAAACTCACCAGGACAGGGTCTCACTAAGCAAAGCCACTCAAATAAAAAGAAAAAAAGGGTTCTTGAGAAGTGCACACCCTGCCTCTACTTCCAGCCAATAGTCTCCATGGTGATTGTACTGGGCAGGGCTTATTCCCAGGCTGGTCCCCTCCATGCTAATTCTCTTCTGCTCTGAGGGACACAGCTTACCCAGGTCTAGTCACCTACATGCTGACTCTCCTCCATTCCTGGGTCACTCTTTTCCAGGTATGGGCTCACCTCTCTGGGCTCTCCTGTGCTTCCTAGGGAATCTTAAGACTCATTCTTAATTGGCTTATCCTTACCTGCTGTCCTGGTTTCTTTAATGTTGCTGTGATAAAATAGCCTGGGGGGAAAAGTGACTTAGAGGAAAACAGGTTTATTTTAGCTCACAATTTCAGGTTACAGTCTAGGGTAGCAAGTCGAGGTAGAAGGGACTTAAAATAACTACTCGCATCACATCCGCAGGAGCAGAGAGAAAGTGAGTGCAAGCATGCTCACTTATGCTCATCACCTCCTGCTTTGCTTTGTGCTGCTGTGACAAAACACTGACCAAAACAACCCGGGGAAGGAAAAGGTTTACTCGCCTTGACGTTTCCAGTTTATTTTTAGGGGAGGCAAGACAGGAGCTTGAGGCAGAAACCACGAAGAAGTGCTGCTTACCGGCTTGCTCCCCTTGGCTTGCTCACTCACTTTTTTCACAAACATTTTGGACTCACTAATGATCTTCTGGGCTCTGAAGGGCTTGAGCAGTCTCACTTCTGTGGCTCTGCCATCCACAACACACACAACTTGTTTTGTAGGCTCAGGGTGGTTCTACCACACACCTGCTGCTCCCCTTGGTGGTCATCCACAGTCCTGGTATCTCCAGTACTCCGGAGTGTCCACTGCAACTGAGGCTGAACCATCTCCAGTGGCCTCTCCTGGCTTCTTAAGGACTTTGACCCTGCCATGGTATACCAAACTTCAGCTTTTCTCCATGACCTCTTTAGCCCTGGTGTTTCTATGACAACTGAAGCTGTACCCTCACTGATGGTCTCTCCTGACGTCTCTTCAGGGAGACTACAACTCTGCCACACAGTGCCAAACCTCAGTTGCTCTCCATGACACCTTCGTGCCTTCAGAACCAACACCCCGAGGGAGACTCAACATGTTATTTACAAGTTGTGCTGCCATCTTGGTGTGCAGTCTTGACCTCTGCCACAGCAGGCCACAGATTCTATGTGCTGACCATGGAGAAATACTTCCCAGAAGATTGTGCCTGAGTGATGACTGTCTCTTACTACTACAGCTGATTCTTCAGCCCCAGCTGACCAGTATCTATTCTCTCAGGGAAGCACAGGTTTCATTTCCACAGATTATTAATACAGAATATCACACAGACAGCCTTGAGAGCCTTTGAGAGACTCTCAGACTTCTCTGACATCCCACACCCTGGAGATGGCAGAAGATGGTAGGGAGTATATACTGGTTTATTTTTCTCAGAATTTTATCTTACAAACTCCCACAGAATACCCCATTAAGCTCTAAGCATGCAACAGTTTTTCCAGCCCAAAGTCCAAAATGTTTCTACACTCCTCCCATGAGACAACACAGTCACAGTCTTCTTAGCAATATCCCACTCTTTGGTACCAACTCCTTTTTTGTTGCTGTGATGAAACAGTCTGGCCAAAACCAGCTTAGGGAAGAAAGGGTTTATTTGTCTTACAGGTTGTCATCCATCATTGAGGGAAGCCAAGGCAGGATTTGAAACAGAAACCATGGAGGAGCACAGCTTATTAGCTCACTCTCTCTGCTTGCTCAGGTACCTACACCATCAGCCCACTTGCCAAGGAGAGGATGGCACTGCCCACAGGAGGCTGGGCCTTCCTAATCAATTAGCAATCAAGACAGTGTCCCAAAGACATGCCCACAGGTCAGTCTAGTGGAGGTAATTCCTCAACTGAGATTTTCTCTTCCCATATATGTCCATAGCCATGTCCAGTTGACAAAAACCAACTACTTCCTTGCCTAACAATGTCCCTGCCTTCTTTGGGGTATGGGATGTAAATAGCTATGCGATATGAATAGCATTACAAATAGCAACAGCAATGTGACAACCCAAGCTGATGCACATACCATGTGGTGGTGTTCCTGGGAACCGAGCCTAGAGAACTCCAAAAGAGTCTGAAACAGTGTTGGTAAGACAGTCAACCAAAGAGGTTTGAGAATCAGACACTAACCAATGCCACGCTGTACAGACTCCTGGTGCTCAGAGTCCATAATACCCCAACTGAGGGAACACCACAAATCCCCTAAGACCTGGGCAGCAAGTAGAACTTAACCTCCTGGATGAGCCTCCCAGAGTCCAGTTTAGAATAATGAAATTCACCATGTCTCTAGCACATGTCATTTTGTCACAGGCCACCATACAGTGAGGTCACTGTGGCTCAAGAGTGCCAGCCCTGAAAGCAGAATCCTCCACTCACAATCCACCACCAACTGCCAGCCCAGAATGTATAAGGAAATGACCTGCGGTTTCACAAATATTCACGGCACAGGAGTTACCAGGGGGTGGGGTGAGTGTGTGTCATGTGAAGGTGCTGTCAATAGTCTGGGCAGCCTGGCAGGCACTGGAGTACGACCCTGATTCTGTAAGGCAATCTGCCTCACTCTGGTGATGCTGCCAACCACCCAGGAGAATCATAAAACACGACGCTATACAGCATGGCTTCCTCAACATGGAGCTATAAATACAGCCGAGGAAGAGCAGAGGGGGTGTGAACTTGGCCACATTCCTCCTACTTTCCCCCCTACACCCCAGCAAACTCCTGACAAAACATCTCCAGAGCGGGGAGGAACACACAGTCGCCAGAGCCAAGTGGCCCAGGCCATCCTCCCTGTCAGAGCTTGTGGGGAAGGGCATGTATGTTTTAAAATGAGCCGAATCTACCATGATTCACATCTAGTCATTAATTCAAAGGCTCAGAATTAAAGAGCTTTTCCCGTTAATATGCCAAATTAGACTTTGCTTCACATGGTTTAATTCAGTAATTAATTTCCATCCCTTTTTGGGTTTGATTAATTGGAATTTGGGAGTGGAACAGTCTAATGCACACAATAGTACTACTATAATCTTGTTCTCACACCTGGGCTCATCAGGCTTCTGCTGGAGAGGGGTGAAGAGTCATGGCAACCAGTGATTGCACCCCAGATCTGTAACCGCACACACCAGGAAGTGGTGCCTGACATCATCTCCTATCACATGCACATAAGACAGTCTGCCGGGGCACATAGGACATTTTCCCTTTGAGTGAGAGCACAGACATACATTTGCATAATTTGTTTTTAAGTTGTCCACAATAAACCTGAGGGAAGAACATACTGATGATTACCACTTCCCTTTTTACAAAGTCAGCCCTTACCGCCCTGCCATCAGTGACAGAATACCAAGAAGCCACCTTACAACAAAACGCCAGATTCACTACAAAGGCAACAAACAAGCAGAAATCTTTGAAATCCCAATAACCTATCTCTTCTACACAAGGCTGCTCCACGTGCTTGGGGACAGGCCTGATGCTCTGCCACTGCCGAAGAGCCTTCCTGGGGACAGAAAACAAGCAGTCCTGGCCAGGTTGCTCTGCTCACCTCAGCCAATACCAGCTGCCAACACCCACAGAATGAAGCGGCTGGCTACATTCTGCCTGTTTGTGCTCGTGAGGAAGGGGTTGTGGCTGATGGGAGCCAGGTGGGCAGAAGGCCTCCAAGAAGACAGTAGCACCTGGGCAGGACATCAATCTGGGAAGGGGTAGGGTCACCTGTTCCTGCCTCAGGTGGTCAGATACCAGCCCACCGAGGAACATCTACGGGTGTATTTACAGACCCGCCCCTGACTTCACTGAGAAGAGACCAGCCGCCTCCGCTGTGGGATAGATAGGTGGCTCAGGACCCATTGCCTCCTCACCACTTGCTCTCTGCAGACAAGGATGGCTGGTAAGGGTGGAAGGTCTGCCCCTGGAAGCTTTCCTGCTATTCACTGGTGGCCCACAAGTGATCAGTGTTTCTAGACTGCCCCCAGTCCTCCTCCTCATCTGAGAACAAACAGCAGGGTAGGAAGCAGAAAGGACAAGCTTTGATTGATGCCTACAGGGCAAGGTAGAGACCAAAGTTATGGCTACAGTGAGTGTCAAAGTGTGATCTACCCGAAGCTCCAGTGACAGGAAGAAGGGCACTGGCCAGAACCAGGCCTGTTTCTAATGTGCTGACTTCCTCCCAAGAGTGACCCGAGGACAGGGAGTCCCATCCTCAGGATTCACCTTTGTGGGGGTGAGGGGGTGATTCACACAGCACTCCTCCTACAGTGTCTGATCCCGGGTGAGCTAGACTACACAGTGCCTGGGGAGTACCCAACGTGGTGCTTTCAACATAAACAACTGTTTTACTGGCCACCACAACTGAATTTCTGGTTACACTTCTGTGACAGTACACAGCTTACTAAATTTAGAACCAAAATGGAAACATACCCCTGGACATACCTGTGAGGCTTTCCAGAGAGTTTACCTGAGGAAGGAGGACTCGCTCTGAGTGTGGGCGGGACTGTCCCATGGGCTGGAGTCCCAGACTGAGTGAAAAAGGAGAAGGTGAGCCAAGCATCCTGTTCACCTCTCTCTGCTTCCTGACTGCAGACGCAACGTGTCCGGTCACCTCACATTCCTGCGGTCTCTGCCAGAGCCCCTCTGACCACCACGTTCTCCACCACAGATGCGGTGTATTAGCAAACAGGGAGCCCAAGTGAACAATTCTCCTTTAAGTTACTTTGGCCAGATACTGTGTTGCAAACTCGAGTACTTTGTTACAAACTCAACTCTTAAAAGCATGTTAACATAAACAGAATGTCACTCAGCGCTGTTTGTTATCTTCACAAGCATCTTGGGCTCTGAAGATGTCATGACTTGCTGCAACCTATGCAAAGGTCCTAAAGCTACACACGCTGCCAAGTCCAGGAAGTGCCTGAAGTGCTATGAGATACACTAGACCCAGAGAGATCTCCCAGTCAAGCCCCACTCCTCTCCCTCTGTAGGCACTGAAGCTGCAGTTTCCTGCTCCAGTAAGCACACTGTTCTGGTGTGTAAGGGACTTTGTATGGACAGGGATCCTGAGGAAGAAGAGCCAGGCCCCTGTATACAATGACACTATCTTTAAAGGGACAGCTGTGCTGGACAAGCAGCCAGAGCCACCCTGTGCATTCTGCAAGGGCAGCAGCTGTCGGCTTGGAAATAGGGAGGAAGCGGAGGAGGACAATGTGTATGAGGAGCTAGATGTCCCTGCCTCACTTGTCTCTGTGTGTGGCCTGCTATGGCACTGAGTGGAGGACCACAGGCCTCAGACGGGACAAATCAGGCACAAACTTCATCTGGAGATTTCAGGACCCTGACTCATAAATCTCAGCCTTCTCACCTTGGAGGTGTATGTGAGGACTTAGAATTGATGTAAGTAAAACATGATCAAGTCCTCAGAGGCGGTAGATGCGCTCTGAGCACCCAGATAAAAGACACTGTCCGTGTATCCTCATGAGCAGATGGAGCAGGGTGACCTTGCTTCTACTCTCTTAGAGCTTTCTTGAGGTTGCAATGATGTAGCCTTCAGAGTGTCTGTTCCTTTTCGTGTTTGTATTTATCAACCACAACTGGGTCTGTTGACTGTGTGATTTAACAGGTTACCCATAATGCTGTGGCCAGAGCTATTCTGCTTTATGCACTGAAAAAAAATAGAATAATAAGAAAATTTCATTTGACAACCAAGAAGCTGTGAGGAGATTGAGTACAACAATCAAATCTCTTCTATGTAATCAGGAGGTGCCTGGAGCCCGGGAGGTAGGAAACCTGTGTAGCCTGAGGCTGTGACTAGCCTCAGCTCCACCCTCTGTGCAGCTGAGTGAGCATTGAAGCTTTCCCAGGCTGATTCTGGAAACACTATCAAAGTGGCCCCATACGTGTCCTAGCATCATGATGGAAGGCCATGGTAGCAGCACTGTGGCATTATGAGATTACTAGCTGCTTATAAGACAACAACTGGATGGGTTTCCAGACTCCAAGGACATGGGAGCCATTTCCTCGGCATAAACTGAGTTCACTACTTTCAGAGACCTGGATCACAAGACATAGATTGGACCTTCAGGAAAGCCCTTTGTCGGCCAAGGAGTCCAAGTCTGTGGCTTTCAAGACCACAAATGGTCTCACTCCTGAGCTTTTCTTGGGCAATTCTGGAACATGCTTTGGGGAACTGCACGCAATAGCTATGCTGACAAGGTTCAGGGCACACTGTCCCCAAATTCGGCACATTGGCATTTGAGCAAACAAAAGAAGCATGCCATAGGAGAGCTAGAATTCCCAGATTTCTTCCAGATGAAGCTACCATCAGACCCTCTTCCACCTGCTGGTTCCCGGTACTCTTTAGGCACACAACACCTCACTGTAGGACCAACAACATCACAGTGATTCCAGGGTAAGAGCATGGGCAGGAGCCCTGGCAGAAGAGAGGAGGGTTCCAAGTTCAAAGGGATGATACTCGCGCCTCTTGTTCTACTAGCAGGTGATCAACTTTTTCACTCGAAAAATCTGTTTCTCAACAGACTTGCAGGAGCCAAGCTTGAAGCTGACTACCAAAAAGTGCAAAAGGCTTCTGCTCCATATCTATCAAAAGGACGGACCCAGGGACATGGACCTCTGCCAGGCCCAGAACAGGTAGAGATTTTGCATCCACCATCCACCAAAACCCCTCACTTTCTCTGCTGAAAATGGACCAAGACTTTGACTAAAACAACAAAACACAAAAATCTGTCTTATAACAGGGTGGCTTACAAAAATATAACAGAACCTCCATATTAAGAACAGAGGCAACATCTTGGACGTGCAGATGAGCTCCTTATTGACACAACATCTACCATTTGTTTTGCTGTGTGTGTGTCTATGTGTGTGTTGTATACATACATGTGAAGGTTCACTCACCCAGTGGGCACATGTGGAAGTTAGAAGATGACATTGGGATGTTTTCCTCATTTCTCCACCTTTTTATTTATTTATTTATTTATTTATTTTTTGAGACAAGGTCTCTCAATGAATCTGAAGGTGGTGTTTCACCTAGACTGGCTGTCCAACAAGCCCCTGGGATACTTTTATCTCTTACTCCCACCCTGGAGTTACATGAATGATCTACTGTGCCCAGCTGTTATCTGGGTTCTGGGGATCTAAACACAGGTCCTAATGCTTGTATAAAAAGTGCTTTATCCATGGAGCCATCTACCCAGTCCTGTTCTGTGTTTGTTTTTTAGTTAGTATGAATTGAGGTTCCTGGGGTGGTAGGAGCCAAACCCATATTAAAGCTACTATGAGGCTAATAGACCAATAGAACATGTGTGGTTGTGGAGAGGTTGGCATATTGCAGGTCCAGAGCTGGATGACAACTTATCTCAGACTATTTCCAGCCCCTTAACAGCCACCTCTGTGTGACCTAACATCCTTGTAACTGTTTGGTAAGTCTTCTGGGAATGTGCTAACAGAGCACTGGCCTCCACCAACCAAAGACTAAGTAAATGTCTAAAGACAGCGTCCGAAGCCTACACCACAGACTTCCTTTTCTGTAACAAACCCACCTGATAGTCTCATCAATATATCTGGAAAATATATTGATCTATAATTCTCTTCACTCCATTACTATAAAAACGTCATAAAAACAGGTGACTGTAGAGATGGCTCAGTGGTTAAGAGCACTGGTTGTTTTTCCAGGGGACCTGGGTTCAATTCCCAGCACCCTCATGGCAGCTCACAAGTGTCTGTAATTCCAGTTCCAGATAATCTGATGGTCTCTTCTGGCCTTCATGGCCTCCATGGGCACTAGGCATACATGTACTGCACAGGCATCCATGTAGGCAAAACACCCAGGCACATAATGCCTCCATAACATCAGGCTGTAAGCAAGCCTGTAGGGAATTTTCTTAATTAATGATTGATGGGAGAGGGCCCAGCCCATTGTGGGTGGGGCCACCTCTGAATTGGTGGTCCTGGGTTCTATAAGAAAGCAGGCTGAGCAAGTCATAAGGAGAAAGCAGCACTCTTTCGTGGCTTCCACATCAGCTCCTGCCTCCAGGTTCCTGCCCTGACTTCCTCTGCTGTGAAGGTCTAAGCAAGATAACCCTTTCCTCTCCATGTTGCTTTTGGTCATGTTTTTTCATCACAGCATAGTAACCCTTACTAGGACAGGCCCCCAAGGACAGGCCACAAAGGCCTACCTTTGTTCTGTGTTGGTTCTTTGGCTGAAAGCAAAGAAATAAGCCATTGCCCTTGACCTTTTCTGTTCATGGCAGGAAGGCTATTGATTAAAAAAAAAAAAAAAAAAAAACAAAAAAAAAAACAGAAAAATGGACAGGGTTTCCATCAGGGTGTCCTCATAAGCCTGATCCAAAGGGCAGCCAGGAAGTGCTATAACTGGGCACTGCAGAGCCACACTCTGTAGCCAGAGCCTCAGTCCTGAACCAAACACCAACTAACCAGGAAGACCCTTGACATTTGTACAGCGAGGACTGTGAACTGGAAATGATTACAGTGACTCACACTGACCTCCAAGGACCTCACACCAATGTGGACTACCCTCGCTCATGTGGCAGGAATTACACCCTGGGAAAGTGCACACGAAGACAGTCACCTTAACCACACAGGTACTTCTCCAGAATAGAGAGCCTCTCGCCAGCTTCTGCCTCCCTCCCAGACCACTGCCTTACCCAGCAAGCAGAGCTCTAGTTACCCAGCCCAGTGTTCCCTGTGGGACATTCAGTAAGCCTGTTTTCTCTCTCTGGGCTAGTCTGAAGGGGGAATTGGTTCCTTTTCTTATCAACGTGACCAGATACCTGATCAAAGCAGCTTACAGCAAAGGGCTGGTTTATATTTATTTATTTAGATTTATTTATTTCATTTTATGTGTTCGAGTGTTTTGCTCACATGTATGTTCGTGTCTGGTGCCCAGAGAAGTCAGAAGGCACTGGATCCCCTGGACCTGGAGTTTTACAGGTGGTTGTGAGCCACAATGTGAGTGCTAGGAATCAAACTCACATCCTCTGCGAGAGCAGCACCTCTCCAGCCCTGGACAAGGGGGTTTATTTCAGCATATTGTTCAAGGAGACACAGTCCATCCTGTGGGGAAAGCATGCTGGCAGGAGCTTGGTCACAGTCAGGAAGCTGAGAGAGATGAACACTGGTGCTCAGCTGCTTTCTCCTTTTCTTCAATCCAAGACTCCAGCCCATGAAACGGTGCCACACACATTAGGGTGAGACTTCCCCCTCAGTGAAACATTTACGGAACTGTCTTCATAGACACGAACAGTTGTTTCTGGGGATTCTACATCCTTTTACGTTCACAAGGAATATTAACTATCACAACTTGTCTTCTCAAACTGTTTGTTGGGGAAGGGGGACCCTCCCTTACTGGAGCTGCCAAACCCCAGGCTCCTACTCTAAAAGTCTGAATAACTGCACTCTGCTCACATTCACCCCACATCACTTACTCCTGACCCTCCACCTTCCCCCACTGGCTTAGAAGCTCTCTCCCTCTCTTTCTCCTTCCCAGAAGGCCGTTATCTATGGCCTTTGTCTCACGGAGTTCTACAAAGTGCAAGGTGAGAGAAACAGAGTTCTTTCTCTCCCCAGTTTACCGTGCTGTAAAGAGATCTTCCTTAACCATCATGTTTCCTGATTTCCTTTAAAAACAAGGGAACTAAGACAGCAGGTTACAGACCCTGCATCTTGGGAACAGTAGTTCAGAACCCTTTGTCCTCCCACGAAATACAGCACACCCTGTCCCTTGGTTCACGTCTGAAGATTCCTGGTGAAACTAATATTAAATAAACTTGTTTACTTTTCCCTAGCATGCTGGTTTTAGTGAATGAGTCTCAGCCATGATCCAAGGATGGGGGATGTCAACAAAAAATCCTGGAAAGAAGTTGTGTCTGCCAAGATAGGCTGATGAGGGCTGCAGTGGTGTGGAGAGGCTGTAACTTGCAGGCCTAGAGGCTGATTCCCTTGACATATGCTTAACAGCCAATCCTTGCTCACATCTGCACCTTAATACCCTGTGACTAATATACAAATCTGTGGAATCTATTAATTTAACAAACCACTTAGTTTCTACCAATCAAAAGCTAAGAATGTCATCAGATAGCATCTGAGGCCTGTAGCAAAGTCCCCACATCTTGCTGAAGTTGTCTTGTTGACATCCCCACCAATGTATTTTAAACTGGCCTTAATTTATGTCTTTCTTTGCTCTGTAAAATATTAAACTGCTTTCACACTGGAATATAAAATTTGGGGTAACCTAAATCTGTGTTCCTGGGTCATGATCATTCAAATTAGGTTCCAGAATAAACTACCTCTTATTCCAATGTGAGCGCTGTGTTTTTTCATTAACAAGGACAAAATAAATAATTTCTTCTATCCAGGTACACAAACATTTCTGTTACCGGGGAAATGATGTGTCTCTTTCAGGGTTCTCAGTTTCATTAATAAAAGAATTTCAAAATGGACTCAAAAGGAAGCTCAAGAACAATTTTATTAGCGTTTAAGAGAGAACACTGCAGCTGGGGAAGAAATCCCGCCAGCAGCCGGTAGGGGAGCTAGGGAAAAGATCATGCCCTTTAAGTTAGCCCTGGAATAGAAATAGCTTATTCAGAAAGGAAAAAAAAAAGCACTTCAAGATTAGAAGTGGGCTAGTGAGCCCCCAAAGAACACAGCCATGAAGTACGTTCTCTTTTGTAGCCTCCTCCTCTTTCATCCTGTTTGGATTCCTAGGGCTTTGTTGGGTGCATGCTCTGTTTGTCAGATGATGCCAGGGTCCAGAAGGGCTTCCAGTCTTTCCCTGCTCACCAGCTTCTTGCTCTGGCGCAGGCAAGTTAATCTTGATGTAGCTTTTCTAGTTCCCACTCTCCTTTCACACTCCTGAGATGACTCACTCAGCCTTTCTTCTCTTCCCTCAGTAAATAACTTCAGCAGAGGGCCCTCCCTGCTTGCTGAGAGCAGAATACAAATGAAGTCAAAGCCAGGCATGGGCCTTGTGCAGTGTGACCTTTCGGGTGGAATTTTCCGAAGCCTTCCACTCCTGGCTACCCAGCGCTTCCAGCACCTGCGTGGCACAGAGCCACTAGGAGGCAGCGGCTGTTTTCTGTTCTTTTTTTAAATATGGAATGCTTCATGAATTTACATGCTAGCACAGGAGCCATGCTAATCTCCTCTGTACCATTCCAACTTTCATATGTGTGCTTGCCCACGTGAGCACAGGGCTACTGTCTTTACGTGCCCTGACTATTGAGAGGGAAGTGCCTATTGGTCAGGTACTGCACCTACAAAGTGAAACCACATCTTATTAACTGTTTTGGTTTTATTTTCAACACTCAGGTATTAGGTAGTTCAAAGACAGCAGGCTCAAAGGTCATTGGACGGGCCCCATCTATGTACCGGCTAACACACTAACTTTATCACAATTGCCCTTCCTTGGAATTTGAAACACTGTATCAATAAAGACATGTTTGTAAGAAAATACTGAAAAACAGAAAGATATAAGGAAAGTCAAGTGAGTACCCAGACAAGGAGCCACAGCTTGGCACGTGCCTTTGAGCCCTTCACCTCCCTTCTGCACAGCCGTCACCGCATCACGCGGGTTTTCCTCTCGCTGTGCTGCACTCAGTGCTTTTAACGCTTTCTGCACTCCCTTTCTAATGTCTGCCTAATATTTGGGTCATGGATAAAGCAAAGGGCATGGTTAATACTGACTGCCAACTTAGCCAGGTCTAGAATCACCTAAAGAGCAGCCTCCAGGCACGTCTGTAACGGAGTTTCTAGATTAGGTTAACTGAGGTAGAAGTTATCCTACCGTCAGGCAGCTCCATACCATGGGACAGTACTGGCCGCCTCACGCCCCTGCTGCCACACCTCCCCCACCATAATGGACTGTACTTTAAATTATGAGCCACACACAATCCACCGTTCCTCATCTGAGCTGCGACTCATAGCGTGTTTGGGTACAGCAACAAGAAAAGCAGCTAATACCATAATTATAAAAGCATTCCCTGGGGCTGGAGAGATGGCTCAGCAGTTAAAAGCACTGACTGATCTTCCACAGGACCTAGGTTTGGTTCCCAGCACCCACATGGTGGCTCACAACTATCTGTAACTCCAGTCCCAGGGGATCTGATGCCCTCTTCTGGCCTCTGTGAGCACTACATGCAAGTAAAGCACCCATACACATATAAACAATAAACTTTTTTGAAAGCATTCTTATTTCAATATTAATGATAATCCACTGTGTCTAAATTAACATAGTTTTCACTGTAAAGGACTATCTGTGATGGAAGCTTCCTTTAATACTTGGTGTCGTGGATGACTCTTTTAGAATGTGTATCTCATGAGTCAGATTACAGGTCAGAATTTGTGGAGCCCAGGGACACCTCCATGAACCACTGACACAGTGGTGTAACATAAGCATTTTTTTCAATCTTTGCAAATTTGCTTTAATTCTTTCTCACTTGTGGATTCCTTTTTAGGACATGTTGTCTAGTTTTTGATGTACGATTCAGAGTTACTAGTTTTGGAAGAAAATCCACTTCCAAGTCTTTTGAAGCAGATTTTTCTCACATTCAAGAATCCCATGTGACTAGTCTAAACTCTATTTTCTTCATCCCACTCCAGGATGGCAAAACACTCAGAACACTTACAGCTTTTTCTCTAATGACCAAATACTATTTCAGAGTGAACATTTCCCAATGCTTTTGATTGTGGGATATTGTGGTTTTGATAAGAAGTGTCACACCTAAAACACCTGCGTGTTTCGGTTGGTCCCCAATCACTGAGAAATGGTTGGAGCCTGAGGGCTCTGTCCCAATCAATGGGTTGGTCAATGTATGTATTCATAATTTTACGGTATTACTGAGGTGGTAGAGATGAAACTGTGGGGCTTGGTAAGCAGAAGTGGGTCCCGGGACAGCTTTTGAAGTGTTCCTTGTCTCTGGCTCCCTTTCTGTCTCTTGGTTTCCCATCTGGGCAGCTTTACTGTTCTGTACCTTCTTGACCTTCCTATTCTTCCCTCCATGTGTCAAAAGGAGTAGAGACAGACGACCTTGGAGCAGTGGTTCTCGGCTTTCCTGATGCTGGGACTCTTTATTACCACTTAGCTTCACCCCTAGCCCTTTGGTTTCCTTTGCTTTGTTTTTTTAATAACAGGTGTAAATTGACTATGCTTAGCTTTTCACATTCTTTATAAATTGCCTCATTCCAGCCAAGCACTTTAATTTTTTGGTTTTATTTTAAAGGTCTATAGGCACCTAAAATGTACAAATTAGCTAATAAGATTATACATGTCTGCCTCCATCCCAAGAAAAGGAAAGGAGAATGAAAGAGACCCCACGTATGAATGCAGGCACCCTGGACTCCATGCCACACCCTGCCCCATGGCCACCTGTCCATCTCCACTGAGCCTGGCCACACCTCTCTGCTCCACCAGCTGGCAGGCTGAATTATACAGTCACCATGACAACAGTAAATCCAGGCCAGCAGCAACAGGATGTTAGGCTTCTTCTGACTCCCGTCAGCCACAGCAAACACCCAGGCTTGCAGCACTTGGGCAAGCCTGCCTTGCCATTCCCTAGACCTGATTGCACTAGAAAAAGGTGTCAAATACCGTCTGTGCCCACACATCAAGACCTGAATATCTGTATTTACATTTAAATTGCTTTTCTTTCCCAAAGAATGGAAAGCCATTATCTTAATAATGTGCCTATCACTGAAGGTTAGGAAAGCAACTCGGAGTTAGGGAAGAAAATCAACCGAAGAATGACTGTGGTTCCCTTCCAGCCTTGCTTTCTGCTGAAGGAAGGGTGACAGCTGTGTCAGTCATTTTGCTGGTGCTGTGTCTCTGGTTACACGCGCACACACACATACTGTGTCCTTTATCATCAGAGCTTGGTAGGTCCAGGCTGATAAGATATTTTTAAGATAATATACTTAATGCTTTCTCCCCAAAAAAGCAGCACAAAGTACAATCCAAGGAGTCTGGAGCCGCGCCAGCCAAGCCACACGGTTGGCAGGATCCACACCTGGCCTGGCCTGGCCGTCACATCCTCCGCAGAAATGTTCCCCCAGAAAGCAAACACAAAGCAAGCCTGGGGCAGCTGGCATCCTGCTCTCCTTCCTCCCCGGGGCCAGTGCTGCCCTTCCCTGATGGCCCTTGCTGCCGACTCAGACACACGCACAGTTCTCCCCACCCTGAGACCCCTGATCTAGGCCACAGGGCTGGTCCTCTGCACGGCCCACAAGCAGCTGGTTTAGTGTTTCGGCACAGACAAAGCTTGGCTCCTGCACTCAAGGAAGGACTTGCCCTGGACCTGTCCCCAAGGCTGGTGCCTCCTCTGCAATCAAGCATAGGCACCTGTGGCTACGCAGGGCCACGGGAGAGTACCTGTGCCAGCTCAAAATCAGCAGCAGCAGGACACTTCTCCTCCCAACTAATAAGCTAAAGGGAGAGACAGGCAGTGAGCTAAGAAGAAAGACATATAAGCCTCACCAGCCTGCCTTGGATTCCTGAGGGCCACTGCATACCCAGCCTCACTCTGAAACACGTAACTGTGACCTTCCAGCATAATGTCCACCCCTTCTCCGGTTCCAACAGCGAACTTCCCAGAACCGGCCATCCACCAAGGAAGACACAAAGTAGTTTTCTTCATTTGAGAAGTCCTTGGCCACTTCCCCCTCTGTTGACAGCTACTCGGCCAACCCTTCCAGGAGCTGGCTATAGGAAGGACTTCCTGCGAGATCAGTCTATGGTGATATTTTATTTGTATTAAAATGTTATTTGTAGGTTAATAAATAAAGTTGCCGGGGGGGGGGGGGGGTCAGAGCTATTAGCAAGCCATAGGAAAGCAGGGCAGTGGTGGCGTATTCTTGTAATCCCAGCACTTGGTAGGCAGAGCTGGGTAAGTCTCTGTGTGTTCAGGGATACAGCCATTATTGGATACACATGCCTTTAATCTCAATACCAATCATGGAAAACCTGGAGGCCTATACAGACAGGCCGTGAGGAGGCGGTCATGTAGTTGGGTTTACAACAAATGAGAAGGCAGGACAGGAACTCTATATAAAGACTTTAACACAGGGGAAGCTCTGGTTCAGAGAGGTAGGACCACTGCAGGAGGAAGGGTAAGGTTTTAGCTCTTAGCTCTGACCTCTTGGCTTTCTTCTTTGCATTGGTTCTGTGTTTCTTATTTAATAAGAAGGTTGATTACATCTACAAATGGCATCCAACGTGGTGGCAAGAGCTTCCACCTAAAAACTGAGAAAAAAGATTCTAAAACGGAGCTAAAAACAGCTTCCTAATTGTCTCTCTCAAATGAGCAGCAGCTGCCGGTTTGAGCTACTGGTGGGTTCCTAAAGTGTGCGTGCTCGACCTGCGTATGGCAGGAATGAGGCCTCTGCAAGTGGCACATTAAGCTGCATGGTGGATTTAGACTTTGCTAGTACAAAACAAAAAAAAAAGAGGTTTTTGGGCTACACGCTGCTTGTATAAAAGCATAGAGACCCACGATAGCTCCCAGAGCTGGTGGTAAACATAGCCATGTTGAGAAGCTGAGGTGGGCGGAGCCAGCAGCCACAGCTGCTGCAGTTTAAAGCAATAGATTCACAATAAGACAGATTCAGATGTAATAGTTTACAATGTGTGTAAAATATATGTAGGCTTGAAAGAGACAAAAAAGGTGATCTATACAGTTATAGAAACAAATACATAGTTTTAAAAAATAAAGTCTTTAAAGAGACAGTAAAGTTAATATAAAAAATAAGCCACGTGAAGATGAATATTACACAGAGAATCTGGATTGTGTTGTCTTTGGGATTTTTAACTGCAGAAAAACATTTGATCGTAAAAGATGTTGAGTTAAACCAATATGTATATTTTAAAAATACCTTGACTTCAAAATTTGGATGTAAGGATGTGTTGCTTTGGAAAGGAGACTCTGCTTTTGTTTCCACAGAAAGCCAGAGGCTATAGATTTGTTCCAGATTAAGATACATCAGGTTTGACCAGCCAAGACCCCCTGAAAGGTCTCCGATGACACCATGGCCCAGATGATTCAACATCCAGAATGGTTTGAAGGCAACTGGCTCAGGCGATACAGCCTCACGGACTACTCCATAATCCTAAAATTTTCTTTGTATCCCCATAAGATACAGCACCCCCCTCCAGCAGGAAGTAGTAAGAGAAGCTATGCCCAAATTCCCAAATTATATGTAATTTTACTTTGTTAAGGTTAAAACCTTCCTTTTTGAAAAAAAAAGGGGGGGGGGAAGTGCTGTGGGATGTTCTGTATGGCAAATGTGTTGCTGATTAGTCAATAAATAAAACACTGATTGGCCAGTGGCTAGGCAGGAAGTGTAGGCGGGACAAGGAGGAGAATAAAGCTGGGAAGTGGAAGGCTGAGGCAGAGAGACACTGCCAGCCGCCACGATGACAAACAGCATGTGAAGATGCCAGTAAGCCACAAGCCATGTGGCAACGTATAGATTAATGGAAATGGATTCATTTAAGCTGTAAGAACAGTTAGCAAGAAGCCTGCCACAGCCATACAGTTTGTAACCAATATAAGTCTCTGTGTTTACTTGGTTGGGTCTGAGCGACTGTGGGACTGGCAGGTGAGAGAGATTTGTCCTGACTGTGGGCCAGGCAGGAAAACTCTAGCTACATCAGCCAGAACACATGAAAACAGAAAATGTACAGGCGTCAAGCACAGGCTGGGTGTGCGTGGCAACCAAGGCTAGTGTTGAGGAACACCAGCACACTAGACTCATACTCAGCCTCTCTTCTCTACACCAGAGTCCATCATCAACCATGCTCCTGCCTCCCATGGCAGAGCTTCTGGAGAACAGCCCTAAACACAGGGGCTGGGATTGCCAGCTCTCAGATGCACATCTGTGTGGAAGAACTCTCTCCAACCACAGCATCCAAAGACAAACAGCTCTGCTGCCCTCTTCAGAACACAGCCCCCTAGGTCTGGAGGCCCCCCTACAGCTCCCCAGCAGAAGAAATAGATCCAGAGCTTCAGCAGTGCCCCATGCAGAATCCACACTCACCGTTCACACAGGCCTCCGATGATCCACACAGGCCTTCCTCAAATAAGCAGCCTAGATAAGAAAGACAGAAGAGGAGTCAGTGGCAGAGAAAACAGGGGCCCTTGAGGCTCTCAGGCCCCACCCCCATGCAGGTCTGCTTCTTCATGATGGTGCTTGGTTATTCTGAAGCCATTATAACAGACCCCTGTATGATGCGGCCCAGCTCTTCTTCAGGAGGGTGCTCGGCCCATCCTGTGCCTTCAAGGCCTCATCAGAGAGAGCCCACATCCTCGCCATGGTCATCCTTGCAGACGCACCCCTCCCCTAGCCTCACAGCTGCCGAGCTGCCCACCCAAGGAAGTCTCCAGGCCTTGAGGCTTAGCTCACACTTAGCACATCAGAAATGGGCCAGACCCCTGGACCTAATACGACTGTGCACACACAGGGAGGGATGCTGGCATCTGCCCCCGTGCCTCTAGGGAGACTGGCTGTGTGCTACAAGGAGGCCTCTGCAATGTCCGTGACCACAAAATGACAGAAGAGGAAAGGACAAGTAGGTGAAGGGAACAGAGGACATGAAAAGTGGCAGAAGAAGGATGGAGGCATTCGTGAGGGACCCCACCTGGAGAGAACACACCAAGGTGGCTAGCCTCCCCCTGGAGCTGAAAGAGACCTTGATGGCCTCTCATGAAACAGGAAGGCCAGCCCGTGGCAAATGTACTCACCCAGCAGGGAGTAGGCAGCTGGAAGCAATCTGTACAATGTGCCAAGCCACCTTGAACACAGACAGAGAAGGGCTGGGGTCGTCTAGCCTGATGACCCCATCTAGGCAGGGTCAGGCAGGGGTGGGGCATGAGAGAGGCCTCTGACTATACTCAGATGAGCCCCCACTCCCTCAGGGATACAATGCTGCATTCCACCCTGTACCAGTGCAGTGTCAGGAGCCCACAAAACTGAGTGTGCTCTGAACGTACATGTCTTTCAACAGCAAAGCCTAATGCCTTCATGACTGTTTCTCCAATGGTCAAACTCCTACAAGACCCACTCAAAAGTCCCCCATGGCGTCCTCCACACAGGCCAGGGAGCTCTGTCCAGACACTGGACGGGACCTGCCACAGTGCACAATGATTATTGACTAAAGAGTGCATCGTCCTCTCAGGACTGAGGTTTGGGGTTCTTCGTATCTTCTGCCCATTCTCCCATGGCTGCCCTTCTGTCTAAGTAAGTGAATGAGTGAGTACAAGGCAACTTGGAGAAAATTATCAATCGGAAAATAACGGAACCCTTAACTTCTTCACACAGGAGTTGGTACAAACACTTGCAGCTGCAGCAGTCAGTGGCATTCCGCAAGCGTGGGTGGCATAAGACACAAGGCAGGGTCCTTTGCTTAGGTCACTTGTTTTGAGAGGACTCTGGGTCACACCCAGGTGAGCCAGTCTACACAGTCACTTATTCAGCCCTGTGCAGACTGCCCACCGGCTTGTGCACTTGAGACTAGCAAGCCTGAAGCTCAACCATAGCAGCCTCTACCCCAGGAGATCCCATTTCCTCGAAATAATGATATACTCTTAGGGAAGATGGCATTTTCATCTCTTAATCACATTTTTAGCATATCTGTGTCAACCAATTTACCCCTGAAGCAGCCCTGCCTCATCTATGTCTCCACCCCACCCACCCACAGCCTCCTCTCAGCCAGGGCCATCCCTTCATCCATAAGCATTGAATTCCAGCAGTGTTTTAAGGCAGGGCAGCTGTGGCAGCAAGCCTTTTAAGGACACTGGGGAACAGCAGGTGAGAACTCAAAGCTCTAGGCCTAGGCATCATGCTGGCTCCCACAAATGCCATGACCTTCGGTGGTCATGTGGCTTCTCTGATCATTGTGAGCAGTAAAGTTAAGGCCAGGTTTGTCAGTTTCTGGGCTGCTCCCATCTGAGCGCTGATCTTCCCCTCGCTGACATCCAGCAGAAATGAACCGTGGGAGCTCCCAGCAGCCTGGTGCCTCTCTCCTCCCAGGGTGCAGAGGTGCAAAGGCACCTTAAGCTGGAAGGAGGCTGGGGTAGTTGTGTGCTCCACACCCTGGCTCCAGCAGTGGGCATACAGCTCTGTCCCAGGCCGTGGCCGTGGGTGTGCAACTCTGGTGAGCACCAGCTCAGCCCTCATCAAGTGCCTATAGGACCAGACAAAGGCAGGGTTGCAGGCACAGAGCTCAGTGAAGGGCTTGCTCACAGAGTTCCGTGTTTGTCACGTGAGATGCCAGATGCCAGAACTTTCTAGAAAAAGTAGAGGCTTCCTGTGTCTGCCTGAATCACACCCGACAATTAGAACTGATGGAACAAAATGTGCATCCCATGTTCCTGTAAGCTCCGGCTACAGCGAGGCAGCCTGGCTCTAGCATCTGCCGAGCCAGAGTCATTGCAGGAGCCTGATGAGCATGTGCCTCAGAAAGATCTGGGGGAGGAAACAGAACAGCAAGAGTTCAAGTGAGGCATTCCCAGAGGTGCGGAGGCCGCTCATCTCAAGTCAGAAGTCACAGTGTGCTAATTACCTGCTGATTTATGGGCATTGTCATACGCTCTAAAATCAATGAAAATATATTTCATCATGAATATCAGACACCTAATAACATTGATTGTCATGGTAAGTCATCCAGAGGAAAGGAATGTCACAGCTAGGGCTGGTGCCCTGCCCTGGAGTCTGAGACTTGGCTCCTCCAGTGTGCGGTGTGCTCCACCCAGCCTTGTTCGGGCACACTGTGACCAGAGGCAGCCCTCAGATGAACACAGCCCTCTAGCCAGCAGCTCACAAAGGATCTACACCCGAAGCCAATGTCAGCCTGAGGCAAGCAGCTGGCCCACAGAGACTTCCACGTGAGCCATCTTCACAATGTGGCCCTGCGTTTGGAACACAGTTCCTTGGGCTAGGGACACAGCTCGATTGTAGTGGGTAGCCATTCCAGCTTTGATCTGGAAGTTCCAACCCCCATTGAGGCTTCGGTAACTGTCACACCTACAAGGCGGGGCCAAGAGAGGACCCTGAAGACCCGAGATCCGGATGGCCGCTTCTCTTGTTTCCTGGACCCTGGACGCTAGAGGTGGACCGAGGAGAGTTCTCCAGAGAACACCACCGGGCTGTGCTGCGTCTTTCCCAGAACCCGCAACCTACCTATCCCTTCATTTGTAAGTTACGCCACTAAATAAATCTCCCTTTTAACTACATGGAGTGGCCTTAATAATTTCACCAATACTCGATGGTGGAGCTTTTTTATTTGTTTGTTTGTTTGTTTGTTTGTTTTATTTCTTTCTTTTTTCCAAGCATCAGTCCCTGGATCCTATCTCCAGCACTGAAAAAGAAAAATCAAAACAAAACAAAAACAAAAAAACACCTGTAATTCCTTAGTATTAACATGTTATCCACTCTTTCACGAAAACATGTGACAGTTCCAAAATTCTCAAATGGTTCCTTCAGCTGACCACCCCAGAGCAGGGCATGGAGCTCAGAGAATTCTTCCTCCTTGTCCACTGGGCTCCCACACTTCAGCATGCACTGAATACATGTGCACATATACATACACACAGTCATGAATACACATGCACATACTCATACGGATGCAGGTATGTGGGTATACATGTGTACACATGGGTGCATGGGTGCACAACCACATGTATACTCATATATGTGTGTACATATTCACACTTAAATGAGTAATGCATGCATGCATGGAGATTCACACATGGACATTCACATAAACACACATGTTCACACTTATGCATGTGCACATACATACATATCTGCTCATGCATACATGGAGATATACTTGTGCCTACACACACACATATGCGCAGGAATTCATACATATATATGCACACCTTTTACTCACATTCATACTTATGTGAATATACATGCGCACACAAACATGCACACACATACATGTGCATACCTGCATGTGGGCATACATGTACACTAATCTATGTGTATAATCATGCATGTACACACCCATATATGTACCCATGTGCACATATGCATGCTGATCTTTTTAGCTTTAGTTCTAATTACCTTTGTTTTCTTCAGAATACAAAACCATCCTTAGTCATCATCTCTCTGGTACCTTTTTGCTGTTGTTTTCAAAGAAAAATTGACCTATTTCTTCTGGACCAGTGTAGCTCTCCCATCCTAACTTCTAAGAGATACTCACAAGAGGTTGTACCTTTCTGTGGTAAGACAGCAAATAAAAGGTCAAAACCTCCCTGGCTGACAGGACGCCTGGCCCTGACCAGCCCCACCCAGGTGGTCCTCACCCAAGTCCACCTCAGCAGCACTCACCTGCCCAGCTCCTTCCCAATTCTAGGCCTCAGGACCATGGCAGAGAGAAAGGACCCCAGACTCAGGGACCTCCCCTGTGGGGAGGGGGCTGAATTAACTGCCTTCCTGCTCACTATTTTGGAAAAAGCACTGAGATTTGTGCAAACCCACAATCCCATAAGGATGTGACAGGTATTCTTTAACCTAAGAGCATTAAAAATATATCGATGTTCATAGAGCCTTCATCCAGTTACTGATGGAAGCAGATGCAGAGATCCACAACCAAGCACCAGGCTGAGCTCTGAGAGTCCAGTCAGAAAGAGGGAAGAGAGATTCTATGAGCAAGGGGGGGTCAAGATCATTATGGAGAAATCTACAGAGACAACCAAACCAAACTAGTGGGAACTCATGAAATTCAGACCAACACCTGTGGAGCCTGCATGGGACCAGACTAGGCCCTCTGCATACAGGAGACAGTTATATAGCTTGGTCTGTTTGAGGGGCCCCTGGCAGTGGGATCAGGATCTATCCCTGGTGCATGAGCTGGCATTCTAGACCCCATGACCTAAGGTTGGATACTTTGCTCAGCCTTGATGCAGGGGAAGGGGCTTAGTCCTGCCTCAACTGAATGTATCAGGCTCTGCTGACTCCCCATGGGAGAGAGGATGGGGGCAGAGTGTGGGGGAGGCTGGGGGGTAGCAGGAGGAGGGATGAGGGATCTGTGGTTGGTATGTAAAATGAACAAAAAAGTTTTTTAATAAAAAAATATATCAATGTAAAACTGAATTCTATGAGCAAGATATTAAAATATTTTCCCGGCTCAGGCATGTCATGTGAACAGAATGGAAGGTTCTGGGTCTCCTACAGAGCAGCTGGGGATTCTTAGAATCCAAGAGTGCTCTTACCAAATTTACATAACTAGGAGCTGATAATTCTTTGAAATCATTTAGTATTGTAGCCAAATAAAACTTAACAAACCCCATCTGGTGTGTGGATCACGTAGCGTGAGTTAATAATGAGTGTATTACTGTTTTCCCAGTGTAACTATGCACACACATAACAGTACTCTCACGCATCCATTTTCTATCAGTGTTTCCTCTTCTGAGTTCTCCATGGCAGTCCCTCCTCCCTCTCTGCAGCTTGGTCCTCTTTGAGCTGCCCCTCACCTGTCAGGAGCAGCATGGGCCACAGAGACTGTGGAGGTTCCAGAGTCCATCAGCAGACAGGCATGAGGTGAGGTTAAACCTGCCTCTCAGCCACTTAATTGAGCCTATTCTCAATGCAGCCAGTGTGATTCTCAATGCAGCCCAAAGCCGATTCTGGAGAAACACAAAGAAAGGACGGAAAGTCCACCCAGGGGATAGAGCCCATGGGCTTTGACTCAAGGGACCCCTCAATAGGTGCCCATCTCTAGTTTGGGGTTTGGTTTGTCTGATCTTTTGGTGCTTGCTGTCAATCTGGAGTATGTTTTGTTTATTCTCATTGACCTGGACTACTCCACCTTTTCTGAAGACACTTTCCTGGCTCTCAGGCATCTAAACAGAAGCCATCTAAAAGCTATGATAGTATGCGCCTTACATAGAATCTGAACTGAGCCGTGAGCTATTCAGAAAGGCAGCCCACTATGGTGATATTTTATTTGTACTGAAATGTGATTTTATTTGTATGTTAATAAATAAAGTTGCCTGGAGGTCAGAGCTAATAGCAAGCTGTAGCAGAGCTGGGCGTTCGTGGCGCACGCCTTTAATCCCAGCACTTGGTAGACAGAACTAGGTAGATCTCTGTGTGGTCAAGGATACAGTCAGCATTGGAGGTACATGCCTTTAATCTCAATACCAACCATAGAAGATTTGGAGGTCTGTACAAACAGGCAGTGACGAGGCGGTCATGTGGTTGGGTTTACAACCAATGAGAAGGCAGAACAGAAAGTCTATATAAAGACATACACTCAAGAAGTAGGTCTCTCTCTTGGCTGAAGAGGATCGCTGAAGCAGGAAGGGTAAGGCTCTTAGCTCTGACCTCTTGGGCTTTTATCTTTACATTGGCTATGTGTTTCTTATTTAATAAGATGGTCGGTTACATCTACAGCCCACTATGAACAGGCCTGTCCCATGGAAGCCTGCATCCAAGCTATTGCATACTTCATAGTTAGGTCCTGAGCTTCAGGGCTCTTCTCCCACGACGGCACGTCACTATTGAGTGGACACCTCTGTGATGAACCTGGCAATCCCCAGTCACTCTGAGAGTCCAGAGTCAGTCCACAAACCCTTTTGCCACTCTGCTGGCTTCCTGTATAAATGGACATCCTCAGCTTCGGCCCCTTCTGTATTCTTATTCTAACTCCCCATCAATTCTTCCCCACTTCTCTAGAACCAAGCACACCTGCCTGCTCCCACATAGGTCTCAGTGCTGTATGCTCTGGGCAGAGAACTGCTCCTGGGTTCTTGTCCTCTGGTGGTCGGAGATTCAGGACACAGAGTGAATGGGTAATCAAACACCTGAAGAAGTCACATATCAGGTAGCAAAGAGACTCCATGACAGGCAGCCAAAGCCCCTGGTTCTGCACTGTGATGGTTCTGTAACCTTGGCCACAGTCTTTCATTCTCTCCAACACCCCTCTGCTGTTAGACATTCATGGAAAGGGCAGGTCTGGTTAAAGTCCATCAGAAACTTAGTGGCCCTCCCATCAGCCGGGTCCCAGCACCTCCCCCAGGGCAGCACAGCTCAAGGGTACACGGAGGCATGTCTTCTTCCTGTCTGGGACCCCAGAGCAGGAACCATGGCTAGAGGACCATGTTCAGTCGTGCCTCTTCCATTTCAACCATGAGTTTTCCATTTGAGGGGACAGCCCCTCCAAATTCCAGAAGCTAGGAATTGATATGGCTTCAGACTGACCCAGTCTAGCAAGAGAGGGAAGGAGGGAGCTTCTGTGAAAGCAGGTGAAGGCCATAGATAAGGTTCTTATTCCTGATAGCCATAGTGTGGTAGTTTGAATGAGAATGGCCTCCACAGGATCATATGTTTGACTATTTGGTCTCCAGTTTGTGGAACTGTTTGGGAAGGATTAGGAGGTGTGGCCTTGTTGGAGAAGCTGTGTCACTGGGGGTGGGCTTTGAGGGTTCAAAAGCCTCCAGCCATCCCAATGTGTTCTCTCTCTCTCTCTCTCTCTCTCTCTGCCTCCTACTTATGAATCAAGTTATGCCTCTCAGGGGCTCCTGACACCATGCTTTTGATCCATGGACCCTGAAACTGTAAGCCCAGTTAAACACATTCTACATTATCTAGGTCATGGTGTTTTATCAAAGAAATAGAAAAGTAACTAAGACACACAGGGGCACACCAGACATTATGAGTTAAACATTCACAGAAGCCTGTGAAATCCATCCAATAAGAGCCTGTGTTCGACGGCATGAACCAACATGAAGACATCTGTGTGCCCTGACTCACTCAGCAGCATGGCATCTGTTAGTGAATGCTATTTCCTGGGGCTTAGTTCTGAGACTCCAGGGCTTCAGCCAGGGACCCACTGGGGACATTTCAGACTGAGGATATAGCTCAGTTGATAGAGTGCTTGTCTAGTGAATTTCTGGGTTCAGTTCCCAATACCACATAAAAGTGGGCAGGGTAGTGGTATATGCCTGTAATCCAAGAACTGGGAGTTGGCAGCAGGAGGATCATAAACTCCTGGTCACCTTTGGCTGTCTGGTGAGTTTGAGGCCAAACCGGATTACATGAAACCCAATGAAGAAAAGAAGAGGTGGAAGAAAAGGAGGAGGAGGAAGAGGAGGGAGAGGAGGGAGAGGAGGGGAGGAGGGGGAGGAGAGCATCTCCCTTGGTAGCATCATTGATAATGCTGTATCTGTCCTTGGTCTGTTAGGAAATTCTAGGCTCCTCCCTCTGCACAGGTGAGGGATGGAAGCACTATCATTCCTGGGTCACATATGACAATATAGCCTTTCATGAGGAACACACACAGACTTACAATCTGACAGACAGAATGCAGGTAAAACAATGCAAGCTTATTTCCCTCCATGCCCTATAACTCTTAGAAGCCCTACCAGGCCCTGCTGCAGTGACTCTGGTGGTCTTCAGTGATCTCTGCACTCAGAGACTACGCTGTGCATTGCAACACCACTGTCACCCTTCACAGCAAGTCAGCTTGTGGGACGGCTCTCTATCACTCTAAAGGTTTAAAATAAAATAATAACAGTAGCTATGCTCAAGCTCTGGAAACCCCCTACCAACACCTGCAGAAGACCCTTCACCACAGACAGAGCCAGGAGCAGTTCTTGATGCCTGTCAAGGCCACCCCTTCCCTTCCTAGAAGAAAAGCCAAGGTTTCCAGGGATGGAACTAAGAAACCTATTCTAGGAGCTGCAAAACATAGAAAAAGAGTAAAGATTTGAAGATCATTCTTTTTAAATCACCTCACTTTAACATGCTGAGCCAGGAAGGGAGTGACCTGGGCCCCCATGCCAGCCCTTCCTCTGCTGTGAGCACCCACACCCTCTGGCACCTTCTTGAAAAAAAAAGGAGTCCAGTCCTGATGCCCACGGGAGCTAAGAGCAGTGGTCCAGGCAAGCCTCAAGCAGGGGCTGCTACCTAGGTGTAACCACTCCTTATCTTAGATTCTGAGGACACTGAGGAACCACAGTGTCCTCAGAATCCTCACTTCCACACATTCTTCAGAAATGTTCCTATCAAAATAAGGATGCGTTGAGACAGGCGGGACCTCCAGGAAGGGACAGAGATGGATACGAGTCTAATTACAAGGCCCTGTTCTTGAAGTAAGACCCTGGCAAGGTGAGATTTAAAGCCCAGTGTCCCCTGCCACAGTGAGCTCAGATATCTTCAGGCTTGTGAGTCAGAACACCAGCTCTTTTCACCCAAGACTCAGACAAAATCTGTGCCTGCAGGTTCAAAAGAGGAGGAGGACACTCCTAGCACCAGCCTCATGGGTCCTTGGCCTGGTCGCTCCTTGGCCATGCTTGGACATCACTACTGGACTGGCCGAAATGAGAGGCCTGTGGGGACGGTGCTTACTCCCTACCACACTTCTCCACACAAGGGTCAGGCAGCCACTGGGACGGCCTTACCCACCCCTGCATACAGGAGGAAGTTCCATTACCACAGCCCAGAACAGACAGCAGGTGACATTTGCATCCACAAGGTTCCCTGTCCTCCCACACTCTGCATCTCCCATTGTGTGTTCGCTAAAGGGCCCTGGTGAGCCGCTGCAACTTTCCCTTGCACCATCAAGGGAAGTGCCCAGACCCTACCTGCCACTGAGCACAGCAAGCACGTGTGCAAGTCATGCCATGGCAGAGTTCAAGGGATGGGCCTACCAGTCCCTGCCCAAAATCTTCCTGCCCCTGAGACTAAATCCTATGCCAGGTCAGCGTGAGGCTGGCCTCCAAACAGCTAGAACCATCTGAAGGGCAGTAAGTGTAACTTTCATTCTGAGCGGTATAAAGTCATTCTTGAGGCTCACGCTGGACTACGAAAGGAGAGCATTTGAGGAGAAGCCAAGAGGCAGGGCCAGCAGAGCCAACACCCTGAAGGGTCATGTCCTGAAAGAGTCATCTCTTTGACTTTGCTGTCACATAGCCAGCTCAGGAGGGCGAGGCCCCAGCAAGGACCCAAATGGACATGTATGCACAGCCTGGAGGCCTGGGCTTCTGAAGCATAGGACACTGATACCATTCTCCTCAAAAGTGGCTGAATCCCAACTGAGGATGCTGGCTGGGCTCAGAGGACTCAAATCAGGGTACCTAAAGTAGTCTGGCTATTAGGAAAAATCCAGTTACTTCCTCAAGACAGAAGACAAGCTGCCAGCAAAATACAGCTTTGAATTCTCAGGCTAACTAACAGGATCATCATGTGCTGGAGGCAGCCAAGGGCTAGACACCAACATCACCAGCAAACCCTGTGGTTTTGCTTTAAGGAATGAGAAACCAAGCCTTTTATTTTGAGTAACTCCCTTGGTTTCAGGTTCGTAATTGCACAGGCTTAACATGGTTCAAGAAAAATAGATTTAACTGAACTCAGAATATTTACCAGGATTTTTTTCCTTTTAAAACACAAGACAGACTTTAGGAAAGTGGGCTCTGGCACTGTATACTTCAGGATGTGATACCGGACCTTCCTGAATTTATTCTGAGTGGGTTTTTTGTTGTTGTTGTTGTTTATTTTAAGTTTCTTTTTAATTTATTCTTTGCGTCATCTTTCACATCATGCATCCTCATCCAATTCATTTCCCTGTTCCTTCGTATCCACCCTCTGCTCTTGCAACCTCCCCACCTAAACAAATAAATAAACAAACAAGCAAGCAAATATAAATAAATAAATAAATAAAATTTAAGAGAAAAAAAGAAAGAAAAATCAATCTTGTCATGGAAGCTGCAGTGTGACACAGTGAGTCACGCAGTGAACCCTTTTATCCATATATCTTTACTTGCAAGTGTTCATTGTAATGAGTCCTTGGTCTGGTTTGAGGCCTCTGGTTTCTGCTACACTAAAGATGCTGGGCCCTCATTGGAACTCCTCTTGGTTATCCTGCTGTTGCCCTGTGTCATGGAAATCCTGCAGCTTTGGGTCTTCAGGACTGGTCCCTTCATGTGCTCTAATAGATCATAGATGGGGTGGATTTGGGGGTGGATCAACTCATAACCCTGGTTCTGGGCCTGGGTAGTGAGTGGCATGGTTGGTCAGCCTGCCAGTTCTCCCCTGTCCTCACCACCAGGGTGAGCTCTCCAGCATTGCCCTGGCTAGTTCACCCTTTGCAGCTGATGAGCAAGGGGCGGGGCCAGTTCTCCAGCTTTCATGTCCTCAGGGTCAGTTCTCCCACACCTACACCTTCAGGGCCAGCTCTACTGTGTTTAATGACCTCAGGGCCAGCTATCCCACCTGCCTCAGGCACTGATGGGCAGGAAGGGAGCATCTCTCCCCAACCCATGATGCCACATGACAGATGAATAATGGGGACAGCTCTCTCACAACCTCGGGGCTGGCTCACCCATACCTCCACCAACAGGGTTGGCTCTATTGTGCTGCCCAGATGAGGTGCAGGGCCTGCTCTCCCGAGTGTTGCAGCTGATCAGGGTATTCTGAGTAGTGTTTCAATTGGTTCTTTGCTTTTATGGTCAATTTCCTGAAAGAGAATAGTGTTTTCAAAGGGAGATTTACTAAGTGGTTTCTTGGGAAAAGAAAGCATTTTTAAGTTTTTTCTGTAAATACAGAATTTCCAAAAAAAAGTCAAAAAAATACTTGATGATGAGATATCAAAAACACTGCAGGGGTAGGTGCCACATTGAAGTATCAGGAAGTAAGACTCAGGGGACATCAGCTGGGGGGCATAGAGAGGAGACCCGCATCAAACGTGAGGCTGAATACAGTCTAATGGATGGAAAGGTCAATTGCTGAGGTGGGGCCTCACAGATTCTATGACCTGATTTCCAGAACCCAGACTTACCTGTCAAGCTGGGCTCTTAGTCATACCTGACAAACTTGTCCCCCATGGAAAAGGAAAAATCAAGGTGACTCTAGGCATTACTTATTCAGTGACCCTTTATGATCATGGTAAATCTTTCAGGAGCCCTAGGACTTTGAATCACCAGACCCTCATCCCACAACAGCACAGCACTGTTCACACTGCAGTGTGCATAGGAACCAACTGCAGATGCCGATGAATGTCAATCTAATTCCCAAGCCTGAAGTCAGGCTTGCGTTCCCAATGAGCTCCCTAATGCCATCTGCACACCTCATACTGAGAAACATGATATAAGATGAGTAAATAAATCTATTAAACTCTTGGGTCAGTACATCATTAAAGATTACATTATAAACTGATTTAAAGTCTTTATGATTCATTTTCTAGATCTATATTTTCTGGATTATTTTTCAAGGAGGGACAGAAGAATTGAGGCAGGGTCTCATGTAGCCTCAAACTCACTGTGCAGCAGAAGTCGGTCTTGAATTCGAATCTTCCCACCTTTAGCTCCAGGTACTGGGGTGGCAGGTGTGTGCCCCCACATCTGGCCTACATCCAACTATTTAAGTAGCCCAATAACAAATGATACCCTTTGTTCAATCTGTACTAAATTAATTATGTAGGGGAAATCATACACCAACTGACAGACTGATAAGAAGGGTGAGGTCAGGTCACTTCCTGATAGAAGCCTCTCTCCAGTCCGTATACCATCCAAGTTAAAACAAGGCTCATATGCAGAAAAAAAATTTAAAACTTCAAGAGTGGCAAAACCATCCTGGAATGACACAGACAACATGTCACTTAGTCTCTCTAGACCTGTTTTTGCAAGATATTATTGGGAATATTTTATATTACAAAGTCAACAAAATCAATAAAACACACAAAAAAAATGCATTACCCCATGTCCCAGAGACAGACTTCCGAGGGCGTTTGGGGTTTTGTTTTGTTTTGTTTTTCCCAAGACAGGGTTTCTCTGCATAGCTTTAGTGCCTGTCCTGGATCTCACTTTGTAGACCAGGCTGGCCTTGAACTCACAGAGATCCGCCTGCCTCTGGCTCCCGAGTGCTGGGATTAAAGGTGTGTGCCACCACCGTCCGGCAGGGTTTTTTGGTGGGTTTTTTTTTTAATCCCTTTTCTTTGCATAAAACAGCACACACAAGATTATAACCTGCGCTTTTGATTCTGACACGGTGAACATTCCCCTGACTTCTCACAGTTATGGAGCGTGAGGGAGATGTCAGAAGCCCTCTAGCTTTACTCTCTTTTCAGTTCGGTGTCAGTGCTCACCTGTAACCTCAGCTCAGGAGGATGAGATGGGGGGTGGGGGGATCATGACTTCGGGCCAACCTAGGCTACAGAGTGATTTCCAGGTTAATGTAAAGCATGTGTCAAGACTGTCCCAAAAAGAAACAAAACAGAGTTACAAAGATGGCTCAGTAGTTAAGAACAGCACTGCTACCCTCCCAGAGGACCCAGGTTCAAGTCCCAGTCCCGACGTAGCAGCTCATAACTGTCTGTAACTCTAGTTCCAAGGGACCTGGTGCCCTCTTCTGGACGCTGTGGGCAGCAGGCCGTCATGTGATGTACAAACAGTGTGTCCAGGTAGAATACCCATACACATAAAATAAGATTTAAAAAGGAAGCAAACCGAAGCAATGCAATGATAGCGATTGCTCCGGACCTGAAGGCTACTTCTGCTGGAAGCGCCCACTCTTCACTGGGCTGGCAGGTGTCTGCTGCATGTCTTGAGTGAAATGAGAAGGCGTGGCATCTCTGTGTACATGTGTCTCTTCAGCTGCGTGGGTCAGCCCCACTTAACTCTGCACTAGGCACGTGTTTCACCCAGGGCTACAGCACAGGGATAATTTGACCCAGTTTGACTAGAAGGGAGTAGTAGTCCCTTCTTTGTGGTGGTTTGAAAAAGAATGGTTCCCATTGGCTCATAGATTCAAATGCTTAGTCACCAGGGACTGGCACTATTTGAAGGATTAGAAGGATTAGGAGGTGTGGCCTTCTTGGAGAAAGTGTGTGACTGGTGGTGGGCTTTGAGGTTTCAAAAGCCCATGCCAACCCCCCCTTCTCTCTCACCCTGTAGATCAGAACGTAGCTCTCAGCACTGCCCCAGCACCATGTGTGCCATCATGCTCCCATCCATGACGACAATGGATTAAACCTCTGAAACTGTAAGTCAGGACCCAATTAAATGCTTTCTTTTTTTAAGAATTACCTTGTTCATGGTGTCCCTTCCCAGAAATAACAGTGACTAGGACACTGCTCTTTCCCCTTCAAGACAGAAGATATCTACCAGTCACCAAGGGAAGAGACACCAGAACATAAATGGAGAAAAAAGGTGGCACCTGACTTCCCGAAAGTTCTCAACCGATTCCCAGAAAACACAAGAGTTCCCCCTGTGCTGTCCTGCCTCACTCCCTCACTACCCTGTCTTGCACCGGTGACTCCCCCACTGCCCTGTTATCCCCCCACTACATTGGTCTTGTAGATGCTGCTTTTCCAGCAGATGAGTTCTGGATCTGGTCTTGGTGACAATGAATGTTAATCCTTTCCTAAACATTATTTCTTCACAAGAAAAATGTCTACTTTACAAATTCCCTCCTAAAGAAGCTCTACATTTATTTCCCATTAAAAAAAATATGCTGTAGTCAGCCATTTTGACTGTGAGTGGTTGGAGATATCTCTGATTTTGCCCCCTTAGGATAAACTTTCAATCTCATGATACCTTAAAGGCATACATGCCAAACTGTAGAAAGATACACCAAACTGCTCTATTGCCAATAGTATGAGTAAGCCTTGACTTCTTGGCTTCTAGGTTTGATGAAAGCAGGAATATCCCTCCCTTCTCTCCATATACGATTGCTGAGAGAATGCCAATAGAGAGCATAAGTCAGACCATCCCATAAACTCAGAAGCCTGTGGAACCACTGCTCAGCACATACTATTCAGGGACACTTCTCATTTTCCCCTTTGATCACTGGACGTGAGCCTGAACCACCATTAGTTTAATAAATAAATAAACAAACTGAACTAAACGAGTCCACAAGGCACTTCTGGCAGAATGAAGCTCCCACACAAGGCTGTGTTTTAGCACCTCCTGACGCACTTTAATGCCATGCTCAGAGCCGCCAGGGTGGATTCACACTTCGCCATCTATGTGTATGCAGAATTCTCTCTGCAAACAAATTCTCATGTGCTCTTCCTCTAATGATATGACATCTGATTCTGCACAGTAGACACTCTGCATTTCCAAAGTCATCTATTTGGTACAAGAGAAAAAAGACACGGGGTATTCATGGTCTTCTGAAGTTAATACTGGTAAAAGGGAAAAATCCTAAACTAAAATGCAAACACATATTTGGAAAGTACATAGTCCTGCTTCTACCTTTGCCCCCACCTCTCTGCCAACATCACATGCATTTCTGGCTCCCTGGTCCCCAGAGGAGGATGAGAGGCACCCCCAGGTAAGGCCATCTTAGAACAGCCTGGTCCCAGCCAACTCAGGTCCAAAAGAATGCCTCATGTGTGTGAATTCTATGTGCTCACATGCTCATATGTGTGAGTGCATGCACACATGTGTGCGTATGAGTGTGGCTGCCAGAGATTAACCTCTGGTGTCATTCCTCGGGTACTTTTCTTTGAGATGGGGTCTAGAACTCACCAAGTAAAGGAGGCTGGCTGAACAGCAAGCCCCAGGTATCGCCTGCCTCTGCCTCTCCAGCACTAGCTCACAAGCACACTTGACCATGACCAGCCTGGGGATTTTGCTGTTTGGTTTTGTTGTCATTATTTTACATGAGTTGTGGGGATTGAACTCAGGTCCTTGTGCTGGTCTTTGTTTGTGCTTGCAAGACATGCACTTTATCAACTGAGTTAAGTTCCCAACTCACAACCCAGAATAGTAAATGTTAGCTTTTATGTCTGGGGCTGTTTGCTACTGACTCATCACTGAGTAGGGGATTCCTACATCAGCAGAAAGGTACACTATAGAAGCTTCAGCACTGTCAACTGGGGAACGTCTACCAGCAAGTGACTGAAAACCCAACAGGGAACTTCGAATAAAAAGAGAGGAAAGGAGATAGGGAGACAAAACACAAATTGCTAAACAGTCTTATTAATAAAAAACCTGAAGCCAGATATTGAGGTGAAAGCTGAAAGATCAGAGAAGCAGAACAAGCCACAGCCAACCTCACCTCACCAACTCCTCAGCTGATCCTGTTTCCACGAATCCTCAGACTGAAAGCCTCTGAGTCCTCACCCCTGAGGGTCTCAGCTGAACTGCTGCTCAGTTCCTGTCTCCTCAGCCATATATATATATATATGTATATATATATATATATATATATATATATATATATATATATATATATATATATATATATATATATATATATATACACACACACACCGTTCTCCACCCAGCCATGTCCCTTCCTGGGATTAAAGGCGTGTGTGTCTGTGCTTCCCAAGCAAAGGGTGAGATCTCAAGTGCTGGGACTAAAGGTGTGTGCCACCACTGCCTGGCTCTGTTTCCAGTGTGGCCTTGAACTCACAGAGATCCAGATAGATCTCTGCCTATGGAGTGGTAGGATTAAGAGTGTGTGCCACCACTGTCTGGCCTCTATGTCTAATCTAGTGGCTGGCTCTGTCCTCTTAACCCCAGATAAGTTTATTAGGGTACACAATATATTGGGGTACACAATATGTCACCACAGGGAGGGCCAGCTACAATTAAAACAGGTGTTATATGAAGAAAAGTTTGTGTGGCAAAGGCATACAGACAGGACAAAGCCAAGCAAGGATGGCCTCACTGCCATAGGTAGCAGGAGACATAACCACAACCACCACAGGGGGTTCCAGGTAGATTGCATGGGTACAGCTGACATTCCTGAGTTTCTAAGCCAGGTCCATTTATCTGATAACCAGGATGCAGGACTGAGGAGGGTAGACTCTCTGAGCTAGAGTGAAGGATGAAGAAGGAGTCAAGGACCTGGCCTTGGTGTGACCTTGACTGATCAAAACACTAGTGCTACCCACAGTATATGTAGGGGAGCCAGGTGCTGAGACAGGCCTGTGAGCGCTCTGATGATGCTGAAGGAGCAGCCAGACTGTTCTGTGACTGCAAAGGTAAGTGGGATACAGGAAATGATGTCAGGTGTGTGAGCATGGGCCAGAGGGACCTGACAGGGGATCAGCAATGTCTTCACAAAGATGGAATAGGATGCCAGAGCTGCAGGGTAAAGATTCTAAAGAAAGCAAAGGGAGAGGAGGGAGCAGGGAGCACAGGGTGCTGCCGCTGTGGGCGGCTCCTCAGTCAGCGGGCCTAACAAGAATGCCTGGAAGACACTTCAGGCCGACCTGGGGCTCAGTGTCTGGTCCCATTTCTTTTTTTCTAGAAATCAGAGTAGGAAGATTAAGCAGGGTAGCACAGAAACAGAGTTTAAAATCCTGACAGAAAGCGGGACCAGATCACGCAAAGGTGCCGAACACACCCTCAAACCTCTCCACTCTTCCTGGTCTCCCCTGTCTCATTCTCATCTGTCTTGTGGGTTCTGCTGACCAAACACTAAAGGGAAGGGTGGAATAATGTCCAAACTACAGCAGGCAGGGTGGTCCACAGAGCACAGCCCCGGACCACACAGTAAAGAGCTGAAGGTGAGTCACGGAAGTGCTGCTCCCATATTTGCACGGAAAGCAAGACCAGTGACCTGAAGCAATGGGAGCATCTTCAACAGCAGCTCCACCAAGAACACACCAGTCTAAGGACCTTTCAGGCTTTGCATGAGTGCACTTTGCATCAAGGTCTAAGGAAAGCACTTTTTTATTTTGAGGCAGTCTCCTACAGCCCAGGATGGCCTTGAGTCACTATATATCTGAAATGACCTTGAACTTCTGATCCTCCTGCCTCTAACCACCCATGCTGGGACTGTAGGTGTCCATCACCATGCCTAGTTTATGTGATGCTAAGAACCAATCCCAGGGTTTTGTGCATACTAAGCAAGCACTCGGCCCACAGAGCTATACCCCTAGCCCAACTATTTTTTAAAGTTAAGTTTCTTTCTCTCTTTTCAGTGTGGGAGATTTAACCCTGGGCCTTGTGCATCCTAGGCATGCACTCTAGCACTGAGCTACATCCCCAGCAGCTGGAGAGGATTTTCTTCAGAGGCTAAAGAGCAAGACAAAATGACTGTATGAGAACATTCTCTCTGCAAGAAAAGGACAGGTAAAGCGGCCTTCCATGTGGAAGAGATGGTGTTTGTATATCATAAACTAGTGGGGATGACGTGATGGAGGCATTGGGGGCCTTCATTTCCTGAAGCTTGACAACACTCACAAAGTTCATTTTGTTTCGTGCTGTGAGGGGAGGGGGAGGTGCACCTCCCTCTGAGGGAGTGATCCATACACACTTGGTGTTTCAGTTTGCCTCAGGGACATAGTCTTTTGGACATCTGAGGTGATCTTAGGATATCACATGTCACTACTCAGCACAGCCCCACGCTCAGTGGATAGACAGCAGCAGAACAAGTGAGTGAAGACGTGAATAGTTTCTCGAACTCTCCGTCCATAAAGACCTCACGTGTCCAGAGTCTGCTCCCCTGTTCTCCCAGTGTTTGGCCTGAGGCAGGCCCTTACTCTCCAGCTCCACCCTCTAAGATAGCCTTTTGAGTCTCCCCACCCCTGTCTTCCACCTTAACTCTGCTGTTCCTGACCCACTCTCCTCACCACACTTCAAAGGTAAAACTACTTACTGGGGTAGAAGCAGTCACAGTCTGGGGTGAAATAAAGAGCAGAAGGAAGGAGAATGGAGAAGACAACACTGAGCGGGTCAGACCATCATACGACAGCAGGCCAGGCCAGGACGCACAGGAACTGTCGACGGGATGAATCAGCCTCACCACAGACTGATCAAAGGGGCATGCAACTTCTTCCCAACGCAGTCAGCGGTCCTGGAGAAAACCAAGCACCCGCCCTTACGATTCCTCCACCACCAGCGTGAAATGTGCAGTTTACAAAACCCCGCTGAGCTAATGAAGATGCACTCGCAACTTGTAGGTGCAATTTGGAATGCATTGTTAGTCAAAGGGGGAAACATTTGCTCAGGACCAAGTGTAGCTGAACATTCTTCTGTGTTCCTGCCCAGTGGTCCCCAGTCCCACAGCCGTTTGGACCCAAGTAAACACACAGAGGTTTATAGTAATTAAAACTGCTCAGCTATTAGCTCAGGCCTACCACTGACTAGCTCCTACACTTAAACTCAGTCCATTTCTGTTAACCTATATGTTGCCACGTGTTCTGTGGCTTTACCTGTGTGCCATTACATATTGCTGCCTGGATGGTGGCTGGCGTCTCCTGACTCAGCCTTCTTCAAGAAGCTGATCCTGGGAAATTTCCACACCTCTAGTTCTACATTGGTTTTCTATTGTCTTAGCCTCCTCCTTAAACCATGTTTACCACTGTAATTGTGTTCTAAACTCCAGGACAGCTGTTACCAATTCTTCCAGTCCTGAGGAATAATCCCATTACAAGTTGACCATGAGTTTAACATTTCCTTTATGAATGGAGAATGCATGCCATATGATACTATAGCCTCCTTATCAAATCTCCTTAAATCTAACATTTCCACTGGAGTCCAATTAGCTTGTACATGCCCCTGAGCAGGTAGTTCCTTTAAGGCTACTGGATAAATGAAGTTTGATTGTTTGAAAACAGGCTGTCTCTCTGTAACTGTATAATTCAATGCTGAAATAATTTCACCTTTAAATTCTTCTGTCTGGGTCTGAATTTCTCTATAATTCATTTTAACAGGTTTTTCTAAAGCTTTTATCTTGGCACTTAAATTGACCAACCTTTTAAATACTAAAATAAGGATAATTAAATAATGTTACAAACATCCCATCAACATTAATTATCCTCTCATTTAATTGTTCCATTTTCAGACTGCCTCATGTGTTATCAAACAAAGACCAATTTACTTCCATTGTAAAAATATTTCCCATTTTTTTAAATGTGGGAAAAAATTTCTCTTTTAACTAGTTTCTCCCTTTATGATATCTGATATCTTAATTGACTTACCAAGTCTGCATAGAATAGTAGAAGTCCAAGGGAATCTCAAAGCTCTGGCCTGAGCTATACCGGGCCTGAGCCAGGGGTCTGTAAACCCACAAGCAGTCCAGCTGCTTACAGCTTCAGTCACGTGAGTTGGAGATCTGGCCAGAAGCAGCTCCAGCTGCGTGTAACCAGATTGGTTGTAGCTCCAGCCAGGTGGGGGGGGGGTGGAGGGAGCCTGTAACCCCTGGCCTGTAAGACCACCTGATATAGATATATAGGATATAGATATGATAGGATAAAAGGGTAGATTAATGAACCTACTTTTAAAGAACAACAACTTGTTTAAAATGTTTTACATTTGGTATAGATTTTAGTTTATGTTTAAAATGTTTTACATTGGTATAGATTTTAGTTTATTGATACAAGTTTAAACTTAATTTTTTTATACTGTATATAGATTTCTACTCTTGTTTAAGGTATTATATTTATGTAACTCACTTAGATTGTAATAGATAATTAAAAAATACAGATTAATAATTAGTCTTCTATGATAATCATACCTTGTATCTATGTTAGTTAAGTTTTCTAGGTATACTTAGATATAATTCAATTAGATAGGTAATCTTCAAACACTTCAAATACCTACAAAATATGGCATTTAAAATGTTTTAAAAATTTAGACTTTCTGAACAGTGAGACATGTCTGCTCCTGGCAGCACTGGATTTACTTCAGAGAGGAGGATGGGCATCGAAGACACTCTATATGGAGTTTATCTTCTTCTTGGCAAAAATAGCCACTTGGGTAAGAAACTGTTCTTGCCTGGACTGCTTGATTGACTATGACCACTAAACTTTGCTTGGCAAAATGGTCCTTCAGGTTCCTGCTTCACAGAGGAAACGGCCAGATATTCTACAGGACACTGAGAAAAATGACTGAGAGACTCTAGCCCTGTGGGCTGAAGACAGATGCCCCAACTTTACAGAGAAACTTTGGATGACTGTCTAGGCTGCCAGCTGTCTCTGTCTGTCTACTCTTGAAAGACTCCCAAAAAGTTGTTTGCATCCTTCTCCCATTTCTCAGGTAATATTATATCCTTCTGAGGTCTTTGATGTAGTTAAAAGATAAAGATAGTTATAATTTTCCTTAGTTATGATAAAAGATAAGTTAGATATAAAACCTTAGACTCACAACTATAAGATAGATAGGATATCTTCTTTAATTTAGCCAAATAGACTAGTTGTTATAAATAGACTACATATTATAACTGTAATTCTTGCTTGATAATTGTTTTGTCTGTAATTTTACTTTGTAAAAGTTATGTAAAAGTTAAAACCTTCCTTTTTAAAAAAAGAGAAAAGGGGAAGTGCTGTGGGATTTTAATGAATTCTTGCCACGTGGGCCTTCATGTGTCTCTGAGGGAGCTGAAGATTAGATAGTTGTAGTTATAGTTTTCCTTGTTAAGAAATTTCAGAAAAGAAACTGAAAGTATAAAGTGTATAAATTTGAAAGACATTATAAGATAGTTCTCTGTTGGTAACATAAATTAGGATAGAAAGTAAATCAGGTACATTTTGGACTTACCAAAATAAGATAGATAATGGAATATTTTCTCTGAATTTGTTAATGCAAATGGACTAGACATTGTTGATGTATTTATTGCTTGTATATATTGTATATTGTTACTGTGCTTATTGTGAATAGTTTTTCTTATATTAGTTTTAACTTTTTTATTTTATTTTTATTAAACAAAAACGGGGAAATGTGGTGATATTTTATTTGTATGTTAATAAATGAAGTTTGCCTGGAGATCAGAGGAAACAGCAAGTATTAACACAAATCAGGTAGCACACACCCTTAATCCCATCACTTGGCAGGCAGGGTCTCTGTGTGTTCAAGAACACACTAGGGAACAGCCAAGCATGGTGACACATGCCTTTATTCCCAGTACCAACCATAGAGACCTAGAGGTCTGTACAGACAGGCAGTAACAAGGAATTGAGGTAGCTGGGCTAAGAGCCAATAAGAGGGCAGAACAGCAAAGCAATAAAGGCACAGGTAGACAGGTAGTAGCTCACCTTTTGGTAGCTGCAGAGCTGGAGAGGTAAGGTTGGTGGCTATCACTATTTCCCTGATCTCTAAGGCTTTCACCCCTATATTTGGCTCCGTGTTTTTTATTTAATAAGACCATTTAGAAATTCGCCCACAACCAAGGGCCATCAGGACATACACCCTTGACCCTACACTGTACTGGTGGCAGTACACTATCCTCTCTCCTCCCTTTTACCCCAAGAAGCTTCCAGGAACATCAATGTGCTCAGCATCGGCTCTAGCAGAGAACAGTCGCTTCAAATCCTGTCATTTCCCACATCATCCCCAAGACCTAAGAAAACAATGAAGCTCACAGACTTTTACTGAAATGGGCTTATAGAGATAAGACATTGCCCACTGAAAGGGAAAGTTACCCATCTCATCAGTTACTGTAGAGCTAAGGGAAAATCCACAAAGGGGGCTTTGCTCTACCTGGTTCTTTTGATCCACGTGGCTCATGTCGGTGAGTCTCTAGTCATCCAGCTTCTTACTGAAGAAAACTGAAACTATATGTCTGGCCCCAAGAGCATGCTGTGGTTTCTGGGCTAACCACAAGAGCCAGTCCAAGGCCACTGGAACCCTATGAGTCCAATTAAGCACCTTGTATCCATGAGGGCAGGGAGCACAGCCAATGGGCTCAAGGAGCAGCTGTCACCGCACTGGGGAGAAAAGCCATGCCAGATGCACACTGTAAGTGGTAGAAAAATGTCAGTCTGAAAACTGTAAAAGAGGAAAAATTATAGAGGCATAAAAAAGATGAGTGATGGCCACAGGTTCAAGGAGAGGAAGATCTTGGGTTTAAAATGTGAAGCACAGAAAACTTTTGGGCTGGAGAGACTGCCCTACACGTGATTGTAATTCATATACACTGGCAATATGAGTTTGCCAAACCTACTGAGCCCCACAGCACAGAAAGAAATCATAACATACGTGAATTTAACAACAACAAAGAGGCAGCAGGGGACCCCAGGTTGGGGCCTGTACAGTGGCAAAAGAATCTAGCTGTATTACAGATGTGTGAAACAGCCTCACTGAGTAAACGGGGTTAAGGGGTTATCCATATAACTACAAAAATTAGACCTGTCTGTCACACTAAAGTGAAGTGAAACCACATACAAGCCCTCTTCTCAAGCTGATAAAGTGTGTCCAGAGGAGTACAGACCAACAACGTGGTTACTGCTCATGCATGCTAGGACTGAAAATTAACCAAGTGGGTGTCATTGGATGGTAGAAACCAGGACTCTTGATGCAAGGAAGGGTGAGGTAGGTTGTTTCATATGTACAAGGGAGACCAGAGTGATCCATGGAGGGATAGACCAGTGATAGGAACACCGGGAGGAGCGCGTGTTTAGATTAATATAGACACAGATAGTTACAGACAGAACAATTTATAGCAGAACTGAACACACTTCCCAAGCACGCTACCCATCAATGTGAAGATGGGTATTTACTTGATCCTGCTTCTTCCTTACTTGGAGCTAAAGACGTGATTTGGAAAATATTTATGAAAAGAAAAGATAAGAGAATGAATCTGCCTCATCTGTTTGGTTTAAAAGAAAGAAGTGACAGAAAACCACCTCACAAATGCAGTATCCACAGTTGGCTTCTCCAAGAAAAACAACCCCCTCGCTGGCTAAACAGCCCTGGCATTTGGTCTGACGGCCAATTCGGACATGCTTTCTCTCTCAGTACATCACTTTGAAGGTCCCTGATGACCAAAGGGATGGAAATTATCACTTTTAAAAAGACGCCCATTGGGCTAGGAATATAGCTCAGGTGCTAGAGTGCTTGCCCAGCATGTACCAGATTCTGGGCTCAATCCCAGCCCTGCAGGCACAGTGACCCATGCTTGTAGTCACTACTCAGGAGGTGCAGCCAGGAGGGAACAAGGGAAGAGAGGGGGAGGGGCAGGAAGAGGGCTGTCCTAATTGTAAATTACAGCATCTCACACTAAAAAAATCTTCGGGATCAGCCCCACATTTCCATCCCCTAATTAAATTACCACTTACCCTGTGTTCCCATCCATCCCCTAGTCAACCATTTAACCTCTGTTCCCATCCATCCCCTAGTCAACCATTTACTTTCTGTTCCCATTCATCCCCTAGTCAACTGCTTACCCTGTGTTCCCATCTATCCCCTAGTTAACGGCTTACCCTCTGTTCCCATCCATTGCCTAGTCAACCATTTACCCTGTGTTCCCATCCATCCCCTAGTTAACCGCTTACCCTCTGTTCCCATCCATTGCCTAGATATCCAGCCACTCCCAGTCTCTGCCTGAACTTCCCACCCTGGCCTTCATTTACATGCCATGGAAATACTCGCTGATGTCTCCCAAATATTCACTGTTGCTCTTCCCACACATTACATGCTGCCTGTGTCACCTCCTTTTACTTTGGTGATCATGACTTTGGGGCCAAGATGAGGAGGAGAACAGATGAGGTGCTCCCTTTCCTGCAACAGTGTCCAACCATGTAAAGGCAGGTTATCACATCACATGGCTTCTCTTCTCTGGATGAGCACCCATTCTTCTACCCTATGCCAGCCCTGTCATCCTCAACACCCTGATCATGTATCATTATTAAACGTAGTCCTCAGGCTGAGCCACTGTCCTCAAATGTGACCTGGGCTGTGCAGATAGCACAAGCCCTCACTCAGCTTCGCTTGACAAGGCAGCCTGCATAAACATTCAGCAGTGGTATAGTTCAGGTGCATACCACCGAGGCTTGTGGACGATCAAATCTTCACTCCTTTTACATTAATTTCTACTTATCTGTCACCTTGGGCTTGTGCAATCTTTGTAAAGCTAAAAGACTACACTTAGAGCTTTTCTATCCCATCTTGGCTTTGTCCTGCTGTGGGATGGTCTATATGTGCTCTGATTGGTCAATAAATAAAACACTGATTGGCCAGTGGCCAGACAGGAAGTATAGGCAGGACTAACAGAGAGGAGAATTGAGAGAACAGGAAGGAGGGGGGAGACACTGCCAGCCGCCGCCATGACAAGCAGCATGTGAAGATGCCAGTAAGCCATGAGCTACATGGCAAGGTATAGATTTATAGAAATGGATTAATTTAAGATATAAGAACAGTTAGCAAGAAGCCTGCCACAGCCATACAGTTTGTAAGCAATATAAGTCTCTGTGTTTACTTGGTTGGGTCTGAGTGGCTGTGGGACTGGCAGGTGAGAGAGATTTGTCCTGACACTGGGCCAGGCAGGAAAACTCTAGCTACATTGTCCCAGCGTTCTACTTCATTAAAATGACTTTGAATTTCTAGACGGTCATCTATCATGTTAGCTCTTCGGTATAGTTACCTCGGCAAGGCTAAACCAGTGTCACCTTGGACAGCTTTGGTGGTCATCAGAAAACTTGTCTAGGAAACAGTCCACTACACGATGTCAACATTCCTCTAAATGGTGAGAGTGGCTGGTGATGCCTCAACTGTTTGTATAGAACATGGGCTTGTGCTCAAAACTGTTTTCCTCTGGGCAGTCTAGAATGCCAGTACATACCAGGTACAGGCCTATATGATCAGCCTTCTCAAAAAACTGCTGGCCACTGGTCTAGTGAACTTTCCAGTGGACAAAATAGCATGATATTCATATAAGCTGTTATATATCCCATATGGCTGCTGGTGAACAACTCCTGAAAACCTCAGCCTGGCCTCTCCCTACTTTATCACACCTTTCCCATCTGCTGACTTTGCTTCTATAATAACTACAGACAGAACAACTTGGAAGCCCTACAAATTGTTCCAAATCACACAATCCTCCAAGTCACCAAGTCCAGGCTGTCTCTGGATTCCCCAAACACCTCTACATTCTAATTCTGAGGCAGCCACAATCTGCTGGTGTTAAGCCCTGTCTTATAAAGGCTATCAAGGCAGAAGAAATATGCAATATTGATCACACTATCAGTCTGCTCCTAAAGACAGTGAGGAGGATGGCTGTCCCTAAACCCTGCCCCCGCAGGTTTCAAGGTCTACCCAATGGGTTCACCTGCGTCATTCAGGGGTGGTAAGTGTACAAGGCTAAACAGCTTTCTTCAGCTTTGGAAGGAGTAGAACAGGAGTCACAATTAACTTTGGTGTAGAGTACCATCTTTCCAACAGTTCTCACCATGAACTAACAACAGGCCCTGCACACATACAACATTCCAAAATACAGCCCTCTACCTACTGATACATATACAGTGCCCAAGTCTAACCAGTTCTCTCTTCTGAGCATCTCCTAACGTAGCCCATTCTGTCTGCCTCCACCACTGACCTGAGCCACTGCCCTAACTGAGCTGGCCTTGTTACCTACAACCCTTCTCCTTCCCAAGCTGTTCCATTCAGCAGCCAGAAGAATCTTTACAAAAAGCAAGAGGGCTTCACTACTTGCAAGCATGCACACCTTCCATACATCCCCACTGCCTCTAAGACAGAAGCCAAATCCTCCCATTATATCCAAACAGGCTTTTTTATATTCACCCAGTCCCTCAGACTCACTCTTTATTCACATCCAGGCTTTTACTAATGTGCCATGGCTCATGTGACTTCCTTCCCCTGTTGGTCCAGCTACATGCCACTCATTTCTTAGTACTCCAGAAACACACTTCCTTGGCCCCCTGAGCATTCCCTCTGCACAGGAATTAAACATCTAATTATTTCATCTTAGAAAGCAGTGTCTATGAGGTCAGGGGATTGGCTTATGCTATTTCTTGCTGTGGTGTCCAAACCATAGTTAAGAGCTTGATACATCAACCAGTTAAAATGGAAAATAGTGACTGCTTCATGTGGGAGAAGGAACACAGGCATGTGGCGACTGTGTTCAAAATCAGCTTTCAAAATTTACCCCTCATTCAGTGACAAAATCTTGCCTGGCAGAAAGGAGTCAGGAAGCAGAGGAAGGTGGCAAATGCCTTGGTGTTTCTCTTCATAGAGCTACACTGAAGGAGACCCCTGGCCTTAGATTCATGAACACAGTCCATCCACATGTCCGCCATCAGCATCACTCCTCTGCAATGGAAGTTTGCACCACAGCCCACAGCCTGTTCTTTGCAGGTGGCTCCTCCGCTCAGATGGCATCCACACAGCTCTATAGGTGCCCAGGGGCCTGGCCTGCCATGGACTTGCTACAGGCAGGAGTAGAAAAGTGTGCCAAGAGCAAAGAATGACAGACAACAAGGACACTCTGTGACAAGGGCCACGTGTTGCCACCTGGGTACTTAGCAAAGCAGAAATTAAAGACGTGACAGTCAAGCTTGACCAAAACTCTCCCCAGAGGCTAAAAAGGTTAAGACTCAAGCTTCATCTTTAAAAGAGGGTGGATCAAGATGAACAGAGGTGCGGGCGAGAAACTGCTGTTAGCCAACAGGTGAACCAGGAGAATGGACGCACCGCGCTGGGGAGACGGCATGAGTGCCTGGAGAAGCGCCGAGCACGAGGCAAGCGCAGAGCCTGGCACTTATTAAAACCTCATTCAGCAGCAGGGTATTCATGGTCCTTGGGCAGCAGTGAAGGAATTTGGAGTTCCCAGGCGCTGCAGAGACCATCTGGGAAGGAGTGAGGGGGAGAGCATCTTCCCTGTTCCCAAGAACTCTCTGAGTTAAGTAATACTTTCCTCTCTCAGAGCTGCTGTAACTTTCAACAGGAAGAGGAGAAACTCATTAAAAGAAGTCCCTTAGCACTGACACCACTCTGCCAGCCAGCGTGTCTGCTCCTGATTTTATGAATCTGGAGTTACCTCAGCTACTGCAGCTGAACTCAGTCAGCTATGACAGCCGGATGGCTTTTCCATGCTGAGAACAGAATTAGTCTATAAATAAGTAAAGAGGTGCTAGGGCTGAATCAGGGTGCCAAGACTATCATGGGCTCCCTCCGGGGCCGAATCTCTTGGTGGCTCGTGGTTACAGGGGAAGACTCACAAGAACCTGGAAACATTTCAGGGCTGCTGGAGTCTACAAGGGCACGAGGGTTCACAAGGGTGTGATGATATTGTGTCCCCCAATATATTGTGCACCCTAGTAAACTTATCTGGGGTCAGAGAACAGAACAGCCACTAGACAGACATAGAGGCCAGAAAATGGTGGACACACGCCTTTAATCCTATCACTTGGGAGGCAGAGATTCATTTGGATCTGTGTGAGTTCAAAGCCACACTGGATACAGCCAGGCATGGTGACTCACACGTTTAATCCCAGGAACTGACGGCAGGAAGCAGAAAGGTATATAAGGTGTGAGGACCAGGAACTAGAGACTTTTTTAAGCTTTTAGGCTTTTAGCAGCAGTTCAGCTGAGATCCATTCAGGTGAGGACACAGAGGCTTCCAGTTTGAGGAAGCAAGATCAGCTGAGGAATTGGCAGAGGTGAGGTTAGCTGTGGCTTGTTCTGTTTCTCTGATCTTTCAGCGTTCACCCCAATACCTGGCTCCAGATTTGTTTTTATTAAGAAGACTTTTTAAGATTTGTGTTACACAAGGGTGTTGGTACCTATAAGGGGGCTGGAAGCTCAAGAGAGTGCTAGGGGCCCCAGAAGGTACAAGGGGCTTAGGAAGGTGCTAAAGGCTCAGGAGGCTGCTGGAGGCTGAGGCGGGGAGGTACTGGGAGCTCAACCTGGTGCTGGAAGCTTGTAAAGATACTGGGCACATTATGTTATGTTTGAGCTTCTGCTTTGCAGGGTGGTCTGGAGGCCTTGGAAGGGACAAGCATTCTCTATACTGTTGTCCTAGGACAATTTGGGAACTTAGGTCTGAAGACAGTCAAGATCTAGTGGCCACATGCTATCCCCAGAGTGGCTAATATTCTCCAGTGCCACTAAACTAAAATAGTTTCTCACAAAATCCCATGTTGCTAAGGGAAGGAAGTGATTTGCCCTAGAAAGAAAAGGGGAGAGTCACCCACATGTCACCCACATGCTTCCTCCCTTTGTAATTCCCCAGTCTCCTAATCTTGCCAGCTCAGTAGCACTCTGCAGATGAAACCCATCTGCTCTCATTGTATTTTCCAACTCTGCTTATCATTAAACTGAAACCAATTTTTCCTGTTCAGTGTAATTACTATTCTGCCAAACGTGTGTGTTCTGGATAGGACGAGTGCCGTGGGAAACATTCCCACTAATGAGTTTTCTGTGGTAGCATAGAATGGCTTCAGAACTCCTCTGCTATCCCAGCTGAACTTTGTCATTTCACAAAACAATGATGCCAAGGAAAAGATAATTTTCAAGTCATAAAACCAACCCCCCTGCTTCACCTTCCAAGGGAAAAACAGAGACAAGACTGTCAAACTGCCTTCCTTAAAGGAAAACCACAATTTGGAGTCTTTGACAAGACAGTTTTGTGGCCTATGTCTCACCCAGGCTCCATGGATGAGATGGAGCAGAATGAGAGGCTTGGAGAAGGAAGTTAAACCCAACCACCATTAAATCCTTTCTCAAGTTACATACATAAAGTCTCACCAACATGACTGCCCAAATGTAAGCTGAACAAGGAGGTCACCAGTAAAGATGCCAAACTGAACCGAGAAAATCCCAGAAGGCCTCAACCCTACGTCACAAATCCTCTACCACAAAGAACGATAGACAACTGAGCTGAGAGTGGGAGAGGTGGTTTTCCCCAGCGAAGAGCACACCACTGGTTGTCCAATGCTGATTGGTCAGTACTGAAAGCATACCTGTAAGTCTCATTATATGGACTGAACAGGTTATGTTTAGAAATATATATGCATATACATACGTGCATGAACTAACAATGAGGAAGAAAAGCCATGAATTTGAAGGAGAGCAGGGAGGGGTATGTGAAGGGTTTAGAGGGAGGAAAGGGAGAGGGGAAATACTGTCATTATATTATAATCTCAAAAGTTAAAAAAAAACCTTTCCCAGCATCAGATATAGAGTCTGAGGCCTTCCTTCATGGAAAGTGTTTGTGCCAATTAGGGATATGGGGGTAGGGGTCAATCTTCAAGTTTTCATTACTGGTGCAATTTAAAGTAACTCATGATCTTCTACAGAGGATTCTACGTCAGGCTTTCCTTGTGCCTAAGGCAGCCTCCACCTTCAGCATAAGAGCCTTCCCACAGCAGCTCCTGGGCAGGCTCTGAGGACCACTCCCTCGGGAACAGCAGTAGCCATACTGATGGTTAACACCTTTGTGTCCTTTAGTATGTGACAGTAGTGCCACCATCCAAAGTCACACTTGCAGGGCTTCTTCACAAATGACTACCATTTCTGGATTTACAAAAATTTTTTACCAAGGGAAACAGAAATAGAAAGAATGATGGAGTGGCATCATCAGGAGATTCTGCCCCTTGCTTAGTCACTCGGCCAGCCAGGGAACACTGAGCATGCCCTAGTTTGCAAACCTTGACAGAAAAAAATCTGCTCTCCCCTCCAGCTTTCCCCAGTTGATGAGAGAACCTAGCAAGAGAACACACATGGACAGGCACCTGTAGGGCAGAAGGCTAGTCCTTGGTACTCTGGCTGCTATTTCCACCCATATTTCAGTCTACTGAAGCAGAGGGAGAACTGGCAAGCTGCTCTCATCTCTCCCCAAGCAGAATCCCCCATCACCACTGTGACCCCCCTCATCTTCTCCTGACGGTGACTGTGAGGATCCCGTGCTCTTCAGCAGCTCTCCCCTGCTAACAGTGATCATTAGAACCTACTGCCTGTTAGCTACAACCCAACTCAAAGTCTGAGGCAGCTCCCAGAAGTACATGAATTGTGTGACATCAACAAGAAATCTTCCTTTAGTGAGAAGATGGCCACAAGTGGAGGTTAAAGGAATCTATTGTCCTCTGTGAGAAATAAATTAGTATTTGCCATCTACTTCTTTCAGAGAAAGATGAAACACTCATTACTCCATGAAATTGGTATTTGCTGAGAGCCTACTCTATCCCCAGTGTAGGTAGGCAGACAGGCAAGGTCCCACCATCAGGGATTAACTAAATACATTATAGTGTTGACAAAAACATGCCTTCTGCTATAGCCACTAGACTAACAGCAGGTAAATTCTCAATGTTGTTGCCCAAAGGGGTTGAGTGATTGGTCTACACCACAGTGTAAGACAAATTGCTAAACAGTCTTATAAATGAAATAACTGGAGCCAGGTATTGGAGTGAACGCTGAAAGGTCGGAGAAACAGAACCAGCCACAGCCAACCTCACCTTGCCAACTCCTCAGCTGATCTTGTTTCCTCAGACTGAAAGTCTCTGAATCCTCACCCGAATGGATCTCAGCTGAACTGCTGCTAAAAGCCTAAAAGCTTAAAAGGACTCTAGTTCCTGGTCCTCACACTTCATATACCTTTCTGCTTCCTGCCATCAGTTCCTGGGATTAAATGCGTGTGTTACTATGCCTGGCTGTTTCCAGTGTGGTTTTGAACTCACAGAGATCAGGGATGGATCTCTGCCTCTGGAATGCTAGGATTAAAGGTGTGCCACCATTTTCTGGCCTCTATGTCTGTCTAGTGGCTGTTCTGTTGTCTGACCCTAGATAAGTTTATTAGGGTATACAATATATTGGGGGACACAATATCACCACACCACAGGACTATTAAGCTGGACACAGAGCCAAACATGCTACCTCCCAGCTAGGTGAGCCCCTTCTATAAACTGTGATTTTCTCTCCACTTACGAATTTAGTGGTTGAGAGAATGTTAACAGCTGGTAAAATATAAAAGCAACAATAATTCCAAGTCAATTCAGAACTTGGAAGGGTGATGGTCAGAAATGAGGGTCTTCCCTAGGCTGATAGAGTGTGCTGATATGAGCTGAAGTGGTTTTAATCACCTTTGTGACCAGCACACATATGCAGGGCCTGACTAGGGTTGGATGCAGTGTATGCAATAAATGGTATATGTGATAAAGCTGTGGCCATAGCCACATCAGCAAAGAACCAACCCAATGAAGGCAGCCCAACTCATGCACTCCGCCATCACATTTAGCAGCCTTCCAACCCTTCCCTCCTGAGTAAATAGATGAGCCCTTGAGAAGGGAATGAAGAACTGTCCACTTCAAACATGTTGGGTTTGAAACGACCAAATATTTGCCAATATTCTGAGCCTGGAACAAAGCCTCAGGAGAGCAAGATGAAAAGTGGCCAGCTAGAGCTGAGTCCTCAGACCAGTGTATGTGGAGCCAAGGGGGCTACGGAACCGAGGGTGTGGTGTCCAGGGTCCAGGAAGGAGCCTTTTAGACAGGAGGCAGAGGCAGGGCAGGCTCACAGGGGAGGTCTCAAGACACAGGCACAACAGATGGGCTGGAGAACCAAGTTGCCAGGGAAGAAATCACTTCAACTTTAACAGCGACGCCTCATCTTGGTGTGGAGGCACATTCCTGTAATCTCAGCACTCAGGAATTGGAGGCAGGAGGATCAGAAGCTCAAGGTCATCCTCACTACAGAGCAAGTTCAAGGCCAGCCTGGACCACATTGACATACTGTTTCAATAAAACTAAAAAAACAAAACAAAAAACTGAACAGTGACTCCCCTCTGCAGTGGTGAGGATGGAGCAGAGTTCCAGGAGTGAAAAGAAAGTTGGGAGTTATCATGGGAGCAATGGTGGCCTTGAAGACTCAAGCATGGAATCTTAACTCCAAACCTCACAGTGTGACCTGATTTGGAATGTAGGTTAACACAGGTTGTGATGGTTTGAATGAGAAATGTCCCCCACAGGCTCAGGTGTTTGAGTAGCTGGGCTCAGTTGGTAGCACTGTTCGGAGACATTTACAGCGTGCAGGCTTATAGGAGAAGCATGCCTTTGGGAGGTGGCTTTGAGAGCGTTCAGCCTGCCCCTGCTTGTAGGTCTCTCTCTCCATCATGTTTGCAGTTGAAGACGGGAACTCTCAGCCTCTGTTCCTCCCGTTCTGCCTGCTGCTTCTTGCTATGCCTGACCCTGCCGTGATGGGCTCTTATTCCTCTGAAACTGGAAGCCAGAATAACTCTTCCTTCTAACAGTAGCTTTGGGTCATGGCGTTTTATCACAACACCAAACAAGTAACTAATACACAGATATAATGAGTTCAGTGAAGGCTCTAATATTACCTGTGTCCTTATACCAGGGGACATTGGTCACAGATACACCCAGGCAGATGGCTGAGTAGACATAACCACCAAGACTGGAGTGACATGTCTACAAGGCCAGAAATATATCAGCAGCTGAACAGTGGTGACTGTCCCTCTCCCTTAATCCCTCAACCTGCCCACCCCAGGATCAAAGAAACTACTCTGACCACATCTTGATCTCAGAAGTCAGCTAAAGGGCAATCGATGTCTGTGTATGAACTGCCCAGTGTGTGTGCTGTTTCTACAGACATGGGGCGCCTTAGAGTGAAGGCATGAGTGTGGAGAGATTCAGTGGTCTTCTCCAAAGATGGAAGGTATGGTGCTGGGGTCTCACAGGAGGGAGCAGCTCCTGGCTGTGATGGCTGTTCTAGAGTGTCTGCAGGAGGGAAAGTGAAAGCGAGCACTCGCTTCCATAGGGGAAGCTCATGGGAAGATGCCCAGGGGTTACGGTTTCAATGTCTTGGAAACTGGGCATCTGCCAAGGAGAACCTGCAACCGCCTACTAAGAACAAAAGGTCAGCCATTGCGCAGAGGCTGCCAAAGAAAGCAGCAGGACACCAAGAAGCTCAGTCCAAGGCATTGCGCTGTCAGGGAGCACCGAGCTGGACTTCCAGCCCGTCTGACCTGCATCAGGGCTCTGAGAGAGAAGCACCACCATGCTGCTGATTGACAGTTGATCATGGGCTCTGAGCTGGTGTCCATATCCATTCTCCCCTGAGGGAGTGGTACAGGTCCTTTCTGTTCTTCTTCCCCTTCCTGAGATGAATGTAAACTCAGAGCTTGGAGACCTGTTAATTGTTATCTACTATAATTAAAGGTATTGGAGGAATTCTTAAGGATCTACTTTCACATCACGACTTTTTTTCTTTGTCTACCCTGCCTTCCTCACCCCTAGTCAACATGGAAGTGGCAGTGGCTTCCATCTGCTCCCAAGTCTCATGCTAACATCTCTGCTAATCTTGCCAGCTCTCAGGCCCAGCTCCAGGGTTCATCTCCCACATGAGCCCTGGGATTTAGTGTAAGGCTCCAAAGGACAGAGTTCCTGAAGATAACAGTGAATGAGAATAATTATACCACAGACCATCCAAACACAGAGTCCTGGCTGGAAGCCCTCATCTCCCCATAGCTGGAAGCCTACATACACTCTGTGACCTCTGCACACAATTCTCCATTTGAACCACAGGTCACCAGCCCAGACCCCACTCCATTTCCTGGGTTATCTTCTCTCTGGAAAAACATTAAGCACTGCCCCTTACATACCATCCCCACACTCACACAGGTTACCCCAATATGTATAAGCATGTATGTTTGCCTGTCAGAGAGAGGAGGTCAGAAGGCAACTTTTAAGAGGCCTTCTACACCATGCAGGTCCTGTGGATTGAACTCAAGTCCTCAAGCTTGGCAGCAACTGCCTTTGCCTGCTGAGTTACCTTGCAGGCTCTTGGTTTGTTTTGTTTGCTTGTTTTGCTTTATTTTAAAGGGGAGGAGCCAACAAGAAATTTTATGAGAGAACAAGCATGTTTCTCTCTCCTTACCCAGGAGACTTGGTGGTTAAAATGGTACGTCTGTGTCACAACAGCAGTGAGCCCACTGAGAGTGTGTCCATCAACAAGAGACTCCTGCTAGACAAAGATCGACAATAAAAGACTGAAGAGTCAGGAAGTCCTACACAGCAAGCTGTGACCAGCGTTCACACTGAATTCGATATCCCAAGTGGAAACCCTGGGGTTAGCTGTACCAACCCTATGTGGGGAAACAGGTCCCCAGCTCCCATATGGAGCATCTGGGAGAGCTTGTGAACTATACCCACCTTCTCTGGTTCCAGGGAAAGAAAGGTCAGTCTACCTGGTCACATTACACTCTGACAGCCTCAACTGCTAGCCACAGCTCTTTCGGCCTGATGATGGGAAAATCCATAAAGCCATTCAACTCAATCACACCCAAGACCCCAGGAGAGGGGCACATGGAAATTGGCCAGGTTCCCTCCTAAGACAACACTTCAACTGGACTCCACAGTGTCCATCACTAAAGTTTAGAGACTGACCAGGATTCCAAACTCCTTCACAACCATCATAGCCTGGAAATGTCAGCATAGTCCTTTTCCAGTGGTTCCTTCTGTTATCTGAGGAAACATCTGGGCTGGGAGCTGGCCTGCAGGAAGCATCGCTTGCTCCTTCTAATCTTGTCAGAGGAGAAAGAGCTTTAATCTCTGATACCATCAGCAACATCCAAGAGGAGAAACTATAAGGCATACGTACCTGGCGTAAGTGCTTGTTCAGTCTGATTCAATGTTTTCAACCTCACTGGCCACTGGGAGAACCTGTTTCTCCAATTATCTTTAACCAGCACTTTCTGCCTCTCTCCTCTACATTTGTGTTTCAAGGCTTGCCTACTGTGACTGGACTGCTTGTCAAGGACACATAAGAAAGAAAGTCCTACAGAGAGCTGGTCTCAGAGGCAGGAAGATCAGGAGTTTGAGGTCATCCTCAGTTACATAGTGATGGCAGCCAGGGATACATGAGGGGTGATTGGGGCCCTCTCTAGGGATTAGCTCATGGTGCAGAGGGCTCCTCATCACCCAGAGACTTATGTGTTCAAAATATGAAAGCACTCATAGGTCACCATTTAAAATGAGGTCATGAAGAATTTTTCCAATTACTTGGGAAATTGCTTATGCCACACACAGTACAAAAGAATAGGATAGAAGCTGCATGAGGCCTGAGTCTAAAGTCAATTTATTTTTAATCACAAATTTGAAGAAAGAAAAAGGACTGGAAAGAAACATGCTAATCTAAATGGGAGCTATACTTGGTAGTAGTGTTTATCTTTTTGTTTCTTACAAATATGTCTAAAATTTCCACAATGACCCTATGTTATTTTTAAACCCAGAAAAAAGTAAATGAATAACCTAAAAATATTGCTCCATAGCAGATGAGATGAACAAAGAAAATTTTAGTCACATCCTAGAGGCCAGGCCCTTCCAAAACAACCCTATGTGTAGTGACCCTCGAATTGCTTCTGTGGTGCTGTTAGGAATGCAATGCCCACAATCCCATCAGTCCAGCCAACCAAAGTAATAAAGACTCCTGAACACATGGAAGTGTGTGAGACCCTCCGCCAGCTCCAGGCCCAGCCTGGCTAGACAGTCTGACCAGAATTGATGAACTTAGACTTGAAACTCTGCTCATGCAAGAAAACAAGCGATAGGTAATCAAATAAAAACACCTAATTTGAGGATGTCTTGATTCTTTACTGGGTACCCACAAACAGAATAAACATATGAAAAGACCAATGTAACATCTTGCCTATCAGGAACACAGTGATGACGGATGGTACAATGTATATACACTTGTGACCCTAAAGTTCACATGTTGAAGCCTTTACTGCCATACATACAATGTGTCATGCAAGTTAGTACCCTTGGAGGAGCAGCTGAGACATAAGGATAGAACCTCAGGTGTGATGTTTCTCCTCATCAGAGAGCAGGGAGCCTGCTCACCTCATCACCTGTGGAAAACAAAAGAAGGCACTATCCACATACGATGAAGCAGTCCTCTCCAGACACTGCAGGAGTCAGCACCTTGAGCTCAGACCCTAGCCTACAGCACTATTAGAAGTAAATGACTGGCCTGAATCAGCTAGACTGGATGGAGTATTTGCAGTCACCGTCTAAGGTGAAAGCAATGCACACTCGAATGAGGACAATTTACAGTGGGCTCGTATTCAGGGTGTAGGTAGACTGCTAGGAACCACAGGAATCCAAATAAGATTCAGTGGCACCATTAGCATCTACATGTGTGTGGAAGGAGAGTCACAAAAAAAAAAAAAAAAACAAGGCTATTCAAGGACAATGACCTGAAGCAAAGGGTAGGTCAGCTGGAGGGAGCAGAGAAACAACACACAGGTATACACAGGTATCCATCTGTCCTGCTTCCTACCATGCAGCTCCTGCTGAGGCACCCACTGGCTAGAGGCAAGGGAGGGTCACTGAAGAAGAGCACAGTACATGAACAAGCCTAGCATATAGAGCAAGGTAAAGAGCAGACAGTCTGCCAGGCACGTATCTGCCCATACAAGGCTGCTGCCTTGGGCCAGCCCTGTTGCCCTATGTAAACAGGATCCCAGGACCACACTCCCTCTTCATCATCCTGTACCTCACCAGCATACTCCTCATTAGGACTCTGTTAAATACTGCGTCTCCATTTCTATTAATAAATGTTCCATTCCTTGCAGGGTTTGCTAGTTCTGCTTTGACCTCATGAATGGAAATCTGTTGTTTCAAATCATAGTAGCACAACTACATTACAAAATGCTGAGAAACCTTCATTTTTAAGCTGGTGAAAGAAAATACTGGTTTTGCTCATGGTTTCTTTCTTCCTGTTTTGGCTTTCCAAGTGTATGAAAGGCCATGAGAACTTGTTGTTGTACCTGGGTCCCCATCATCTTCATAAAGGGTCGTCGTCTGCTCTCAGGGCATCCTCCTCCTGAGTCACTGTCCTGTCCAGAAAATGCTGAGGTATTCAGACACTTTGCAGAGCACTCAGTATGGCTGTGAGTCCTACCAGCATAGACACTGTTTCCTGGGCTGTCCTTGTGTTTACCAAGTGACTGACAGGCGTGATTATGAACACTTGTTCTCAGTCATTCCCTTCCCAGCAATTGGTCTCATTTCTAGGCTGGCATCCATTAATGAAGGACCTCACACATGTGCCAGATGTTCATATCACTGATCATAGTGTGAGTCCCCAGGGGCAGTGCGATGCCTCGTGTCTGATGGTTCTGCTAGCTCCCGGGTACCTAGCATAATTTATATAGAGGTGTCTTGGATGCACTGGGATCCACAATGGAAAGCCACAGATGGACCTTAGGGCTCCTTACAAGTGAAGACAAGCACATGCCCTGAGTAACAGGAGGCAGCACCCTGGAGCAAAAAGGGTGGTGGGGTTGGTCTAGAACAAGGCTGCCCTCATGCTGTGACACCTGCCTCAACTGGGCATGAACCATGACTATGAATTCAAGTGAACTTCAAAGGCTTTAGTGTGAATATGCTATTTATCATACCCAAGTTTAAATTGTGTTGAGACAAAAATAGGGATATTAGTTATGTGTTTAATTAACTTAGATTTACTCCTGTAACTGGCTCCTGGACTTTTAAAGTTGAGTGGTTGCCTGGGAAAATGGGTCTTTTCTGAACGCATGCCAACATCTCCTCCCTATAAATGTGACCACAAGGAATAAGTAACAGCTTCATGCCTCAGTCTCAGCAGCAAACCTAGAGGTGAGGCCACAGAGCTCATACCTGACCCAGGGCCCTGTGTGGATTGACTCAGACCTCAGAAGGTCACCCTAAGAAGAGCAGGCAGGTACAGAATAAGGAGAGGCACAGATCAGGGAGTGTGATGGTCCCCTCCCTGCGTCTATGCAGAGTCCCTACAGTGACCTGATTTAAGCCAAGGCAATGGACACAGCCATTTCTTTACCCAGACACTGACACTCTACCAAGGCCATCCCTGTGTTCAGAACACTAAGCGTGTACCCACCACAGAGATCTTATTCACTCATTACAGTCCATGAGATTTCCCCTCCATTTGGAATGATGGGCATATTCTCAGGGCCAGCATCTATCTGCAATACCATAACCTGCATTGTAGCTTTTTCTGTTGGATAACTGAGGGCAACTGCCCTGATATTATTGAGTAATAATACTTACTATTACCAACACATGCCATACCTGCTGGTCCCACCACAGGAGCATGAACTAACTCATTTAATAATCACAATGGCCTGTAAATCAGGAGTCTCCTTTGTACAGATTATAAAACTGAGGCTCAGTGGTCTTCTGGGGCTGCACAGCCAGTAATGAACAGTGCTGGGTATCACATCCAGACCTGATCTGCTGATCTTAAGGCTTATGTTCTTTCTCTTTTCCATAAAATCCTCAAGTGAATGATAACTGAGCTCCATTGCTCTCAGATACCTGTTCCACTTGGCATGAGCTCTCCATCATTCCTAGTGTGAATGCCTGTTCTATCCTGAGTGAGGTACACAGCTCACAGGAAACATCTTCTCATCATAAAGACTGCTTCCTCTCCCAGCAATAAGGATGTAGACTCCACAGCCACCTGGCTGCCATTTCACTAGCTCTTTGCAAAACCTGCCTATAATTCCAGAAAATTACGATCACTCGTTAATTCTTTAAAGACTTAGCTGAGTGAACTGAGGAAAAAGCAAAATGCTTGCCTAGCACTTGCCACAGCTGAGAGTCCAAACCACAGTGAAAGGCCCACAAAATGATCCAGCAGTGACAGGGACACTAGAGATGGCTAGCTTCACAGCCTTGGTGAAACCAAGGGAGGTACCACAGCTGCTGGCATCACATTTGCTTCCAGTTAAAGGTGATGAAGTGCGGCCTAAGTCTGGCTTGCTATATCAGTCCTTAGAGCACATGGTCCAGCCTGCTTGAGAAGACAAGTACAGTGCCTTGAAAGGAACTCAGAAGCTGCCAGCCAGTGCACTAAGCTGTGTACCCATCTAGTCAGATCCCCAGGGTACTATAAATGTGTCCATCCAGATTGAGTTACAGCCTTGTAGACAGAAAGCTGGATGAGTTCAAAGAAATCACCTTGTTTTGTTCTACACCTTGTTGATGCAATCTTCTTGCCTGGGGACATGAAGGAGTTCTGTAAGTGTTACTTGGGCACAAGAGTGTGTTATTCATTGGCAAAATCCCACCCTGGGTCCGTGTGTCAGCCAGGACACTGCCAAGGCCAATGTAGCTTAGCTCTCACTCTGGGCTATGATGCTAAGTGCTCAGCATGCCTCCATTCTGTCAAATCAACAGACTTTTTTTAATTCTTCTAAATTAAATTTATTTTTTCTCCATTTGTTAAATACTCAGGATGAAAATCTAAAAATCGAGTTGTTACAATATTGACCCATATGGGTACCAAGTCTAGAGTGGGCATTGCAGTAGAGTCACACAGCTGCTAGGCCCATTCCCAACTTCTAAGGGGTGCTGCCCTCTACTGAAGGAGATCTGGTGGGTGAGGGGACCTTGGCAACACTCTGCATCCCCACTCCAGAGCCAGTGGGTGCCATAGGCTGGGATGGGAGAAGGTATAAGGAGATGCTGTGGATACCTTATTTCAAAACCTTGTGTAGTTTCCCTAATGAATGCCTTACCCAATTTCATCTGAAAACAACACGTATTTCTATTTTAAAAACACCACTTATCTTGGCTCTATCATCCCCTCCAAAGCTCAGAGAACATTAAGGAGAAGTGGGCAGAGAGTGTAAGAGCTAGGGGGTGGAAAGAGAACAAAGAGCCGTCTTCTGGACATGACATGGCTATTGCTCTCAAGAACTCAGAGCAGGTGTGGTTATTTGCATGAGACGGAGCTGTCATCATTTCCTCATGGATCGGGATGCCTCCTTTAGGGACTACTGGAAGTTAAGAATAGGTCATGGAGCAGCGGCATTTTCTCCAGTAGTCTGTCTTCTCATATAACTTGCCCTTGCTCCATAAACAACCTCCTACCCACACTCAGGCAAGAAACTCTAAACTCAGTTGGTCACACACACACACACACACACACACACACACACACACACACACACACACACACACACCATGGAAATAAGAGGGAGACTTATTGAGAAGGGTTCTAGTAGAACAAAGAAGGGGTTTAGAAAGAATTGGAGGGATTAAAATTTATTATATAATAGTGTGAAACTATCAAACAATAAAAAGAAAAGAAAAAGCTGGTCTTATCAATCCATTCACTTTCTACCAAAATTACCCCTGAGGCCCATAGAAAGGAGGTGGCAAGTGCTGGCCCCAGTTAGCAACTGCTGCCCCATCTCAACTGCTGCTGCCTAATGACCCTGGTGACCAAGGGGAAGGAAGAAGGTCATATCATAATCCCTAGGAACCTGCCACATGGCTTCCAAAACACTTCCAATGTGTAAGTGGGCTGACCTTGTGAAATCCCAGGCATCCAAGCTGCACGTGGCTCAGTGTTTTGCATTTTATTTTACCTTCATATAGTAAATAAAGTCACCCTGGTCTGTGACCAAAACCCAGGACTCGGGATGACTGCATTGTTTGAATCACATCTGCCAAGATGAAGCACCTTTGAAAGGATGGCAGTGACACGATAGGACATATAAATACAAGCAGGACCTACAGTAAGTGCTGCATTTCCAAGGACATGCACTGACAGTTGCAGTGCATTAAATGTTAGAATATATTTAAAGCAAGTGTTGGGAGGCTTGCCTGGGCTCAGAGCCTCCTCCAGCTGTGCTGGATTACACTGCAGAGGATGGGCTCTTCTTGCCTGGGCTCAGAGCCTCCTCCAGCTGTGCTGGATTACACTGCAGAGGATGGGCTCTTCTTGCCTGGGCTCAGAGCCTCCTCCAGCTGTGCTGGATTACACTGCAGAGGATGGGCTCTTCTTGCCTGGGCTCAGAGCCTCCTCCAGCTGTGCTGGATTACACTGCAGAGGATGGGTTCTTCTTGCCTGGGCTCAGAGCCTCCTCCAGCTGTGCTGGATTACACTGCAGAGGATGGGCTCTTCTTGCCAGTAGCTCCAGGAGTGATGGAGAGGGTAAGCCCCAGTCCTGGACCTTAGGAGGTGACTTTACACCCATCCATTGGCTTCCTGTGCCTTGCCTAAAGCACAGTAGGTGTCCCAGTGTCCTGCGCAGGGCTTACTCACTAGGATGCCTCTTACAATTCACAAACTGTGAGATAGCAGTTCCCTCTCACCCATCTCCTACACAGAAGCCCAGACTCCCTGCAGATTCAGCAAGTTTCAGGGTTATCAGTGTGATGCCTAAGACCAATGCTAATGGTTCTCCAGGAAAGACAGGGCAGATGAGGGGATTGAGTTGAATGAACAGGCTAGCAGAGGGTTCATTCATGCCTTTTTATCCAGAGCTACCCATTCACCCCAATATCCACACTGAAGAAAGAACTCCAGATGGGAGAAAGCTTACCAGCTCTGGCTGCTGGCTTCAATCCCAAAGTCCCCACACTCTGCACAGCTGTGCAGTGTCCCTCAGGTTCCATTTCTCAACCCTTGTGCATTCCCATCTTGAGACAGTTGGCCTCTTTACATTCCTGGTAGGCCCAGAGATTGTGTTAGCCAGGTGCCTTCATTCTGGGAGATGATGGCCCTTTGTAAAGCCACTAAGAATTAACTTATCTTGCCATTGTTTTTTGCCTAAATAGTAATAGTTTTGCTCCCCAAATACCAGCAACCTTTCACCCATGGCCTATGCTATAGTTGGCCCACCCATGGCCCATGCTATACTTGGCCCACCCAAGCATGGCCTGTGCTATACTTGGCCCACCCATGGCTGTGGCTGATATATTGTGCACCCCAATAAACTTATCTGGGGGTCAGAACAGAACAGCCACTAGACAGACATAGAGGCCAGAAAATGGTGGCACTCACACTTTTAATCCTAGCATTCCAGAGGCAGAGATCCATCTGGATCTCTGTGAGTTCAAAGCCACACTGGAAACAGCCAGGCATGGTGACTCATGCCTTTAATCCCAGGAAGTGATGGCAGAAAACAGAAAAGTATATAAGGCGTGAGGACCAGGAACTAGAGCTGGTTAAGCTTTCAGGCTTTTGAGCAGCAGTTCAGCTGAGACCCATTCTGGATAAGGACACAGAGGCTTCCAATCTGAGGAAACAGGATCAGCTGAGGAACTGTCGAGGCGAGGAAGCTGTGGCTTGTTCTGCTTCTCTGATCTTCCAGCATTGACCCCAGTACCTGGCTCCAGGTTTGTTTTTATTAATAAGAACTTTTAAGATTCATGCTACACATGGCTCATACTATACTTGGCCCCCCCATGGCCCGTGCTATAGTTGCCCCCACCATGGCCACATTTTCCTGCCTTTGCAATGAAACAGCACCCACAGGCAGGGAAACAGGCTTCCTGGCTGGCTTTTCCCATACCACACAGGTACTGCCAGGAAAATGCTTCCAGAAACATCACTGTAAGCATCTCAGAGCACAGGAATCCACACCCAGCTCAAGCAAGCAATGTTCAAGAAGAGAAGACAATGCAACACGAACTGGGACGAGGTTGGGATCAACTGAGAGATGAAGGTAAGAACAAGGACACGGAGTGTGAGAACATAAAAGGTCAAGGACAGAGACTCAAGACCAGCCTATAGCGTGAAGCTAACTTGAGAAAGCAGAGAGGGCCAGGCAGTCAGGAAGGAGGAAGACAGGCTTACTCATCCATGAAGCATGTGCCCCTCCCACCAGCTGCAGCCAAAAAACACACTCCCACCTGAGTGACAAGGATGAAGATCTGACTTTGAACTGTGTGCTCACCTAGTGTTTAACCCTCCCTGCCAAACACTGGCCAACATACATACACAAAGAACTAAACTCTGACATTCCTCTCAGACAAACCCAGAATCAAATATCACCGGCATCTCCCTGTGCAGTGTCAGGCAGAAAAAGGAAAAGAGGAGTGGCCTTGCTGAGGAACTGAACTCCTATCATCTCAGAACTCAGGAGGGTAGGCAGGAGGCATGCAAGTTCAGGCACAGCCTAGGCAAGTCAAAATAGGAGACTGAGGTGGGGAAGAAGAAGGGAGAGGAGAAAGAAAAGGAAAGGGGATGAGGAGAAAGCTTAGTTGCTAATGTGCTTGCCTTACAGGCAGGAGGACCTGAGTTTGAACCCTAGAATTCACATTAAAAAAAAATCCAGGTGTGACAAAGTCTCCAAATAGCCAAAAAGAACAATGCTAGAGGAATTACCATTCCAGACCTCAAGGTGTATTACAGAGCCATCAAAATAAAAACAAAAAGGGACCAGCACAAAAACATACCTGAGATCAACTGAACAAAATTGAAGACCCAATTGCATATACCAATTACACATAACCACAGCCATCTATTATTCAACGAAGACGACAAAAACATACACCGGAGAAAAGACAGAACCGTCAGCAAATGGTGCTGGGAAAACTGGATGTCCACGTGCAGAAGGATGAAATTAAACCCATGTCTGTCACCATGCACAAAAATCACATACAAATGCATCAAAGACCTCAACTTGAAACCTGAAACACTAAAACTGCTAGAAGAACACATGGGTAGTACCTATATGGTATAGGTAAAGAAAATGGCTTTCTGAACAGGGCTCCATCTGACAAGGAATTAAGATCAGCAACTGACAACTGGTTGTCAGATCATCAAACTAAAAAGGTTTGCACAGCTAAATACAATCAACTGAATGAAGAGGATGCCCATAGAATGTGAGAAAAATCTCACAGAGGGTTAACATCCAAAATATTATAAGGAATTTAAAAAAACCCATTCAAAAAATTGGGCTTGGAATCTGAATAGAGAGTTCTCAAGGGAAGAAATAAAAATGGCTAAGAAATATCAAAAAAATGTTCATTGCCCCTAGCAATTAGGGAAATGCAAATAAAAACAACTTTGAGAATTCATCTCACCCCAAACAGAATGACAACAATCAAAAAAAAAAAAATGCTGGAGAAGATGTGGGGGAAAGGAATCCCTTATTCATGGTTGGTAGGATTGCAAACTGATCCAGCTACTCTGGAAAGCCACTCAAAAAACTAAAAATAAATCTACCACGTAACTCTAATATACAATTCCTTGACATAAGCCAAGGACTCAATAACTAGGATGTGGAAACAACCTAAATGTCCTTAACTGATGAATGGATGGTGAGAATGTGGTGCACACACACTATGGAATACTACCCAGCTGTAAAAAAAAAAAAAATGGAATCATGAAATTTGCAGGTAAATGGATGGACTTAGATAAGATCATATTGAGTGAGGTAGCCCAGACCCAGAAAGACAAACACTGTATGTTCTGTCTTCTGAAGTTCCTAACTCCGCATCGCCGGGTGTGAGTATATAACCTGGAGTAACTGCAGAAACCAGCAAAAAAAGAAGGGATCATGGGATCAGGGGGAACATTAGAGAGACAAGTGTCAGGGTGCAAGTGATTTGAAGGGGGAAATGGAAAAATGGAGAGTCAATTGAGGAGAGGAGGAAGATTAATACAGAAGGAAGGAGAAGAGCAAAATAGCAGTAAGGATGTCTGAAAAGTCAAAGAATATTACTATTAATATCTAAAATTATATATAATGCATATGTTTGCATATAAATATATATATAGTTTAAATGAAAGTTTCCCATCTGGCCTAGCAATCTCTCCCCCAAAAGCCATAGGCTATCTACCAAAAAACCCAACACCAGACATTGTAAGTCGCCTTTCGATTTGTTCAAGGTTGCTCAAGAGACTTCCTACACCCATGAAGTCCCATCACCGTGGCTGCTCAAACAAGATCTGAACAAGGACGACACTGACAGGCTGCTAACACAGAATGGAAAATTCCATGGGGCCTCAACCCCAAAGAACTGCAGGCTGAGATCAGGAGAAACAGACTTCCAGGGAAGAGCCCCAGTAGCCAAGTTGTCAGCCCCGAAATCATAGTCACACAAATAACATTATATGGACTGAACAGGCTGTATTTATATATTTAGGAATACACACATACACCACATGTAATTATAATTTAATTTCAAAAATAAAAATTTAAATAATAATAATTTTAAAAAACAAAGGTAAAAAAGCCAGATGAGGTAGAGCACACTTGTAGCCCCAGCACTAGGGAGGCAGAGAGAGGCAGATCCTTGGGACTCCCAGGCCAGCCTAGCCTACCTGGCAACTTGCAGGCCAGTGAGAGACCCTGTCTCAAAAAATGTAAAGGTGGACAGAGTCTGAGGAATGGTGCCTGAAGTTGTCCTCTGGCCTCCTGCGCACACGTGCACACTCATACCACACACACACACAAAGATGGCAACCATCTGAGTTGAGGTATGTTAGGATCATAAGCTTGGGAAATTAACTTCCTAACACTTGCCCAGAAAACAAGTTGAAGAATTAGGTCGGACTGGCTGGGCACTGTGCCTTACCAAGGCTTTAGAAACTAGGACAGCCCCCAGCAGTGTGTGCACCCGCGTGGTGTGTGCACCCGCACGGTGTGTGCATCCGCCTGGGCTAAGCATCTGTACTCTGAATTCTTCACTTCCTCACAGCCAGGACTTGCGTTTCTGCAGATTAATCCAGGACCAAGAAGCTGCTTCAGCTATGGAGTAGAGTGGACGCACAGCTGCACCCTGCCTTCCCTGTGCTCAATGATGGGCAGCAGCATTCCTCTGCTGCTTCTCACACTCACCCGCACGCTCACGCTTACTCTCCCTCACACCCACTCTTTCCTCCCTCTTCGTCCTCTGGTGGCTTCAGACCTACCCACTCTCATACCTGCTTTACAAGGAAGGATCCGCCTGGACATGGACACCTGGAGCTCCTGAGCAGATGGAGCTTCATGTGCATTGGGCTTCTATGAATCCCAACTCCCTGACTTTTGTCGGGTGCTTTTTTTTTTTTCAACCAAGGAACTAGTAGAAAGTCCTGGAGCCTCCCACCACCCAATCTTCACCCAAGAAAAGCACTTCCATTTGCCTTCTCCCTGTGCAGCTTGAAGGGCCTCCCTCAGAGCAGGAAGATAGACAGGCAGTGTCGACAAGCACTCACTGTGTGAACATCTGCCTCAAAGTCGTCCTTGGCACCATTTCCCCATATGGGTCATACCTACAGATGCAAGCCTGGTTGATTAAGGTGGTCACTCAGTGAGTTGCCCCCAGCCACCCAAGGAAGCTCTTGAAGCAAGATTCAGCTGCCCGTAGGCCAGGAACCACACATTCTGAGCATCAGCTAAGATTGTCGTTCTGAGGTGGCTGAGCTCAAGGAAAGTGTGACTTGGGTGCTGGGAACCACACTGGGGTCCTCTACAAAAACAGAACGTGCTCTTGACCATCAACTCAACCATCAACTCAACCATCAACCACCAACCATCAATACATTTTAATTGGTTAATTATACCAAATTTTAAAAGATATATGAAAGCATCATTAAATGGCTTCCATCAAAGGAGGGGTGTGTGGATGGCATTCACACCACAGAGAAAGTTTATGACAAAAGGCTGAGTGTGCCGACACTGACCCGGGGCATCCAGCTTTTCTGTCTACTACAAAGGTTCTGGATGTGACTTCCAGCGCTGCTTAGACAGAATCACAGGTGTTTAAATCAGAAACCACACTTGTAACTAGTAGACCTCAAAACAAATATGATAGACAGCCCAGCTGCCAGGGCTCTTTACACTGAGCACCTTTAAAATAACTTGAGATAAAGTGGCAAACTACACACCTGCTAGAAATCTAGGCAAGACCAGGGGCCAAAAGGCAGACTTTCCAGTCTTGTGGTACAAGCACAGACCAAAATTGTCTGTAGACAAGCAGACCTGAAGCACCATCCCTGCTGCCTCTTCTGGGCTATCACCTCACTTCTGAGGCAGACACCGCTATACCAGGCCTAATCACCTCCACCTACCTCCACAGGGGAAATGGATCCTATGCTGTGATCCTATCTACAGATACCTAGGAGGCAAGGGAGTGAGGGCAGCCCCTGCCTCCAATTCCTGACAATAAGAATGTCAGTGAGCTTGGAAAAGGGTGGTCCTAAGCAGAGCTGCTTCTGGGGCCCTAGCTGTAGGCCGTCTCTCTTAGTAGAGACCAAGGTGGACTGCACGAATTGCCCCGGAAGCCACGAGATAAATGTGTTAGGACATTCTGTTCAGGGTAACACATCCCACAATAATAGCTATGCATGCTGTGGATATCGTTCTGCATAAATAAAACACTGATTGGCCAGTGGCCAGGCAGGAAGTATAGGCAGGACAAGGAGAGAGAATTCTGGGAAGTGGAAGGTGGAGGAGGGAGACACTGCCAGCCACCACCATGACAAGCAGCATGTGAAGATGCTGGTAAGCCACGAGCCACGTGGCAAGGTATAGATTTATAGAAATGGATTAATTTAAGATATAAGAACAGTTAGCAAGAAGCCTGCCATGGCCTTACAGTTTGGAAGCAATATAAGTCTCTGTGTTTACTTGGTTGGGTCTGAGCGGCTGTGGGACTGGCGGGTGAAAGAGATTTGTCCTGACTGTGGGCCAGGCAGGAAAACTCTAGCTACATATGCGTGACTGAATCCTAAGACCATTCAAAGCTTCTGGCTACCCCAGTCCTGCAGACACTTCCAAGTCAGAGATGTCACCCTCAACAAAGAGGACAGAACACCCTGAGAAAGCCGTGGTCCTTCCACATAATTTGGAGTATGACAAACAGTATTGACATTGATGTCCTTGTGACCACCTTCCTAAACCCAGGTCACACAAGCTCTGCCGTGTTTAAAAAGCAACCACAGCCCTCACTTTCTGGATGATTCCATATCTAAGCTACCCATTGGCAGAGTCTCTGAATCTGGCTTTCCCTCGGCCTCATCAGGACACAGTGGCTCACCGTGTGTCAACTGAAGAAGACTTGTCACCTAGACATTTGAGAGCTGCTCTGGGTGCATCTGTGAGTGTACTTTGAATGAAATCAAGGCCTGGATGAAGGGCTAAGTGAAGCACTGTTCTATACCAAGTCAGGCTGCACAGCCTGTTGAAGGCCTGAACAGAACAAGAAACCTGGAAGAGGAGTTCTCACTGTGCTCTTTTTAGAGCTAAGACATGGTCTCCTTCTGCCTTCAGCCTTCCTGCAGATCTGAACTCTCAGCTTATTTGTGTGTGCTATGGTATGTACATATAGTGGCTGGGGGTCTAGGTCACTTGATGGAGTGCTTGCCTGGCATGCAAAAAGCTCTGGATTTGATCTCCAGATTTGGTCTGCATAAACTGGGCACTGGGGCACATGCGCAATCCCAGTGCTTGGGAGGGCAAGGCAGCAAGATCAGAGTACAAGGTTATCCTATACATGTGCTCCTACTGGATCTGAAAGGACCAACTCTGGAACTGCTCACTTTTAAAAAACATTCTCCTGTGACAAAAAAAAAACCTAGAATCTTAACTATTTCATATGATTTTAATAGACTTTCACACTTAATAGACCCATGGTAATCATGTATATTTGTGGAGGAGTGTGCATGGTGGTCAGGACTCAGGTCAGGTTGACCAGAGGCACTACCCCAGACATTGTCATCTATAGTCCTGGTACTGAGGCAGAAAGCATCATGAGTTCTCTTCCCCAACTTCCCCTGCACCTGCTAGCCACTCTCTCCTTCTGAGCTGGAAACTCCAGTTCTCTCTCTCCCAACTGGCCCAGTACCTGCCAGCCACCCTCTCTCCAGCTCCCCTCCCACCACCACCATGTTCTTCTTAGGTTCTCCAAACTATCCTATTCTCTACTCCTTTGAAATCAACATTTCAGCTTCTATATATAAATGATAATATGTGCTATTATTCTTTCTGTGTCTGGCTTATTCCACTCATTCTAAAGTACTCCAGTTCTATCAATATTGCTGAAAATGAAAAATCAATATTGGCTGAATTACATTCCATTGTGTGTATATTCTATATTTGTTTATTCACTCATCTATTGGTAGACACCTAGATTATGTGTCTTGGCTGTTGTAAATAGCGCCACAATAAACATATAACTCAGATGCCTTTCTACATATTGATTTCAAGTATTTTAGCTGTATGTCCAGCCCCAGGATTGCTTGGTCATATGGCAGAGCCTCCACACTATTCCCCATGATGCTTGTCCATTAACAGAGCATGAAGGGTCTCCTTTCTTTACATAATCACCAACATTTTTTCATCTTTTAAAAATACTTTATTAGTAAACATTCATTGAATAAAACAGTGGGTTTCATTCTGAGATTTTTATGCCGATGTTATATATACTTAAGTTCCATTTATTCCCTGTGATCCACATTTGTCCCCCTTTCCCCCTAACAGTTCCATTTCCTCTTCCAAAATAGTCCTTTTTGTAATTCCATGTCTTATTTTATTTAACATCAAGATCTCCACTTCCATCCATTTTCCGCAGGTGACATGACTTTATTTTTCTTAATGGCTGAAAATTGCTCCTTTGTGGATGTGTACAATATTTTCTTTATCTGTTTATTTTTATCTTTATGATAATAGTCATTCCAACTGCCCTGGTTTGCTTTCTACTGTTGTGATAAAGACAGTCTATCATTGAGAGAAGCCAAAGAAGGAACTCAGGCAGGGCAGGAATCTGGAGGCAGGAATTGAAGCAGAGACCATAGAAGAGCCCTGTTTACCAGTTTCCTTTGCCTGGCTTGCTTAGCCTGCCTTCTTAATACTTAAGACCACCTATAAAAAGGCTGACCACCGACCAGTGGACTGAGCCCCCCCACACACACACATCAATCATTAATCAAGAAAATACCCACAGACTTGTCTACAGGCCAATCTGATACAAGCATTTTCTCAAATGAGTATCCATCTTCCCAGATGACTCTAGATTTTTGTCAAGTTGACAGAAAACTAACCAGCACTATGTCTCGTGTGGTTTTATGATCTTGTGGCTGGGGATTAACCCCAGGAGTCCATTCATGTTAGGCCAGCACTCTGGCACCTCTCCACTTTCCACTTTGATTTACATTTCCCTGATCAATAGTAATGAGCATTTTGCTATATATATCTTGGTCGTGTGTGCATATTCTCCTCAAGAAATCTGGACCATATCCCTTCCTTCCCAGGTTCAGGGATCATTGTGGGAGAGGTGACAGGAAAATTGTAAAAGCAAGAGGAATAGATGACTACAAGAAAAGTGTTTTTCCAGACACTGAGGAGCAATTGTACATAAGAACACACAGCTGTTGTAACAGCATGCACAACACTTACATAAACTCAAGCCAGACAAAATCTCAGCATGGAGAGAATGTGGTCATGAAGCCCAATCCCCAGCTGAGGAGATATTGGCAATAGGTAGCTAATGGAAGAGAGAGAACCAGTTCTTTTTCAAGAGTATGACTCCTGGTAGGTCAACCATGCTCCAGTGGAAAGCCACATACCCAAAAGTGTACGGGTAACACAAACTTAACATGATATTTTGGGTTTTCTTTATTTTTGTTTGTTTTTTGTTTTTTGTTTTTTTCAAGACAGGGTTTCTCTGTATAGCCCTGGCTGCCCTGAGCTCACTCTGTATACCAGGCTGGCCTTGAACTCACAGAGATCCACCTGCCTCTGCTTCCCGAGTGCTGGGATTAAAGGCATGTGCCACCACTGCCTGGCCCTGGGTTTTCTTTATTTTTATAAGAGGGATAGGAAAGTAGGTTAATCTGGCAAGACTTTGGCGGATGGGATGGATATTACTAAAACACATTGTATGGAATTCTCAAAGAACTAGTTAAAAGAATAAGCACTGTCTAGTTAACCCATTTGTCCACTGTTTAACTGGATTAATTGGGTCTTGTCTTCTTATTTTTTTGTCATTTGCTTTTTGAGGTCAATATATGCTGAAATAATCATCGATCATATAAACTGTTTGCAAGTATTTCCTCCAGTCCATGGCTGTCTCTTCATTCTAAGGGTTCATATGTTGGAGCTTAGTTCCCAGCTGGCAATTTTAATAGGTGGTTCTAATTAAAATTGAGAAGTAATAGGACCATAAGAACTCTGACCTCACCAAAGGATCAATACTTTGATGGATTCATAATTTACTGGCATTATTGGGGGGTGGAAATAAGAGGTGAGACCTAGTTGGAGGAAGTAGGTCAGTGAGGACATGCCCTAGAAAGATACACCTTGCCTCCATCCTTTTTCTCTTTGCTTTCTGGCTGACATGAGGTGAGGAGCCTTCCACATGTTTCCATTACCATGGTATTCTGTCTCATCTCAGGCTCAAAGCAACGAATCCAGCCATCCTTAAAACCATGATCCAGCCGGGCGGTGGTGGCGCACGCCTTTAATCCCAGCACTCGGGAGGCAGAGCCAGGCGGATCTCTGTGAGTTCGAGGCCAGCCTGGGCTACCAAGTGAGTTCCAGGAAAGGCGCAAAGCTACACAGAGAAACCCTGTCTCGAAAAACCAAAAAAAAAAAAAAAAAAAAAACAAAAAAACCCATGATCCAAAAGAACTCCTCTTTCTTTCAAATTATTTCTCTCAAGCACTTATCATAACAACAAAAATGGATACACTGGCCTCCATACTTTGGCTCACAGCAGTATCCTTGTTCTTCAACACTAACAGCCTCTGTATCAGGCAACTTAAGCTCTTCCCAGAGCCAGGACACACATACTTACCTCTCAAGCCAGTGCAGTGAAGAGTGTAGTGTGTCCCCATAGAGGGAAGTAAATACCATAGCCCAGGATGGATCAGGACAGCAGCACCAGCCTAACAGGCAGAAAAGCCTGGACCAACCCCAGGCTTGACTTCAGAGTTCTGAGTTGCCCAAATCAGCACTCGTCATGACAACAAACTGGTCAACTCTTGCTGTAATGGTCACTCCCTGAAGGACTGCACCTACCCTTGGTCCTGCTACATACCCAGACAGACGTACAGACATATAGACAAACAGATATACACAGACACAAAAACAGACATATAACTCACACAAAGACATACTCAGACATGCAGACAATACACAGATAAGCACACACACCAGCACACATAGACATACACAGACACACAGACATTCAGATACACAAAGACAGATACACAGAAATAGATACACCCACAGTGATACACAGACACACAGACATGGAGACACACAAAGATAGGCATACAGACATGTAGACACACAGAGAGACAAGCACACACAGACACACAGACCTCACAAAACAACATTCTGTTTTATTCAGCTGGAATGTGGTAAACTCTCCCAACTTTTGCCAAGTTCTTCTCTCGGGTCATCTTCTAATCATGTGGCATCATATCAGGTGGGGTGGTGAGGCAAGCCCCCCTCACCCACACTGACTCCTGGTCTGGATGCTCCCAGCCCACACCACCTCCAGATACAGCTAAAGCAACCAGATTCTACTCCACGGACAGCCTCTGGTGCCAAACGGATGTTTAACTATGCCAACGCCTCCCTGGGGAAGGCTTCCACAGTGCCTGTGATTAAGCAGCAGCTTCCAGGGACATGATATCCTCCCCCGCCAGTAACTCGGTGGCCCTACAGGCTCTGCAGAAACAAGAGCCACCTGAGTCTGAACACGCCTGGGGGCCAAGCTCCCGAATGTCACAGACCCCGATAGTTCTGGCAACAGATTTGATTGTCTCTGGGCCTTCTTCCCAGAATCCTAAGTAAAACAATGGCCACTGAAGAGTCAGGTAGACCTGGACTTGGAAGGGGGTGGTCGGAGCCAAAGCCTTGACAGGGGAAGGCTGACTCTTTCTCTGGGTGCTGTGCCAGGGGTTGCTGACCCTGGGGCAGTGCCATCCTTTCCAGAAAGTCAGCCAGGCCCAATCGGAATGTTACAGGTGTCTGGGACCATCCTCGGCTGTCTCTGGCAGACTCAGGACGGCCAAGCTTGCCTTTCACCTGTGTCCTCCACAGACTTGCTTGTAGAAGGAAGGTGGTGGCAGTTAAGGAAGCAGAGACATCTAGCAGAGGCAAAGCTGGGATGGGCTGACCTGGTGTTTCTTTCTGAGCCGAACGTCTTTCCGTGGAATGGATTGTCACCTGGAGCTCTATCATGTAGACCATCTAGTTCTCTCACAGATGGCCACCATTGGCGAGGAAAACCACGCCTGACCCATCATACGTACAGAGAGCAGCACAAGGCCTCCTGCAGAGGGGAGGGGTCTTCGAAGATCTGTGTCACTTGGTTCAGATAGTGGAAAGGAAAACCGACTGTAGTTCCCAATGGACACCTCATCTGGACACTGGGGTTCCTTGGGGCACAACAAGGGACCCAAGAGGCGGGTACCATTAACACAGCACAGAAATCTGATATGAAAGTCTGCCATGGGCTTATGTGTTACACACATGTAGAGCTATTTCAGGAGGCTGCGGGAACTTTAGGAGTTCAGGCCAGACTGGAGGAAGTAGGTGAGTGGGTCGTTCAAGGAACCTCCCCCCCCCACCCCGCCCTTCTTATCTCACACTATTTCCTGTCTGCCATGGCTTGAGAACCTCTCCCACCACATGCTCCCAACTGCCCAAGACCATGTGACCAGGATATGGGCTGAACCTCTGATCTGCCTGCGAGCCAAAAATACATCCTTCCTCCTTCAAGCTGGCCTTTCGGGTATTTTAGTCACAAGGACCAAGGGGTGACTAATACACACACTAATATCCTCTGTTGTTGTTGTTGCTAACACAAAAAGTGATGTGAACCTCACGCTAGCCACTTTTCACTATACAGGTAGTGCGGCTGCGCTAACCGTGTGTGCAGCGGGAGATAACAGAGCTCTAGAACGTCTCACCTTCCCAGGTGACTCTCCATCCCCGTCCCAAACCTGGCATGCCGTGTTCTGCTCCCTGACCACACTAAGAGCGTGTAGGGAGACCCCTCTGGGATCTGTCCATTTGTGACTGGCTCAGTTAGAATTCCCTTCCTCGACTGAGTAAGGCTGGAGAGAACAGCACTTGTCATATAAGCCCGGAGACCAGTGCTCAATCCTGGGAACCGACACAAAGGTAGAAGGAGAGAACCAATGCCACAAAGTGTCCTCTGGCCTCTGAACACCAGAGATCACACACACACACACACACACACACACACACACACACACACACCCCACCACCACCACCACCACCACCACCACACACCACCACCACCACCACACACCACCACCACCACCACCACACACACCACCACCACCACACACACCACCACCACACACCACCACCACCACCACACACCACCACAACACACACACACACACACCATCACCACCACCACCACCACACACCACCACCACCACCACACACACACACATATACCACCACCACCACCACCCACCCACCCACCCAACCACACCACCACCACCACACATACACACACACATACACACACACACCACCACCACCACACACACACACACACACACACACACACACACACACACACACCACCACCACACACACACACACACACACACACACACCACCACCACCACACACACACACATACACACACCACCACACACACACACACACCACCTGGCTAATATTTCTTAAAGCTAAGTAATGTCCCACCACATAGCTGGATCACCTTCTGCTTTCCTGTGCTGACGGGCATGAAGGCCGCTTCACCTGTCTCTCTCTGAGCAATGCTGCAGTGACCTTGGCTGGGCACATGTCATCTCTATACCTGCTTCCAATTCTTCAGGGCATATACCCAGATGCATGAGTATTTTCATTTTTACCTCATATAGTTTCTGATTGTGTTTGTGAACCCCATGAGTGATTGACAGGGGAGACTGACACTCTTAACACACCAAGTGCTACACAACCGAAAGGAGAGCACAGTGATCAGCAAGAATTTCTGGACTGGTGTGACCAGGCTTCAGACAGCCCCTGGGGTGCCACCAGCTGCCCCTCTTTAGATGGGGAAGGCTCTGGGTGGGAAGGACTCGGGCAGCTCTTTACACAAAACTCTTTGAGGGCAGAAGTCCACGGTGCACAGGGTCAGGGGTGGGAATCAGAAGCTCCAGGCTCCAGTCTTATCTAATTCCACAATCTTAAAAACTTAGCCCAGTCCAGGGAATCTCAGAATACAGAAAGCTTAGACAGATCAGGGCATTAAATAACTGCTTAGAGCTCTTTGCAGCCAGAGTATCCCAATAATTCCAGAATGTATAATAGTCTGATGAACTTTTCAAGATATTCTTCAAAATTATGAATGTGTGGTGTCTATTGCCACAGAAAAACCAAAAGACTCTGGTATGACAGATGAGGATGAGCGTGGCAAACACACCAGGTGGATCTTGGGTCATTACCATTCTGCTGGGCCAGCAGCCCTGGCAGCTGTACATGTTCTTACTGAATCAAGAAACTTCTTAAAGAAAAGACTAAACAGACCAGCTAGAGTGGCATTTCATTCTCCTTGCAAAGCTAGCTGGAGTCTTTTCTGGCCTTCCATGAACTGATTCTGATTTACACCTGGCTATCTAGTGTGGCCCCAGCCAATAGCTCAGGCCTCCCAGGTGCCTGGCTACTCTCTACCAGTGGCCACTGATGCTTGGGTGACTAGGCACATCACACCATGGAGTCCTCCAGCAGGCAAAAGGTGATGGCCAAAGAAAACACCAGGATAAGACCCTCAGAGACCTACCTCATGTTAGCCCTCCAGCTGCCTGTACTGTCTGAAGCCCCACAGGCTGACTGAAGCTCTGAGATGGTGGGAGATACAGAGCCACGGGTCTTCAAAATGGTGGAATGTGTGACAAAGAAACAGAGACATATGTCCCATAGCATCCAAGGGAATCTGCACTGGGGGCACCATGGCTCAGATAAGAACAAACCCACAGACCCAGCACTAGTAAACAACACAGACACTCCCCTGGAGGCTGGAGGCAGAGGCCAGGTGCTTGCTTCCTGAGGTGTCTTCCCACTGTGGTTGAGGACTCTAGCAGCTCCCTATAACTTGCGGCAATCCTGAATGACACTTCTTTCATCACAGGCCCAACCTCGGAGCTTGTCAACTCCTGAAGGCACTGCTCCGGGGTGCCATTCCTTGGAGTCAGGATTCAAGGGGTGAGTTTGAAGGGGAACACACACGCCAACTCTAAGAGGGAGAGGGGCACCCAACCTCTCTCTGTCCTCCGCGTAGGAAGAATCGTAAGATCAACGGCAACGAAAGCAGCAAGTGGAAATGCAGATCAATGTGGTGAGCCCCCGGGCCCGCTGCATTCAGACTCTGCTTGTCTCCTGCATAAACAGCCATGTTAACATCACTTATTATTAATAGACCATTTAGCACTTAAGAGCAGCAGCTTCCATCCTTACACAAAGCCACTATACTGCTGGGAGCCTGAAGAAGTGTGTGTGGAATTGATCTATGTGAGGGAAACACTTCATGACCATTGGACGAAGAACTGAGTAGCAGAACACACACACACACACAGAGAGAGAGAGAGAGAGAGAGAGAGAGAGAGAGAGAGAGAGAGAGAGAGAGAGAGAACCAAGCCTCTCATTTGTGTGACATTGAGCTAGAACATCAAACTATCACCACAGGAGAACAGACATTCAAAGAGAGACTGTCTCCCAGAGAGGCCATCCTCCAGATTCCCCAGCAGACATCCATGAAGAGGGTAAGTATACCTACTGGCTGCAGGAAAACCCTCACCACAGCCACATGCCCAGCCAAGAAATCCTCGCCAGGGTATCTCCTCCAGACACACGTGGCTTGAGTATGGCTCTGTCCTCCCCCATGCAGAGCTTTAGACTCTCAATAATGCTAAGCTTTCTGGTAAAGGCTGCTCATGGTGAGTAAATCTAGCATGAATGGTCACCAGGGCCTTGTGTTTGAGGGTGAAGCAGGAAGCACACAAATGGAACCCGAGCAGAGTGCATAAGACCCCAAAGTCCCTGTGGAACAAGCGAAGACTGTCTTCCCTGGTGTGGTCTGCTTCTCAGTGAGTGTGCACACATGAGAAGCAAAGGGAGACCCCTGTATGGCTCTGACAATACAACACTGTTACAAAAATGATGGTACACATTCCCAGGAATAAACGGGCCCATGAATGCTAGTACCATCTTGAAATTTGTAATGTGGAAGGGCCAGTGAGATGACTCCATTTGTAAAGGTACTTGTTGCCAAGACTGACAACCTGAGTTTATTTCCCAAGATCCACATGGTAAAAAGGAGAATTGATTCTCCTGCAAGTTGTCCTTTGACACACGCGTGCGCGCGCGCACACACACACACACACACACACACACACACACACGAATAAATGAAAATATAATTTGAAAAAGAAAAGGAGCCAGGTGGTGGTGGCACACACCTTTAATCCCAGCACTCTGGAGGCAGAGGTAGGGGGATCTCTGTAAGTTCGAGGCCAGCCTGGTCTACAGAGTAAGTTTCAGGACAGCCAGAGCTGTTATACAGAGAAACCTTATTTCAAAAAATAAAAAAGAAAGAAAAGAAAAGAAAGGGAATTGTTTTGTGGGGATAAAGGCAAGGACAAAACAAACAGGATATCTAGGAATCTCTTCTATAAAACCACGAGGTTCAAAGGGAACGCTGCACTTACATGACGTAGACCAGAGTGTCAGGCCTCTATATCCCTCGAAGTCAGGGTCTGCTTAGCATGGTCTATCTGTGACCTCATGCACACACACATCACTGGGCCATGATCCACACAGCCCATCTGCAGTCACACAGACATGTGATCACAGAACAGAGAAGCAGCTTTATGTACAGGCTCTGTCTGAGGAGAAATGGGTCTTTCAGGAAAACAGTTAGGACTCTTGACCACAGGCACCATCTGACATTGACACGTCCATGGCTGAACAGCAAGATGAAGGCAGACACTTCACTAGAACAGTGGCTTCCCTCAGAATCCCAGAGAAGGTCTTGGTTCTGTGCTGCAAACCCTGACTGGGAGGGACTTCAAATTCTGTCTGAGATCTAAGCACCTTACCCACAGAGAGCATACCCAGGAAACCAAGGAACAGCCATGGCACCCTCTGTCACCTTGACATGCTCTCTCCACATGAGAAGGGGGAATAGGTTATCTGAGCAGGCATTGCTACCACCACACCACACATGAGGAAACCAAGACAAGGACTGCTGGGCAGGACTCCCCAGGTCACCAACTCTAGCCTAGGTGTTAACCATAGTATTGCCCTGAATCTTGGCCATTTCCTTTCCTGAAAAAAAATGAAACATTTGTTATAAATAAAACTTGGAAAGGGGAGCACTGGCGTGGAAAGGCTCTGATCACGTGTTAGTCCCCAAGGGACCAGGAACAGAAAGTCAGAGAGAAGGTCTTGGTGATGAGGATCTTCTCAGGCCCCAAGGTGCAGGCCACTAGCTTATCTGGCCTCCAGCTCTAGGACCCAGCACAGCACTTCAACCTCTGCAAGTCAGGTGGCCTAACTGGGAAATGCAGAACCCTGTCTGGGTTCTGAATTTCTTCGATCACAGGAGTCTAAAGGAGAAAGGATCTTCCATCTCCATCAGTTTGCTCTGGTGGGAGGCAGATGTAAGAACACCCTTTCCCTAGGAAGTCAGCTGCTGGCTGCTGTGGGATGTTCTATATGTCAAATGTGTTGCTCTGATTGGTTAATAAATAAAACACTGATGGCCAGTAGCCAGGCAGGAAGTATAGGCGGGACAAGGAGAGAAGAGAATTCTGGGAAGTGAAAGGCTGAGGCAGAGAGACGCTGCCAGCCGCCGCCATGAGAAGATGTTAAGATACCGGTAAGCCACGAGACACACATCAACTTATAGATTAACAGACATGGGTTAATTTAAGATATAAGAACAGCTAGCTAGACAACTGCCACGGCCATACAGTTTGTAAGCAATATAAGTCTCTGTGTTTACTTGGTTGGGTCTGAGCGGCTGTGGGACTGGTGGGTGAGAGAGATTTGTCCTGACCGTGGGCCAGGCAGGAAAACTCTAGCTACAGCTGGCCTCTGCTTCAGCTCCCCACATGTTCAGTTCCTGTCCACACACAGAGACACAGTCAGAAGTCAAAGGAAACCTCATGGCTCCCAGACTACAGGGCACCTGACACCACATCCGCCCGTGGCTAAATGATCTATACCATCTACTAGGCTACAGAATTCCTGTACTCCGCAACTCGTCCTGTCTCCATGACCAACAAGCCTGACAAGGCTAAATGTGGTAACATTTCTACACGTCGTACAAAATCCATTAGCTATTACACAGGCCATATTTATTTTTGGAAAGCTTTTCAATGTTGCCATGTAAAATATCAAAGCTGAAGCCCAGCAGGTCTGCCAGGCCTTTAGCTCTTACTCATTAGCAGGCATGGAGGTTCCTGTCACACAAGGAACATGGCAAGCAGGTCCCCAGTGAGCCTACAAGTTAATTAGCAGGGAGGAAGTGTGTATCCTTGGGAGACACAGGCTAACCAGGATATGGGGGAGCCTTGTGCTAAAAAAGGAGCAGACGGTGAAGATGGAAGATTTGGAGAGGCTCTGCAGAGATTAGAGATGACCATGGGTGAGTTCCCTGAGGGTGGAAAGGGCTCAGCTGTGCCAGTCCCCAGCCTTGTCCATCTGTGTCACAAAGTGTGTGGGACTGTGGTGACTAATCTTGGTTGTCAACTTAACTGGATCTAGAACCAACTAAAATGCAAATATCTGGGAACTCCTGTGAGGGACCTCTTGTGCAGATTATTTGAAGTGTGATAGCCTCCCCCTATGGGACAGCATGTGGAACAGGGAAACTTGCTGTTTGCCTGCTTTCCCTCACTCTTGCTGGCAAGTCCATCTATACTGTAGCTACGTCATTCCTTTACTGTTTTCAGAAACAGCTTCTTCAGACCTCCAACATAGACTGGAGACCAGCAGCTCTCCAGACCTTTAGTGCCAGATTGGGACTTCTGAGACATCTGGCCTCAGTGACTGAGACATTCGGTTTTGTATGTATTAGACAGCTGGACTACCCAGACTATATCCTGTAAGTCAATCTAATAAATCCTATACACACTGTGGTGCTTTGAATGAGAATGGCCCTCACAGGCTCATATATTTGGATTCCACCAGTTGGTGGAACTGTTTGGGAAGGATTAGGAGGTGTGGCTTCATTGGATGATGCTGTGGGATGGTCTGTATGTCAAATGTGTTGCTGATTGGTCAATTAATAAATCACTGATTGGTCAGTGGCCAGGCAGGAAGTATAGGCGGGACTAACAGAGAGGAGAATTGAGAGAACAGGAAGCTGGGTGAGAGAGACACTGCCAGCCGCCATCAGGACAAGGAAGATGTAAAGTATCGGTAAGCCACAAGCCATGTGGCAAGGTATAGATTAATAGAAATGGATTAATTTAAGCTGTAAGAACAGTTAGCAAGAAGCCTGCCACGGCCATACAGTTTGTAACCAATATAAGTCTCTGTGTTTACTTGATCTGGTTTGAGCGGCTTGGGACTGGTGGGTGAGAGAGATTTGTCCTGACTGTGGGCCAGGCAGGAAAACTCTAGCAACAGGATGAGGTGTGTCACTGAGAGTGGAATTTAGAGTTCCAAAACTCACACCATTCTCTCTCTCTTTGCCTTGTGGTTTGTGATTCAAGATGTGAGCTCTCCTCTGTGCCCTTACTCTGCCATTATGGAATCTAACCCTCTGAAACCATACACCAAATTAAATGCTTTCTTTTATAAGTTATCTTTACCATGGTACACCCATAGAAAAGTAACTAAGATATTAAAATGTGTGGGCGCGCACACACACACACACACACACACACACACACACACACACACACACACACAGAGTTCTGTTCCTTTAAAGAACCCTGATTAATACAGGGACAGATATAACCATCAACCCAACCTGCAGCTCTACAACCCTGGCCTGGAATAAGAAACAACAGACAGTCCTGAGCACACAGGGAGAGGTACAAGGATTGTGCTTTCTCCATGAAATGCTGATGTCTCACAGAGGGGACAACCAGGAAAAGTCAGCCTCTGGAGTGGAATTTTTTTCTGAAGAAATCTGGAGGAACACAGCTGTTCAGATGCTGGGGCTAGAACCCCAGAGTTCTCACAGACTGGGACAAGAGCTCTACCACTGGGCAAGGCCAGCTTACAGGCTTGCTCTAGAGGAACATATCCTGGCCTGCTGAGCTGTCCACACACTCCTGGCTCACTCCTCCAATATGTGATAAGGAATGTGAGAGAGTCTCAGGTGGATCCTTCCCAAGAGCTCCTCGCCTGTGTCCTTCAGCTGGCCTCTGGTCCTGGTTCTCCTACCTGCAAACTGTGGCATATTCCAAGTGTTCCCTCCTAAGTCTTTGTAATCTTTATATTGTTATTGAAATTTGGCAGCGCTGGATATTCCCAGATGCTGAGCCAAGTATTGGGGCATTGCAGAAACCTGTGAGTGAAAAGCAGGAACCTGGAACACTAGATACAGAGATTCCAGCCCCAGATGAAACCCATAGAGGGGACACTTCAGTTCCACCCACTAATGTGGGGTCTAGGGTAGGGGTTAGGGAGCTCTTTTTTCATGTCTGTGGGGCAATCTACCAACTTTGCAGCCAGTAAGTGCACAGCAAGGCGGGATCACAGATACTCTTACTGCCCCCCTCGCACACAAATCCAGTCAGAATCATTCCTTCTCATCTCATTTCCCTTTCATGAGTTTTTCATCTTCATCTTTCTCATGGTGATATGAAACAGTCCAAAGAGGCTAAGATCCAGTTAATAACATGAGTTCCAGACACGAGCGTCAGGGCCCAGGGGGCCCAGACGGCCCAGACAGCACAGGCAGTGCTCATACTAGGCCCTGCCCCTCCACTGAGGAAGCTTCGGTTTCTCACCAACTCCCTGTGGCTTCCTGTGATTATGTGGGGTGTTTTGTTTCTGATGTGTTCTATTTCATTGATAGCACACCTAATGAAAAGCATCTCTCTTAGGGGTCCCAAAAGAGCCAGCCTCAGAGATGCTGTTCTGTTCCTTGTCCAGAATTTTCAAAAACCAAAGTTAACACTTGTGATGAAATGTCGGCTTTTCACGTCACAGTCATTCACCAGACTTCTCTTACAGAGCCAGATAAGGACTTCCCAGACCAAGATCGATGCACATGTCACACCACGTCCTCCAGCACCGAGTGAGTTAACCATGGTCACAAAGGCAGGCACTGAGAAAGCACTGGAATAGATGGGCCCTGGTGATCTAGAGGCAGGGAAGGTCTTGGGGGAGGGGAGATTCTGGGAGAAGGGTCTGCCCTATCATGTCTGACACACAGTGCCTGAAGGTCCTAACCCATACGGAAATCTGTCCATTTACTGAAAACATGTTTTCATGGGACAATGGTATTGTTAGTTCATGGTGAAAATAGAGGAATATGTCAAAGCTCTGATTTTCTCTCAGCAAATGCCTGGTGCTGGTGTGGACGGGAGCAACCATGGCACTGAATGAAATCTCTACGGACACAAATGTCCTCCTGAGGTTCCCTCTCACATCTCTGTACAGAGCATAGCTAAAATGGAGCAGTGCGGGAGCTCAGCACAGTTCTGAAAAGGTTCGTCAAGACAACCTGTCTGTAAAAGCAAACCACCACTGGAGGATGTCCGACTTTAGACCAGACCACGCACACAGAGACACATGGAAGGAGAGGCACTTCAGGCTGCAACAACCAACCCATCACTCTCCCGTGGACACTCCAACCACAGACTCCACTCAGGAAATTGCCTTAGACTCAACGCAACACGGTCCTGTCTACTGTCAACATTGCCACTTCAGTGTCACTCAATTCCTGCCTCAGCATCTCGTGTTTGGTTTGTAAATCAATACCTGGCCACTTGCATTGACTTTTTTTTATTAAGAAAATTTTTATTCATTTTACATACCAATCACAGATCCCCTCTCTTCCCTCCTCCTCCCCTGCTCCACCAGCCTACCCCCCCCAAGCCACCCCCATTCCTTCCTCTAACAAGGTAAGGCCTCCCATGGGGAGTCAGCAGAGCTTGGCACATTGGGTTGAGGTAGGGTATTTACCAATCTGATTACTGGGGTAAGCCAGTTCAGGCACCCTCTCCACTATTGCTAGTAGTCTAAGCTGGGATCTTCCCTGTGGATTCCTGGGAACTTCCCTAGCACCATTTCTCCCTATCCCCTTGATGTCTCCTTCGATCATGGTATCTCTTTCATTGCTCTCCCACTCTGTTCCTGTTCCTGTTCCAGCTCGACCATCCCATTCCCTCATGTTCTCATCCCCCATCCCCTATAGAGCCTCCATCCAGTAACTGATGGAAGCAGATGCAGAGATCCACAGCCAAGCACCAGGCTGAGCTCCACGAGGCCAGTCGAAGAGAGAGAAGAGGGATTAGCAAGGGGGGTCAAGATCATGATGGGGAAATCTACAGAGACAACCAAACCAGGCTTGCATTGACTCTTTAGCTCCTTACAAAACAAAAACAAAACAAACTAACAAAAAACTCGGGTAAACTCTATCCTCTTCCAACTTTCTGTAACCTGGATGTAACTCAAGTGTGACTTGATGGTTGAGATTGAGGGAACAAAGGATCTATAATCATTCCAAGTGACTCCCAGAGTTCTTGAGTCAAGAAAACTGATGAAGCTTGTAAACCTACTGACCTTATAGATTCCAACACTGTGGAAAGACAAGTGTGCTGCTCTGTATTATTGGCATAGCATATTCATGACACTCTCTGATGTTTAAGGATCCCAGCAGGCCCTTTGGCCCTAATCCTTGTGGAAACAGAGCTACCCATACAACAATGTCTCCATGAGGGCCATCCTGTACATACGCTGTACCTTCCCCACTCAGGCCTGAGGCACAGCATGAACTCTGCTGAGGACATATGGCCTGCAGTGACCCTGTCCATGCATCCTTCCCCTCCAGGGAAGGATGACTCCATATGCCCATTGTCCCCTACCTCCTGCTCCCAGGTCTTTGCTTAGCAGTTCTTCACTTACATATTGTAAATTTTATAACATTCCTCCAGAAATCTTCTGGTACTGTCTGTAGAAAGGGTCACCAAATCCCAAAGTCCACTATGAGTCACAGAGCTCTGTCGGGGAACTTCAACATTAAAATTGCTTCTCATTTTGTTCTTCAGCAGTAAGTGACTATGCTGATCTATAAATAAAGATAAGGGCATAATATAGACCACTGGGCCCACTGATGCTGCCAGCAGAGCCATGAAACTTGAGAATGTGAGTTTATATTTTCTAAATGGTTTAAACTGTATCCCAACTAAATATTCCCTAACTTATTCCCTGACATTCTCTGAGATGAAGAGTAGCAAAGTCATTTTGAGACATCCTGAGAATCATAATCCAAATCTAAAAAGCATGTTAGTGAGATGGATAGCAGAGCCACTTCCTGTGAGTCTGTGCAGAAATGCATTTCTGCACAGAAACACTCGAGGAACCATTGTCCTCAGGCATCATGCTTTGTTGACAGTCAACACACCATAATACCCTCACCATTTTGGACTCACTCCAAGTGAGTAAAGTGAGACCTGCCATGGGATGCAGAAATACCAAAGTTGGGAGCCAACAAGGCCATAGCAGTTTCTAGACACAACTGATCAGTTTCAACATGGAAATTGTGGAAATTGCCACTCTTCCATCACTTTTAAAACATTAGGTGCTGGGACTGGGGAGATGTCTCAGGTGGTAAAGTACTTTTGTACAAGCATGTGAACCTAAGTTGAGATTTCCAGCACCCACATAAAAAGCTAGGCATGGTGGCACACACCTGAGACGCCAGCACCAGAAAGGCAGAGATAGGAGGATTCCCAGGGCCTGCAGGCCAGCCAGTCTAGCCAAATCAGTGAGTTCCAGGTTCAGTGAGAGATCCTGCCTCAGAAAATCAGGTAGTGAAATGATTGAGGAAGACATCTATTCCAAATGTGGCCTCCATATGCACTGGTACACACATGGGGGGAAGGAGGGAGGGGGGAGGGAGAGAGAGAGACAGAAAGAGAGAGAGAGAGAGAGAGAGAGAGAGAGAGAGAGAGAGAGAGAGAGAAATGTCAACTCCAACCCTAGAGGAACCAGCAGAGCCCTATACCCACACACTCTTAAGAGTCTTAAGAGTCAGGAGACCCAGCCAGGCAGTGGTGGCGCACGCCTTTAATCCCAGCACTCAGGAGGAAGAGGCAGGCTGATCTCTGTGAGTTCGAGGCCAGCCTGGACTACAGCGTGAGCTCCAGGAAAGGCGCAAAGCTACACAGAGAAACCGTGTCTCGAAAAACCAAAAAAAAAAAAAAAAAAAAAAAAAGAGTCAGAAGACCCACTGACCACCAACCCAGAATCATGTGACCTTCAGAGCCCCTGTTTGGTCAGTTCTACGGCAAGTCATTTCACAAACCTCAATCTGGACCCCCTGATGCAGAAGCTACTCACAAATTGATGGCACTGGCCTGAGGACCCTTCCCCAGCACTTGAAGCCTATGCTTGACAGTTTGTGTATTCTGCAAGAGTTACTAAGAGCAGACGCTGATAACTTCCTACAAGCACATGCAGCTATGAGGCCAGCCTGGGCCTTGCCCTACGTTCTTCTACATGGTGTAAGGCCATAGTTTTCAGGCTTCACCTTGCCTTGAATGAGTGATTCTACTTTACAAGCAGCTTTTGGCTCGTTTAAAAACAGACACATAGTGAATATGCACCTCATTGTGTACATAAACCCCACTGCCTTTCCAGCACCACCCACAAGGTGCTACCATGGAAAATCACCAAAGTAGATTGGGATCATGCAAACACATGGGTACCTTTAAACCATCAGGAAGAAACAGATCCAAAAATTTACTGAACACATCAGACCAAAGAAGGGTAAAACTTTCAAAAAACAGAGTACACTTAAAACTGTGAAGACAACAATCCCCAACTTGTCATCTATCTGTATGTGCACATGGGTGTGTACCACACACACACACACACACACACACACACACACACACACACACACACACACAAGCATCAAGAGATGAACGGGCAGAGAACTACTCATTATTCTAGGGGGTTGGTCCCCACTGTCTGATGCAGTTTGCTCAAACTACCATCCAGTCTGTGTATCCCTTCATCTTCCGGGCTCGGTCCTACATCTTGTCTCTGCAACTCATCCCTGAGGTTCAGCTCAAAGTTGTGACTACACTAGGAATCTGCAAGGCATCTTCAGTAGGGTTGCTTACCTACCCTGCCACCAGAATCATTACACCTCTGTCAGCCTTCTTCCTCTGCCCCAGCGAGGCCTCTTTGAACTCCTGACAGTCTGTTTAGGCATCTCTAACCCTTTGTGGTCATCCTGTAACACACACACACACACACACACACACACACACACACACACACACACACACACACCACACTTGATATGGTAGCAAAGGCTGCAACTGTCAGGAGCCCAAAGTGGGTTATTTTGGTGCAGGTGAATAACCCACATGTGTTCAAACTCATGGTTCTCTGCAGCTTGTGACAAGATTCACAAGGTCAACCATCAGTTTAACTCAGGTCCAGGAAAGGAAATCGTAGGCTGGTGATTCCAACATACAGAAGGGACTTAGTGACCCATACTTCCTGGCTCTGCTCCTCCACACACACCAGGCAGAAACAAAACTCCACCAATTAGACCCATGGCCAGCAACAAGGAGGTTCTGTCCCCTTCTCCTCCTAAGGCTTCTTCAAATTCAGGCCATACAGGACATCCATATATATGCTCAGAGAGGAAGAGGCCTGGTAAATCTGGTCAGTTTGGTAACTTCCTGAAGCTACTGAGTTGTTTGCTCCTTGAGCTTAATGAGCTCCCCTGCAGCATGGAATGCTTCACCTCCCTCCAAAACATCCTGTGTTTTAATGAGCTTCCCTCCAAGATGCAATGTTTTACCTTAGAGGACACTGCTACTTGACAGTGGGGACAGAACTCAACACCTCACTCATGCTGGACAAGTTCCCCACCACCAAGTTGTTTCCTGCTGCCCACGTGGAGCCCACATCACCAACAACATTCCCTAAGTGCCCGCTCTGCTTCCAAGATGTTCACCCATATCTTTGCCAGCTTCTTGACCAGGCAATTCCATGGGTCCATCCTGCACATTGTGGGACACTGAGGGACATTTTTGCTCCCCATAATTGCTTGATGCTTATCCCTCTCAACTGAGTGCCACTAGTTTATTCAAAATAAGTAATTGTTTCCAGGATCAGATCTTCCTCCCCTCCAGGGTACAAATTGAAATGGCCCACCATGCTTTCTTCAGGGATACTTATTTATTTCGCTTGGAAAAGCATCACCTTTTAGTATTCTGAAAGAACTCCAGCATGTAGAATGTGACAGTAGCATGCCTGTGCCAACCAAGGGGAAGCTTGGTCTTGAGTTAGCACCTATTTAATTTTTCACAATTCTTTCCAAGAGGTGTCATTTTCTACACTTAGAACAATCCAGAATATTCTTTTACCCAATACTACTTGACTTTAAATTCTATGTAGCTGATGTTCTTTCAGAGTTCCAACAACAAACACTTAATCACTGAACAAATGTTATGTATTATTTAGCAGTGTCAATTTAGAGCAAGTGTATTGCTCTTTACCATTTAATGCTGACTGATAGTATCAATAATGTCATTAACTCACACCCTGAAAGGGTTCTACATCTAAATTTCTCTCTCAAAAAGCTATGAAGAATAAGAACAGGCATAATATCTATATAAATGTCCAAAAATTTAGTTCAATTGCATTTTCACTTTCCCATAATAACAACAAATCAAGACATCCTTCAAGATCTATATCTTACTTCTCAAAGAGACTAAATAGAAATGACCGGCCTGGCTTCTTGCTAGCTTTTGATGTTGCCTTGTCCCCTGCAGCTCCCATATTTCTAATGAACAGACTTCTTTTGGCATTTCCCTGGTCATGTGCTTGGCACATGAGCTGCATACAAGGGTTTCCAGTGATGCCATTCACATACTTCTGTGTGCTGTGCCTTCCACCAGCGACCAGACAGAGTCAATTTAGCTCTTTTACATGCTACAGACAGGCAATTACTTGAGCTTTAACAAAAATGGGAAACAAGGAGAACATGATGACTGCCAGACTACACTAAAAATCAAGTCCTCATGAAGAGACATGGCTTTTTTTTTCCTACTTAAAAATTACCTGGTCCTGGGCTGGGGAGATATCTCAGTTGGTAAAGTGAGGACCTGACTGAGTTCAGCCCCTAGCACCCATGGAAAAAGCCAGGCATCATGGTGTTTACCTGTAATCCCAGAGTTGGGGAGGCAAAAACAAGTGGATTCCTGGCCCTCAATAGCCAGTAAAGCCTAGCCTAACTAACTGGTAAACCCCAGATTCTAGGGAGAGATCCTATCTAAAAATCAAAGTGGCAACATGAGAAACAGCATCCAAAGTTGACCTCTAGCCTTCATGAACACCTGCATGTGCACATGTGGATGGAAAGACAGACAGACAGACAGACAGACATCCACAGAGTATATTGTTACTATACTGTTCATTTGTTTAGCATATTCCAGGCCATGAGTTTGAAAATAAGAGCTTACTCTTGCTGAGTAAGCCCTAAACCTGCCCCAGCACCTACCTCCCTGGCCCACCACCAATCCCAGGATGCCACCGGTGCTCAGCATGTATACTTATCTGTGTCTCTGAATTGCAAAGACATGACCATTGGCCATATACAGCTCAAGCTGGTTAGGAGCAGCAGAAGAACTTCAGAGCTGGTAGGGAGGGCGGAAAGCGGCTCTGGCACATGGTAGAGAGGCACAGCCCGTCCAGACACCCTCGCTCTCATCATCTCATCTCACCAGTCGCCACAACCCTGAGGGTTCCTGTGAGTCAGGAGAGTGAGGGGAGCACTGACCTTCATCTTGACTGCTTTAAGAGAAAGCCTGGCTGCAGAAGGAAAGAGGCAGGAAGCAGCAGCAGAGAGCAACCTAGAGCAGTGCTCAGGAATCTGACACAGCGCCACACAGTGTACCCCAAAGGGGTGCTGTGCACACTCCCCAGGAGGCCTGCACTAGGCTGTCTCCTTTGTCATGCCATCCTACAGCCGGGGGCTGGCCAGCAATTGCCCTCACCTTGCCCTGTGACCCACAGCAAGCACAGCCATGCTGGGTGACAGACAGCAGAGCAGCGAATGTGGAGGCCGTTCAAGAGGCCGTCCTTACAGCTCTCAAAAGCGGTGCAATCTGGACAAGTCAATATACTTCTAAAATTATCTCAAATTCTGCATTTATCAAAAGTCTAATCATAAAATAGTTTAAAGGAGATAATGTATCTGCAAAGATAATGTACTTGGGGCTGGAGAGATGGCTCAGGTGTTAGGAGTAGTTGCTACTCTTCCAGAGGACCCATGCTTGATTCTCAGCACGCCCATGTTGGATCACAGCCATCTGTGACTCCAGTATCCAGAGACGCCGTCCTCAGGTTTCTGTGGGCTCTAGGCACTCATGTGGCGCACAGATACACACCCGTATACATTAACATCAAAAATAGCATCCTCTTATACCCTCATCTGCTATGCTTTTCACCTGACTGTGAGAAATTTGTTTAACTACCAAGGAAGCCGTATTTCTTATGTTAAAGGGCTTCAAGCTGTTTGAAGCGATGTTGTGAAATATATCTCAAGTGAGACTACCACCATTAATTATCCTTACATGGCAATAGTCAGGTCTGCACGCTAACCACAACATGCTTGCAAAATCTACCTGCAGTCTCACTGTTAACATACAGTTTCCTTTCTTTCTCGTTTTATTTTTTATTTTATTTTTGAGACAGGTATCACTATGTAGCTCTGGGTGTCCTGGAACTCACTATGAAGACCAGGCTGACCTCGAACTCACAGAGGCACAGGCATGCCTCTCCCTCCTGAGTGTTGGGATTAAAGGAGTGTACTACCATGCTCGGCTAAAATATACTTTACATTCCAGTGAAACAGCACAGTTTCTGTAACCTTAATCATCCAACTTAAAATCACCTATTTCATGGATCTAAGAACCAGGCACCATGATGAAACATGTGTACATGATACAGAGAATATATGTGCAAAAAAATGCAGGTGTGAGGATGCAGACATGAGGATACAGGTGTGAAGAGGCAGGTGTGGGTACAGGATAAGGAGACTGGGATAAAGAGGGTGTAGTTAAAAAGCAAGTGTAAAGAGGTTGGGGTGGGGATGCAGGTGTAAGAAGGCTGGAGTAATGATGCAGATGTGAGGGTCAGGTGTGGGGAGACAGGGATGAGGAGGCAAGGATGAAGAACTTGGAGTGAGGAGGCAGTGCTGTGATACAGGTGTGAGAACATCTGTGTAAGGTGAATGGGGGTGAAGATGCAGAATGAGTCAGTTGAAGCTTGAAGAAGATGCAGGTGTGAGAATTCAGGTATAAAGAGACGGGGGCTCCCCCGACTTTGCTGGAGCTGTGCATCCCATGGTGACTTTCAACCCCATCGTTGATTAGAATTCTACAGTGCTGGTGGGGTAGAGGCTAGATTAGCTCCACTACAGCTAAATTCAGGCCAAGAAGAACACTTCCAGGGCTCTTGGTAGATGTAGACACGAGGTAGGAAGTCCTCTGGTTGGCACTCAGGCTATTCTCCCAAACTTTGTACCCTGTTCCCCATGAGACACACCAGGTCTCTTTGCCAAGCTCTGACTACCTCAGAGAATATGTTGGCAGCTGACCTGGCCTCAAGTCACACCACAGCGTAGCTGCTGCCATGGGCTGCATGGCAAGACCGCCAGGGCAGACAGACCATCAGCAGCATCTTCCAACCTTAGCAGCAGGCCACAGCCAGCACAAGCTGTTGCTGTGTCACACACAAGCTGACGCACTTAGCCAGGACGGGCCTGTAGTGCCCAGGAGGTTCCCTTTCCCCATGGAAAACTGTTCAGCCTTTCTTCTAGAGTCCTTCCAGCCATGCCCAGACATACCCTATAGCTGCCTGCAGGACTCTGCTCAGAATCCAGAAGACCATTCAGGGCTTGAAGGTCAAAAAGCCTGTGTGGCAGGCTGGGTGCCTGCCTTCTCTGAACACACCCGTCTCTGCACTCTTCAGAATGATGGGGGAAGTGTAAGAATAGGTAGACTGTGCCTGGTGCTTGGTGGCAAGCACACTCAGGATCGTTCCCTTTAGTGGCTCACTGTCCTCTATAAAGACGAGAATGTGTGTGCACCCTTGAAGTTTGTGCACCCTCTGATGGAAACAAAGCAAGTGTCTGGAAACCCGGCTTTATAGATACCTCACTTCATTGGTTACCTTCCCATTCCTGCCACTATGGAAAGGCTGAAGGTTTCAAAAGCGAGCCATCTATTTCTGATATCAAGACTTTCTGAGAGCAAACCAAATATTTGAATCCGATGACTAATATTAAACCCAACATAAAATTCACACCCGACCAAAGAGCACTTTGACAATTCCCTGGATCAGACCTCACCCGTGTCGACAGATTCTAAGCACTTCACAGATGGGTGATGGGACAGGTGAGCCTGTCCCACTCCAAGGGCTGTGGGGCAAAAGCAGCAGCCTGCTTTGGTCAGCTGATTCCCCGTGGAAGACAGAGTTCTTCTAAGGGCCTGTGTCCTACAACAGGCAATCTCCCCAGCTCTGGGCTACCCACTAGGAAAAGGGAGGAAGCCCCTGTAGGTGACATTACAGGTCCAGCATTGTCTCCCACACATTCCTTCACCGCCTATGTTAGTTACTTATCCTATAAGTATGATTTAAAAAAAAAAATACCCCAACAAAAGGAACTTAAGGAAAGGCTTATTTGGGCTCTCAGTGCAAGGACATAATCCGTCATGGTAGGATGTCCCAGTGGCAGGAGCTTGAGGTAGTCGATCACATTGCAACAGCCCCTGACTACCTGAATACTGCAGATCTAAAGAAAGCCAACTGTACCATATGGCAATTTTTTCCATATGTATGTTTAATGTCTCTGTGTATGTGCATGTTCTCATATATATGGATACGTGTGGGAGATGCACACGAACATTTGTGTGCTTGTTTATGAAGGTCAGAAGTTAATGTTGTGTATCTTCCTTGACACCTTACATATTGAGACAGGATCTCATACTAAGCCCAGGGATTACAGGTTCATCTAATTTAGGTAGCCAGCTTGTGCTGGGATCCCTAATCTCTGTCTTCCAAGCACGGGGATCATAGGTGCACCACGATACCCATGTTGTACTGACATGAGTTGTGGGGACCTGAGCTCAGCTCATGATTGTGTGACAAGTACTTGGCCCCCTAAGCCATTCTCACTCCCATGAATGGTAACTTTCTCTCTTTAAAGCAAAAAGATTTCTTTTTAATTCTGTGTCTGTATATGAGTATGAGGACATGAACGCAGGTGCCTATGGAGACCAGAGGCATCAGATCCTCTGGAGCTGGAATTATGGACAGTTGTGAGGCACCCAACATAGATGCTGAGAACCAAACCCATGTCCTCTATGAGACCGGTATTCACGCTCCACCCCTAAACCATTTCTCCCGCCTGGTAACTTGAAAACTGAATTTTGAAGGCAAAGCTCAATGGCATGTTTTATAACTGAGTATTTGCTCCCCTCAGCACGACTCTCTCTCTCTCTCTCTCTCTCTCTCTCTCTCTCTCTCTCTCTCTCTCTCTCTCTCTCTCTCTCCAGGCCAATGGTTATTCCCTAGAGCTGACAAGAAGTAGCCTTCGCTTCCAACATCAGACAAGGCTCCTAGAGGAGGCAGGTGACAATGCCTGAGCCAGGAAGCAGAGGGACACTGAAGCCAGTGCACCTCGGAGTCACTGCTAGCTACCCAGTTCTCCTAACCAAGGCCCAGAGCTACTGGAGAGAAGGGTCCAGGGTTCATTTCTGGAAAAGATCATGTCACCATTGGCCAGGTATAGGTTTGGATATGGCTATCTCAGGGAAGGTCTTTAACTCCAGCAATGGGGAGGTGCTCCCAGGGGAGCCTTGCCCACTTTACTTCCTGCCCTACATATTTAAAGAGCAGCTGGCAGAGTTGTTGGACACAGCACAGATTCAAAGGGGGGGAAAAATGACCTTCCTTGGACAAACTATCTGCACCGTCTCCAGGCAGCAGAGAAGACAGATGTTTGGGGCCTCCGATCAACCACAATCAGAAACAGTGAGTCCAGCTGGGTCTACATTTACCAAGGTCAATTTAGAATAATGTAGAAACAGCTGCCAGGTGCTTTTGAGTGGACGGAGACTTATCCACGTGGTCAGCTGTTTGCTTTCTGTGAGAAACAGAACATCTTGTCAGAGTTGATAAGCCAGCCTTCTGGCTAGCCAGGCACATGTGTCCCACACGTGACCAGGTGAAAACTCGACCCTCTTCTTGCGGCTCTCGTTTGCCTTCTACACATAAAAGATTCCCAAGTTACCAAGTCCTGCACACATTCAGGCAACCCTTAAATATCTGCCTCCCCAAACCAGAGTTACATTTAGTTTGGGGCGCATTTAGCTAAAAACATCTTTTCTGTTCACTTTCTACTGTTGCGATTGAGCACCATGACCAAAGTCAACTTGGGGACAAACAGGTTTATTTCAGTTTATGATTCTTAGGTCATGCCACATCCTAACTCAAGCAGGGTAGGAATCTGGAGGCAGGAACTGAAGCAGAAACCATGGAGGAACACTGCTTAGGGACTGCTCCTTAATCGGCTTGCTCAGCCCCACTTAATTATTGAACCCAAGACCACCAGCTCAAGGTTGGCACAGCCCACTTAATTATTGAACCCAAGACCACCAGCTCAAGGTTGGCACAGCCCACAGTGGGTCGTACCACACCAGTCATCAATCAAGAAAATACACCAGAGGCTTGCCCACAGGTCAGTCTGGAGAGGGTGTTTTCTCAGCTGAGGCTCACTTTTGCCAAGTGACTCTTATGTCAAGTTGAGATAAAGCTAGCCAGCACACAGGATTTGTGATTCTGGGGTTGCGGCAGGGGTGTCCTCCAAGAATAACACTTCTCCTTCTTTATTTACTTCTTTTCTTTCTTTCTTTTTGTTTTGAGACAAGGAAGGTCTCTCTATGTAACACTGACTATTCTTGAACTCACTATGTAGACCAGGCTGGCCTTGAACTCAGAGATCACTGTGCCTCTGCCCTCGGGCACTGGGATTAAATGTGTGTGCCACTGTGGCCAGCAACAACTCTACTTAGAAAAAAACATGAGAGAGGGAGAGTGAAGTGACCCATCCCCCTCCCCACTCTCTTGTTTCTTACCCCCACATTCCTTTAAAAAAAAAAAAAGAAAAATGAAACTGATTCACAAATCAGGTAATACTGTGTGTAAAAAAAAATAGAACAGCATAAACAAACAAACGAACAACAGCAATTGCCACATAAAAGAATCTACAAGGACCCCAAAGTTGATCAGGCCTTGAACTGAACACTAACACTGACCCCAGGCTACAGCCTTGGTCTTCCCAGGGGCTGGGAGACCAAAATAAAAACTACATTGTTGGAAGTACATCAGATGTCTCAGGGGTGTGTGCAGGTGAACCCAAGGCCACCTAGGAGTAAAGCAGATACAGATGAAGTGTCCTCTTCCTGGGGAGGGGCGGTAAGGAGACCTCTGATTGGTAACCTTGACAAGCAAGTCCGCTTTGAGAGAATAGCTGCAGGCGTTGAAATACACAGCAGGGCTCAGCAAAAAAGAAGCTATTTAGACCATCTTTTTTATTCCCTGCCTATCCCTCACAGGCTGACACACAGAACTGTCATCTCTGGACAGAGGAAACAAACACCTCACAGCTCCATGCTGGGGTGTCTGGTTCCATGCAGGAGCCCCATTGTCTAGCACCTCTTCCTGCTGTAAGACCAGAGTTCTCCACAGACCTGGAGAGCAGCACCTGAGGCTGATGGAGACACACAACAACCAGCAGAGCCAGCTTCAGCTCCAGGGTAGGGTAGGCTGCTCATTTCTGTAGAACCAACAGAATGAAAATCTCCAGGCCCCGTGAGGCAAACATGGATCTGCGCTTTTGTGGGAGGAAGAGTCTTTGATTTAAAAATAAACAATCACGCCATGTAGTTCACAAAGCCAGTCAACTCCTGCCTCTGCCAGCTCTGCATCTTAGCTCTGCGTGGGCTCGCTGGTGAATGAAAGCGTGCGTGAGCAAGCAGGGGGGAAGGAACAAAGGGTCAGAAGGAACATTCTGTGTGAAAGATGAGCCCCAGCTTTGGCAAATTCAGACCTGTCACTTTAGCCAGGGGTTGGCAGGGTCCTTTATCTATCTGCCCCTTTGGTGTTGGGGCTACCGGAACAAGTTCACAAACAGGCCTCCATGGAATTACAGAATGGTGTTTATGTTCAAGTCAGACCTCAGGAAAAAGTCTTGAGAACCTGGAAAGCATGGGGTCCTGAAATTCCAGAAAGAAGCAGAGGACAAGGGACAGGGGGAGCAAGGACACCCCAAAATGGGAGAATATGAAGAGAAAGTCAATGGGCTGTCATGAAACTGTTCCCTCAACTCAACTATAACTAGTCTTAGAGATCATTAAAATCATCAGGAATCCATTCCTGCCAGAGATATAACAGAAGGAGAGGTCCCAGTGCAGGAGCTAAAGTGGTACAAGAGTAGTGTGAAGCCAGGCAAGATGGAGGCTATATCCAGCCTCATGGAGCATGGCTCAAAGTGTTGAGGACAACCCCAGGTATCACACTTATGGCCTTGGGTCACACTGAGAGCTTTGGCACCATTTAAATGGGAAGAGCACCCTGCTCACTAAGGTGTCCCACACTGAAAGAATCAGCCCTTCCATCCTGGTAACATTCAGCCCTAGGTCTAACCCACAAGGCTAATTAATGCAATGGAGGACCAGAAACAAAACAAACAAGCAACAAAAAAACAAAACAAAAATGTGGCTCTCCTTCAACCATCTGTTCTGTAGGCCTCAACCCAAGGTTAAGTATAAACAGCTAAATAAAGAAATAGATGTTATGATTTGGGGTGTAGCTCTGTCGTAGAGTACTTGCTTAGCATGCACAAAGCCATGGGTTCAATACCCAGCACTGAAAAAATAAAAAAATAAAAAGGGAAATTGAGAACAGATGCCTCAGCTTTGCCAGATTCCTCCTTTGGTGTCTTCAATTATGTACGACTATTTGAGTCAAGGCTCTTGGCATGGCTGTTACGAGACCACAGAGAACACAAGCAGCAGCAGCTTTCACAAGGTGATTGGCCCTATGCAGTTTCTGACATCCTAAGAATGGGCAGCCCCACTCAGAGAGCTATGCAGTCAGCCCAAGGGGAGGGAATGCTGGGGCCAGTGCATACTGCGGAAGCCAGATCCAAGCACCTGGGGAACAGAGAGGCTTTAACAGGTGCCTAGAGGCTTCAGAGCATTCCTGATGAAGTCTGGGGTCTGTACTGCTGCCCCACAAAACAAACATTCCTGAGACTGCCTTATGAACCATGGTATCACAGTCAGTGACAGGATGCCCACCCCGAGACGGACAGGGGAACAGTCACTGACCTGACCCTTTGGGCTGAGCCATCAGACAATACACTTCTGCCGTGTACAAGGTGGAACAGCAACTCAGGCCACACCTTTTTGATGGCATGGCTCAACTTTGCTTGTTGTCAAGACAACACTACTGTGTTGGGCAGGTGTCCAGGGTGGCTCAATGACTTCTTTCCAAACACTTCCGCCTTGGGGTCTCCTTTGCCACCCCTCTTACCCCCAGCCATCTTCCCTGTTCTTTGTGCTTTTGGCAAAATGCTATGAGCTTGCAATTACATAGGCAAGCAGTTCCTCCCATGCTATGTCATAAGGTAGGTCTGTCTCTGCTGCTGTCCTGATTCTCCCTGTCCTGTGTCCAACCTTGCACATGTAAACGGTAGCATCTGGCCATCTGGGCAATCAGACCTCTCATGAAGTGACCGGTCAATTTCTAGCCAGTAAGAAAGGAATGCAGGAGAGAAAACTGATGGGTGTCTTAGCCTTCTGGACTCATCTGGGGTGAAGTACAATGCAAAAGCATCACCTCCACAGAACACACACACCCCTACTGAAAGCAGGACACATTTGGCCGCCCAGGAAGGAATAGGGGGCCTGTGAACTGGTCCTGGGGCAAACAGACTGGAAAAAGACCTGTTCACGGAGTCTCAGGTGGTGGGCAGGGGGCTCCTTTCCATCCTCAATATTTTCTCCAGCTGCAAACTTAACTAGACCCTCGGTGTGAAGAGATTAGGAAGCCAGGACAGCCGGGGAAACAAGCCCTTCACCAGCCCAAGGGCTGAGAGAGCAAACCCATCTCCTTCCCTGCAGTCCCTTCCTTTGAGTTTTGCATGGTGGAAACACCCCTGAAGACCAGAAGCAGGAGGAAGGAGGTGTGGAGCCTGAGGGGAGCTCAGGCCAGGGCTGAGGCTCACCCCTCTCCACCTACCATCCACAGGCGTGCACACTCTCTCCTCTAACGCTGATTGTTCTAGTCCATTATGTGTGGTAATTCTGGCCCCAAAGCCTCTTACAAACATTGGTTTAATGGTAAATCTCCTTAACAGACAAGATTAGCAGGAGGGAGGTGCCATGTCAGAAAGGCCACCAATTCCGCCCTCCCTCCCTGTCGCCTTTCCTTTTCCTTCCGCGTGTCAGGAAAGGAAAATGTCGGTCCAGTCTCCCCCGGCAGACCGAGGATTTGCCTCGTGAGCAGGGAACGGCAGGTGCAGCGCAGGGTAGCAGGAGAGGCCAGGCTCCCGGGAAGGGCCCAGCCGCTCACCCAGCCGCGTCCTGGCCCTTCAGGCAGCACGCGGAGCACACGGACACAGGGAACACGAGAGCACGCAGGGCTCATAGACACTTGGGGCACGCGCAAAGCGGCGGACACTCGGGGGTGCACAAACATGCGGGGCGTGGGCAACCGTGTGGTCGAGCTGTCCCGGGCCCCCGAGTCCCTGAGTCCGTGGCCAAAGGGGGTGGGGTCGGCCACTGGGGAGGGAAACTGAGGCGGGGGGAGGGGGGGCGGCGAAACCCGCCCCACGTAGCGGGCGAGGACGGGCAGACGCACGGCGGGCCCCGCGGGGCCTGCGGCTGCGCACGGGCACACAGGACCCAGCTCCTGCTCCCATCCCGGCGCCCCTCACTCACCCAGGCGCCCCGGGGGCTGCCGGCCGCGGGCAGACGCGGGGGCGGGCAGAGCGCGAGGCAGTGGCGGCGGGAGCAGCAACAGCAGCAGAAGCGGGAGCGGCGGCCCCATCCCCGCAGCCGGGTGGCGCTCAGTCCATGGCCGCGCGGGAGCGAGGACCGACGGGGCACTTAGCCGGGCGGCGCCAGCTCCTCCGGCGGCGCTCTCAGCGCTCCTGCGGCGGCGCCGGCCGAGCTTCAGCACCGGACAGCGCCGCCGGCCCCACCCCCCGCCGCCGGCCCCGCCCATGACCACGCCCTCTGTCGGCCATGCACGCTCGGACACGCCCACCTCGCGGGGATGGGCCGGAGGCGCGCTCCCGAGAAGCGGGTCCTAGCCCGACAAGCTGAGGTCCCTCCAGCCAGGGGGCTTCGAGGGTCACCCTGCGGTGCCGAGACGAGGACGTGGAGAGGACACTTGGAAGTGTAGCTGTGCTACTGAAACACCGAATTCCTCCTCATTCCGTTGTGTTTAGTTATAGGTGGCGGCCGCTCTGGGGTCCGCAGGTGTAGATCCCACTGGGAGCTGCATCTGAAGGTAGGCAGAGTTTGGCCTTGGCAACAGGAAACGAAGCTCACACAGAGAGGAAGCCTGCAGGGAAGGCTGATGGGATGGAAAGTCTAGGCGGGGGTCCTCAGACAGCTCAAGAGGAGCCAGGATGACCGTGCTGTGTACCCCATGCTTGTGGTCAGGTCAGGATTGCAGACATGTTTGCCTGGGGTCCTTCCATGCTCGCAGTCTAGTCCATCGCTGGAATGGCCAGGGGAATCTTGGCCATCACTGCCAGCGCTGAGGGGCCCAGTGCAGATTCTCAGGCCACTTTCCAAAAGACCCAAGACAAAGACGACGACGGGATGGAATGGGGCAGTGCCCCCGGCATCAGAACACTGGGAGGGTGTGTATATGAGCGGGTTTGTTTTGAGTGTGACAGTCTCAAAGTATGCATGCTTGCATGTGAGGGGACAGGCCACTTCCTCCCTCGCTTCTCCCAGAGAGCCGATCTCTTCCCAGTCCATGTCCTTGTGGCACTGCTAGGAGCCCTGGCCCACACCTGTGTGCTCCCTCTGGCCCGCCTTCCCACTTCCATCCCTCCCTTCAATGTCCCTTGGCCAAAGATGGCCTCTATTTGGTCTGACTGGGACTTGGGGTGGCAGTGAGGGAGTTACATTTCAGTCCAGCCTATCTACAACAAACCAAACTAGCTGTTGGGCCTGGCAATTCTGAGATCACTATTTCTGACACCTGTTGGGCCCCATCCTGACTCACCTTTCAAGCCTTTTGTCTCTCACTCCCTGTAATCAGCTCCCTTCTGCCTCAGCCTCTCCTTCAGACCATGTGCCCCCAATTGGGGAAGTGAGAAGTCACCTTTATTCCCAAAGGCCTTGGGGACTCCCTGGGAGAAGCAGCACCCACTCCAGAAGACGCCAGTACTCCACAGTGACACTGTCCTCTCCAAAGCCAGACCAGCTGTGGCATGTGGTCCTGCAAAAAATCTGTCTGCTTAAAACGGGCAAGGAGCCTAATAAACACTTTGGCCCTGCTTGCCATTTTCAGTAGCCTGGACTGTTTATTAGCAGTTAGAACCTGGCACTCTACCCCCAAATGGTGCAAGACCCTAGAGCAGACACCAGCGAGACTGATTCTCTCACAGACTCTAAGAACTGCTGCCCATGCCATGCCTCAGCCTGACTAGGGGCAAGAGAGGATGAAGGTTGATAGAGTATCACCTGACAGACTGGGTGGGCAGAGGTGTCCTCAGAGATCCTAATAGTCATCTCATGAATCTGGGAACAAGAACAGCAGGAAAAGAAAGGACAAAAGGCTGGGTGGGACCTTCCTGACAGCAGTACTCAGACACTGAGGGCAGGAACTGATCAGTGACTTCTCGGGAGAAGGCTTTGTCAGCTTGTCCTGATGCAGTTTGCAGTTTCTCCAGTACAGAGGAACAGCTGAGTGACACAGCACTCAACCTAAGTGAGGGCCGCTACACCTCCCTGTAGAAGGGTCAACTCCCCCAAAAGCAAGACCTGATGACACCTACAGTGACCCAGGGAGCCTACACCATCTGTCACAACCATAGGCAGCTAAGTAGAGCACCAGGAAGACCCAGAGGAGCTTACCAGAGCAGCCTGCGCCTACATCCGGGAGCACTGTTTATTTTGGGCTGTGGCGTGTCTCTCCTCATCTACCCTTGTTTGTTCTTAAACAAGTTCCGGGTTGGGATGATTTGCCCTTTTGTTATGTGACTTAACCATTTCCTGAGCAAGGTCCTTTCTCACTCCTAGGGCCCCAAACTTCTGAGCTCTGCGTCAACATAAAAGTAGAAGAAAACGCCCAGAAGGAAAAGCGAAAACACAGGCACGGGAGGGGCTGCAAAAATTAACCACAAAGACAGCCCAGGGCTGGGGAGGAGGCTCAGTAGATAAAGCATTTCCCAAGCAGGTGTGGGACCCGTGCAAAGTGAGGCACAGTGGCACCAGTCTGTAACCCTGCTCCTACAGGAAGATGAGGGGCAGAAATGGGAGAATCTCCAGAAGTGAGGCAGGTCAGCTTAGGGAATAATTTACTAACCTGGGACTATACCTGGTTTAGGTCATGCACACATCCCTGCTTCTAACAGTGCACTTAGCAGCCTGGCTCCTTTATTTATTTACTCCTTTATTTACTTTATTTACTTGCACTATGCACACACATCTCTCTCGGAGAACAATACACTAGCAACCTTGGACCCCAACCTGCTCTCCTCTGACAGTTCGTACTCGAATGCATTCCCAGTACATTCTAGAGGGGCAACCTGAACTGCTTTGGGGTTCACGTGCAACAGGGCAAAACTATGAAAACTGTGTCTTCAAGTGAACTTTAAGAATCTATTTACTACCTTATGTCTATGCATAATTGGGTATGCATATAATTACAATCAGATAAATTATGGGGAGGATCACAAGCAATAGGAAAAATGATTATATGACCTTATCTATTCATCAAAACAGAAACACCCTCACTATGACCCTTAATAACCAAGCCTCTCCTCTTCTTTTTTTTTTTTTTTTTTTGGTTTTTCGAGACAGGGTTTCTCTGTGTAGCTTTGCACCTTTCCTGGAACTCACTTTGGAGACCAGGCTGGCCTCGAACTCACAGAGATCCGCCTGGCTCTGCCTCCCGAGTGCTGGGATTAAAGGCGTGTGCCACCACCGCCCAGCTCCAAGCCTCTCCTCTTCTTGAACTCCATGAAAGGAAGTCCCAAACAATAATTGGGGCCCAGCTCTCAATCATGACAGTAGATCCCTCTCTAATCTGTACTGTTGCTTCACTGTGAATAAAATTACCTTGCTACTTTTGCAAATCTGTGTGATCCTTTATTTCAACCCTTTCAATAAGAGGCCAAGAACCTGGAAACAAGCTTTATGGACCAGTTGGCCTGGTATATGCTGTAGCAAACAATAAGAGGAAGATCATGTCCTAAGGTATGAGTCAAAGACTGACAACATAGGATGTCCTCTGACCTCCATGCTATGGTATACTGCACACAAACACATATCAGATACACACTCAGATAATATGCATACCCACACTACAGGAGAAATAATAAAAGCTAAGGAAGAAACCTAAAGCCTTATAGATAGAACAGAGAGTTCATGGCCAGCACCATAGACAGAAAAAAGAGCTGGCTTCTGTTCTCTGTCTGTCTGTCTGTCTGTCTCTGTCTCTGTCTGTCTGTCTGTGTCTGTCTGTCTGTCTCTCTCTCTCTCTCTCTCTCTCTCTCTCTCTCTCTCTCTCTCTTTCTCTCTCTCTCTTCAGTTCTGGTTTCAGCAAGGTCTTTGTTTTCCCATGATGAGAAAGCATTCATTTCATCTACAATCCTAATCCTAAATCGAGGGTTCAGGACCCAGTCCACATGGCTACTTCACAAAGTCCCATCTGCCTGAGGAGTCCCACAGTGGGACTCATGGCCACAGAGCTCACATCCCTGTTCTGCAAACTCTTGTTCACTCTGATGATTTCACTGCATTCATCAGTGCTCAATTACATCAGAGTGGACCAGAATTGTGATGTTTAACAAGGGCTAGAAATCATTCAAAATGGGATGGCTATGCTTCTGGTTTTCTGTTTTAAAAAAAGTCACAAGGCTGAAGAGATGGCTCAGTGGTTGAAAGTGCACACTACTCTTTCGGAATTCAGTTCCCATGGAGGCTCACATCGCCTATAATTCCAGCTCCACATGGATCGGGTGCTCCTGTTCTCCATGGGCAGCACACGCACGTGCACGTGCACACATTGTGTTGTTTTACAAAGAAGCAAAAAAAAGGCCATAGTGGTCAGTCTACAAAAGAAAGCTGATATATAAATTCTGTTCAAGAATGCTTTTTTTTTAATAAAGAAAAGCACTCAAAACCACGACTGGGCTTCAAGGAGGGAGGGAGAACACTAGACAGAAACAATACACCATATGGAGAATCCAAACATAACAGGGCCTTATAGGAAAGGAGAGCTACCCTTTAAATCCTGGAGAGAACCAACTGTCATTACGAGTGGGAATGGGAGAGAGAGGAGCTTCCAGAGGAGCCCTCAGAAGCCTTCAATTTCTAACTAAATTCATGATCAGTTTCCCTGGTGACTCTCAGTCCAAACCCCAGGACAAAGGAAGGACCTAACTTTTATAACCTTTTAGGGGTAGTGGGCGGCTTCGCATCGCATGATTTGCATCACCATATCATACATAACAAAGAGGAGAGAGAAACCAGGGACCAATCAACAGCTCTGTCAAGTCACAGAACGGAGTCCTTAACTCTGTTCCAGGAGTGGGGCCGGATGCAGGCTATGGCCTCAAGCCTACAGGTGCAAGGCCTGTGTTCCAGCTGCAGAGGGATGATGAGAAGTCTGTAGGCCCTCATGGAGAAGAGCTCCACCCACAGCGTGTGACTCAGCTGTGAATCCCAGACAGCACCATGGTAATCCTATGCCATGATTTCCTTCTCCAGCTAGAAGGCCAGGGGGTTTGTGTTTTCAAGCACCAACGGCTGTTGAAACACCTCTACAAAGGACAAACACAAGAGTGGTAGTTTAAATGTAAATGGCCGCCATAATCTCACAGGGAGTGGCACTATTAGGAGGTGTGGCTTTGTGGGCATAGGTATGGCCTTGTTGGAAGAAGAGTGTCACTGTGGGGAGGGGCTTTGAGGTTTTCTAAGCTCAAGATACCCGCCCAGGGTCACAGACCATTTCCTGTTGCCTTCTGATCAAGATGTAGCCTGCACCATGTCTGTCTGCACAACGCCATGCTCCCCTCCATAATGATAGTGGACTGAACCTCTGAACTGTAAGCTGCCACCTCAATTAAATATTTCCCTTTAAAAGAGTTGGCATGGTCATGGTGTCTCTTCACAGCAATAGAAATCCTAACTAAGACAGTAAGCTTTTAGAGAAACAGGTCAGTTAGCTTCTGCATGCTCCCTGTTTGTGAAGAAAAGCGCCTGGAAGGAACAGGAGGGAATAGGCTCAATCCCGTTCTCTTAGACAAATTTTTCAGTCCTTACTAAACGACACAGTACTTCTGTTCAAAAATGATAGAATTTGAGTTACTAATTAAAAGAGTCCAAACTGCCTGATTCCTACTTTTTAATTGCTTTCTTCATCATTTGAACAGCCCACACTGCTAGCTGAACAGCAAATATGGCTGTCAGCCCCTGGAGAGGACAGTCAGGATCAGGCTGTGAAGTCTACTGAAAACTCTATAGGAATAGCAGCCAGTCATTCTGACCCTTGCTGAAGCTTAGCATCGCTATGTAAATGCCACCCCACTCCGTGAGGTACTGTTCCACAGGAGACTTTGCCTCACATCCCCACTACAAGAATTTTCCCTGCCCCAAGAGCTCCTGATCTTCAACAACAAATGCCACTGACTCCAGAGTGCAATTCCAGAGTAAGAGAGGGAAGGTACACACACTCCCAATATTGCTCCAGGACCCTGAGCCTCTGATGAATTGGGCTTGGTATGCTGTATACTGTGTTAATAGCATTTTGCTAGTTAGGAGACAATAAGAAACAAAATCACGAGGTCTGGATTGTTTCCCTTGGTGGTGTGATGTTGGTGGGGAATATCATGGTGTCATGATGGTTAGGACTGGTTTTGGTAGTGATACTAATGTTTGATATGTTGGCGGTAATTGTAATGGTGTTGGTGGTGGTAGCAAAAGTGATGGAAGAGATAGAGGTGAGTGCTGGTGAAGGTGTGTTGATAACAGTGGTGATGACTGGGGTAGCAATGCTGAGCTGATAGGAATAGTGGTGAGGTGTAGATATTATCGGCATGGTTAGGGTATAAGTAACAGTGGTGAAGGTGGTATGGTAATAATAGCAGTGGTGTTCAGAGTGAGGTTGCAATGATGAAGGCTATAGTGATGATGGAGATAGTGATGGTGGTGGAGACAGACGTGGTGGTGGCAATGGGGCTGGTCACGACAGTGGTTAAATAGTGAAGATAACAGAGGTGGTAATGGTGGAAGTGATGATGGTGATGGCAGCGATGGCCATGGTAATGATAGGGTGGTGATGACAATTTAGAGATAAAAGTGTTGATGATGATGTTGTCTACATAGACCTTCCCCATTGCATGGCTGAGTGTAGCTAGAGTTTTCCTGCCTGGCCCACAGTCAAGACAAATCTCTCTCACCTGCCAGTCCCACAGCCGCTCAGACCCAACCAAGTAAACACAGAGACTTATATTGCTTACAAACTGTATGGCCGTGGCAGGCTTCTTGCTAACTGTTTTTACAGCTTAAATTAATCCATTTCTATAAATCTATACCTTGCCATGTGGCTCGTGGCTTACCAGCATCTTCACATGCTGTTTGTCATCATGGCAGCTGGCAGTGTCTCTCTGACTCAGCCTTCCACTTCCCAGCTTTATTCTCCTCCTTGTCCCGCCTATACTGCCTGCCTGGCCACTGGCCAATCAGTGATTTATTTTTTGACCAATCAGCAACACACTTGACATACAGACCATCCCACAGCAGCTGAGTGAACTTTGATTTTCCCTTAGGGCTTCTCCCCTGAACTCCTGTCCATCAAGTGGTCATGAGCAAGGCTTGCACCCCAAAGCAACTCAAACGGGCCATCTCCCTGGAATGTGAGGGTTCGTGGCAGAGTCGTGCAGGATGTGGCTGGGGTGGTTGTGTAGCTATAGCACTAAGACCCAGCCCTTGGTGTTCATGGCTCAGGTGGTGCCCCTGTTTGCATCTTTTCCTGGACTCTATGGACCAATTGCCTTCTAATAAGGTCTGCAGTTGCTGGCCGCCTTTCAGTCACTTGACTGAGAAACCTGGCGGCCCCTGTAAGGAGTGGGAGTGTTGTCACAAAATTTTAACTATTAAACAACAGTCTATCTGTGATTCATAATAAGAAACATCTGGAACCTTCTGAAGCACCAATCAGGTTATAAAAGTTAAGAAATTTTCCAAGAAAATCTTACACCATTTTAACTTTACAGTTTTGCACATCCAAGCTGAGCTGGGGTGCATGTGGCCTTCAGACCTGAGTCCTCAACCATATTTCCAGGTCCTTTAGCCAGGAAATGGTAGACTCTGCCCAGACACCTGCTGAGGCAGAAGGATCTCTTGAGCCCAGCAGTTCAAGACCAGGCTGGGAAATACAAAGAGACCCTGTCTCTTAACACCAAAAATCCTCCTAAAGCTAGCTCCTCTGAAAGTACTCAACCTTCATCAGAGCAAGGGGCAGCCAGCTGACAGGATACTGACTGACTGGCCCTCCAGGGGTGGATGCAGAAACACCTGGTGTCACAAGGGGTTCATACGCTCACAGCTTCCAAAAGAGAAGGCTCACGAAGACCTGAAGGGAATGGCCACCAATCTAGCTCACCACACTCTCCCAACAAATGGTATGAAACAGTTTCTATAAGCTCTTTGCTGATGGCCTGATGAAGCAATAAAGAACTAATACCGGGGAATGACCACACCCTGAACATCCTTCTATCACCAGCTGACTGCCCAGCCAGGATGCCGCCTCCTGCACCCCTGACACACCGAGTCAGGAGTCTGGCCTGCCTAGCAACATGTTCTCCTCCAGGCTCTGGTTATGTTTTGCAGGTTGAGAACTATCAGCCTGTGATCTGAATGTGCCCAGGTATGCCAGCACCCACCTTCTTGGACTGTGTTCAAATCACTGGCGTTCCTACAGGGAGGCTTTCTGTTTTCATTTGCAATTTGGGAAAGCCTCATTTACAATTCACCTTTTGGCCTGAGGATTATAAAGGACCCAGAAAGCCTTAATTAATTGAACTACTGAGGTCTTTGGAGAGACTTGCATCTTTGACAATGGAGCAGAGCCTGGCTATAGGGAAGCAAGCCTACATCCTAAACCATGCTTCAAAGGATGCAAGTCATCAGAGACATAGGACTGTAGGTCTCCACTGTGGGACATCTGAGGAAGAACAGAAATCCCCAGTCTGAGTATCATCTATGCTGTCCCTACTTGAAAGCATTAACCTCCCCATGTGCCATTCCAGCACCCAGGCACACAGCTAATCTCTACATTATCAGTATGCACCCTTGTGGCTACCTTTCAACACTTCGCATGTGATCTTTGCCAGTGTGGGATTGGTAGCAGCAACTCTAGTTTGAGCGATGAGAAGTAAGTCTCTGGAAGTCTACAACTTTTACCACTAATAAAAGATCAAACAAGGGTATGGGTTTAGGTTTGGTTTTCCGTACTGAAGGACTTCTCAATAGCCATTGCACAGAACCCAGGCATGGAAACATTGTCAGGAGATGCGGGCAAAGGTCCTGTAAAGGGCCACAGGAGCAAACTGTGGATTACCCAGGCATGGTGATACACACTTGTAACCTCAACACTCGCTGGCAGAGGCAGGAGGATCAAAAGTGAGACTTTCTCAAAAAAAAAATACAAAAAACTTGAAGAAGCTCCTACAAGTCAAAGATGGAGAAACTTGAGCATCAAAAAGAATAATGACCACACTGTAATAGAATGCATCAGAAATACAAAGAAAGGCCGAGTGGTGATGACGCACACCTTTAATCCCAGCACTTGGGAGACAGAAGAAGCCTGGTCCATAGATCAAGTCTGAGGCCACCCAGAGATACACAGAGAAACCCTATCTTTTTTATATATATATATATATATATATATATATAGAGAGAGAGAGAGAGAGAGAGAGAGAGAGAGAGAGAAAGAAATACAATCCCTGATCCTTTAAAGGATTCTGGCACCAAGTCATCCTTTCAAGAGCTGATTAGTGGAGAAATCAAAGTATTCATCTTGACCTTGCTACATCAGATATTTGGGTCATTGCATGATTTTTGAAGGAAATGTTTTCTTTACAATAAAAGTCTACATGTCAATACAAAAGAATGAAGGATCTAGAAAATTGCCATTTCTTATCTCATAGTATAAAAAATAATGCAGATGTGCTTGCTTTGGCAGCACATCCACTAAAACCAGAACAATATAGAGAAGATTAGCATGGCCCCTGAGCAAGGATGACATGCAAATCCTTGCAAGGTTCCATATTGTTAGACCAGCACATTGCTCAAATTAACCTCATTAACAAAGCTTCTTTTTGCAGTAGATAGCAATTAACACAAAGACCCATAGCTGGTCATTATGCAGAGAATATGAGATTTTAGAGTGCCTAGCCCTAAATGGGATGTTTATGTCACACCCATTCCCCAAGGATGAGGCGTCTACGCAGAAGTGGAACCAGAAAGGTCGTAAGAGCCTGAGGTAGTGTATGACGTCAAGAAAACCCTGTTTTCTAGAAACAACAGGGCAGATGCACATAGGAACACACAGCCACTAAGACACGACACACAAGACCTGCCCAAGCTCATGACAGACAAATACCAGCCAGGAGAAGGGCCTGGGCACCAAGTCCACCCCTAGCTGAGGAGCTGCTGGCATCTGACTGCTGCTGAAAGAAATTAGTTTGCTGTGCCCAGTATATCAACCACACTTCAGGCAGGCCTCATACCCAGGCATAGTCAGCCCATACAAACTGCATTTTCTAAAAGGAGGAGAGAGAAAGAGAACAAATGGGAAGCTGGGTGGGTAGGGAGGGGGGGAGAGGATCTGGGAGGAGTTGGGAGGGTGTGAGTCTGATCAGAAAACACTGCATAAAACTCTCAAGGAATTAATAAAAACATTATTAAAACAATGTAGATAATAATCATTAAGACTGTTGATCACTCACAGAAAAAGTTAAAGCACCTGCAATGTCCACAACACAGCAAGAAGTGCTCAGTGTTCCTGAGGAAAATAGAACTTGAGTCTTAACCAGCCTCTGCTCACCCACAGGAGAGATGAGATAGACAAACATGAATCAAAATGCATGGTGAATGTACAAAATGCCTCAAATCACCCAATCTCTTCAAAAGATTCATGTGGGAGAGAGAAAAGAACTTGTTACATATTGAAAGTGTTAAAGAACATATGAATTAATTAGTTTGAAACCAGATTCAAGCAAACCACTGTGAAAATACATTTTCAGACAGAAAAGCTTGAATAAACAGAATTAGATGACAATAAAGTACATCATCTAACAAGTTTAGTAATATCATCAGCATAATTACATCTGTATAAAAAGGGTTTTTAAGCAGCTTTATGTCACATGTTTTAGAATTTTAACTGTTTAATTTCAAGGGTTTTGTTGATGTTGTATGTCTGGCGTGCATGTGATAGTGCATGTGTGGAGATCAGAAGACAACGTTGGGAATTGCTCCACTACCAGACGTAGTTTGTCACTGCTCTGTGGCAAGAACCTTGACTGCTGAGACATCTTGCTGCCTGGAAATAAGTTTTTTTAAATAAGCCCAGGCTGGTTAGTCATCTTCCTCCCCCACCCTGACAAATACCCAGATTACAAGTTTGTAACACCATGCTAGGGAAATTTTTTTAAGTGGGGTGATTGTTTTATGTTATTTAAACCAGTTTAATGACTAGAAACACACTTGGAGAATTTGTGGGACAAATTGGGCAAAGCCTGAAGTTTGCGGTAAAACCTGATGGTGACAAAAACGATGAAAAGGAAGCAATCCCCCACATTGGAAAACGAAAGCTGTTTCATCTAAAAGCACTGAGTAAAGTCCCCTTTTCCTAGGAGTGCAAGGGTAGTTCAACCTGTCAAACACTTCTGATTTAGAGTTCATACAATGCTCCCCATCCCCAGATGAAGCAGTTTAAACAAACTAGGGATTTATTTTCTTGATTTTCTTGTGAAACAGAAATCTTGCACTGGTGCCCTGAGGCTGGTTGCTGCCCTGTGTAGCCAGGACTAAGCTACCTCCGTCCTTCTGTGCCTGCAGCTTTGATCTCCAACGCAACACTCCTGTATGCAGAAGGGAACAAGTAAAGCCGGGAAGGTGCCACCCCAGGGTGCAAGCAAAGAGTATTCTCACACATTGTATTTCCTCATATCTCACGGGCCTAGCTAGTTCAGATGGATGCTGTAGTCTCAGTAAAGGGAGGTTGGAAACTGCAGGGCTTTTAAGATACACGTGTGACCACACCTGTATTACTTGTCTTACTGCTTAGATGAAACACTTGACCTAAGCAATGTAAGGAAGGGTTTATTTGGACTGACAGTTCAAGGAGTCATTCAAGTGTTGTGGGATATTTGTACACTGTGTGAAGAAGAATTTCTGTGATTGCTGTAATAAAAAGCTGAATGGCCAATAGCTAGGCAGGAGATATAGGCAGGACTTACGGGCAGAGACATCTCAGGGAAGAAGAATGGTGGAGTAGCCAGCCAGACTTGGAAGGAGCAGGATAGGCAGTACAGAGATGAGGTAACACCAGTGGCAGAACGTAGATTAATATAAATGGGTTAATTTAAGTTATACGAGCTAGTGGGACAAGCCTAAGCTAAGGCCAAGCTTTCATAATTAATAAGAAGTCTCTGTGTCATTATTTGTGAGCTTGTGGCCCAAAGGAAATTCTATCCAAGATGGTGGGGAAGACGTGGTAGTAGAAGCAGGATGATAGAGACTGTAGTGGGAAATCCACGGAGATCATTTAAAAGGCAAGGAATTTATCAGGGGATAAAAACTCACTACAGCACAGGAGGTACATGTGTCTATGGTCAGAAAGCAGAGAACAATACACGCTGTGTTCAGCTCCCTTTCTCCTTGTGATACAGTCCAAATGCAGAGTGAGTCTCCCTACCTCCATTAACCTGATCTAGAGAATGTCTCACAGGCATGCCCAGAGATTTGTCTCTAAGGCAATTCTAGGCCCTGTCAGGTTGACAATCAAGATTAACTTTCACAACGTCAAAGACAGCTGGCAGTCTCTATCACAATCATACTTATTAGATCGATCCCTGTGCAACTCCTACTATACGCCGATTCTGATCTAAAGGAGATCCACATGGATTAACCTAATATTGATGACTAAGGGGAAAAAGCAATAAAATAAGCTGACAAGTGTGACTGCCAGCACCATCGATCAAACATGAAATCAGATTTACCTTTGAAGTCGGAACATCAAAAATAAAGCAGAGGCAGGACTGGAGCCAAGCAATATGCCTAGGTCCCCGAGAATCTTTTCTTGTCCACAGGCTTCACTACTTAAGGACATGGCACCAGGTACAGGTCTCCGCTGACAGCAATGGCTGGGGGCATGTCCTAAAAGGAAGTTGTGAACTAGTGACATGCTCACATGACAGTGGTACTGCCCCCAAGAGGATGTGCCACATGGCCGGCCCATAAATGGAAGTTTAGAACATCTGAACTGATCCACCGTGACAAAAACCAGGCCACTGGTCTGATAACAGACAGGTGGGAGGCAGGAGCTTGAGGATTTCAGGAGGGGAGTAGAATGTTCTTCGTGTTGCTTTCTATCACTATAACGAATACACGAGATAATCAACTTATAAGGAGAGGTTTATTTGGGGGTCCCAGATTTGGAGGTCCACGGTTGGGTGGCTAGGTTGCTTTGGGTTTAGTGCAATGCAGCACATCATGGTCTATGGCAGAGCAAACCACTCAGCTCTTCCCAAGTCTGGGAGCAAAAAGAGGAGGAAGAGGTTAGGTCCCACAGCCTCCTTCAAGGGCATGTCCTCAAAGCCCCACCCCCTCCATTAGGTCCTACCTGCTAACAATTCCTCCCAGAGGTTCCACCAGGGAACCAAACCTTCCACAGATGGAACATGGGGACATCCAGATTCTCGATCTGTATTGTGGGGATGGCTTATGGATGATGTATGTACATTTTCTTTCTAGAGAGAATCTGGCCTCTTGGTCACTAATATGCTGCGGGCATCTGTGGGGAAGACTATAATATCTTTAGGAGCAACTTCTAAGCCCCTCTGACTATCTATTCTTGACTTTCTTTTATAGGTTTGCTAAGCAGGACCCCATTGTGTATGCCTGTGGGCAGGGCCTGTTAGCTGCCTCTCCACCCTGAGCATCATCAGATCACTACATCAAGCTGGTGCTCACCACCAGCTGGTCCTATAGTTTCAAGGTCCTGCAAATCACAGAGCTAAACTTCTAAGAGCTCCTTCCGCAGGTGACCTGGGCCTAACCACTTGGTGGAGACCCATCAAAAAGCAGAATTTCTTGCTATGGCATGTGATCTGGTCAGCAGCAGGCTGGGCAGAGTGTTTGGCCATCTCCTGGAGCTCTAGACAGGGCATTGTACATGGTATTCAAAAGCCTTGGGGGAGACAAATGTGTCCTTAGAAACAATCTTTCCAAACTAGTATGATAGATCATACCTGTACTCCCAGCAACTGAGAGCCTGAGACAGGAGGATTACCATGACCAAGTTCAAAACCAACTTGGAATACAGAGATCCTGTTGCAAACAATAAACACACACACACACACACACACACACACACACACACACACATTGGAACCTGCATGGGACCAGACTCTGCTTATGGGAGACAGTTGTGTAGCTTGGTCTGTTTGAGGGGCCTCTGGCAGAGGGATCCGGATCTATCCCTGGTTGCATAAGCTGGCTTTCTGGAACCAATTACCTATGGTCGGACACCTTGTTCACCCTTGATGCAGCGGGGGGGGGGGGGGGGGGGGGGGGGGGGGGGGGGGGGGGGGGGGGGGGGGATGGTGGTTTGGTCCTGCCTCAACCAATGTACCAGGTTTTGCTGACCCCCCATGAGAGGCCTTACTCTTTTGGAGGAGGGGGTGGGGGATGGGTGGGGGGAAGGCTGGGGAAGAGCAGGAGGAGGGATGAGAGATGAAAGGGGGATCTGTGGTTGGTATGTAAAATGAATAAAAATTTTTTTAAAAAATAAAACACACACAAAAAAACCCCTCAAATTTTATCCTGACTGTTCTTCACACCTAAGTCTATATTTTGTTTAGATATTGAACACAAAACATTTAGAAGATAAAACAAACACCTAGAGGTCTATTTTCATTTTAAGATAAAGGTTTCATGTTTACCTTGGAAGAGATCCACATTCTCTCCCATCTTCCTTCCGTGACAAGTGTGCTAAATTTTGTTTGCCGACACAGAATTATCACATGTGCATGCAGTGTGTCCTCAGCCCATTTTCCTTCTGCAGTCTGGATAGCTAGGCATTGAGGTTCACTTGACTCAGAGCTGTGGAGGCATCTTCCCTGGGGAGGGTTTCTGGCTGCACTGTCACATAGTGCCGGCAATCATGCCCAAGGAGCCTCTTTGCTTTTTGTAACTTCATCATTACAACGCCCTCCCCAACCTAGTATTGCCTACCAACAGGCCCCACCTCCAAATACCATCACTGGAAGAATTTGGGGATGTTTCTAACCCATGAACTTTTGGGAGACACATTCAATCTATATCAATATTGTCAGTTTTGCATGCTTTCAACTTCATATAAGCGAAATCATATTAGTCTAGACTTACATATTCCTCATTATCCTGCTCCTGACACATGGCTCTTGCAGCAGTCCCCAGCTTTATAAAGCCTCCAAATCACAGGTTGGTGCATTGTTTAGACTCTTCGCACTGTCCCTCTCCTGCTCCCTCCTTGCTAGTCCACCTGCCCACAGATGCCTCCAACTCACTACAGACGACCCCTGCTGCTACCTGCACACCAGCATGTCCACTCTGCTGCCCCCTCAACCTGGCTATTCCCTCTTCCATGGCCCTGTATACACTACACACCAATATACCCCACCCCACCCCACATAAACACGCATGTGAATGTGTTCTGCTTGCTCTGAGATGCAAATAATGGCTTGTTTTCAGAAAGATGGTGGCAAGCAGTCTTGCCCGAAGTCAGGCCTCAAGAAGTACTTAGCACATTTTCAGGGAAAACCAATTCCAGGTCCACCCCAAAAAGGCATTCTTGCAGCTTCTTTTCATGTATAGGTCCCAGTAACATACTACAGCTACCACCATCTAGCCATGTCTTGAGAACTGTGGGCCAGTACTAAACATAATGACATCTTTTCACTGCTGGGGGTAGGCAGCAATTGCCACCCACGTATCTGCATGTAGAGACATGATGTGACTACAAGAATATTGAGCTCTCAAGCCTACAGCACAAGAAACCCACCACCTACTTTCATTCTGCCCTTCCATGCAGTCTCTACTGACCCACACTTCCCACCACAGGAGTTTACAAGATTAGATTTACCTCTACACAAGGCTGTGAGGGATTTTCTTAAGTCAGTTAACACGGGAGCCCCATGCTAATGTGAGCAGCACCTTCCAACAGTAGCCCAGATGTAAGTGAGTCCAAGGGAGAAACTTCTGTGCTGTTGTCTGCTTGTGTGCCTGTCCTGCTTGTGAGTTCATCTGTCCCACTTCACGGATATCAGAACCTAGATTCTCTAGCCTCTTTAGACCAGATGAGGTCTCCAAGAATCCTCCAGCCACAAATTGGGGCTTCTGAGGCCTCCAGAGTTGAACACTTACCAGGTTTCCAGTATGAAGACAGCCCTTATTATATTACTTGGACCATATCATGTAAGCTAATCTAATGACCCCTTTGATGTATGTTCGTTCTATTGGTATTGTTCCTATGGGGAACACACAACTTAAATAGTTATTGTTAGAATCGAGAACTCTAACACACTATAACTCAATATACTAATACACACTGAGGACTGATGGTAGGAAAATATTATCTGTTCCCTAAATTAACCCATTATATTTCTCTAAAAAGGAAAAAACCCACCTTGGTATATAGCATAAAAACAGTGCAATTCATAGCACATAAGTCTTGTGCCAGGGTATTTCAAGCAGCATTTGTTGGCTTGTATTTGTGGCACAACAGCATGCACTGTAGAAAGTGTATCTACTGAATGTTCAGAACCACAGCAGGAACACCCTGGACTCAGTGTGGGGTTCACTTTTACATTTTCCTCACTGTGCTTTTAGATATTTACTACTGCCAAAAATGTTGTGACCCCACGGTCAGTCATGCAATTATAGTCACAACTCAATTTCAGAGTCTGACTTCTGTGGCACTCTCTAGACATGGGTCGCTTAAAATCAGAATCTGAGGATATTTTCCTTTTCAAAATAATTCCCAAGACACAGAGTATACTCACCATTTACCTATCCTCATCATGTGGGACACTTGTGGAATGAGTTAGTTAAACCCATTACAAAACTACTTTCCACACAGAAAAGCCACCTCTTGGAAGGCACCTTGTGTGAAGTATGTCACAGGATCCCAAAAGCAAACATACATGTGTGACACCAGATGAGGAGCACAAGAACACCTCTACATTATCCTGACAGGCAATGTCAAGTCAGTGAGCTCAGGTTCAATTCCTCCTTACATTATGGTTAAGGCAACCTCTCCCCGCAACACTTACAACTCAAGGTGAAGACCCAGGGGGAAATGAATAGAAGGTCCTTTCAAGTCACTTTTGATTTTGACTCCTAAGGTGTTGTGGGATGTCTTTCTGTATGCTGTGAATATGTGTTGCTCTGATTGGTTGATAAAGCTGTTTGGCCAATGGTGAGGCAGAATAAGGTTAGGCGGTACATTCGAACTGGAGAGAGAAGAAGAAAGGAGAATGGGCCAGACACAGATGAGTCACGACCAGGAGAAGCAAGATGTGAAAGTACTGGCAAACCATGAAGCCACGTGGCAATGCATAGATTAATAGAAATGGGCTGAGTTAAGTTGTAAGAGTTGTAAGAGCTAGACAGCAAGAAGCCTGAGCCATTAGGCCATACAGTTTGTAGTAATATAAGCCTCTGTGTGTTTACTCGGGTCTGAGCAGCTGCGGGACCCGGCAGGACACAGGAAAACTTCCCACTACACTAGGGCATGCCAGTGCTTCTGTGAGCCTCATGGAAAGTTCCTGACAGAACACATAGAAGTAAGACAGCAGAGAACCATTCCTGGTAATGAAAGGGGCTGCATAAATCCTCTCCAGAGTATCATGAATGTGACTTCTCTCAGCATGAAGCACCCCAACTAAGATTCGACTAGGCTTTCTCATCTGACTCCCAAGTGAGAGAACCATCAGTGGGGAGTCCCACTAGTCTCCCTGACTTGAACTCTGGAACTGACTGGTAATGATTAGGGGCAGAGCGACTGAGTGAACCTGACTGATAATGGCAGAGGAGATTGTGTGTCCTTCACAGAGTTGCTTCTCCCTCTGAATGGGTCCTCAGTCTGACAGCTTCTCACAAATAATGACTAAAGGGCAAGGTAGTATGAGGGAGCTATCTCTGCTGCTCAAAGCCCAGGCAAACAAGGATGAAGCCATGTTTTTAAAGGCATAAGTTCAATTGAAGAAAGTACCTATTTTAAAATATGGAAATCAGAAAATATAATGGTACATCTCAACATCCCAAGGAAAGTCACACTGGAAACTGGCAAAGAGGAATGAAGAAACTCCTGGCTTCTTCCCAGTCCAGGACAGGCAGTGGCATAATCCACTCAGAAATCGGCAGTGAAATTGAAGAAAGACATGTATGGACCAACTGGCTCATAAAATAGAAATTAAAACTAGGTAATGAGCCGGGCGGTGGTGGCGCACGCCTTTAATCCCAGCACTCGGGAGGCAAAGGCAGGCGGATCTCTGTGAGTTCGAGGCCAGCCTGGGCTACCAAGTGAGTTCCAGGAAAAGGCGCAAAGCTACACAGAGAAACCCTGTCTTGAAAAACCAAAAAAAAAAAAAAAAAAAAAAAAAAAAAAAACTAGGTAATGCACTATTTCTCACCCATCTCCAAAATGTTGATAATACACCATAGGGTTGGCAAGGTTGAGAGAGAAGACATTCTCACATGTTGCTGAAGGCTGGACAGAACTGCACACCACGCTGGGAACGGGGTGGGAGGAGTGAGGTAAGGGTTGGGGAGGGGGAACAACAAGCAAGTAAACACCACCAGAAATCCATTTGCCAGACTGCCTACCTGGAACCCCAGCACTCAGGAGGATGAGGCAGGATTGTAAGTTCAAGGCCAGCCTGAACTACATAGTGAGAGACCTGACCAGGAAGAAGGGAAGGAAGAAAGAAAAGGGATGGAGTGGAGAGAGAAAAGAAAACAGGAGGAAGGAAGAAGAGTCTGTCTTCCTATCTGATAACCTCTTTAAGAAATCCACCCAACTATTGTCCAGAAAAGCAGAGAGGAATGTGTAGGACATTGCCTACTACAGTCCTCGTGCTAGAACACTTGACAAACCGTCTCTATGGCACAGGAAGTGGTCACTCAGGTATACACACATGGACTCTACTCTGCTGCAAAGCACTTCCCAGACACAGGAAGCCAAAGCTGAAGCAAGCAAGGAGAAGTGTGTCTGGTATGTTCCATTTATCTGAGGCAGGGCACACCAAAACAATCTAGATTTGCTTATTTTTTCAATAGAATAAGTGACATGAGTCACTTAAAATATACTGGTTTTGAAAATCTAATTTAGACACCAAGTAAACATAATTATAAGAAGAAACAGAATTTAAAACAATGCCCACAAATTGGTAGTTAAGGAACAATGCCTATGTGCCAGAAGCAAAATAATAAAAATAAAAATAAGACTGGGACATGTTCTGAGGTCAGAGCTACAGTGGAGCTGAAGTTGTGATCCTGTCAGTGGCTGGTGTGGAATGGACACATCACTGCAGGACAAGTGAGAGTGTGCAGCTAGCTGGACCAAACAAGCAACCATGAGAGCTCAGACCTCTGACAGGACTGGAAGGACACTGTTGAGATCAGGCTGTGTGCCCTGCTCCAAGTTATTCCATGTTGTGTGAAACAGTGTTTTGTCAGATTACCCTGCCCTTCATGGTTCCGTTTTACACACAGCATTTGACTCCAACTTGAGAATGGAGGCAGACACAGGATGTGCACATAAACACCTTCTACCTGGCATCACCCACCCATAAAACCCATACTGATCATTTGTCTTGCCTGTTTTAGCTATTTTTCTATTGCTCTGACAAAATACAATGACCAAGGAAACTTATAAAAGAAAGTGTTTAAGTGGGCTTACAATTTCAGAAGGTTAGAATCTGTATGTCACAGCAAAGTCATGTTAGCAAAAAGCAGGGAGCTCACATCTTCATCTGCAACTAGGAGGCAGAGATGGCTAACTGGGAATGGCTTGAGCTTTTGAAACCTAAAGCCTGCCCCCAGTGAAACACCCCCTCCGAACAGTTTCCTTAACTCAGGATAAAGTATTCAAACACAGGAGCCTATAGGGGCAATTCCCATCCAAACTATTACAGATACCATTTAACAAAGTAGAATGGGAGCATATGAGCACATGGGTGTACCAAAGACATACCAGGAAAACTAAGCCCGAGAATTTATTGAACACACCAAATGAAGGAGTGTAACATCCTCACATGGACCACACAAAGAGAACACAGCACTGTGATGGATGGCAACCACCTACCAACCTATCATATGATCACCTAATGTGTACACTAGGGACCAACAGAGACTACCTGACTGTCTCAGGGACTTGGTTCAGTCCTCACTGCTGATGAAGCCTATTTGAATTGCCATCCACCCACCTGTTTGTCTGTCTGGACATGTTCAGTACCAAACTGTCTTTCAGTGTCTGTTCTTACAACTTAGTAAAGATGGGCAGATACTCACATGGAGTCACTAACATAAAACAGAGACCAGAGTCATGTAGTTCTGGGAGGTGGGAGGCTGGGAGCAGCAAGATTGGACTCCAGAGTGGAAAGGAGTCAGACTAACAATTTCAGAAACTCTTAGAGCAAAGATACACAAGAGGCGACCGAGGAACATGAGCAATATTGAAATAGAACTAACCCTGCCTTGAAGAAGTCTGACAACTTAGCAAAACATAAAGTACCAATGTGTAAGAAAAACAGATCAGAGGTCAGAGCAGCCATTTCCCCAGTAAAGATCTGAGGATGGTGAGGTGTGCAACAGTAAACATCAGGCAGTGTAAAGCCAAGGTACTGGAGTCACCACCCATACCCTGAAGGGTGTATCAGGCAGTGTAAGCCAAATCTGCAAAGTAGCCAGCCCATACCCAGCAGCATGTATTGGGCAGTGTAAACCAAAGCTAAGTGAGTCACTGCTCCACACCCAGCAGGATGCAGTCAGTATACACCAAAGGCTTGGAGCAACCACCCAGTCAGCAGGATGCACTGGAAAGTGTAAACCAAAGCCACAGGAGTCGCCACCCATATCCAGCTGCATGCATACACCAACATAACCATGGCAATGTTACGTGGAAGATGTGAAGTAACTGAGAGGAATATAAAATTTTGCACTCGGTGTGAAAGCAGTCTTGGGGACATGGTGTCCAGGCCTCCTGGATTCCACATTCCTCACCATGCCGCAGCTGAGGGGCAGGTGGCACAATGCCTGGGCCTATATGGATGACTGGACTTTCACCTTTGGTCACAATGGGAAGCGTGTGTCCAGGTCTCCATTAACCTTGCTCGTAGAGAGAAACTGCTTCAGAGGTAACAGCAATACTAAAATAGAAGTATCTTTTTACACACACACACACACACACACACACACACACACACACACACACACACACACTTGTTTTCTGTGTCTGTGTCCAGAATCCCCCTAGAACTGGAGTTACATGTGGCTAAGAGATGCCTAATGTGGGTTCAGGGAAGCAAACTCAGGCCTTCTGAAAGAACAAGTACTCTTAACTGCTGAGCCATTTAGTAAGTGACTACAGCACATATATTGAAAGGTGAAAAGCTAGTATCCACATAACAAAAATGCACAATGTTTGCCTTTCTGGTTCTGGATTACCTTACTTGGAATGATTTTTTTCTAGCTCTGTCCATTTCCTTGCAAATTTCATTTTTCTTAACAGGTGAATAATATTCCATTGTGTAATGGAATTTTGGTCATCAGATGATGGATATCTAGGCTGTTTCCAGTTTCTGGGAATTATGAATGGAGCAGCAATGAACATGGATGAGCAAGTCTATCTATAGTAGGATGTAGAATCCTTTGGATATATCTCAAGAGTGATATAGGTGGATCTTGTGAGATCTATTTCTAGCTTCCTGAGGAACTGCCATATTTATTTCCAACGTGGTTGTAGAAGTTTGCACTCCCACAGCAATGGATGAGTATTCCCCTTACTCTATCCACATCCAGCATGAGCTGTTATTTGTTTTATTGATTGTGGCCATTCTGACAGGTATAAGAGAAAATCTCAAGGCAGTTTTAATTTGAATTTCTGATGGCTAATTTCTTTAACTGTCAACTAATCACGTTTCATCTTTTGAGAACTCTCTGCTTAGTTCTGTACACCATTTTTAACTTGGCTGTTTTCTTGATGTTCAGTTTTCTTAGTTCTTTATATACTCTAGATACTAACATTCCATCAAGTATATAATTAGTAGACTTTTTTTTTTTCCCATTCTGCAGGCTGTTTACAGCTTTATCCAAAAGGACTGTGGTGAGGAGATCTCCCAAGGAAGGACAATTGAATATAGTGTTATGGAGAGATAAAGGGGGAAACTAGACGAGGAGGATTACATGGGGGGGGATAGGAGAGAAGAGTAAAGGAGGGGATATAGGGAGGGAAAGTCAACACTAAGGACGTTTTAAAAAATCTTATGTAAATCTACCACTGCAAGTTTCCTAAATACATACACAAAATGAAATTAAATGGAGTTAACTATATACTGGGGAGACAATGACCCAACTAGAAATCTTACGATATCAAGTAAAACCTACAGTGTTGGGGAATGGGTTACAGCTTGTTGAGTACTTGGTCAAAGAGGGCCCATGACACAAACATCAGAGGCTATTGCCAAGGTAGCTAATTGCTCTTCACAACCTTGTGGTAAGGCCCTATTGATGAAGACAACACTTACATCATTGAACACAGAAAAGTTGAGCTGGTGCCCAACTAGAAGGTTCACCCCAACTGACTAACACTCATGGTTCTGGAAGGTACTATGAACGCTATCAGAGAAATATAATCATCAACATCACACAGCTACAAACCCTGTGGCCTCCAACAGTGACCTGCCTACAAGATGTACTGGTGCAATAGTGGGCAAATGCTATGGGACTAACTGTTCTGGCTGGATTTAAGGCCCACTCCAGGAGATGCAGCCCATACCTGACACTGCTAAAGTGACCAAGGACCTAAGACTCGATAGATCATGGACCAAGGAGAAAACCTACTATATTCTGCTACAGGAATACAGCCAAAAAAAAAAAAAATAAATAAAAAAAAATAAAAAAAATTACTCCTAAAGACATACCGCTATACCCATGAGTCAGTGCTTCACTCAGTACTCACCAGAGAAGCTTCTTTTGGTCAGTGGATATTAACAGACCCACAACCAGACAATGTGCAGAGTGAGAGACTGGAGCACTGAGTCCTAAATGGGATGTCTGCATCAAACCCTCCCCAAGGTTCAGGGATCTATGCTAAAAAGGAGGCAGAAACATTGTAAGAGCCAAAGGTGGTGGTGAATGACTCCAAGGAAACTGTCCTCCATACATAACAGGACTAATGCACATATAAACTCAGAAGAGAGTTCAGAACAAGTAAGACCTGAACAGTTTCAAGCCAGATGGGGCTCCAGCACTGAGAGATGGAAGTGAAATAGGGTCCCACCCCTTACCAAGAAGCTATCTGCAATTAGTATCTGTTGGCCAGGGGAAAATCAGTTGTCTCCAATGGAGTGTCATTGGGTTTATCAACCACACTCCCAGGCAGGCCCAATGCCCAGTAGTAGGTGATCAACACAAAATAAACTCAATTGTATTTTTGTTTCATTTTGCTTTATTTTGACATTTTTGGCATTGCTGGTCTTTTGCTTGTTTGCTTTTTGTGTGAGAAGATGTTTCTTGGTTTTTTTTGTTTGTTTGCTTGCTTTATGGAGAGAGAGAAGAAGAGAATGTGCAAGAGAGGGAACATAAAGTTGAGTGGGTAGGGATGTGGGGAAGATCTGGAAGGAGTTGGGGAAGAGGGAAAATATGATCAATATAGTGTGTGAAAAAAATTAATTAAAAATAATAAAAAGAAAAAAAAAAGAGTAAGTTAAGAAACCATACCAAGTAAACAGCGATTTAAGCATTTGTAGTTATTCCCTCCAAGAACTGAGTTTTTCTTTCCACCACGACACACCATCTTTTTGCAATAGTTCTTTCTCTTTTTGGAGAACTTTCAATGAATGAGTAAACACTCTAAAGATACTTAGAACCCCTTTCCCCAAATGGAATCTGACCTTGACAACCTATACATTGCAGAAAAGAATCTGTAGAGGAATCTGCAATGTATAGATTCTTTTCTTAGACTCTAAATAAAAGTAACATAATAATTTCAACCTACAAACAATTTCCATCTCTCTAGTCCATAGCAAACCTGTCCTGAAAAGTGATGGATACAGTTGGATATCCTCTGGTAACAGAATTACTGTTATACCTCAAAGGGTTTTTGTTTTGTTTTGTTTTTTCACATATAAAACAAACTCCAGCTAGGACAATCTTTTAGTCTTTACTGACTCATAGGCATATAGAGGCCGTAAAATACCCAGCTTCTACCCCTTCTATATCTTCCTTTAATCAACGTGGATAGAATAGTTTTCTCAAATGTGATACAGAACAATTGACCCTGTACCACACTGTATCACTGACTGGTGTGGGAAAGGGCCATAATGACAAAAAGCCTACACACTTGATTCAAACTGTAGTTTTCCTCCTCTTTAAATAGCATGTTGTAAGGTAGCTATTCGGTATTCACACTTAGGCACAGTCTTAAGTGTGCTCAGGCTAAACGAAATGGTTATAGAACTAGAGAGGTAGTGCCATGGCAGAAAACTCAGTAATATATCAAAAATCTGTTTTCTTATCTACAAGTTCACAAAATGACTGACTTATACAAACTAATTATGCCCTTGGTCACTTAAGCCCTCTTCTCTTAGCAAATAAAGGTGCTTAATACCAAACTTTTCTCTTAAGCTCAGATTTGGACTAAGAAACTAATACCTAAAATACCAGCCTGTTCTTTCTATGTTTTCACTTCCTCATTTATTAAATTCTATAAATACATTAATCAACAATGTTGCTTTTAAATATTCTTGGCACTCAGTTAAAACTGTTGAAGTCCACTTTATTTTGTTCTTTCATGTTTTCAAAGAAAAGATTAATATTATAAAGTATTCACAAAACTCTTTTATCATTTAATCTATTTTCCAACAAGACTTTTATATAATTTTATATAAAAGGATAAATCAAATTTCCCTTAAAAAGTCCAATGAGAGAAAAAAATATATACTCTCTATACTGCTTTAAAATCTAATGCAAACATTTCATGAGCTAATGATGACTTCTGACAATCTAAAAATATTCAAGTATTAGCAATGAAACAATATAAGGAAAACATGAGCATTTCACGTCTCTTACATTACAAAGTTATCAACCTGTCAGAGCTATCCCCTAAGAGCCTGAAAATGATCTGGCATAAACCAGACCTGTAAGTAGGAAGTCATAGTGATATTTATATTAACACCTATACTTCTAACTTTCCAAGAATAGAGGGAATATTGAATAATTCCATTTATTCCAAATCTTTAATCTAAGTATTATAGGTTCAGAATGTAATCAAATCTGGGATGTTCTCCAATAGATAAGCAATACCATTAGCTAAGTTGTGTTTCAAAAACAGTGTCTAGAGATTTCATATATTATCAAATGCGTGGCCACATGATTAACAACTTGTAATAGTTGACATTAAACACAAGTATTGTGCCACAAGTCCATCTACTTTTTTTAAATGTATTTTCTCATATGCCCAAGAGAAAACACCTGCATCAGGTTTATTTAGGGATATATTAATCTATAAGGATATAACTCCATTTTTAAGGTTATATTATATTTGATGTACTGAAAAAAAAAAGAAACTAGTAATCAATTTCTTCAGGTCAGTTAAAAGCCATGACTTTTATTATTTAAAAAGTCCCTGAAAGTATCAAAACCTTAAGAGGAACAGAAGCAGAACAAACAAAACCAGGAGAGGAAAAGAGCTGCAGTGCAAAACCTTAAGAGGAACAGAAGCAGAACAAACAAAACCAGGAGAGGAAAAGAGCTGCAGTGCGGATAATCAACGGTTTCTCATTTATTTGGCCACTAGCAAGGGGGGAAAAATGTAATTTGTTCAGTTGTTTGAGGTCTTTCATGAATCTTCATCCCATCCAGAAGAGACTTTCAATTTTCTAAGCACATGAGCACCGAAGGCTCTGTCTTCTTGTGGTAGTTGTTCTTGTCTCAATAATCTCAAAGCCAACTTCCTGGAGAATCTCTCCCTGATGATCTGTTCCTATCAAAAGTGCCACATTTCTCACAGATGTTTAGGACAGGGTGTAACATTTTAGTTCCTACTCCTGGTCTTTAGTAAGTTGCAAGACATGCTATGTCATGATGTAAAGTCTTCTTATTCTGCAAATGGTCTCCCAGCAGCACACCACACCTACACTATTTCATCAAAATAGGCAAGTTTTGATAGTTTGCCAACTTCTGCATATCCTTGTTGAATTTATCGTAAGCTGACTGGAAGGCAAACTGGTTCAATTTCTGCAACAGTCTAATACTGTGTGGTATCACAATTCTTAGCTTGATCTGGCTATCTCTCATCTTTACTACCTGCTGAGGCCATCCACCATCACCAATGCACTGATCTCTGAGCTCTCCACCCTGAATTCAGGCCACTCAATCCTACTTGCCAGAGTCTTGCTGAGGGAAGGGTGCTGGCGGGGGGGAGGCTATAGAAGCTAGGATTGCCCAGAGGCAGGATTCTTCTACCACGGTGCTGGTGCCATCGCTTCTCCAAATGTGCACAGGTGACCACTTGCCAGCACTTTTAAATAAAGGACACAAACTTGTTGTCACTGCCTATTCATGGTTGCCATATTATACAAATGTCACTTTAAAACCAGGTCCTGCCGGGCGGTGGTGGCGCACGCCTTTAATCCCAGCATTCGGGAGGCAGAGCCAGGCGGATTGCTGTGAGTTCGAGGCCAGCCTGGGCTACCAAGTGAGTTCCAGGAAAGGCGCAAAGCTACACAGAGAAACCCTGTCTCAAAAAACCAAAAAAAAAAAAACAAAAAACCAGGTCCTTTTTCTCTTTCACATCATTAATCCATTACTTGTTGTTGTTTCTATTTTTCAAGACAGGGTTTCTCTGTATAGCCTTGGCTGTCCTGGAACTCACTCTGTATATCAGGCTGGCCTCAAACTCATAGAGATCATCCTGCCTCTGCTACCCAAGTGCTTGGATTAAAAGAGTGTACCACCACTGCACAGCTATTAATCCATTATTTATACAGGCCCTGGACAAACCTTTAACTCTTGAGTTCTCTGCTTACTCTCCTATAATCATCAATATAGGAAAAGGCCTGTGCCTCTGCCATAGACCTGCAGAGGAAAAACAGGGCCAATTGGGCATATGCGTCCACTGAGCAACACTCTACCATGGCCTTAAGATATGACAATCGTTTCTACGTAGCAACTCACTCCTAGCATAGGCCTTCCTCAATTCACTTCCTTTGGCAGGCATTTTTGAGCTTGATTTTTGCTCTCTCCCTAACTGTGTATGGTACACAGCAACACTCAAACAAGAAGTCTTCTCTGATCCGATAATGACCTTCAATGGAAGGAGGGCACTGCCTCTGGAGCAGGGCTGCTGGGTTCAGATGTAAAAGTTGAGCACAACACAAGTGCAATGGAGTAAGCAGACACTTTGTATCAGTGCTGTGCATTGGTGTATTTATTACAACTGTACAACAGATGGCAGTAGAATGTCTTGGCGAAGCGATTCTTTTCATCATCTGAACAGAGGTCCTGTGTGGGCTAATGGCAGCCCTGCTGAAAGACCCAAGAAAAATCTGTTCCAGCGAAAATTTCACAACAAATAATAAATAGTGGGTAAGTCATAGGCCAACGAGCTCAAGAGCTGGCCAAGGCCACAGTTCCCAAACGAATTGCCAGGGCTTCTAGGGAAGAGTGCAAGCTGCTTGCCAGTCTTCCTCCCACTTATCTTTACCACTCTCCATCTCTGCCAGCTGGTTAAAGGCACAGTGTGTATGGTAGAGCACCAGTGCTGTACTGGCCTTCATCTTTGGGTAGCTACAGACTCAGGCCTCCAGGCTTAGTCTGACAAAAGAAGAGAAAGCAAGAAAGATACGCACACATTTCACCCTATGAGTCTCTATTTCTACACACCCAAAGATGGTGGTTTTGTCATGAATTCAGAAATTCTCCCAAAGTTCTCATTGAAGATTCATACAGGAACCTGGAAAACAAAAGAAAGACACAGATTCAGTTCCCCCAAATGAGCAGAGTTTAGAAATGCTATGTAAGCATTCACACATGAAAACAGCCTGTGATCTAGAAGCCTCTGACCTACACAGAGCTGAATACAGTCCCAGCCAAGCCTCAGCACCTACTGCAGAGCCCATAGCCTGGGGCCCTGGTAATAGACTGGGGCCTTGGCATTGACTCAGTAATGCCTGCTCACCTGGCAACATCCAGCTGGAGAATACTTTTCTTAGCACTACTCTTCTGAATTCTACCCCCTCATTAGATCCAGTACACAGAGCACAATGTGGCTTGTCTTACCCAGTATTCAGTCCTGACTCTTTACTGCATATGAGAAAACAAGGAAAATGAAAACCATCTACCTACACCACTGCACTCTGCTACTATGGCCATTCCTTCTACCTCCAGCTGCCTGAGGCCTGCCTGCCTGAATACCCAGGCCCACTGATAGAACACTGATGGAGGCAGTCTCTCCCCCCCTTTCAGGGTGTCTACTCAAGAACCATGGCTGGACAGCTCCTGTATAAATCACTGCAGTGTGACACTGCAGATTTAAGCACATCAGTTACAAAGCACAAGGTTCTGTTGCATTCCCTTTTCTCCCTTTCAACGAACACTCCTCCTTGGCACTGCCACATGTTGTTTGGTCAGAGTCTGCCCCCGAATGCCCTCTCCCAAGATGATCCTACTCTCAGACACCCAAACTCCACAGACAAATTAGCATTCTGGGCCTGAAGAAGCCATGTGATTGTCCTCTGCGGCCAGCACTGAAAGTGAGAACTGATGGCCAGTGTTCCTGGCCTGGCATACTGACCACATGTCTAGAGTCAAGGGAAGATTGACATTTTAGATTTCAGATAGTAACATTAACAGACAGAAATAGGCAAGAGCCTCTTCAAAATATCTCTTTAACCAAATGTATCCAGCTCATATCAGCTGTCACTGAGAGTCACTACTAATTTAACATACACTCTGGCACTGGCTACCCATCACCTCTCATATGCTCAGCAGCCTCTGTAATAGCAGCAAAAACCTAGAAAAGACTTAATATTTTCTCCCTTGCCCATGGGCTCAGGAATTTTATCTAGCCACCTGCGTATTTTAAGTCAACCTCCTGAAGAACCCCCCCATCGGGAAGTCTTTGGAATCATCTCTTTCTTTGGCTTAGAAGATTTCTTCAGTTCCTAACACTGTGTGTGTTGGACACCTCTTTAGTGTCTGGGGAACATCTGCCTGCATCGCCCTGCCCAACTAAGAAGACTTTTTTCCAAGACTCACATTACCATCTACCTGATTACTCACCATGTTCCTGAGTTCAAAGCTCTTGCTGTCCCCTGAGGGGGCATCTACATGTATTCAGCCTACCTAGAGCAAACACCTCATGGGTACAGACAGAGCAGAGGGTGCAAGGATATCACATGGGAGCAATGGGTACCTGCCCTGCCTTGTGAATATCAGAAGCCCAAGCTCTCTCAACTTCAAAGGTGAAAAAGGAGTCAACCCAGACCAGCTCTTTAGGAGTTCGGATAACTGGGACCCTCCTGCAGCTCACCTCACTGGTCTAGCACTACTGACGCAGAGTCCCCTGCCCCACTCCAGGCCCCCAGGGGAGATATAATGCCAGCTCAGGAGCTAGAGCTGAGACAGAGGGAAAGTGGCACATGTTACCACCTCCACCTCAAAAGAGAATCACTGCCTGCTGAGTGGGAGGTAGAAGAGTTAGGTTATGCTCACAGCAATGCCACCCCCTTCTCTATCACCTTCAACAGCTCAGACGCCAGGCAGGGCCTGCACAGGGCAGCCTGCCTCACAGATAACCCAGGCACAACTGCTCCAATGCCACAAAGACCACTGGACCTACAACTAGTTCACTGTGTTACCTGAGCAAAGCATGAATACACTAGCCATCAAGTAAGGGCAGTTAAAGGGACGGAGTAGAGAGAGGAGAGTTTCAACAAGAGAAGGGCAGTGGAAAAAGACTTGTGAGTCATGGGTCTGTATGTATGTGTAATTAGACAAGTGCCCAGAGAGTATGTGATACCTCAGCTCTGACCATGAGCAGGAAGGACATATGGCCCTTCTGTCCCTGCAACACCACATGCCAGCAACATGGAACAGGAAGACAGAAGAACAATGTCAGGATTATAAAGGAGGAGGAGTACTTGTGAGTGAATTGCTTTTAATTATCCACACAAGTCCACTCAGAACTGGCACACACTTCTAAGCAAGTTATAAAAGCATCCTGCCACAGAATCATCCTTTAAAAGGACTACTAAAATTCCACAGAAAGAAACAAATGAACTAATGCCCACTTATCGATACTGCTCAGATATCCTCCTAGACTCTCACAGCAAGGGCACTGGTAGCCCACATACAGGGGTACTCAATATTGGAAGTACTTGTATGCCATGGGATTACAGTCCATCAACTCACTAGTAAGCAATGATGATGCAACATAAACCTTGACATACTTCCATAACCTTGAATTACAAACACATTCTACCTTCAAGCTGATTATGAAAGTGTATACAACAGGCTTGGTATTTCAGTCCAACAGTGTGTGGGCAAATGTGTTTCCTAAGAAAACATGCCCAACTCAGCATATTCTATAGCAAAGGAAGCAACTAAAGTACAATAGGAACAACTTTATTCTGAACCCAACAGACCAGCCAAAAAATACCTGCCCCACTAGAGATAAAACTGAGCCCCACCAAGCATGGGAGTTTTCTCCTTAAAGAGAATTCTCTCCACTGGCAGGTGGTTCAGTAGAAAGGACAGCTGATGGCAGAGATGTAGGAGCCATGGAGATGAACGCAACACATCTGTGTTTAAACCTGTTCAGGTCCTTCGATGATGTGTGAGTAGAAGTAAAGGGCACTAACCAGAAGGGCTTCCCTTTCATCTTCAGAATGGGCTGCACCACTCAACATCTAAAATGTTATCCCCACAAACAAGATTCTAGCAAAAATATGCTGACATATGCTGAGACTGTTGCTCCATTCCATGAAAATAACATTCCTAGCTTGTAGTCCCGATATCCTTCGGTCAACAGTACATCTGGCAGAGACGTTCTCACTCAGGGGTCTCCAAAATGCAATTGTTATTCTGTCATCTCTGCAGCAGGTTATTAGGCCACAGAAGTTCACAGAACTGAGTTGACTTTCTTCTTAAAGTACACAGTAGCAAAGTCTAACTGCATTAACCACCTTAGTAAATAGTCAACAGTTTAAAAGTAAAACATTTCCTTCATAGCCTTCAAACTGACCCACATGCTCCCGTGTGGTCTTATTGGGGGTTAGATTTTCAGGAGAAGGAACTTTTATCCAGGAGACTCTGTCCATTCCTCTACTTGAGCCACAGATAGGCTCACTGGCTCCAACTGAGTATCATGTGAGTGTTTGTCCTGCATAAATGGCCCTCCAGATCCCAGTCAGGGGCTCTACTGCCCCTAGAGTTGGATTGCTTTGTTCAGTTTTCAACTCTAATTTTTAAGAATCCTTTCTAACTGGTGAATAATCCTCTATTCCAATTCCATTAAAAAAAAAAAAATTTTAACTTTGCCAGGTGGTGGTGGCGCACACCTTTAATTTCAGCACATGGCAGGCAGACGCAGGCGGATCTCTGTGAAGTTCGAGGCTAGCCTGATCTACAAAGTGAGTTCCAGGACAGCCAGGGCTGTTACACAGAGAAACCCTACATCTAAAAACAAACAAGCAAACAACAACAAAAATCTTAACTTTGAGCCTTCTGGACCAACTTGCACATGGTTTCATCCTTTTAAACAAGATAAACACAGAACAGCACCGTAAAGCAGCAGCTGTGGTGATCTCACACAAAGCAGTCCTAAATTAACATTCATTACAAAATCACAATTATAAGAGATTTTCACTCAAATGAAGAGCGAGCCTATGTTCATGGACAGGAAGACTCAATAGTGTCAAAACTGCAGTCTTTCCCACCTTTGTCAGCTTAGTTCAATCCGGTAAAAACCACAGTGGATTATGCGAAACAGACAAAGTGACTAAAGCTTATATGTAGAAACAAAGATTCAGAACAGTAAACTAAATGTCAAAGAGATATCGGGTAGAGAATGAATATAATTACAACTTAGAGTTGTTATAAAACTAAAGTAAAACACTGTGGTTCTGACAAAAGACCCCAGAGAAAGATCAACGTGAATACAGGCTGATTTTGACAAAAATGCAATGACAGTCTTTTTAGCACAAAAATGTTAAAACAACTAGATGGCCACAGCAAAATTCAAATCTAGACATGTGGTGGCTATTCTTGATTGTCAACTATATCTAGAATTAATTAAAACCCAAGTTAGTTTAATTTTTCTGTTCTTCCAATAAGAAACTAGGGTCAACTGGGGGGTGGGGAGGGCTCAATGTCAATTAAGAGAATAAAGAGACAAACCACCAACTAGATGAAAATATTTGTAAAACATATATAATAAGGGGGCATTACCCAAAATACACAAAGATCTCTTAAAACTCAACTAAAGAAAACAACCAACCTAATTAAAAATTAGGCTAAAGATCTTTTATCCCCTTCATTTTTAATCTTATGTATATGAGTGATTTAGCTGCATATACATCTGTGTATAACATGCATGAAGTGCTCTTTAAACCCTAGTACTCAGAAGGCAGAGGCAGGCACAACTCTGAATTCAAGGCCACCTTGGTCTACAGAGCGAGTTCCAGAAAAGCCAGGAATACTGAGAAATCTTATCTCCAAAGACTAAAAGAACAAACAAACAAACAAAAATGCTTAATCTATAACAATAATCAAACAAAAAAAATCTCAGGAACAGAACATTCGGGACTTCTGGGATACTATTAAAATCTAAACCTATAAAACATACATATAGAAGGAGAAGAGACCCAAGTCAAAGGCACAGAAAACATTTTCAACAAAATCATCAAAGAAAATTTACCAAACATAAGGAAAGAGATGCCTATTAAGGTACAGGAGACATGCAGAACACCAAAAAGGATCAGAAAAGAATCTCCCCACATTATATAATTATCCAAACACTAAGTACAGAACAAAGAAAGGACACCGAAAGCTGCAAGAGAGAAAGACCAACTCACACACAAAGGCTGGCAGGGCTGGAATGATGCTCTATAAAACCACATGCCAACCCCGAACCACTATACCCAGCAAAACTATCAACTGTAATCAAAGGGAAAGAAAATTCTACCTTGATAAAGTAAAATTTAAGGACTGCATGTCCACTAAGCCAGCTTTACAGAGGATACTGGAAAATATTTCAGTCTGAGGAGAAAATGAAACACACCCAGGAGGGCACAAGAACTACATAATGTCACAACAATTAATCTAAAGAGGTTTACGAATCACAAAATAACGGGGATTAATAAATATCAACAGAACTAATTACTAAATAAATAGACACAGATTAACAGACTAGAGAACACGCTCCATCTTCTTGCTACCTCTAAGAAAAACACCTCACCATCAATAGCAGACACCACTTTAGGATTAAAAGGATAGAAAAAGGTGTTCCAAGCACATGGAACAAGGAAACAAGCTGAAGGAGCTATTCTAACACCCAACAAAACATACTTCAAAATGAACTAACGAATTAATTTGGCTAAAATAAATCTGGAGAAAACTCTTGATTTTTTTTTGAGACATAATCTCTCTACGTAGCCCTGGATGTCCTAGACCTCACTATATAAACCAGCTTACTCTCAAACTTAGAGATCCATTGTTCCTGCATCCTGAGTGCTGGGATTAAAGGCATACACCATCACACTCAGTTGACATCTTAAATCAAATGGATCTAACAGTCATTTACAGGATTTTCTACCTAAATGCTAAAAAATATACTTTCTTTTCTCAGCAGCCCATGAAATTTTCTCTAAAACTGACCACATATTAGGACACAAAGCAAGTGTCAACAAATTTAGGAAAACTGAAAGAACATCCTAAATTCTTTGATCACAAAGGAACAAGCTGGGTATCAACAGCAATAAAAACCAGAGTACACGAACTTGTGGGAGCTAAACAATACATTAATGAATGAAAATTAGGTCAAGGGAGAAACCAAGAAAAAATTTTAAATTCCTAGAATTGAGTGAAAATGAACACATGACACACCAAATCTAAAGAACACAATGAAAGCAGGAAAGAGGAAAATCATACTAAGTACCTACAGCTGAGAGAGGTGAGAGAGAAGGAGAGATCGATCGCATACTACTAAATCAACGGCACCTGAAGGCCTTGGAAAAACAACAACAGTCAAAGATAGTATGAAAAACCAGAGCCAGACAAAGCGGTGCAGCACTCTGAGAGGCAGAGTCAGGTGGATCTCACAACCTGGTCTACACAGTGAGTCATAGACCAACCAGCACTATATAATGAAACCTAACTTGAAAAAGAAACGGATGAACTCCTACATATATATGACCTACCTAACTAAATCAAGATAAAGTCTTTTTATTAAGCCAGTATTGCCCTGATACCAAAACCAGACAAAGATCCAACAAAAAAGGAAAAACTATAGGTCATTTACTCTGATGAATATGGATGCAAAAATTCTCACTAAAATACTTGCAAATTGAATTCAAGAACACATCAAAAAGATTACTCATCATGATCAAGTCAGCTTCATCCTGGAAATGCAGGAATGGTTCAACATACACAAATCAGTAATTGCAATCATATGACCATCTTACTGGATGTAGGAAAGATCTTTGAAAAAATCCAAGATCCATTCATAAGTTCTGAAGGATCTAGGGATATGGGTGTGTGTGTGTGTGTGTGTGTGTGTGTGTGTGTGTGTGTGTGTGTGTATCTAAATTAAATAAAGGCCATTTAAAAAAAAGCCCACAGCCAACATTACACTAAATGGAGAGAAATCCAAAACATTTCCACTAAAATCAGGAACAAGACAAGGATGTTCACTCTCCATTCTTGTTTAGTATAGTGCTTGAAATCTTAGCTAGAGCCATGAGACAAGTGATGGAGATAGAGGGGATACAAATAGGAAAGGAAGAAGTCAAAATATCGTTTTTTGCAAATGATATGGTTCCATATATAAAAGACACTAAAAAGCACACCATAAGACTCCCACAGCTGATAAATACATTCAGTTTAGTAGTGGGTACAAAATTGACATACAAAATCATTAGCCTTCCTATATACCAACAGCAAACACACCAAGAAAGAAAACGAAAACAAATTTCTTCACAATAGCCTCAAAAATACTGTGGACATGAAAATGTCTATGGACAAGAAAAAAAATCTAAGGACATGAAAGACTTGTGTAATAAAAATTCCAAGGCACTGAAGACACTGAAGAAGACACAGAAGACAGAAATACCTCCTACGTTCATGAACTGATATGACTAATGTTGTGAAAATTGGAGGAAAAAAATCTTAAATTTCACATGTAAACACAAAAGACACAGGATAGCCAAAACAAGCTAAACAACAAAAGTTACTGGAGCTATCAACATCCCTGATTTTAAATTATACTGCAGAGCTACAATAATAAAAACATTATGATATTGGCATAAAAACAGATATACTGATCAACAAAATAGAACTGAGGATCCAGATATGAATCCACGAACCTACAGGTACCTAAATTTTGACAAAGAGGCCAAAAATACAGGTTGGAGAAAAGACAACGTCTTCAACAAATGGTGTATCTAAACTGGATAGCTGTATACAGAAGAATGAAATGACATCTTCATCTCTCACCCTGCACAAAGCTCAACTCCAAATGGATTAAGGACCTCAGCATAAAACCTGATAGCCTGACTGTGAGAGAGGGGAAAATAGAGAATACACACTTGAACTTACACTATTGGAAAGCAGTTTTCTGGACAGGACCCCAGTAGCTCAGGCACTAAGATCAACAACTGATAAATGAGACCTCATGAAACTGAAAAGCTTCTATACAGCCAAGGACACCAACATTCAACTGAAGAGGCAGCCTACAGAATGGGAAAAAATATTTACTAGCTATACATCTGACAGAGGGTTAGTCTCTAGAATACATGAAGAAATAAAAAAAAAAAACATTAAGAAAATAAATACAATTGAAAAATGGAACATGGAACTAAACAGAGATGAAATACAGACAGCTGAGAAATGTTTTTTTCTTTTAATTTCTAACATTCAATAGGGAAATGCACATTAAAAATATTTTGGGATTTTATCTTATCCCAATCAGAATGGCCAAATGAAGAAATATAAAAAATAAAAAAGTAAAAACAGACAGCAGACACTAGCATGGCTGTAGGGAACTAGGAACACTTCCTGCTGGTGGTGGGATTGTAAACTGGTATAATCACTATGTAAACCAGTGGGGGGGGGGGTTTCCTTAAAAAGCTGAAAATAAATTTATCACATAATCAAGCTATACAACTCTTGGGCACATATCCAAAGGACTTTATATCATACTACAGAGATATTTGCTCTTCCATGTTCACTGCTGCTCAATGCACAATAGCCAAGAGATGGAAATAGCCTAGATGTCAATCAACTGATAAATGGGCAATAAAAATGTGGTACATTTCCACAATAGAATTATTATTCGGCTCTTAAAAAATGAAATTAATAGGTAAATGGATGGAACTGGAATTGATCATACCAGTGAGGTAACTCAGACCCAAAGAGATGTTCATTTGTGGATGTTAGGTTTGATGTGTGTGTGTTTCATTTGGAATGCCCATTGAGGTTAAGAAATGAGGAAGGAGGACATCTTTCAAGTGAGATATGCAGTTATATAAAGTGGGATAAGGGAATAAAGAAACAGTAAAGATTAAATGAGTTGGGGAATGGGAAGGCCCAGTAAGAGTGAATGTGGGTAGAGTATTAAGTAACACTAAAGGCCTTTTGAAAAGGTCACATGGAAGCCTACTAGGGAATCTTCCTAAAATACATACATATACATATATTTTAAAAGGAATTACCTTATAATGGGGGGTCATTACCCTAACAAGATACAAGAGGCTAGTAAATAACAACCTCAGTACTAAGAATGGGTTACCTCTTTTTCAGCTGGTGGGGCCCCATAATTCCCAAAGATAACAGGCAGTTGGTTTGATTAGCCTCCACAACTTGACCTTAAGACTCTCTTTATGAAAATACCACATATTTGAGTCATACAACATGAAGAAATCAAACTGGTACTCACATGGAAACTTCATCCCTGCTGACAAGCTTTCATAGTGCTAGAAGGTGCTATGCATGCCAGTAAAGGAGAAAAGTAACATCAATCTTATCCAGCTTATCCAAGAGCTACAATAAGGACTGGCCTGACAAGTATGCTCACTGGTGCAATGGCGGCATGAACGTTGGGAGTAACAGCCTTTTTTTGTTTGTTTGTTTGTTTGTATCTAAGGACCACATCCTAAGATGGAATCAATACTTGTTATTGTCAATGGAGCTGAGAACCTGTGGATAGACAGGTCACAGGCCCTATGGAAAAAACTAATACTGCTATTATTCTGCTAAAAGAACACAGTTATATAACAATTTCTAATGATTTATTGCTACACTCAGAGATCAGTACATCTGTCAACCCACATCAGAGAAGCTTCTTCTTGCAGTGGATGGCAATTAACAGACCTTCAACTGGTGAGTAAGCAGACAATAAGAGACTGTGGAGTGTTTAACACTAAATGGAAAATACCTATTACAGCCCTTCTCCCTCAGGCTCAGGGAGCATCAGTGAAGAAGGGGAAGTAAGACTGTAAGAAGTGGAGATGGTGGATAACTTCAATGAAACAATATTTTCCAGACACAACAAAGCAGTTATCCATAAAACTCACAGTAATTGTGACAGCATGCACAAACATGTGCAAGCTCAAACCAGACAAAAATCCCAAAATGGAGCGGGCAGGAAGCAGGCAAGAAATCCCTCCAGTAGCTGAGGAGCTATTGACATTTGGTAGGTGCTAAGAGAGTCAATATTTGGACTGGAGAGATGGCTCAGAGGTTAACAGCACCGACTGCTCTTCCAGATGTCCTGAGTTCAATTCCCAGCACCCCCATGGTGGCTCACAACCATCTGTAATGAGATCTGGCACCTCTTCTGTATACATAATAAATAAATAAATCTTAAAGAAAAAAAGAGAGAGAGAGTCAATATTCTTTAATGGAATAATCCATGCTAAGCCACACTCCAGGGCAGGCCCCACTCCCCAGAGTAGATAGATGGACAACACAAATTGGCCTCCATGGGTTTTAATAAAAAAGGAGAAGAGGAAGAAGGATGAAGGGGAAGAAGTGGCACTGATCAACGTCGGGTGGGTAAAGAGGTGAGGGTAGATCTGGAAGATGGCAGTGAGGGACTTGAATATGATCAAAATTTTGATTGTATAAAATTCTCAAAGAATTAATAAAAATATTATTTTTAAAAAGAAAGGAAAGATCAAGAAGAGAGACAACAGTAAGTTTATGAAAAAGTACTCAGGAAAGCACAGTAAAGCAACAAGATGCCACTATATACATAATAAAATGGCCCAAAACCCAGAACACAACTGACCAAAGCATGTGAAGATGAGGAATGGCTGAATTGCCATTCCCTGTGGTGGAGATACAAAACTATATAGTCACTCTGGAGGACAGGCAGATGTTTTCTTACAAAATATATTCTTACCATAAGATCCAATAACCTTGCTTCTTGGCTTTATTCAAGTTAAAAATTTACATGCACACAAAAAACTGGCATAAATATTTGATCAAACATCATGACCAAAATAACTTGGGGAAGAAAGGTTTATTTCGCCTTACAGTTTATAGTCTATCATCCAGGGAAGTCAGAGAAGGAACTCAAGGCAAGAGCCTGGAGGGAGGAGCTGATGAGGAGGCCATGGAGGAGTGCTGCTTACCTGCTTGCTCCTCATGGTTTGCTCAGTTTGTTTTCTTATATACCCAGGACCACTTGTCCAGGGGTAGCACTACCTGCATCAATTATCAATCAAGAAAATGCCCCACAGGCCAGGCCAGTCTTACAAAGGCATTTTCAATTGAGGTTCTCTTTTCTCAGATGATTCTAGCTTGTGCAAATTTACAAGAACCTAGCCAGCACCATATTAACAGCAGCTTTATTCATAACTCCTCAAACTTGGAAATGGGTGAGATATTTCTTAGCAGAGGTAAAGGTTAATTTTTTTGTTTTTCAATTTGATTGAGTTAAGGGATGCTCAGACAGCTGGAATAGCACTATTTCTGCATGTGTCTAAGAGGGTATATTTAGAACAGATCAGCACTTAAACAGTGGACTAAAGAGGTTAAGTCCTCACATACTTGACTCTCTTCTGGAGCTAGGGCAATTCTTCATCCCTTCTGTATCAAAACCCTAGGTTCTCAGGCTTCCTGACTCTAGATCTTACACCACCCTCCAAAGATACGAAACCAAATATAAGCTAGGGGCTCTGTGTGATAATGATATGTCAATGCACGGTAATCCACTGTTAACGAGTGTGCTGCTATGGTTTAGGATATAAACAGTGAGAGACTGTAAGCACATACTGGGACAGGGGACATACGGAAACACTATCTACCTTCATGTCAGTTTTCCTAAGAATTAAGTCTTTTGCCGGGCTGTGGTGGCGCACGCCTTTAATCCCAGCATTTGGGAGGCAGAGACAGGTGGATCTCTGTGAGTTCGAGGCCAGCCTGGGCTACCAAGTGAGTTCCAGGAAAGGCGCAAAGCTACACAGAGAAACCCTGTCTCGAAAAACCAAAAAAAATAAATAAATAAAAATATAAAAGAATTAAGTCTTTTAAAAACTAAGCCCACTAAATTATTCTAACATTGCAGGCATTGTTCAACATTAAAAGATCTCATATTGTCATCCCTCTGTATGCATGCATTCACCCATCCACATCCGTAAACTGAACAAAACAGACTTAAAACATTCCTTTTTAAAAAGTCCAGTCTGTACTGAACATATGCAGATTTTTTGTTGTTATACTGTAGTGCTTAGCAAGGACAACACCAATTCACTGTATTATCAGTAACCTAAAGGTGATTTTTAAAGTTCACAAGAGGCATGCATAAGTTACATGCAAGTTCTATTATACCACTTATATAAAGAATTTAACCATCAATTTACAGCACTTTCACGTTGATAGTCCTCTAATTCCCTCCTCACCTCTTCACCTGCTTCCCTCCTGCCGTTCTCCTTTAGCCTCTCTTCCGCTTTCAAGTCACATGTATTCTATCACTTTCATGTTTAATTTCCCCATCCTATTATTCTTGAAATGTTTTTTATATTTTAAAATTCCTTACAGTTATCAGTTATTTGTAATTTACAAAAGCAATAAGCCATATGGTACAAGGAGCAGTAAGGACTTCCTAAACTGCAATCTCCATCACTGAAATGCCATCTCAAACACACAGAACTGCTTGGCACATTTCTAAAATTCTGAAACAGCTTTCCACACACTGCTTTTTACAAATGAACTCAGTCGACCTGTCCTACATGTCTATCCTGCCTTGCACACAAGTACAGTTAGTTCTGTGAGTATTCAACACAGAGGATTCCTCTGTTGAGGAAGAAATGATTCCAGTATGTGAAAAGAAACAAATGAATGAAGAAGTGCTTGGAAAGGACAGATCCAAAAACAAGGCTGCACAGCTAAGAGTGTATAGCTGTGAGAACATAGCTCAAAGTCACTGTTCCAGACACAAAGGCAGCTTGGTTGGCTTCACTTGACTGATATACCAAGTAGTGTCACTTCTACCCCAGTGCACTCTAAGTGTTGGCTTGTGATACATGTTCAAACTGTTACAGCACATATACAGTGTCTAAAACTGATGACTGGGGAAAATAAAACAAATGTTTTAAAATTTTTAAATATGAGTTGGAGACTTAACTCAGTGGCAGAGAGTCCATTTATCATGTGGGAAGCACTGGGTTCAATTCCTAGCACCATCAAAATAAAAATGATAATCTGAAATAAATTTCAAAAAATTAAATTTTGTTTTATCATTTTTATGTATAGTTACCAATTATACTAACACTGATCCATTTTACTAACAATAATAAAAATTAGAGTAATGGGCTAGAAACGTATTCAGTAACCTTTTCATTTACTATAATATCTCAATTCTCAAAATCATTTATAAACCTAAATCCTAGTCAAGTAAGCATTTGGTACTTAAGCCTATGTAACAAGTCCACAAAAAGCAACACTCTAGAAGTGTATACATAAATTAGCAATTCAAGATTTTGAAAGGCTCTCTGCAAAGGAGAATGCAGCTATACAGCATGACTTGCTTCCCACTAAGACTGCCTAGTGAAGTGCCTGTAACAATTGATCTCTCTACTTCACGCAAAAACAGCACAGGTTACCAAGATGTCGTAGAAAGGAAAACAACTTAAGAACACGCTTGTCAACAGCAGTCTGAGCAACCAAAAATTTCCCAGGAAGAAAGAAAATGCATCTCACTGTGACAGGGCAAGGCAGTGCAGAGGTTCCTCTATCTTGTATTCTTGCTTGTGGTGGTATTGGGTTTCCCAAAATATTGTGCACCCTAATAAACTTATCTGGGGTCAGAGACAGAACAGTCACTAGATACAAAGGCTAGAAAAATGGTGGCACTCACACCTTTAATCCTAGCATTCCAGAGGTAGAAATCCCTCTGGATCTCTGTGAGTTCAAGGCCACATTGGAAACAGCCAGGCATGGTGACACACGCCTTTAATCCCAGAAAGCAGCCTTTAATCCCAGGGAGTGGTGGTAGAAAGCAGAAAGGTATATAAGGCGTGAAGACCAGGAACTAGAAGCATTTGGCTGGTTAAACATTTGGCTGGTTAAGCGTTCAGGCTTCTAGCAACACAGTTCAGCTGAGAGCCGTTCAGATATGAGGACACAGAAGCTTCCAGTCTGAGGAAACAAGATCAGCTGAGAAGTTGGCCAGGTGAGGTTAAATGTGGCTTGTTCTGTCTCTCTGATCTTCCAGTGTTCACCCAAATACCTGACCCAGATTTGTTTTTATTAATAAGACCTGTTAAGATTCCTGCTACACTTGCTGAGGTCATTTTAGGTTTAACTAGAATTTGATCTCCTTGATAAGAAGCCAGGAGGAAAATTATACAACTCTATTCTAGGAACCCAAGGTCGAGATGCCTCAGTTAACTTATCTCAGGGTCTGTTAAACTGCTTGTTTGTACAGGACCTCCTCTTCCAGCTACCAGCTTATCTTAGCATCTGTTAAAACTGCTTGCTTGTGCAAAACCTCCTCCTGAAGCTGTGGAAGAAGATACCAGGATGTGGGTTTTGCCTTAAAAAACCCCTTATTCTATATGCTTGGTGCTACACTTGGGTCCCAAACAACTGAGTGTATTACCAGCCGGCTGGAATAAAGACTTTCTTTCAATTGGCTATAGACTGAGTCTGAGTGGTCTTCTCTGGTAGGCACACCATAATAACACTATGGGCTAGGAATGAACCTTGACACTCCAAGATGGACCTTCATTTACACCTGGGAAATACCTGTGGCTTTCAAATGAAGCAAATTATCCAAAATAATGTCTCATTTGAAAATTGTGAATTTGGGTAAATGTTCTTTCTTTCCTATAGTAAAGTTTCACAAATGATGGTTTTCTTTTGTTTCTGAAAAGCATTTGTACCTCAAACAGAAACATCTGTTTTAATCACTGTTCTATTGATGCAACAAAACATCATGACCAAGGCAACTTACAAAAGAAAGCATTTAATTTGGAGGTCACAGTTCCAGAGGATTAGAGTCCACGATGGCAGGGACCAGGGCAGCAGGCATAGAGCAGAAGCTGGAGCTTACATATGATCCACAAGCACAGGCAAAGAGGGAGCTAACTGGAAATGGTTTGGAACCTCAAAGCCCACCCCTAGTGACACACCTCCTCCAACAAGGCCACACCTTCTAATCCTTCCAAAACAGTTCTACCAACTGGGGACCAGGCTTTCAAACACATGAACTATGTGGGCCACTCTCATTCAAATGACCATAATCTTCATTCTTACACTGTAGGTTTCTAATCATCTGGCTCTAATGAACTGAATAAAAGAGCAATTCCAAACATACCCAGCACTCAGCTGGAGTAAGTCTCACACTTACCTTTCGAGGCTATCCTCTTCCAAAGTGATCTCCATAAATGTCTTCAGCTTTCTGTTCACAGTCTCTACAGCCTCCTTCAGCTTTGCACTTCTATGTTTACCTGTAAGAAGATTGCAGGGAAAAAGAAAAGCTCTCAACATCACTACATATACACATACTCTGCTGTGCACATGGGGTCAGTTCTTTGTTGTTTTGTTTTTCCCGAGCTAACCCTAGCTGAGTGCAGGACAATTATCCCTTCCACAGAGATGCTGTGAGAGTGATCTGCTATGTGCGAAGGAGTGACAACCAGCACAAATCAGATTCATCCACTGCTTACATACTGGCAGGCACTCAGCAACCCACATCCATGCTTACATCGCCTCAATGAGGCATGTCTTTTGCTCTGCAGAACACATGTGCTCTGTGCCTCTAAATCAGGGGAAGTCACTCAGACAAGCCTTTTATGGAGCCCACACGGGGCCTAAAAACTTTTTTTTTTTTTTTTTTTTTTTTTTTTTTTTTTTTTTTAAGTTTTTCGAGACAGGGTTTCTCTGTGTAGCTTTGTGCCTTTCCTGGAACTCACTCTGTAGACCAGGCTGACCTCGAACTCAGAAAGATCCACCTGCCTCTGCCTCCCGAGTGCTGGGATTAAAGGCGTGCGCCACCACCGCCCGGCTTAAAAACTTTTAAAAAGCGTCACTGACTGAGCACCCTAACACCAAAATCTGTAATCTGCAACATTCTAAAATTCAAAACTTTTGTCCCACTTATGTGTTTCAGATTTTGAAGTATTTCAGATTTTAAATTTAGGGATTCTCAGTCAGTATGTTTCATTTAAATAGTGCAAAACCTATGAACTCCCAAATCTGAAAGAATTCTTGTCCTAAACATGTGAGTGAAAGGTATTCAAGCTTTGTAAATCTTCACTGATGTGGTGGGCATCTTTACCTGCAAAGTACTAAAGTTGAAAAACATTTTACCATCAGTAGAACTTAACAGAAAATATGGAAACGTGAATATATTCAGCCTGAAAGGATGCCACTGTACTTTACACTGAGCATCTTACAGGTACTGCCAATTATTTTTCAGTGCTACTTTCAAAGGTTAAGTATTCAAGAGGTATAATGTCAACACATATACTGCTTAAAAAATAAACTTTGGAATAATTTTGGTACTGGATTTCGATAATGTTGACCAAACTCCTCAGTTTGAGCACTACTCTTGCTTCAGCTTCCTGAGTAGCTGGGCCTACAGACCTGTGCTACAGAGTCACCCAGATTTTTAAACTAAGTAACACAAGGCAAACCAACAGAAATTCAATTCTGAGGTGGGCCTAGTGGCCCAGACCTATAATCTCAGCAACTAGCAAGGCTAAGGCAGGAAAACCCCAAGATCCAACTGGGTTGCAGAATAGTTCAAGGCCAGCCTAGGTAAGTTAGTCAGACCCTGTCTGAAAATTAAAAAGGGAGCTGGTGATACAGTTCGGTGATAGATCACTTATCTATGCTGCACAAGGCAAGAGGGAGAGGAAAGGGGGAAGAAGGAAGGAAGAAGGAAAAAATAGGAAAAGGGAAGAAGGGAGGGATCCAATTCTGAAGTACAGTGTATTTACATGTGCCCAACAGTGAAAGTGAAAGGTAGATGGAGCTATGATGCAGAACAGGTAAGCTCATGCAAAGACAGGGCCAGTGGACGGCACTGTACTCAGAGAACACCAGGGAACAAGGGTGAAAAGGCTGTGGGAAACCTTTTCTGTCCTGGCAGAGGAGAGGGTGAAACAGGCCAAATTCCCAAACATCTCTAACATGAGCAACAAACAAGGACACGATCAGTAACACCAGATGAAGGAGAGAAAATGTAACCCACCTTTGTTAATAATCAAAATAATATGCAGAACAGCTGTGAGGCACACAATGCCTTCAATATCACCAGAGGTTACACACGCCTTTAGCTCATCCAAAAATGACCTATGAAATCAGCAAACATCTGAAATTATTCCACATCCCAATACCTTATAGAAAAATAAACGTAGGCAAGGTTTACCCACAATCATAAACACTACCTTTCAGGTAATATGAGAAATTGCCTGAGACCCTCCCCTACATGTATTATATATATATATATATAAATTTATATATATATATTGGTTGTTGCAGGTGAAATGTTAAACCAGATGGTATGCATAGAAGGAGATCAGGAATATTGTGGCCTTTGAAAAGCATTGTGGCTACGTTCTACAGTCCAATGTACATAAAAGATATTTAACAGGCTGCTGAAAGGCAATCCACAGCTCTTAGAATGATGCAATTAAGCATTCATGAGATGTATCCACACTAAAGAGTGCCATACGTGTTCCAAGTCTGAGAAGCAAATCCCTTTGTATCCTCAGTTCCCTGTGCATTACTACAAACCCTAGAATCCCAGTCGTGATAAATGGACAGTGGAACCAAGAGTTGTTTATGTGAAATAATTGGAATTCAGAATATGTAGAAATGAAAACTTTTGTGTTACTGGAACAAATGATGCTGGTTAGCTGGAGCTGAAGAATCTGCTAGGATTAATAAGAGACAAGCATCACTGAGGTGAAATCTGGAAAGTACTTCCAGAGTCAGCACGAAGTTGAGGGTCTAGTTGGGGGAGGGGTGGAGCTGGAGCAAGGCTGCAACCCAAGCTGGTAGCCAAACATGGTAATATGTATAACAGTCTCCCACATGGAACTAGTTTGAAGGCATAAAGGGTCACAGAGAGCAGCTTGGCACCAAAGGTTGGAATCCCTGTAGAGAGAGGCCAGGAGGACATGGTGAAGATAAAGTCTCAGCTGCAAAGGAGACTCAACATATTGGAGATATCAGGACCTTGGGACAACTACCCAGGACAGCAGCAGGTATTGCACAGAGCCAGCCTGAGCCTACTAGACAAGCTGTATGTGGGGTTGCCCAAGCCCTTTGGAGCTACACTGACAGATTTTGGTTTTGCTGAAGTGTTATTGCTTTTATGCCTTGCCTCTTCCTTCTTGTAATAACAAAAGCATATAACTTGCTTTTTTGTTTTGTTTTGTTTTTCAGGAGCCCACAGTTAAAAAATGTTACCTTTTTTTAAACAAATAAATTGAACTTTCAAAGTGTTGAAATTTTTAAGTACCATGGGACTTTTGATGTTACACTGGGACTTTTAAAGTTATAACATGTTTTATATTGTGATATTAACATGTAATCTTGGGGATAAACAAGAAAGGAAAGGTTATGGTTTAACAGTGATGTGTGTGTGTGTGTGTGTGTGTGTGTGTGTGTGTGTGTGTGTATGTCAAGCTGACAATGGGTCAATTTTGCTACCAAGTTTTTGTCAACACACTGGAATCATCTGGAAAGACAGGACCTTAATTGAGAAAACATCTCCATCAGATTGAACTGTGGGCATGACTATGGTACATTTTCTTGATTAAGATTGATGTTGGAGGGCCATGCCAATGTGGGTGGCACCACCCTGGGGCAGATGGTCCTGAGCTGTATAAGAAAGCAAAATGAGCAAGTCATGGAGAGCAAATCAGTAAGCATTGTTTCTACTTGGTCTCTGCTTTCAGTCCGTGCCTTGGCTTTTCTCCATGATTGACTACAACCTGAAAACCAAGTAAATCCTTTCCTTCTCAAGTTGATTTTGGTTAGTGTTTTATCAAAGCAACAGAGAAGAAAACTAGAACATACAGTAATAAGTATTTTTGTACACACATTTTTTTCTTGTCTAACAGAATTTAGTTGTGATAAATATAGCTAAACACTATTTAAATGTATATAACAATTTATAAAAAGTAATGGCTCTTTATGAAAATTTAACATAAGCATTTTCTATCACTCATAAAATGAAGAAAAAGTCTATGGAATGTTTTTCTCAGGGGGGTAAAAATACCTTTGAAAATCTGAGAATAAAAAGTAACAGATTACAAGGCACTGAGAAAAAATACAAATAGAGTTGTACCAAGATCAGAGAGAGAGGACAATTACCTGACCACATCCGAAGACCTCATTATTACTCCCACTAAACACCTTGAAAATGGAGGAAGGTCAGCAAGACACTGTGGTGTGGTCAGTTCTTCTATATTAGAGACCTAGGAAAGTTTCAGATCAGTACATTATAAATAGACTGGACTGACAGTTTGGTTCACAATGACTTAGACCCTCTTCTATCTGACCAAAGCATTCCAGAAACTCAAAGGAACAAGCTTTATTCACTACAGTTAATTACGAATGCAGTATTGTTTTGCATAAGAACATTTTGGTCTGTGAAACAGAAATAAAGGACATGTCACTTAGCAGGCCTTTTGTCAAATGGCCTTTATTTAATTTGATATCATCTATACACAATATACTTTTATGTCAAGTCAATTTAACCACTTCTTCTCAGCCCAGATTAGAATCTCAGTCTTAAAATGCTGGTGTTTCAGTCTAAAGCAGCAGTTCTCAACATGTGGCTCATGATCTCTTTGGGGATTCAAACAACCCTTGGAAAACGCAGATATTTACAATGTCATTCATAGCAGCAGCAAAACTGCAGTTGTGAAGTAGCAATGAAAATAACTTTATGATTGGGGTCCCCACAGCATGAGGAACTGTACTGAAGAACTGCTGCATTAGGAAGCCTGAGAACGGCTGCTCCAGAGAAACCAAGTAAGATCCAGTCCACAGAAAAGATAAGATGGAACAGTGAAAGCTAGGCATGGCAGCTCATGCTTGTGATCTCAGCACCGTGGAGGCTGAGGTAGGGGATTACCATGAGTTCCAAGCCAGGATGAGCTAAAGTGTGAGTCCCTGTTTTAAATGCTAATGTGATCAGCTAAAGACCAAGCACATCCGTAGCTTTAACATCAGATGAACTGTAAGCACTCCCCGTGAAAGGAAGACATTGTTAAGCTGTTTTATAGAACTATCCCTATGGCACACTTACAACACCTTAACTGTAAAGGCTGAAAACAGAGGCCCTATGCACATATGAAGCTTAAGGGAACCAGGCTGGCCTCAGAGCTAACTACGTAGACTTGGTGAAGCATTATGGAAAACAGATGTTTCCTAATAGGACAGTCAGAAATAAGATGTCAAAAGGAAACAGTAATTTTAAATGTGTATGCAACTCAACAAAAGGAAAACTGATAGGAAAAGTGAAAAAAGACACATCCTCAGCTCAGTCCCACTACTTGGCTTACTGCGAGGCACAGGGCAGTACAGAATGCATGACTGTGCTGTGACAGGCAGGAACAGGGTCTGGGTTTGTCCAAAGGCCACTAATGCTTTATAACTTCAGCCATACAGCTTTCTGAAATTAGGTCTTTAGTAATCTTAGGTTTATGCTTTATGTCACCTAGCAAGTTAAAAATTACTTTCTTAAACCAAACGATCTCTCTTTACACTCTGAAGGACAGCCATAAATTCTAATTAATATTTTATAATTTAATAAACATTTTCATTTGTCATTTTATATTACAAAATTTGTATAATTAAAATAATTTCTCAGACTAGAGAAATGGTTAAGAGCACTTGTTTCTTTTGCAGAGGACCTAGGTTCAGCTCCCAGCATCCACCTGGTGGTTCAAAATCATCTGTTAACTCCAGTTCCAGGGAATCTGATGCCCTCTTTTGGCCTCCACAGGCCCCAGGCATGCACACTGGGGCACACACACACACGTACATGCAGGCAACACTCATACACATAAAAACAAAGTAATATACACTTGATCATGAGCTGCACAGCTGCATGCTGACATTTTGGCAGAAAGGGATGGTGTATCTGACAATGTCCCAAAACATTATACTAAGTATGCTGGCATCTGTATAAGCATACTCAGGGTGTAACACAGTGAGAATCTGCATGCTCATTTCTCAGAGTGCCCATGGTCAAACAGTACAGACATTTCTAGAAGTATATGCAATTCAGCGAAAGTCCATCTTTTTATTCTGAATAAACCCACTGCTACTTCTTTCCTTTACATTACTACCTATGTCCACATGGGACATCGAAGAGCTGAAGAAGAAAAATAGCACCCTGCATGCTCTCTATGGTATAGTGTCACTTTCTGTGTTAGCTCAAATGATCACACTGATCAGATCAATTTTTAACCAAACAGATTAAATCTGTGTTAGTAAGTCTTCCATTCCCTTTTAGTCATGATAGAAAAATAAGATACCAAAACTTCAAGTTTCTGGATCTAAAGGGATGGCTCAGCTGCTAAGAGAGCTTCTGCTCTTATAGAGGACCCAGGTTCAGTCTCCAGAACCCACAAAGCAACTGACAACAGCCTGTAAATACAGTTGTAGAGGACCCAATACCCTCTTCTGGCCTCTGTGGGCACCAAGCATGCATGCGGTACACATACACACATGTAAAACACTCATATACATAATAAATAAATCTTTAAAAATTCAAGCTTTCTATAGTTAAGAAATGAGAAGAAAAAAGAAAAAGGCATGCAGAGATATAAACCACTGTACACCAAAACAGAACAGTCCTGCACTGTTTGCCCAACTATCCTGATTTCTTCTCCAGCAAAGAAGAATCTTGAGAAACTATCAACTCACTCAAAACTCTCAGAGCCAACAGACATATCCACATCCTGGGCCTAGTTCCATCTCAGTTAGGAGTGGCAACACCCTTAGCATATGCTCCACAGCTGCCACATGGCTCTAGACATCCAACCTGCTGAACGGCAAAGGACTGAAACCCACAAACCGTCCTCACCAAAAGCTTGCACTAGAAAACCCTAATCATGTACTGTGAGCAGAACACAGCAACTAGCAGTTTCAGAGTCAATATACCTCACCTTCCGCAGCTGATGACTTATTTCAACCACAGGCGCAGCAATCAATGTAGAAAGAACACCATGGTGGACTGCAGTGTCCTTGTACCAGGACTGGATAGTGCTGATAAATTCATGAAGAAGGGTCTGGACAGAATGAAAGAGCTACAAAAAAAATCACATTAGTCACTGTCAGTACAGCTAAAAATCAGTTTTCAAAAAACAGGTACCAGATGTGGTGGCTCACATCTGTATCGAAGAAAGCACCAGGTGTGGTGGCTCACATCTGTATCAAAGAATGCACCAGGCTAAGTAAGGAGGAATGAGGTGAATTTGAGGCCAGCCTGGGCTACATTGGTGAGTTCCAGGCCAGCTTAAGCTATAGAGTGAGAGCTTGCCTCAAAAATAATAATAAAATGACTGCTAGGCATGGAGGCACACATCTTGGGAGGCACAGGCAGGCGGGTTTCTGTAAGTACAAGGCCAGCCTGGTCTATACAGCAAGTTCCAGGACAATCAGAGCTCCATAACAAAAAGAAGCTGTCTCAAAAACAGCAACAACAAAAACCAATAAAATAAAAAGAATGTAAGTATCAATAATAAGGAAGGCTGGAAGAAGGAAAGAATGACATTAAAATACAATTGCCAGCTCAGGCAGTGCTTCTGAATGACACTACTCAATGGATGGAGGAAGACACGACAGGGGGTCAAAGACTGGGCATAGACTACAGATCACACCCACTTGAAACAGCTATGAACTGGGCTAGGAAAACCTATGTCAACAATGCTCAAGTATTTCCATCAGCTAAGTCTAGAATAAAATTGAGAACCTTTGATATTTCATAAACAGCCTTCCATTTAAACATTTTTTTTTAATTAAAACAATAATAGCCCATTGATAGAAAAAAAAGATGGCCCTCTCTGCTAACAGTATAACTTATTCAGGAACAGGCTTTACAGTTTTTAGGAGCAGGTCTAGTCCCTTTGATTTTTATGACCCGGTTCCTCAATCATCTCAGCCTATGAGCTTTCCACCATCAACAGAAAACCACGATCCCTTCAAGGTGCCTCTAAATGGGGACATTAGCAGAAGGGAGTTAGCACTCTCCTGGCAGTGACTGTCCCTCTGAAAAGAGTATCTTCACAAACACATTCTTTCTGGGAAGCTCTGGAATCACAGCTGCACAGATCAGTCCTGTTTACAGTCCTGACATTCATGGGACCTCAACCCCTGAGCTCAAGACTACGGGTCTACATGCCACCAAAGAATGAAGGCATGCTTAGCTTTAGGGCTGGCATCCAATCACCGCTTAACACCCACAGCAGATAGCACAGTGGGACCTGACCAGTTCAAGCATAATACCGGCAGACTTTCTTCTGGCTGCTTCCTGAAGGTCCAGGCAACACATTCCAACATCTTCTGAAATACTTCCTGGACTGAGTCAAACAGCATTGTGACTTCTTCATCTGAATCTGTTTTCTGAATCATGGAGTTTCCAGTTATCTCCTTCAGAATGCCAAGAAGTAATGAAATGTAAAAAAATCCCTTCACTAGAAAGAAAAGGAGAACCATCAATTACCTACGCACATATTCAGCTGAAATTGTGTAACACATGTACATGGTGGTAATGGAAGAACCTATTACCACTGAGTCAGCAGGAAACATCTTGATCAGACTGATCCAAACTAGAACCAAACTCAAACTGTTTTCTCCACACAACTATAAAACTGACTTCTTCCCCAGCAGCAATAGTACAGCTGACTCAGTCAACTGAGAACTTGTTCGCTGCATGTGGACAACAGCAATGTGACTCCTGTAACACCTGAGTTAGAAAACACAGACTTTCTCTTATACTAATACTTATGTAAAAACCCAGCAAGGACAAGTCCAACCTCTCATCTCTCAACATCATTTGATAACGCCATAGATTTTCTGGTTGTAGCCTATTGGTTTCCTTTGGTGTGTGTGTGTGTGTGTGTGTGTGTGTGTGTGTGTGTGTGTGTGTGTGTATGTGTGTATTTCAATTACCTCCCTCACTGGGTACATAATCTGGTAAAATTTATTTTGTATATAAGTCTAACACTGTTCCTCCATTTTTATTTCCAATCCATCTTGCCAGTGAAAGCTACAAAAGCAGAGACAGTGTCCTGCCCCAGTGAGCTTCAGGGCACCCTATGTCACCCTGCCCCACTCTAACACATGGCTCAGGTGCTGATTAGCCCTTAACTTCTGGGTACCAGACAGCAAGCCGCCTGGCAGAATCCATGATACAAGGCACTTTAAAATAAAACAAGCATGCAATAAAGCACAGAAATGATGCTCCTCACCGACAGCCTATTGTCCAGGTGACTGCAAGGACTTGCCTAAAGAATGGGCCTGGATATGAAGAATAAAGCCATTCAGCTACAAAATGGACTAAAGATCCAGCAAGCTCTGCCAGAGACCATAGCCAACTACACCCCAAACCTAAGCAAAGACAGACTTCCCATCCCAGAGGCTCTCTATGAATCCTCCCTAGGTCTAAGACTCTGCCAGAATCAATAAGAAGCTTTGCAAAATCGCAAAAACCACAACATGAACTTTCAAGGAGCTACTACTCTCTCATTCAGAGGAGGGTGGAAGAACTCATTCCTCATATACATTTGCCAGGTGGAACGTCCACTGATGAGACAGGTGATGAGCTCTTTAAACCTGGAAACTACCGAATAAGACCTCATAGATGTTTTGAGGTGGGAAGATCCACCGTTAATCTGGGTCACACCTTTGGCGGGCAGCCTATATAAAGCATAAAGCTCTCTCTCTCTGCCAGCTTGCTCTCACCTTGCTAGCAGGTCCATTCCTTCACTGGCATTAGAACCTACTTCTTCGGGATTTCAGCATATACTGAAGCCAGGTGAGATATCAAGCCTCGTGGACTGAACAACTTCTGGATTCTTGGACCTTCTGTTGGCAGATAGCCAATGTTGGATTAGCTGGACCAGAGCCTGAAAGCCATTCTAATAAGTCCCCTTTATAGATACAGATTCATTCTCTAAGTTCTGCTCCTCTACAGAACCCTGACTAATATGCAGACAAAGGAGCTGCCTCCTTACGTTCTTCCTCAGAGTGAGTACTCTCAGTAACATAGAAAGAAACCTAGAAAGCTAGGAAGTTTAACCACAAGTTATTTCACTGTATTCAGGTGTGTGTATTTTATGAACCAAATATGCAACATGCTAGTTAGCTAGCTAGCAACAAACTGCTAACAACAGGCCAGGATTCATAGCTACAGCCCAAAACGGTGATGATCTATAGTCAGTGCTCCCCAGGGCACAGCTCAAAGCCAGAAAACAAGCTGTCAATGTGAAACTGAGTAGCGCTGGCTCCATGGCTCTTCCCAGTGTGCTCATCTTTAGGTTGCCAAGCACCTGCCAACAAACAAAAGCTCGCTGCTGCGGCAAGGACAGCAAAGATAGCCTTGGTCTCCGAGATGCTGGAGTCCAAGTTGTCTTACATCACTCTTTATCAATGGCCTTTTTCTTTCAAAGCCTTCCATTTCCTATAGTCTTTCCTATTTTCTTTCATTTTTCTTTCAAACACAGCCATACATTCCCTATAGTTTTTACTTTTAAAAATTCAACATTACTTTTTCATTGGGCTGGTATTTTTCAGTAAGAAATCTTCTCCCATAGCCCTGTTGTTTGGTGCCTGATTTTCCACAATCTATGTACTGTATTATAGTGGGAATACCAGAAGTCTGTAAGCTTAGACCCCTAATTTATTTGGCTTTTGCACTTGGCAACCCAACTGTGTCCCAGGAATGGCTTTTTTAGAATATGCACTTGGGCTGGGCGGCAGTGACTTGCACCTTTAATCCCAGCATTCGGGAGGCAGAGCCAGGAGGATCTCTGTGAATTCGAGGCCAGCCTGGTCTACAGAGCGAGACCCATGACAAGTACCAAAACCATACAGAGAAACCCTGTCTCGAGAAAAAACAACAAAAAAAAAACAAAAAACAAAACAAAAAAACCAGAATAAAATGCACTTGGGTTTATGAAGAATATCCTACCTGGGCATAATTAATATTAACATAATTTGGTGGTCTGAGTGAGAATGGCCCCCACAGGCTTTTTTTGGGGGGGGTTTCGAGGCAAGGTTTCTCTGTGTAGCTTTGCACCTTTCCTGGAACTCACTCTGTAGCCCAGGTTGGCCTCAAACTCACAGAGATCCACCTGCCTCTGCCTCCCAAGTACTGGGATTAAAGGCGTGCGCCACCATCGCCCAGCTCCCCACAGGCTTTTACAATTGAATATTTGGAAGTATTAAAAGGTGCCATTTTGTTGGAGGAGATGTGTCACTGGGCTTTGAGGTTTCAAAACACATGTCATTTCCAGTGAGCTGCCCCTTTCTCTGCTTGGTGGCTGTGTCTCAAGATATGAGCTCAAGATATGAGCTCTCAGCTGCAACTCCTGCTCCATGCTTGCCTACTTGCTGCCATGAAAGTCAGTGACTCGCCTTCCCAATAAACTCTTTTTCTCTGTAAGTTGCCTTGGTCATGGAATCTTATCAGAGCAATAGAAAAGTAAATAAGACACATAACTAGCTTCTGAAAATGGCTTCTTCAATGAGTCTCTTTCAAGTAGAGCAAAGAAGTTTACAAGGGTAGACTCTAGGTCTCATCTTGCAACCACAACAGAAGAACAGCTGCACTGTGGTGCGGTGATGAGTTCTAGAGACCCAGTCACCGGACATGTGAACACAAAGTTCATTCCAGCCCGGACACAAGTGCAGCTCTGGACCTGATCTAAAGGGACTGGACACCACCATGTAATGAAACAGACTAACTGGACAGCAAATTCTGATTAGTTCTACAATTCCAAACTTTATAAATAATTAAAAGTAGATTCAGCTCTACAGCAAAAGAATTCCTAAGTGATGAATGAAGTATGGAAAAACAAATCATTTTGATTATTTCAATAATTAAGCTTATATAGAGAATGTAGTTTTTAACTATAGACAATGATAAACAAACTTTAGAATTTGTGAACCAGTACAATATCATGCTATACTTGAAGTTGTCAACTAGGGCCAGCAGCACAGGGAGGGTAGGACTCCACTCGGGCCTGCCTGGAAGGCATCCAGCTACATCACTCACATCACTGACCACAATGGCTAATCTCGACCAACTAAACGTGCTAAACTAAATTTAATGAGGGACGGCTTCATTAAATGCTTAGAAGCCAGACTCTGATCTTCAGAGGGAGAGAGCAAGGGATGGAAGGATGGACCAGCTATAAGTACATATTGCTTTCAAACATTCCTTTAATAGATAAATGATGCTGTAGTACCTGTTTTCATTATTACGAGACTCCTCTGTAAAAGTTGTATCTGAAATTTAGGGTCTCCAAGGCCCACCATGACAACATCTTTACACACAGCCAGGTAAGTCTGTAAGACACACATGGGTTCAACAACGACAATAGTCATTTAAAAAGGAAGGCAGTCAAGCCTAACAAAGCCTCTCCTGTGATGTACTAATATTATAAACTGTATTTTTCAAAGAATTTCAATACATAGTTTTCATTGTTTCTACAGGAACTCTTTAGACATTTCATGCAGTTCTACAAACCTAACTAAATACCACATGTTAAACTACATTGAAATTATGCAGAATGTGCTTTTGTAAAAAGAAATGCCATTCTTGGTATTGTAAAGCAGCATCAGGGTCTAAATCACTTTACAACAATATAAACAGTCTTGAAAATACAGCACCAGCTGTGCCCCAGCTGCTGACCTGGATAACCTGCTGATAGATGTCGCTCCGAAGCTTCAGATACTCTTCTTCTTGGTCTTGAAGAAGAGGTAAAACTTTGTTTTCTAACCAAGATCCAGTTTCATTCAAGATGGACAGATGTATTTTCTCTTCTGAGCAGAACTGTCCAACACAACAAAGAAGCAAGTAAGTAACAAAAGCAGCGCTGATACATGATGCTCAGAGCACCAGAAGCAGACAGCCTACCTTGTACTGAAGATGGACGCTCAGCCTACAGTAGAGACCAAAGGCATGCAGGGCAGTTGCTTTGTTGAAGTTGAGGGCATTCCCACTTGGAGACTGAAGAAGTGATTCCAGATCTGCCTGTAAAATCACAACCCAGGACCCACATTGTGAATGGCACGTGACCACATCAAAGCAGGATAACTGCAGTGGCAGCTCTCTCTGCCACCCTTGTCCCTGAACACTATCTGCTGAGTGGGCTTTAGAAGCACACAGCATAGTTAAGAGGTGCACAAGGCCCCAGGATCACTGTCCATAGGGACCACGGTTCATTTCCTCAGGGAAGGCTCTGGTGAACTACCATCCTGGATGGCAGCAATGAGGACTGCTCGGTAGAGAATCTTACAGGAGGAGGTCAGGGCCAGTGCAACAGGGGGAAACACAGGACTCCAAAGGGCAGTTGGGGCACACTGAATTCATGTCACATACTTTCCAAGATTCCTAGAAAATACAGCTGAAGATTCTGAAGACTGCTAGTACTTCCTCACTGTTGCCTGGTTCTGGATAGTCTATTTTGAGATGGGGGAGACAAACTGGAGTCCTGACATGCCAGAAACCGTGGAGAAATGTAAGCTCTAAACACTGCTTATGAGGACACAGGTCCTGGAAATGGCACTGCTCCTGGGCTCACCTGTCCACCTCAGTCTTTCCGGACGCTCATTCTCAACTCCTTTCTAGCTTGCAAACATTATAGCACCAAAGCACGAAAACTATGCATCTTATTGCATCACTGTTACTACTATTTGAAGTCACTTGAACCTCCAGGACAAGTAGTTACCTTGGATCCCTCAAGTGCCTTTAAAAGCTGGTTAAGTTTCTTCTGGGGTGCAGAGAGCAGACACTCTCGATTCTTTGGATGGGTCAGCAAATACTCCATGTACAACAATGCTAACTCAGGTTTCACTGGGCATGTGTCATTGATTTGCACTTTACGTTTAGAGGCCAAATTACTCTGAAGGAGAGCAGTGGAACAAAGAGGCAATTAGAGCGTATGTTCCCATAACATTGTACAATTTCCAGATGCCCTTGTTCTCCACATTCCAGAGAGGCATGGCTGTATACACACCTTGGTCTGAGGTGGCCTTGTAGGCAGCCAGTTAACAACAAGCTCCAAGACATGCGATACTTGTCCCCAGGAACAGAGACAATCCAGCAAGGTACAGTAGCTCCTGCCTGTAACACTCTCCTCCTGACTCCTCAGGACAGAAATCACACCACAGCTGAAAGTCAAGTACAGAAAACTGGTTATTACCCCTACAGAAAGCCCCCACTGTCCCACAGGGGAGGAAAAGCAAGATACAACTGACTGCATCAAGGGTACACAAAGTTCACAGTTACACTGGTACTTGCTCCCCACCAAACAGACTGTAGCTGCAAAAGGACATGTCCCACACCTCAACTGCCTTCTGTTTCTTAGTGCCAGCTGTCAGATTCCAGAGGTGGTCCTAATTTAGGACATTTTTTTTTATTTCTTCTTTTCATATCATAATATATATATATATATATATATTTCATATAATACACAATCTATTACACTTCCCCTTCCCCCAACATCTCCCAGAGCCTCCCCACTTCCCTACCCACCCAACTTCACCTGTTTACTTTCTCTAAAAAGCAAACAAAAAACAAATAAAAGAAACACACACAAATTAAAAAAAGACCACAAAATTAGAATCCCAAATATCCAAGCAAAAGACAAAAATAGGACATTAAATTTGTAATGCCACAAAACGTTCATTTTAGAAGCTGGATGACCTGAGCTTAGTTCCCAGAACCCACAAAGAGAACTAACTCTCAAACGCTGCCCTCTGGCCTCCACACACTCTGTGGTATGGATGTGTGTGCATAAACACACATACCAACAAAATACATGTAAAAATAAATTTTAAAAACTTTTTTTTCTTTTGAGTGTAAATAAAATCAAGTAAGGTTTACTCTTAAGCAGCAAACTCCAGAACTACACTGCCCAATAAAAAAATAACATGTAGCCGGGCGGTGGTGGCGCACGCCTTTAATCCCAGCACTCCAGAGGCAGAGCCAGGCGGATCTCTGTGAGTTCGAGGCCAGCCTGGGCTACCAAGTGAGTTCCAGGAAAGGCGCAAAGCTACACAGAGAAACCTTGTCTCGAAAAAAACCAAAAAAAAAAAAAAAAAAAAAAAAAAAAAAAAAAATAACATGCAAGGCCTGATGGCTCAGTGGTTAAAAGCATTTGCTGCTCTTGTACGGGACTCAAGTTCGGTTCCAAGCACCCACATGGTGGCTCACAATCACTTGTAACTCCAATTCCAGGGGATCCAACATCTTCTGACCTCCACAGGCTCCTGCATACACATGGTGTACATACACTCGGGTACACGGGTACACACGCACGCACGCACACACACGCACACACACACACGCATGCACTTTTTGAAATAGTACATTAATAGAAGTTCAGTGACCAAAGGACCTCCATTTGCTCACCAGCCACATAAAAAAGGTGGTGTGCTAACTACATAAAGTGTAAAGAGAATTAGAGAAATGGATTTCAGCAGCTCATTTACTCCCCCTCTTGAAAACACCACTTTAACATGTACTCACAGCACAGTCTAAGTACTTGGAGCCACGTGTGGTCAACAGTGACCACAGGCTCTAGAGCTTATCCCTCTGGATATTAGACTAAAAGCCCAGACATCATGGGCATGCCCAGTTCCTCATGGTCTCTCTGTGACAACTTCAGAGTCCACTGAAATCGAGTCCTGACAATCTCTCTACACAGAGGGCAAGGCAGGAAGGAGAAGCACAGAGCAAGTGACAGACAGAAAACCCCAGAGGACAGATTCCTGCTTTGAGGCAGCATACCTGAACACAGGGACAGCAGAGGCTGGCAAGAAGGACATCAGCATGAACAACGGGATCTTGCAGCGCTCGTCCTAGAAACACAAAAAGAAATATGAAGCTAACACAGGATCGACAATAGGGTATGTCCACAGTTGCTCAATACTCCAATAATTATTCCAATATCTAGAGAAAATCAAATCTGCAGGTGGCCCTCAGGTTTGAGGATAAGACTACTTAAATCAAGCATCCTGACATTTCTACACCACCTTCACTAGGCAGCAAACACTAACTGCACCAAGTATAGTCATGGAATTATATTTACTTTCAAAACAATCAGGATGAATGGGAAAAGCTGACTAATAACTTATCCTGAACATAACTTTTAAGAGGACAGAGCTATTCAGGTAATATTATACAAGACGAACCAGACTATGTTATTAGAGGAAATGCACATGCTTTGGAGCTACAAAATGAATCTCAGTCTAATCAGATCCTACACCAAAAAGCTGGTAAAACACAGAGGAAAGTGCCTGAATTCTGTCAGTTTCCTCCTCCTAAAATACAGAATGCTATTAAAGACTGAATGAACCAAATCACAAGAAAATGGGCAAGGTGAAACATAAAGTGTACCAAGTGCAATAAACTGCAGCTTAATTAGTCCTATTATTGCAACAATAATGTAAGTTGAGCAGATTTTAATTACTCAGAGTCCATCAAGAACACTACATAATGGATAGGGAGACGGCTCACTGGTTAAAGTCCTTGCCATTCAAGTCTGGAGACTGGAGCAAGGATTCCCAGAACCCACACACGTTCTGGGTGGGTGTGGCAGCCTATCTGTAATTGCAGTGCTCAGAAGGTAGAGACAAGGGGTCCCCAGGGCAAGCAGGCTAGCTAAACCAGCCATATTGATGAGTTCCCGAAAAGAAGCATGAACACAGAAAGAGGAACGAAATTAAAGTAATATATATTATTCACCTGCATTCAATTATTGTGGCCACCTTGACCCCTAACTCCCAGTATCTAAACATGATGGCAAGAGTAAATAGCAACAAAATATTCTTGGAAATCCTGAACAGAGTATAATACATGATAAATATGTGGGTAATGCATTTAGTAGTTCAATTTAACCATCCCACAAGTTACACATACTCTAAAACATCACACTAAAAAAGTATAAAAAAATTTCCCCCCCAATGGAGAAATTTATTTATTTATTCATTTTACATACCAACCAGATTCCTTCTCATCCCTCCTCCTGCTCCCTCCCCACCGCCTCCCCCCCCCCCCCCCCACACCAACCCAACCCTCATCCACTCCTACAAAAACGTAAGTTCTCCCATGGAGGAGCTAAGCCTGGTACATTCAGTTGAGGCAGAACCAAGCCCCTCCTCATTGCATCAAGGGTGAGCAAAGCATCCAACCATAGGTTATGGAATCCAGAAAGCCAGCTCATGCACTGGGGATAGAATCTGATCACACTGCCTGGGACCCCTCAGACAGACCCAGCTACACATCTCTCTCCATATGAGAGGGTCTAGTCCGAGGTATAAAATTTTTTCATCTGCCAACTAAAAATATCTTCTTTGTGCATGTTTTACAAAAGCAAACAGAGAATATCAAGGGTGGAGAAGATTAGTATGAATGGGAGTAGGGGGAGGAGGGAGAGAAGAAAATACGGGGTGGGTTAACTAAAACCAGGAAGGTATTAAAAAGCCTTATAGAAAGTCACTACTTCGTAAGCTAATTAAAAATAGGCTTCTTATTAACAGTGATTGAATAGTGGTACTCTGCATGAGTAACTAACGCTACTCCTAGAAAACATGAGTTATTAAATGAAAATCCTAGTGTCAGGCATGGGATTTCTCTCAGTTGATAAGGGAGGCCACAAAGGAAACTAAAATAACACAGGTTATTGCCAGTGTTCTTGGATGACTACCAGAAATAGATGGTAAAACCTAATTGCTGAAGGTACTATGCTGTGGATATCGTTCTGTATAAATAAAACACTGATTGGCCAGTGGCCAGGCAGGAAGTATAGGCAGGACAAGGAGGAGAAGAATTCTGGGAAGTGGAAGGCTGAGGTCAGAGAGACACTGCCAGCCGCTGCCATGACAAGCAGCATGTGAAGATGCCGGTAAGCCATGAGCCATGTGGCAAGGTATAGATTAATAGAAATGGCTTAATTTAAGATAAAAGAATAGTTAGCAAGAAGCCTGCCACGGTCATACAGTTTGTAAGCAATATAAGTCTCTGTGTTTACTTGGTTGGGGTCTGAGCGGCTGTGGGACTGGCGGGTGACAGAGATTTGTCCTGACTGTGGGCCAGGCAGGAAAACTTTAGCTACAGTACTACACACTATGATTGCAGGACAAACAGAAATCAAGCTGGAACTGGACAAAAATTTCCTCCATCAGGCTGGCTTGATATGCAAGCTGCTATAGAAGTCATTGATGGTCTTTCCCTGCAGCGGACCCTGAAAGAAACAATACTGATGTGCCAGGCAAGATGTCCCCAATGGTATAATAGTGGCATAACTGTTGAGGAGATAACTAACCACTTTGTTTAAAAAATTGGGTTAAGGCCTACTCCACAAGATTGATGTCATTCTTGGTACTATGAAAGTGGTTAAAAGCCATGGTTAAGGTCTAAGTCCTAGGAGGAAACTTTTGCTTTTGCTTTGCTAAATGGGTATGTGTTGTGGAATATTTATTTAACTATGTAAAGATGTGTTCCATTTGTTTAACTATGTAGAGATGTGTTGCATTTGTTTCTGTTGAAGCATATTTAACTATGTAAAGATGTGTTACATTTATTTAACTATGTAAAGATGTGTTGCTATTTTACCTTGCCTGCCTAAGGCACCTGACTGGTCTAATAAAAAGCTGAATGGTCAATATGCTGGGAGAAGGTATAGGTGGGACATCTGGGCAGGGAGAGTAAGTAGGGTAATTTAGGCTTGAAGAAGAAAGAAAAAGATGGCAGGGAGTTGCCTGGGGCCAGCCAGCCAGACATGGAAGAAGCAGGACATACAGAATGAAAGAACGGTTGTGGTGATATTTTGAACAAATAAAATTTGCCTAAAGATCAAAGGACAGAACAAGCCACTAGATTAAACACAGAAGTCGAGCAGTGGAATTAACACCTTTTTTTTTGTTTGTTTTTTCAAGACAGGGTTTCTCTGTGTAGCTTTGCGCCTTTTCCTGGGACTCACTCTGTAGCCCAGGCTGGCCTCGAACTCACAGAGATCCACCTGGCTCTGCCTCCCGAGTGCTGGGATTAAAGGCGTGCGCCACCACCGCCCGGCGGAATTAACACCTTCAATCCCAGCACTAGGAAGGTTGAGACAGGAAGTGATATGGCTGGGCAGAGAAAGAAATATAAGGCAGGAAGAGACAGGAACTCACTCTCTTTCAAACTGAGGAGTTGGTGAGGTAAGAGAGAGTGGCTGGCTGCTCTGTTTCTCTAATCTCACCCTGATATCTGGCTCTGGGTTTTTATTATAAGACCAATTAGGATTCATGCAACAAAAGGTAAAAAGCCCCAAGGCAAAACATAGATGAACAGAAACAGGCTAACTTAAGTTAAAAGAGCTAGTGGGACAAGCCTAAGCCAAGGCTGAGCATTCAAAATTAATAGTAAGTCTCCATGTCTTTATTTGGGAGCTGTTTAGTAGCCCAAGGAAAATTCCAAACACAGGTATGCTGTCAAACTGCTTTCTAAATCTGCAGGTTTACACCCATAGATTGAGGCTGGTTTCAACCTTGGTCAGAGAAGGCTATTTTTGAGGTAGGCATCAATTAATGCAGAGACCATAGCAGGTCAAAGTACTGAGAATGACTGCTGAGTGCTCAGCTCTAAATGGGACACCTCTATCAATTCCTTCCCCACCAATGCTCAGGAAACACCACAGAAGAGGGAGCAGAAGAAAGTGCAAGAGTCAAAGAATGGAGAAAATTGCTATGTTTTCTGGATGTGACATGGCCATAGCACCATAAACTCAGAGAGGCTGTGGTTAGCTGGACAAGACCTATACAAGATTGGTCCCATCAACATTCCAGCACGGAATGAGCTCATGAGACCCTACTCCTAGCTGAGGAGCTATTGGCAGTTAACGGCAGTTGGGTGAAAAGCCATCTTTCTTGTCCATGATCTAGTAAATAAGCCCATACCCATGTATATGGAAGCAAGCAACTTAATTAAACTCGGGAGATAAAAATTTTTAAAAAGTCTTAAAGAGGGCATGTTGGGAAGAAAGGGCTCAGAGAGAGTGAGAGGGGAATAAGAGAGGAGAATGGGAGCAGTGAATAGCATCAAAATAAAGCAAGTATATAAAATTATCAAAGAATACCTTTAAAAATACATTTTAATGTATTTATATATTTAATATATTTATATATATATATGCATATATATACACACACACACACACACACACACACACACACACACACACACATACACAAAGCTTTATTGTATGTGTACATGTTTTTGGTAGGTATCTTCTTCAATCACTCTTCACCTTTTTATTGAGATAGAATCTCTCACTGAACCTAAAATTCACCAATTTAATTAAGACTGGCCAGTAAGCCCTGGGTCCTCCTGTCTCAGTCTCCCCAGCACTGGAATTATAGACACATGCTTCTATGCCCCACTTTTATATGGGTGCTATGGATCAAACTCAGATACTCATGATGGTGCAGGAGGCACCTTGCCAAATGAGCTATCTCCCCAGCACCTAAAAATATCTTTTAATTAAATTGATCTAATCTGTCTGCCTTGATAACACAGACACAATTCATACGACAGATCTGTTTCCTGTGTACACTCAAACACCTTAGGAAGTGCCTACAAGATGGGACATTCTGTTCATAAGACAGAATCTTCTTCCTAAAACTGCAAGCAGATTAGATCTCCAACATCAGAAAGAAAAGATAAGGGCTCACCTGAGACAGTACCTTGGGTACCAAGGATACCCAGGGAGGGAGATATGCTAACCTCATGACATGGTGAGGGCCACCACACCCTTCCTGCCGTGCATACAAGACAGAACTTCCACTAAAGAAGAAACCAATATCATCACAAAGCACCTTACTCATAAGAATGGCCCAGACTTACCTTGAACACCTTCAGATACTCTGGAAGCACAGATGCAAACTTGTTAATGGTATAAACTTTGGCCTCTTTATTATTTTCCAGACTTCTCTGGATGTTCTTCCAGAGGATCACAATGATTTCTAGCAGACCCGCCATGGACGCAGTGTCATTCACTGACAATGTTTTGTCTAGTACCTAAGACATGAATAATGTTACCGTGAAAGAATTCAATGACAAGTATTAAGAGACAAATGTACTATCTTCAAAACCACATCTCAGAATTGCAGACACAAAACAATGTAAAACTGTAACGTCAACTTCCATGGCACAGTAAAACTTTCTTCACTACTTTAGAACCTATCTGTATCAGGAAGGTAGATGTGTTTCCAAATTCCACCCAAGAAATAAAATCTAAATTAAGTCAATATTCTATAGTGAAAGAGTCTGTATGAATTAAAATGTTCCTAAAATCAGAAACTAGCACTCTTTACCACACACCCCAAGCAAATGGGATTACACTACACTACAAGGCAATTGCTGAGCATGGCTGTACAACATGCCTGCCCCTCAGGCACTGCTGCTGAACACTTTTTTCTGAGGCTAGCAGGATACAACTCATAGATGTCAACAACCCCTAAAATCATAAGTTTCTATAGCTTACTGAAAAACAAACCTGTTCATAGTTTCCTATTGTGCTGGTAATACGAAACAACACCATACCAGAATGCTCAGTGCAAACCAGATATGCATACAAAATCCCTCTCTCCAGAGCTGGTGATCAGACCTGGCTTGTGACTTGTACAACAGTGACGACCATGGAGATACAGACACACGATGGATGAAGTAGCTTCCTAACGCTGAGATGAGAAGGTGACTCAGCTTAGTTTTAACCATTCAAATGTGAGTACAAAACTGATTTTGATTAATAAGAATATGAAGAAGCAAGCATAGTTTCTCCACAGTTAGCTATGTCAGCATGCACTAAGTGCTTTGAAATGTGATAAGGCAATCAGATTGATAGAGCACCCTGTTAGGAGTTTGGATGCTACCAGAAGAACAATGTGACAAACTGAGCGATATTTTCACCCTGGGTTTAACCTTTTCTATGCTCTAACTCTGTGAACAGAAAAGGAATTTATTGGAGCACATTTACATTTACACTGAGCATTACAGTATGTAACCACTAGATACTACCAGCCTAAGAAATAGAAGTTTATTTTAAAAGAAACCACAGAAGCTCAATATTTTAGCACAACAGCCTTATTAAAATTTATGAAACCCACATTTCCTCTTCGAGAATAACACTTGAATAATGTACTAGGCTCTTAAGTAATGGTTCTTTATTTTATTTTAGCAGGCTAGGTTAAAATACTTTAGCAATACTAGGCTCCTAAGTAATAGTTCCAGAATTTTATTTTAGTACAGAATATCTTTGGATGTTACTAGATGGCCATGAGAAAGTCATTTGTGTGTTTGTTTATTTGTTTGTTTGTTTGAGACAGGGTCTCTCTACATAGCCCAGGCTCTCCTGGAACTCATTATGTAGACCAAGCTGGCCTTGAACTCAGAGATCCATCTGGCTCTGCCACCCAAGTGTTGGGATTAAAGGTGTATGCCTTGCACCATGAGAAAATTTTAAGAGTTCTTCAAAAACTTGGGCATGGTAGTGTGTACTTACAAACCCAAACTCATGAGGCATAGGAAGGAGGATTATCACCAGTTCAAAGTCACCCTGGAACTTCCAGGACAGCCAGGGCTACATAGTGAGACTATCTCAAAAACAAAACAAACCAAAACATTTTAACTACATATGTATTCTTAGGATAACTATATGACAAGTTATATATTTTTTCTAACATAGGTTACAGTGTTACAAAGGTATGTACTCTGAACCTGTCAACCTAGAATGAGAATTTATATAACAAATTAGGTATTTTGTGCACAGGGTAAAATGGAAATCATTGTCTTTTCTAATGATACAGAACCTCACATAAAAGATATAGCAAGCTTTCTCAGTAGTATCTAGCCACAAGAGTAAAGAAATTCTCAACTAGTACATTACCAAACTCATGTACACATTTGCAAAGTCATTTTCCCACTTTTTTTTTTTTTTTGGTTTTTCGAGACAGGGTTTCTCTGTGTAGCTTTGCGCCTTTTCCTGGAACTCACTTGGTAGCCCAGGCTGGCCTCGAACTCACAGAGATCCGCCTGGCTCTGCCTCCCGAGTGCTGGGATTAAAGGCGTGCGCCACCACCGCCCGGCGCAAAGTCATTTTCAATCCCAGTCATAAGGCTACAGTGGTCTACAGCAGGATGTTTACCCACGTCTGTCAATGACAACTACTTCACGTGCCAGGCTGATCTGTAGATCAGTAGATCACCTACTGACTGAAGCACAAAATCGACATGGGGGCCCAGCTAAGTCTCCTGAAACGCTTCACACACCCTATCTACAATGCAGGAAGGGTAGAAAGGCTCGAACTCTACCAATCAGGTAGCTCTGAGTACATGAAAAGGCACTGGTCAGCCAAGGTACGAATGTGAAATCACAATGTTCTATGTACGCCTCTCCCTCTACTGCACATCTTTTCTGTATTTCTTCAGCAGTTTCTAGTGACCAATTTCAGACCAAACTAGCCAAATAAGGGACAAAGGGGAAAGGCCATCTCCTCAGGGGTGGGCTAGTTCCTGTCAAGACGCAATGGGAGAAACACTGAGATAACCATGACACTGGCAGAGAAGTCACCCCATGGAAGAGGCAGTCTGAACATAATTGCCTACCCTTTCTAGATGGGTCACAGGGTAGGAAGCCCCAGGGCCTGGCCGTGTAGTAAGAATACTAGCACAGAACTTAGCAAAGGAAAACTTGGTTTTGTGCTTTTCTTCTATAGGACAGATTTCTAATCTATTTGGTTACTACAAAAAAAAAATATACTACAATTCTTTAAAAAATGTAGTATATGACTTTTCAAAAACCGTACTTAAGCATCTTTACTGGAACAAGTAGGAAATGAAAACATCCTATACATTGGTATAGAAATGATACCGAGACAAAGTCTGCTTGTCTTTAATGAGAAGTAAGGGAGGCACTCACACTGGCGTTCTCCTTCTCGCACTCCTTATGGGCCTCTGGACACTCTCGAAGAGTCCTCTGGATACAGGCATTCAAGCAGTGGCGGATGACGTGGATGAGCTTTGCTAAAGTGGTTAAGATAATCAACAAATACATGAATCTTCTATAAAATTAACTTTCTAATTAGGAAACTAGGATCTCAAACAGTAAAGAGTATTACTTTCAGGCAAATCACTTAAGAGATGCAAGAGAGGGCAAAGCTTACTCGAGTGACAAATACTGAGCATCTGTACCATGCAGTACGCTGGGGGAGAGGCAGCAGGACAGGGGAAGCAGAAATTCAGACCTATGTTGGTGCTGGCGGTGTGCTCGTGGGCATACTGGTAGAACTTCCTGGCAGCTGCACGGTTCATCTGGATCAGTGTGACACATCGCTCGCACCACACCTCCTCTGGCTGGTTCACGGGCAGAAAAGAATTGAAGATGAGGCTCACCAGGCGCCGAGACACAGGCCGAGAGTCCATTTCAAGGCGAACTAAAATGTCCTCCATGGGGCATATTTTCCAAAACTAGAGAGTAAAAGTGGAAACATGCAAAAGGAAATAATCAATGGTTTCTACAATCTTGAAAACTGCTCAAGTTTCCAGAATATAACAAAGAACTAATTTTTATATTCAAGAAAAATCATTTCAAGTAGCTGTATCAGAATCTGACTTTTCTGTGAGCCAAAGTAACAAGTCTTCGTTTTAAAGAAATGTAGCATGCAAGGTATAGAATGAGGCTGTGGAAAGGTCAACTCTGATTCCTTAGCAGCATGATTAATGCACAAATGATAGCTCTGATTAATCAAGCTGATCATTTCTACATTTGTAGATCCACTAATCCATTAACTGATCTAGTAACAATAATTTTTTTTAACCTATTAATAGTTTTGAAATAAACACCCTATTCATCTCTCTGAAGAGGCTCAGAGCATCCTTCTTCAACACACTAGGACTGCTGGCCTGCTCTTTCTACCGTGAGCAGTCTCCTTGTCCAGCTCTGGAGCTCCCACAATCACATACTCCACAAGAGACAGAATTAGCTCTGTTTGTTGGTGGTGGTTTGTTTTTTGTGTTTTCAATCAGGGTCTCAAGTATCCTGGCCAGCCCCAAACACACTTTGTACCTGACTAAAGACTGATTACCTTAAATGCCTGATCTTCCTGTCTCCACCTCCTGAGAGCTAGAATTACAGGCATACACCATCTTTGTGTATGCTACACAGGTGTTCTACCAACTAAGCTACAACATCAACTCTAGCACGGGCTTCTGGCACCTGGGCAGCTCGTCCACAGGGCCCATTTCTGTCCTTACCAACACACACGTACTTCTTGGCCAAGTGCCAAGTCTAGACAAGTTATACGTGAGTACAAGGCATAAGTTGTCACTCTGAACAGCATACTAGCAGACATGTGGGTGGCAATACTCTTGGCAATGGATATTTCCAAGGATAGGCAGGCACTAAGTGTTATCATTTGCCCAGGCTAGCCTTGAACTCCTTTTGAACTTGAAATTCTCTTGTCTCAGTGGTAGAGCACCTGCCTAGCATTCATGAGGCTCTGAGTTCAATGCCCAGTATCAGGAAATAAAACTGAATTGGGGCCGGGCGGTGGTGGCGCACGCCTTTAATCCCAGCACTAGGGAGGCAGAGCCAGGCGGATCTCTGTGAGTTCGAGGCCAGCCTGGACTACCAAGTGAGTTCCAGGAAAAAGGCGCAAAGCTACACAGAGAAACCCTGTCTCGAAAAACCAAAAAAAAAAAAAACACTGAATTGGAGCTGGGAAGAGGACAACTCCTATGTCTTCTTTATTATGCCAATAAACTGGCCCATGCCCAGTGCACACTTACCATGTTACAAGCAATTCCTTGGTCTATAAAAACAGGAGAAATTACAGCTAACCTTTGCAAGTAATAAATAATATTTAAGTTCTTACCAAGTGCTAAATATGTATAGATACATCAAATATTTTAATGTTTAACATGTAATAAAAAAACGTAAGGGGAGGACCTGCAAGATGGTTCAGCAGATAAAGGTGCTTGTCACCAAGTCTGACAAATCTGAGCTCAATCCCTGGGAACCACATGGTGGAAGGAAAGTACCAATTCCCACAACTGACCTGACTCTGACCTCCAAGTATACTGTGCACACATGCCCCACCACACAAGAAATAATGTCTTAAAAATATGTAAAGGTGATTGCTTATATTAGTGTCTTTCCAAAAAGAAAAATGCGTTGGTATTTCTAGAACTTTCCACGAGAAACACAAAACAAAGTTTTATGACAATCTAGCAATACATTGGTTATCAAACTGATTAAAATGTAACTGTAAAGGTTCTCAGAATTAAAATTAGTCTTTCTGTTGGGTGATCACAAATGTGCTTTGTGCATTTCAGTCTTCTCCAAGAACGTCCTCCTTACCTTTGCAGCTCTCACGGCTTTGATTTTCAGCAACAAGTCCACAAAAGCCACCCTCACTTTCTCTGAATTATCGTGGAGACTGTACCTGAGTGGTGGCAAAAGTTGTTCTAATAATGGGTGGCTCAGTTTGTTATCCAAAATAATGGGCAAGCACTACAGAGAGAAAGAGAAAAGCATTTCAAAATCAGAATACATCAATAAAACATTTAGGCAGGAAACATCTAATTGATGTTGAGTCCTATTCCTGCCAGAAAGCACCACCTTCATCCAAGTTCCACATCAAAGTAAACTACACCCGACCCAAAGACTAGTACTATGTATAGAAAGTAGACATTTTATATAGAAAACATGTCTCTTCTTTGAAAGAGGGTCTCTAGGCAACTCAGGTAGACTCCAAACTCAGAATCCTCTCGCCTCACCCTCCTGAGTATTTCTGCTATTATAAAAGTCTTGACTACACACCTGGCTAGAAAATACTTTAAATTTGAATTTTAAAAGCTTAATTGGGAGACTTGAAGAGATGGCTCAGCAATTAAAATCATATGCTGCAACTGCAAAGGATTCAAGTTCAATTTCCAGCACCCATGGTAGATGGCTCACACCCACAGTTAAGACCAGCTCCAGGGCATGGGTGAGCTGGCCCTGAGAACGTGATTGTAAGAGAACGAGCCCCACCCCTTATCTACCACATGGTGGTGTGGGCAAGGGAGAAAAGCCCCCCCCCCCATGTCCCTTGAGGCCTGTGGTAGGTGAGAGAGCTGTTCCTGAGGTCACTAGAGCGAGAGAGTTGGCCCTGCCTCTCACCAGCTGCAGCACTAGGCAGAGTGGCCCTTACGTCTCAACTAGGCAACACAGTAGAGTTGACCTTGATGGTGTAGGTGTGGGCAACGCAACATGAGAGCAGGAAAATCAGCCCCGCCCCTTGTTCCTTACTACATAGGGTGAGTTAGGAGGGGCAGTACTTTAGAGCTCACTCTGGTGTTGAAGATGAAGGAGAGCTGGCGGGCTGAGCAACCCAGCAACCACCCAGACCCGGAACTAGAGCTATAAGTTGGCCCATCCCTTCATCTACCCCATCTATGATCTGTGGGAACACGTGAAGGGGTTGGTCCTGCAGACCCAATATTACAGAATCTTCATGACACAGAACAACAGGATATCCAAGAGAAGTGAGTCCCATTGAGGGCCCAGCATTGATGATGTAGCAAAAACCAGAGACCTCAAACCAGACCAACGACTCAATGCAATGAACACTTGCAAGTAACAATATATGGACTAAAGGACTACGTGACTCACTGTGTCACACTATAGCTTCCACGAGATTTTTCTTTTAAATTTTATCTTGTCTTATCCTGGAGGAGGGGTGATTTACAAGGGTAGAAGGCAGATGGGAAGACGGGGAGATGAGTGGGATCACGATGCATGATGTGAAATCCACAAAGAATCAATAAAAAGTTAAATTTGGAAGAAAAAATAAAGATCGGCTCCAGGAGGATCCAATGCCTCTGGCTACTCTAGTAGAGGACCTAAGTTCAATTCCCAGCACCTACATGAACATGGCTAACAACCATCTGTAACTGTAGTTCCATGAAATCTAATACTCTAGTCTGGCATCCATGGGCACCCAGTACACACATAGCATACACCCAAAACACCCATACACGTATTTTGTAACTTTAAAAATAAATAAAATTTTACTAAAAAAAAAAAAAAAAAAAAAAAAGCTATAGTTTTGGTCTAGAAATACAACCACAGCCGGGTGGTATTGGTGCACACCTTTAATCCCAGTACTTGGGAGGCACAGGCAGGCGGATCTCTGCTAGTTCAAGGCCAGCCTGGTCTACAAAGTGAGTTTCAGGACAGCCAGAACTGCAACACCGAGAAACTCTGTCTCAAAAAACCAAAAAGGGGGAAAAAAAAGGAAAAAAGAAAAAGAAAAACAACTACAGTATCAGTAACATTTCTCTACTGAGTAGGACAATATGTGATTTTCTAACATTTCCCCCCTTTTCTCTATTCCCTAAAAAAAAAAAAAATCGCTGTAGTTCTACAAAACTATTCTACAATAAAATGTTACCTTTATACCTTTAAAAACCATACCTTAAAAACAGAACAACGAACATCAGCTGAACTTGTATCAAACGCCAGCTCCCCTGTGACTTTCTTCAAGAGGTCAACGAGAATGGTTGGGGGCATCATTTCCCAGTATTTACACGTTATTTTACAAACACCAAGGATGCCTGTGGAACGGACCCTCGGATAAGGATCTTCTAAAAGGCTCTAGAAGTAGGAGGGGGGGGGGGGAGTTACAATTCTTAAATTATTGTTTGTGTTACATATTAGCACTTTGGGAATTTAAAACTTAGTAACAGACACTTAAGGTTGCAGAAATACTGGCCATTCAGTCCATGTCCCTAGGCACCCTCAAGGGTACTACTTCCAGAATGCCAAATCTGCAGAATGTTCAGTCCCTCATATAAAGCAACACAGCATCAATCCATGCTTCCCATATAAGGGTTACATGAGTAGCTAGTCTACTATATTGTTTACAGACTAAAGGCATGAAATAGAATCTGCACATGTTCCATATGGTGTCACAGATGAAGACACTGAAAAGGACAAGGACCTGCCCAAAGTCACAAAGCTATTACGTGGGAGCGGTAGAGATAAACTGAAAAGAAGTCAAAGTGACAACACGACTACTGGAGACAGGGCATGCAAACCCATAATCCTGGTAAACTCATAAGGACACATAATGGAATGTTTCAGGAGTGACTAAAGAGGACATGGGCAAAGCGGGTACTCCTCTGCAGGAGGGCCCTACTGGCAAACACTGGCCCTGCAGCTAGCTACAAGGCATACAGGTCAGCAATGAACACACAGCACAGCAATACATACATAGAGCTCTTCAAACTGCTTCTGGATTTCACTGTCCATTTCAGCGGCGATGAAGTTTGGGTCTCTAACAGGAAATGCTTCGACAAACAACAACGCAGCATTTGACCGAACTTCAGAATTCCTGGCCTATAAAAACAGGAGTAGTTTCAGAAGTCCACAGAGTCCAGTGTTCCCAAATTAATGCTTCCACAGTTTCAGCAGAAATTCATTTCCAAATCAGAGATAATTTTGGGGGCTGGCAAGATGGCTCAGAGAGCAAGGGCATGTGCTCCTGCACCCAACAATCCTAGGACTACACACAGTAGAGAGAACTGACTCCTGCAGGTTGTACTCTAGCCTCCACATATGTTCCCTACACCCATAAATAAATACAATTTAACAAAAAATAAAAAGATTATTTTAACCTTTAAATTGGCAAAACTAGGCTGTGGGTGTAGCTTAGTGGAAAAATACACAGTATGTGTGGGGCCCTGGGCTCTACTCTTGGCATCACAAAAGTAAGTAAATAGCCAAACTTTGTAAAGTCATCCTTAAATTAAGCCAAACTCTCAATTCAATGTCAACAGATCTTAAAGACCAACTTCCTCACTTTAAAGCTGCATTTAATTAAACTTCGCAATTTCAGCCTTAAAAAAAACAAGAGCTCCTGTATCATTAAGAGATGGTTACTGCCTTCTAGTCAAACCAGATTCTATCTGTATAAAACGAGGTGTTCAACAAAACACTCAGTGTCTGCCCTCTGCCCTTGTCTCAGGCATGAGAGTGTAAGAAAAGGCAGGTGGCACAGCTGTGACTCCACCCAGCCTCACTGATGTTTGTGCACACCTCCAGTCAGTCCTTCTCTGCACTGTCTGTCACAGTAACTGCTTATTCAGTAGAGAACTGATCCACCTTTGAAGTTAAGTGGGTCGAAGAAATGGTCTTCATAAAGGATAAAAACTGAGAGCCAGGAATGGTGGTGCATACCTACATGAGGCTGAGGCAGGAGGATCACTTGAGCCCAGGTGGCTAGGATAGGTAACACAGTGCAAAAACATAAGAAATTTTGCTCTGAAAAGTCATAAAGCAGCCTCTCCCTTCTCATTTCCACCGCCTTAGTAGGCTTCTGAATTAGCAGAGGCTCAATTTGAAGCACCTGCTACACAGGAAACACTAAACGTTACCTTCAGTCCTCTCCAGAGGATGGGCTTATACAACCTATACAGCATCTCTTCCACTCCCTGACGGACTTTCTGTTGGTGAAAGTAACTCAGCACCTAAAGGCCAAAGAAAGAGAAAGGAAACAAAGGCTATGGAGTTATTTGTAAACATTTCAGTCAGATGTAGTGGTGTACCCCTCAGGAGGCTGATGCAGTGGTATACCCGTCAGGAGGATGAGGGAGAAGAATGGTGAGCTTGAAGTCAGCCTGGGCTACAAGAATCTATCGCAAAACAAACAAACAAAAAACTCAAGAAACCAGAGGAAAGGTTTATTCTGCTCCATCCCACCAGTGTGACACTTGCAACATTCTCTGGCAAGACCTACAACAGATACAAGACAAATCACAAGGAGTCTTGGCTAAAGTGTCGATCCACAGCCCTGAATTCTAATATCATCTGGGTTCTAATGTCTACCACCCAGTGATCCATGGCAGTTGTCCCACTAATTGAGAGGCTGAGACAGAAGAAAGCTGAGCCCAGGAGCAACAGGCCATCCAGGACAACTCAGCAAGATCTCATCTCAAAAAACAAATAAATATAAAAATTAAATTCCTTTTTTTTTTTCTTCTTCAGTTTTTCAAGACAGGGTTTCTCTGTGTAGCCTTGGCTGTCCTGGAACTCACTTTGTAGACAAGGCTGGCCTCAAACTCAGAGATCCACCTGCCTCTGCCTCCCAAGTACTGGGATTAAAGGTGTGTGCCACCACCATCTGGCTAAAAATTAAACTCTTACTAGCCTATCAATGGCCACATAACCGCCACAGATCTCTGACTTGATGAGTAAAATGGAAGAGGGGAGCATGAACAGGACTTTGCCTGATTCTTCTGGATTCAAATGCTCATTAACCAACTATTGGCTCCAATACCCACCAGAGATAGGCACCAGCTACCTTAAGACTGCATATGAACAGGTGCCTACAAATATTCTAAAAGAATACTCCTTTTAGCACAAGCTTAAGTGAGATACTAGCTTCCTCCCAAAATTTATGATTAATCAGAAACAGACCATCTTTTTCTCTGACAGTCAGAATTGCCCCACAATTCTGTACAGACCCTTGAACCTAGTCAACTGGTGGACCTCGTCCCTTCAAGTTAAAAAAAAAAAAAAATCAATTTTGCTTTATCACTGGAATCCACTCCTCCAGAAAATATATTAGTGAAAACCCTCAGTGAACTACAGCATGAGCATGTTTCTGTAATGAAGGGTTTCATTCTCTTTTTAAATTTTTGAAAATGTCTCATACTACACATCTCAGGCTAGCTTCCAACTCATGATCCTGTTTCAGCCTCCAGATCAATGGAACTACAACAGACACTACCACACTCATTTGTTTTTATGAGTCTCATTGTTAGTGGAGTTTTCTTTTTGAGTACAATGCTATCATGTTTTGGTATGGATGGTATTCTCAATTCACAGAAAGACTTTAAGAGAAACACAATTCACTTGCCATAAAGTTACTCTTAAAGCACACAGGCCCAGCTGGCTTAATGATAGTGTACCCTTTCTTTCTTCATCACAGAGCTGGTAGCAAAAACAAACTGCCAAGATATCAAATATCAGAATTCTGAGAAACTCCTTTGACTGGTGGGGTGAAATTATGAATTTTTAAATTTAGCCAAAACAAACAAACAAACAAAATATATATAAATAAATGCAGGTCAACTGATTGGCTGTGTGCCCCCCGCCACCAACCTTTAGACTTAGATGGAGGTTGACCAGTCGGCCTTTTAAATTTTATTAATTTAATAAATGTAATGAAAAGGCAGTCGAGTGGTTGGTCCTTTTTTTTTTTTCTTTTTTTTAAATATACTATACTTTTTGTTGTTTGTTTTTTCAAATACATACAACAATACTGTATGGTGGGTTTGTTTGTTTTTTTGTTTTTTTTTTTAAATCTTGAAGGGACAAGGTCGACCAGTTAGCTATGTGGGTTTTTGTTGTTTGTTTTTTTCCTTTAGATTTAGATGGAGGTTGACCAGTTGGCCTTTCAAATCTTTTTAATTTGATAAGTATAGTGAAAAGGCAGTTGAGTGGTCAGCCTTTTTTTTTTTTTAAATATACTATACTATTTTGTTTTTTCAAGGAAGGAAGGAACCAAGGAAGGAAGCCTTTAATACCAGCACTTTGGGAGGCAGAGGCAGGTGGATCTCTGTGAATTTGAGGGTATCCTGGTCCACAAAGGGACAGCCAGGACTATACAAAGAAACCCAGTTTCAAAAACAAAACAAAACAAAATAATAATAATAATAAAATTATTTTAAGATGAACCTCAACCCTTCTCACCAATGTCACCCTGGTCCCAAAGCTGTCCCCTGACAAACCTCCTGGTCACTACAGGCAGTTTCCATATCACAATCTGTGCTAAGATCCACTAAAGAGAGGAACCCAATATCTGCTCCAAGTTCAAGCATTCCCTGGCTTGGTATGTAGCTCAGTGGAAGAGCACTTGCCTAGCATGGACAGGTCCTGAGTTCATCTCTAGGTCGACAAAAACAATCAAGTTCCAGCACTCCCAACTCTTTAGAATGAGTTATTTCTTCAGAGAAAAGTTCTAACATTATAGTAAATAGAACTACCTATGGAGATAAGTCTTGCCCGCCTCCAAAATTGTTTAGGGCAGAGACAAGGCCCTCAAGTCCTACAGAATCCTCGGCCAGCCAAGAAGCACCACTTTGGATTGGGCCTAGACTGGTTGTACCACTGAATCAGAAACTTAAAGGCAAAGCCCAGTGTTGCTCAAAAGCCCTGTAGGTGATCTGATGTATCCAAGCTCAGGAACCTCTTGGCTTAGGATGAACATGGCCCAGCTCAGGAGAGACCTCACTGGATGAAGGAGCCAAAGGCCTGGGTTAAATCTGTAATTCCTACTACTATCCTCATTCCCAAGACCTCCCAGCAGAACAGTAACTCCATTAGACAAGCTTCAAACAGAATTCACAGTTGAAGAGGCAGCATGGAGAGTGCCCGGGTATGGGAGCAGCCCAGAACTCAGGGATGCAGCTCAGAGGCCCAATATCAACTGTGGTTGATAGAGCTCTAGAGATCCAGTACATGATGGGAGTTATAGTTATGAAATGAGTCTGCGGTAGAAACTGCAGAGTACCGGGGACAGGGGTTACTTTACTACTATTACAGTGTATTTCAAGTAATTTCTTTTCACCAACTACCTATACATGGACCTGTAAAGCTGAAATAGAATCTCCACAAATTTGCTCACAGTTGGTGGATTAGAGGTGCCTCACTCACCTCTCGTACTTTGGAGTGCACTGGAGACCTCCTTGGAAGGTGGATGCCATGGAACATGAAGTCCTGGATGCAGTCATTTTCAATGGTCTGAAACAATAAGAGCAATGACAAGCAGACATCCCACAGGCAGTGTGCACTGGCAGGCAAGAATGGGATCCCTCCTTTAGTTAAGAAAGCCTAGGCTATTCTGTCAGAGCTGTTACTATATGTCCACACCTCTCACTGTTCCTTCAGTTTCAATACAAAGAACACACTTAGTTTGCTTCTATTTTATCTGATGGTGAGTTTGAGCAATGTAGCAAGGTAAGCTCCCCACGATCATCAGAAGCCAGCTCTCAGCAGATGAAGGAGAGGCTGGGAAAAAGCAGTATACATAGACAGAGAGAGACCTCAAAACAGTCACACTGACCTGGATGAACATCACCAGCTTGAACCTGTTTCAAGAACCTCTCCAGAAATGCAGTGGAACTGCCTCTACCGTGGAACTCAGAACTCCAGAGACCAAAATGAGATCTTTTAGGACAAGTGCTGGGGAAAAGTGTGTGAGAAGCTCCTTGACAACCCACAATGCTAAAGAGCCACAGGGTAAGACAACAGAAAGCCAGGCCCAGTAGACTATGTGTTGCCCTGCACTCCAGGGCCAGGAATTCAGTGGCTTTAGAGAAGGACATCTTGACCTTCCCTGACATCAGTGATACATCTCTGAATGTGGGATAACATGCTATCTGACAAATAATGAGACAGGAGCTATGCCACCTGTCCTACAAGTTACATGTGCCATAAAGACAGACTGGAACAATCAGAATATGGCATTCCCTTCTACAGGCACCTCCGACACATCAATGGCACAAACATAGAGAGGAAAACAACAAGCAAAGCCATGAGAGTAGCTTTCCAGATCCTGATAAAAGGCACTTGCTGCCAGGCCAGACAATCTGAGTCTAGTATCTAAGACCCACATGGTGGCAGAACTGACTCCTGAAAACTGTCCTCAGACCTCCACACATGCCACAGCACACATGCACACACACTCATGCATACACAAGTACAAAACATAAATAATGTTAAAAAAAAAGAATATATACAAAAAAAATTAAAAATAAAAATGGTCAGCAGGAGTGGCACACACCTTTAATCTCAGCACTCAGAAAGCCAGAGGAAGGTGGATATCTGGGAGTTCAAGGTCAGCCTGGTCTACAGAGTGAGTTCCAGAACAGCCGGAGCTACACAGAGAAACCAAAAAAAAAAAAAAAAAAGATATATACATACATGCACACACGTATGTATATATGTATCTATCTTTCTATATGAATTAAAATGATGAAACAAACCTGTAATTCCCAGCATTTAGAAGTCCAAGGGAGGAGGACCATGAATTCAAGACCAGCCCAAACTCAAAAAACAAAAGGAAGTGGGAAGAACTGGAGCAATGGCTCAGTAGCTGAGACTAAGAACTGCTTTTCCAGAGGACTCAAGTTCGATTCTCAGACATGTGTCAGGTGGCTCACAACTTCTGTAACTCTAGCTCCAGGGGATTCAATGCCTCTGGCCTCCACAGACCTGAAACTCAATGTGCATGAAACCATGCATAGACCCTCGCAGAGATACATAATTAAAATAACAAAATGAGTTATAAAAACTTAAAAACAAAAAATAAGCTAACTAAAATAATGCAGAATGATACCCTGGTTCTGCCCTCCTGCCAAAAAGACTACACACTTTTAAACTAGTTTATAAAGTGTTTGCAGAATGTAGTAACTTTTGATCTCTAGATGTAGAAGAAAGTAGCAAATACTAGCTATAGAGTGTAAGCAGGCAGAAAGGCAGTGTGGACAGAAACTGCATGATCATCAGCAAGTGCACTCCACTGCCCTGTGGAAGCCTTCCCACCTCCACCGTCGCTGCCAGCTCTCCACAGAGAAGAGTCAGGAACATAGAATGAGAAAACAGACAATGGGGTGACAGACGATTGAGGCTGAGAATGGCAAAGCTACATCTTCCTACCAGACAGTACAGCTGCGATGGGTTAACTATAATCAAAGCAAATGGTACCAACTTCTTAACATAACAGAAAGAGGCACCTGAGGGTCCTCAACAGCCTCATCCACAGAAACTCAGTCCAAACACAAATGCAGCTTTACACTTTCAAGTAGCCAGAACAAACACAGAAAAAAGAAACAGGTCAAATTATTTTTTTTTTTTTTTTTTTTTTTTTTTTGGTTTTTTCGAGACAGGGTTTCTCTGTGTAGCTTTGCGCCTTTCCTGGAACTCACTTGGTAGTCCAGGCTGGCCTCGAACTCACAGAGATCCGCCTGGCTCTGCCTCCCGAGTGCTGGGATTAAAGGCGTGCGCCACCACCGCCCGGCAGGTCAAATTATTTTAATAGTACATTTTGTTTAGCCCAGTACACCCGACTTGCAACACATCACCCTTTGACTAGCAACACTCCGACAGCCCAATAACCAGGAGTAACTGGACAGTCTAGACCCAGACATAACAGAATACGGAACACAAGCCCTTGGACTTCACTGAAACTATACATCCCAGTAAGGTGATAGCTGGGGCGATGCCTCAACATGTGGGCAACAACAGGAGTCAGCCTGTCACATTTCTATCAGCATCACTAATCAGCTTTATTTTCAGATAGACTAGGCACAAGTTTTAAATAGCCCACCCTTGGATACTTAAGTAACTAGACTACAACAGATAATAAATAAAATGAAAATACCTCCAACATTTTCCCTGAGGCCTTTTTCCAAGCTCTGAAATAAATTTCTGCAATGTGCACCATCAAAGACCTTAAAAAAAAAAAAGATGTTAATACATATTTAAACATTATACCTTTACCATATACCACCCTTAAGTCACTCTCCTGCCCTAGGAAGAGGAAACTGACATAGGATATGGTTCACAAATCACCTGCAATGTTACTTGCCCGAGATGGAAAGAGGAGGATGACAGGATTGGGGAAAGGAGGCTGAAGAAGACTCCTCAGTCAAGGCCTCAGTACGAACACTACCACTTCCTGGGACACAGTGACAACACAGGCTCAGAACTAACTCTAAAGTCAAACACTTCAGATGTGGGCTGGGGAGAGAGCTTAGCTGGTAACTGCTGTGGGATGTTCTGTATGGCAAATGTGTTGCTCTGATTGGTTAATAAATAAAACACTGGCCAGTAGCCAGGCAGGAAGTATAGGCGGGACTAACAGAGAGGAGAATTGAGGGAACAGGAAGGCAGGGAGGGAGAGACCTGCCAGCCGCCACCATGACAAGCGAGATGTAAGGTACCAGTAAGCCACGAGCCACGTGGCAACTTATAGATTAATAGAAATGGGTTAATTTAAGATATAAGAACAGTTAGCAAGAAGCCTGCTATGGCCATACAGTTTGTAAGCAATATAAGCATCTGTATGTTTATTTTATAAGTGGGCTAAGAGACTGCTGGGGATTGGCGGGACCCTAAGAGAAAACTCAAGCTACAGGTAACGGCACTTGCTGCCAAACCCAGTGACCTGTCAATACCTAGAAGCCAACTGGTGGGAAGAGAGAAGTAACTCTCACCTCCACATGTGTGGTATGGCACACTCACACCCATACCCAAATAAATAAATCATTAAAAACACTAATTCTATACATACAGGAAAAGTTACAATAGGATTCAGCTTTAGAATCACCTAAGTTTAGAAATTAGTTCAGCAAAAATATTTTACAAAAAAGGAAATATGAGAAAGCAATCTAGAATACAGCAAGAGTTCGGCACTCAGATTAGAATCAAATCCCAACTCAGTGCTTATACAGCTACCTGACACTAAGGAATTTAGAAACTGTAGCCTACCTCAGATGTAAGAAATGCCTTTTTTAAAATGCAGAGGAGGTACCAGAATGTCATACCTCTGGCTTTTCCTACTTACACAGCTCCTCACAACCACACAGCTCAGCCCATACTCAATTAGATGGTGCACTCTATACTCAAAATGTCCCCTGAATACTAATGACATGGACTTCGTTGTGAATGAGACAAAGCTCTAACTGTCAAACAACTGACAAACACCTGCTTTCTGCTCCAGCTACTCCAGAGACTGGAGACCAACCTGGGCAGCAAACACACCATCTTGAGGGAAGGAAAGAGGAGAACTAAAAACTACACGTTAAAATATCAATTTCAATAGCACTACTGGAAAAATGACTTATTAGAGGAAAACAACTACCTAATATTTTAATATAAACAGGGTGGTGGTGCACAGCTGCAACAGGGAAGCTGAGGCAATAAGAAGTCACAACACACACACACACACACACACACACACACACGAAACTTTTAAAATAAGCCAAGAGAACCTTTCAAAGTCAGAATAAAACCTGTAGTACTTACTTTTGTAATCCAGACAACTGATTTTTAATGGTCTCATGGATCATTTTAATAAAGTCTATATTCCAACTGAAGAGAAAACTAAGAAATCTTCTTCCCTGTAAATGAAAAAAAAAAAATGAGAATAAGCTGGGCACGTGGGAGGCTGAGACAGAGTATGACAAGATCAAGGACAGCCTGGCAACAGACATCATCTCAAATAAATAAATAAAGGTGCAGCTAAATGAAACTCATCTAATAACAAATATTTAAGTGTTTAGCACATCCAAAGTCAGCTAGTCATAAAAAAAGAGGCCTGTGTCACTATCACGTGGCATGTTTGCACAGGGGTTGAACTCGAAAGTGCTACAGGTGGCTTCCCAACAGCAGAGACCTGTGGGGCCACAGACATGCCTCCCTTGGGTAGAACAGCAGCTGCACTGAGCGTCTGTCTTCAAAGAGCTCAGACAGCCATACAGACCTTCACATGGGTCCATAAACCTTTCAGTCTGGCTATCATGGGTAGTAGAAAATGCAAAACCAAAGAATGCCTGAAATCTTTGTTTGACCCCATCTTAAACTTTATTCTCACCAACTTCCTCACAATCCTGAAGATGAAGGTGCATCCCTTATGCCTGTCATCTTCCCAATAATGATGTTATCGTAACAACCACCCTAGGAACGAGCCCTCTCCACACACGCCCTGTACCAGTGACTGTGCTGCTGCCACTTCCCTCAAGCCACATCACGTGCTTCCCGGAAGTCTCAAAGAGCACCTGTCCTCCACAGTCAGGGTCAGAGACAGTGTGTTCTGGTGGAGCCAAAGAAACTGGTGCCAATCTTATATGCCCTACAGGCTGGGGACTTGAGACTGCCATGGGACCAGACTTTCTACTCAGGGCTCAGGCCCTGAGGAATGATCTTTGGAAGCCTTCTCTACTGCTTCAGGAGAAATGGCTACAGACTGGTCTTTTAGGACACATGCAACCAAATGCACTGTATTCATGGTCACCTTGCACCCTAGCAAGGGCACACAGTCCACACTCAATAACCACTACATAGTGACCTTACATAACAGAACTATTCTCCAGAAACCATATTAATATAAGATTATGTTTATTTACATTTTTTTTTTTTAAATTTGGCAGGACTGGGAATTGAATCTAGGGCCTCATATATGCTAGGTAAGATCTCTACCACTTAGCTATAGCCCTAGCTCTAAAAATATTTCATGCATAGAAGTATTTATAAAATATCATTTACAATGAGTATAATAAATATAAAAAATCATTAATACACATTCCTTTTTTTTCATGTTAAGTTCTCTAGTCCATGTGCACTTTAAACTTAAAGCACATCTCAACTGGAACTGGCCATTTGCAGTGAACTTGCTTAGTTCACTCATGAGATTGGCCCACGATGGGCAGGAGGATCTCTGTGAGTTCGAGGCTAGGTTGATCTACACAGAGGGTTCCAGGCTAGCCAGGGCCATCTAGTGAGATCCTGTCACTTAAAAAAGAAAGAAGACATTTCAAGCAACAATATTAAAATAACAATAACCTATGCTTAATGCCTAGACAGCCAGGACTACATAAAAGTTTAAAAACCCTGTCTCAAAAAATAAAAAACAAAACAGCAACAACAAAAATGAATGCAGGCTGAGCAAACCATGGGAAGCAATCCAGTAAGCAGTGTTCCACCCTGGTCTCTGCTTTAGTTCCTGCCTCTAGATTCCTGCTTTGAGTTTCTGCCCTGACTTCCTTCGGTGATGTAGTGTGACTTGAGAATTTTAAGATGAAATAAACCCTTTCCTCCTCAAGTTGCTGTTGGATGTGGTATTTTATCACAGCAACAGAAACTCTAAGACAACTTCTTCTACAAAAAATAACCTGTTGCCGGGCGGTGGTGGCGCACGCCTTTAATCCCAGCACTCGGGAGGCAGAGCCAGGCGGATCTCTGTGAGTTCGAGGCCAGCCTGGGCTACCAAGTGAGTTCCAGGACAGGCGCAAAGCTACACAGAGAAACCCTGTCTCGAAAAACCAAAAAAAAAAAAAAAATAACCTGTAGAAGTAGGAAAGAGAGTAGATCTCAACCATAGGGATATGCTTTCTCACACTTACATATGTGTATATGTTTATGTAGAAAGTCTGGCCCCATGGCAGTCTCCAACAAGTAACCACTTTTCACCATGAAAGGTACATATATATTGGTTTTTCGAGACAGGGTTTCTCTGTGTAGCTTTGCACCTTTCCTGGAACTCACTCTGTAGCCCAGGCTGGCCTTGAAATCACAGAGATCTGCCTGCCTCTGCCTCCCGAGTGCTGGGATTAAAGGTGTGCGCCACCACCACCCAGCACAGATATATATATATATAGATATATTATATATATATAAAATGTATAATATATAGTTTATACATATGTATAAAACACTCACTCTTCATTTAAAATGCAATTGTGGCTCCTCCAGTACTCTACAACCCACCTATTCCCATCCAATTTAATGATAGAAATAAGCCAGGGAGAGGAAGCATGTGATCCATCAGGGCCATCCAGTCCAATTGATGTGGTTTAAGTCCACAGCTCAATTTTTTTTTTTTTTTTTTGCAGAGCGGCTTTTAAGACAGGGTTTCTCTCTGTGCAACAGCCCTGGTTGTGCCTGTCCTGGAACTCACTCTATAGACCAGGCTGGCCTCGATCTCTCAGAGCTCTGCCTGCCTCTGTCTCCCAAGTGCTGGGATTAAAGGTGTGTACCACCATGCCCCTATGCTGGCTTTTCCACAAAACAACCCAACACAAACAGCAACCCCATGAACTTGAGAAAATAATCAATTAATAGCCCATCAACAAGCCAAAAAGAAAAAAGAAAAAACACTGCTCACTTACCTCCTCCTTCTTGATATAATTAACATTTATGAAGCACTCGAGCAGCATGTCTTTAATGTCTCTGTTTTCCTCCAAATCATAAGCAAAGCAGTATAAAGCCTGATGGATGCGCCACAACCGACACACATCTGCGACCTGAGAACCACACAGGAGAGGACAGTGGAGAACTTGTTTCCGTCATTTCTTCTTTAATCAACAGTAAAGTCGTATTTCAAGCTAAGTACATATTTTATATCATAAATAATGAAGATTATAGGATCATAAAAAAGTAGGAGAGAGTGACAACTGAAAAAAAATTTAGGATGTGCAAATATTTTGTGTAGTTCTACAGAACATTTGGACTGTTGTTTGTTTTTTTCATAGGGCCTCACCTACCCCAGGCTGGCCTCAAACTTGTAAACTGTTCTTCTTTGGCCCAGCCACAACTAGGACTTCACAATAATGTGAAATAATTCCCACAATCCTAAATCCTAATGTCTACCTTTATCCAGGACACTCCTGACTACCTGCCCAGCCTGCTCTAAGACATGCCGACCTCTCAGAGGGCCACAGCTATCTCCTCCCACCCTCCACTCCACAACTCAGGAAAACACACTGCACAGCTCAGTCCGGGAAACTCTGGTCCTTCCTGCACCCCTGCTTTCTTTCCATTGCAGAACAGTATCACGACACAGAGCTGGAGTAACCACCCTTTCACCATCATGGGACAAAGAGGACAGCAGCCACACCCCTGGGGAAAACACGCAAGAAAAGGCCCAACTTTAAATCTCACCATGGATTGTGTATCACTCTTGACCTCTATACATCTTTGTAAGAAACATCTCTAAACTGGGAAGCTATAGATCCACCCCTTCCTAGCTAATCCAACCCTCACTAAGTATTTCCTAAAGGAAGCAAACATACTGTTTTGGTCTCCAGACTTCTCCTTAGCAGCATGACAAATGCAGTCTTTCCCATGTCCTCCTTGGCAGGCAGGCCCTTTTCCCACCATTTGACACACAGATCCTGAATAGAGTTCTGGAGTTTTTGTTCAGATTCAGGTAGTGCATACAAAATACCTGAAACATAGCACAAAGGTTTTCTGTTATTAAGCAAATTATTACTGATTCAGACTCAATAGTGCAGTGTTATGACCTGGTCCAAGGCCTTGCTAGACAAATATTAGTTTAATTTGCCAAACAAACATCATTTATGGAATTCCAATACTTATTTTTTTAAAAAGACTTAACAAGTGCTATTTTTTAAAAAGGTACAAAAAGCCGGGCGGTGGTGGTGTACGCCTTTAATCCCAGCACTCAGGAGGCAGAGCCAGGCGGATCTCTGTGAGTTCGAGGCCAGCCTGGGCTACCAAGTGAGTCCCAGGAAAGGCGCAATGCTACACAGAGAAACCCTGTCTCGAAAAACGAAAAAAAAAAAAAAAAAAGGTACAAAAAGCTGGGCAGTGGTGGCACACGCCTTTAATCCCAGCACTTGGGAGGCGGAGGCAGGTGGAGGTCTATAAGTTCAAGGCCTGCTGGGTCTACATAGAGAGTTCCAGAACAGCCAGGACTGTTACACGGAGAAACGCTGTCTCAAAAAAATAAAAATAAAAGAAGGTACAACAAAACAGAGAACTTTAGACCCAGAAGCCTCACACTAATACATCCTGATATCACTACAACTCCAGCACCACAGGACAGGTCCTGACCCCCAACCCACCACAGTCTCAATGTGCTGGCCTCAGGGTTAGGCGCAAAGGTGGTAAAACAGTCAAAGCAAACAACAATCAGTACAGAAAATATCGCTTTTAGAAACAGAAAGGTTCAGTAATTAAACTGCTAATAATGTGCTCATAATTACCCACAGATGCCTGAATACCATTATACAAATATAAAGCTCCTAAAGTAACTGGAAGTCTAGCAGCAACTACGATGATAGTCTAACCAGGCACCTGGAGGCTATAAGTAAGCTGGTAGTAAAATTCACAAAGCACTTGAAAACTAACTTTCATCCTGACTGGGGTAACAAGATAATAATCAAAGAAAAAGATACTATCAACTTGGGATGGTAACATGGAAAGAGGGTTGAAGGGAGGGTAGCTGGGAGGGCTGGAGGGAGGAAAATGATGTAATTCTATTTTGATTGAAAACATACTAAAAGCCAGTTGTTGGTGGCCCAAGCCTTTAATCCCAGCACTCAGGAGGCAGAGGCAGACCGAGCGCTGTTGAGTTTGAGGCCAACCTAGTCTACAAAGCCAGTTCCAGGACAGCCCAGGGCCGTTGCATAGAGAAACTCTGTCTCGGGGGGAAAAAACAAAACAAAACTACACTGAACTAAAATATAAAATATTAAAAATGAAAAAAATATGCTAATTTCAAGAAATCAGACTAAAGCAGCATCCTAAAAACATAAAGATACCCAAATGACACTAAGACTGAGAATTTGTAAGAAAATCTGTTCCAGGAAACTATACCCAAGTGAACAAAGCACTCCAAAGACAGTTCTTTGAAATCCTTAAAACTACTGTTATGTGTATAAAATAACTTTGTGGAAATATTTTATAACCAGGTTTTTCATTAAGTCAGACTAGTGTACCCGTTTAATAATCACAGCTTTACAGGCAGTTAAAAGTTAACAAGAACTGACTATGAGAATCAACAATGACTCCAGAGATAACAGTCACCCTCTAAGAAAAAATTCAACGGCAGATTCCTGGGCTCTGTGGCCATGGTACAAACTGAGAAATCTGCAGTCAGATATGCCCTTCAACAGCACGTGTTATCATCAGTCCTGTGAGTCCAGGCATTGTCCTGAAGAACCTGTAAGTAGCAGTAGTCAGCAACTCAGAACCCACATCAGCCGAGCGAACTCAGTTCCTCAGGGGGCCCTGACAGAAGAGAACTTGAGTGCGGAGACATGCCTTTAAAGTTTTGTTTCAGATTGCCACACTGCTCGTGAAAATAGGTCACCACTTCTTCAAAGTTGTCATGTTAGTGCCCACTACTGAACATGCCACTTACCATTTAATATAACAGCACACTCCAGGAGGGCCCCATAGTTCTCATGTTCATTTATTACAGATATAGAAGCAAGAATTACAGATGTAATTGCATGTGTTATTTCTATGCTCTTTTTCTGTTAAAAAGAAAATTAAAACATAAGTGAGATAAAATAAGGAACTTAACACTCAACTTTAAAAAAAAAAATCAAACAGCTACTAAATTTCTGAAATGAAGCTACCTCTAGCTTATTGTAAAAAGCAGACTAAAATTAAATATAAGTCAAATAACCTAAAAGAACCTAACACTGAGTAGCCGAACAGTAATAGCAGGGCTGGCCAGCAGGTAAAATTACAGTGAAAGGAATTGGCACACTGCACATTTTCTTAACCTAAAAGTTCAATTATTCAAGCCGGGCATGATGAATGCATGTCTTTAATTCCAGCACTGAGGAGACTGAAGCAGGTGAGCTCTGAGTTCAAGGCCAGCTGGGTACACATGCAAGTTTCAGGCTGGCCAGGACTGAAAATGAGACTCTTTCAAGAAGAAAGTTCAAATAAATGATCTTTTCTTAGCACAGTAAAGAGGAAGTTTTTTATTTCTGAAAGTCAAATACCATCTTTGGACTGTGCTCTGATTCCATTCCATCTTCACCCTGGTCTTCCACTGTCTGCCACCCATCCACAGGGCTTTCTAACAACGTTTCTGTCAGTAAGTCCTTCAGCCTTTGCCATAATTCTTCTTTCTGTTTCCTTGATAATTCATCGAGTAACTCACTTAAGCTGAAAGGATCAGAAGAATCTTTCTGCAAAAAGAATTTTAGAAAACACAAAATATGAAAAATTAGTTGTATTCTTTTCATAATGGTATTAATAGAAAAGTTTAAGTACTAAATTAGTTACATGTTTAAGCATTTGGTTAGTTTTCAAATCCTTTTCTAACAGGGAAAAAGAAGAGAATTACCAAGCAGAAAGCATCAAATCTCGCCTTTACCTCTTCTTCCTTAGAACCTGATCTTTAAAGTTTAAAATTTCACCCACTTGAAAGTCCCTAAAATCAATAAAAATGTCCACACCCTCCCCAGGCCTGTCATCAGGTACAGAAGATGCTAGAGGCAAATAACGGAACAGGAGCAGCAACCAGAGGCTCCAATTCCCTTCCTTCCAGTTCTTTGTGCTCCAAATAGACTGTCCACATCGCCCGCCTGCTCCTCAGCCCTAGACTGCAGTCTCTGCTGAGCCAGGGAGTCCCCCACGACCTCCGGCTTGCTAGACTCTCTTCTCACTTGGGCAGACTGCGCATCTCTCTCTGACACAGTAAGAACAGGCATTGTCAAAAGGTACAAAACCCAGTAAGAGGCCTTTCCAGCAGCTGCTCTGGGACAATCCAAGTACAAGTACAGTAACAATAATAGATTATAGTCTACAGAATAAAATTAGCACCAATGAGACTATACGATAAGTTAATAAATTATAAATCATTCATTCATTAATAGCACAGATATGCTACAGAGCACCAATGAATAAATACTAAAGAAATATAGAGTTTACAAATGACAATTTTATGGCTACCATAGTAACAGACTCTGGTAAGAAGTATCCACAGATACTGAAACAAACAGAAGTGTGCTGAGAAGCAGGTCATCTACAGTTACGGGCTTCCTCAAATTGCCCATGGTTACAAAGGGAAAGCACGAAGCTTCTACTACAGACTGTGAACACACACTTACTCACCCACCCACTGACCCCCATATAGCAGGACTGTCCTGAGAGGCTGACACTGCTAAGCAGCTCCTGCCAAAGAGGAGACACTAGATCTGATGGGATTGGCTAATATGAAAAGAATAAAAAAGACCACCAACTCCTTCAAACCTTCAGTGCTGTGGCAAGCATAGGAAGGCAAAGAATCCTGGATTAAAGAGCACTTAAGAGATGTGACAGCTACAGGGAGAGTCTGACACCGAGCTGGATCCTGGATCAGGAAAATGACTATAAAGGGCATTACTGTGACAACTGTTGAAACATAAATATATACTAAAAGTAATGGTTAAAGTGTCGTGTCTTAAGGATCTTAACAAAGTTATATACAATAGAATTGTGCTCAGTTGTACAGAAAAATGAAGTGTGAAGGAAAAGTGATACATCTACAGAGTACTGCATTAACAAAGGTGACCCAGACTCATCACAAATTGCCTGTTCCCTCTCATACGCAGATTCTAACTTCTATATATTATGTATATAAGTGGGTGTGAAAGTGGCGCGGGCTGTGAAGCTACATAAGAGACCGTGGAAGGGCAGAAAGTGGTGCTGGGGGCAAGAGAGAGCACCACAGGAGTACACATGTGACATGCAAGCAGAAAGGAAGATGCTGAGGATGGAGGCACATGGAAGGGGAGCAGGGGGACAGGGAAACGTAGGGAGAGAAACTAAAAACTCATGTGAAAAATACCAGAATGCATTGCAAGCTTAAATAAAAGTTTCAAGAAAGTGCTGGGGAGACAGCGCAGTTGGTTAAGTGCCTGTGAAGACCAGAGTTTGGATCCCATGAACTCACCTAAAAAGCTGGGCACGGCAGCCTGACTCTGTACTTCCTGATTTCTGAGGTGAGTGACAAGAGAAGAGGACCTCTGGAAGTTCTAGGGCTACCTACAAGAGCTTACACGGCCAAGTTCCAGACTAATGGGACACCTGAGACCTACCCGAGACCGCCGTCTGGTCTCCACATGTGTACCCCATGTAAAATGGACATACACACAAGTACAACCATACACAAAAATTCCAAATGTACAAGTGGTTACCAATTGCTGTATTCTTTATCCTGGAATCATTCTTTGTTTTGGAACAATTCAAGGCAGTTATAGGCATGTGACTCTATAGGGGTGCACTTTTCTAAAACAAAGATACTTTCTTAAAAATATAATCATTAGCTGCACCCCTCCATGGATCACAGCCCCCCCCCCCACACCCACTACACTGCACTCTAAGCACTAATGCTCCACCTGTCTGAAGCTAGCTTTTCCTTCTCGTTTCTGCTCTCTTGGTTTTTCCCTTCTCACACAAGAATGGCAGGCTCTGTGCAAGCTGGCCATTTACTTCTAACTATAAACTCCCAATTTTCTCAAAGGAAAGCATCATACTTCCTTTAGCATGTGTGTTTCCTAGTGACTTAACCTGTTACTATGTTTATTAGATTCCTATCTTTAATGTGTCACAGGCAAAAATATGTTAGTATTGTGCCTCCAGTCCTATTTCCCCAATAAGCTCTGTAGGTTATTTGCGACAGTCTTTCTTTGTAGCCCAGCCTGACCTGGAACCCATTACGTAGCCCAACAAGCCTCAATTCATGGTTCTTCGGCCTCAGTGTTCTGCGTGCTATAACTGCTAGTGTATAAACATTCTGGTTTTTATCATCAATATTGCAAGGTAGTGGCTGTTAGTAATGCACATGTCAGAACACAGTGATTCACTCAGATGGCGAGACCCAACCAAGAGGTCTCAAACTGATATACATCTTTTCCTTAGCTCCTATCAGGTTAAACTACTGAAAACTGCCATTACAGAAATTGGCATTTTGTAACACTCAATTTGATGAAACCAAGTAAGGCACAATTCTAATATAACCACATAAATTTATTTATTTTTGTTTGTTTGTTTGTTTGATTGGTTGGTTGGTTGGTTTTTTGAAACAGGGTTTCTCTGTGTAGTTTTGGTGCCTGTCCTGGATCTCGCTCTGTAGACCAGGCTGGCCTCGAACGCACAGAGATTCGCCTGGCTCTGCCTCCTGAGTGCTGGGATTAAAGGCGTGTGCCACCGCTGCCCAGCTCACTGCATAACCTTAATCAGGATAGGTCAGGCTGGCTCAAGGCTCCCAGCACAAAGGCCCATCTATCCCAGCACTAGTGCATGGCTGCACTCTGGTCCCCCCACTGCTCCTACACCCTACACCATACCCTCCCACAAGAGAGCTCCCACCTATATAGCTCATGGCACCCAGACTTCTCTGACCTTCAGATATGCTGTCAATCTGTCTCATGGCCATCACCCTGGACATACCCTATAGACAGTCATCTTTTTCCCACACCTAGGCTGGTCACTCACCATTATATCCAACCAAATGATGGTAGTATCTCTGCAGTTGAAGGCTTCCAACTTCCACAGCAAATCTAATACCAATGCTAAGCAGCATTACACTCTCCAGTACCTGGCTTGGTCCCTCAAGCTGCTCTGCACATGCAGGCAGACATGTGTTCCCAGAGACAAATCTTTCTTCCCTCTTCTTATTGTCTTCTGTCCCGGTTTCCCCTCCCCTGGTTCCTCTCCTGTCTACATGCTAGCTACTCTCTGCCTACTGGATAAACTTTGAACCTCCCTATAGGCTCGGGTATCTGAACATTTGGTTCCCAGTCGGTGGCACTGTTGGGAAGGTTCAAGTGACAGAGCCTTGATGGAGGAAATACATCACTAGGGTCAGGCTTCGACATTACATATATACTCTGACCTCACCTCTAGTTTCCTCGGCACAAGCTTGAGTTGAGGATGTGAGTGCTCAGCTTCCTGCTGCTGGCACACCTCCCCACCATGATGGACTCTTACCCCTCTGGAAGCATATGCCAAAAATAAGCTCTTTATACGTTGCTTTTGGTCATGGTGTTTTATGGCGGCAACAGAAAGGTGATACAGCTTCCCGTCTTTGCTGCCTTCCCCTCCTTGCATCTACCGCTGCACCGTGGCCCTGCCAGCCCTCTTCAGGTTAAAACACAGTCTGCCTTCTCCAGTCCTTAGGGATCCCTTCAGTTCAATGAGCTCTTTGGCTCACTCCTGTTTATCTTCTACTTTTTACCTCAGCCCCAAAGTGGGTCCATTTAATTCTACAGAATTTACTTATCTTTTTAAAAATAAACATTCATCCCCTAAGATCTCACTGAGAGAACTGTATTTCACTTGGTGACATGATTTTAGAATATTATTTATATCCCGAGTCAAAACTATAGTAAAAGTAAATCACACAACTTACGTCAAGTTGAACAAACTGCAGAAAATCTTCAACCAGTTCCTTAGAAACCGCTTGGACAAATGTCTCCCGTTTTTCCATGACAGATAAAACTGTTCTAAAGGAGCCTGTTTTACAACCCTGGTGGGAAATACAATCAGACCAGAACTTAAATGTGCAAATTATCCCATAAGATTTAATTTGATATGAGCATTCAAGAAGAATGAGACATTTTTACACCACTATGGAAGACAGTCTCTAACATTCTGGCACAAAATTGTAATAATCTGAAAAAAATATTTACTAACAACCATGAATGAAACTACCAGCTAAGGAACTGCCTCGGGAATCTTACTTTCTCTTTAAATGCTGGCAAGAACTGACTTATGCAACTGGTTCAAGCTGATCCTCATAGCTGAATTCTTCAGGCTCCTCTTCTAAAGTGCCGTTCCTCCAACGAGATCCCACCCAACAAATGCTCTCTTGTTTTTCAAGTGAGAGACTGTTACGTGGAATGAAAATCACAATAGCAGCCCTGAGGTCACCTGGGAGCTTGTTAGAGGGTGTATTTGTGCCTCCCCTCAGCATCCTCCTCTCCACCCCTGCAGGATAACGAGAGCTCAAGGGACCTTGCTCATTCTCCTTCCTGCCTGAGATCTCCCAGGATATCCTATTTTACCATTACACCTGGTGCTAGGATGGCCTACTCAAAACACATAAACTTAACGATAGTGACAGCAAGCGACAGCATATTTGCAACACAGCCTCTCACCTTAAAACTTAAAAATCTCCTATATCTTTACAAATACAGGAATATGGAAAATTACTGGCAGTAATTATGGAGACAGTGAATCACAGTAAATATACATTCTAATTGACTAAAAGTAGAAAATAACCTCAATTTGACAATTCCTCACGTAAGTAAATCTTAAATACAGCCACTTTACCCCCCAGTTCAAATGGCCGAATTGTGAACCATAACTTTTTTCTGATGAATAAAATGGAAAGGAAAGGCAAAAGGACCCGTATCAACACTCTCCTAATTCTGGTTACTGTTCTTGTTTACTTCAGCGCATGCCTTTGGCAACTCAGTCGTGCCAAGCAACGTCTACAGCCGCTAGGCTCACAGAATGCTACTCCATTTCTTGACTTGTCTCTTTCATTATTAGTTCAGGGCCAAGAGTCTCCCTAGATCAGTCCGCAGGTTCGGGGTCCTCCCTACGTCACGCCAAGTACAGGTCCTGGTCTGAGGTCCTCCCGGGTGAGGCCGGGTCCAGTTCTGGAGTCCCCTCTAGTCGTGCCCAGGCCCTCTTCCGGGGTCCTCCCGCGTCAGCCGGGGTTCAAGGCTGAGCTCCTCCCTGGTGGGCCCCCCGTCCTGGTCTAGGGTCCTGCTCTGCCCTCCCGCGGCCCCTCTCTCACTCCACAGGCGCCCGGGACGGGTGACGGCCGCGGACAAGGCACCCGGCCGGGCTGCGTCGCCCCGCCGCGGCCGCCCGCCGCCCGGTCCTCCTCGTAGCCCACCCGGGACACGGCGCGGCGCTCACCTCACCAGGGACCCATGGTTTCCCGCGCTCGGACCAGATTCAAACACACCCGCGCACCGTCCCGACGCACCCGCCCTCCACCCCGTCACCAGTCGCCGCTCTCACGAGAACTGACGTTGCCGGGCCACGCCCACGCGCGCCAGCCCTGCCGACCAGGCCCCGCCCCTCACCGGCCAAGCACCGCCTCCCGGGCCAGGCTCGCGGCGGCCCGCCCAGCCTCTTTGGCGCGCCCGCCGCACGCGCACGCGCACGCGCACGCGCACGCGCACGCGCACGCGCAGGGCCATGCTTGCCCCGCCCCCGGCGCCGCCCGCGCAGCCGCCGCCGCCCTCCGTGGGAGTGCTGACGTTACTTCTGCGTTTCTGGCCCGCTTGCCGGTGAAAGATCGTGGAGCAGATGGGGGAGAGAGAGAGAGACAGGAAGAAGGGGAGACGAGGAACAGCGCCGGAACACAGGGGGAGAGGAAGGAAGGAGAGTAGTACCAGGAGAGAGAGAAGGGGGCGCTGGGGAGAAATCGGGGAGGACTGGAGGAGGGGAGAGGAGCCAAAGAGGCAGAGGGAGGACTGTGGAGAGGAGGAAGAGACTGGGGCGTGGTGGGCGGCGGGAGACAGTAAGACAGGAGGCCGCCGACCAAGGAGGAAGAAGGGGTGTGATGTCAGGGCACCCCCAGGGAGAGGCTTCAGAAATGGGAAGAAATAATGTGTGTTTTCTTACGAGTCCGCCATCTCGGGAGCTTTTTACAGCATGACACAGATAAGGACATGGGGAGGAGCCCACTGAGGGAGATGGGAGCCCAAGCCTGCACCAGGATTCAACAGCAGCAAATGGTGCTCAGGCTCATGGCCGGGACTGGGCAGCACTCCACAGCCTGGCAGAAGACTGGTCCTAAGCCTGCGTCTGTTCATGCCCTGTCCTCTGTGGTTTCCTGCACCTGGAAACCAAAGCCAGCCCTCCAACCCACATACCTCTCCTTGACTCCAGTCTACCCTCTCCCCACCTTGCAGAGCCCTCTCTCCCTCAGCCAGTCCCCCTTCCCAATTCAGCTCTGCTTCACATGAAGTCACTGTTATCAGTTCCTGGAAAATCTTTTCAGAAATATTTCCTGCATTTTTTTTTTCCTTGCTCAAAATGTCCAGAGTGAGTTTCTGTTGCCTGGATTGAACTTAAAGGACTTAGGTGTTACCCAGAGGCAGCCTGCCTACCCAGTATAGGACCAGATGTCTATTGACTGAGAAGGCCAAAATAATGTGTATTTAACTTGATATAGCCAAAGTGTAGTCTCAGCGGTATAAAATGATAGTGGGGAGAGGGAAATGGTTAGTTAGGAAATCTGAGGTAGTAAGCAGAGCCAGAGACGGGGTTGACCATCATCTGTACCTCTCACCTGCTTCATTATACAGGGGCCCCTTAATTTCTGGCCACCTCTCTCTCCACAATTCCTCAATCCCTGTGGTCCCTTGAATTTGGATACCCTACTTTTCCACTCTTGCAGTTTCGTCTACAAAGTTTGAGCAGCCCGCCTGAGGCCAGACTCCCACATTCAGATTTGCCATCACTGTTCTGAGCATCCTGCTCATTCCCATTCAGGTTTGACTCCTGTCCAAAAGAAATCCCAGTTCCCACTGCCTTTCTCCCCTTCCTCACTCACTTTCGAATTCCTGACTGGTACACTTCTGTTAAGAAATGGATGATGAGTTTAGCAGTGAGTTCTGAATATTCAAAGCTAGTGACACAGACAGGTAAATAACAATTCTGTCTTCCTTAGTTTGCCATGTATTCAAAACAAAACAAAACTGAGAACAGGGCTCTTGATGTAGCTCAGTTGGCAGAGTGCTTTCCGAAATTATACAGTGCCCTGGGTTCAACTATTAGCACTGCATAAACAGATGCAACACACCTGTAATCGCAATACTCCAGGGATGGAAGCAGGAGGAACAGAAAGTGAGGTCAATATTGGCTACACAGTTCAAGACCTGCCTGAGATAAATGAGATCCTTTCTCAAAAAAATAAAAAACAATCAAAAAAATAAAACACTATCTACTTATGTTGTGGATTATCCACCAGAGAAGACTGCTCTGACATGGGTGTAAGCCAATAGAAAGCCTTTATTAGCCCACCAGTGACTACACTGGGTTTTCAGGATCCCAGTATAGCCCCAAGCCTTTCTCTGAGTGAGCTTTTAAACAAAAGCTATGCCTGGGTTGACATACTTCAGTGAACAAGACCTGCTAGTCAGAAGCAGAAGTACAGAAGCCAAATTGCAAGGTCAGTACATTTAGAGAATTTCCGAGATCTGTGGACTTGGATGAATTCGTTCTTGGTTTAGTTTTGGCAGGTAGTACTGTCTATGTGCTGAGTTCTACTGCCTGAATGGTACTTTCATCATGGAGGCAGCTGTACCATGGTTTGCAGCCTGTCACATTCCCCATGTGAATGAGTCAAATTGAGTCCAATCCAGGTCTGAGGGCGGTGGGGGTTGGACCTTGTCCCTGTATTCACACCCATAGTGCAAAACGTAAGACTCGGGAGGAGGTAGAAGGGCGGGGAGTGGAAGTGCCTGGAGCCCAATAGAACCTTAACTTCAATGGCTCCATAGTCCGGAGACAATCCATCTGGTAGCAATGTCTGTGACTTTCACTTTCTTGACCTGAGTGTGGTGGATCCATGATGTAATGCCAGCTACCACCACTGCCTTAGAAGAGTGAAGAGAACCGCCTTACAGGGTCCTTTCCAGGTTAGTTCCAGTGCCTCTTTGGCTACTCACTTGACCCAGACAATGTCACTGGACTCAAACAAAGGAAAACTGGTGGTGGACTCAGAGGTCAGCTGGCTCTCTCAGATCGTGAAGAGCCTGTGTGAGGAACTGGAGGGCCTGTAGTGTCTTGAGAAAGGAATGGTTATAGAGTTCTGACAACTGCTGGTCTCTGAGCCTGGGAAGCAGTCGGGGAGGTCTTTCAAACTTAATCTCGTAGGGGCAAATCCCTCCCTAGAGGAGGTGCAGCGGGCTGAAGCAAAGCAAATGAAACCCATCTTTTGCCGGGCTGTGGTCAGGGTATTGTTAGAGTTTCTTTTGATACCGTGTTTATTCTTTTTACCTGAAGTTTATATGCACAATGAAGTTTGCACTCTATGTCTAAAGCTTTAGCTTTTAATTGAGAGGTTTTGGCTGTGAAAGCCAGGCCATTGTCAGACTGTATTGCTAGGGAGGAAGCCAAATCAGGGGACCAGTTCCTGGAGGAGCTTTTTAGCTACTATCTGAGCAGTTCCCATCTGGACGGGGAACCCTTCTTCCCACTGGGAAAAGGTATCTATAAAAACTAGCAAGTACTTTCGTCCTCCCCCACCAGGCCAGATCTGGGCGAAGTCAGTTTTCCCAGAGTTTGCTGGTGTGTTGGTCTCTCATTTGGTAAGGGCTCTCTTGTTTTGGATTCACTTGAGCACAAACCTGGCATTTGGCTGAGATATCCTGCGCTAGGCTGTCCATTCTAGGTATAATATGCCTTGGTCTGAGCAACTCAGAAAGTTGTGTGGACCCCAGATGAGCATCCTGGTGAAAGTTGGTTACCAGAGTCCTGCTAGCTGTTTCTGGGAGATTGATCTTTCCTCTGGTGTCCTCCATCAACCAGTGGATTTCAACTGCATTTCTCCTTACCATAGAGTCTCAGGTAGTACTAGGGCATGGCACATCATTAGAATATCAATAGGCCCCAAGGGTCTTAGGGCCATTTTCTGTGGGTAGTCAGGTCAGCAGCCCAGCAGTGGAAGACAGCAATTCGCAGGGGAAGCCAAACACTCTGTAGGAGGGCCAAATTTTTTTCAGGTGGGGCAGGATCAAGGTGATGTTTTATTCTTTCAAAGTACCTTCAGCTATGATTTTTTTATTACTAAGAAATTTTCTATTCATTTTTACATACCAACCACAGATCCCCCTCTCTTCCCTCCTCCCACCCCCCAGCCTTCCCCACCAACCCACTTCCCATTCCTACCTCCTCCAAGGCAAGGTCTCCCATGGTGAGTCAGCAGAACCTGGGCCAGGATTTATTAATGTCCTTTTCCCCAGCATCGAGAAGCCCTCTTTCTCTATAGATCATACCATGGACATGCCAGGTAGTGAAAGCATACTGACTGATGGTCTGTGTAAATGATGGTGGACTTTCCTTTTCCACATCTGAGAGCCTGGGTCAGATCAATCAGTTCTGCTCTCTGGTCTGAGGTACCTGCCTCGGGCCCAGATTGTTTTGGTTAAAGGCACCACTGCACCTCCCACCTACCTGGTTTCATCTTCATCTCTTGACAGTCATGGGTGAAAACCTGCATCATCAGGCAGAAGAGTAGCAGGATTGATGGAGGTGGGTTTCTCAAACAGGGTGAGCCAGGAGAAGAGGCTGGGGCTAGGTCACACAGTCATTAGGTAGCCAGAGTTCTGGTGCTCCTCAGGGGAGGGCCTCAACCACATTGTGGGGTGCTGTGAGTATAAGATCTTGACCCAGAGTTAACTTGCTTGCTTTCTCTCACTAAACTAGCAGTGGCCGCCACAGCTCTTAGATAGGTGGGCCACCCTGTGGCCCCAGGAACCAATTGTTTGGACAGATATGTCACAGGGCATTGCCATGACTCCAAAGTTTGGGTTAATACCCCTTTTGTATTTTGTTTCATGGACAAACATATGAAAAGGTTCTAAAAGATTTGGAAGTTCTAGGGCTGGAGCAGAAGTCAGAGATGTTTTTAAAGCCTCAAATGCTTTTTGTTTAGTCTCAGTCCAGGTTAGGGGCTCAGTGCTCCCCTTTGTGCTGGTGTAGAGAGACCTTGCTATTTCCACAAACTCTGGTATCCAGAGGCAGCAATATCCAGGAACTCTTGAACCATCTCTTAATCTTTGGAGTTGGGATCTAAAGAATGGCAGCAACCCTACTCTGAGACAGGCTACTTTTGCCTCTCTTCAGCTGGTAGCCAAGATAGATAGGCTACAAAGTTGGGTTTTCTTAACTGACATTCTGTAGCTCAAGGTCTGTAACTCTTGCAGCAGTCCCTCAGTGGCCTTTTATCATCTATTTTCCAAGGAAACCTCTGACAGCAGGGCAGAAGTCTGCATTTAGTGCCTTCACATCCTGGGACGACCTGATCATCCACTGTCAGTTACCCACTGTAACCTCCCTCTGGATCTGACCATTTAAAAGCAAAGATGAGTTGACTCATCTCTGCCAATGGGAGGATGAAGGCTGTATCTTTCAGGTCCAAGACAATGTACACCTATTTCTCTGGAAGAAACAGAATTGTGAGAAACAGAGGCCCCAGGTGTAACATTAATCTTAAAAGGTCTTATAATAAAAAAACTCAGAGTCAGATATTGTAGTGAAAGCTGAAAGATCAGAGAAGCAGAACAGCCAGCCACTAACTTACCTCTATGAAATCCTCAGCCTCCAGAGAGTAAGTAAGTTCCTGTTTCCTCACACTTTATATACCTTTCTGTGTCCTGCCATATTGCTTCCTGGCATTAAAGGCGTGTGCCACCACTGCTTGGTTCTGTTTCTCTCATGTAGCCCAGCGTGGCCTTGAACTCACAGAGATCTAGACGGATCTCTGCCTCCTGAGTGATAGGATTATAGGTGTATGCCACCACTGCCTGACTTCTATGTCTAATTTGGTGGCTGGCTCTGTCCTCTGATCTCCAGGTAAGCTTTATTGGTGTACACAATATATCACCACACCCAGGTTTCTTCATAGGCAGGAGAGGTATATTCCACAGTGACCAGCAGAGCACCAGGATGCCTGTCTCTACAAGCCAGGAAATACAGACTGCAATTTCCCCCTTTTGACTCCAGGTTCATTGGGTATTGTTTAATCTGGACAGGGATAACTGAACTGGTTGTTTGAAAAATTATAGGAACTTGGTGTTGGGCCAGTCTTGGGGGGCGGGGTTGGATTTGTCCATACCCCTGGGAATCTTTGTTGTCAATCTGAGAGACAGTCCAACTGTAGTTTTTAATTAAAGGCAGAACTTTCAGCTAGGAGATATTCTTCTGACAGTGTAAGACACCCAAGTTTTGTTGGGTATCTGTAAGTCTAACTGTGTCATCATCAGAGAAGGTGATGGTAGCTTTTAGTTTATGCAAAAGGTCTCCTCCCAATCACTTCTCTGTTGTTAACAATGGTTCTCTGTTACCTTTTGAGCTGCCTCCAGCAGCTGGGACCTACTTATACTTTTAACTTTTATAACTTTTTTTCTAATATCTGGGGATGACTGGTTGACATGGGAAATCTTTTTAGCAGCTGTCTTTAATGCTCTTTAAAAGGACCTAGTGAAAATTGTTTAAAGTATCCTTGGTCAGATTGGACAGAAGGGAAAATCTGTGCTGTTCAGGGCACGTTGTCTAGCAGCAGTCCCGCTGCCAAACCCAGAGGCAAGTTTCCTGTTTTGTTTTTCAGAGAATGATGGGTTTTGAGTTTTCCAACTGTACAGATCATTGGTTAAAAAGAAGACATAAATCATAGAGGAGAAAGGAGTGGAACTTTCTCTGTTCCTTTGGGGTCAGCCCAGGGGAGCTTTTCCCTTCCCCAGGGCTGCTTAGAGCAGGCGTAGAGAGGAGAGGAGAGGATGCTCACATGGGGGAACTATTTTCCCCTCCCTGGCAGGGAGCCCTGGATAAGAGGTCTGGCTCCTCTCCACCTCCACACAAGGACCAACTCTGACCATGAGCAGGAGTCAAGCAACAAAACAAGCAACCACTCCCCACTCCTTGCTCCTGGAATGGAACAGATAGGTGGAGGTTTGTTGTTGTTTTGTTTGTTTGTTTGTTTTTTGCGGGGGTAGGGGAGTGTCTCTGGAAAATCTGGCCTAAGTAAAAGAATTCAGGTCCCTAACGGGAGCGGGCATAGGTCTTAAGCTGGGAGTTCTCACACCAGAGAACGCCACTGGTCAATATAGGGAAACAGAACCGAGAGAAACACATAGAAAGACACACGTGCACATTCAGATACCCAAACAAACAGAAGGGTCTGGTGACATCTCACATGGATCCCAGACACTGGATCAACAGCTGCGTCTGACCTCTCCTATGTGTTAAACAAAAGACATCTTAATCAGACTAACCTCTGGAGGCGAAAGACCAGGTGACTTTCTAATTTGTTTCCTTTTGGAGTAGAGGTGTCAGACCCCTCCAAAGCATTAGGCAGTGATTGATCAAAGGGAGCCCTGAAGACCTGGAACATCTCAGGTTGTGCACCCCCTAGAGTCCCCTGACCACCTTACTCTTTCACACTCCAAGGGGCTCCAAGACCCCAGTATCTTGAAGTCTGGGCTCTGGGGATCTTGCTGGGACTTCCAGATATGCTATAGGGTATCTACCAGAGAAGACTGCTCTGACATGGGTTTAAGCCAATAGAAAGTTTTTATTAGCCAGCCAGTGACTACACTAGGTGTTCAGGATCCCAGTATAGTCCCAAGCCTTTCTCAGGGTAAGCTTTTAAGCACAAAAAACCATGTCCTGGGTTGACATACTTCAGTTAACAAGAACAGTTAGCCAGAAGCAAAAGTATAGAAGCCAAAAAGCAAGATTAGTACCTTTAGAGGCTTTCCGAGATCTATGGACTTTGATGGATTAGATCTTTGTTTTAGTTTTGGCCAGTGGTGCTATGTGCTGAGTTCTACAGCCTGAATGGTACTTCCATCATGGAGTCACCTCTGTTCTTAAAACCTTACAATGTGGCTAATGAGAAAGGACAGAGTTAAAATTGGACCTCATAGCAACTAATTATAAAACAGACTGACATAGTTAAACTTTGATCATGGCACTATCTTTACTAATGGATCCAATGTGAAGTGCACAGCCTAGAAATGTGTTTATTTTGAATTGCATGGGTTAGACAATTACCTGACCTGGATTCAAATGATGTGAGGGTGTACAATGGATCTGTAGTCTGACTCCACAGCAATCCTCTCCAAAGAACACCACTGCTCTCAATTCCTTGAAAAATACACCCAGAAATATTTTCTGCCATACAAAATTCAGAAGCATGTGTAGTAGCATAAGCCTGTAATCCCAGCAGTCAGGAAGCTGAGGCAGGATGGTGGCTAGTTCCAAGCCAGTCTTGGATACATAAAGAGAACTTGTTTTTAAAAATCAGATCTTAGCCAGGCGGTGGTGGCGCACGCCTTTAATCCCAGCACTCCAGAGGCAGAGGCAGGCGGATCTCTGTGAGTTTGAGGCCAGCCTGGTCTACAGAGCGAGTTCCAGGAAAGGATGCAAAACTACACAGAGAAACCCTGTCTCAAAAAAAAAAAAAAAAATCAGGTCTTTAAAAAAAAACCACCTTTTTTTAAAAATATGTTTTCTTTTATTCGTTTATATAAAAGAAAAGTATTTAAAATTTACAATTTCATCATAATTGTGCCTAGGAAATGAGCACAATGAACTCTTATTATCTAGGAACCAATAGAGTCCTAATCAAAGTGAGTTCTTCAAAGCTATTCTGGACAAAAACCTTCCAGTGTGGGATGGCTATGAAGCGTTTTTGCCCTCTGTGGCCATCAGAGCTGAACAGGACTCTGCCAGTGATGAGTCATTGATTCTGAGAAAGTCTCACAGCTTGTGGCTAATTAGGGAGTGGTCATAGAAACATTTCTTTCCCTTTGGTGGTTTCCTGCTATATGATTTCTGAGAGTAAATTTGATACAGATAACAGATCTTCAGAGGACAAGAATTAGAGAAAAAGCAGAACTGAAAGTTTCAGGCGGGCCCGCTGGCTGGGCTCAACACACTCTGCAGTCCCCTTGCAGAGGGGGATAAGCCATGTTCTGGGACTCTCTTGTGATGGAAGAAGGGCTGAACTGTGGGAAACCCTAGGAAAAGGGACAGAGGTGAGGAGGACTGAGTCTCCTGGATGTGGCCACCCACTTCTCAGCTGAGTGGAACAGGGAAAAAGCTGGGTATCCAGGTTCAACTGCGACCTCAAAATTAAGTCCTATTCTTTCCTCTCCCGGCTTGTAATCCCCCTGATGTCCTTGACCTTTCTAGAAATGAACTCAAGGGACAAAGTGATGAGTAAAGGTGAGCCTGCCTGACAGTCTTCACGGTGCTGCAGCCACTGGCTTCTGAAAGGGACTGGGTGAACAATCTTCATTGGTAGTACATTTTCTTGCAAGAAATGCACGTGGTATAGTTTGTGTGGGGAGAATACTTTCCTACCATTAGGACAACTTCATCCTTTTCATCTGCACTGCTCTATTGTTTATGCCAGCAGAGAACGGTCAGTCCAGATTTAAAGCCTTCCTAAGGCTCACAAACACTGAATCTGGATTTGTATCATTATCTCCCACGGGAACTCTGGCTTGATACAAGTTTTGTGAAATATGCTTATAAGAGGCCTATGAGGTGCTAAAGATGCAGCTCAGCCGATAGTGTTTGCCTGGAGTCAATGAAGGCCCGGGGCCGGAAGTGATGGTGCATGCCTATAACCACAGCAGGAGAACTAGCAGCCTCTGCTGTGTGGTTAGTTCTCTGCTGGCTTGGATACCTGAGACCCTGTCTTTTAAGAAAAGTGACCATCACTCCATCTTCGAATTTTCACTCCTCCTTAACTGCTTCAGCAACTTAAAAACCTTATTTATATGCCAGTCTAAGTCATTCAGAGCCACCACAGCCTCTCCTAGCTCACAAGGATTATACCACAGAGCCCAACAAAGCCACAAAGCCACCAGTCTTGGGTTCCTCCTGAATTAACTTCTCTCTTAACTCTTTTATGAGACAGACCTATTCAGTCCAGTGCACCGAATGCCAAACGCTGTCTCCCTCATGCCCAACTTCCACAGTGATGCCTGTGTTTCCTCTGTTGTCTTCTGGTATTTGATATTCATGAGGACCACAATGAGTATAACCAAGTGTCTAGAATGGCTTGGATGGGCCTGTTCATTGGAGACTGGTTTATCTCATAGTACTTCAGATCTCAGAGCCTTAGTCTCTAGGAGTAACAAATGTTTATATTACTGAATTTCTGTGCATCCATGGCACTCAGGCTGATCCTATATGAAACATTTTATAGAGGGTCAGCAGGATCTCCAAAGGCCCACTGCTAACCCTTGTGAGCATGAAATATCTCACATACCACAGATAGACTAGGGACAGAGGTAAAGTTAAGGAGTTTCAGGGAAAATTTTTATCTTAGATGTACATTTGAAACTTTTACACTTATGGCCCTTGTAGTTGGGGAAGGGGGGGTCCCAAGACCAGGGAAAGGAAGAGAGGATGGGGAAAGGGGGAGAGATCCCACCCTCAGGAGAAGACAGGTAGGGAAACTTAGGCTGCTGGTTGACAGGAGTACCTCTCTGGAGTCCTTTTGACTTGTGACAGGTGAATTCAAGTTAATCCATATTGAAATGCAGATTAGAGAAAGGGCAGTAGATTTATGTCTTTGAGTTATAGTAAAATTTTGGGAATCCAAACAATAACATAGATGGGGAAAAGAAATCTGAAACAACTTTTCATATACCTTAAATTATTTCCTTAGACCCATGAATCATTTTCTAAGACCCTCATAACTTACTTAAGCTTTCAGAAATCTTCAGACCTTAAAATATTTTTAATTTGCATTTTAAATTAAAATTTAATTAATTTTAATTACAGACTTTCATAGCTTACTTAAGCTTCCATATCCTCAGACCTTCATAACTTGTATTTACATACTTTAAAACATTTTCTTAGACCGGAATTTGGTGAATAGGAAAGGTAGGGGGTTGTATAGTGGAGACAGGGTTAGTTCATTGACATACATTGTGGGCTTGGGTTCAGTTTTGTAAAAAAGTCTTATAGAAGTTGAGAGAGAGTGGGAATAGATTGCAAGTGGGGATCCCAGAGTTTATTGCCTAGATTTTGAGATGAGCAGAGAGGCTACAGCAGGAGCGTGTAGACAGGCCAGCCTCAGATGGTTTCGACTAGAGTTTTGGAGAGGTAAGTGACAGGGGCAAAGGTCAGTCCTAGAAAGTGCTTCAAGATCTCAAGGGTATAATCTTGTTTTTTGAAAGTGTAAAGATGGGAAGGTCTGCATAGATCTGGGAGGCAGAGGGCTGTGGCTGAAAGGAAATCATTTTTTGAGCTTAAAGAATTGTTTGTCAATGGGAGGAAGAGACTCATGGGGAGATCTAGAAGTCGCTTGGTATAAAGGAGGTACTAGAAATGAGTTTCCAGGGGCCGATGAGTGGAAGAAATTAGCCATTTCCAGAAAGGAAAGCAGTTTGGATTTCATTGAAGGCGGAGATAAGGAGGGACAATGGGCAAGACAGTCTAAAGTGAGGTGGTTATGGGTTGGGGTGAGAGAGAATCCAAGATAGGTGACAGGGAGAGGTGGGATCTGGTAACGTTTGGAGCTGAGGAAACTGAGGAGCAAGGTGGTGTCAGATTGACTCTCAGAGTGGGAAGGACTGCAAAGAAAGAGGTCATCTATATACTGAAGCAGGCAGAGGGAAAGGGGGGAAGGCAGGCCAGGTCCCTAGGACCTGGAAGGGGACCATTTGGAAGGGGACCACATGATGGGGAGGGACAACATCAGTGTTAATGGTAGAAAGGTCTTGGATTAGGCCTAAGGTTTTGTTTTATTATTATTATTATTATTATTATTATTATTATTATTATTATTGGACTGCCAATATGGGAGTATTGTAGGGTGGAGAAGTGGGGCATAGAAACTGCTTGAATAAAAGGGATTGGATGATGGGTTTGAAGCCTCTGAGGCTGGTTAAGGGTAGGGAGTATTGGGCTTTGGAGATACAGGCAGAAGGGTTTTTTTTTCGGTGTAATAGAGAAGCGTTTATGATGAGCAGCAAGGGAAGGAAGGGTGGTATCCCATACAGTGTGGTTTACTAAAGAAGTGGGCAGAGCATAAGAGGGGTTTTGGAATTATGGAGAGTGAGAGAGTGTACAAAAAGAGGCTGAGGAAAGGAAGAGGAGGGGTGTAGGTGTGTGTGTGTGTGTGTGTGTGTGTGTGTGTGTACGTGTGTGTTAATTTTGGAAAGGGTATCTCCTTCTAGTAAGGGGATAGGGCATGAGGGAATGAGGAGAAAGGACTGGGGAGAGAAAAAGCCTGTGAAGGAGCAAGTTAAGGGTTGAGTTTGGAGGGGTCTGGAGGACCGGTCATGCACTCTATGGGTGACAGAGAGGGGTGAGTGGGGTGAGTAAGGAATGTGATGAAGTGACTTGACATAGAGGTGAGATCCTAGGCTCTGGGACAGTGATTGGTGTGGATTTGGGCTGGTCAGATCACCAGAGATCTGAGAAGGATAAATTATAGTCGGAGGTATGGTCTATGTATTAATTAAAATGACAGTGACTTTGTCATTACTAAGACAGTAACCCTAGGTTCCTGAGGTCTGGATGGAGTGGTAGGTCTTCAGCTGTCATACAAGGCATTGAGCCTTTGGCTGTCAGACTCAGGTCAGAGAGATTTGTGTGTGTGTGTGTGTGTGGGGGGGGGGGACTTGGGAAAACTGACCTCACTTTGACCAGGCAGAACAGGGCAATTAACCCAAGAATGTTTACAGTTTGAGCAGAGCCCTGGCAGAGTGCAAGGTGTGGGCAGTTTTAGCTCAGTTTTATGGTTACCAAAATCCAGGGGGAACTGTCACCATTGTGCCCTGTCTACTTTGGAGATGATAGTGTTTGTGCTAGGCATGAATATGTCTCTATAATGGAAAGTTTAAATATTTTGAATGTCATATTCAGATCTCTAAAGAGTTGAGGATCATCTATCTAGCGTGTCTGATTTTAGGCTTAAATTTGAAAACATATATAAATCATATGTGAGTAGTCCAAGGGGTAGGAGAAGGGGAGGGGAGAAAGGGGAGGAGAGGGGGAGGAGAGGGAGGGGAAGAGGGAGGGGAAGAGGGAGGGGAAGAGGGAGAGGGAGAGGGAGAGGGAGAGGGAGGGGGAGAGGGAGGGGGAGAGGGAGGGAGAGAGAGAGAGAGAGAGAGAGAGAGAGAGAGAGAGAGAGAGAGAGAGAGAGAATGAGAAAGAAACTTCACAGAAGAGAAGTGAAGAGATTTTGGAAGTGTAGAACAGAGATTGGAAACAAAACACAGAGCAGGCAGTTCCGTGCAGGGAGAGAGAACTTTAGGATGGTAGCTGAGAGCAGAAGCTGTGGGACTGCAGGCCAGGGCAGCCAGATATGGCAGTCTGCAGGCAGGACTGCAGTTTCAGGCCAAGAAAGGGTTGAGAAAGTGGCTGACTAGGAGGGAGGCGGCAGAGGGGAGGGAGGTGAGAGGTGACAGGGCCACAAGTATATTGCACCTCCCGGAGAGAGGTGAGAGAAACCTAGAGAGAGATGAGAATGGAAGGGAAAAGGGAGCTGGTAAATGTCGGCTCGGTTCGGAGACACCTGGTTTGGGCGGATGAGAGAAAACGACCCCTTCCTGTGGGGATGGGCCGTGTAGAGTGCATTGGCCTAGCGAGGAATGGGCGGAATCAAAAAAAAAGTGGGGAATTAGGAAGGGAGAGCAGAGGCAGCCGTTGGCAGTGGCTGTAACAGCATAACAGCGGGTTGGCACAGGGGTGAGTGTGGGCGGGGACAGCCGTGGGCTGTGGGCCGCAGGGCTGCAAAGGGGGGGAGGAGGAGGGGGGAGGAGGAGGAGGAGGAGGAGGAGGGGGAGGAGGAGGAAGGGCCGTGGGCGGGGCCGGGCTCTGGGGAGTGCGTTGGGAGGAGGTGGGGCTCTGGATGCAGGCTGAAAGGAGGGGCCTTTTGGAGTCAGGACAGCTGGGACGCCAGCGGGCTCTTGGAGTGACTGGCAGTACTGGAGAGCTCCTGGGGCTGAAGGCCAGGGCGGCTTTGCCTGTGGGCAAGGAGACCGGCCAGGGGGGCGGGCCCGGAGCGCTGGGCTGTCTGTCTATCAGTCAGTCACCGTGTTTCTTTGGAGCCCTAGGCAGAGGTTTGGATGGCCAGTGGGAGAACAGAAACTGCAAGGGAAAAGCTTGGAGCCTTGGGGAAGCTTTCGGAAAAGCAGGGGGACAGGCGGAGGCGCTGGACACCTGGAGAAGGAGGGGAGGGAGGGGGAAAAGGAGGGTATATCTCCTTCGGTTCGTCCCCATAAAATTGTAAAGGTGGTCATTTTGTTTGATTTCCTAGGGAATACAAGGGCTATTTTCAATGTTAAGATGTATTAGTAATGTGTGTGAACTGGGTGGGGTTTTCAGTCGAGCTGGAGGGAGCAGATCCCATCACCATTGTTGGCTGGCGAGCCAAGATCAAGAGCCAGAAGGCCTCTGTGAGGGGAGGGGTCGTCCCGCAAGCTCACCTAGAGGGGCTACCAAAAGTGAAAGAAAACCCGCCAACCAAGCCGTACTGAACACTGAAGGCCGTGGTGGGGTGCGTCCTCCCCGCCCCCACAAGACAGAGCAGGGATGCTGGACACCCAACAGTTATCACCCGGTGTCTTGGGGGATGTTTAGGATGGCGAGTAAGGGGAAACTCACCAATTAGCTGCTGTTGGATGAAGTGAATGGGAGCCGGCCAGTCTGGAAAATGAGAACTGGGTTGGGGATCCTGTAGATCGAACCCAGTTATGATTCAATTTCCGGAACCAATGCAAGGGAGTCCTCACCCCCCACACCCGTTTGGTATGGGACACACCCAGACACCAATTCTCAGCACAAAAGAGATTTATTACCCTGGAGGGGCAAGCGGGGGGGGGGGGGGGGAGTGGGGGAGGCTGCAAAGGCAGACAGCAAGCAGAAAAGTGTGTGTGTGTGTGTGTGTGTGTGTGTGTGTGTGTGTGTGTGTGTAGTGTGTTTTTAAGGAAAAAAGGGGGAGTCTGTGCTAGGGTGAGTTCGTAACTCCTGATTGGACATTTTGATCATTGGACCTTGGTGTTTAGTCTCAGGAATGAGTCAGTGGCCAAACAGGGAATGGACCTTGGGGGCTAGCTTTAGGAATGTAATCTAACGGAGAAGGGCGGGGCCTGTCAGCACCGTGTTTGCCGTGGACAGGCCTCACCATGGTCTCCTTACAACTGTCCCACATGTGCTACTTCCATTGTTGCAGCATACTCTCTAGTTCATTAGCCATTTGGAGAGCATCCTGTACTCAAACAGCAGATCCCATTCACCAAGGAGGTCCATCACTCCATACTGCGCAGAAGATGACCACCCTGGGATTCCTTCCCTCACCACTCAACCTTCAGACAGCAGCCTCAGATGCATAGCTTATTACAGGAGACATACAATTATCCTTCTGAGACTCATCTCTGGCTCTGCCAAGGCCCTGTTTGGGTGCCAAGCTTTGTATAACTTTTCCTGGGCAGCCAATTTCTATTCACACTAGATACAAAGAGGAATAATAGAACAAATAAAGGATCCCATTCACGTTCACTGTGACAAACCAATGAGTTCCATGAGATGACTTACAGGAGCCTGGGTGAGACGCTACTTCCAGGAGCACATGTGACTTAGGCAGCTGCATCCCTGGTGATGAGTCACCAAAGCTGCATTCTTGGAGTCTGGCAACACCACTAGAGTCTCCTCCTCTAAGAAATTGTTATTACTTATGTATCCTTGGGGGAGGAGAGACGCTTTGTGAGCCTTTCCCCTCCCTCCATATGGGATCCCAATGCAGATAGAGTTGCTCTGATTCAAGGTTGCATTAATCATGCCCAGCTTGAGGGAAACAGGCACATTTCTGTTTGTTTGTTTTTAGCCAGAGCAGCCTGGGCACTTTGCAGATGTCTTATTCCTGGGGTTTTTGGAAGCCGTGAGCAGCAGCAGGAGATGGCAACAGTGTTAGAGTTCTCTTACACACAGGCCACAAGTGTTCAGCTCATGGCTATCCAGTGTCTTCCGTCTACTCCCACCACCCCTCCTTGCCTGCTTCTACTCGTCATTTGGCTCCAGCTGTTCTCTCGGAGTTTGTTGCTATTGCCAGTTACCATGATTGCCACCATCACTACCACTGTCCTGCCAGTGCTGCCACTCTTACCTTTGTGAAGGGAAAACAAAGGCAGCAACAGTGACAGCCGAAACACTGGATGCTGTCAAGAGATCCCAACCTACAAGGCCTGTTTGGGACCTTGTCACACCAACAACACTACTTGCACTGTTACTAGATCACCCTGCTCTGCTAATGGTGAAGATCAAAAGTAGTCGTGGAAAGACCGCTCCAGAGAAGCCTTATCATTGGCCTAATGTTGCAACACCAGCTATAGTCCAAGTCTATAGTTGACTCAAAAAGTGAACCAAGCAACCTGGCTATACAGTCAGAAAGGGTACGAGCAAGTTGTGTACCAACTGTGGCAGACCTTCATGCAAATAATGCATTGTTTGGACCAACAATGGAGGAGTCCCTTATGCAAATGAAAGCTGTGCTTTCACCAATCGCAGAAGCTGTTTATGCAAATGAAGAACTGTGTTTACACTAGTAACAGTCCAGTTTGTGCACTGTGGTGGTTTGAATAGGTATGACCCCACAGATTCATATGTTTGAATGCTTGGCATATAGGGAGTGGCACTATTAGGAGGCGTGGCCTTGTTGGAGGAAGTGTGTCACTGTGGGGGCGGGCTTTGAGATCTCTTATATGCTCAGGCTACATCCAATGTGGAAAAGTTGACTTTCTATTGTCTGCAGATCAAGATGTAGAACTCTTAGCTCCTTCTACAGGACCACGTCTTCCTGCACACTGCCATGTCCTGCCGTGATGATAATGGACTAAACCTCTTAAACTATAAGCCAGCCCCAATTAAATGTTTTCCTTTATAAGAGTTGCCATGGTCATGGTGTCTTTTCACAGCAATAGAAAACCAAACAAAGGCAATGACCATCAAGGAATGTGGTCTAGGCAGAAAATGCCATAAGGTTATCTACAATGAATTAAGGTTTCCGATGGAAAAAGTCTGGTTGTGCTTTCAGAAGCCAGAGTTGTACTTTGGCAGGAAGCAGATGCAGTAGCAGTGTAGCCTCCTCAAGGTGTCAAAGAGTGTTCAAAGTAATTAATATTTACAAGAGAGTAGTGCATCTGGCTTCTTGGTGAGGCAGCCAGGGCACCAAAAAAGGGTGCAACAGCTGTTAATGAGGGAGTCAGACTACCCTGCCACCAACATCTTAGATTTAGAGGAAAATAAATATCAAAAAGGATAATGAGGATAAAGGTTTACTGCTAACATTAACAGTGATGCAACAGTATTTAACAGTGTTTGACTCCTATCCTATCCACAGGTTCCAGGGAGAGGTAGGGCCCTCTGATCTCAAGTAACAGAAAATGGCCTTAGAAAATGTGGAAGGGAGAAACTTCAAAGTTGTAGTACTGATGCTCCAATGTCATCTGAACCTGTATGGGGAATGGGATTTGTCTGGTGAGGTATCATACCAGCATCTGTCCAATACATACTTGATTATGAGCCTTTCAGGTCTACTACATGACCAAAAAAGGGAAGCAACCCAAATGTCTATCAGCAGGCAAATGTACAAACACAAGTATTCTGTCTATTCAGTGGAATGGTATTCAGCCACAACACATGGCACGCTGACAAATGCTTTACCAAGGCATGATACTCAGTGAAAGAAGCCAGGTACTAATAGCTATAGAGAGTGATGTCCTTATATGGAGCCCCAACTATTCTCAAGTCTGCAGAGACAGAAAGATGAGGATTTGCTGAGGTAGAAGACGGTAACTGAAGAATGACCACTCATGACGGTGAGTTTTGAGGTAATGAAGATTGTCGGAAGTTAGCAGGAATGGGCACGTCGTTTGCATACTTTAAGAAGGAAAATTTCATGGTTGAAATTCTATCTCAGAGAGCTTCTAAAGCATGGACATTAATACAGATTCTCAGAGCTGGGCTGAGATCACAGTTCCTCTGAGCTGGCATTAGAAGCTTCTCCTCATAGGTTAGGGAGATAGCTATGATCACAACATCAATACTCCACCAGTGAAGGCTTGATTCATTCACCAAAGTCCACCCAGTCAGGAACCAAGGAATACCACAAAGTCATACCACACAATAAATCTCACACAAGAGTTATTGGGGCTGCCTTGGCTTGGGCAAGAAGCAGCAGGGAACTAGCAGGAGGCAGACTTTATACAGGGTTTCTTGGGGGAGGGGTTTTTCAGAGTGGAGATTGGTGAGATTTCAAGCCAAGTCCAAGAATTGGTGGGTTTGGGTAGGTTTTCAAACCTGGAAGTGGAGTTGGACCTCTTGCTCTATAAAAGTAACTGGATAGCTCTTTCCAGCATTAAATGCATTTTTTAAAATAATTTATTTATTTATGTTTTATGTACATTGGTGTTTTGCCTACATGTATGCCTGTGTGAGGATGTCAGATCCCCTGGGACAGGAATTACAGACAGGTATGAACTGCCATGTAGGTGCTGGGAATTGAACCCGGGTCCTCTGGAAGAACAGCCAGTGCTCTTAACCATTGAGCCATCTCTCTGGTGCATTTTGTTTTTTATACACTTTTCTTTTTGCTTTTTTTTTTTTTTTTTTGGTTTTGGTGTAGATTCATTGAAGAAGTAGATTTCATTCATTCTGACATTTTCATACCTCTCTATTACATATTCAGATAATATTCACCCCATTTTGCTGTCTTGTCCCCCATTCCATTCTCTCTTGTTCTCTGTCTTCCTAAATAGTTCCCCTGCTACTTTTATGTTTTACTTTGTAAAACTCTAGCTTCTGCATGAGAGAAAACATGCGATCTTTGTCTTTCTGAGTCTGGCTTATTGTATTCAACATGATGATCTGCTTTCCTGGAAATGGCCTATTTCTATTCTTTATGGCTGAATGATGACATTGTATTACTCTATGGAGAGGGAAGTGAGTAAAATTAGGTTTGCTCTGGCCCCTGGTGTTGCCAACTCTAAGTGACCTGGCAGTAAATGCCACACTCCCTGCTGGCATCAGGTCTTCTCAGGGGAGAAAAGGATTCAGCCATCCGCCTCAGAGGAGTATGTCCAGGTAAGCACTTGGTCCTTACACACATCATGTGTCAACATGTATGAGAGGATGCTGGTCACCATGAGTGGTGAAGATGTGCTTCTGTAGCTGGAAGTTTTCCTGTGTCCTGGCCAGCCAGCAGTCGGGACAAATCTCTTCCACTATCGTCCCCCAAGTAAACACACAGAGACTTATATTAATTATAACTGCTTGGCCATTAGCTCAGGCTTATTACTGACTAGCTCTTACACTTAAATTAACCCATAATTCTTATTTTGTTTAGCCATGTCGCTTGGTACCTTTTCTCAGTTCTGCCTTGTCATCTTGCTTCCAGTGTCTGGCTGGTGACTCCTGACTCAGCTTTCCTCTTCCCAGAATTCTCCTTGTCTGCTTATCCCGCCTATACTTCCTGCCTGGCTACTGGCCAATCAGCATTTTATTTATCAACACACTTTTACAGCATACAAAACAACATTCCACAGCACTTCCCCTTTTCTGTGTAATCAAAAAGGAAGATTTTTAACTTTAATCTAGTAAAATTACATATAATAGAACAGCTATCAAGCAAGAATTCCAGTTACAGTATCTAGTCTATTTGTATTTGGCAAAATTTAAAAAAATATTCTATCATCTATCCTATATTTGTGAGTCTAAAGTTTCATATCTAATTTATCTTTTATCATAACTAAGGAAAATTACAATTATAACTTCCATTCTGAATCAGCATTACCTTTTTGATAAGCATCATGGCTATTTCTTACCTTGGCACTAGGTACTTGAGGTATAGAGAAGCTATGGCAGTCCTAAGCTACACAGAGGCATGTAGGGGATTTGAAAATGGGCAGTATGACATCAGTGCTTTCCATTTCTGGAGATACAAACAGGCTTCTTTCAGAGATCAATTATAAATATTTCTAAAGACAAGCAAGCTTCTTTTAGTATTCATTTAGTATTTTTGTAGAACACATTAGTCACACATTCTCTTGTTTTAAAAATATGACAATAGGGGTCTAGTGAGATGGCTCAGTGGGTAAAGGATACTCACCATATAAGCCTGGTGATCTGAGTTCAATCCCTAAGACCCTCATTAACAGTCAATGGAGAAAACTGACTCTACAAAGTTGTCCTGACTTCCACATGTGCACTGTGACATGCACCTGTATACACTTGCTCACTAAAATAAATGACCCTGGGTATAGTAGTGCAGACTTATAATCCCAGCACTCATAAGGGTAAAGCAGGACTACAAACGCAAAGGTACTCTGAGCTGTGTAGTGAGACCGCCCAAGTCCCTTGTATAACCTCCAAATCTGACATTGACTTCCCCTTTTTGGACACTTGTTGAGGGCTCTTGGCTGGCAGTCTTCTTTTGAATTTGCCACCTCTCCATTGTCAGAATCAATGAGTTGTGCTGAGCAGCATGAGTCCTTTGCTGCCATCTTTGACTTGCAAGTTTGATTAAAATGTGCCTAGGCATGGCTTTTAAAGCTTATCTCACTTACAGTTCCTTCAGTTTAATATGTAAATACTCCCCATCATACTTTGTTTTGTCAAATTTTCTTCTTTTGAGATAAGTTCTTATGTAGCCCAGGCTGGTCTGGACTTACATACCTGAGTTTAGCATTGAACTCCTGACCTTTCTGTCTCTATATCCCAAGTGCTGGGATTACAGGTGCATGCCACCACACCAAACTCAAGATGTTCTTTTAAAAACATTTAAAAATAACATTTATTTACTCGTTTATTTTGTGTGCATGCACTTGCCAGCACACATGTGGAGTTCAGAGGGCAACTTGGAGGATCAGTTCTCTCCTACATGGATTCTGGGGATGGAACATAGGTTATCAGCCTTAGTGGCAAGTGCCTTTATTTGCTGAGCCATCTCATTAGCCTACAGTGCTTCTTAAAACATTTCTTAGGTGCTCCTCTCTGTAGCACAAATCCTAATTGGTCTAATAATAAAAATCTGGAGCCAGATATCAGGGTGAAAGCTGAAAGATCGGAGTAGAGAAGACAGCCACTAGAAGACTTCTTACCTATAGAATTCATCAAACTGAATGGGCTGAGATCCTGTCTCCACCTCCCTAGTGCTGGGATTGAAGGTGTGCACCACCACTGCCCAGCTCTGTTTCTCTTTTAGACTGGTTCAATGTTGTGTAGCCCAGGGTGGCCTTGAACTCCTGATCTTCCTGCTTCCTCCTCCCAAGTGCTAGGATTAAAGGTGTGTGCCACCACTGCCTGGCCTCTAGTGGCTAACTCTGCCCTCTGATCTTCAGGCAAGATTTATTTGTTAGAGTACAAACAAAATATCACCACACCTCTCCATTCTTTATGGGTCTCTCACTATGTATTCATTCATTTCTCTTTATTCTGCATTACCTTTGTTCCTTGGATTGGTTGTCCTTATTGACCCATCTTCATATGCTGAGTCTTTCTTCTGTCTGCTCAAATCTGCTGAACTCTAGTGAATCCTGAGTTCCTGGTATTTAATTCAAGAATTTCTACTTGTTCTCCTATGTTTTCCCATTCTTTAGACATGTAGTTTCTTTTGTTTGTTTCAACATATTACAGAACCTAATTTTAGGTCATCTGGACTTCCTTAGAGACAGTTTCTATCAACTGTTTTTGCCCTTTCCCCCAGCATATGGCCTATATTTTATTTCTTTGTGTACTTCATGATTTTGAGGTTAAAATCTCAATATAGTATGACAATTCTGTAAATAAGCTTCTTCCTCTCCACAGGCTTTGTTGCTGCTTTTTTTTGGATTAACTATAATAACTAAATGGCACATTCTTTAAAGTCTCTGCCTGATTAGTTTATGTGATTAGTTAACAAGTGAATCAAGATTTTTTTTTTTTTTTTTTTTTTAGTACTTTGGATCAATTAATCCCCTACTCTTTATGGTGCCCAGAAACAAGACCAGGACTTTTGTAGATTATTTCCGGGAATGCACATGCCCTCCTCACACACACCTTTTTAAGTCCCTCAAACATTCTACAACCCTTTTTTTCCTGGATTTTCTTTTGTTGTTTCATCAGCGTCTGTCTCTAGAGGTACCACAGACTCAGGCAGCTGCAATATTATGTCTGACGGACACAATGGACACAGATTTCCTAGGATCCAGACAAGTCACACAGGAACAGTCTTCTGGGAATAAGACATTTCCTGAATCCATTCTTCCCCCTTTGGAGGTTGTAGGTTTTCACTGCTGTCGTAGTCCTGAGGCTGTTGTATGATTTTTTTTTTTAAATGTTCATATTTTCTAGTTATGCGCAATGGAGAGAGCAGGCATGATGCTGTTTAAGTCCCTAGCTCCTCAGGCACCTAGACAAACAGAGACAAAGACAGGAGGGAACCCTGCTAGACCTCCCCTAGAAGACAGATGCTTTAGAGGGAACTAGATGCACTAGCCTTGAGCACTGAAGGAAAGTCTGTTTCTGATATCAATTTGGAAAGCACAGATGGTCAATGGTATTAAGAATACAAAATAAAAATGAAAAAAATAGGAAACATACATATTTCAATATTTAGAGTCTAGGTAAGGGAAAAAAAGAAAAAGAGGTCTTTTAGGAACACCAACAGTGAAGAGTAATACAGAAAGGGTCGGGGTGTGACTCAGCGGTAGAGTGCTTGCCCAGCATGCATGGTGTACTATTAATTTTTTTTAAATGAAGGGATGTAAAGCAAGGCATTATAAAGGACAAACAAACTAGACTGGGAGCATACAGCTGCAATCTCAACATTTAGGAAGCTGAAGTAGGAGGACTGTTAGTTGAAAGCCAGGCTTGGCTACTCTATCAGTAAACAAACAAGGAAGGCCAAGCAAAGGTGGCATTTCAGCATATGAGTAAAGAAACCACTATTGTTAGATGTGAAGATGCCTAAGAAAGACTACGGAGTATTTTCTCAGGCCTACTCAGATGCTGAACACCCGAGTACCCCGTCTCGTTCAAACCTATCGCAGCAGCTTGTTTAGGACTTCTTGGTGTTCCAGTCTTATTTAGTCTACTTTTCCTACTCAGCCATTACCCTTTAAAGCCCAGAGTCTGTGAGCTGGGTAGAGAAGAGTCAAACTGAGGTGGGGACAAGGGTACTAGGAAAGAATGCACAAAGAGATGCATGACACAGCATGTGGACTTGCCAAATGATCTGACCCACACTAAAAATTTCAAGAGACAAACAACATATTACAAGTGAGCTAACAAAAGTTTTATTGAATAAATACATGTGCTGTTATGTAAAATTAATTAAGCAAAAAACACATTCTATGATTAAAAAACCAAAAACCAACCCTCTATAGCCTCCTCTACAGTGGGTAATTTAGATGGGACCGTCATTGCAGCAACCAGAGGACACATATCCAGCAGCCTGTGCTCTCTGAAAAAATCCTAAACTCTCTTGAGGACTGACCTCTGCATAAGGCCTGCCTGTGGAGGAAATCTAGAGTGCAGAATACAAGTGGTGGAAATATAGTTGCAAGGCTGCTTCTGTCTTCGTCTGAAACTCAGATTCCTTTGTACTTTAAGGCACAGGATGAGCCACCAGGTGAATAAGTTTGTGGAGCTGTACTTCAAATCACTAATTTCCCCTCATTGGTTTGGCTCAGAGTAGAAAACTTAAATGTTCTTTTTCCCTAGATAAGTCACTAAAAACCAAGAGTTAACATTTTGAGAACTCAGTATCTTCTAGCTTCAGGACACGGGAATGTGCCAGACACAGGACTATAACCAGGAGGTGGGCTGGTATTACGGGACTTGCTCTCTCCTTTCCAAAGAGTATGGAGATGGTTACTAGAGGACTCATATGATGCAGGTGGGGAGACTCTATCTGAACTCTGGTGCCAGCTTTTGTGACTGCAGCAGAGGGCATCATTCTGAGATATTACATTGATTTATTAGGGGATTGTACCCTTAACTATACTCAATTTCCCTAATTGTTAAGAAAAATATTCCATTAAATAAAATACACACTGAACAGATTAAGCATATGGGTACAAAACCATTTGTTAAAGTTGTTGTTGAAAAACCACTGACATGATAAAATTTCAGCAAGAAAATCTCCTTTATAGATTATGACAGAAGCCCTTCAGTGGACCTAATTAAAAAGATACTTAAGGAAAAAAATCTATCATGGTCACGCAACTAGTTTTAATAAGATATTACCTGTCTTTCTCCTGTGACTAACCTGCCACCCTTAAATGTTTCATGTGCATATATGTTCATGTGTGTGACATACACATCAATTTTCTCCCAGAAAAACCAATCCTGCACACTAATAGAAAAAGATTTATAAACAGGATTCAAAGGATGGTGTCAACAGACAGGAGAGTGAGGTTACTCTGGCCCTATGACTATCTGGGATGTGCTGTGAAGAGCCACAGACTCCATTACAAATGCACCCATGGTACATTACAAACTGAGGCACACTTTCATCTGCTAGACAGGAGGAGAGTGTAAAAGGAACACTCAGTATTCATCAGAGGCACTTTGGTATGTTTGGTCACATAAGCTTCCCATAGGTTGTTTAGTTCCAGGAAGCATGTGAAAAGAACTACTCCAATTTTGATTACAAAGCTGTTTTTTCCTGCTTTACGTGTACATAGTTTTAAATGAGCTCATAGCTGAGAAGCCCTTTTCATCCTGTAACTTAAAATGCATACTGAAAATCTTCCTATACTTGTGCGTATTTTGTTTACAGACATGCATAGCTTATAATACTGTGATATAGCCTTACCTCACAAGAGGTTCTGGGGGACTCTTACCTATGTAAAACATGCTTTTCATGATCTAAAAGGAAAAAAGGATTCTAAAATAAAAATTGTATAATACTATCCTAATATGATCTGACAATGGCACAAACTGAGACTATCCAGAAAACGGCAAGACTGACAGCTGCTGTTGCTGGCACTGGGCAGGATCTCTCCCTTTGTCCTGTGAGGCCCCACATATCAGGGAAAGCACAGGAAGCTCCGTCCAGAGGTGTGTATCCTATGCGATGGGCACAGAGCCAGCTTCTCCCAGCAAGAGCAAGTGCACTGTCTGTCTTTAGAACAACACCCCTTGTACTCGTTCAGTCTGTTTCACCACTGTACACTAACAACAGGCTGTCTTTATAGGGCTAGAGACATGGACGGAACAAACCAGGCTTGCATCCAATCTGGACAACACCTTATCTCCTGACATTGGAGATTAGTTCCTATGCTTTGGGCAAACTATAAAGTATGCATTTCCTTTTCCCAAGATCGGGTCTTGCTGCCTAACTCTTGGTTCTCTTGCCTTGGCTTCCCATATCCTGGGATTACGGGTATGAGGTACCACACCTGGCATGTATCTCTCTCCAGTATTTCATGAATCAGTTATAACAAACAATTACAAACAAACAGCACATTTCTTTCTTATGTAATAAATTTCAGATGAGTATACTGTGATTCATGAGCTTTGACAATACTCTTGGTATTACCTATTACTCAGTTATACAAAATTTTTAATAAGCCACTCACTGACTTCTCACTATATCTTCCTATTTACAATTATGTTATTAATTTGAACACTTTCTTTTATCATTCATACTATATATAAATATCCTAATATTTAATAATTTTCCATTTTTCCCTTAAAAAAGCCATACCGCACAACAGATCTATAAGAAGTTTTTGCTGAAAAGATGAAAATGATTATTTGTCACAGAATTTAATAAGTTTTAGAAGAGAATATGTATTTCTTTGATACATTTTCTTCTTTATCCAAACCAGCATGTAGCTATTATAAAAACAGAGTCTATTTACATGGTGTAGTGCACCTCCGGGATGCAGGACAAGGCAGAAATAAGCAGTGCAGGTGTCTGCTGTGCAGCAGGCCTGCTGACGGGTCCACACAGCACAGACCACATCACTACTCCACTGCACACTGCAGTGCCTGCTCAAGCACTGAAGGGAACACAGCAGGGAAATTTAACAGGAATATTGGCCAAATTTTCCTACAATGCCAACCGTTTTATAAAATTAAGGTATGTATAACTCAATACTTAAAATTATAAAAATAGCATTGGTACATCTGCAAGAGGGTGTGTTCCATGTTGAGGTGGTACGATATATTGAGAAATAGGCCTTACGTCCAGCGTGGCTACGTTACCACCTGTGGCCTTGTTCCATCTTCTGTGAGGTCATACCTGAGAAAGCACAGAAAAGTACAATAGATTTGGGTCAGGCTAGGTTTCTCTGGGAACTGCCTGCTACCTGGGATAGGGGCACACTCACCACTGGGTCCAGCCCTTGGCGAGTTCTTCAGATGCCAGGGCAACCAGCACCTGTGGGTGAAAAGAAGGTACTGTGAAAACTGTTGAGTGACTCCTTTTAGACCATCCACCACTCCTACCGAACTTAACAATGTGGAACTCTCCTGTTCCTCAAAGCTGAGGTTCTCATTTTCAAAAATCTCTTCAACCTTTATATGGCTGAATATATTCAAGAGATCCTTCTTGTATCAAATAGCATTAAAATGATTATGAAACATAGGCAGAGGCAATTTATGGAGACACTGGCAAGTATCATTAATAGTAGTGTGTAGCTGGGATGTGAAGTGACTCTGAAAGGCTCATGTTTTAAAAGCTTGGTTGCCAACTAACTGATGGGCTTCTGGAAGTGCCTGGAACCTGAAGTCTCTGACCTAATTAATGGATTAATCCCATATTATGATGGCAATGGGAAATGATGGGTAGGTGGGGGGTCTAGCTGAAGGAAGTAGGTCACTAGGGATGTGTTCTGGAAATCTGCACTTTCTTTTTGGTCTCCTCACATCTGCTTTCTGGCCACTGTGAGGCGGACGGCTTGGTTCTCCCTCATGCTCCTCACCATGATGTTCTGCCTTACAATTGGCCCAGAAATAATAGAGCCAAGTGCCTATGCACTAAAACTTCTGAAATCAGGAGGCAAAAATAAACCTTCCCTCCTTTACACTGTCTCCCTTAGGTACCTGATGTAGCCCAGCGGACACAGAACACTTCTGCTGATGACGAAGTGGCACCTACAGCTTGAAGCCCCTCTCCTTATCTAAACCTCTGTACACGGTAAAAGAACATATAAACCTACACCAAAGTTAGACGTGACATGGAAGAGACAAAAGACAATTTGGAGGAAGAAAGTCAGTGGCATGCAAGAGGAAGAACAGTGATTAGCCAAGGAGGTGGGCTGGTGGGCCCTTTGAGAACATGTTCTTCATGTTTTCTTCCAATGTAGTATTGGGTAGTTTTTAAAGCTTCAAAAAAAAAAATTAACCTTTCTTCAACTCTAAGTTCCTGATATTAGTATTAGTAATAAGCCAGCAGTATGGATGCATGAAAACAGCTATGTGCTGATGTCTTAGCACAGTGTGAGAAACAAGCATTAATCACGGAATGAGCTTCCTTCCTCCCCACTTACGCAAGCTATGATCTAAACTGCCATACAGCGAAGTGATTCATTTTACAATGTGTAGGACATAAGGACTTTTAAAAAATTACTTTGCCAAGAAGCCCTTTATCTTTGGACAGGAAGCCACCACTGTTCTTCACCGCTACGTCCAGTGTTCTCCTTTGCACCTCAGGCAGCGAAACACTGAAATCGAAGCTGCAATGGGAAGAGATACCTATGTTAATTCTCTACGATCCTGCTGCACTTTCTCTTCACTAAAAATGGCATTTCTGTTTTTGAGATCATTCCAAACACTGTCTGCTTTTTCTTGTAAAACTGAGTTTCCTTTTTGGTGTTCACCTGGCTGACCTTGCTTTAAAATAAAGTTACTTCATGAAAACAGTGAGGGAAAGTTACCTTTAAAGAAGACACAAAACTGAGGCAACAGATACTGATGCTATTTGGCTGCATTACTTTCTCAAAAGTCACAGATGCTGAACTGTCAGAGAACTACGAGGTGGGGGCAGTTTGCACAGAATGGTGATCCAAGGATCTCTGGGGTACCCACAAGCAACTCAGCCCATCAGACTGCTCAGTAACCACACAAATGTAGCTTCTATTAAGGTGACCACTTATGATTTGCAAAATTATATCTACACTAATTTTTGAAATTGTTTTAGAAATACAGAGCTTTTCTTAAAAATGTGTATTTTATATTGTTTTATTATAAAATAAAAATTTTAAATGTATTTTAAAATTTTATTTAAAATTTAGTATCAATATATGTTACCCACTAAGTCAAAGTTCTTCAGAGTCATCAATAATTTGACCTTTAGCTGGGCGGTGGTGGCGCAACCCTTTAATTCCAGCACTCAAGAGGCAGAGGCAGGAGGATCTCTGTGAGTTCTAGGCCAGCCTGGTCTACAGAGTGGTTCCAGGACAGCCAGGACTACACAGAGAAACCCTGTCTACATTGTCTCCAAAGCAAAAAACAAACCAAAATATAACAAAATTTTGACCTTTAATCATGCATTTCCCTGTGCCACTTTGTAACTTGGATATGTTAGGTTTAACACCACTGCTTCCAGGCCAAAGGCTTCTTGTTTAACTCATTTAACAAGCAACATGTGCTGGGCTAGCTAGAGCATCTCAACAGTACCCTAGGTTCACAGGCCTGTCACTCAGAGGCATTTCTCAGGCCTGCCCTAACCCCCTGCCATTTCATCCAGGCACCTCCTAGCTAAATGAAGTGTCTACTATACCTCTGATCAAACACGGGGTTGAGGGTCTTCTTGGACACGTGTGTTTTCCTTCTTCCTGATCTTCTCTTGTCTGGCAATAAATACATTCGGACATACGGATCAGAGCCGTCTTCTGAGAAGGCAATGAGGTTTCTTATAACACAAACCAGAGAAGACTAAATATTAGAATTGAAAAAAAATCCATCATATTCAATTTACTTTATCAAGTTTTTATTTCATAATATCTAAACCCCAAGGAGCAACACACACCAGGTTTCCCCTAAGTGTGTTCCTGTACCATCAGCTGCTGCCATCACTTTTAAATTTCCCTTTTAGCAGTTTTGCCAGAGGAACTTTTGGCTTGACTACCTAAGCTCAGAGTGTGAGCAGGCATTCACAGCCCTTGCTCTATGCTTCTAACACACCTCCTCACCCTCTCACAGACTTCTATGGTTTTACCCACAGGAAATATAAGCAAAGGCCCTGAGAGGTAAACTTGGTCCCTCGGTCATTATAACCTCCAGTGGACACACTGGTTACTTCTTTAGTACCTCCAGTCATAGCTTCTGCCCAGGGTCAGCCTCCTCCATGAACCTGTCCCCTGCTCTTTTCCTAGGATGACTAGTATGCACCATATACATCCACTTACAGGCAGGCAGGCTGTCTTCAGAGCCATGGGAGCAGCCTCTGCATTGCCTACCCTCATCAGTCACTATCTCAGTAGCCAGAATACATAAGGTCCCCAATAATCCCTTACTCTAAATTCTACATTTTCAGAATCTTGTTTGTTAATGCCACCAGTTCTATTTACCTATGTTTTAAAAAGACTTTTTATAAGCTAAGCATATTTATATTTTAAACTGCTATTGATATGGGGGGGGGCAGGGGGAGGGGGAGAATCACATAAGACCATAACCAGCCAGTGGCAGCGGCAGTCAGCCTCACCTGCAGGAGTGCACAACCACAATGAGCTTATTCCTCTGGGAGCTGTGCCGGATAGTCAGCTGGATCTGCCCCAGGGGAGACTGTCCCAGGGTTGTCCCACTGTGGAAACAGCATAACGTCACCAGCTGTGCCCCAACACAAAAGAGGTGTGGTGTATTGGTGCCATCTATATATAATGTCCATTCATCCAGACAAAATGGGACTTAATTACCCGTGAACTTAAACATGATTTGAAACTTCTGAATATATACCAAATGAAAGTATTTCACTTGAGGGTTCAAGATTCCTTAAGTATTCAAAACGGACAGTTTTCCAGTGAGCACTCAAGGTACAAATAAGACACAGAGCTCTCTCCAAGACAAACATCAATCCTGTGGCCGAAATACAGCCTGCTGCTCGGCAAGTCTTCTATCACTGCACTACACCCCTGACTTCCACGTGAGAGAGCAAGAAAACAAAGGAGAGCACAGGTCAGGGGGTGCCTCAGAGACACGGCGAACGCTGCGTCCGCCAGCACTTGTGTAACCACTGCCTCTGCTTTACTGCTTCCTTGTAACTGGACATACCTCCTGTGACAGACACAAGAGGAAGAACAGTTTCAAAGGTTGATCTTCACATTTACCAGGGAAAATGTCTGATGCTTGTCCAAAGAAACTGTCAGCACTACCTAAGTCAGGACAAACATCTAAAGAAATCCAGTGGGGACTTGGTAGTGATGAGGACCGTATTTTGCAATGAAGAGAAGACAGATAGGCCTCTGACAAACCTTTGCAGGGGACACAATGTTCAGCACATTAGTGACTATCCATGCAGGAGTCTGTCCCTGGAATGAACTGAGTGTATGGCAGCTACACCACTCTAAGTCTCTTGCCTTCCCCACCTGTGAAACCTCTTATTCCACTTCTATTCTTCTAACACATCCATGGTTCTAAGCAGCAAGTTTTACATTGAAAGTCAAAGACTCAATGAGCAGAACAGCACAACTCAAATTTCTTCCAGATAACTTAAGATCCCATCTCCCTCTCTGTGGCGTGTGAGATGAAAACTATGATAAACAATGATGTAAACATTAGTTACTTTTCAAGTTGACGTAGTCTTTGCCTCAGCTCCTGGGTGGCAATGGGCAGTGATATGTCTGAGGCAATGCTTGGGGTGGGTTCCTTGGCTGAGATGTGGCTTGGAGAGGCCAAGAGGCTGGAGGAGCTCCTGCCTAGGTCACGCTGCCCTAGAGGGCTGGCCTCAGGGGGCTGAGGCTTCTCCTCCCTGACAGGCTTATCCTCAACTCCCATGACTGGTGTTGATGGAGCAGTGTTGCTACCACCAGTGCCTGGAGACACAGACGTCTGCGATTTGACAGGGATTCTCCTCCCTTCTTTGGAGACAGAGGGCCGCTTCACTTGAGCTGAGTGCTGGTAGTCTGGAGGCCTTTCTTGCTTCTCAAGATGGAGGACCTAGAGGGGAAACCAGTGACAGAAGTGACATCTGGATACATGAATGGCTTTAGATGTGTTCACTTGCAAGTATTTAAGATTCAGCTAATCTGTTCTTATTAAAATAGCATATTACAGAGAATTTCAAAAGCAAATTTTATCAGGCCTGGTGGCACATGCCTTTAATCCCAGCACTTGGGAGACAGAGGCAGGCAGATCTCTGAGAGTTTGAGGCCAGCCTGGGTCTACATAGAAAATTCAAGGACCACCACATAGGGAGAACCTGTCTCCAAAATGCAAAACAAACAAATTTTTAAAAGGCAAATTTAAAGCAACTAAAACTACTCTATTTCTGCAACATAAACACTTTTTCTGTGCCTTCTTTTAATCTCTTCCACTTGAACATATTCTAATTATAGGACAAGACTCCCACTGGATCACCTGGTGAGCTGTGTGTCTTTGGCAAAAGATGAAATATCCCATTCTTCCAGGTGGTTTGCACCAGAAAACTCCCAAAGGAAAAATGCCAAGATACCTTGCCATCCAGAAAGATCTCCCCAAACAACCAAGAGTAATAAAGTAACAAAAGGATAGCCACACCATCCTGCACACTATGGATGGTAAAACATGCAAGCCAGGGCTAGAGTCAGCAGGACTCTCTGGAGTTACTGACTTCCTCTGGTTTCATTAACCAAAGCTGCAGCAAGCACCTTCATTTCACAGACTCCCACACTTTACCCTGTAACCGAGAGCTCCGGAACCGGCAGACAGGCCCGGGGGCCGCTGTCTCACCACCTGTGCTGCATCTTGATCACATGCAAGAACATCTCCACTGTACCCTGAGCAGACTAAGTCTATGTTGGTAAGCTCTCATCCTTAGGGCTGGAGCATATAGTTCAGCGGCAGAACACTGGCCTAGCATGTGTGAAGCTATGGGCTCAAACCCCAGCTTTGAAACAAAAAGTTAGCGTTGGTTTTTTTTTTTTTTTTGAGACAGGGTTACTCTGTGAAGCAGTCCTGGCTGTCCTGGAACTTCTCTGTAGACCAGGCTGGCCTTGAACTCATAAGAGATCGGCCTGCCTCTGTCTTCTGAATGGGGGGAATTAAAGGCGTGTGCCACTGCCGCCTGGCAAAAAAGTTAGCTCTTTATTGTAATGTGTATTTAATCTTGTTGGTTTAGGTGGGTATGTGTTCCAAGGTCAGAGGACAATCCTGTGGACTCTGTTCTCTTTTACAGGGTTTCTGTGACTGCATCCCGGCTGTCAGGCCTGGGCAGCTCAGCTTTACCTGCCATCTCCCTGGCTCAGCTTGAATACTTGAATGACATTCCCTACATGATTAAGCATTTATTGTCAATATTCACTTGGGTATTTTTATTTTGGACAAACCAAGTGTTTATTCCTCTAAATTCTACCTCTTCCAAGAGTTTATCAAACTGCTTTCTGAACAACCTCTGAAAATTCAATGTTAAGGAGCAAACTCCAAAGGCATAGGCATAGACATACTTTCTGGACACCCTGGCCTATCACTGAATCTGGAAATAAAGGGTTTGTTCAGAATGGAGTCTAGATTGGACTCCCATAACTCTGTGACAGTTTCTGCTCCCCTCAAACTGTCAGCATGCTATCATGTCACCTGACCTATGCCTGTGGTACCACCTGCCACACTGGGACTGGCCCATTGTCACAGGCTGGGACTGAGCTGAAGCTGCTTTCTTCTCTCCCACTATGGAGTCCTGCTAAGAAGCATGCAGTACCCGGAGGGCAATCTTCATTTTTAAGGTGCTGTTTGGACCCGAGTTGCTGAGGTGGAACCGCTGGTTTATGGTCATGTTGTCACTCATAAGCAGTTGACTGAGCGGGATCCTCAGGCTCCCCAGAGAACACTGATGCTGTTCATCTTTGACCTGGAAAATGCAGGACAGAAAACACAGAGCTCTAAGGAAAATGACAGGAACCACAGGAGATGTAGCAAGGTCCACAGATCAGCTTCAAAAACATACCAGCACAAAACAAAACATAACACATTTCATATATATGTTTAAAGTAGTGTGTCCAAAACTGTTAGGAAACCTTTCAGGAAAATTCAACAGTATTTCTGTAAGATGTCCCTGCCTTTTCCTCATCACAAAACCACGATGAACACAACAAAGGACATCAGGGTGTTGGTGGCCCACCTCTTTAATCCTAGCACTTGGGAAACAGAGGCAGGTAGTTATCTGTTAAGTTCCAGGCCAGCCTGGTCTACAGTGAGTTCTAGGACAGCCAGGGCTACACAGAGAAACTCTGTCTCAAAAAACAAAAACAAACAAAAAATAAATCTACTGTGAGAAACTTCGAATAAGAATTAACAGTCTAGGGGCTGGAAAGATGGCTCAGCAGTTAAGAGTACTTGTTGTTCTTGCAAGGACCCACATTTGATTCCCAGCAGACATGGTGGCTCATAACCATCCATAACTCCAGTTCCTGGGAAGCCAATGACCTCTTCTAACCTCCATGGGCACCAGACACTCATGAAGCACACAGCATTCATGCAAGCAAAATACTCATACACATAAAATAAATCTTTGAAAAATGTAAAAAGTAAGTCTATATACATCTAAAGGTCAGAAAAAATATCTTTTAAATGCTGAAGTCATGCAGTATACTGGCAGTAATGTGCAGTTTCTACTGAAAACACTTATTCATAGGGAAAATGCACTTTTAAGTGTCTTTAGCACCTTCCCTCTTCAAAGTCTACATGGTTGCTTTGAAATTTAATAGCATCTCCTTTAACTACATGGTACTTCTTTCTCATGAATAATTAATCTTCAGCACTGCCTCTGTTGTAAGAACTATTCCCATCATGTGGTTGTTCAAAATAGTTTGATCAAAAAAAGAACAAACTCTGGACAAAATGAACAAACTCCTTGAAAGACATAAATACCACAGTTTATAAAGAAGAAATAGGCCGGGCGGTGGTGGCGCACACCTTTAATCCCAGCACTCGGGAGGCAGAGCCAGGCGGATCTCTGTGAGTTCGAGGCCAGCCTGGTCTACCAAGTGAGTTAGACCAATAGCTATTGATAGACTTAAGTTTGTATGTAAATACCTTCTCGAAATGAAAAATGCAAGTGATCTAAGGGAAAATCCAAAACAGTTCTGTACAGACTCTTCCAGAATACTCTGGAGGAACAAATGCTCTCTAACTCATTCAGGAAGCTATCATTATCTTGACATCAAAACAGGAAAAAATATTAAAAGGAAGTAAAATTACAGATCAGTAACCTTCATGACTAAGAAGAATGTTTTTCTGTTTTTCCTATTTATTTACTTAATTTGTATATATGTGTACTTGAGTGAGTTTATGTGTATTATGTATGTGCAGGAGCCCTCAGAGGCCAGAAGAGGGCACCAGATCTCCTGGAACTCAAATTACAGGCAGTTGTAAGCTGTCATGTGAATGACAGGAACAGAATCCAGGTCTGCTACAAGAGATTCCAGCCAAATTTCCAGGCCCCAGAAGCAAGAATTTTAACAAGATGAATATATGTAAAAAACGATAATGACTAAGAGGGACTTATACCCAAATAAAATATTGTGTTCAAGATATCCAAGTATTACATGTAGAAAACCAAATAAAAGTTTGAAATATTTAACATTGGAAAATCAACAATGTATTTCACTCTATTGACAGCTGAAAACCATATGGTCATCTCAACATATGTAGAAGAGCCTTTAGTGAAAGTCAGCACCTACTCATGATGACGAAGCAAAGTAGTAGTAGGAGGAAAGTCTCTCTAGAGAGACCAGACTCATATGACACTTGTGTAAAGTGAAAAGTAATAAAAAGCATCTGGATTGTTATGAAAAGTATCATCACTAGAAGAAAACATGACTTCCCTCCTACACATAAAATCCTAAGATAGTTACAAAATATCGAGTGGAACAAGTAAGCAGGGCTGGCATGGTGGCATACACCTATAATCTCAGGAATAACTGGCCAAGCAGTAGAACTGTAAATTCAAGGTCATATGATAAAATCCACTACCCTTTCCCACAAGCAAATAACAAAAAAGAGAAAGCCATTTTTAGTGAAGTTATATGAGATCATATCAATATATAACAATCAACTACGTATTCTCATTCTCTCTCTCTCTCTCTCTCTCTCTGAAATGGTGTCTCTCAGTTGGCCTTGAACTTGCTGAGGAGACTAGGCTAAGCTGGCCAGTGAGTTCCAAGGATCTACTAGTCTCCATCTCCCTAGAGCTGGGATTATAAACTAGTGTCACCATGCCTGGCTTTTTTACATAGATTCTGAGAATCAACTCAGAAATCACAAAAAGCACTTAAGCCAGGCTAGTCTTGAATTGATGATCCTCCTGCCTTGGCTTCCTAAATGCTGGGATTATAGGAATCCATCACACTGTCTAGATATTTTTATATATATTAACAAAAAAGCCAAAAATACCTTCTCAAAATGAAAATTACAAGATTAGAAGACATTTAATAGCTCGGAAAAATTGGTAGAGTTCTTGTCTGGAATGAACAAGGCCCTGTCTTCAATTACAAGTAGGGAAGTAAAGTAAGATCACTCACAATATCATGAAAAGTTATTAAATGTTTAGAGATAAGTCTGACATGTGTAAAAGATCTACACTGAACACAGAAAGCAATACAACGCTGCAGAGAAATGGAAGACTATCCACGAAAAAGCAATGCAATGTTTCTACAGATGGGAATGTTTCCTGTTGTGGAGATGTCAATTCCAACCACTGGTTCTAGAATGTCAATGGAGTTCTTATCAAGATTATAGGTTCTCTGTGTAAATCTACAATTGGTACTAAACTTCATGTGGAACGTAGACTTAGAATTTGTCAAAACAATTGTGAAAAATAAGTTTGAGGGCTCATACAAGTTGGTTTTAAAATGTACTCATTCAACAACAGTAACAGAGACAGTGTTGCTGGAATACTGTTAGTACAGAACCTAGGGCAGAAAGCATTCCAGAAGCAGACTGCATAGTGGGCCTGAATTTTGATAACGTCACTAACCTCAATACCTAGGAAAGAGTAGTTTTTCAACAATGTGCTGAACAACTATGTAGCTAAATATTAAGAAAAAAAATAGAATCATGACCCTTTCCTTATACTATGAGTGAAGATTAACTTGACTTAAAGATGGGTTTGGCAGAGTTGTGACTCATAACTATATTCTATAACCAAACATAATTCTATAACAAAGAATTTCTTTATCTTGACTATAGTGATGGGTCCCAGTGTACTGTACACTCAATTGGAAACTGTAAATATAAGTTAATTTGTATCAATCATATTTCAAAATATAGGCACAAAATGCAATAAAATACCTCAACTTCAAGGTCCTGGCGCTTGGGGTTGTGAATGAAGAAAGTGAAGTTTTCCTCCCACACTGGTTCACTAGTTTTGTATCGAATCTGTAAGAAATAGTCCAGTATCAACTCTACAGTATTTTCTATGGAGGACTACTGACTCAATGCTTACTTGTTTAATGTGCACAGCATTGGGTGGTTGATTACACTGATTTCTGGGTAATGTACTTAGCAAGTGTGTAAGTGTTCACAAAGTGAAACATAAGCTTTTTGAGGTGCATCAGGAAAGGAGTCGACACAGACCCATGCCTACTTGCCCAGAGATCCAAACCTCTTCTGCTCTACTGCCCTCAGCTCTCTCCTTCTTGGTGCCTGGCACTGTACTGCACACAGCCCTACGTCTGAAAGGGTTAACAATTAAAATTTAATAATGGCTTATAACTGTGAGTAATTTCTGAATTTTTATTTCCTGATTAGAAAAGAACATACAACAATACCTTCTTTGCATTCTTGAGCCTGTGTTTTCTGAATTTGAAGTACAATGTGTTAACTTTAAACTAAACAATTTTTAAGTACTTAAAAGAAGCTTGGAAAGTAATTCCATATCTCACCCCATGAAATCAAACAAAAGTATATCTGTAGTGTATTTTTTATGTTATTTAAAATAAACAATGTATCTATAATTAACAACTTAAGCAGCTAGTATCTGTGAAATGACTGTTTCATATGGAAGCAATGGTCTTGTTGCCTACACATCACACACCTGGATACCACTTGCTGGGCACAGCGACAAGTGTGGCTACGTGGAGAAAATCTCAGAAACCATCAAACTCTTACCTTACTCTCTTGAGCCTTGTGACCAACTGACATCTGGACAAGAGGATTTGGGTTGCTGTTTATTTTCTTCCCTGACTATCCAAAAACAAAACCAGATAAAATAAATAAACACCTTTGAATTGGGTCGCAATGAAAATGAAATTATGACTGAAATCAGGAGTCATTTCTATTTCACCACTGACACTTTAGACACAGGGGACATCGAAGCACAATGAAAGTAGAAGACAGCTGCTGAGCAAACCCTGAGCCACCATCACTCATTATGCCCACCATGAAACAAGCTGAGACAGGATCTGACAATACTGCTTGGCCAGTGCGGGACTCTGCAGCACGAGGTGTTCTCCCACTTAAGCCTCCAAAGTGGCTGTGACTATAGGTACAAGTCCCTGTGCCAGGCTGCACACAGTTTGAAATACCCAACTTTTTACTTTAAAAATAAGCTACTTTGGGAAATGCAACCTTTTAAAACTTAAAATTTTAGGATTAACTACAGTTCTCAAAACTGACTTAGTAGGATAACAAAAATGTAGTAAGTGCAATGAATTTAAATAAATAAATAAGAGACAAGTGTAAAAGAATGTTCACTCAAAACACTTCTTCAGCTATAGTGTAAGGCATTAGTTTCAGATGCATAGCTCCACACCTTGAGCCTACCATCATCCTCTGTTCAAGTAAACACAGTTATCAGATATTGGATATTGCTTACCGGCTGCTAAGTAATTATCACCAGGAGAATAAATGTCAGTTTAGAATCGCATGGAATTAAGCAGATATAAATGATTTCAATAATTCATAAGTAAGAAAAAAATGACAAGAAGCATACTGTAGCAGACAGCTGATAGAAGAAACATGGTAAGACACAATAGATATGTGACATGAGGTTTATTTATAACTTAGCCCCACAAAAAGATGTGTTAAATGTGTTAATGTAAATTAGAGGATCACAAAAAAGTATTTTAGTTAAATAATTTTAGAGTCAATCCTCAACACTACAGTAATGACAGAAATAGGTGTCAAAATCATTTGATTATTCAAAAAATATGACTAACCCAAACCTACTGTGATAATCTATTTCCTGGTTCATCTTTTTGATGTGAATGAGTTCTGCAAAATGAAATAAATACCGTTAAAAATATCAAAGCCAACTGATTTTCCCTAAACTCATTTCCTTTCTTTGATATTAGGATTCCTAAATCTGAGCTGAGTGTAAGTCCTCTGGGAAGAAGGATGCCACCTTCACCTCTCCCTTCTGGCTAGCTAAGAAACTCTTGACTTTCAAGGAGGGCATGCCTTGCCCATTCTTATCTATGAGGTTCAAACTACAGCTGTAGGGCATATAATCAGACTGATTGAAGTCACATCTACCTTGGGTCTTTGATGTAAGAGTTGAGTTTATTTCTAACTAATATTAAGCCTGTATCTGTGAAAATGGGGCCATTCAGTTTTAAGGATTTAATGCACCTACAATTTTAAGGTACCCTTCTTTCTAGTAGTTTTAAAAATAGAATGAAGTTTATAACATAACACTAGAAACCTGCCTCTGAACAATTTTCAGTTGTCATTGCCTTAAAAAGTTTGTGCACTGATGTATGTATGTGAATGACACACTAAAATCTACTTATTCTAAGTCTAAAATTTCAGTAAATATAAAACAAATCAAAGCTTAGCTGGCACTTTCACAATTTGTTTAGTGGTTTATAGAATAAGGGTGTGCCTTAGCACACATGATGTTTTAGATTATATAAATAAGGTTTTTAAACTATTCACTAAATTTTCTACCATGACAGACATCTCCTTAATTCTTCACTACTGAGACCTTTGCTTCATTAATCTGAGCCTCAGGTTCCATGTCTACAAAAGAGGCACAATACCAGTTATAGGACTTGTTGTTAGGCTTAAATGAGCTAATGTGTTAAACCAGATAATTATAGCACATCTATTTACCTACCTACTGTGTACTTTTATATGTAATATTTTAATTTACTTACTAATCCAATGGAGAAGATATTACTTCCACCCTGTAAGCAGGATGGATTAAATATTCTCTTTGAATCACAACGATGAGCAACCTGACTTCAGAGCCTTCCTTCCTGACTTCTGGCCAACAAGACAGCAGAAGAATGGTGAGCAAAGAGTGTTGCTACAGGCCCTTTCCTAAGTTGCTATAGGTTACCACTATGCTGCATAGTTGTTTCAGCAGGTTACGAACATCATTCTCAGGGTATGATGCCCTACTAAAACTACACCATATCTCCTTAGTACAGGTCATAGTAAGGTTTACAAATATGATATAGAAAAGTCACTGACATTCTCCTTCATTTTTGGACTAATGGATTAATTCTGGGTCTTATTTTGCTAGATGAAACTGAATAAAGTATTCCTATTTCTTTGGAAATTTCTTAAGAATTATATTTAAAATGCCCCTGCCTCTCACTGCAATTAAGATGAATTAAGAAACAAAACTTAACAATTTAGCCAAAGAACGCAAGCTTTTGTCATGATGAGAAGTGGAGCTTAGTTTTCAATAATACCTCATTTGATAAAATTTGAACTTTCTGGAAAGATCTATCACCCAAGCCCACAGCACCAAAGCCATGAGGTTGATTCAGTGAGGCCCTACTCAACATATTGGAAGAGGCAATTCCTTAAGTATGCACTCAACAGTTTGCAAGGTGCATCTTTAAATCACAATATGAAATTCTGGTCAAGATTTCAAATAGAACTTTTAGATTGCCATTCACAAATTCAAATTCAAACAAAGCACAATATTTCAATGGCTTTAAGAGACAGAATGAAATCTAAAACTTCATATTGGAACTTTTAAATTTATTTGGTTATGTTATTTCTTCTAAATACAAATTCTTGGATAACAGAAGTCGGATCTCTTCTACTGGGCAATCAATTATTAACTAGGGTGGGAGGTGACCTGCCCACACACTTAAGAAAGCCAAAGTACCGTCTCTTTCAATATGTCTGATTAGCACTGCAGCCTCCAGGGAACACTTTGTTTACCTTTAAAGCTCTCTGAACTGCAGACTTCTTCAAGACACCGGGGTTAAAGTCTAAGGGGTTACTCTTTCAGGTCAGAAGAAAATGAACACACCAAGGGTTAATAAGACATGCAATGAGGAGTTTATGTAAGGTTAATGACACCAAAATTCATGAGAATAAATGAATACTTAAACCAGACCAAAAATCATACAAACTGCCAAATTTGCCTTTATGCTCAAGATTTTTACGTTGGAGTGACTGACAATCTAAAATATCACGACACATTTCCACATCTTCAGTGACACTTGACTTCTCCACCTGACTTTACTGTTTGCAGAAAACAAGAGTGTGACTTAGGAAAGGCTCTGCTTACTATCCGTTGCCTGAAACCCCAGTGTCACCTGCAATTAGAGGTTTAATGTGAAGCACAGCAGTGACCATTCTGTCCACACTGCTGGAGCTGGTCCCACCTACAGCGGCCCACACCACTGCTGTGCCTTCTAAGACCTGCTTTCTTGGTATAGCATCATCCAGAGATGGAGCCTATCTCTCTGAACTCCTGGACTCGCCATCCTTCCCAGGTATGGAAGTACAGGCCAACAAGGCCATTTTAAGAGTTCCTCCTGGATTTAAATACATTCTACTGTTATAGGGTATATATATCTTCCTGACTGAATTTTTTTCAGTTAGTTGTTTGCTCATTCTCAAATGGACAATTTGTTTTGTTTTGGAAACTTCCAGAATTAACATTTGAGGTTAAAGGTTTTTGTCATTTTAATTTTAATTAATTTAAAATGGCATATTGAATTTGATTCTTAATTAAATTTTTTCTTAATGTTTTATTAAACAGAAGATGTATGAAAGAAGATGGAGAAATAGCATCCAATTCTCCTCCATGGTAGGAGGCAGGTGAGAAGGTAAAGAACCTACCCAGGCTCCAGCGATACTAGGTGGGTCTAAATCTAGACGATTCATACAGCCTACAGGGCCCTCTAAAGACTCAGAACCTACTGCCTCTATCTCTGGATGAAACCCAGACAAGGTATTCCCTAAGGAGTTGCAACAATGCCTTTTGGTTCAGAGGGAGCCTGGTTGATGTTCTCCAGATGTGACAAGGGCCTTTCCTGAAGAGCACACTGGCTAGAAACAGCTGAACCCAATGCACTCGTTATTCTAACATGCATCAATTATTGAGAAACAAAGAGAACAGTGGCAGTGTGAATCAGGAATGCAAGAACAGCTGTGTGAGGTCACAGAAAACGGCATGGCATGCAGGTGAGAAGACTAGTCACTGAAATACTTGGGTCAGGTGTCCAGGTGTAAGGTTCAGAAGTCAGGCCCATGTACCATGTACTCCCAGGCCTTTCAATCATTGGAGACAGTGTCACCTGTCCTTTTTTTTTTTTCCCATCAAGAACCATGCGCTAGGGATATAGGTCACTTGAGAGTATCTGCCTAGTATGTAGGAAGCTCTGGGTTCAGACCCCAGCACTTCATAAACTTAAAATTGTGGTCCATACCTATGACCCCAGCACTTGGAAGTAGAGGCAGGATGATCACAAGTTCAGTGGTTATCCTCAGCTATATAAAGTGGTTCAGGATAGCCTGGGATATATGAGACCCTGTCTCAAACAAACATAAGCTAAAATTCCCTGTAAAAGGTATTTTTGTCCCTAAGGGTCTGCTCAGTGGTAGCTATTTCATGGTTATGTTCATACATGTAAGGTAAGAACTATGAACATACCACTCCTCTCAGATCACCTCCAGTACAGAATTAAGAGCATCTGAGCAGTGAACATTCTACAGCGGTGAGGTCTCAGTCACTTATGCCCTTTGTGTTATTTTTATTTTCTATCTGTGAAATGCCTATAATGATAATACGGATAAATGAGGTACAAGTAGACCCCTTACAGTCTATGTGGCTACTGCAAAGTGCTCAACACACATGAGCTACCAAGTAAGCCTAATATTCTAATGCTGGATGCCAAAGTCAGAGAACATAGTCAAGCTGAAGCTGGAGGAGGGAAAAATTCTAAGAGTCTACATTAAAAAGAAATCATTTCTAGTATAGAAGAAAATAATGGAATGGAAACTGAAGGTGCTCTGAATAGGTGGGAAGTAAAAAAAGCCATGGACTGCAGCTATTTATAAAAAAAGCTTTTCCTGTAGGAAAGACTGAGAAAGTTGATTTGATTTTCCACTAGAAACCAGTAAGTAAAAAGTAAGTATATACTTGTACTGCAAAGAAGTACATTCCATTTTATGTGGTGTGCACATCCTAATCATAAAGCTCAATGTGACTTGGACAATGAAGGAAATGAATTCTGAGTCTGGCCACTGATGTCAGAACTACAAAGCAACTCAAGAATCCGACTCAAAAGTATTTTCTTTCTGCAAAAGGAAGCAGTTGAAAATTGAGAAAAGAGACCTAGAAAGGTTACTGGAGACAGATTGGCAAAATTACCCAGAGTGGCTTTGTCACTTATGAGTTTGTGATGACATTTTACCTAAGAAACAAAAGCACAAAGCATTTTCTAAAGTGATGGTATGTACTTGAGACAGGGTCATAACACTGAAACAAATGTTCCTGCCTTAACCTCTACAATGCAAGGGTTACAGGGGGACACCCCTCCACACCAGCTTCCTTTTGACTTTTCAAAAGGCCCTAAGCAGCTGTGAGTGCAGAGTTAGGGACATCAAGGTCCTGCTTATTTTTTTTTTTATATATATATTTTTTAAAGATTTATTTAATTATTATGTACACAATTCTGCCTGCATGTAAGTCTGCACACCAGAAGAGGGCACCAGATTTCATCATAGATGGTTGTGAGCCACCATGTGGGTGCTGGGAATTGAACTCAGGACCTTTGGAAGAGCAGCCAGTGCTCTTAACCTCTGAGCCATCTCTCCAGCCCCAAGGTCCTGCTTATTTACTAGTGTAACTTGCCTATCCTTCAGGGTACTGATTTTTCTTGTCTATAAAAAGGGCTAAATACCTATTTTTAAGTATGTTACCCCACAGCCCCTCATTAGAAGAATAAACTGAGGACACACGTGGAAAGCCTTTGTAAACAGAATTGGAAACTGCAAAAGAGCAAAGCCCTGCCACTATTAGATTCAAGGAATAAGTGGTCTTTAGAAATCTAACTAATTATAATACAAATCTGAAAGGTGATTTTCTACACTAATTAGTAGACTAGTAGGTCTTAAGTGTAGCTTTCTATGACCCCAGAGGAAATGAACCCAGCAGCCACCAGAGTACCCTGAATAGCACTAGGAGAGGAAGCACCAGACAGGCTATGGGAGCAAATGTGATGAAATCAAAATAAAATTCCCAAATATTTACTTCAGGGAACTCTTTTTAAGTTCCTGAAAAGAAATCAACCATGAACCTGCTGTAGGTTTCTTTTCCTCCAGAGGCTCTGGCTAGGCTATGTGGCAGAAGCAGGCTCTCACAGAGATGGGGTGAACGTCTGGTTTCCTGTGACCACAACGAGGGACAGAGAGGACTGGGTGGTATGGACTGGAAGACAGCCCAAGTTCTAATGCTGCTCTCCTTGGTGAGAGGGAAAAAGTAGACTTAGGAACGTTTTGTGAAAGTTACAGCAATGTTTATATGTCTCTTCCCAACAATGAACCCCAAATCAACTTTAAACTTTACAGCTTTGTTTTTCCCTCAGAGGACTCGTTATAACACTTTTTGGACCAGCAGCAGTAGAGTTAGTTCAGGTTAGTTCATCTCATGTCAGATGTACTCCCAACATCACAGAAGAGTCACATTTGACAAAACCAACATAAAATGAAGACATGGTAACTGAAGTCATGCAAGAAAATGAAAATAGCATGCGCATCATTCCAATGAGCAGACTGCACAGAAGTTCCAGACCACACTTGGGCAGTCTTCACTGAACACAGAAGAAGGAGCTGGAGGACTCACAAATAGTGCTCTATAGACTGAGGTAGTATTCTCACAAAACACTAGTCCCGACGCTCGCCTCTCTTTTAAGTAGCCACACCCAAAGTTTCCCTCGTAGATACTCTTAGGAAAGTGGAGACAGGAAGAGAAAGCAAAGAATGCTGGGTTGTGGTCAGTGGGCACACACCAGAAGCACAAATAAACGGTGCAGAGAGTCAGAGGGTCCCAGGACACACAGGGACTGGCCAACAAAGCCTCCCGATTAACACCACAAACAGCAAGGATGGCTCTGTGGACCCTTTGCCTCTGATGAGCCGTGGCACACTGTGAGCAAGGTACCCTTGGAATAGAAGAGCAGTGCAGCCCCTGTCTCTGGAGATTATGTGACATCATCTGAATTTCAAATCGATGTGACAGAGCACACAGCTCCACAGAAAAGCCCAGGCCCTCTTCCCCATTTAAACCATCACTATTTTCTACATCTAAACTATGAAGCTTATTCACTTCTTTTATACAATTTTGTTTTCACATTTATTTGGGTATGGGGCTTGCCAGGGCATGCCTGTGGAGGTCAGAGGACAACCCAAAGGAGTCAGTTCTTGTCTCCCATCATGTGTGTTTGGAAATTGAACACAGGTGGCCAGGTTTGGCAGTGAGTGCCTTTTACACACCGAGCCATCTTGGTAGCCTCACAAACTTCTATCAGGCATTTTATAACAAACTTTATTGTGGTCAAAGGCAAAAAGCCCTACTGTGTAAGGAATTATATTGAAAGGCTAAATAATAATGAAGTAGATATTCCCAAACAGAAATAAAAATAGATAAAGTCACCGACTTTAGGTGGAAAGACTGGTCAAAAGATTTCTCTTCAAGAAAAAATATAAGAACTTAAGTAGTTAAAAATTAGACAAGGAACCTTCATTAAAAGAAAGGGTATGGTATTGGCAAAGAGACAACTATATATTCCTATTACAAAATGCTCAATCATATTTCAGTTGTTAAGTTGAAATAAACTGTATTAACGCACAAAGAATATTTATTTCCTTTCTGTTCACAAAGCTCAAGTAAATATACAATTTTCAAAAACTAAAAGGTGCTAAATGATGCAATTTCACAAACCATCAGGATAAAAGTCCAAGAAAGACTGTGGAAAAGGGTAAGTGAAATACTTCTTTGCTTTTGTTCACAAATGCACTTATGTGACTGAGCTTTTACTAGGAAGGGAGAATTATGCAATGAACAATCTTGGTGGGTAAAATCCCTGTGACAGTGATCTTTCTTTCAACAAAACTGGCTGCTGACACAATGACATAGAGAATGCCCTAGTATCCAAGCACACTGGCACCCAAAAAGTTACCGAACAACGTAACATTTATATGAGGACAACATTACTTTACCTATTGGGGTTTACAGCAGGACAGTGGAAGATCCACTATCCCTAAATGATCGGATTACTTTATACTTTCCCCCATAAAACCAAAACGGTCTAAAGCGAGCAAATAAACAGGCTTTTAGGCTAACTATTATGATCTGGCACTGTTTGTGTCTTTGTTCACTTGCAAGTGTCCCAGGTGCCCGAAGGTCAGGACACCTACCTGGTGGCATCAATCATGCTCCACCTTAAACCCTGAGGACAGTCACAGCTCACAAACTGCTATGCTACAGCTAAGACACATTTAGGGTTTGTGATCAGGGCTGCTTCATTTATTCCCCTTTCTAAGAGGAGACAATTTTCACCTTGAGGCAACTAGGCCATAATAATTAGATATAAATACACGTGTGCAAAGCAAATGCTACCTTGTGCCTCTCTGTGTCTGACACACAAGATTAGGTGATGCACTGTGGCTGAACAAAGTAGTAGTTTCCAAGTTAGGAAAGCACTCCCAGGAGTTAGCTCTGTACTACCTACCGGAAGGTTCCTTGCAGAATCCAAATACAAGATCAGCAGTGCAGATGAAAGACCATCATTAGCTTGATCCTTGTCAGCTCTGATGTCTGCCAGAACCTGCAAGGTGAGAAAAAAGTATCAGTGGGTGTGTGTCTACTGGAGTGCACACTGTTTTGACTGTGCTCGGGAAAATGAAAGGAAGAAATAATCTATAAACACAGCAGAAGAACTGAACTGATGTCTCCCAAATGACAAGACCACTATTCCACGCAAATCAATTAAAATGAAGCACCAGGAGGACATGTGGCCCCCCAAATCCCCATGCTAAAGCAAGGACAAAATTAAAGGTCTCAGAACAAGAATAATGACCTATAAATAGTATTTTCTATACTTTCATTCCTCTTCACTACTGTGGTGACTTGTGGCATAATAATCAAAATTACTGGTATAATTTTTTTGAACAAGTACCGACACACTCAGAGAGACTGGTCCTAACAATCAGGAGTAGGTGGTCATGAAGAGAAGATACCGCACAGCACCTTGTCCAGGTTTGCCGCATCTGGCAGCAGTGTGAGCCACTCTAACTTCAAATGCAGCTTTCCTTTTGGAACCTCGTCCAGAGTGAACCACTGAAGAGAAAGTGTTTAAGTTCAGCAAAAGTGTTTCTGAATAAAAGATTCTAATTAAACCCCATCTAAAAATGTTTCAAATTGCTCATTGACACTGTGGCACCACCAATTCTTAACTGGCACTGAAGGAGTGCACTTATTAATTTATGCCTCATGCTCTAAGAGCCAGGGCTAGCCAGAGACCAGCCTCAGAGATCCATCTGCCCTAACAAAGCCCTTATCACATACAAGTTCAAGTGTTCCAGTACTGTCTAGCACTAACAAGGCTTCTGTATATGGACTCACACAGAATTTAGAGGCCAACAGAGGATAACACTAATTCCCAAATACTGAATGGCAGAATCAAACAAGCTAAGACACTTGTTCTTACTCATAACTGTACATCAATGAATAGAACAGTGCAAGTTTGTGTCATCAAACACTCAGTGTTGAAAAGGAACTGCCACAAGGCAGGATTCCATCTATCCTGTTCACCACTGTGCTCAGTGACTGGCACCCAGCAGATGTACAAGAAACACTCTGAAATGGATGACAAGCACTCCTGGAGGGAATGAGTGCTGCTGTGAAAGCAGCAAAGTCCCAACACTGATTTGGTTAATTAGGCTTCTCTTACCCAAGTCTCACCCATCTTCTGATCTTTTGGAAGCTACTGTACTGTTTTCCTTTATGTTTCTATTTTATTTTTATAGAATTATGGATCACTCTCCCTGTTTGAAGTAATGTCTTCTTGCTGCAAATTATTAGTTCATTTACATTCTGACAGCACTGTGCGTCTCTGCTATTCACTCCAACTACAGTGAAAATTTCATTTCTGTGAGCTTCTTACACATCTCTGCCCTAATGCCTCCAAGGTATTACAGTCTGTCTATAATAAAGTCAGTTTTACATTTTGTGCTCACCCACAATTCCTCACCCAGGGCTTTGCAACATGTTAAGCAAGCATCCTACTATTGAGTTATATCCTTACATGTCAAATGTTTGTGAAGCAAATACTGTTTCTATATCAGCAGCTAGGACTCTCACACTGGGTAGGTGGGCAACAGCAGTGGGCCACAGTGACTCTGGCATACAAGAGGTACTTACAGTGTTCCTTAAGTGGGCTAAAATCAGAGAAAACTTACTTCGTCTAGAAGGCGCTCTTTCTCGACTTCAATAAGATCAATCATAAGACTATAAGAATAAATCAATAAAAAAATTTTAGAACACAGAAACACACTTCTTCCAACTGAAATACCTTGAGTATTATGTATGGAAAAGAACTCTAGAAATGCAAAATATGCTACATAATTTACCAGAAAATAAGCTGCTTTCCTCAAGGCTTTCTATAATATATGCCCAAGAAAATCAAAAGGCAAGTAAGAAAGAAAAGGATTGAATTTTTGTGGTCAAAATATTGAGCACATGCAACTAGGCCAGAACTGACTGTGTGTGTGTGTGTGTGTGTGTGTGTGTGTGTGTGTGTGTGTGTGTATGTGTGCGCGCGCGCACATGTGTGAGCACATGTGCAGGACTGAGGCCAACATCAGGAGTCTTCCTCAGTTACTCTTCACCTCATGCATCAAGAAAGTATCTTTCAATTGAACTCAGAGCCTGACAGGACTAGTGTAACTAGTCAGCTTGTTCTGGGCATGCCCAGTCTCTGTCGTCCAAGTGCTAGAATTACAGACAACTGCTACCCACGCTCCTCTGGCATTTCTGTGGTTTCTGGGTCTGAATTCTGATTCTCACGCTTTCGCAGCAAGTGCTTTACACTAAACTCCCCAGCCCTAGCTGATTTTTTATTTTTGAGACAGGGTTTCACTATGTAGATCAGGCTGGCTTTGAACTCACAGAGATCTGCCTACCTTTGCTTCCCAAGTACTGGGGTTAAAGGTGTGCACCACCGTGCCTGGGTAGCTAATGGGTTTTTACATGTTATCCCTTGGTGCACAGTCATCACTGTGGATTCAGTTATTTGCATAATGAATTATAAGTCCACACTGTATCATGTCCATAAGCAGGTCTGAGAGTAGGCTTTATTACCACAAACAATCCTACTCTAATTCAACCATGGCACTACTTCCACGGGAATGTGAAGAAGGGATTATTCTACTTGTACTTCTGAACATATCTCCTAATCAGTCTGCTCTCAGCCCTAGTCAATGACAACATGCTCCTAGTTGCTTTACTGACCTCCCATCTACATGCTTACACAGCATTTGATTTGATCATGTTCCTGGTCCTACTTAAGCTGTGTACACAGTCACAGATTCTGAAGTTACAACACAACACACGGGTCTTAGAGATTCTGAAGTCAGAGCATGACACACGAGGCTATACTTACTTCTCCAATATAATCTAATCCTCCACCACCCCCTAACAATAAACTCATTTAAATAACCTTAATTAGATAGACATGTAGTAGATGTGTGTATGCATTCATTATGTGTGCAGATGCAAAAGCACAGACAAGGAGGCCAGAGGACAACCTCATTTATTTTTCTTAAGATATGGTACTGTTTCCTTGAGACCAGGTACCTCACTAACCTGGAGTGGAATTCACCGAGTAATTCTAGGCTGGCCCTAATAAGGCCAGGGACACACTCTTTGTCTCCACAGTGCCAGGGTTATAAGCATGTGTTAAGGCCCGGAGCTCGAGTCATGCAGCTGTGAGCCATCCGACATGGGTGCCAGGAACTGAGCTCAGTCCTCTGGAGGAGCAGCAGGCATTCCTAACCACTGAGCCATCTCTCGGCCTCAGATGTGTATTTTTAAAGCCCATTGTTTACAGCTACATTAGTTCTTCAACTAAAGTAAATAAATCAGTATTTACTGTCCCAATATGTGGGGACAATGTAAATGACTATACCCTAGCAAACTGAGAAAGCTTAAAATTAAGCCCACATTTACAACTCAGGAGGAAATATTTCTAGACCTCCTACACAGTGGCTGGCCCTCTAGCTGCATGGTCTAACTGGCTGGTAGAATCAGCCCTAGTGCTGCAGTCGCTATAATGGACAACAGAGTCTTTCTAGAAGTAAAATGTTCTAAAAAATATCTGGTAAAATAAACGGCACACGTAGAGGCCATTTCAGATGTATATGTACATAAGTAAATGAATTTTGAAGCTTGCATCAGTGAGAGTGGTTAGAAGGGTGTTCCCAAGTTGTTTCTTCACCTTCCTAAGAAGTCATCCTTGTCTGGATCTTCATCAAAGAGTTCAATCTCCAATTCTTGTCCAGGGTGCTCATAGACTAAAGCCTGAAAATTAACAGTTGGTAGTTACTGCCGGTTTACTACCACAGTCAAGTACTAAGTATGGTGATTATAACAGATATTACCATGTACTTTTCTCTAGCAGTCAGCACTTTTAAAGTGTACTTTCTTACTGTCAGACCACACATACTCCTTGATGACTGGGCCATTCTAAAGTACTTGCCCACAGAACAAGTCTGCTGGGTATGTTTCATGGTTATCAGTGGGCCAAGCACAAGGCCCTCAAATAAGGTGGCAGTGTGAAGTCACCTATAGGCCTGTCTAAGGCCTAAGGCCAGGTGAAGATGCAGGAAATAGCCCTAAGATCTCAAGTGGCTCCATCCAGATGGTAACCTTGGAAAGCCATCAGCCACTTAGCCACTCAAAGAATAAGGGACTGACAGGGACAGAGGACAGAGAGTGACAAGAAAGAGGCACAATGCACTACTGTTCTCGAAACAACGCTGCCCTTTAAAAACCGCCAATTTTGGATGCAGCTATTTAAGGCTACACTGACCTTGCACTTGAACAGCACTGCTATAGTACTGCACTTAGTAGCCCAGGCTTCTGCAGGTAAAGAATTCAGGGGGATGGCTATTAAAAGTCAGGGAGATCCTGGCTGGGTATGGTGGTGCACACCTGTAATCACAGCACTTGGGAGGCTGAAGCACGAGGATCATGAATTGCAGGCCAGCCTGAGATAGACATATATCACATCTCAAGGAAAGGAAATAAAACGCAGAGAAAAAATGAACATAAACAAAATAAAACAAAGCAAAAGGAAACAAATACAACAAAAACAAAGCCAATAACCATGCAATCATCTATCCACTGAGATGTAAAGATGGCCAGATAAACAAAAAATGTATAAAACAGTATACTTTCATGTTTGTGTTTTAACCACATGTAATATTTTATAATCAGAAAAACTTATATTAAGAAAATATATTGCCATTAATCACTGTGGTAGCTTTATATGACTAATGCTTTTAAAAAAATCTCATCTGTTCACATTATAAGAATGTTTTTTGGCTGGGCGGTGGTGGCGCACGCCTTTAATCCCAGCACTCGGGAGGCAGAGCCAGGCGGATCTCTGTGAGTTCGAGGCCAGCCTGGGCTACAAAGTGAGTTCCAGGAAAGGCGCAAAGCTACACAGAGAAACCCTGTCTCGAAAAACCAAAAAAAAAAAAAAGAATGTTTTGTGGCTGGGCGGTGGTGGTGCACACCTTTAATCCCAGCACTCGGGAGAAAGAGACCGGTAGAGCTCTGTGAGTTCGAGGCCAGCCTGATCTACAAAAAGAGTTCCAGGACAGGCTCCAAAGGTACAGAGAAACTGTCTTGAAAAACCTAAAAAAAAAAAAAAAGAATGTTTTGTGTTAGAAGATAAAGTGAAAGGGCAGTAGTGGCACACGCCTTTAATCCCAGCACTCGGGAGGCAGAGCAGGCGGATCTCTGTGAGTTCGAGGCCATCCTGGTCTATAGAGCGAGAGCCAGGAAAGGTGCAAAGCCCCACAGAGAAACCCTGTCTCAAAAAAACATAAAATATATATATATATATAAAAAGTGGAAAATTTCCCAAAAATGGGAAATTAAAAAAACTTAAACAATGGTCCAAGTTAGCCACACTTTTGTGTGACAGATATGAAACTTTAGTGCCCTTACTGAGATACCATGTTTGGGCCCCACTGCTTACCTCATATACCTCATTCCACTTTGGACTAAGGTTCTCTTTGATGATCTTACTCTGGAAGATTTGGTTGCCCACTCGGATAATTCCATAGGGGTCTGATTTTCCCTTGACAAGGCCTTTAAGATAGGTGTCTTTTCCCTGAAGATCCTGAGCTTCAATAAAATGAATCCTTAGGACACCCTGAAAAGAGCAGCAAACCACTTAGACTATTTGCTATGGAGAATGGAAGACACACAGTGTGTACCCAGCTCAGCTGTGACAAGAATGCAGAAAACAAGCATTAAGGGAGAACAGTATGTCATGCCTCTATATAGTAGGACTGTCATGGGCGAGGACTCCTCAGCAGGAACGCAGTGAGCCACACAGCTGCCTGCAGAGAGCTTGAGCATTCTCCATAGGGGAACACTGACTGCAGAGGTCCCAGTGCAGAAACATGCTTATTCCCAGGAAACCACTAACACAGGCCACAAGGCTCACCAAAAATACTTACAATCTGGGACTAAGTAGGTAATAACTAACATGATATGGTGTATCAGACCCGCTACTAAGCTTTTCTTATTCAGCAACCATGCCATTCAATTTTTAGACCAATTCTATGAAATACTCATTAATCCTACTTTATAGAGGAAGAAATTGAAATATGTAGTGCTCATCAAAAATAAAAAGTTCTCAAAAATTTTCCTATTTGTAGGAGAAAAATACATACTCATTTCATTTATGGCAAATAAAAGTTTGGTAGGTAATAATACTCTTCCTTCCTGTAAAAAATTACAGGCTAGCCGGGCGGCAGTGGCACACACCTTTAATCCCAGCACTCGGGAGGCAGAGCCAGGTGGATCTCTGACTTCGAGGCCAGCCTGGTCTACAGAGCGAGATCCAGGACAGGCACCAAAACTACATAGAGAAACTTTGTCTTGAAACTGCCCCCACTCTCACCCCCAAATTACAGGCTAATTAATATTCCTGGCTTGTCCGGATGAATACATTTTAAAATACATTCATAGATGAATACATTTTAAAAGCACCATAAGATTCTTGTCTGTAGTTTCATATGACTACAGCTGAGATAATGTGGCCACCTCTTTTCCCAACATTGGCTTTAAGCTCAGAGAACAAAGGTAGCTAGATCTAGGCCGGCTCCAGTGCTTATTGTACTTAATATACAAAAGAGATACCTGTATCCTAGAAAATGAGTTCCCTCTCTCTCTCTCTCTCTCTTTCGAGACAGGGTTTCTCTGTGTAGCTTTGTGCCTCTCCTGGATCTCGCTCCGTAGACCGGGCTGGCCTCGAACTCACAGAGATCCGCCTACCTCTGCCTCCCAAGTGCTGGGATTAAAGGCGTGCGCCACTACTGCCCGGCAAGTTCCCTTTCTTACACATAGAGTATCGTGTTGAATTCAAACAATATAATCTTATCATCAAATTAAATGGAGTGTGCTTTCTTAAAAGAAGTATAAGGAGTCGTCTGAGGAAATAGGTCCTGGGTTTAAGCCTCAGCATCAAAGAGAAGTTAAAAAAAGAAGGGTTGGTATACAGGCAGTGTGTGTTGCGTGTGTCTATATGGTCATGCATGTTTACTAACTTTTGTGTTGTTGAAATCTGAGAAAAAGTAAAAGGCATCAAGGCAATGCTATCTCTGCTTCAGGAAAGAAAACTGACAACACAGCCACTAAAATGGCACCGCCTCACCTCCTTCTGTTTTAGTCAAACTAGAATGTACACATTCTAGTATAGAATGTATAGAAGGATGTATAGAATGTATCAGTACTATTCCTTACTGTAGATAATCCATGGTACTACTGTTTCCTTGACCTCTGTGAATCCACAACAAATGGCTGCATCTCTAATGACAAGAGCCAGGCCTCACCTTTGCCTACAGTGGTTTTGTCTGCTCAAGGCGACTCCATAGACATATGACCCAGTTCTATGTTCCGCATTTTATAGGAGCTGAAACTAAGGCCCAGCCATAAATCTCCAAGTTCAAGAGTTCTGCTTTTTCCTCTCTGTTCAGTGCAGCTGTTACACAGTGCCTCTTCTGTCACTGGGGTGGTCTGAATAAGAATGGCTCCCATAGGTTCATAGATTTAAATGCTTAGGGAATGGCACTATTTGAAAGGATTAGAAGGTGTGGCCTTGTTGGAGGAAATGTGTCACTAGGGGTAGGCTTTGAGGTTTCAGAAGCCCAAACCAGTCCCAGTAGCTCTCTCTTCCCACTGCCTGTGGATCAGGATGTAGAGCTCTCAGCTCCTTCTCCAGCACCAATTCTGCCTGTGTGCTGCCAAGCTTCCTGCCATGCTGATAATTAAACCGCTGAACTGTAAGCCAGCCCCAATTAAATGCTTTCCTTTATAAGAGTTGTTGTCATGGTGTCTCTTTACAGCAAGACTAACTTTACTGACTACGACAGTTACCCTATAATATTAAGCAACTCCAGAAATAATCACATTCAATGTCTGAGAGAAAACTTAGCTACATCATCATATCAGACTTTTCATTGTACCAGCAGTCTCATCCCACTTGTTGCTGAGAGTGATTATAGCTCCATAAAAACAAATACAGCATATACCTTCTGAGATAACTTTTGCCTGACATTCACTGCTACCCTTATAACTTGTGATTACATTTGTAGAACTAAGCCCTACTGGTACCCTGAAGGAGCATGACTGAAGCGTAAGAACTCCTGAAGTCTCTGGACAGCCTTAGGGTCAGATGCTCCCTAGTACATCTCTGAGGGAGTGCAGAGCAGCTACCAATGTATTAACACAAATGGCAAGATAGCTGTTCAGAAAGACAAGGGAAGTCTAAAGATTAACACCCTGTGGTTAGGTCAGGAGGTGGTGGCACACACCTTTATTCCCAGCACTAGGGAGGCAGTGGCAGGAGGATCTCAGTGAGTTCGAGGTCAGCCTGGTCTACAGAACTAGTTCCAGGACAGCCAGGGCTACACAGAGAAACCCTATCTCAAAACAAAACAAAACAAAAAAACACCCTGCACTTAAAAAGGTCCTAGTATGTGTTTAAATTCTAGTGAATACAAATGCACGCTTACCTTTGGTATGGGAAATCGCAACTGTGCTATTTGAACTTCACTGACAAGAGGAACAGTGATTCGATTGGGAAGCACCAGATAGTTTGATATTATATCCAAAATGATAGTATCAGATAAACCACTGTTAGTTGAGAGAAAAACAACAAACAATCAGTTATTTATATATATATACATGCTTGCTGTCACCTTTAACAACAAACATGCACAGCCTCGATACTACCCCATGCATGGGGTGGGAGTTCTCTAACTTTTCCAGAATAGTACTTAGAGGTAATATTTTAATGCTTCAGCCACACTGCTGTTGTAACTATGGGGCAGAATTTATTTTTGTAATACAACATAAAATTCTAGCTCCATTCCATAATTTCCTGAACAACTTTTCAAATATTCTTATACTATTTAATAATAGACTTAAGATACATTTCTTTACATTTATTTTTTGACATAAACATTTCAAACATAAATAAAAGTATAGAGGATAACACAGTAAACATTCATGAACCAATTTCATGATTTAATTCTACATATAATATACTATAATATAGTTTATACTTACATATAAGATTTACACATTATTAGAAGATATTACTGTAAAGGATATGCTTACATTATAACTGAGTAAAATGAAACTAGTTATGTGTGCAAATGAAATGTACAAGTTCACATGTGTGTCTACTATGATTGTGTAGAGACCCTTAGTGAATAAAATGGTTTCAGACTGGCTACAGTTTTGTGAGGGGCAGGACATATCCATCCACGCCACACTGCCATTTATAGAGCTCATACTGTGTCATTTGCGAGCAGAGAGATGATCACTTAGCCTTATTTCAGTCCTCCTATGATGCTGAAGAAAGACAAGGTAGAAGAAGCACTCTTACATTAACCTTCGCAGATACCTGTTGCTTACATCTGGCTAATAAAATCCAGCAAGCACTGTTATTTCCAGGGAAAGATCTCCCTTTATGTGAGATACAGCTACATTATTCATTTTGTGTGTGTGTGTGTGTGTGTGTGTGTGTGTGTGTGTGTGTTGTCCAAGTGATTGAACATTTCTTGTTTTCTTCATAGGGCATATACAGAACTCAAACCTGGCTGTTAAAGCCACAGGAACCTGTCCGAGATACAATCTGACTGAAGACAAGATCTAGGACTCACCTGCATGTAGACTGTATCAAGAGCCCACATCACTTGGCCTCAACACCTGCCTGAGCCTGACATCTCACAAAGAATGCTCTGTGAGCTGCAAAGGCAGCCACAGCTTAAGCTCTGAGAAAAGCTGTGAGAATGCTATTCCCATCTATGTCTAAGTGCTACAACAGTGGTCATCTTAGAGCAGGTGTGTAATATCTATGCCTCAGCTGAGTGACAGCACTAAATTTTAAAGGTGTTGTTTCCACACTGAATTATTATTTTAAAAAGTATCATTTGGGGAGCTGGGTGTGTAGCTCAGAGGTATGATGTAGTTTAGCAAATACAAAATCCTGAGTTTAATCCCCAGCACTACAAATAAAAAAAAAAATTTACTCGTGTCAATTTAAAACAGTATTTTGGGGCTGGAGAGATGGCTCAGAGGTTAAGAGCACTGACTGCTCTTCCAGAGGTCCTGAGTTCAATTCCCAGCAACCACATGGTGGCTCACAACCATCTGTAAACGAGATCTGGTGCCCTCTTCTGGCCTGCAGGCACACATGCTGCATACATAATAAATAAATAAATCTTTAAAAAAAAAAAACAGTATTTTGTTTGTAATCAAGATTCTAATGAACTTATTAATAAACCTTTTAAAGTTGTACTTTTTTTTCCCTGGATTTCTATTTACTTATTTATTTTTTAAATTTTTTTTGAAGCAGGAAATTTTACATACTTTCTATTCCAAGAGGAAAGAACCAGGGCACAGTTAAGTTATACTTTCTTATCCATAGATCTTTTAACAATAATAGTACTTTTCTTAACCTGGTAAACCACACTCCACTTTATTTGTGACTATGTCTCAGATTATTAAAGCTGCTGTTTTTTACTGATAATGAAACAAAACTTTGTTTTATCAGTCATTTCAGAGGCATAAACAAGTATATAGAAATAGGAAAAAAAAAGTCTGAAATCAAAAGTTTTGGAATTGAATTTGTAAGCTATTTAAGGATAAGAGTCCACAGATTAGCAAAATATCCCCTAGAAACAAATGCAAATAATAACTAATAAATCATGCATTTTAACCTTCAAATAAAATAATAAAAACAGTAAGTTTTGCAGGACAGATTGCATGCTGTCCCAATCTACCATTTCAGACAGACAGACAGTGACTCGTCTAACCCTCCCACGGAGGGCACACTCGGTGACTCAGGTGCCTGTCACAGGACCACTTCCTTGTTTATCATCCACTAGACTGCTACTGAATGGAGAGGAGCTTCCAGGGCTTTGGTCAGAGACTTCACATCCAGGTTCCATTCTGACCCACCCTTTCCAGAGTGACAGTGAGGGAAGGCGGAGCACAGCAGCCACTGCAACCAGACCGTCAAGACTTACTTCAGTCCAGGGATGTCCAGCAGATTCGTCAGTCCTGTCCAGTTAATCTCCAAAAGCTGTTTTTAAAGAGGAGGAAAAATATTAAACATCAATAATGTTTCCAGGTATCACAGCAAATACAAACCTCTTCCCAATACACCTTTTCCAATGTATACACATCTAAGACAGCTTTCTTTCACTGCACATGAAGACCTGCCCCAGTTTTTACTTTTTGATAATGTCATAGTTTTCCCTACTAAAAACATATAACAATTTGTTTACACTCCCTCCTATGGATGGATCCCTGGAATATTTTTCCATTTCTTCTTTATTATAAAGTTAACAATTCAGCGAATATCCTTTGTCTTGTTAGTTTGTTTCTGTTGTTTGTTTATTTGCTTGAGACAGAATTTACTATGCAGCCTTGGCTGACCTAGAATTTACGATGAAAACCAGGCTGACCTTAGACTCACAGAGACTAGCCTGTCTCTGCCTCCACAGTGCAGGGATTAAAGACGTGCACCACCACGCCCAGCATGAATACATACGCTCATATAGACACATACAGACTAACATTAAAAAACGGGGATCAGTCAGCAAGGGAACTCCAAGGTGAAAGTGCTTGCCACACAAGTCTGACGACCTGAATTCAATCCCCAAGAACCACAGTACAAGAAGAAAACATAGGAGTACCCTAAGTAAAAATTTTAAAGTGGGATATGATGCTAAGGATTATGTTCACTTTCAGTATCAATACCTAAGATCTCTAAAATTACTACTCAAATTTCTATTACCAAAAAAAAAAAGTTTTTTAAAATTTCTATTACCATCAAAAGTATGGAACAGAATCATTTCTCCACACTGTTGCCAAAAACAGATATTAAAACTGAGTCCAGTTGGTAGTTGAACAATGGTGTTTTACTTTGAATTTTTTAATTTGTATTTTCCTATGAATAGAACATGTTCCATCTATTCATTGGATATTTATAATAATCTCAGAAATTCTTACATATTTAGCTAGGATTCCATTAAGTAGACCTAAACAGTTAAAACTATGGGTTGTAAATACTGATTTTCTCTATCAAAATGGATACTGTGTGCACAATAAAGTACTTTGTGTTTTATACTTGTGGAGGGCATATTAAGTGAAACTGCACAGTCTCCATTACACACAGAGCTAGAGAATCCACACTGCTCAAGAGCCTTCTGGAGGTTAGTGGGCAACTACACAGAGCCAAGCTAAAGGGAAGAAGCAATACATTTCAAAAAACCCTTCATGACTGTTTCCAGCATGAGAAAAGGGAGATGAAACACAGAAAGGACATGAGGCTTGTCCTGGAGTGTGCGTTATCCATCCAGTGTCATTCCTTTGAAGAAAACTCATTTTCCCTCTCCCAGCAGATATCAACTGCAAACAGCTTCTTGACTGGGGTGGGACTTTGTGTCCACTTCTTCTCTGGGCTGCCATAGTCTTTGAGAGTTCACATGTGCATCAGCCCTGTGGTGTCTGGAAGATGCTGTTTCTGTGGAATCATCCACCACCTCAGGCTCTGATAGATTTTCTACCTACTCTTCACCATAGATGCCTGATCCTTGAAGGGAAGGGTTTGATAGACACTGCGTTTGGGACTCAGGGCTTCACTGTCTGCACACTGTCCAGTTACGGTTTCTGTGTTAATTAACATCTACTGTAGGAAGCTTCTCTGATGAAGGTTGAGTGATGCCCTGACCTATGGATATAGCATTATGTCATTAGGAGTCATTTTATTGCTATACTTATTTAGCAGAATAATATTAGCAGATTTGCCCCTAGATCCCATGATCCAACTAGTTTCTTGCTCTTGGGGACATTAACAGTATCAGGTGTGAGTTATATCTCAGGGAGTAGACCTTAAATCCAACTAAAAAGTGGTTGGTTACCTCTATAAATTTGTGCCACTGTTGAACGAGCATATCGTGCCGGCAGGTTGCTGTTGTAGGTGGTAGGGTTTGTTATAGGCGGGACTAACAGAGAGGAAAATTGAGAGAACAGGAAGCTGGGAGGAGAGACACTGCCAGCCGCCACGATGAGAAACAGCATGTGAAGATGCCGGTAAGCCACGAGCCATGTGGCAAGGTATAGATTTATAAAAATGGATTAATTTAAGCTGAAAGAACAGTTAGCAAGAAGCCTGCCATGGCCATACAGTTTGAAACCAATACAAGTCTCTGTGTTTACTTGGTCGGGTCTGATGGCTGTGGGACTGGCAGGTGAGAGAGATTTGCCCTGACTGTGGGCCAGGCAGGAAAACTCTACCTACAGTTTGTAGCTAGGTGAGACGGATGATTATTTTTCTCCTCTGGTAGCATTTATAGTACCTTCCAGTAGTGGTAAAGTTTCTAGTTAGGTACCACCTCAATTTCTCCCTTTTCTATGATGTAAGTCATTCTTCAGCAATAAGGTCTTGCCTTCAGGTTGTGAAGGGCAACCAGTAGCACATAATGTCCTTTTAGAACTTTCCCTGTAGTTGTCCAGGTGTTCTTTTGTTTGTTTGTTTTTTGAGACAGGATTTCACTGAGTAGAGGGACACCTTCATGACCAGGACGATAAAACTTGAAAAGACATGAACTCCCAAGCATCTGGTTCTGCATCAATGTTTGAAGTCACTCAGGGAACTGATAAGCACCATGACTAACAAGCTCATTTTTATTTCTCTTTCATCTAGTATTATAGTCAAAGAATCCCTTCAGCACTTAAAAGGAGAAGGATCTCCCTACCCCAGCAAAATATTCTGATTTTATTAGAAAACCTAGAATGCTGGGCAGAGGGGCCATACCTTTAATCCCAGCACTGAGGAGATGGGAGGCAGGTGGATCTCTGATTTAAAGCCAACCTAGTCTACAGAGTGAGTTCCAGGACAGTCAAGACTCTCCATCCAGTTTTGATCTTCAAACTCCTTATATTACACATTATTCTATGCAGTAATCTGAAAACTATTCCCATTACCAGCTTTGACATTCTACTTATTTTACCAAAATTGTAACTCAAAAGAACTCTGTGCCTAGATGCAATGATTCATCAGTTCTTCAGCTTTTCCCCATATGCACTGCTATTCCTCAGCAAGACTAGCAGAGTAGAAGACACGCCCACAGTTGGTTCAAGAAATCTATTACAACATAGATAAATGTGCTGTACAAAAATCACGGCCAGTGCAATGTGCTTTGAATCTCAGTTACTTGTGAGGCTGAAGCAGGAGTACTGCTTGAGTCCAAAAGTTCAGAGCCAGTCTAGGCAACAAAGCAACTCAGTCTCTCTCTTATTAACTTTGTAAATAATAAAATATCATTATAAAGTATCTAATGGTTGACTTGTTTTATTTTTGAAAGTATGACTCTGAGCCAGGAGTGAAGCTCTGTGGCAGAGCATATATGAAGATGTGGATCAGATCCCCAGTACCTAGGAAGCGAATGATTGCTTCAACTTAGGGCAAACCTGGGCTACACAGTAAGTGTGATGCCAGTTTGAACTACACAGACTCTGTCTTCTCCTTTCTCTACCTGCAAAAAAGTATGCTTCTGTTTGAACAGACATATGTGATGGCTACCTGCTCATATTTAGCTAGCTATGACTTAAGACTGTAAAGGCCTAACAGAGCACTCAAACATCAGTTAGTACTTGAGTATTAGTACTTGACACTAACTTCAGTTAGTACTTAACACTGTTGTTAATACTTAAGTGATATAAACACAACTGGCAAATAAAATCTCCATAAAAGAACACTTAAAATGCTTTGCTTATGGGCACCTAGAGAAAAAAAACCTCTCTGAAGACTAATAGTAGTCTTAAAGAAGTCTTTCTACCACCAAAACAAAAAATTAAATGGCACCAAAAGCAGAAAAAGGTTTCCATGTTTTACACAGCATAAAACGCACAAACATAAAAGCCTTTGAGTGTAATCTTAAAAAAGGAAGCTAAAGAAATAGACATTTAAAAAATTATGTATAAAGCTAGTCTTAATTGTAGGTATTCAAATTTATAGTTAGTTACAGAATTGAGAAAAACTGCCTTTGAGTTTTATAGATAGTTCAGCCCTAGATGGAGTAATTTCATCCATAACTTTGGGACTTCACAGCTAGATTATAGAAGGACAAAGTGAAAAGATCTTCTCACTTGCCCCACATAGGAGGAAGTGTTTGGTTTTTAAGAATAGCTTCTGTTTTAAGCTACTCTTGCTCCCCTGCCTTTGGTATGCTTCACCCCCTTTCTCCTTAGTCTATCTCTATAGATGATGTTACCAACTTGCACTTCCTTCTAAGCCTTTGTATCCTTATTTTGGACAACATCTGCTATTACTATAGGTAACATGCAGAGCTTCTTCCACCCAAGTGAGTCTCACTGAAATGACTGAGGAACTTCTAATAGGCAGTCCTAAAGTCCTGAGAACAACTGTTAGGGAGAAGGTAATGCTGAGGTACCCCAATAAGGAAGATCCCAGGCTATGAGGATATTCAAAGCACTAGGGTTAGGGAGGGAGGGAGGTTAAGAATGTAAGTGTGTCTGTGCAGGAGAATGAGAATGAAAAAATAAATGTGTCAGAAGATGAGTTTGTGCATAAAAAGAAATTAAGAGTGACAGAGTGGAATGTGAGAAAGTAAAGTGTGCATGGGGAGAAGGGGGTATGAGAGAGAATGAGTGTGAGAGAGAATGGATGTGAAAAAATGAGTAAGTGGAGAGAGGATCAAGGATAAAAGAACAGCATGACAGAGGATGAATGTGTGAGGGTTAGTACTGATTATTAACTAGACAGATCTGGAGTTACCTAGGAGACAAACATCTGGGAATGCCTATGAAGGATTACCTCAATTAGGTGACTTGAGGTGGGGAGATTGCCCTAAATGTGGTGGCATCACTCCACAGGCCAGAGTGCTGAATTGAATAAAAGAGAAAGGCTATTTAAATACAAAGCACTCAACTCTTGCTGTTTCCATACTGTGGAGGTGATGTGACCAGCCTCCTGCTGCTGTGACTTTTCCATCACGATGGACCAAACCTTCAAACTGCGAGCTGAAGTAAACCCTTTCTCCCAAGTTGCTTTTTTCAGGGTAACTTTATCATAGCCAAAGGAAAAGTAACTAATAAAGGATGTATGAGAAAAAGACAGAAGTTGAGCATGTGTGAGAAAGAGACTGGGTGTGAGAGGAATGTATAAGAATGAGTGTGACAGCGGTCTATGTGTAGGTATAAGGATGAGTGGGAGAGAAACTGAATGCTAGAGAATGAGTAGGGGTCTTAATTACTTTTCTACTGCTGTGAAGAGAGACCACGGCCAATGCTACTATAAAAAGAAACACTTTAGGGGGGAATCACAGTTATAGAGGCTTAGAGTCCAGGACCATCATGATGGGGAGCATGGCAGCAGGCAGACAGGCATGGAGCTTGAGTAGTAGCTAAGAGTTTACATCCTGAACTACAGAGAAAGCTAAACATGAATGGTGTGAGCTTTTGAAACAGCTTTCTACCAATCTGGGGAACCATTCAAATATATGAGCCTATGAGGGTCATTCTCATTCAAACTACCAAAGACTGTGAGAAAGATCAGTTGTGAAAGTGCAGGTGTTTGTGAGGAAAAGTGAGACAAACAAGTGTGAAATAAACAAGTCTATACAACAGTGCAAGTGAGTATGTGAGAGAATGAGTATGTGAGAAAGAACGGGTGCATAAGGACACAAGGAAAAAACTGCCAGGGGAATGCAATAGGGCAGCCCTTGGAAAAGCATGCTTGGAAACACAACTAAATTATTTGGTCCCTCCTGATCTCCCTAAAGACTGGTATCAGGACAATGAGAACCAGGGCCTCTGGATGACTGAGATCTCTATTTCAGGAGACTAAGGTGTAAGTGGAACGTGTGTTTCCAAACAAAGGAAGTAATCTCTGAGCTGTGACAGAAGCACAACAGAGAATGTGGTCCATGATTATGAAAGACATCATGTTTTACCCAGAACAACAAAACATGTGCACAATTGTATGAAAACCATAGAGATGGGCCATCAAGATGGCTCAGAGTGTAAAGGCACTTGCTGCCAAGCATGATGACCTGTGTTCAATTCCTGGGACCTACGCAGAAGGAGAGAATTGACTCCCCTCCTGTAAGTTGCCCTTTGACTTTGACATGTGTGCTATTGTGTATTTACGTGCAGGTGGGTGCACCCAGACACAGACACACACAGACACACAGACACACACACACACACACACAGAAAAAGAAACCCAGAGATATTCTTCTCTAGTACTTCAAGATGAGATTGCCTGAGTTGTGTAGTAAAGCTGATAAGGCTGACAGCAGCAACTGGCTCTGAGCACTCCCTGCATGGCAGATGTCTAGGGCAGGTCATTTGGGACGTCTGTTGAAAATGCAAGCTGATAGCTCCACTAGTCTTCGGCGGGGTTTTACCCTAATGCTATTATTTGGTAGTTTGGGGCTGGCAGTAAAGTTAAGGATATCTTCCTTATATTTTAAGGCCTCATGACTTAGGCAGGAAAAAACCTGGGAAGAGTACTACTCTGGTGGCATAGGAAAACTGAGTTCCTGGGCCCTACCGTATCAATATGCTTCCTTTGAGGCAAATCTGAGGAAGGAGAGGCAGAAGGGGTCTGAGTGAAGGACAAGCCCTCACAAAGGCATGCATACTACTGTGGACATGTATACATTTGCACTGTGTACAGATAAGGCCAGAGAGAATACTTCTTGCAGGGATGTGGTCAGGAAGGAGAGCAACTGTCACTACAGAAGGGCACAGAAAGCCTTGTCATCCTTCCTTCCTAAGGTATAGGGGCCATGTGTGGAAAGAAGCAAAGGTAAGGACCCATTATAGCTAAAAGTGAGGTCCTTTGGGGGTTGTGGTAGAATGCAGTCCTACGCTTAGTCTGTCCTACCAAAGACCTATCACAGACACATACTACAGGTAGGAGAAGCAGCCAGTGGAATTCTTTCTGAGAGTCAGGATGGTACAAGACTATGGAGAGTGTGCAAGACTATCCAAACAATTAAAGACATCAAACCATAGGTTCCACAGGATCAGAGTAAACTTGGCATAATAAAAACTCTTGGCTACTTATGGGTATAGTTTGAATCTACAGGCCTGTCTGCAGCCTTGTCTGTAAGAATGGTGGAAGGAGCTTCTGCACTGCAACTCTCTTAATCAGACCTGGTCTACTACAGAGAGAGTAACAGAGACAACACTCACAGACATATGGCCTGGAGAACAGAGATGTTCTCAGAGGGAGAGAACAGAGCGAAAGTTATGATCACTCAACCAGTCACACTATACTGCCTTCCCACTGGCACCAAAAGTCACTTAACCATTACATTACACTGTCTTCCTCTGGTTTCAAAAACATTCAAATTCCTGGTTCCAATTTGCTTCTGAGATTCAACTGCACAATAAACATAATTTCTATTTTAAAAAAAAACCCATTTCCTTTTAAAAATCTTTTATTGAAGGGTTGGGGATTTAGCTCAGTGGTAGAGCACTTGCCTAGCAAGCGCCAAGGCCCTGGGTTTGGTCCTCAGCTCCAGAAAAAAAAAATCTTTTATTGATTCTTTGTGAATTTCATACCATACACCCCAACCCCACTTATCTCCACATCCCTCCATTATCTGTCCTCTGCCCTTGCAACCTCCCTGCAAAAGAAAACAAAAAAAAAATGATGAAAAAAATATAAACGAAAATGGAAAAAACAAATCTCACCGTGGAAGCTGCAGTGTATCACTGTATGTCTCCCTGTCTACCCTTTTACCTACACAGCTTTACTTGCAAATGTTCATTGTATGAGTCAATGGTCCGATTCGAGGCCTCTGGCTTCTGCTACACTATCAATACTGGATCTTCACTGGGACTGCTCTTGGATATCCTGTTGCTGCCCTGTGTCGTGAAGATCCTGCAGCTTTGGGTCTGCAGAACTGGCCCTTTCATGTGCTCAAGCAGTTCTTAAATGGGGTACACGGTGGGGTGGGCCAACTCAAAGCCCTAGATCTGGGCCTGTGTGGTAGCTGAATTGGTCGGCCCACCCACTCTCCTTCGCCCTCACCACCAGGGCCAGCTCTCCAGCACTGCCCTGGTGAGGGGCGGGGCCAGGTCACTCAAGTGCCAAGGCTGGCAAGGGGTGGGGTCAGGGACAGCTGTGCCTTCAGAGCCAGCTCTACTGTGTTGCCCAGGCAAGGTGCAGGGCCCACTCTTCTACAGCTGGCAAGGGGTGGGGCCAAGTCTCCAGCATGCAACTTTCAGGGCCACTCTCCCATGCTGCTCAGGTGGGGCACAGGGCTAGCTCTCCTCCAGCACTCATTCATGCCTTCAGGGCAGGCTCCCCAGCACCCACTCCCATCAGGGCCACCTCTACTGTGCTGCCCAGGCACCCTTTCCTTCTTTTAACATTCCCTTTACTTAAAATATTTTAATTTCTGCCATCCTAGCCCACTAATATTCAAGTTCTTTCCATTATAACTCTAAAAGGAAGATACTTCTAGTCCACAAAGAAATGGCCAGTTCCTCTTTACCTGGCTGGAATCAGTCTCTCAAGATATTCAAATGAAGCAAACATGAACTGCTCTGTGGAGGACTTCTGGCAAAGACTTGACTTCATAATCTGTACTCTTGGGATATAAAGGAATCTGAAGACTCTGAGACACCTATAAATAAAGGTTTCTGAAAAAGAGCATACCTCCCACTGCCCCTTCTATAAGTCTGATTAGCTGATAAAAATATCCATGATTATAAGGCTGGAATGTTCCAGATCCAGAGTGTAATCATAATTTGTCTTGGGCTACCTTTAGCCTCCTTAATAGTCACTCCTTGCCCATGTCTGTATCTGACCTCACATCTTTGTGACTCACAGGGAAAATCTTTTTAGAATGTATTAAAGAGACTACCAGCTTTCACCAGTCAGAAGGCTGTGTCATCGACAGTATCTAAGGCCTACAGCAGAGATTTCTCCATGCTGCTTTAACCTGACTACCTAGTATTTGCACCAGTTACCTGAAAAGTGCTTTGATTTATGGTTTTGTTGTGTCACTATAAAAACTTCTTCAAACTGCTACCACATTTGGAACATGGAATTTGGGGTAAACTAAGTCTGTGTTCCCAGGTCAAGGTCACTCATAGTTGACTCCAGAATAAACTACCTTCTACCCCTCTTTGAGTTAAGAGTTGTATTTTTTTGCACTGACACAAGCCCTTCAGCTCATCCAAAACTACCTAGTTAGATTGAGTGCCCCGTACACGTCCAGTGACAAGAAGGAATCCTCTGGTTCTTCTAAATTATTATTTGTGGACGCACTTGTACAGATGCATGTGCATGTGAGCCTATGTGTACAGGCTGGAGGTCAACACTGAGTGCATTTCTCAATAGCTCTCCATTTGTAAGACCAGGTCTCTCACTGACACAGAGGTCACCAGCTTTCTAGACTGGCTGGCCAGTGAGCTTTGGAAAAATTCCTGTCAGTCTCCTCAACCTCCAGCCCTGGGTTTACAGACACATGCTACCACATCTGGGTTGTTTACACTGGTCTGGGTATCTGGGACAGGCTGTCACCTCAGTGAGGCACACAGCACATCTGGGTTGTTTACACTGGTCTGGGTATCTGGGACAGGCTGTCACCTCAGTGAGGCACACAGCACATCTGGGTTGTTTACACTGGTCTGGGTATCTGGGATCGGCCCTCACCTCAGTGAGGCACACAGCACATCTGGGTTGTTTACACTGGTCTGGGTATCTGGGACAGGCTGTCACCTCAGTGAGGCACACAGCACATCTGGGTTGTTTACACTGGTCTGGGTACCTGGGACAGGCCGTCACCTCAGTGAGGCACACAGCACATCTGGGTTGTTTACACTGGTCTGGGTATCTGGGACAGGCCGTCACCTCAGTGAGGCACACAGCAGGCACTTTACTGATTGAGTCATCTCCTTAGCCCTCCTTTCGGTTATCACAACTTTTTTAGTTTTCACTCCTAGGGATTCAAACCTATGGCCTGACTCCACCACTGAGCCGAGCCCTGCTGGTTATCAGAACATTTATCCAGACTTTTCTCCTCACCCTAGCACCTCTGTAGTGTCACTGAAATGCTAAGCCTATATTTAATTTTCTACCTGGTGCCAGCCATTGTAATAAGTTTTAAGAGCACAGACATTTAATGGAGACCTAGGCTTTAGTGCCACTCCTCTTTACAGTCAGGAAACGGAGACTCTGAGAAATGGAATGGCTGCTGGCACTGCAACAAGACAGGGAGACCAGACAGTGCAAAGTCGTCAGCCAGAGTCCACACGGCACTGTTCCCCGTCTCCAAAGCATCCCACCCCTATCCCACGTGAACTGTTCCCTTGGATTCAAACTTCATCATGTCAAGAATTTTTAGGGTCCCCCCACAATAAGTACCACATTATCAAAATTAATTAAACAACGAAATTGATCAACAAGCAGAAAACATGTAAGGGTTTTATACAAGTCTTTGGCACTAGTCTCTGAATCATTCGGGCAATAAAAAAATAGTAAAACTAAAAAGTTTTTCTGATTATATTTTTCACCAGGCTCAGGAAGAATTATTTGGCAGCTAACAGTAGTAAGTTCTCATATTTTCCAGTTGAAAGTAACTGAAAAAAATTCCCTTCCCTCTAAAGCATGTTCAGTGGTTTTATTCACCATATAAGGAAAAGGGTGATTCTGAACATTTCAACCTCATCCTTCTCTTCTAGGCATTCAAACGCCCTTTGGGAGTTAATACTGTAAGCTATTTTACAAGTGACTTCATTTGTGGAAGAACCAAACCAAGAAAGAGCACTGTTAAGTTTTGGGATGACTACAGATCTTGATTTTTTTACTCTAAGGGAGAGGATCTTTATATTAAGAATATTTTCAAAGACAGATAAATTAACATTTTTAGCAATTTATTAAAGAACTTTAAAAATAGTCATTAATGAAGTTAGTTCTTACATAAGCTGGCTTTAAAAAACTGGTAGGAGAAAAAAAGATGTATTTAAAATCTTTTATGAATTTATTTCTCAAAAATTTAATAAAGTAAAAATCAATAGATTCCTTGCTAGCTCTCTGAATTTTAATGTGAATGGTCCACTTAACCACACTGAAAATCAGAAGGTGGGGACAGCAGTGCTGGAGGCAACAGACGCATCGCCCTGCAGAAACAGAAGTGCACGCGCTGCACTCGGTCTGCAAACCCGTGCCTCCAAAACCAAGTGATACTTTCACGACGCCTTCTGAGCCAAATGATACACACTGACACCCCTATTTTAAACGACACGTGATGTCAGTGGTACCTCCCCAGAAGACTTGCCAAGGATCATAAGCAGTGTCCCTCTTAGGAGGCATCTCACAGAGCCCCTGACTCTGGAGACACATGTGCCCTTCACTTTAGCACTAACTGCTCCTACCATACAACTTACAATACTACAACGGAAACTTGTCGTGGAAGACAGACAGAAATATTCTAGAAATGAATGAAATAAAACGGCTCAAGACAGCATTCTGGAGAAAAGGAAAAGGGGAAAAAGTAGAAGACACGGTTACTATTTTCCCATTCATACAGACATTCCATCTCTGTAGTTGGGGGCTTGGGATGCACAGTAGGCAGCGGTGAGAAATGTGGTAGGGATGGGGAGCTCGGGCTCTGAGTGCAGGCTGAGCGCTTACCCAGCATGCACAAAGCCTGGGTCAGTTCTCAGCATTTAAAGAAAAGAGAAAGGCACTGAAGGCAGCACTAACCATAGGCTGAGGAGCTCAGGTAAGGGGAAAGAAGACTGTCTGGTAAGAGTGAGACACAGCTTTCTCTTCTTGTTTCAGAGCACTAACAACAAAAGAAGAAATTCTAAAAACATAAAGTGACAGCATCATCCTTAGCCAAGGACTAGAAGACCAAACAAAAACTCCATTTAAAAGCAGAACATATAAAGCTGTACCTCTAGTTCATCAAATATATCCCCCCCAAAAGAAGAAAATATATCTGAATGAAGGAGCATTTATCTCAGGAGGGGAGTCAGAGGGAGACACCTGTATCGGACTAACCTGGGTCTATGTGAGAGCTCCAGTACTTAATCCCTGGGTGACTCATACAGATACACCTCTTAAGCTCAGTTCCGGGTCAGTAAAAGGAAACAGTATCTAGCTTTACAAGTATGAGGATTAAGTAAGCAAATGCCATGAAATTGTACTTAGTGACCAGTCAAAGGTAGCTTTAACTTAGTTAACCATTTCTTTCCTCAATTCCACAAACAAACGTTTTGTTTATAAAGAGATCGAGCCTTTCCTTAAGGCATAAAGAAGTGAAACACTCAGGATTCATGCATAGAAGGGGAAGAGCTAAGACAGAATTTGTTCCTCCTCTTTATCCGTCTATGTTTCCATGTCACTGCCAAGAGAGGGAAGACAAACACGGCATCATGAAATAACTGTGTACTTACTGGTTTCCTAAGGAAGAAGATTGACAATGCTCCAACTAAAGGCATGTCTCCAATCAGAGGCTCCAGGATCACCCGCATTGTCCCATGAATCTGAACTCACATAGGAAATCACAAGTCAGAAAACACAGTTCTTCAAGGCTACTTGGTGACTTTTAAGCACATGGCTTCATACTTTACTCAACTACAACCATAAATACAAACTTACTTCAAAAACCTTCCTAGCTAATAAAAACTCCATAGCTTTTCTTTCTAAATACAGCCTAAAAAACTCTAAAATGAAAATGTGAAAAACTTACCTGAATACTTTTCACACCAGCTCTACAAAAATATCGTTTGATCTCCAAATCAATCTCACAATTTCCTACAAAACTAGCACAGAAAAATTCTGCATTACATACAGTGAACAGAATTAACTATTCTCTTTGTTATCTATTCAGATTAGGCATTGCAAAATACATAATCAAACAGAGTGACTGTAAAGTAGCCATACTCATACTGTAGGCAAAACTGATTGAAAAATGCAGCTTATACTCCAGGTTGCATGGATACATTGCTGCCAGGTTCAACACTGCTCTATCACCTGTGAGGAATACTATGCATTTGTTTTAGCTACACATGAAAATCTTAAAGTCAGATAGCCACACATGGCAGGCTGAAGCTGGAGGATTACCATATAAGACCCTGTCTCAAAAAAACCAAACAAAGTGGATGAGAATAGAGTTCAGTTGGTAGACTGATTGCCGAGCAGGCAAGAGGCTCTGGGTGTAATATCCAGCCTTGAATAAACAGGAATGAAGGGTGTGTTGGATTCTTTGCACTCAAAGGTATAAGCAGGAGAATGAAATCATTCTCAGCTACACAGAGAGCTCAAATTCTATCTCAAAAAGTAAAAAATTTAAAAGCATGTAAATATCCAGTTTCAAAGGTAAATATAAATAACAACGTGCAATTTCTGGAGAACTGCCCCCTTAATTTTTATTGATTCTTTGTGAATTTCACACCATGTACCCCAATCCCATTCATTTCCCAGTCCTTCCCATATCTGTCCTCCACCTCTGTAACCTTCTCCCAAAAGACAGAAAATAAAAATTAAAAAAAAATCTTGCTGTGAAAACTGTGGTATGTCAAGGTGTGTCACACAGCATATACTTCTGTCCAAACAACTGTTCATTGCAGTGAGTCACTGGTCCGCTTCAAAGCCTCTGGCTTCTGCTACACTACCAATACCAGAATCTCACTGGGACTCCACTCAGATAGCCTGTTGTTGCCGAGCCAAGGAGATCCTACAGCTTTGGTTCCACGGGACCGACCCCTTCATGAGATGGTAGGTGTTGGAGTGGGCAGACTCAGAGCCTTGGATCTGGGCCTGGGTGGCTGCTCCAGCTCTCTTGCACCCACACCACTGGGGCCAGCTCTCCTGCCCTACCCAAGCGAGGGGCGGGCCCAGCTCTCCAGCACCCATGCCACCAGAGCCACCTCTCCTGCACTGCCCAGGTGAGGGGTGGGGCTGGTAGAACACTCCTTTGATGGAAGGTGTTTTTATTTGTGTAACAAAACCTTTGTTTAAAACCCAAGAAAGGTTAGAGTTTATTTTGCCAGCAGTAGATCACCCACCTTTCTTCTTAGTCACAAAAATTCTCACTCAGATTCTAAAGGCTTTATGATGTTAAAGGTTAGAAACAGCTTGTTTTGAACCTTCACTTTTCTCAGTGATTAGTTTCAAACATAAATATGAAACAAATGGTTTTTTACTATGACAGTGCAAAGCAGGCATTTATTTCCAACATAAACATGAAATGTTGAATACATTCCTCATGGGATGGTGTGGGATTTGATTTGTTTTTGCTGGGGTTACTAATGCTATGATAAAACATCATGACAAAAGGCAAGTTGGGGAGGAAAGGATTTAATTCACTCACAATTCCATATGACACTTCATCAAAGGCATTGAGGGCAGGAACTCAAGCAGGGCAGAAACCTGGAGACAGGAGTTAATGCAGAGGCCATGGAGCGGTGCTGCTTATTGGCTTGCTTACTATATTTTCATATAGAACCCAGGACCACCAGCTTAGGAATGGTCCCACCTATAATGGGCTGGGCCCCCCCAGATCAATCACCAATTAGGAAAATGACCTACAGGCCTGCGTATAGCCTGGTCTTAAGGCGGTAGTGTCTCAAATTGCTGTCCTCTCCTTACAAATGACTCTAGCTTGTGTCAAGTTGATATAAAACTAGCTAGGACAACCCTCATTCTTCATTCTTAAAAGTACAGTTGGTATTAGCTGAGTGGTTGTGGTGCATACCTTTAATCCAAGCACTCAGGAGGCAGAGGCAGATGGATCTCTGTGAGTTCTAGGCCAGCCTGATCTATAGAGTGTGATCTAGGACAGCCAGGATTACACAACACAGTGAAACCCTGTCTCAAAGAACCAACCAACCAAACAAACAAAAAAGAAGTATGATATCATAAACCTATTTGTGCAAGTCTGGGGAATTTGATCAATCAAATCAGGAAGCATCTAAGCCAGTGGTTCTCCACCTTCCTAATGCTGTGACAATACAGTTCCTCATGTTGTAGTGACCTCCAACCATAAAACTGTTTTTTGTTGCTACTTCATAACCGTAATTTTGCTATTGAGCAGTGAGTGTCTCGGTTCTTAAGACCATTGGAAACATGCTTTCCAAAGGCAGTGAACCATAGATTGAGAACCATTGAGAATACACTGTATACAGATTCCTCACATTGAGAATTATTCTCTACCCTGTTGCTAAATTTACCAGTAACCTGCTATAAAATCATCATAAAAATTTTCCTTTTTAAACCAACATAAAACCTAACACATGTTCTCTTTATTTCCCAATTCTTTTCAACTTCCCCTCTATCTTGCTGCCAATGTAGTTAAGGTCTTTGTCTAAAACATACAAAATAGTAGAGTACATATGCTGCTAAAGCTGCATTTTCAAACTGATATCCATTAAAGGAATTACTCAAATGATTTGTTTAATGCTAGAACAATGAATGAGCACAAGGTTTCTATCCCCATGGAGCTTGTCATCTGCTCCATGGACAGACCCTGTGGGATACAGCCTAACCTAAGACACAGGTAGACTACTGTAGAGCTCATACGCAGGCCTGTTGGCAAGTCTTCTGCGGCTTGACTAACATAAGACACATAAACATGCCTGCTGTGGGATGTCTTTCTATATGCTGTGAATATGTGTTGCTGTGATTGGTTGATAAATAAAGCTGCATTGGCCTTGGCAAGGAAACTCAAAGGCAGGTGGGAAATCCAAGCAGATAATACAGAGAGAAGAAAGGAGAGAGGGACGCCAGCCCACCGCCCAAGGAACAACATGCCAGTAGACTGCTAACGCCAAGGCCATGCAGCAAAACACAGATTAATGGGTTAATTTAAGACAAAAGAGCTAGCTAGCAAGAAGCCTGCCACAGGCCATACAGTTTGTAAATAATATTAAGCCTCTGAATGATTATTTTACAAGCGGCTGGGGGACTGCAGGGCTGAGCAGGACCAGAGAAATCTTCTGACTACACATGTCTCCTCTTTTATTCCACTGATGACAATGGTATTTGCATAAGCATCCAATATTTTGGTTTTTTTTTTTTTTTTGTTTTTCAAGACAGGGTTTCTCTGTGTAGCTTTGCGCCTTTCCTGGAACTCACCCTGTAGCCCAGGCTGGCCTTGAACTCACAGAGATCCGCCTGTCTCTGCCTCCCGAGTGCTGGGATTTTAAAGATGAAGATTTTCCCATACCAAAGACATTCAACATTTCTTTCTAAAATAAAGATAATAGATACAAAGTCTAGCTCTTTTGTCTTAAATTAACCCATTAATCTGTGTTTTGCTGCATGGCCTTGGCGTTAGCAGTCTACTGTCATGTTGCTCCTTGGGCAGTGGGGTGGTGTCCCTCTCTCCTTTCTTCTCTCTGTATATCTGCTTGGATTTCCCACCTGCCTCTAATTATTATATTAATATACTCTGGAAATTCACAAATGATAAAAAAAATATCCTTCGTCTAGGCTCAAAAAAGCAGATTCAACTGCTAATAGCCATCTGTCTTGTTTGAGAATCTTTCACTGATACCCAGGGCTCACTGATTAAGGCTAGGCTGACTAGCCACAGCATAAGAGATCCTCTTGTCTCTGCTCCCTCGATCCTGGGATTACAAATGAACCACCATGCTTGTTTCCTTAGTGGGTTCTAGGGACTCAACAAAGCAACCATTTTACCAATGGAGCTGTCTATTGAACCTATTACAAGTGAAACTGTCCTTATTTCCTTTCAGTATTCTTTCACTGTTAATGTACAGAAATGCAATTGATTTAACTGCATTTCACTACTTGGCTAAAGTCATTTTAGTTTTATAAGGGTTTATTTTGTTTTTTTGAGACAGGGTCTCTGTGGTACTTTCAATGTAACTGGCCCCCATAATCTCATAGGGAGTGACACTATTAGGAGTGTGGCTTTGTTGGAGTGGATATGGCCTTGTTAGAGAAGTGTGTCACTGTGAGGCGGGCTTTGACGTTTCCTATGATCAGGATATCACCCAGTGTCTTGTTGCCTGCAAGATGTAGGATTCTTAGCTACTATTCCAACACCATGTCTGCCTGCATGCCACCATGTTCCCCATCATGATGATAACAGACTGAACCTCTAAACTGTAAGCGAGCTACCCAATTAAATGTTTTCCTTTATAAGAGTTGCTATGGTCATGGTGTCTCTTCATAGCAATAGAAACCCTAAGTAAGACAGTCTCACTCTGCTGCCCTGGCTGACTTGGAACTTGAATGTAGGCCAGTCTGCTTCTAGAGTGCTGGGATTGAATGCAAATACCATCACAACTGGCTTTAAAACTTTTTGTGGATTTTTTTTCTGTAAGATCTCATCATTTGTAAATACTGATTTTCAATCTGGATGCCTTTTATTTCATTGTGTTGTAATACAAATTGCTAAATGGTCTTATTAATAAAAAAAAACCCGGAGCCAGATATTGGGGTGAAAGCTGAAAGATCAGAGGAATAGAACAAGCCAGCCACAAGTTCTTACTGCTAGGAAATCCTCAACCCAAGAGAGAAAGAGCTACTTCTTGTATACTCATGCCTTATATACCTTTCTGTACCCTGCTATCTTACTTCTCTCTGCCCAGCGACATCATCTCCTGTCTGTCTGTATAGACCTCCAGACCTCTATGGTTAAGTAGCGCTGGGATTAAAAGCGTGTGCCACCATGTCTGGCTCTGTTCCCAGTGTGTCCTTGAATTCACAGAGATCTGGATGAATCTCTGCCTCCTGAAAGCCAGGATTAAAGGCATGTGCTACGACTGCCTGCCTCTATGTTTAATATAGTGGCTGGCTTTGTCCTCTGATCCCTAGGCAAGCTTTATTTGCTAGAGCACAAATAAAATATCACTACATTGTATTGTCTAACTTCTCTAGGCTGAACTTTTTTTTTTTTTATCATGAAGGAGTACTGAATTTTGTTAAATTCATCTTCTGTATCAACTGAGATAAGCATGAAGGACTCACTCCCACCATCCACACCACTTCCTTCTTAAAATAAAGTGGTGTGTTTTTCAGATTGGTTTTCATATCCTGAATCACATTTGCATTCTGGGAATAAATTCTACTTGTTGATAGTATATAATCTATGCTACTAGATTCAATTTGCTAATATTTTGTTGAGGGTTTTTATACTAAGGCTCATAAGGATTAATTATTAGATTATAGTTTTCTTGTAGAGCATATTTTTTTATAATTCAGTACATCTTTAGAAATTTATTTTATTTTATGTGTACGGGATGTTTTGTCTGCATGTATGTCTGTATACCCTGGTGTTTGCTTGGTGCCCATGGAGGCTAGAAGAGGGCATTGGATTCCCTGGGACTGGAGTTACAGATGGTTGTAAGCTGCTATGTGGGTGCTGGGAATCAAACCCAGGCTGTCTAGAAGAGTAGCAAGTGCTCTTAACTGCTGAGACATCTTTTCAGCCCCATTATATTTAAAGGTGTGTTACTTTTGTTTTTGTTACAGTTGTTTATCTCTGGGAAGCTGTGTTACTTTGTTTGTGCTCTGGAACGTTTGTTTAATGAATACAATACATTACAATATATATATATATATATATATTTGGTTTTCCAAGACAGGGTTTCTCTGTGTAGGTTTGCGCCTTTCCTGGAACTCGCTTTGGAGACCAGGCTGGCCTCGAACTCACAGAGATCCGCCTGCCTCTGCCTCCCAAGTGCTGGGACTAAAGGCGTGCGCCACCACCGCCCGGCACAGCCCCATTATATTTAATATATTTAATGAATGACAGTTATCTAGATTATAAGGAACTCAAAGGTTGTCAACATTTAGATCAAATTCCAATGAAGAGCAGACAAGAAATTCATTATATCTTCCATCTTATACATGCAGCTAAGTCAGTAGCCATGGCAAAAATATAACACAAATAAACACTTACCTAATCTGAAGGTCCAGAATAATTTGTCTTTTGTCTACATTTTCAGTATAAACCTTAACACCATTGACTCTAAGGGGCTGAAACAATAAACAGCTTAATTTAAAACAGAGAAAGGCTTAAAAGTAAACAAACTAAAACACAGCATAGATGTGACAACAACGCGCTTAGCATCAGACTACAAGTGTAATTCGGGTCTATAACACACTGTGTAACTTTGACATTTTATTAACTCATATTCCTCAGTTTTCTCATCTGTAAGACACAAATGACAGTGACAGCTAAGTGGGATGGCTGTGAAGTTGAATGACATACTGAATGGAGTACATTGCAAGGCATACAGTGAGTATTCAGTAAACATGGCACCAGTGTTGTTGTTAGCACATGTAATAAATACATTTGCTTTTATTTAAAGCTCCTTTTGCCCTCAACTCCTTCAGTTTAATCTGATCCTTTTCTTCTACTCTGTCTTTGTTAATAGTTCCCATTACTTTTAATTTATATTTTACAAGTTTTCACTTTAAAATTTCACAAAAATTTGGCTTTGAGTAGATAAAAAAAGACAAGGTATAGTTGAGTGTGGTAGTGCAGGCCTATAATCACAACACTTAAGAAGCTGAAACACAGGCTGGAGAGATGGCTCAGAGGTTAAGAGCACTGGCTGCTCTTCCAGAGGTCCTGAGTTGAATTCCCAGCAACCACATGGTGGCTCCCAACCATCTGTAATGAGATCTGGTGCCCTGGCCTGCAGGCAAATATGCAGGCAGAACACTGTATACATAGTAAAAAAAAAAAAAAAAAAAAAAAAAAGCTGAAACATGGGATTGCAGTTTAAGGCCAGTCTGAGCTATACAGACCCTGACCCTGTCTCAAAAAGAAAAATAATACTTAATATATGATACAGATAACTGACAATGCAACCACAAAAGACAGATCATAAGACATGCTACATTTCTTTTTTTTAAGACTTAATTTTACTTGTGTGTATGCTAAGGCATAAGAGAGTGTCAAATCTGCTGAGGTGGAGTCATAGGTGAGGATAAGCCAATTGTTGTGGGTAACTGGAATCTAACTTGGATCCTCAGTTAGAGATTTGAACCACTGAACATCTCCCTGACCTACAGTTTGTATTTCAAGGCCAGTCTGTGCTTCTTAGCAAGACTGTCTCAAAAAGCCAAAATATAGACCACCCCTCACAGAGGGGGAGGGAGAGAGGAAGAAGGAGAGAAAGGGAGAGACATAAAAGGAGGGGGGGACTAGTTGGGAAGAAGAGGGTCAACAGTAGTGGGAAGAGGATAGGAAAAGATAACTCAAGTATGAATATGGTACAATACATTGCATACAATACAATACAAACATGAAATTGCCAAAAATTTAAAAAATTAATAGTATAAATGCAAAAAGAACCTCAATATTTTCTCAAAATAATTATCATATGTTAGAATGTATTATTTAATCATAAATTTTCTATAATAAATATCAGTAAGAAATGATTTCTCATAACTTTTAGAAGATGCTGAAAAATTTAAAAATTTGGATGAAATCAAATTTAGTAATTTATATAGAAAAATATTCTTTAATAATATACAATTAAAACTGCATAAATATTAATGATATAATACATATGACATATGGAGAGGCAAAAATCATTGTTAAGTATTTGTTTTGTATGGATGGATGCTTTGCATGCATGTGTGTCTCTGCACTGCTGGCTGTCCTGGAACTCACTCTGTAGACCAGGCTGGCCTTGAACTCACGGAGATCTGTCTGCCTCTGCCTTCCAAGTGCTAGGATTAAAGGTGTGTGTCCCCACCTTTAATTTGGATTGATATTTTTTAAAGCTAGTTATCTGTATTTAAAATTGTCACTATAAAATAAGTCAAAGCAGGGCTGGACAAATGGCTCAGTGGTTAAGAGCACTTGTTGCTCTTCCGAAGGGCTTGAGTTTGGTTCCCAGCACCCACATCAGACAACTGTACAAATGCCTGTAACTCCATCTCCAGAGGCTCTGATACCATGTTCTGGCCTCCATGAACACCCGCATGCATGTATGGCATATTCTCACACAGACACACATAAACAAAAATAGAAATTAATTTAAAAAGTAAAACAGAAACAACAAAACAACAGCCCAGTGAGAGTGAGGCAAGAAGCAGGAAAAGTCAGAACCCGCCGTTGGGAAGAAGACCCTTCGTCTGCAGACTTTTAACTGGTCTTCTTCCTTCAGGGCCTGTGCAGTGCTCACACCGTTCTTATGCTTTCACAGCAATCCGACTGTGTGTGTGAGCAAGGACACTAAAGAAGGAAGGACTGACCTGCTGACCCACGTCCACTTTTGTGAAGCTGAAGGTGCTGAGGTGGGCATTTGCTCCCCGGACAGCTGGCTCTATGGTTTCTCGAAAGAGCTTCTCTATAAACTGACAAATAAAGGGCCACATGTGCTTTACAGTCTAGAAGGAAAAGGAACTCATGTTAAATACTTGTTATGATGTATGATACATAATTTAGTTGAGTCACTAAGAAAAATTATAATCATGTAGTCTATCAGAAACTGGCTTTGAAAACTAAAACAAAAGGGAGAAGTGGTCTTGTTATTCAAAAGCAGTCCCATCAAATGTGTTCTATACGTTAAGCATTTATTTCAACAATAAACTACTGATTAGACAATATGCTACAGGGATTAGTTCTTTTAGTTAGCTATTCTGTTTAAACAAGTCTGCATATCTAATAATCACTCAAAGTCCCATGGCTTCAACTGACTGTGGGAAAACTTAAGCTACGGCCAGACAGTGGTGGCACACACCTTTTTTTTTTTTTTTTTTTTTTTTTTGGTTTTTCGAGACAGGGTTTCTCTGTATAGCTTTGCGCCTCTCCTGGAACTCACTTGGTAGCCCAGGCTGGCCTCGAACTCACAGAGATCCGCCTGGCTCTGCCTCCCGAGTGCTGGGATTAAAGGCGTGCGCCACCACCGCCCGGCGTGGCACACACCTTTAATCCCCAGCACTCAGAAGGCAGAGGCAGGCAGATCTCTGAGTTTGGGGCCAGCCTGGTCTACAGAGTGAGTTCCAAGACAGCCAAGGGCTACACAGAAAAACCCTGTCTTAAAAACAAGCGAACACCAAAACCAAGACCAAAACTTAAGCCATAGATCTTGGGCTGGGAGGGTTGCTCAATGGCACACTTGTCTCTTTTGGGTGAGGCCCTTGGGTGATCTCAACACCACAACAAAACTAAACCAAACCAAACAAAAACTGTGTGGCCCTCAGTAACCACTCCTGCATTTTATAACCACATACTAACTTGTGCTATAGGGTGACTCCTGTCTAGGCTAGTGTCACTATATTGCCTTAGAGATTCTCAAAATACCAGACAAGAGAGTTTCAGCCTAAAGCTTACTGAAACAAAAACATCCATTAAAAGATATTATAGATGGGTAGTTCTTGGGAGTTATTTTTCTCTTTATATTATTTCTAGAATGTCTGCTTGTGATTTCTGTAAAGCAGATGTGAGCAGCCTCTATTCAAGAATGAAGACATGAAGCCAGATGCCAATGCCATGCAAGCACATGCATAAATCTTAGGTCGGTGACACAGTTCTTGCTCTTCCCAAGGGAAAATCACACTGCTTGCAACAGTCCTCTAGGGAACGGAAGCCTGCTCACTGCAATCTGAACTCCAATACCACCAAAACTGAAATTCCCAAACATGGGAAGATAGTCTCTGGCCCTCCAATTCCCAATGAATATTTAGAATATGCTAATCTTACCTTATTTAGCCATTCTGCTCTTTCAGTGTCTGGAAAATGAACCTGAGAGAGAAAAACACACACATGACTTAATTACTCCTGCCATTCATAAACAAAATGGCTCCTAGGCTATTTCATATTCTTATTGCTCTATGTTTATATAATGCCTCTTTAAAAACACTCTGCTCTAATGCTTTCTAACACTGTCTCAGAGAAAGGAAGTTGATGTGTGTGGTACCTTACTTGCCACATTCTGAGAACTTGGAGGGAAAGGGTTTGGGGCCCACAAATACCATCAGAGACTTCTCTGCCTCCCACCACCCAAGTGGGCATTCCCTGGCATCTGAAACATCAAAGTACAAAAAAAAAAAAAAATGCCTTCTTGCATTTTTAAAAATAATATTATCATTGCCATCATTCTGGTAGAAATCTGAACTCAGGCTTCAAAATCCATCTCTTCTTTTTGCTTTCCCTTTTTAGCCCTAGCCAGACGACTTCTATATGCAAGGGTCATCTCTACCAGTCTCCTGCCCTCTCCCATATGATCCCAATGCATACTGTGATCATAGTTCTCCATAGGCAAGGCCTACATATTGGAAAAGTGATTTAAAATGCAAAAAGAAGCCTACTTAAAAAGTAGGTGAAGAATGTTTTCTTTGTTGATGCAGCTAAAATAAAACATCTTTCCAAAGGACGATAGTGCTGTTTTTGGCCACAAGGGAACTTTCGAAAGAAGAGCACACAGGCCACACATAGTTTTGATTTGGTGGTACAGTGGATCATAGGAGACTTTGTACTGGTGACTGAGAAGATCTGATGCACAGAACTTTCCTGAGTTACAAAGAATCCAGTACAATAATGCTGTCTTCTGGCTGAAGGAAGTGGAACCCGAGCTGAACAGGATATAGTCTCAAGGGGTGGGGTATGGCTTCCAAGGTTTCTGAGACCCAACTGTACTTCTCAAGTTTGATTATGAGAACAAACAATAGAAAAAAGGGCCTAGCAGGAGCCAATCCCTGGACACAGGATAGGTCACTATCAAGCCATTGATCACAGACCGCTTATACTGGCTCAGAAGTCCTGAGTGAGTGACTGCAAAAAAAGAACAAGCAGGGGCAGTGACAATGGTGGTGTTATGGGTTCCCTCTGGGTCTACAAACAAGCCTACCCAGGCCTTACTTCCCTTGAGCCACATAATACCACAAGACAAGCTAGAGTGGAAATAGTCATTTCTAAATTAGGTAAGCATAAATTAATTGGCGTGGGGTGGGGTGCAAAAACCTTCCCAAATGGAGACAATGACTTAGAAGTTAGGGAAGCAATGTCCAACAAGGTAAAAGGTCAGTCAGTGGACTGCTACACATTTGCTTAACTCTAGATGCTGTGCTCTGTCATCACTGAGGGGCAAATTTTAACCCAGGTCAAACAGTGCACAAGAAAGGGGTACACTTCCCCAGGGAACAGGAAGAAATTTGGTGCTTACAGTGAGGGACTCGAGTGGACAGGCTTGTTAGACTTACCAAATTAGGTAAAGAATTAATTCATTTGCAATCAGGACTTTGCCATTTCTTTACATCACTTTGAAGCAGTTTAGCACTTTAAAAGTCTGATCAGGAATGGGACAGTTAGTGGCAGGCAGAGCATTAAAACAGGTATTTGGTACTGGATCTTTCTAATTTATTGTGAGGCTCTTTCCCATTCTACCTTTTCCTTCTAAGCCAACCAACCACTAGGAGCAATGGAAAGAAAGATCAAAAGGCACCATCTGTTGCTGACACGGGAACTTGTGCAGTACAGATGCACTCTAACTTCTGTAATTTCAGAGTGAATACCAAAGTCACATTTCTGCAGCACCTAATTTTTGAATATACTTGCCCTCTGATGTCTGATGTCCTCACCTGCTTCCCCCAAGGCTTCTCTTGCCTGGCCTCCCAACTACTAAATTTAGCTAACCGAATAATATTCTAGAAAACAGGAACTTCCTTTTCAGTTCACCTTACTGAAGGCTTTGAAGGCCTACAGTTTATCAGTTTAACTTCCTCAGCTCAAGCTTCAAAGGCAGTGCAGTCATATAATTCTTTGGGCCACACCTCAAAGGCCCCATTTTCACATCCTGTTGAGTACAGCCAGAGGAGCCATGGCTGTGGACATGGAATGATGCTCTTCCCCACTTTCTCTTCCTGCCATCTCTTCCTCAAGCGCCAACTCACTTCTGTTGTGGCTAGCTTCCCACATAACACTTTACCCGTGAAGACCAATCAGTCCTCCACTCACAGTGCTGCAATTTCTGTAAGTCAGCATTTGCCACAACATGACCTGGAACACTCTGTAATAGACTCAGGGTTAGAACTTCCTCCTACCTCCAGAACTATCCCTTAAAATCACTGGACCATACGAGCAGATCTTCTACTGAACATCAGAGAATTCCTATTCATAGGCATTCTGTAACATAATTTACCAGTTAAACAAGGAAGTATTAGTCTCTGTATTTTTCAGTCAGTATACTACACTTAATCATATTTGTAAATACCATCAAATGACCCTCAAAAAGGTTAAGAAAGGACTATGTTCAGTAATACAAGCTACAGCCAGATTTCCAACCAATAAAAAAAAGTGATTAATAGGGGTCATGCAATCTTAAAACATTGTTTGCACAGACATATATGTGTGTATTTATATACGTCTGTTACATATATTTACATATTTATTATATATACACAACAAAATATTTTTAATTCAAACAATACAAAAATGCATATGAAACTAGAAACAAAGTGTGGTGATATATTTGTAATCTACGAAATAAAGCTTGCCTGAAGATCAGAGGACAGAGCCAACCACAGAGTTAGTCACAGAGGTCAGGCAGTGGTGCCTCACACCTTTAATCCTAGCACTCAGGAGGCAGAGGCAGAGATCTGTCTGGATTTCTGTGAGTTCAAGGCTACTGGGCTACATGAGATTAATCCAGTCTAAAAGACAAACAGCCAGGCAGTGGTGGCTCACACCTTTAATTCCATCACTTAGGATCACATACCTTTAATCCCAGCACTAGGAAGGTTGAGACAGGAAGTGATATGGCTGGACAGAGAAAGGAATATAAGGCAGGAGGAGACAGGAACTCAGTCTTTTCAGACTCTTGCAGGCTGAGGAGTTGCTGAGATAAGAGGTGGCTTGCTCTGCTTCTCTGATCTTTCAACTTTCACCCTGATATATGGCTCTGGGTTCTTATAAGACAATTTAGAATTCACGTAACAACAAAGAAAATGAATCTGGATTTTTCTTCTCTGTTGTCACAGTTTTGAATTCTTTGTGAGAGCCAAAAATTAATTTGCTAATCATTACTGTATTTAAAGATCAAGAAATGTTGCAAGCTAGGTATGTTGGAATACATCTGCAATCCAAAAGGAGGCAGGAAAAGGTGAGGCTAAGTTACTAGAGAGATACTGTCTCAAATCAAAAAGGAAAGAAAGAAAAGAGAAAAAGAAAGAAAATGTTTCTAACATAGAAGTACTATTTTTAATAAAATAATTAAAATTATGTGAAAATATAATTTTCACAAATTAAAACAATTTAATTATACTAGAAGAGAATAATACTGTGATGTAGGGTTTTTTTTAAATGTAAGTATTCTATCCCAAATTTGAAAGAAGATTCTAATACATTAAATTAATCAAACATATTGCTGATAATATATTAAAATGCAATGACTCCTGAGAGTGTTCCAGAGTAGGGGCTTTCCTACTCTCCAACACTGACTGCTCAGGGGTCTGCTAATGCACCAGTGAATTATTGCTCTGACATGCTTTGGCCATGGATGAGGATATTCAAGCTCATATAGAAAAGCTTCTCTATTCACAGCTGTGCACCATAATAAAAACCATCACTGACACTTGTGGATCTTGACTTTCCTCAGTGTTTTCTGCCACTGCATGACTCTAACTACTACTGCACACAGGCTGGATGCTCTCCCTAAAGAACTCATGTACACATCATTGAGAGACTTGCTTTGGAGAGGGAAGAGCACTGGGAGGGATCTGACCTTACCTGGATGGTTTACTAACATTCCACAATTAGATAATGTGCATGTGTATACACACACACACACACACACACACACACACTCCCTGACTCTGCCCTTGAATCTCTTAGAGCCCTTTGTAGACAGGAATGCTACAGTAGGACAAAAAGCAAGGAAAAAAATTTAAAGGACTAAGAACGAAAAGAGCCCCTTACCGCAATCCTAGTCTGGTTTAAGTAATTCACATGTTTAGAGCCAAAAATTTAGACAAAACTGATGAAAACCCTACACAGCCCGTCTGAAAAGCTGACTAAACTACCACAAGAACCATTCTTACAATCAAAACGTAAGAGCATAATGACTTTCAAAATCTTAGGACTCCTTTTTCATCTGTAAACTTATACAATAATTGTAAACCACCTTATAGCCTCACTTGAAAGAAAATCCTTCAGATAAGAGAGGTAAGAACTTGTGGCTGGCTTGTTCATTCAGCTTCTCTGATCTTTCAGCTTTCACCCTAATATTTGGCTCCGGGTTTTCTATTAATAAGACTGTTTAGCAATTTGTGTTACATTAATCAATCACAGCTACTTAATGAAACCTTCTTGCAAACCCAAGAGGACAGGGTTGCAATGATTCCAGGCTGTTGAACATGTCGAGTTGTGACACTGAAGTTCTGTGTCCCTTCCCAGACCATCCCCTATGTATCTCTTTATCTGGCTGGTTGTCTATATCCATTGTATCCTTTGTAACAGCCATTATAATAACCCAGTAAACATATTTCTGAGTTCTGTAAGCCATCCTAGTAAATTAACAGAATCCCAGATGGGAATTGTAGGAACCCAAGGTGTAACAGGTCAAAAGCTCACATGACAATTTACTACTTGCAACTGGTTTCTAAGTGGGGAAGAGAGAATTGTGGGACTGAGTTCTTAGCGTGTAGAATCTGACACTAACTTCATGTAGACAATGTCAGAAACAAACTGAAATATAGGATACCCAGCCAGTGCCTGCTGGAGAACTGCTTGGTTACGGGAAATCCTTCCACCCACCACATTTAATGACCTGAGGTAAATTATACTGAATGTGAGAGTAAGAAAAGAGTTTAATTTTCATTTCTACCAGACCAAACAGAGAGGGGGAAGGGACGAGAGGGAGAGTGAATGAGAATGAGAATTCTAAGTCACATCAATTCTCTGTGGCTCGCAGGGGAAGGAAGGAAGGAAGGAAGAGTATGGACAAATCTGAAAACATGCTCTGGCCATATAAGCAGGGCTGCCTTTACTTTACAGGCCACACTGCGATATCCAAGTGCCGGCCAGGGAAATGTGTGAAGTCACTATGGAAGGAGACTCTGCTGTGCTCATCTTCCTGGAGGTAACAAAGGAGCCTGCAGCAGTGAGCTGACCTACAAAGCTGACATTTATTGGGATTATTGGAAAGGCACTCAATCATTCTGAGGTTTTAATTTACAAGCCAGTACCTTAAAATTGCCAAAGAAATAAGAAAGTGAATATGTCAAATTTAAAGAAAGCAAATCTGATACCAAATTTAAAATTCTGTTCACTAATTTTAAAAATCTGTTTCTAACTAATACATATTCATAAACATTTGTTTGTCCTGCACAAAACAGAATTTAAAGTAGCAAAAAACACAGAAAAAAAAACCCACGAAGATACAGACATAACAGAACGTATGTTCCTAAATCATACAAAGTTCAAGAACACAGAATATGTAGTTTCAAATCTGATCCTCCAAAGAAAAAGTTAAAAAAAAAATCACAAATGTCCTTTATTTCAAAGTTTCAATTATAAAACTTTTATATTATCTCTGAGAAGCATAAATAATCACTGTAACATTATCTATGTTTCTATCATATCTAAGAGTTGACACTGTCAAAAAAATCTTTTAATGCTATGTTTAAAAAGAACAAAAGCCTATTTGGATTCTAATATGCTATTGATATTACCAAGTTGTTTTATGTAGAAAAACTGGACCAAATACATAAAGGCTGAACATGTTAACTGAAGCCAGGAACTCTACATAGAATACCTAATTTAGTGCTCACAAAGACCTTTGGAAAGATCAATAGCTCTAATAAGATAACACAAATGACTGGAGACACACGAAAAGAAATCCAGATCCAGGGGATTCTAAGGTCCTTCTTGTTATACCTTGCTAAAATAGAAAAGATCAAATAAATTTATAAAATGGTCAAATTTTCCTAATTGAATATTTTCTCATTTTTCTAGTATTAACAATTTTGAATACTATTTAGAACCAAAGTAAAATAAAATGAATGGCTTTCTTCAAATACTCCCCTTGGAAACCAACATTAATAATGAGCACTTGCATAGAACGACATACAAATTCCACTAAACACAGATAGAAGCAATTGTAACTGCAAATATCATAGCAGGCACATTCCTGGGAAAGCAAGGTATGCTTTAAGATCCATTAGTATCAGTGGTGTTGAAGCATACAGTATAAATTAATTCCATGGACTCATTCCTTTAAAAAAAAATCTGGATTAAGTTTCAAGGGATTATATGAAGAAATATACCATATCTAGTTCAGTTATAGCTGAAACTACTTAGAGTTGGTACCTATAAATAACTAAAAAGATACATAAATACAATGATCATTTTACTAGCCAAGTGTCATTAATCAAATGGTAAACTGGCCAATCAAATTATTTTATTCATATTCTCGTTCATTTCAAGGAATACTAGAGGTGAAGGAAGAGTGTTGCCGACAGTCTAGCATAGCTGCTGGAGCTGGGGAGGTACCAGGCATCAGTCAGACTATGAGCAGGGCCCGGTAGTCACAGCTCAACTGCCCCACCTTCAGCCCTAGCACACAATTGGGTGACAAGGTTGCACACCATCTGTGCTAGCTAGTTTTGAGGCCAATTTGACACAATTTAGAGTCATTTAATGAGGAGAGAAACCCCAATTGAAAAAATGCCTCCCTAAGATAGGGCTGTAGGCAAACCTGTAGGGCATTTATTTAAATAATGATTGATCTGGGAGGATATAGCCCATTGTGGGTGGTGACACCTCTGGGATGGCAGTGCTGGATGCTATAAAGAAAGCGGGAGGAACAAGCCATGAGAAGCAAGCCAGTAAGCAGCACTCCTCCATGGCCTCTACATCAGCTCCTGCCTTCAGGTTCCTGCCCTGTTTGAATTCCTGTCCTGACTTCCTTGGATGATGAACTGTGATGTGGAAGCATAAGCAGAATAAACCCTTTCCTCCTCAAGTTGCTTTTGGTCATAGTGCTTCATCACAATAATAGCAACACTAACTAAGACACCATCTTAATGCAACAACCATCCACGGATCCCACTAAAGTAAGTAAGTAAACAAAAAGATTTAAGCAGGTAGTTTTGTTTCCCTGCCCTCTTAGTATAATCTCAAAAATAGATTAGTAGATGAGACAAACCAGCTCAACAGAAACATGAGTTCTAAGAAAACCCAAGACTCCTGTTTTTTCTTAATATTTTTATTTCTGTGTATATGTTTATTATGTCTTTATGAATATATGCCATATGTGTGGGGACCTATGGAGGCCAGAAGAAGTTACAGGAAAGTCTAGCCCCAGTTTCATATCTCCTCCAACAAAGCTACATGTCCTGTGATGGCTATTTTCAGTTGTCAACTTGACTACATCTAGAATTAAAACCCAAGCATCCTGGGCACAATTGTGAGGGATCTTTCCTTAATCATTTGAAGTGAGATGGTCCACTTTTAATCTGAATCTTTTGGGGTGGGAAGATCCATCTTTAATCCCGATCTTTTGAGGTGAGAATATCCACCTCTAATCTGGGCCACACCTTCTGCTGGCAGCCTATATAAGAGCATGAGAGAAGGAAGTTCTCTCTTTCTTTGCCTGCTTGTGCTCACTCTCCCTGGCAAGTCATTCCTTCACTGACATTAGAGCCTTTTTCTCTGAGATTCCTAGGTATACTGAAGACCAGCTGGGACATCCAGCCTTGTGGACTGAAAAACTTCCGGATTCTTGGACTTTCCGTTGGTAGACAGCAACTGTTGGACAAGCTGGACCACAGCCTGCAAGCCACTCTAATAAACCCCCTTTCTATATCTATATATAGATTTATTCTATAAGTTTTGTTCCTCTAGAAAAACTTAATACACCTCCTAAACCTTCCATCATTTCTGGTGATTAAACACTCAAATACATAAGCCTATGGGGACCATTTTTATTCAAACCACCACGCAACTATTTTTTTTTAATTTTGCTTATTTTAGGAGTATAGTAGTCTTTAAAAAATACAGCAAGGTATGTGTAATTAAAAACAATCATTTTAGCCATTATAACTGTATTATTGACATCGAACACGCCCTACTTGTTAAGTCTCAAACCCTGAGACAAATGGCTGAAGTGACTATTTAACATCAAAGTGGACCTGGTCACCAGATTTTCCCAGCATCCCTCAGTTCCTACCTGTTACAAGGTATGGCTGGCATACGCAGCCCTCTAGCCTGAACTTTCCAGCCCAGGGCCTGGGCTGCCCTTCCCCCAGCAGCTCTTGCATATATAATCCAGCTGTTTTGGTTCCCTGGCCTTTTCATCTACCCTTTACTTTTCTGGCCTCTTGGTCTGGATTTCCCCTCTCCCCTCCCCACTCTCCTCACATGGCCCAGCTTAGTCTGGTGATGTTCACTGTGGACTCTTCCAGATGTCCCTGCCTCTGGCTATGCTCTCCCTTTATCTACAGTAAACCTTCTCCTCCATCAAACCTAGGACCAGTCATGTCCTTTCCTCTTTTATTTCTTTTTTTCATTCATCTGGTGCTGAAACCAGGGACTGACCCGGGCTTTTTCCATTCACTACTACTCTGCAATTTCTACCACAATCCATCTCTAAGTCCTTTTCATCTTACCACTGGTTCAGTAATTTCAATCAGGTATTTCCTAAAACACAACAGAACCAAGTAAGTATTGCTAGAAGCCAAGAAATAAATTATTAGTTTAATTCAGAACTAATCAGAAGAGTAATCAACAGAGTAACCAAGAGTAACCAACATTTAGTTATCTATTTGGTCCTTAAAGAGTACCTATGTGAGTCTTTGTGGTGAGTAAGGAAGAAAACCCCACCACTATAAATCCCAAATTATCTTTCATGTGGGTTATATGTCACAACTGAGTATGCAGTGAAACAATAAAGATAAAACATGCATGTGAACAGCTCAGACCTCACACACACACTGTAGACACACATATGGAGGTGTGCACGCACGCACACACACACACACACACACACACACACACACCCCTGAAAACACTGCTAGGAGTTGTCCACACAAGAAGGACTTGAGGTGCTAACTTCAGAGAAGGGGCTGTTGGAATGGTGAGTCAGCATTCTGTGGCTATTCTCCCTAGGGGTATGGTAAAAAGGATGAGAAATCCAGACAAATGAGGCTAAAGACAGATGAGCTAAAAAAGGGACATCTCAAAGACCAGAAGACAGGAACTTAAGTCTGGGACAGCTGGGTCCAAGATTCCTGGAGAGAGTGGAATAGAGAAGAAAGCTACCTCTCGAATAAATAGAACTTTTGCAAGGTTCTTGTATGGAGAAAGCGCAAAACAGAATCAGTGATGGAGTGGGGACTAAGAACTTGATGCTGACTCAGTGACCTCTGGCAGCTGCAAACTGGTGGAGTGAGACACAGAGAAAGCAGAGATTCCCCTGCTGCAGCACAGAGCCTCCCAGTCAGTCTGTGAGTTCATATCCAATCAGTCCTGTTGGGTCTGGAAGACAGTTTTCTTGGAGTCATCCATCACCTCTGGCTTTTACAATCTTTTCTCTTACTCTTTAAAGACCAAACCTACATTATTATAGGAATAAAAAAAGAAGAAACCCAGTTTAAAGGCATAGAAAGTATTTTTTGACAAAATCATAGAAAAAAATTACCTAAATATAAGAACAGAGATGCCTATATTAAGGTACAAGAAGCATGTAAACATCAAAGAGAAAGGATCAGAAAAGAACCTCCCCACATTATAAAATAATCAAAATACTAAATATAGAACAAAGAAAGGACCTTGAAAGCTGCAAGAGAGAAAGACCATGTCATATATAAAAGGCAGGCCCATCAGAATGACACCAGACTTTTCAATGGGGACTTTAAAGGCAATATGGGCCTGAAATGATGCTCTACAAATTCTGAAAAATCACAGATGGCAACTCAGAGTATTATACTCAGCAAAACTATCAGTTGGGTTCGAAGGAGAAAGAAATACTCTTCATAAAAAAACAAATTTAAAGAATTCATGACCACTAAGCCAACCCTACAGAGGATGCTGGAAGAAAAACTTAAATTTGAAGAGAAGATTAAACACATCCAAGAAAGCATGAGAGAAAATAATTCTAGATCAGTTAATAAAAAGAGAAGAAAACACCATCACAGCAACAAAATGACAGGAATTAATAAATATTGTTCAATAATAACTATTAATATTAATGATTTCAATCTCCCAGTAACGAAATACAAACAAACAAAATCCAGGACCCATCTTTTTGTTGCTTCCAAGAAGTGCCCTTCACAATCAAAAATAGACACCACCCTAGGGTAAAAGGGTGGGAAAATGTATTCCAAGCAAATGGAACAAAGAAATAAGCAGGTGTATCTACTGTAAGATCTGACAAAATATACTTCAAACCAGAACTAATCAGAAGAGATAGGGAAAAAAACTACATTCTCATCAAAGAGAAAATCCACCCAAAAAGCCACTGCAATTCTTAACATCTGTGCCCCAAACACAAAGGCACTCAAGTTTGTAAAAGAAACACTACTATAGCTAAAATCCTATTGGCTTTCACACACTGATAATGGGAGCCTTCAGTACCCTACTCTCACCAATAGACAAGTCATCCAGACAAAAACAAGTCAAGGAAATGCTGTAGCTAACTAATGTCATCAACCAAATGGACCTAACAGAAATTTACATTTCACCCAAACACAAAAGAATATACCTTCTTCTCAGCACCTCATGCAACATTCTCCAAAACAGATTATGTACTCAGACACAAAGCAAGTTTCAACAGATACAAGAAAAATCAAAATAACACCCTGCATCCTATCTGCCTACCACAGATTAAAGTGGGACATCAACAACAGCACGCTTACAAACTCATGGAACCTGAACAACTAACTCTAGTGAATGAAAAACGGGTCAAGACAGAACTTAAGAAAGAAATTAAAGACTTTCTATAATTGAATGAAAATGAATACACAGTGTAACCAAACTTATGAGACACAATGAAGGCTGTTCTAAGAGGCAAGTTCATAGCACCAAGTGCCTACTTAAAACAAACAAACAAACAAAAAAAAAACTGGAGAGATTGCATACTAACAACTTAACTGCACACCTGAAAGCTCTAGAACAAACAGAAGAAATCACACCCAAAAGAAGTATATGACAAGGAGGAATAATAAAACTCAAGGCTGAAATCAATAGAATAAAAAAAAAAAGAAAACATAATGAAACAATTGGTTCTTTTCTTTTTTGGGGGGTGGGGTTTAAATTTTTTTTTTTTCCCTCAGAGTGGCAGTAATTCAATATTTAGGATCCCTTCGTGGGAAATGTTTTTCTGTTTTTTCCCCTTATGGTGGGAATGACTCATTATTAGGTAATCCCTTCATGAGAGTAAGAGGAAGTTTAAACAGGAGTGCACGTGTGCCAATGGCCTGGGGCATCGGGCAGGCAGGTACTTGCAGGAGGGAGGCATAGCTGCGAGGCCCACGAGGGGAATGGACTTGCGGGCAGGCAAGCTAGCAGAGGCCCGGAGAGGGACAGGTGCTAAAAGTTTAAACGGGCCCAACTTCTGGTGAAAAATGGTTTTGGTCAGGACATGGAATGCTAAGTCAATGCTGTTTGAATTTCCAGGGATATTAATCATTCATTGTATAAAGGATGTTCTGTTCTTTTGATTGTCTTAATAAATGTTTAGATGAATGTTTGATTTTCATGGTAGATAAACTAAAGGAACAGGATTCATAAATTTGAACTATATATTAGGTATGCTCTTGTCTGTTGATCATTACTGAAAATTTGGCTCTGCTCTTTAAGTTGCTTTCTAGAAATTCTGGTTTCATTCTATAAAGTTACCTCTTCAAATCCTATAGAGATTGTATTTAATGCTTTTATAATTGGCATATGTAAAAAGGGCCATGGAAACAGAAGCTGGTGATAGAATTGCTCAATTATTATTGCTTTCATATTTTAAAATGCAAAAAAGGCGCCTATATGTAGAACTGGAGGCTTTGAAAGTACAAGAGAAAAGGTGTTTTGACAAACAGTTATCAATGATAAATAGCCTAAATTAATAAAATTATATGGGATTGAGATTGAAAGATTATTGGATTCTGGTGCTGGATATATCTATAATTTCACAAGAGTCCTGAGATCCCAACTGGCCTCTACAAAAAGTCAAGAAAATAGAGATTATTACAGGATCTTAGAGCTGTTTAAAAAAGCAATTGGTTCTTTAGAAAAATCAATAAAATCTACAAACCCTTATCCAAATTAACTTAAAGGTTGCAGAAAGGAGATCCAAATTAACAAAATTAGAGATGAGAGGGGGACATAACAACAGACACCGAGGGCATTTACATTCAGCTGGGAATTAGAACTGCTTTCCACCAGGAGCCACACAGCCACCAAATATGGCTGAGACTGAGAGACACAACAGCCACTACACTTGACTAGGACCCAAAGCGGGTAAAAAAACCATCCTACCAAAAGCAATCTACAGATTTAATTCAATCCTCATCAAAATTCCAAGGTAATCCTTCACAGAAATTGAAAAATAATCTTAAATTTCAAATGTTTATGAGTACTAAAAGAACTGCTATGGGTGTTACCATCCCGATTTTAAGTTAGTCCTACAAAGCTATAGCAATACAAATAGCATGGTACTGGCATAAACACAGACACACTGATCAATAGAACAGAATTAAGAACCTCAATATAAGTTCCCTAATGTTTTACAAAAAGGCAAAATAAACAAACAAACCACCCAAACACATACACAAACAGACAAACAAACAAAAACCAAAAAACCACATTGGAGAATAGAAGGCATCTTCAACAAATGGTGCTGGTCAAACTGATAGATAGCTACATGTAGAAAAATCAAACCAGATCCTTACACCTCATCCTGCACAAACCTCAACTCCAAAAGGACCACAGGCATCAACATAAGACCTGATACCCAGAACTGGGTAGAGGTGAAAGTAGGGAATACACTTGAAATTACAGGCACATGAAAAGACTTTTTGAACAGGACCTCTGTAAAGCAGGCATTAACAATTGATAAATAGAACCACATTAAATAAAAAGCTTCTTTTCAATAAACAACATCATTCCAGGGAATAGGCAGCCTACCACCTTTACATCTGACAGAGAGTTTAGAGTTAGTTTCTACACAAAGAACTAAAATAGCTAAACATGAAGAGAACAAATAGCCCAATTAAATGTTGGGGCAAAGAACTAAACAGAGAGTTCTAAAAAGATGAAATACAAATGGCTGAGAAATACTTTTTAAAATGTTCAACTTCTGTCTTAGTTATGTTTTCTATTGTTGTGATAAAACACCATGACCAAAAGCAACCTGGGAAGGAAAGGGTTTATTTTGCTTATATACCTTCCATGTCAATGTTCATCATTCAGGGAAGTCAAGGCAGGAACTCAAATAGGGCAGGAACCTGAAGGCAGGAGCTGATGCAGAGGCCATGGAGGAGTACTGCTTACTAGCAAGAATGTTGTGGGAGTAACTGTAGTGGTTTGAATAAGAATCGTCTTCATAGGTCCATATATTTGAATGCTTGGCTCCTACTTGGTGGAACTGTTTGGGAAGGATTAGGAGGTGTGGTCTTATTGGAGGAGGTTATGACATTGGGGGTGGGCTTTGAGATTTCAAAAAGTCGATTCCATTTCCAATTAGTTCTCTTTCTCTGCCTGGAGGCTGTATCTCAAGATAGAAGCTCTCAGCCACCTCTCCAGTGCCATGCCTACCTGCCTGCTGCAATGTTCTTTGCTAACACCCCCTGATATTGTGAGCTTCATATTAAATGTTTATTTTTATAAGTTGTTTTAGTCATGGTGTATTGTCATGACAATAGAAAAGTAACCAAGATGGAATTTGGTACTGGGAGAGCAGTATTGCTGTGACAGGCCCGATCAAGCTGGTTTTATTTGTTTGTATATTTGTTTTGTTTTTTGAGAAGTGTGAAGACTTTGGAACTTTGAACAAAGAAATTGGTTGAATGCTGTAAGTGGGGTATAATGGACCATCCTAGTAGGAACATGGAAAATATAAGTGCTGAGAGTGATATGGACTGTGGAGGCCCAGCTCAAGAGGTTTCAGAGAGGAACAGTATTAGCAAATGGGCTAGAGACCATTCTTGTGATATTTTAGCAAGGACAGTGGCTGTTTTGCTCTTGTCCTAAGAATCTAACTCAGGCTAAACTGAAAAGTTTTGGACTAATTTCATTGACAGAGGCAATTTCAAGAAATACCAGTTTTGACTATATCACATGGTTATCAGTGATCATTCTTATGTAGATCTACAATGAAAAGAGCAAATGGGGCAAAAAGAAATACAAAATGCACAATTTGAAGAGAAAAGGAAATTTCATGTTGGAACCAAATCTTGTGCTGACAGAGATAAGGAGAAATGGAATAAAAGAGAGTGATGCCCTTGGGCCCAGACCCCACCCAACTAATCCTTCAATCTGTGAAAAGAAAAAGCCTAAGGAATTATCTGTTCCTAAAGAGCAACAACAAATCATAGTTTATGCAAATGCAATCCAAGGAGGAGGCCAAGTTCCATACCAAGCAGGCCTCTGAACTTGGCAGCATCAGCCATGTGGTTCAGGTTTTACTCAATAGTTAGAGAAAGCCACCGAGGCCACATGTGTGGCAGGAGAGCCCAGGGAGGACATTTCATGAAGTTGTCAAAGTAAAGTCTGGATTGTGTTGGAGACCCCAATATGGTGGTATTTTACTTGTACTGAAATGTGATTTTAATTGTATGTTAATAAATAAAGTTGCCTGGGGGTCAGAGCTATTAGAGCCATAGCAAGAGCGTGGCGGTGGTGGCGCACGCCTTTAATCCCAGCACTTGGTAGACAGAGCTAGGTAGATCTCTGTGTGTAAAAGGATACAGCCAGCATTGGAGACACACGCCTTTAATCTCAATCCCAATCATAGAAGACCTGGAAGTCTTTACAGACAGGCAGTGACGAGGCATGGGTTTACAACCAATGAGAAGGCAGAACCAAAAGTCTTTATAAAGACAAACACACAGGAGTAGCTCCCTTTTCGGAGAGCTCTCTTGGCTGAAGCAGGAAGGGTAAGGCTCTTAGCTCTGACCTCTTGGCTTTCTTCTCTGAATCAGCTCTGTGTTTCTTATTTAATAAGACAGTTGGTTACATCTACACCCCAAGACACTGGTGTCAGAGCTATGGGATATCCACCTGGGAGTGCTGCATACAGGGAGTAGAACCAGCCCAAGAAAGAAAAGTATGGTGCAATCGGCAAAACTGGAAGAGTGGAGCCATCTAAGCCCTTTGACATCAGACATAGGGTTACAGGATTTGAAATTAGCTCTGTTGGATTTTGGTCTTGCTTTGATTCAATATTTCCTCACTATTCCCTATGTCCCCACTTTCGGAATGGCAATATAAATTCTGTGCCATTGTATATAATTTGTATGTTGGAAGTATATAATTTGCTTTTTGATATTACAGAGGGTTACAATTAAGAGACTGCTTTGAGTCTCAGAAGAGACTATGAACTCTTAAACAGTCTTGAGACTGAAAGCCCGGAGACTTTTGAATTTGAACTAAATGCATTTTGCATTATTATATGGCTACAAGCCTATGGGGGCCAGGGAGTAGACTGTGGTGGTTTGAATGTTTTGTCATGGCAATAAAGAAGTAACTAAGATGGTAACCAAGCACTTTAAGGCCTAATCCACAAGATGGGAAGTTGGATACTATTTTAAGGTGTGTTACTTTTGTTTATGTTGCATTTGTTTAATTCTGTGAAGCTGTGTTACTTTGTCTAAAAAACCTGATGGTCTAATAAAGAGCTGAATGGCCAATTGCAAGGCAGGAGAAAGGATAGGCGGGGCTGGCAGGCAGAGAGAATATATAGAAGGAGAAATCTGGAGGGAAGAAGTAGCCAGAGAACGTGGAAGACTTCAGGTGCCAGCCACTCAGCTACACAGCAAGCCACAGAGTATGAGTAAGATTTACAGAAGAGAACAGGAAAAGCCCAGAGGCAAAAGATAGACAGGGCTAATTTAAGTTAAGGAAGGCTGGCAAGAAACGAGCCAGGCTAAGGCCAGGCATTAATAAGTAATAATAAGCCTCCATGTGTGATTTATTTGGAAGCTGGGTGGCGGGCTCCCACAAGAGCAAAGAGTCAAAACAACAACTACAATGGGACCCATACCTGGCATCATTATCAGAGCCAAGAACCGGTGGCTAGATAGGCCCTAGGGAAAAACCTACTACTATTATTCTGCTAAAAGGACATAGTATTAAAATGAATCCTAATGACACATTGCTATATCCACACAGTTATAAATCTCTCAGTCCATATCAGAAGAGTTTCTTGCAAATGCCAATTGGCAGAGACCCATCACTGGTCAACTTTCAAAGAGGAAATTGAAGAATACTTAGCCATAAATGGGAGATAATATCTATCTCTTCCCCCACAGGCTCAGGGATCATTTCTGAAGAAGGGATGGAAAGATGACCAAATGAAAGTGTTTTCCAGATAATAAGATAGTTGTACATATAAGTTCACAACAGTTGGGGCCGCACACAGGACTCAAGCTAGACAAAATCCCAGCATGGAGTGGGAAGTAGGCATGAAATCCTACCCCCCAGCATGGAGTGGGAGGTAGGCATGAAATCCTACCCCTAGCTGAGGAGCTATTACCAACTCATAACTGTTGGGACAGGCAAAGTCAGTTTTCTTTAAGGGTGTGATCCCTGTTATGTTAACTGTGTTCGGGGTAAGCCCTACACCCAAGAGTATTTGAGCAGCACAAATTAATTTGCTGGGTTAAAAAAAAAAGGATATGAAGTTGGGTAAGTAGATCTGGGAAGAAGGAGGGGAGTGAATAGATCAAAGTACATTATAGGAAATTCTCAAAGAACTAATAAAAATACTTTAAAAAATTTTTAGATTTATTTTCTTTGTATGAGTGTTTCACCTGCATGCATGTATATGCACCACATGCATACCTGGTGCCCAAGGAGGTCAAAGAGGGCACTGGATCTCCTGAATTGGAGTTAAGGATGGTCATGAACCACCATATGGGTACTGGGACTCAAACCGTCATCTTCTGTAAGAGCTATAAGTGCTCTTAACTACTGGGCCATCTCTCCAGCCTTAAAGATGTAATTTTAAGGCCAGACGGTGGTGGTGCATGCCTTTAATCCCAAAACTTGTGAGGCAGAGGCAGGTGGATCTCTGTGAGTTCCAGGACAGCCAGGGCTGTTACACAGAGAAATTCTGTCTTGAAAAGCCAAACAAACAACAAAAAAAGTATTTTAAAAAACAAGCTGGGAGCCAGGCATTGGTGGTGCACGCCTTTGATCCCAGCACTCAGGAGGCAAAGTCAGGAGGATCTCTGTGAGTCTGAGGCCAGCCTTGTCTATATAGTGAGTTTCAAGACATCCAGGACTACATAAAGAAACTCTATCTCAAAGGCTAAGGGGCTGGTGAGATGGCTAAGTTGGGAAAGGCACTTGCTGTCAACCTGGCAACCTAAATTCAATCTCTAGGACCCACATGGTAGAAGGAGAGAACCAACCTCTCCATGTTGTCCTTTCATTTTTAAGCATGTGCCATGGTACATGTATACCTGCCTGAACATATATACACACATGCAAATGAATAAATATAAAAATTTTAATATACTAAATAAATTAAGCTAGACACAAAAAGTCACATATTATATGATTCTATTTTTTTTTTTTTATGAACTATCCAGAATAGGTAAACCCACAAAGACAGAAAGCAGATTCATGGTAGGTACTTCAAAACTGACATAATAACCTCCCATCCTGACCCACAGTGACCTACTTGCAAATGCTCTTTCTTGGCAGCACTACCATTTCTGCACCTGGAGCTGTCACTCACTTTCTCGAGCACTCTTTTTCTATCTTCCCCTCCCAGCACTGTTTCCATGAGACTTGGCATCTTCATCTTCAGACCATCTGGCTACTACTGTCAAGCCTGTCTTTTTAATTAACACTTACCACCCTAGTCTATATCAGATATTTACCTAGGGTCTAGCAGCGAAAGGTAAACTGCTCTACCCGTGTGTTTCAAAGTCCTGCTTTGCTGTTTCTCTCAGTTCTCAGAGCTGCCTTTCTGCCAATTGTGTGGTCCTCTTTATTACTCTTGGTTGGATGTATTCTATACCAAAACACTCAATTCTTAGGTTCCAAGGCTACAGAGGAAAATGGAAATAACTCTGTGATAGAGTGCTTGCTACCATGTACAAGGATCCCAATATTGTACAAAGAAACAAAAATCTGGTAGATAAATTCTTAGCAACAACACAAAATACACCCACTATAGTGAAAAAAACCAAACCAAACCAAAAACTCAAAAAGTTCAGGGCTCTGAGGTTCCACTCCAGTTGAAGTGGGGAGGGAGGTAACAAAGGGTATCTCTGTGGTGAGAAGTGGCTCAGGCCACATGGTCAGAGGATCAGTCAAAGCTGTGTATGTCTGTAACTCAGGTGGTGACTCGAGAACATGTATGCTTGCCTGTGCCTAACATTTCATGGAACCTTGCCTTACTCCAGCCTCACAGGGTATAGGTAGGCTCATTGCAATTCTACATTCCTGATGAGGAACCGCAGGTTATCCAAAAGCACAAAATTAGGAGAGGTGGATCTCATTGAGGTGTGATTCACAAGGACCAGATCCAGAGTCTAAGCTCTTGGTCCATGCTGGCTGCTTCTCACAGTTAGCAACACACCCAAGGACACTGCACCAGCCATGTGGCTAATACTTACAGAGAAGGAAAAAGCAATCCAGCAAGTCTCAGAAACTTCAAAGCAGCTATCATTTAATTGTGCTACATGAAACCACTATTTGAGACCAGAACATTCTTGTTAACAAATTTTAATATCCCACACACAGGAAGAAGAGCATTCTGAGGTTATGACTCATCGTGGAGGGAATGTCTTTTGTAAGTCATTTTTATAAGGAGAGCAGGAGATAAATCTACCATGTCTTTACAAAACAAAACAAAACTCTTATTTTTATGTGTACAGTATTTTGCCTGCATGGAAATCTGTGCACCATGTGCATGACTGATGTCTGGGGAGGCCAGAAGAGGGCATCAAATCACCTGGAACTAGAATTATAGACAGCTGTGAGCATATAGGAATCAAGCCCAGAACAGTACCCTAGAAGAGTAGACAGAACCCTTAACTCTTAACCTCTGAGCCACCTCTCCAGCCCCTCTATGGTGTTTTTTAGTGTCTTTTAATGTCTTACCATTCAAAAAAAAAAAAAAAACCAACCTCACTGCCTTCCATGGCTAGACTTTTATATATAAAATTATCATCATGTTATTCTAATGAGTTTAAAAATAATCTATGTTGTGGAATATTCCTTTACACTGTGTGAAGGTGTGTCACTATGGTTTAATAATGAATGCTTTTTAATGATATTCTGCTTTACTCATAGACTAGTGCCTAGCTTAATTGTCATTAGAGATCTTTCATCCAACAACTGATGGAAACAGATGCAGAGACCCAGAGTCAAACATTAGTCTGAGCTCAGGGAACCCTGCTGAAGAAAAGATGGAAGGATTGTAGGAGCCAAGGGGGTTAAGGACATCACAAGAAAACCCACAGAATTAACCAATCTGGGCTCACAGGAGCTCAGAGAGACTAAACCAACAAACAGAGTATCTGCATGGGACTGACTTAGGTCCTCTGCATATATGTCTTCTTGTGGGAATCCTAACAATGGGAGAAGGGGCTGTCTCGGACTCTTTTGCTGGCTTTTAGGACCCTATTGCTCTTATTGGCTTGCCTCACGCAGCCCTAATACAATGGGAGGTGCTTAGTCTTACTGCAACTTGTTATGTCATGTTTCTGTTGATATCCATGGAAAGCCTGCCCTTTTCTGAATAGAAATGAGGAGAGGACTGGGGGGGGGGGCAGAGTGGATGTGGGGGAGGGACTAGGAGGAGAGTAGGTAGGGGAAACTGCAGTCAGGATGTAAAATAAATAAATACATTTTAAAAAGAAAAAAAAAATAAGTCTCTGTGTCATGATTTGTGAGCTGGCGGCCCCAACAAGAAAGTTCATCTATAAATGGCATCCAACATGAGAGCTCAAATATCCAAACATGGGGCCTGAGAAAGTTCTGGACAAGAAGCAGGATGTATCTTCCTAGTCTTGTAGTCTCTGGCAGAGTGGTGCTTAGTGTATAGAGGCGCAGCTATAAGTTGCTGTATTCAGGCTGGAGTCAGCCACCAGCGCCATGCGTTAAGCTGAGCCACACTGGCAGCTGACACAACAGTTTAAGATTTGTATCACTCAATCAGAGAATGCTGCAAGTGCTTAGTAAAGCCAGGTCCAGACACAAAAAACCTCTAAAAAGATACAGTATATTTAAAAATGTGCTTAGATGCTAAAGAAAGAAAAGATAATGCCTATAGACAGTAATAGAAAAAATAGTTTAAAAATAATAAAGTCAGGACAGCCAGGGCTGTTACACAAAGACACCCAGTCTGGGGAGTAGGGGAATGCCCTAAGTTGCCAGGCAGTGGTGGCACATCTCTGTGAGTTCGAGGCCATCCTGGTCTACAGAGCTAGTTCCAGGACAGCCAGGGCTGTTACCCTGTTACATAGGGTTTCAGTCTCAAAAAACCAAAAAGAATAACTAAGTCAGGGTTGGGGATTTAGCTCAGTGGTAGAGCGCTTGCCTAGCGAGCACTTGCCTAGCGAGCACTTGCCTAGCGAGCACTTGCCTAGCGAGCACTTGCCTAGCAAGCGCAAGGCCCTGGGTTTGGTCCTCAGCTCTGAAAAAAAAAAAAGAATAACTAAGTCTCTGTTGGCATTACAAGGAATTTTCAACACTTTGAATGAATGTCCTTATGCCAATCCTAGTAGAGATGGAGTCTGGAGGAATCTAGCCCTTTGTGAAGTGAGTTTCAAAGGTGGAAACTAGTTCTTCATTAGCAGGTGTTAAAAAGTTTTAAGTTATAAAATGGGGTGACATTTAGGTTAGTAATTAATGCACAGATATATTAATCAACTAGTACTTCAAACTGGAAGCACCCCCAAACAGCCCACAAACACCCTTGCCTCCATGTCCCAGATATTTTTTCACTATTTGAATTGATCATGCTTTGGATCAATTCAGGTGAGACTTTAGAAATCTATAGGCAGCTCTTGTCCTTGTACTTGCAGTCTCTTAAGAAGTCAGGCATGGTGGACCACACTGTAATCTTAGGTTCTCCAGAGGCTGAAACAGAAGGATCATCTCAGCCAGGAGCTGGAGATTGGCAGGTACAACAAAGAAAAGCCCATCGGAAGTGAAAGAAAGAAAGTAAGTAAGGAAAACAAGAGAGGAAGACAGCAGAGGAGAGGTAAGAGCAGAAGAAAGATGACTGAAACTACACAAAGTTCTCCCAAGAGACACATATAGTTTTGAAATGTTACGGAAACATTTTTTTGTAGCTCTGAACCCTAAGGAAGATGCTACAGCTTTTCTGTGTTATTCAGCGCAAGGTGCAAGAGAACCCTCAGGGCCTCAAGACACCAGGGTCCTGGGCATACGATCCTGTTATGGGAGGCATAGATAGACTGGGACTGTGAAAGCTGAATGGGGCTAGGAGCCAAAAGCCACCCAGTTTTTGTTTGCTGGCAGCAGGCCAGCGTGTGGCTCCTTTGAGAGACAGTTTTGTGGTTCAAGCTGGCTGGGAGGAATGCTTTCTTGGAGAGGACTCTGCACCAGCTCAGCTAGCAGCTTTTTCCCTGGAGCAGTTTTCGCCTAGGAGAAAGTTAACTGAAGGTGCCTCTGTAATTTGTTTGGACTGAATTATTGAATTCAGTGGAACTTTAAGATTGGTATCAGAACTGACTTTTTGAACTTTTCATATTTAAAAAATGGGATGGACAGGAGTGGTGCAAATGCAATGGGACAATTTTGATTCCACCTATGCACCTATTAACTGTGGTGACCCATGAACTGTTTCATGCAGCGATGGAACTGTTTATGGAACTGTTTTGTACAGAAATGGAGAAATTTGTTTTTTTTCTACCCAGGCTCAAGATGTAGCTTAAAAAATTATAAAGAGCCAGGCGGTGGTGGCGCACGCCTTTAATCCCAGCACTCGGGAGGCAGAGCCAGGCGGATCTCTGTGAGTTCGAGGCCAGCCTGGTCTACAGCGCAAGATCCAGGAAAGGCGCAAAGCTACACAGAGAAACCCTGTCTCGAAAAACCAAAAAAAAAAAAAATTATAAAGAAAAGGGGTAATTAATATTCCTCAGTCTCTTTAATTTTTTAAAAAAGATTTTCTTGTCCCTTGAGTGGATTAATGTTAACTTGTGTTGATGTACCCTATGTTTTGTATAGGTCTATTAAGAAACTGCTTTTGGATGTTTGCTAAAGTCTATGAAATGTAAATAGGTCTATTGAGAAACTGCTTTTGTACGTTTACTAAAGTTTGTAAAGTGTAAATTGTTCTATTGAGAATGTCCTTTTGGGTGTAAGTTTGTAAGAATTGTAATTATGTATAGTAATATTTAGGTTAGAATTATGATGTTAACCTGTTAATGTTAATGGTGATGCTAAGGAGTCTTTAGATGTGTTGCGGTTGCATCAGGAGTTCACTGATTTATTTGATGCGGTTTTATCAGGAACTTATTGATTTAAAAAAGGGCTTGGCACAGCTAAGACTGCTGTAGTTATCTAAGACTCATTCAAAAAGGCCATTCTATCTTTATCATCCTCTACTCCTTACTGAGAGCTGTGGCAGCCATAGGGAGCAGGAACATTGCTGTGGTAATTCCAGCTATCTGCAAGCTCTTAGTGGAAAGCTGATTCAGAGCTGCATTGGAGTTAAGCTCTGTTCCCTCATTTGAGATTAATATTATTAAGAAGGGGGGGCCTATGGGACCCACAGAGGCTTCCTAGTGACAACTTACTAGGGTCAGAGAATCTGAGCTTGCTTTACCCAGCAGGGCTGCATAAGGAGATGATTTGGTCACAGGCATGTTTACCAGATGTTTGGAAGGGTCTATACTTGGTTGTATGGTGTGCTTTGATCTTGCAAGAGGAGGTCTTTTGCTTCTCCCCTTGGCATTGTTATAAAAAGCCCTTTTCAATAAACGAAGTGGCTAGTGGCTATTGGGTATTGACCCAGGCCCTCCCAAAACTATTCTGTGTTTCTGTCTTTCTTATCATTGGCTAGGTCTTTCTTTCTATCTGATATTTCCTCATTCCTCTCTCCTCCACCTAAGAACTCTTCAAAAGGTGGGAGCTGGTGGAAAAAAGTTCACATAACCATGTATACAATGGAACATGCCATTCAGGACAACCTGAATGTGTTTCTGGGCCACGGTCACTTATATGTGGTTCAAAGTAAACTATCTCTTACTTACTTTAGAAAAAGAGCTATTCTGTGTCATAAATACTATATGTACATACGCATATTGCACACCCAAACATATCAAGACTAAGAAATGCCAGCCAAAAACAGTAGCATACACCTATAGTTTCAGATAGACAGAAGGATGATCACAAGTTCAAAGCTGGTTTGAACTATACAGCAAGTTTTATGCCAGCAACTTAGCTCAAGAAAAAAATATTAAAATTTTAAAAAGGCTCAGCATGTACCTTAATGGTAGAGCACTTGCCTGGTATATGCAAGGCCCTGGGTTCAATCACTGTTACTGCTAAAAATTGTATATCTGCATCTGTATGTACAAATGGTTATCACTAATTAGGATTCGTTTTTCCCCTTGTTTATTATTCTTGAAAGCTTGAAATGTTCTAGAATGAGGGTACATCAGAAAAATTATGTTTTAAATACCTGATTATCCATTAGCATCCATAATAAAGAAAAATACAAGTGAACTTTTTTTTTTTTGCTATATGATTAAAGAGCAATCACCACCTTTCAAGCCCAGTTATAAATACATAAAGAAGCATAAATAATGCTGCCGTACTCCTGGTCTCACTTCAGCACTGCTGGGGCATACTAGTTCTGGAGTTCAGTTACTCAGTGCAAAAAGACTTGAAGGCACACAAGACACACCTGTAAGAGATGTTTTACTTTGCACTGACACTCTCACCTGCTGAACTAGAAGTTCAGAGGCATCCTAAACAAGAGTGCCAATAAAACATCTCTAAGCATCCATAAGGAAAGACATATAACATAGCATAAAATTTGACCTAACTGCACAGATTGGTAAACATCAACACACCCTAGATTTTTAATTCTCATCAAGAAAATATTCGTTTTAACTGAGCAAGCATGTTGGGTAATATCTGTAATCTAATACTTGGTAGACTTAGGTACATGGTCTGCTGTGAGTTCAAAGCCAACTTGGGCTACACAGAGAGTTCCCGGCAGCCTGAGCTACAAAGTAAGGTCATCTTAAAAAGGAAATTGAAACACTTTGTTTTAAATCAGATTGATTTAAACAGCATTGCTATTGTCTTAGTGAATGTACAAATGCCAACTAAGACTCAATAAAAGGGCTACCTTACTTAAAAAAAAAAATCAGTAGTTCAGGACCCAGAAAAATTCAAGTTCTAAATCAGAGTTTTCCCAAATGATCATTAGTACACTTGTCAACACAAATAGAAAAATACACAGTAACCTCATTTAATTTATAATGTTCTGACAACTACCATCAAGGATAGTTGAATATTATGGACTATATTTTTGCTATTTATTAAGATTTATTCATTTTTTTATTTTATGTGTGTTTTATCTGAATGAATGTATGTGCATCTCTTGCATGCCTGATGCCTAAGGAGGTCAGAAGGGGGCATAGTATCCACTGGAACTGGAGTTACAGATAATTGTGAGACACTATGTGATTGCTGGTCATCAAACCCAGATCTTCTGAAAGAGCAACAAGTGTTCTTACTGTCTGAATCATCTTTCAAGCTCCTGGACTACACTGCATATTTAATACATTTTTCCTAAATTAAAAGATTAACTTTTAATTAATTAATGAATGTTTTAAGGCTAGAAATGTAACTCAGTTGCTAGAGTGCTTGCCTAGGATCTGTGAGGTCCTGGGTCTGAACCCCAGAACAACATAAACAAGCATGGTGGTAAACACCTGTAATACCAGCACTGGGAGGAGAAGCATCCTCAGCAACACAGGGAATTTGATGCTAGCCTGGTATACATAAGACCCAGTTTCAAATAAGGAAACAAGGTAAGTAAATAAAACCTTAAATATTTTCATAGCTGTTTCTAACTTTCACAAGCCGAGAAAACCACAAAGGAGTTGAGAGGAAATACTAATCAAAGGATATAAAATTTCAGTTAGGAGGAATAAGTTCAAGAGATCTATGGTAGACCATGGTAACTACAGTTAATAACAATTTTATGAATTCTTGAAAAGTGCTAAAAGATTTTCTCAATATAAAAAAAAAAAAAAAAAAAAAAAACTTGGTGGGCTGGAGAGATGGCTCAGAGGTTAAGAGCACTAGCTGTTCTCCCAAAGGTCCTGAGTTCAATTCCCAGCAACCACATGGTGGCTCACAACCATCTGTAATGAGATCTGGTGCCCTCTTCTGGCATGCAGGCATGTAGGCAGAACACTGTATACATAAATAAATAAATCTTTAAAAAAAAAAAAAAAAAAAAAAAAAACTTGGTAAGATGAGAAGTAATACATATGTAAAGTAACTCAATTTAGCCACTGAAAAATGTACATGCATTTGAAAGCATCATGTCGTGCATCATAAATATATGCAGTTTTCATCAATTAAAAAAAACACACTGGGCATAGTGGCTGTAATTACAGCACTTTTGAGTCTGAGGCAGAGGCAGGATGATCATGAGTTTGAGGCCAGTCTGGGCTAAATAGTCTGTTTTTAAAAAAGAAAAAAATACATGAATAAACTAGGGCTAGGGAAACAAAAAAATACCAATACATAGTATGACTTTTTAAAGCTCTGTCAGGTAGTATTTCCTAGTTTAAGGCCTTGCCACATCCATTTTTGTATCATTAGGACCTAGCATACTTAGAGCACAGAACATCTCTCATAGGTTAGTGTGATGGTTTGAATGATAATGGCTGATATGTTGGAATGCTTAGTCCCCAGTTGGTGAAACAGGGAAGAAGTAGGAGGTATGGCCGTGGTGGAGGAAGTGTGTCACTGAGGGTGGGCTTTGAGGTTTCAAAAGTCTATGCCATTCTGAGTTAGGCCCCACTCTCCCTCCCTCCTCTGCAATTACTCTCTCTCTCCCTCCCTCCCTCTTTCCCTGCTTCCAGTTTGTGGATCAGGATGTAAGCTTCCAGCTACTGCCCAGTACCATGCCTGTCTGCCTGCTGACATGCTCTCCACCATGATGGTCATGGACTCACCCTCTCTAACTATAAGCTCCCATTAAAATCTTTCTTCTGTAAGCTGCCTTGATCTTGGTGTTTTGTCCCAGGAATTGAAAAGTAACGACAGTTTGGTAAGTTTGGCTAGTTTTATGTCAACTTGGCACAAGCCAGAGTTAACTGAAAGGAAACCTCAATTGAGAAAATGCTGCCATAAGATCCAGCTGTTGGGTATTTTCTTAATTAGTGATTGATGGGAGACAACCCAGCCTATTGTGGGTGGTGCCATTCCTGGGTTGGTGGTCCTGGGTTCTATAAGTAAGCAGGCTGAGCAAGCCATGATAAACAGACTAGTAAGCAGCACTCTTCTATGGCATCAGCTCCTGCCTCCAGGTACCTGCCCTTACTGCTTTGATGAGGAACTGTAAGTGAAATAAACCCTTTTATATGGAACTGTAAGTGAAATAAACCCTTTTCTTCCCCAAGCTGCTTTTGGTCATGGTGTTTTATCACAGCAATAGTTACTAGTTAGAAACAAGCCTAAGCTATAGGCTGAGCTTTCATAATTAATAAGTCTCTGTGTCATTATTTGCCAGCTGGGTGGCTGATGAGAAACTACTACTACAGAGATCTCAGCAGAGTTCTCTCCAAAGAAGGTGGCCCAGAAATACAACTTCTAACTATTCTCCACCACTGCCCTCCTGGACTTCTGGGGCTTCTGTCTCACAGAACATGCCATGACTGCTATTGTTCACATCCAATTCCACACTCATATATTCTTATATCCACTCCCCTTACCAAAAAGCCTTCCCTGGTCCTTCAAATCATATGCTACCTGAGGCTATTACCAGCCTACCTACTAGTTCATCAGTTACATATACCTGGAAGGAATATAATTGTGAAGACAGGACGATTTTTTACATTGCATCATAACAGTATGACAAAGTTCCTCTGGGACAGAATTATCATGGAAATTGAGAGATGCTTTGATAAACTGTTAACCAAATGCAAAAGGCCACACATAGTACATCGTAAAATTATAGGTACACAAACCAATCTACAGGCTATATTTATAGATATATTTCATAAAGTATGTTACTCATATCTATAAATAAAGTATTCATATTTGATCTAAGTCCCGTCTTTAAAATAAAAATAAGCATAATCTGAAACGCAAATACAACTGAAGCCTGAACGTACAGGCTGATGGATACATACATGATAAATTTAAAATTATTGGAGTTAAACAACAACCAAGGTATTTACTGATTATTGTAAGAACCCTCAGAACACTATGTTCTAAGTTACTGGAACATTTAGAACACATATGGCAATGCAATCTAATTGGAACAGCCTGTACTAACTAGGTATAACCAGGTGTGAATGTTAAACTCATCAGCACCTGCATCTCATCCTCAGGGTGCTAGGGAGTACTCAGATTAAAATAACTAAAATCTACATCAATCTGATACAAGTCTCATGAAACTTATTGAAAGTACCAAGAAAGCCAATTATTTGTTCTTTCTTTACATGAGACTACCATGCATTTTTAAATTTATTTTGTTCTTAGGTTATAAGTATTGTGTTGACTAGAGTTACATTCACCTAAACTTCCAGAAGAACACTAGGAAGAAAGTTGTCTCCCTCTGAAGTTGTACACAATGATACAGAAGAACATATCTAAAGAAACAGACTGTTTCAATTCCCAAATATTTGAGTACTTAAAGGACAATTTTCACCAAGTTAAGCAACACTGTACATAACAGGTTGATGTTTCTATATACTTGCAGCCATAACATCAGTATTTACTGGCAGTAAGAAAAACAGGAAAAAAATCAAACTTTACCAAGTTGTGAGTTTTCAAATAAAAATACAAGTGCAGCACTGTCCCTATTCCCATGCCCAGCTTAAAATTTCATTCTGCTAAATAAAATGCTGTGGGTGAATGTTGTAGAATATTATTTTAAGACGTGTTACATTTGTTTATGCTGTCAACATTTGTTTAATGATGCAAAGATGTGTTGCATTCTTTTATGTTGCATTTGTTTAACTCTGTGAAGCTGTGTGACTGTGCCTGTCTAAAACACCTGATGGTCTAATAAAGAGCTAAACAGTCAATAGTGAGGCAGGAGAAAGGAAAGGCGGGGCTGGCAGGCAGAATAAATAGAAGGAGAAATCTGGGAGGAAAAGAAGAAAGAGAACAAGGAGAGGAGGATGCCAGGGGCCAGTCACACAGTCAGCCACAAAGTAAGCATGAAAGTAAAATTACAGAAGTAAGACCAAGGTGAAAGCCCAGAGGCAAAAGGTAGACAGGGATAATTTAAAGTTAAGAAAAGCTGGCTAGCAACAAGCCAGGCTAAGGCCGGGCATTTATAATTAAGAGTAAGCCTCCATGTGTGAATTATTTGGGAGCTGGGTGGTGGGCCCCCAAAAAGAGCCAAAGAGCAAAGAGCCAAAAGAGTAAAGAGTTAAAAAAAAAAAAAAAAGGCAACAACAGGTGAATTTATCTAACAATGAGAATAGGACGTTGATAGCATACTAGCTCATGTTTCCACTCCACTATGAATCATAGTCATCAATGACACTTGTACAGTCCTTGATATGTACATCTTGTTCAAGACAAAGTACCACCCCATTATCCAGAAACCCCGGGAACCAGATAAGCTTTTAGCACATACCTAATATCCCACCAACGTGGCTGAAACAGGATGACCAATCTTGGCCAAAAAGCAAGACCTTCTCTCCAAACAACCAAATAAAAACAAAACAAAACAAAAAAATATGCAGGGGGGTTGTCTGTGTAGTTTAGTGGTAGACCACTTTACTATCATGCTGGAAGCCTTAAGTCTGACACTGCAAAGAAAAACCAATTAAAAAAAAAACTGACCAATTACTTTTTTATTCTTTAAGAATTTAGTTCATTATGGCAGCAACTGCATTGTATTTCCTTTGTGAAAATACTTGCATTTTGCAAACATGTTTTAAAAGCTAGTTTACATCAGTTGCTCAATAATCAAGTATTTCTGAAAGTCGGCACCACCCTGCTCCTGAAGATTTCAGTCATATTTGTGCTGCTGTTTGGTCATTTAACTACTACGGTTTTTACAAGCTTTCTGACAGCATTTAATTCAGTGTAGCAGAGATATGACACCACTACAGCATTCCAAAGTACACCATTTCTTGTTTTTTCTCACCTTGGTCATTCTAACTTCCTGGTTTTTATACACTCCTTTACTGCTGGCTAAACATTGTACCATACCAGTTACTTTCATTTTCCAAAACACTATTGCCCTACCTATTCACCATGTATCTGAAGAATTTTGAATTCTCAGAGTACCCCACTATTACAGTTCTTACTCCTATTGCTATTTGTCATCATAAAGTGCTACCTGTTATATTCCTCTTGATTTTGGGAACCCCTATTTTTTAATTTTTATTTTGGGTTATTTGTACCATATATTCCATGGCTCATTTCTCAAGTGTCTCCTAGCTGGAAAAAGGGAACAGTCTCCAAGCTGTTTCTCCACTAAAACCTCTTTTTCTCCCTTCTAAAACTCACCACTGTCTATTTCCACATAGATGTTTACATCAAGCCTAATGTGTGCATCATTAATCTTAAAATATGCACTATTTCCGGCTATCTGAAACCGTGACACTAACTCCTTGCTAAGAAAGACAGTGAGGAGAAAAAGATAAAGCCAGCTCCAACAGGTTCAAATACTCAATAAGTAAGTAGAAAGCTACTTTAGGAAAAACCTGTAACATCATTACTGTTCACTCTTCCAAAACGTCACTACGTTCCAGGAAAGGCACAAAGCTACACAGAGAAATCCTGTCTCGAAAAGCGAAAAACAAACAAAACAAAACAAAACAAAAACAAAAACAAACAAAAAAAAGGAAAAAGAAAAAACAAAATGTCCATTACATATGTTCACACTGGATCTAGAATGATCATATAAAAGTGCTTAGTCTTACATCTGGTATTTTTAAAAATGAAACAAAGATTTCAAATCATTCTAATATAAGTTTTCCAGGAACACTTCCACCGTGTCAGGGACAACTAAGAAATGAATGAGTCTTCTTGAGTTTAGGATTAACTTCTTCCCACATTGGTTGTCACTACTTTTTAAATCAGAAAAGAGAATCTGGACGTTTCCAGGCCTGCAGCGCCGCGCTGGCAAAAGGTTTTCAGAATCGCTCAGCTCGGGACAGCAGATACCATCGCTCATGAAGGTACGCTTCAGGGCAGTAGTCACTGCCGGCGTGCGGAGAGGAAAAGGCCCCACAAGCGGCAATGGCCAATATCGCCAAGTTAGGAAGTATTCACTACCTGCACACTTCTGCTAGCGACGGGTGTGTGTGAGGGGGAGCCTGGAAGAGGACGGAGAGCGGACACTCTCGGAACAGATGACCAGGACACCTCGCCCTGGATGAGGGTGGGGACAGCAGCGAAGACACCTGACTTGGGCGGGGGAGGTGGGTGCGCTGACAGCGAGTGGGATCCAGACGCAGGCCTTCGCTCAGGGCGGGGCTAGGCCCCCCCCCCCCCGCGGTCAGGACCCCCGGGGAAAGCCGGTGGGCGGAGGACGCCGACAGGGGCGCGGACAGCAGGGGAGCAGGCAGACAGCAGTGTGATCACACACCTGACCTGGTCCGGGTCCAGGCTGTGCGGACCCCGGATCGGGCCGAGGTTTGGGGCAAGCGGTGCGGACCTCTCACTTGGGCTGAAGCCTGAGTCCCCACCCTCTGTCACTGAGGAGGAGGAGGAGGGGAAGGGTGGTGCGGACCAGACTCACCCAGGCGGGCAGATCGCAGGCGTGCACCCCCAGGCGCACGGCTCGCTCCTCGTCCTCCAGCAGCGCCAGCGCGCGGAACAGGCGGCTGGCCTTGAGGACGCGGCTCTGGCGGCAGCAGGCGAGGAAGACCAGCGCCAGCAGCACCCAGCTGAAGCTCATGCCCAGGTAGCCGAGGGCGTACACCGGCAGCAGCAGCGCGAAGCTGCGCGCCAGCTGCCCCAGCAGCCCCGGCAGGTCCACACTCAGCGCGCTGCCCGGGGCCTCGGGCTCAGCGCGGCCCCCGGCCGGGCCGGCACCGGCCTCCGGGCCCTCGTCCCCCGTGCCGCTCATCGCCAGCCGCGCAGTTCGCTCCTTCCCGCTGAGGCGGACGCGGGATCCCACAGATAACAGGGCGCTCCACCCCGCGCGCCAGCGCCCCTCTCAGGGGGACGGCGGGCGCCACCGCTCCACTCCTCAAACGGGCGGGCCGCGGCGTCATCACGGCGCGCAGGGCCCGCCTCCGCCGGCGTCGTCCCGGGGGCGGGGTCTTGCCCAGGCTGAGCTCGCCTTTGGCGACGTCATCACGGTGCGCCGGACGCGCCGTTGCCAGGATCAATTGTCCAGAGACAAGTTTGTACAGCGAAAGTACGGGGCGGGGCGCGGTAGGCTACGCCCCGATCCCGCCCACTCGCCAGGGCCCCGGGCGAAGAACCGCGGGCAGCGAATGAACGGTGCGTGGTGTCATCGCGTGGCCGGCCCCGCCCTCGCTTTAGTGTCCTTGCGGAGACAGCTGGCGCTGCGCGCTCCTCGTCCCGAGTGGGCCGCTGGCGACGCCATCACGCCAGGCCGGCCCCGCCCCCTAACCTGTGGGGAGGTTCCCTCTGCCCTCGAGGTCTGCACCCGGCTCCGAGCTCGGGGCTTGGCCTCTGGAAGGGCTTTTGCGGATGGGTAAAGGATGCAATGTTCCCAGCGAGCTGGGAAGCTGACAGGCGGAGTTGGGTCCTTAGCGGAGTACTGGGTGATTCCTCAGGCTTCAGGTGGGTGCAGGCTCTAGCCAGCCAACCCCTTGCCACTCCTGGCTCCTTGGCAGAGAACTTGAACTTACAGGTGCCAAGGGTAGGAGAATGGTTCCTGGACCTCCGTGTGTGGAATGAGAACTTGGTGCCTGCTGCAATAAAATTCGCCCTGTGGACTTACAGTATGGTGGCGCCTCTGTGTCTAGTACTCCCCAGGTCTGATTTCCCAAACCCTGGCCCCAGTGAGCTTAGGAAAACACAGTTGTCCTGAAGATTTAAAAACAACAAATAAACCAAACAAACAAAAAGCCCCCCAAAAAAACAACCAGATTCAAAGTTGTATTTTTCTCACCTCCCCGCCCCCCCCCCCCCCAATCACCCTTTAAGGGCAAACTCTTAGGGGATCATCTGTGAAGCTTTCAGAAAAAAAAAAAAAAAAAAAAAAACCTACGTTAAACTTTGCTGAAGAGCTGGAGAGATGGCCAAGCAGGTAAGAGTGTGCAGTGCTCTTACAGAAGACCTGAGTTTGATTGGCAGCATCCACACCTCATCTCCAGCTCCATGGGATCTAACACCTCTGGCCTCAGCAAGCACTTAATACTCATGTGCACAGACACATAAGCATAATTTTTAAGAAAAATTTCCAGAAGGATGAATTACAACTATGATTGTGAAATGTTGCAGATCTAAAGCCAAGTTATCTTGGGCTATATTTCTTACCTCAGTAGCCCATCATTGCCCATCTCTTGTGTCTGATCTAACATCCTTGTGATTCAGGTAAAAACCTTTCTGGAATGTATTAACAAACCACAAGCCTCCACCAACACAAAAGCTACCAATGTCATCAGATAGTATCTGAAGCCTACCGAAAATTTAAAAAAAAAAAAAGAAAAACACTTTTCTGTAAACTAATTTTTTTTTTGTAAACTAATGTTTTTGATTCACTAATGTATTTGAAAAATGCCTCGATTTATGTGATAGGTACTGAATGAATAAACAAATGCAAAGTCATCTGTGAAAAACTTTCCCCTGCGTATGTGTGGATATGTATTATAGCATTTCAGAGGCATGCCATGTTCTAGAGGTGACAAAGGTCTGCTGGGCAAAGGGCAATAAACCAAGCAAGGTATCTTAGAGTTCTATTTCTGTGAAGAAACACCTTGACCACCACAAGAACTCTTACAAATGAAAGCATTTAATTTGAGCTGGCTTACAGTTTCAGAGGTTTAGTACATTATCATCATGTTGGGGGCCATGGCAGCACACAGACAGATATGGTGCTGGAGAAGTAGCTGAGAGTTCTACATCTGGATCTGCAGACAGCAGGAATACAGCGACTCTGTACTTGTAATGGGCTTTTTGAAACCAAACCTACCCCCAGTGACACACTTCCTCCAGCAAAGCCAACCTCCTAATCCTTTCAAATAGTGCTAATCCCTGGTGACCAAGGTGTGATGGTATTGTGTTCCCCAAAATATTGTGCACCCTAATAATCTTATCTGGGGCCAGAGACGAAACAGCCACAATATTAAACATGAGGATAGGCAGTGGTAGCACACGCCTTTAATCCTAGCATTCCAGAGGCAGAAATCCATGTGTTCAAGGATACAGCCAAGCATGGTGACTCACACCTTTAATCCCAGAAAGCGAGCCTTTAATCCCAGGAAGTGGTGGTAGAAAGCAGAAAGGTATATAAGGTGTGAGGACCAGAAACTAGAAGCATTTGGCTGGTTAAGCTTTCAGACTTCTAGCAGTTCAGCTGAGATTCATTCTGGATGAGGACTCAGAGGCATCCAGTCTGAGGAAACAGAATCAGCTGAGGAATTGGCAAGGTGAGGTGGCTGTGGCTTGTTCTGCTTCTGTGATCTTCCAGAGTTCACCCCAATAACTGACCTCAGGTTTGATTTTATTAATAAGACTCTTTAAGATTCATGCTACACTAAGGATTCAAATCTAGGAGACTATGGGGGCCATTCTTGTTCAAACCACCACACTAGGTGAGATATTTTCTTTTTCTCTTTTCACTTTATTTTGTTTGCCACACAGCAAATGGCAACCCATTTCCCCTACATAACAAATATTGCTCTTGATGCTGCTAAGTTTTAATAATATCAAAAGAAGTGATACCCCGGGATGGAGAGATGGCTCAGTGGTTAAGAGTGCTTGCTGCTCTTCCAGAGGACCAGAGTTTGGTTCCCACCATCCATATTAGACAGCGTGCAACAGCCTCTAACTCCAGCTCCAAGGAATCCTAAAGGAATACCCCTTCTCCAAAACCGGCACCCTAACACAGGCCCAAAGCTCTAGGAAGTTTAATGCAGCTACCCCTACACACCCTGGAATCCAGAGGTTACAAAAAACAAAAACAGTCAATTTGACTTATCTTCCCCTCAGTTTTGAAAAGCTGTTTATCCAGAAAAACAGTTTCTGGGTCTGGAGAAGCCATGCTCTTACTCCCTCCCTACTCTCAATTACAACCCTCCCCCATCCCCCCCCCCCCCCAGACTCTGAACTGGGCATTCTCTTGCACCCTGGTCGCAGTGACACTCAGTCTTGAGTATACCTCCCAGAGCAAAAAGTCTGCTCTTGCCACTGAGATCGATGTAAGTGTTCATTTGTTTGTTTGTTTTTTTCGAGACAGGGTTTCTCTGTGTAGCTTTGGAGCCTTTCCTGGAACTCACTCTGCAGACCAGGCTGGCCTCGAACTCACAGAGATTCACCTGGCTCTGCCTCCCAAGTGCTGGGATTAAAGTCGTGCGCCACCGCCTGACTGAGTGTTCATTCTTTCATTATTCTCTGCTTGTTTAAATCTTTTTTTCTTCTTTGAAGTGATTTTATTTTTGAAATTATAATTACATCATTCCTTCCCTTTGCTCCCTTCAACCCCTCCTGTGTACCCCCTCTTTGCCTTCTCTCAAATTCATTGCCTCTTCTTCTTTAATTGTTATTACACACACCATATATAATATATATGTATATAACATATATATTTTATTTATCCATATAATGTATGTATATTATTTCAGGGTTAACGTCTTGGTATTGGATAACCAGTTGGGGCCAACATGTCTTCTGACATCTGTGGGTACATACATCTGAGCATACACTCACTCAGACACACATGTACACATTTTTTTTAAAAAAGGTAATTCCCTTGGTGATACAAGAAGGAGCAGGAAGGAACCTATATAGATTTTATGGTTTTTTTTATTTATAGATCTAAAGGTGCATGTTCACATCCTGTATAAAGACTTCTATGAACATACCAGAAACATAAAACCATGCACAGTCTGCTCTCTAGATGAAAAATTTCTCTCAGATCTGCTTCCTTCTGCTTTTCTTTCTCCCCACAAACCAACTCATAGAAGTTAGAATTTCCATTTTCTAAGGCAAATCATAAGAATTAGAATATATTTTCCTCAAAGCAAGGCACAATGCCTAGAAAGTTACATGGACCTGCGTGTCTGAAGAGATATTACAAAGCACAATTTTAGAAGGTGTCCTACTCCGCATGTGAATGGAAGAAATGTTACGTAGGAATGCTAAAAAGAATCTGAACAGGCCTTGCTGTATGCCTACCTTAGTCTGTTCCTACTGGAGAGCAACCTTTTTGTCCAATCATAGTGGTACATGGCTGTCCATGCTTCATTGGGCCCAAGTTAAAAAAAAAAATGATAGTTCACTCTCCATCTTTGGGTCTTCATTTTGAAGGCTCTATGATGTGTAAAACTACGATCATGTATATGTAATTATCTTTTCTACTATTAGCCTGCTTAGGGTATAAAGTTGCTAGCCATGACTCTTTCTGATGGGGAAGAAATAGATCATTCCCTTTTTTATCTCTACAACCCAAAACCGCAAAGACTCTTATTCCTCTGATTCTGTGATTCTCTCTCTGTCTCTCTCTGTGTCTCTCTCTCTGTCTCCCTCTTTCTTTTTTAATACAACCAAGCCTTCTTAAATATCATACCTGCTTTCTTATATTGGTTAATGTGTTTTGTAGCCCGAAAATTAAAAAAGTTCAGATCCTTTCTTACTTTGATTGTTATTAACACATGTTCATCTATTGGAATCTTAGTTACTTCTCTATTGCTGTAAAGAGACACCAAGACTAAGGCAACTTATAAATTAGCTTCAGAGAGTGAGTCCATGATCATCACAGCAGTGAGCATGGCAGTAGGCTGGCGAGCAGGCATGACACTGGAAGAGTAGCTGAGAACTCAAACCTTCTTCACATTCACAGGCTCAAGGAAGAGAGAGAGAGAGAGAGAGAGAGAGAGAGAGAGAGAGAGAGAGAGAGAGAGAGAGAGAGAACTAAGCCCACACCTAGTGACACATCTCCTCCAACAAGGTCCCATCTCCTTCAACTGGGGACCAAGTATTCAAGTACATGAGCATATGGGGGCCATTTTCATTCAAACACCACAATTGATATCCCTTTAATCCCTCATTCTTTAAAAGTTATTTAGAGGCAAGGTATGGTAGCATGTGACTTTAATCCCAACACTCAGGAGGTAGAAGCAGGTTAATCTCTGTGAATTTGATGTCATCCTGGTCTACAAAGCAAGTTCCAAGGCCAGTGAGGCTGCATATTGAGACCTTGTCTCAAAACAAAAATTGTAAAAAATCTCCCTTTCCTTGCACTCAGGAGGCAGAGGCAAAGACTGAGTGTTAACAAGATGAGATGGCCAGAAAACTGACAAAGAGTACAGTTAATCTGGTTGAACACCTTAAAAATATCCTTGAAAGGTCTCAGCTGCAGGTTCAGGAGGGACACTGAAATGGACTGTTAAGGGGAAGTAGTTTATTAGAAGAGAGCCATTTTGAGTGACCATGGCCCAGGAAAATAGATTTACATTACCCCAAATTCTGTGTTCCAACATGGAAGGAGTTTCGTGAATTTTTATAGTTTTGGAGAATTAAAAAAGTCCTAAGTCTAGACAAGTTTAAAATAGGTTGGTGTATACACCAAAGAGGCAGGTACGGTGAGATGAGAAGTTTTTATAGAGGCCCAGGATGCTATCTGATGACATGCTTAACTTTTGGATTGTTGAAAGCTAGTGATTTATTGCTAATATCAGCCACAAGATGCCAGTTTTGACTCAAAGGTGGGCTGGATGGGTAGAACTAGCCCAGGATAAGGTAATTGTTCTCTGGACCTGAAACTTTCTGATCTCTCCACAGGACTGAAATTCTAATTAGTCCTTCAGTCCCTGCAGATACAACTTCTTTCTATGGGTTCTTCACATTTAGTAGCAGGAGTCTGCAGCAAGGCAGAGGGCAGGATCTGGATGTGTGGCCACCAGCTCCCCTTTGATGTAAACTTACCTCCCCAGGTGAGAAATCTTGGTACCAGGAAGTCTGTTCGCTAGAGAGTCACAAGTAGTGTTCTCAAGATGGTGCCTGTCTGTATCTGTGAGAAGAGGAAGGTTGCTGGAGGTGGCTTGAATAGCAGTCTGGGCTGGATTCTACTATTATATTCTTACAATACTTAGCATAATGAAGGCCAGACTCATTGCTGGTGAGATGTTTACCAACATAGAAAGAAGGATGCTTAGAAAGAACCGTGGACTATTGGATGAGGAATGCAGGTATTAGTATAATCCTGATTTTGATATGTATGTACAGACATAAAAACGGTTGTATGTATATACTTGGAAGCACAGGTAGATAGGTGTGTGTGCCTATAAAAAAATGCATTTCCTCATTCTGTCTGCTGAGAATGTCTAGAAGCAATGGTACCTTAGTACTAATGAACACAGCCAGGTTCCAGAGTTTAGCGACTACTGTTTTACAGCAAAAAGACCCAGGACTCTGATGGATAGTTGAGTTCAGGGCTGGAAAAGTGAAGGTGCATAATAATGCTGGGATGTTTTGTAGCATAAGAAACAGAACGATCCATTTGACATCAAAGGGCCTGGGAAACAACTCAAAAGGGACTTCTACTAGCCAAATCTGAAACAATTTTAGCAGCAAAACAGAATGCTATTTGCAGATGCTACTATTTAGAAGAAAAATGTCTCTCAAAGGTCATGTGCTTGACCCCAAAGTAGCTGTATTCAGAGGCAATTGAATCATGGGGCTCTAGACTTATACTAGACGAATCCTTTGTTCAATTCAGTGGAATGAACTATTGGGAGGTGGGGCCTAGTTAAAGAAAATAGGTCCTTGGGGGCTGGCTTTCTTTTTTTATAAGCCAGTGATCCCTAGAGGAACAGAATCAAAAAGGGATTTTGGAAGGCTGGCTTACATAACAGAAGGCTTGGTAGTCCATAATAGACATCTGGACAGTGGGTGGCTTTCTACCTAACCTCCAGAAATCCTTCTACAGTCCAGATTGAGCTCATTTCTGGTTATATGGATGCCCTGAGACCTAACTGTTATGAATTATGCATAGAAGAGCCCAAGAGTATCCCACATGTGCAGGGAAACATGCTGGCATGTTGGGCGGATGCAGTGGTGGGCTGGCGGGTGATCCTTGCCTTGTGAGCACGGTAGCGGGGCATTGGGTGGACATTCACAAACCAGATGCTGCATCTGCACAGAAATGGTTTATTATAATAGAGAGACAAAAAGAAGATAGGAAAGAGGGAGAGAAAAAAGAGAGAGGAAGAGAGGGGGTGTTGAGGGGTGCACACCTCCTGGGGGTAGAGAGAAAGAGAGAGGAAGAAGAGGGCACAGGGCAGCCCCAAGGGGCAGGTCGGAATATTAACACTAACACTCAGGTAGTTTTTATTACAATCAAATTGACAACAACATCCACTAGTTTCCAGGCCACCATGAAGTAAGCATGTATGTTCAAATGAACTTACTTCATGCTGCTGTGCCTCAACACAAGTCCGCAGGAAATGGGGCCAGTGGACTGAAGTACTAACTCACAACAAAAATAAACTTTTCCCTTTAAGGTTTTTTTTCGTTAGGCATTTTGTCCCAATTATGGAACAAATAATTGGCAGATTATACTCCAGTAAGCAAAGTAAGAACCCTCAAAGCCATACTGAACAAATGGATGAATGAGTGATAAATGTATAGAAAAGAAATAGTGGAGAAGGAAGCTTTTTACATTAGAGTGTCATTTATTAAAGCAGGAATGGAATAGAAATTACCTTTTAACAACCTTCATAATGGAATTGATGTAGGACTGAACTATTAATGGAGGCACAGGACAGAAGCTGGAGGTTTGATGGAAAATAGTACTAGAAAGACTTACAAAAATACTAATTGGAGAAAACAGACAGTTTATGGTGAAAAAAGCCAGCAGACACTAATATGTGGAGGTGACAGAAGTATTCAGCACCAGTGTGGGATGAGTTGAGACAGTCAGTCCCAGTGTGGTGTTCTGAGAAGAGCACATCACAGTAGCATCCCTGAAATATTCTCCCAGAAGGCATGACCCGAGTCTGACCTGAAGGAATGTCAGGTTTCCATATGAAGGCCATTCAAAGGGCTGCAGATAGAGTTTGGTAGGGGGGTTGTCTAATATATAAAAGGTCCTGAGTTTGACCTCCAATACTGCACACAGAATATGCACCTTGGGAGGCTGGAGAGATGGCTCAGAGGTTAAGAGCACTTGGTGCTCTAGCAGAGGACCCAGGTTTGGTTCCCAGCACTCACATGGCAGCTCGTAACCATCTGTAACTTCGGTTCCAGAGGATCTGATGTCCTTTCCTGGCCTCCATGGACATTACTCACTCGGTACACAGACATACTTGCAGTAAAACACTCATACACATAAAGTAAAAATAAGTAATTCCCCCCAAAATCATCCTGTGGTCTATAAAAGTTCTTTAAAAAGCTGTCATTGTTCAGACCATTTGCCGGGGGGTGGGGGAGGGGGTCGGTTTACTTTCACAGCAAAGAACTCCTACAAACCCATTAAGCTGTGAATCCTCAAATGTACTAATCCATTGAGGATTCTAGAGCCCTCATGATCCATCACCTCCCAAAGACCCTATCTTTGACTACTGCTTCAACAAATAATCCTTTGGGGAGTACTTTAGATCCAAGCCATAGCACACAACCCTTTTATAAGTTCATTTAGGTGATGGAAAGGTCAGTTGCATGTAATTGTGCGGCTGAGGGCTCTGTCTTATTGCTGGCTATCATCTGAAAATCACCTCTATGTCCTTCCATGAAGCCCCTCCACAAGTCTTTCATGGTGTAGCAATTTTTTTCTATCTTTTCCAGATACCTTTCTGACACATTCTAACATGTTAACTGCTTTTAAAGCCAGACCCATGCAAAGATATTATTCTCTCTCCCTCCCTTCTTCCCACCCTTTCTCCCTCCCCACTTCTGTTCTGTGTGTGTGTGTGTGTGTGTTGTTTATTTACACAAGGCCTCACTCTTAGCCCAGGCTGGCCTGGAACTCATAAACTTAAAACCCATGATGATCCTCCTGCCGTAACCTCCCAAGTGCAGCCCATCACATTCACAAGCTCTGCCCATACTTAAAGGAAAAGAACCAAAATGACCATGGTCAAGAGTGTGGAGATTCACCTACTAGTCTCTTCATTGGTATGTACAGGAGAGAAACATTAGCTGGCTTAATGAAACTCGGGAAGTGATCAAGTATGGTTTGCATTACATGAAAAATGACGTAAATTTATAAAGGAAGCCACAATTGTAGCATCTCAAAATGTTATCCTCCCTAACTTTTAATGCAGATAATAATGTAAAATAGCAATAATGGTAATATTATTGATATCATTTATTGAGTGTTCAGTTTGTGATAGGAATCACACTTTACATAATGTGCTTGGAATGACGGTTAACAAGCTTAAAGGGTGAGACCATAAGGATTTACAAAGAAGATATATATAAAAATATTTATTGAACAAAATGCTCTTCAAGACAGAGATGCAACAGACAAATTTGTAGAGACTCAATCTTGAAAGGGATGGGATTTTTTTTTTCTAACAGCTAAAGGAAGTTACTTGGTCTTATCTTGTGTGTCATTTGTGTGGATTCTATATCTGGAGAGCTAAACAGGCTTCTCACTATCTTGTCAAGCAGTAAGTTTTACAGCATCAGTTGTCCTTCTTGAGACTGGTCATCTGGGATAAAGTGCCATAGTTCATTAGGAGCTAGGCTCTAAATGTTTATATAAGACATCCCAAATCACTGGAATCAGGCTCTAAATAGTCTAGGTCCTATTTTATCCCTTTTGCCTCATTTCCCCTTGACAAATCCACAAAGTCAAGTCATTAACAGAGGATAGAAGTGTCTTTATTCTGTAGCTGCTTTAGAGCTGAGTGGGGGAACCATAGGGTCCTTCTTTATATTCGTGATTTGTCAGGATTGATGATCATGCAGCATAAAAGGACTGAATGACATTTTAGAGCGGGGAGGGAGTAGTTATTATAGGAGATTAAAAGTCAGCTTGTGACATCACTTGAAGGTCGAGAGGTTCTTGGTGGCAGGAGGAAGGTGCTGACATTGATAGTAGCAGTTGCCGTTTCTGAGACGGTACTATCTGGAACGTCATGATCTATAATCTAAAAAATACCAATCATGCTACAAGATTATTTCCAATTGCTGTGACACATCGTTGCCAAGGAAACTTCTAAAGTAAATAATTTATTTGGGCTTATGGTTTCAGTAGAGTAGATTCCATGATAGCAGAGGAAAGGCACAGAAGTAGGAACATCTGAGAGCTAACCTCTTGATCCACAAGCAGGATGCAGAGAGAGAAAAAGAGCCCAGGTCTTTTGAAACCTCAAAGTCTGCTGTTAGTGGTACACCTCCTTCAACAAAGGCACATCTCCTAATCCTTAGCAAACAGTTTTATAAATTGGGAAGCAAATATTCAGACACATGAGCCTATTGGGGAGCAGTCTCTTTCAAACCAGCACATCCCACTTCCTGACTCCCATAGTCTTGTGGCCACATCATAATATAAAATGTATTTAGTCCAACTTCAAAAGTCTCCATAGTCATTCAGTATCAATATCGTTTAAAAGTTCACAAAGTTAATTCTGAGACTCAAGGTATGCTGGCTAGTTTTATGTCAACTCGATACAAGCAGCATCATGAGAGTGGAGGGAACCTCAACTGAGAAGATGCCTCCATGAGATTGGGATGTAGGCAAACCTAGCTTGCATTTTCTTAATTAGTGATTGATGGGGGAGGGCCCAGCCCACTGTGGGTGGTGCTACCCCTGAGCTGGTGGTCCTGGTTTCTATAAGAAAGCAAGCTAAACAAGCCGTAAGGAGCAAGCTAGTAAACAGCATTCCACCATGGCTTCTGTAACAGTTTTTACCTCCAGGTTCCTGCCCTGTTTGAATTCCTATCCTGACTTCCTTTGATGATGAATAGCGATGTGGAAGTTTAAGCCAAGTAGACACTTTTCTCCCCAAGTTGCCTTTGGTCGTGGTGTTTCATTACAGCAGTAGAAACCCTAACTAGGACAGAAGATGATACCAGGAACTGCAGTATTGCTATGATAGGCCTGACCATGCTGTTTGTATGGAAGACTTCGGGACTTTGGACTAGAAAGGGGGCTGGACACTTTAAGTGGTGCTTAATGGGCCCTCCTAGTAGGATCATGGAACACAGTGCTGTGGGTGATTTGAACTATGAGGGTCCAGCTCAAGAAGTTCCAGAGGAAAAGAATATTAGTAGATGGCCTAGAGACTATTCTTGTGATATCTTGGCAAAGACTGTGTCTGCTTTTTGCCCTTGTCCTAAAGATCTGCCTGAGGCCAAATTGAAGAGTTTTTGGATTAATCATGTTTGCAGAGGAGATTTCAAGACAGCCTAGTATTGACTATGTCATATGGTTATTAATAATCATTCTTATGTACATCTATATTGAAAAGGAGAAAGCTGAACAAAGAGGAATGCAAAATGTACTGTTTGAGAAAAGAGTTGCACCAGGAAGTATAATGGAACTAAGCCCAGTGTTCAAGGAGATTAAAAGTTTAAAGAAAATCCTGATGCTAAATGGAATAAGAAGATTGGTGACCTAAAGATGAGACCCCACCCAGCTAAGCTTCCAACTTGTGAGAGGGAATTAAAGGAAAGCGTAAGCAGTGAAGGACACCATCAACAGCAGAAACTTGATTCAAATGTAATTGAAGAAGGGAGTCAAGTTCCAGCCCCATCAAACAGCAGAACTTGGCAGCTTCAGCCACCTGGTTCTGGCTTTAGAATCAAGAATATAAGGAAGGGGTTGTGGATCTTCCTCTGCAGATAAGGAAAGTTACTGAGTCTGGACAAGTGTCATGGGTGTCCCTGAACGGAGGCCTAGAGAGGCCATTTCATGAAGCTGTGAAGTTGAAGCCTGGATTGCCTTTAGAGACCTCAAGATGTTGGAGATACCAGAGCCACTGGATACCTGCCAAGGAGAGCTGCTAACAGGGAGTGGAATCAGCCCAAGAAAGAGAAGTATGTTGTAGTCAACAAAGCTGAAAGGAGTTGGAGATCTGAAGAGCACTTTGACATCAGACATGAAGACTTTGGAGTTTGCCCTGATGGTTTTCAGTCTTTCTTTGATTCAGTATTTCCTCACTATGCTCCCTTTCCTCCCTTTTGGAACAGTAATGTATATCCTGTGCCCTTATGTGTTGGAAGTATGTGATCTACCTTTTGAGTTTGATTTTATAAGGAGTTACAGTTAAGAGACTGCTATGAGTCTCAGAGGCTTTAAACTTTAGACTTTTAATCATTGTTAAGACTATAATAGACTATGAGGACTTTTGAGGTTGACTTTCATGTGGGTCTCACTAGAAAAGAAGATAGATCTCCAAAATCCTTACAGGAATAGACCATTTGAGTTTTTGGAGGTGGAACAGTCTTTACTCTTGGTATGAACTTATAAGGATAGGCCTTTAATTTGACTTTAGCTGGAGAGGTGAGTAGAACTTGAAAATTGTGGTCCCCAATAGCTTCAAATGGTGTATTATTCTGTGAGTGAATTTTAAGATAGATTCAGTCCTGAGTTTTTGGGGTGCTCTCAAAATGATGAGGTTATATTTGTGGCTGTACTTATCTTGGTAGCCAGTAATGGCTTTGATAAGCTGTCCCAGTGATATAACATACAGATACAGGTAACAAGCCTCTCCTAAATTGCTAAAGAAAGGACCTACCACAAAGGATTTCTAGACTAAGGAGCATTCAGGATCTGAAAGTGCAGTTGGGAGGAAAGTGGGTGTGTTTGCTTGATGAGTTAGATTAGACCCTTTAATTTTTTTTCAGAAGATTGAAGGTGTCAGGTAGCATAGAGGTAATATGTAATTTTAAGAGCTTCACTTACTCCTTGAGTGATATTGGAAAATGAAAGCCTGGCCATTTTTAAACTTTAGGGACTAGAGAAGCACAAAGCAGGGAGTGGCATGTTCTATAAAACAGTGATTACCTCTGAAGCCCTTTCTATTTTCGTAGGGAATTCTCTTAGACATCTAGTGAAAGTCTACTAGAACTAGCAAGTATTTAGAGTCCCTTACACAGGGATATGGAGTAAAATCTATTTGTTTATCTTCCCCCGGCATAGTTGTCCTATGCTGGATGGACTATAGAAGGGAAGTGGTTATGAAGGGCACCTCAAGATTGGCAAGACAATGGGTAGGATACATTTTGGAAATGGACCACAAAATCTGAAGAATTTTTGTGCCCATGAAGAATGACTCTATAGAGTTTGGAGGGCTTTGGTCCTCAGACATGTGACTTGACAAAAATTATTAAGAATCTTTCATTGAAAGGATCTAGGGAACAAAAAACAGCTTGTTTTCTGGAGTTTGGAACCATCCCTCTGGGTCACTTATGAAGCCCTCATCTGAATCCTTTTGAGTTTCTTGGGGTATATTGTAGACATAGGCAGGGGATTGAGAATTAAGCCTAGAGTGGAAGCCAAGTTCCTTGTGTGGCCTGATGATCTGTCCAGTTGTTCCTTTGAAAGATATTAGAATAGTATTCGATGGTCTGTTCAATCTGTAATGGTTATTGGTGTTGGTAGCTTCTAATGGAGTCAGAATCTCAGAAGCAAGTTTAATTTGAATATTATAGGCAGTAAGGAGGCTCTTGTATCTCCAGATGGCTGCGCAGAAAAGCATAGACTGAATCTGTGTGAATGTTAAGTTTCATTCCTGCCTCTAGATGGAGAGTCCTATTGAGAACAATAAGTTCTGCTTTGAGGGCTGACATAGGATAATCCATAAGAACCCAGAATCTATGAATGACCTCTGTAAAGCTCACTGTCACGTACCCTAAAGTCTATGTCCTGATTCCATAAACTACCACCATCTGTGAACTAGGTAATCTGTGATTGAGAAAGTGTGGAATCTTGTAGATCTGGTCTACTACTGCAGGCCAACTGTCTCCACACAGGAATGCTGTAGAAAGGCCACTGGGCTAGGCTCTGGCAATAAGGTAGCAGAAATTAAAGTCTGGCCGAGTTCTATAGTCTAATATTTCTTTTTCATACTTAATTTAGATGCATCCCTAACCAAAAGGATCACAACTCTCTGTGCCTTGAGTCAAGGGTGCCGCCCATACCACCCTGGAAAGATAATCAATCCAGTTCTGAGAGGGTCCCAAACTTTGGGTTAGAACTCTCAGTGCTAATCACTGTCACTCATGTACACACAGAGAGAAGGGTTTAGGAAAATCAAGGAAATCCAATGCTGGTGCAGAAGTAAATGTCTGTTTTAGGAAGCTCAGTGAAAAGTTTCTGAAGAAGCTTTCCCAAGAAGTCCCTGAGTTGTTTTGTGTCTGGGGTCTTCGTAATTAAATTGATATCCTTGCAGTAACTGGAGAGGGTCCTTGTGCCTGGAGTTATTATAAGTCCAGTGTCCTGAAGACACTGATGTGAGATAATCCTATTAAGCCTCTGAGTAATCTCAATGGAGTGAGGTCCTGTAATTCAGAGACAATAGGAACTGAGAGTCTAGATTGAAGAGAACAAAAAGAAAACATTCTTAAAGTCTAATCCCAGAAACAGGGTGGTATTGGAAGATATCTCTATGGATCCATCTATGATGGTTAATCTTGATTGTCAGCTTGATGATTTTTGAATCACCATGGAAATAAGTCTCTGGACATATCTGTGAGGAATTTATCCAGATTAGATTAACTGATTTTGGAAGGCCCACCCTAAATGTGGGTGGTGCTGTTGTATGGACTGGAATCCCAGACTGGAGAGAAAGGAAGCTGAGAACAAGTGTCCATCACACTCAGCAGACACAGTGTGACCAACGGCCTCAAGCTCCACCCTCAAACTGTGAGTCAAAATAAACCCCTCCTTCCTTAAGTCCTTTGGTCAGGTATTTTCATAGCAACAGGAAAAATAACAATTATCACATATGACTTCTTTATTGCCAAGATAGGATTGTTTTGTGGAGAGCTACATGTGTGTAGTAGACTAGTATCTAGACTAGTAACCAAAATTTTATCAATGAAAGGCTGTGAACCAGTCTATGTTTCCTGGTTTAAAAGAATATTGGGGCCTTTGAGGAACGTTGTTAGGGTCCTTAAGGGTAATTATGACAGGAGCGGCTGTGAGCTTCCAGAAATGTAGGTGTCCCAGACTATGGGTGAGACAGTTGGGCCTATAGAAGAGCCCCCCATGGAAGAACACTGAGACCCTAGACATTCCTAGGTCCTTATATGGCAGGGAAGTTGATGTTAGTATGCTATAAGAGCCTCTGGAGTTTCTAAAAAGTAATAAATGAATCTGAGCATTTAGACAAGATGGAGCAGCTAGGTAGCAAGAACAACGAATGTGATCTGAATAAGAATGGCCCTTATAAGCTCATACATTTGAATCCTTGGTCACCAGGCGGTGGAACTGTTTGAAAGAATTGCAAAAAGGTATGGCCTTATCAGAGTAGCTGTAGCCTTGTTGGAGGAATTGAGTCACTGGAGGTGGGCTTTGAGGTTTCAAAAACACATGCCAGGCTCAGTGTCATTTTTTCCCTTCTCTGCCTACATACAGATCAGGATATAGCTTTCAGCTACTTCTCCAGCACCACCGTCTGCCTGCCACCCTGCTCCCCACCATGATGATAAAGGACTAAACCTCTGAAACTGTAAACAATCCCCCAATTAAATACTTTCTTTTATAAGAGTCGCCTTGGTTATGGTGTCTCTTCACAGTAAAAGAACAGTAACTAAGACAGAATGAGTGAAAATATGTTTGTCTATCACACAGGTTAAGGGGAGTGTAACACGGGCTAGTCAAGGCTTGCCATTAATTCTCCTGAGGAGGCTGAACCAGAGAATGTGCTTACGATAGAGAAAGTTGCTTCAGGGCTGATAAGGAATATAATTTGGGTCATGGTCCTATCAGTTTTCAGGGGAAGAAGGACCTCTTTATGTTGAACAACTCATAGTCCAGGAACAAAGCTGGGGTAGGTTCCCATTTTCAGGTATGATTTGAGCCTGGGCTGCTTGGGTAGAGGATGACCTTTTTTCATGAGGTAGAGAGACACATTCTTGCTTGTAGAGGCTTCTACTTTACAGATTAAGCATGGTCCCAGCAGAGGTATATAGCCTGATGGCTTTTCAAACTCTTGGCTGAATTGTCCTGACTTACCACAACAATAATAGGAGGTATTAATTCAAAAGCTAGGTTAGTTCCCTTAGACTAAACCAGATGGCTGCTACATGAAGTACTAGGAGTTCCTGAGTTAGGACGAGAATAAGCCCATATTAAGATTTCAATTTGTCTTTTTTCTTTTGCAGTTTGGCCCTTCTGGCTTTTGGGGTCTCCTCTGGGTTATTAAAGGCTTTCAGGTTCATGTTAAATAACCGTGAAAAGGAGTCTAGGGCCTCTGACATATTTTTGAAGTTTAAGTTTAATGTCTGGAGTGGGTTGGCTTATAAAACGTACAGACAGTATGATTTGGCCTTCCTGACACTTGGAATCCAGACCAGTATGCTTGTTTATGTTTTCAGCTAGCCTGGGTTGAAATACAGCAGGGGTCTTGGAAGTTCCCTGTGCTATTTCCCACAACTTGTTATAGTTAATAGGTTAATAATGATCTTTTCCAGTCCCTCTAATAGACAAATAACCATACAGTTCCAATGGGTCCTTCCTCATAACGCTCTATGTCAGTGGCATATGTGAGTAGAGAAGTTCTGATTTGGGCAAATCAACAGACCTTGGCCTGTCTGTAACTGGATTGTGGGCATGAGTCTCATCAGCTGAAATATGTGGTAAAGACTGAAGGTGAGACTGAACTGACCTCGTGTGTAAAGCCAGTGGTTAGGATATAGATGTATTTCTAGGTTAGATCGATAGTGACAGTGATCTCTTTGAGTTCCTAAATGAAGATGGAGTCCTGGCTAAACAACCAATGTTTGTGTTATATTGGGGGGGGGGCAGACATCGGAAAGGGGACATGTACTGAGGGGACATGGTGCTGAGGTCCCCGTCAAGCTCCTAATAAATGGATGTTCTCTGAGTGAGAGGAGATGGCTTCTGATTGTTCTGAGTTCCCTGTATGGAGTTCCTAAGCCATCACGCATGAGAGAGAGACAGACTGCATGTGTGTCTGGGTAAGGAAGAGAGGCTATAGAGAGCTGTGTGGGTGAGAAGCAGAAAAGAGGGTGTAATGGGAACAGAGCTGGTAGAGGAAGGGGCTGCTGGCAGCACAGAAGCCAGAGGTGGAGCAGGGGCTGGAGTGTGCCCAAGGACATCACCTGGGGTTAGTTCAGGGGAAGCAGGGTACTGCCTGAGACTGTCCTATCAAATGACCAGACTTAGATACAGACATTTGACAGTTCTTTCCTAAATTATGACAAAGGAGATACAATTTTAGGATGCATTTATAGCTGAGTGTGTTATAGGGCCACTTGAATTCTAATCTGGGGCAGTTATAAGTACTACAGTTTGTTACAAGGGAAAACTTTTTTTTAAAAGAATTGAAAATATAAGGATAAAATTTAGGCTGAGTTTTGAGAGCATATCTAGGATTGAGTTAGAAGGAATAGCAGGGATGAAACCTTTCATGTATAATATTCCCCAGATGTTCTTTGAAGGCAACAGAGCCCCCTGCTGTCAGGGGTGAGACCTGCTCTAAACTAGGGTGTCTCCTGAGAATAGAGAGTCTCTTAGTTTGAGAAGATGAAACCTGATTTCACTGCAGAGACAAACCTACCTCGTTGGTCAGGCTTAACTGACCTTGAAGGAAAAACACAAAGTGAAATTGGCTGTGGATTAGTCACGAGGAATTGACCATAGGGTGGAGTAATCACAGCATTCTGGAGAGAGAAAAATCCTGGATACCCACAGGTCTGGGATCAGCCCAGCTGGAGGGAGAAACAGCCTCCACAGACAACAAACATTAGCCACTGGATTTTCTCCTCACCGACCCAGAAAGTGGTAGCAAATGCTAGGACAGGGGAGACGAATGGAAGAGGAGGATATGGAGTTCTCACAGTATCTGTTGGTCCATCCTGGATGAGCTACTGTTTGCAGCCACACCCACACATGTTGAGAGTGAAGGGGCTCCCAGGAGGAATTCAAGGCAGCCCTTTACCCTTCGGACTTACAGTGGTCATCCTCATTTTTCTGCTGCCTTTGAGTCTCACTAAAGAGTGACCTTAGCCAGGATCCTCTCATCACAAATGGAAACTAAGTCTTCTGGCAAAAGCCTGGAAGCAACTCCTTAGCATGTTACCTGCTGGGTGACAGCAATCCAGAGCCACAGCTGGAAGGCCTTTGGGTCTGGCTGGAGAGCAGCTCTAGCCAGGGCACGGGCTGGTCAGCTGATCATCACAAACAGGAGAGTGAAGAGAAACCAGTGGAGGCAAGGAGAGAGTGCCCCATCCAGGACACTAAAATATTATGCTGGGGATGATGTAGCAAGCCAAAGGTGCAGGCGTAAAAGTATTTATCAGACTAGAACAGACATAAAAATTTTATTAAATAAAATTCACTGTAGATGTAGTGCCACAGCCACTGAATTCTCAGAGAGATAATTGTTCCCTGACAGGGAATGGGAGTTCTGTTATAACAGTTAAGGGAAGTTGGTGTGCTATTCATCCGGATAGGTAAGTTAACATTTCCGTATCTTGGTAAGTAGTATAGTTCATAGCACTGGCTGTCTTTCTTGAGATTGACTGTTCGGAGTAAGATGCTGTGGATCATTAGGAGCTAGGTTCTAAATGTTTGTATAAGACATCCCAAGTCACTGGGGTCAACTCTAAGCAACAGGTCTGATTGCTAAAGTGGGAATTTCTGCCTGTAGTTTTTGTTTTGTCTTTAATACATAAATTGCTTTATAGTTATAGTGCAATCCCTGGTTTGCAGAATAAGAAACTGAAGCACAGGGTCTAAGACAGCTAATGAGAGCTGATCAAGATTGAGGCAGGGTAGACAGGCAGGGAGAATCTGGGAGGCATGACAAGAGAAAGTAGCTCCTCACAGGAATCTGGCTTAAGCATCTTACATACACAGCATTCCAGCTCAGTAACTGCATAAGGACTTTCTCCCTTTCCATGAAAAATTTTCCTGGAATCTCACCCCAAACACCACTGGCAGGGAAAACACCTGTACCAGATCTCTTGTGCAGCCCTAGAGCGCCTGGTAACTTTTACCGTATTAGATTATACTCCTATTCCAGAGATCTCCAGAGTTACCTCATTTATCTCACATCCCAAATGAGAAAGGGGAAAACTTTATTAGCAACCCTTTGAGTATATTTCATAGCCACTGAAGTGGTATATGTGACTGACGCTAAGACAGTCAATTGTTTAGTCTCCCTTGAGGAGCCCATGCCTACACTTGGGTGTGTTTCTTCTGAGCACCTCTCTTTATCTTCACCCTTGGGCTTAAACCTATATTAAAATATGTTTTAAAATTCTCTGCTTTACTATGCTGGCTAGTTCTGAAATTATTTTCAGCATCAAAGCCATGAATTTCAGATTAGCCTGAGTTGAGGATCTCTAAAAGTCTGGCACTCCTTAAGCTGCTGAGGGTGACAGTGTGGAGCTATGACCCCGATGACAGGGTCATAGAGTAGGTATTTGGGCTCCACAGCCAGCCTAACTTACTACCCAAGAGTTCTTTTGTCCGATTTTGATAGAAATCATGACCAGGCCAAGCGCAGGTACACTGGTGTTAGCAGTCTGGGCTCTTAGTGTTAGCTCTCTCTAAAGCTCTCATAGCAGCTAAGTAAGGGTTAGCACCCTTCTCAGCAGCTTTTCTTAGAGAACTTGGCAGCTCTCTGGCTGCTTGCTGTTCTCAGGAGGTAGCAGCCCTTATTGTTACCAGCTCTTGGCATAATTCACTCAGCCTGTTCACTAGAATTTTGTTACAAGTAAGTAAAGTAAGACCACCAGAAAGAGGTGCTGTTAGGCCTTATGCTTCATAACAGGGGGCAACACACTGGGTGGAGGCTTATCCAGACTGGCTGAGGAGAGAGGGAAGAGAGCTGCCTGTGCAGACAACAAAGGAAGCCATGGGTATGCATGCAGTTCCCTTCCAGCTGCTGGAGGGAGTCTCCCAGCATAGGGTTGCCAGTCTTCATAGGCATTCTGGGCCTGGTGCTGGCACTGTTATGAGTACCAGAGTGGAAGCATACCTGTAAAGGTAAGGGAGGGTGTCATTTGAGAAAGTTTCAGGGCATCTAAAGCTGCTGCAGCCATGGTGAAGGCTCCTGTCACAGGGCATCAGACGTAGCCAAGGTCTTGAGCAGTCTTCTGGAATAGCTGGAACGCATATCTAGCAGCCAGCCCTAGTAGCTAAGCCTTGAGGAAAGGAGAATCAGGCTACCCTATCCCGTGTAGCTTCAACTACCAAAGATGAAAAAGAAGAAAACAAAATGTATACCTTGGGGAAGAGTAGGATACCATTCTGTCTCATTGCCACTTTGTATATTTACGTTATAAATATTTAGCTTATGTTAACAATGTAGGTAGTTTTTATGGAACATCTATATACAAAGACATTCTGCCAATGCCACATGTGACTATAAAGCCTAGAGAGATGTGAGAGGAAGGTACTGACTTTTGTAACAAAGTTGGTTTTCATTGTGAAATAAAAAGATTTTGTTTGGATGGCTCAATGAGTAAGAGCAGTGACTGCTCTTCCAGGGGTCATGAGTTCAATTCCCAGCAACCACATGGTGGCTCACAAACATCTATAATGGGATCTGTTGCCCTCTTTTGTCTGATGCTCTCTTCTGTGATGCAGGCATACATGCAAATAGAGCACTCATATACATGAAATACATAAATAAAACAATTTTGTTTGTATCTATCATAACATGAGATTATAAACTGGCGTATAGCCTAACTAGGGATATGGAAATTAAAAATTAAAATCATACAAAAGAGGACAAAGGATAATAATAAATGCATAAGCTATGAACTTTAAATTAAATTGTAGTGGAAGTAGTGCTGGATCAACACAAGAATGTTTAGGAACTAGCTGTGAATGGGCAGGGTGAAGGCATCCATCTCCCAGACAAGGGACTTACATAAAAGCCATGCATCTGGACAGAGTGTGGAGATCAAGGCAGCAACAGAGAGGCTTGTGCTCTAGAGCAGAGGGGAACGCTCCTCACTCGGCCTTTCCCCCCATAGCTTGGCTTCTCTTCTTTTTCCACAAACCCATCCCGACATTCAGTACAGCACCCTCTCTCCCATTTGAATGCATTGTTTTACAGCTTCACATTTAAAAGTTTTGTGTCATGACATTCAATACCCTTTACAGATTGCACACACCTCCCTTTCCATCTCTAGCCACCTCCACAGTCACACACACAGACCCTTTACTGTGTAGGTTTGCTCTGCTCCTTACAGAAGCTACTGATCACAGTTTGGGGTACTGGGGATGTGGCTAGTCTTAATTTGAGATATGCTGTAAGTATAAGATTTTGGAGACTGTACAAAATCCCAGCTGGGATTATGAGTAAGCACATTTTCTTTATAAAAGAAGCTGCCAAGGATGGCCGCTGACCTCTTGGTGTCCATCCTGTCAGACCCATCCTCCCGGGAGTAGAACTGTGCACTGTTGCTGGTTGGGTGGTGAAGGCTGCTGAAAATCTTAAGTCAATTCGAGGTTCAACAGCAACCAAAACTTTGGATCAGGACAGCTGTCAACCACACCGTTTCCCTGGGTAATCGTGTTTGCAGCTGTTCTAATTATGTTCGTCACAACTGATTCATGGGTGTCTCGTTTCAGTTGTTCTAATTAGAGATATCACAACTAGTGAGGAAACTTCACCTCCCAATGAGCTGTGGCTGCTTGAAAGAGACCTTCCTAGCCATAGAAATCATTGTACCTGCCCCTGGATTTGGGATTTGTCCTGGAAGACTCTAATGCGCTCATGTACTCTGAACACCCTGATAGAGTTGTGAGTGTCACCCCTTTGGTGGTCCTACTCTTGACTATGGAGATGGCCATGACAATATCAGATGGCATTAAGAAGATTCCACTCACCTCTGCTGCTCTAGATGGCCACACTCACTGCTACTCCTAACTTTGAAACAGCTGCCCTAACTCAGGTAGGAATGAAGCCCCTCTCCTACCCATGCCCGCTAGCATACTTGTGCGACTAGGTATGCAAAAATATCTTGTTCTCCACAGGAAGCCATTGTTGATTTGTTTTATTAGCTGAGGTTATTTTCACAGTTAATCCTGGGTAGTGAACTGTTAATGGTAGAGGTGTGCATTTTACAGTGTCAATTAGTGGCTGTAAGACTTAACTGGGTGACTACATTTTAGAAAGTTTTGTCTGAGATGAAGCATGGGTTAGTAAGGACTAGAGTGGAGAAAAGTGGATGTATTGACACTCAGGGTATAAGTTGGAGTTGGGGTTGCAGATAATGGAGAAGGCTGCTTGAAGTTTGTGTGACTTTCACTGACATGGTAGATAGCAGCTTTATTTTTTATTCAGTCTCACATTCAACAGTGTGTGGTGCTTTCCGGCACCAGCTGCTTTCCGGGTAGGTATAATGTGATATAAGGTTTAAGAGAATGGGCTTCGGCATCAGATCATCTACCAGCCGCAGTGAGCAAAGTATAAAAGCTTATTATTCTTTTTGGCCATAGGCAAAAACCAGTAAAACAAATCGCTAATTGGAGCAAAATAAGTCACAACCACCAAGATTACCTTCCTTCTAAAAAAGTATTGATAAATGGAAACAAAGACCTTATACAAATTATGAAAGACTTAGTGTATCTGTTAGTACTTTTTGTATGGTAAGGAGCTGGGTTAGTGACCATCTTGAGCAAGCCAACAGTCATAAATTCTAAGCTGGGTTACAGGAGCATGTATGTGGCTTGGAAAGGTGTGGGCAAAGTAAATTTCTGGTCTGCAGAAAGCTCAGAATTTTAACATACGTCCACTCCTTAACCTTTCAGCAACTACTTTCCAGATACTTCCTTTGCATCACTATGTAGACAGCCTGGCTTGGAACTCACAAAGATCCTCCTGCCTCGTATCCGTTGTAATAGTATTAAAGGTGTGCACTACCACAGCCGACCACAAACTGTTTTCATTAAAAGACAGTCTATGGGGTGTGGTGTGCAAGAGGCAAAGCCTTGTTTTCAAGTATAAAGCTCATCCATCGTCTGCTTTCCATCTTTCGTTGTCAACTGTGGGCGCCAAGGATGAGACAAGGACACGGCACGATCCAAGGAGACGCTCAGGAAATCAGAGACCGATTAGCTTTCCGACGGTCCGTAAACGGTGTGCGCAGGCGTACTGGGAGCGGCCGCGGGGCATGCTGGGCCAGCGACCCGGGCCGGTTGCTAGGAGGCGGGGACGCCTACCTGCCGGGGACCCGCGTCGCTGTAGGCCCTAGCTGGCCAGTGGAGTTGAGCTACGGCGGGTTTGTCTTCCCTGGGTGCCCCGCGCTTGCTGGGCCGAAGACACGCGGCTGCTCCGGCCTCGAGGAGCCATGGAGCCTGGGAAGGTCGGTGTGCCGCGGGCTCCGGCCCGCGCCCGTGTTCCCCCACTCTTCCGCAGCACTGGGGAGACCTCGTTTCTTCCTTGGCCTGAACCGAGGAGAGAGCTGGAGGCGGAGTCTGGGTCCAGGTCTTAGCTTTGCAGACGCTTCTCCCTTGTCTGCTCCAGGTGCGGTTTATGGAGGAGTTTCTGAACTCACCCAGAGGCATGGCTGAGAATCAACCTAAGGAAGGCATAGGACTCCTGGTCTTGAGGCACCCTTTATGGGGACTGGTCATCTTTATAGATAGTTTAAAACAGAACAAAACAAGCTGAAAGGTGCAATATTTGAGTCTACAGTACATACGGTTGTTGATTTTTAACTTTTGTAGGCCATTTGTATTAAGAAATCCTTGTCTTTAGGTTTTCTGGTTTGGTGGAATGCAGATTTTTTAAAGTGTATCCTTATGATCCTATCAATTACCAATGATAAATCTTATGGATTACCTCAGTGTCTGTTATAATGGAACCCCTTTCATGTCTGCTTTAATGAATTTGGACCTCCTCCTTCCATCTTTTGGCTTGCTGGGAAAAAGTTTGTACATTTTTTTTTTTAATCAAAGAACCAGCTCTAAGTTTTATTGATTCTTTATATTATTTTTTGTTGTTACCGTTTCATTGGTTCCAGTCCTGAGTTTGGTTATTTCTTGCCATCTACTCTTTTGGGGGTTTTATTTTTTTCTTGTTTCCTAGAGCCATCAGGTGTATCAGGAAGTCACCAATATAAAATCTCTCCAGTTTTTTGATGGAAGCACTTGGTGCTATGAACTTGCCTCTTAGGACTGTGTTCATTGCGTCCCTCAGGTTTGGGTATGTGGTATTTTCATTTGCATTCAATTCTAAAAAGTTTTAAATTTCCTTTTGACTGGATTTTCATTCAGCAGTGAGCTGTGTAGTGTCCATGAAGTTTGTGTGCTTTCTGTCATTCCCGTTGTCGATGTCCAGCTTTAATCCACGGTGCTCAGGCAGGATGTGGGGTGTTATTTCAGTTTTCTTGTGTGTGTCGAGACTTGCTTTGTGTTCTAATATGTGGTCAGTTTTGGAGAAAGTTCCATGAGCTGCTGAGGAGAAAGTGTATTCTTTAGTGTTTGGGTGGGATGTTCTATATATGTCTGTTATATCCGTTGACTCAGGACTGTTGTTTAACTCCAGCACGCCTCTGTTTAGTTTGTGTCTGGGTGAGCTGTCTGTTGATGGGAGTGGAGTACTGAAGTCACCCAGAAGTCACCCACTATTACTGTGTGAAGGTCAATGTGTGACCTTAGCCGTGACAGTGTTTCTTTTATGAGTTTGGGTGCCCTTGGTTCGGTGCATAAACGTTTAGAATTGTAATATCCTCTTAGAGTTTTCCTTTGATGAGTATGTGGTGTCCTTCCCCATCTCTTCTGAAGTCTTGAAGCCTATTTTGTCACATATTAAAGTGGCTACACCAGCTTGTTTCTTGGGTTCATTTGCTTGGAATACCCTTTTCCATCCTTTTTTTTTTTTTTTGGTTTTTCGAGACAGGGTTTCTCTGTGTAGCTTTGCGCCTTTCCTGGAACTCACTTGGTAGTCCAGGCTGGCCTCGAACTCACAGAGATCCGCCTGGCTCTGCCTCCCGAGTGCTGGGATTAAAGGCGTGCGCCACCACCGCCCGGCCCCCTTTTCCATCCTTTTACTCTAAGGTGATACCTGTCCTTCAGGGTGAGGTGTATTTCTTGGATGCAGCAGAAATATGTACCCTGTTTCCTAGTCCAGTCTGCTAGTCTGTGTCTTTTTATTGGGGAGACTATTGATCTGGGAGTTATTAATGAGTGTTTATTCCTGTTATTTCTGTTGTTGTCGTGGGGCTGTCCCCCCCACACCCCCACTTTTTGATTTACTGTACTGGGTATTGTTTAATTCTTGTGTCGTGTTGTGTGTAGTCCAGCAGTTCTCAACCTGTGGGTCACAACTTCTTTGGGGGTTGCACATCAGATATCCTGTATGTCAGATATTTATATCATAATTCATAACAGTAGAAAAATGAGAGTTATGAAGTAGCAACAAAATAATTTCATGGCTGGGGGTCACCACACCATGAGGAACCGTATTAAAGGGTCGCAGCGTTAGGAAGGTTGGGAACCTCTGGTGTCATCAACCTTCTCTTCAGTCTCTAGTTTTCCTTTAGTGCCTTCTGGAGAGCTGGGTTGGTGGACAGCTAATTTTTTTACATCATGACATGTTTTTCTTTTTCAATGGATTGTGATTGATAGTTTTGATGGGTAGAGTAGTTTGGGCTGGCACCTGTGGTCTCTCAGAGCTTGCCTAGGTCCTTCCTGGCTTTTAAAATCTCCATTGAAAAGTCAGGTGTTACTCCAATGGGCCCGTCTTTATATGTGACTTGGTCTTTTTCCCTGGTCACATTTAATATTCATTCTTTGTTCTGTACATTTAGTGTTTTGATTATTATGTGTTGTGGGCAGTTTCTTTTTTTGGGAAGATCTAAGGGGACAGTAGTTCTTCACCAAGAGGCTGAAGCCCTAGGGAATGGAGGTGAGCCGGGCGGAGGGCTCTATCAGGCTTTTAAACATGAGTTCTGAGAATAAGGGCTTAGTTCCTTATACTTTTGTTTTGTTTTGCTTGAGACAGGGTTTCTCTATGTAGCCTTGGCTACCCTGGAACTTGCTCTGTAGACCAGGCTGGCCTTGTGCCACCATGCCTGGCAGTTCCCCCCACTTTTGAGGCAAATCCTTTACCTGTTGAGCCACTTCTCTAGTCCCCACTACTTTTCTTGACAAGTTTATGAGATTCAAATAGTGTCTTTGACTCAGCATAGCACCAGATGTACATTAAATGATAAATGAAAATTTTGTCTATCTATTCTTACCTACTGTTTTCTATTTTTGTAGACACACACACAATCACCTTAAATGTGATTGTTAGAACATTAGTGACCTTTATTTATTTTGCTCCCATAGTCTGTGGATTTGGAGTTGGAGAACACACACAACTCTGATGGCCTCATTCTGCTCCTCTAACGTCTGGGGTCTCAAATAGGCGATGCAGGTTTGGGGCTTGTACATGGTGACTCATTGGGTGGATCCTCTCACATTCTGGCCTCTGAGCTGATGCTGTGGGGCCTCTGCTATGCCTAAATTGGAACATATACATATGGCCTTTCTTCTATAATGCTACTTTCCTTCTTTACAGCTGAGCTCCTGTACTAGGTAGCCCAAAGAAGGCCAAGTGGGAGCCACATTCCCTGGTAGTCACACCACATCCTTCTGGCCTATGATGGGCCAACCACAGTAGAAGGAACAGAAATCCCTGACTCAGCCCTGTGCTCAGTATTTGGGATGAGAGAGTTTATTGTGGCCTATCAGAAAAATGTTTTCTGGCATTTTTTTTGGTTTAAATTAAGAAATTATGCCAGGCGGTGGTGGCGCACGCCTGTAATCCCAGCACTTGGGAGGCAGAGGCAGGTGGATCTCTGTGAGTTCAAGGCCAGCCTGGTCTACAGAGCTAGTCCAGGACAGACTCCAAAGCTACAGAGAAACCCTGTCTCGAAAAACCAAAAAAAAAAAAAAAAAAGAAATAAAATAAAGAAATTATATGTATGGATGTTTTGCCTGCCTGTATGTCCATAAACTTGCTGTTTTCTTAGGAGGCCAGAAGATGGAGTGAGATCATCTGGAACTGGAGTCACAGACAGTTGTGAGCTGCTGTGTGGGTGCTGGGGCTTGAACACAGGTTCTCTAGAAAACAGCCAATGCTCTTAACTGCTGAGCCATCTTCCTAGACCATGTCTGACATGTGCTCACAAAGTGCTTTCTAGATCTGATCTTTATCTGCCATCTTAATGTTTCCTCTTTTATTTGATACAATTTAGTATTTTTTTAAGTAGCTAAATGAATGTGTCCTGTAATAATTATGGATCACTTTAGACTAGTGAATAATTTAAACAAATCTATATTTGTATCTTTTTTTGTTTTCTTTTGAGATAGATGTATCTGAGGCTGGTCTCAAACTCTCCATCCTCCTGCCTTGGCCATGTAGGTTCTGCGGTTCCAGGTGTGGCCCCATTCTTGGCCTCTATTGGATCATCTTTCATTTCAGTAGGAGAGCAAGTATTTTCTAGTTAATTATTTTTGATACAAATAGCATAATGAAAACAAAAAATTTGTTATTTTAATTTTTTTCACCTAGAATCTCCTTATATAGCCTAAGATGGTTTGGAACTTTGACTCTTCCTGCCTCAGCTTCCTGAGTGCTAGGATGTGGCTATGTGCACCATGCCTGACTTGATAATTCCAACTTTGTGCTTTGCTTTTTAGAGAAAAACCAAAGATGATACTTGGAAAGCAGATGAACTCAGAAGACACCTTAAGGTAATATATTTTAAAGACTTATTTGGGATTCACATGGAACCTTCATGGGCTTCTGGACAGTGTGACCAGGCTTACAACCTTGCATAGCTTTGGTTATAAGGAGTTCATTTCAGAGGCCTTTTTGACTAAAAGATGAAGCCAGGTGTTTAATACTTCTGGAACTATTATGGGTTATGGTCCTGCTCTGGGTCTGAGGTGTTCTGTTTGTTAGTCCAGTCTGGTAGCCCCACCAGCTTGAGTTTTGTGATTGAGATTTAGTCCTTCTGAAAGTTTTATAATAGAGGCTCTATTAATTAATTAATTTTAAACAGGGTCTCACTCTGTAGTCCAGGCTGGCTTTGAATAGAAGTGGCTGTGATCTTCCTGTCCCATTCTCCTGAGTGTCGGGATTACATGTGCCACCCATGTCTGGCTTTGCTGTTGTTGTTGTTGACACAGGGTCTCACTATGTAGCCCTGCCTGGCCAGGAACTTATACAAACTAGATTGGCCTCAAATTCCCAGAGATCCACTTGCTTCTGCCTCTTGAGTGCTGTGATTAAAGGCGTGTGCACCATGTCCAGCTGGCTGTATTCTTTTGCCTCAACAACTTTAAAACACAACTTAATTATCTCTTTCTACTATAGGTTGTATTTTACTGATGGCATTTCATGTTTAATTTGTCAATAAACATGAACATCTCTGATACATGGGGTGATTGCTAGTTAGCATATTTGTAGAAGTGTTAAGTAGGACTCCAGTTAGTATTTTAAGAATATTCATTCAGCTCCATCTCCCATCTTGCTGGACTGAGAAAACAGCTGCGGCCAGTGATTTTTAAAAAGTGTTTTAGATGCGTCTTTCTGTCCAGATAGTGGAAGTCAATGCACATGTACTTTCATGGTCAAGGAAGATCTTCCTTGTGTTGTTTTAGGCTGTACAATCAGGTAGTCCCAAGGAAGAAAAGAAACTCAGAGAAAAGAAGTTGCACAAGGAGTCAGAACTGGGCCTTTTGGAATACAGAGAACACAAGAGCAGGGATCCAGACCGAGAGGCCCGATACAAGGAGAAGATGGCTGAGAGAGACCTTCACACCTCCACAGAACACCCTCGTGGGGAGAGAGACCGGGAGAGGCACAAGGAGAGGAGGAAAGAGGTGAAAGACCGTGAGAAAGACAAGCTGAGAGAGAAACATCGAGAGCAGGACACAGAGAAGCCGCACAGTCGAGGCAAAGACAGAGAGAGAGAGAGAGACAGAAGAGCCAGGAAAGAAGAGCTCAGGCAGACTGTTGCCTACCATGACCTCCTGGGGCGAGAGGCGCGTGGCCGGCAGATGCTGGAGAGAGTGGAAAAGAAGGTCCACACAGGTGCGTCTCTGTATTAGGGATTCACCCTAGCTGCTTGTTAGTTAGCTGTATTTATTTCACTCCATTGATTTATTGACTGACTGTGTGCATGCCTTCCACGTTGCTGAGATGGGGTCTTGCTGTGGGATGTTCTGTATGGCAAATGTGTTGCTGACTAGTCAATAAATAAAACACTGATTGGCCATTGGCTAGGCAGGAAGTATAGGCAGGACAAGGAGGAGAATAAAGCTGGGAAGTGGAAGGCTGAATCTGAGACACTGCCGGCCGCCATGATGAGAAACAGCATGTGAAGATGCTGGTAAGCCACAAGCCATGTGGCAAGGTATAGATTTATAGAAATGGATTAATTTAAGATATAAGAACAGTTAGCAAGAAGCCTGCCACGGCCATACAGTTTGTAACCAATATCAGTCTCTGTGTTTACTTGGTTGGGTCTGAGCGGCTGTGGGACTGGCAGGTGAGAGAGATTTGTCCTGACTGTGGGCCAGGCAGGAAAACAGGGTCTCTTTCTGCACATGATATACTTCAGGCTAGCCTACCTGAGAGGTTCTGGCTGGTTCTCCTCTCTCTACCTCCCATCCTGCTATAGGAATTCTGGTATTACAGCTGTGTGCAACTGCATCCGGCTTTTACATGGGTTCTGGGGGTTTTCAGACTTGATTGGCCAGTGTTTTTACTCGCTAAGCCCCTTTCTTGGCCTATATTTTGTTTAAAAGTTTTCACTGTTTGAAGCATTTCCCCTTTCAGTTCATCATTGATTTTCTGTCAGGTTTTCATGGATGCTTTAGCTTTAGACCTGAAGTTGCCGGTTCCTATTCTCTGTTTGTTACTATGACTTTTTTTTTAAATTCAGTCAGCAGGGAATCATTTTCATAGTATTTACTAGTGTTTTTACTTTTGAAACTCTTTTCTTGATTTATTATCTCAATAAATCTTAGTCTCTGTGGATAAGCAAAAAGAAAGTACTTTAATAAATATATTCCACCAAAAATGTTAGTTTTATTGCAGTGTTGGGGATTTAGGGATCAAACCAAAGGCTGTTGTACGTGGTAGGCAAGGACTCTACCACTGAGCTAAAGCCCCGCTGCCCTTTGGATTTTCTTAGTTGTAAGCTAATGTTGCTTCTCAGTGATAGCTGGTTTTTCTGTATTGGGTAGCCCTCTGGACATTAGCAATACCTGGGCGATTCATGAGCCTCACCTGTGGCTTCGCTTGCAGGTTGTGCGGAGCCCTGTTTCCCCACTTCCAGTGCCTAATGCGCTTCAGCTCCCTTTCATGTGCTGTTTCTGAGGCCCCTCCCCACTTCCAGGGGAACACAGACTGGGTCCAGGGAAGCCAGCTTGTCTCAATAACAAATCGGGAGAGGAGAAGAATTGTATCTGTTCCTAGCCTGCCATATTCAGCTTCTACTTTACGTTTAGATACTAGCACTTGTTACTCTTGAGTTTTGAGAACATGTCTTAGTTGAAGAATGTTAAAATGCAAATTAATGAACATATGTACAATCGTGAAGTGTACAGTAGCATTATCAGGTGGCCTTTTGATAAGGTAAAGTTTGGGAATATTAAAAATACGCTGTTGTTTTTTTTTTAGCAAGTAAAGTACGAATTGAGGAGAGAGAAAGGAGAGATGAAGATTCTGAACGAGGAGATGAAGACAGAGAAAGAAGATATCGAGAAAGAAAGGTACACAGGGCGGAGCCTGAGCACAGGCTTTCCATCTGGCCGGCAGAGCATTTGGGAACGTTGTGGTAATCTGATTAAGAAGGGAATGAAACTTCTGTCATTTTCTTTTTTAAAATACATTTTCAACTTCTAATTGACATCTAATAATTGTACATATTTATAGGGGATAGTGTGACATTTCAATATGTACATACAGTGTTTAATCTCCATAATAGGGTGATTGGCATGTCTATCACCTAAGATGTTTTGTCTTAGTTAGGGTGACTGTTGCTGTGATGAAACACCATGACCAAAAGCAACGTGGGGAGGAAAGGGTTTACCTGGCTTACACTTCCACATGTAGTTCGTCAGCAAAGGAATTCAGGACAGGAACTCAAACAGGCCTGGAACCTGGAGGCAGGAACTTGATGCAGAGGCATTGGAGGGGTGCTGCTTATTGGCTTAGTACTCAGGGCTTGCTCAGCCTGCCTTCTTATAGAACCCAGGACCGCCAGTGCAGGGATGTCACCACCCACAATGGACTGGGCCCTCTTCCATCAGTCACTAATAAGAAAATGTCTTATAGTCAGATCTTATGGAGGCATTTTCTCAGTTGAGATTCCCTCCTTTTAGATGACTCCACCTTGGATCAAGTGGATATAAAATTAGCCAGGATACCACTTTTTTCTTTTTTAATCCTGGGCTGAAGAACATTGGAAGGGTGTAGACGAAATTCTAAACAGTCTTATTATATAAGAAACACAGAGCCAAATACAGAGTTAATAGCCAAAGAGATCAGAGCAAGAGCCACGATTTAGCTTACCATTAGCAGTAGCTTCCCCAGAGAGAGCGTCTTCCTGTCTGACTTGTGTTTTTATTGCCTTTCTGTCCTACTTTCTCATTGGCTCTGAACCGAACCACATGACTTCCTTGTCATTGCCTGTCTATACAGACCTCCAGGTCTCTATGGTTGGTACTGGGATTAAAGGTTCGTGTCACCATGCTTGGCTGTGTCCTTGACCACACAGAGACTCTGCCTGCCATGTGATCAGATTAAGGGTGTGTGCTACCACCGCCTGATTCTGTTTATGGCTCTCTTTGACCTCTGATCTCCAGGCAACTTTATTTATTAACATACAAATAAAATCACATTTCAGCACAAATAAAGTATCGCCGTAGAAGGGATTCCTCCAGTGCCCGATGTGGGTGTTTTCTTGTGGACGTTAACCACCCTTCCATTAATTACTACTTGTGTAACACTTTCTAGTGGCAAGTCTTGGGCGTACTTTAAAAGCTTAACTCTTTGTGTGCACTTATGACGCTATTTTTTAAAAAAAATTTGATTTGAGAAATCTTATAAGTAACTGCAAATTATGACATAGACAAGTTCTGTCCTTTGGCAGACAGAATGCTTCACAAACTGTTTTCCTACTCCACAGTGATGTAAATAGTTGTCTGGGTTTTGTTGTGGGTCTATAAAGGTCCTTTAGGCTTAGCTTTTTAATTCCCATAGTTTGTTTTGACAAGTGATCTCAGGTACTGACCTGCCTTTAAGGCTGAGGAGCTCAGACAGAGCAGCCTAATTTCTCTAGAAATCCTCTCCTAGTAGAGATACACAGGGTGACTAGAACTTAGGAGAACTGAGGAAGGAGCTTATGGAGACTCTCAAGTGTCCCCCAGTTGGTGAAAGGAACATAGAGAACGAAGGCGTGACATAGGAGTGTGAGCGTAGTGACCCTTGGCGGGGCTGGATCGAGTCAGGCTTGCTCAGGGTCTGCCGTGAAGGCTCTGAGATGGAATCAGAGTTAGGATACCATCGTAATAACTGCCGTCAGGAGTGACTCACTGAACTTTGGTGGTGGTGTTGGGATAAAGACCTGACTAAATGATAGCTCCTTGTCTGGGTGGGAATGAGGGACAGTTAAGGGAAGGTGGCACACTGTGTCACTGCATGGAGCAGCAGCAGCCTGGTGCAGGTGTTCTCCACAGGGACTGCCTTTCTACAGAAGTCATGGAGACTTTGCAGCAGGGACTACAGGACTGTGGAGCTAAAGGTGAAGGACAAATTAAGAATGTGGTGGAGCAAGAAAGAAGGCAGATTCTGTTTGCTTTGCTGTGTGTCTGCACTAGTTTTCTGTGGCTATAGTAGTATATCCAAGGAAATCAGTATATAGTTGTAGGACAGCATGGTGGGGCAAAGCTACTCACATCCCAAATCAGGGAACAGAGAGCAGGAGGGAGGGATAGGAAGAGATGAGGCCCAGAGCCCCTCAGCCTTTCACGTGGCTGCACCTCCTGCAGGTCCATGGTACCTCCCAGCAGTGACACCCTGGAGACCAAGCCTTAACACGGGGGTGCCCAGACCATCATCATGGGGAGTTTTGCATTTTGAATGTCAGAGAGGGCTTCTAGGCTTAGATGATGTTGCTTTGCAGTGCTTGTTGTTGGTGTGATGAGGATTGCTTTCCTTCTGGGACAGCGGATTGAGGATTTTAGGGATACAGAACAGTGCTAGCTGTGTGATTTTTTTTTCTGCTTCTTTTACCATAATACACACAGACAGTGCTTGTGACCCCTTTGCTCATGATTTCACTGTTGGTTTCCAAGCTGCAGTATGGAGACAGCAAAGAGAACCCTCTCAACTACTGGCTGTACAAAGAGGAGAGTGAGAAGAAGCACAGGAAGGCAAAAGATGCAGATCGAGAGAGGAAGCACCGGGACAGAAGCAGCACAAGGGAGAAGAGGGAGAAACACTCGAAAGAGAAGGGGAACTCGCTCTCTGACAGGGAGACGGAGGAGAGACACCGAGAGAAGCGGCACAAGGAAGGGCTTCATCATGACGAGGAGAGGCGCCGAAGTCACTCAGACAAAAAAGAGAGGTCTGCCAAGGAAGAGCACAAGAAGAGGGAAGCCAAGGTACCATTTCCCCGGCCACCGCCTTTATGTCGTCCTGAGGCCACCGTGTAGCAAGCGTTGCTCAGTGTAGCCTGGTAATGTTAGGATCTGCAGTCTGATATCCTGTTAGGTTTGGTCTCTGGAACGAAACACCTGACAAACCGGTGAAGGGAGGATGGTTTATTTTGTCTCGTGTTTTCAGAGATTCAGCGTGGTGGGGAGAGAACAGCCTGTGCTGCAGCTTTTCAGGCCTCCAGAGTATGCGACGCGGCCACCCACATTAGGTGGGCCTTTCCCTGGTTGAGCTGAACTCTCTGGACACATTTTCATGACACAGTCAGAGTGTGCTTTGTAAATACTGTAGGAACTTCTCTACGTAATCAAGTTGACGTAGTTAACCATCAAAATGGTTATGACATATGAAAATGTGACTTAAGTCAATACTTTGTAATCTAATCAATAGAGGGAGATTATTAATCTTTTAAAAAGTATGAACTCAAATCTTTTAGATATGTGGTGAGTGTACTGCCCCCCACCCCGCCAGATGTGAGGTCTCGCTGTGTTGTGCAGGCTGGTCTGGAGCTCGAGTGATCCTCCTTCCTGTCCTCCTCCTCCTCCTCCTCCTTCTTTTTTTAAAAGACAGGGTTTCTCTGTAGCTTTGGAGCCTGTCCTAGAACTAGCTCTGTAGAGCCGTTTGGCCTTGAACTCACAGAGATCCACCTACCTCTGCCTCTTGAGTGCTGGGATCAAAGGTGTGTGCCACTACCACCTGGCCTGCCTTTGTCTTCCAATCAGCATAGCTTACTGGTGTTTGCCATCACAACCAGCTGTTAATGTACGTTTAACAGAAAATTAAAAATCTGTCATTAAAACTTGAAATTTAACATTAGAAAGGTAGCTATTACTTTTAAAGGAGAAAGTGATCAAGTTACTTGTTCAATTTGAACCAGAATTGATAAACAGTTTACAAAAACGAATAAAACTGTGTAGCTGCTGATTGTATAGACTCTAGTTTCCTCCCATATGCATTTACTTCATCATTCTAGTCCGTGTTTTCTGGGACCCTCTGTGGCCACTTTTGTTCTCAGATACATACTTTGAGCTGCTCTGTTTCTACAGAACTTAAACACTCGTCCTGTACCTGGTCACATGTTTATTATATAATAGTCACTGTAGAATAAACATCCCTCAAACATTTATCATTTGTTTATGGTAAAAGCTTAAAGTCCTTTTAGTTTTTTAATGTGTATAGTATGTTCTTACAAGGGTATCTCTGACAATAATTCTAAGTTGTTATGTTTATAAATACTTTTAAATCAGCAGCACCATACAAACCCTAGAAAACATGGGTTTCCAGCCTATTTGCAGTAGTTAAATTTATGATTGAATTTTTTGTTTCATGTTTGACTTTTGCTTCTAGGAACCTGAAAAGGAAGACCTTGATTTAGAGGCTACTGGGACTGAGGAATATCTGGCCAATTTTGAAGATGATTTTGAAGTATGTATAAAATTTAATTTTTTCTCAGTTTAACAATGTATTCTTTTTTTTTTTTTTTTTTTTAAAGATTTATTTATTTATTATGTATACAGCATGTATGTCTGCAGGCCAGAAGAGGGCACCAGATCTCATTACAGATGGTTGTGAGCCACCATGTGGTTGCTGGGAATTGAACTCAGGACCTCTGGAAGAGCAGTCAGTGCTCTTAACCTCTGAGCCATCTCTCCAGCCCTTAACAATGTATTCTTAAAAATTAGTGCATGTGTAGTAATTTTTTTTTTCAAGACAGGGATTCTCTATGTAGTCCTGGCTATCCTGGAACTTGCTCTGTAGACCAGGCTGGCCCTGAACTCAGAGTTTACCTGCCTCTGCCTCCCAAGTGCTGGCATTAAAGGTGTACACCACCACTGCCTGGTGCATGTGTAATAATTTAGTAGGCCTTATCTCTCTAGTCCATGTCTGTTAAGTTTTTATGTAGATCTGGTTATTACCTGTGCAAAGCTTACTATGTTCCCACAAGTGCTTGTCCTCACCGTGTTTGGTAATTAAAGAGTTTTATAGTTTAACCCCATTGTAAGTGTGCTACATTCAAACACTTACATGTGTGTGCATGTCTCACTATATGTATGCACAATCCTTCACAACCTTAACACAAGGTTTATACATTATTAACATTTCTTAGTGTACATGGTTCTATATTATGTGGTTAGTTTTCAGAAGAACAAAGGCAGCAGTATATTGCAAATTTACAATCCAGCAACATTAAAATCAGTGCATTGTAAAATCTCCCTTAGCCATAATAAGGGTTTTGCTTATTTTAAAATATAAATTGTGATGTTTTGTTGTATGTGAGTATTAATTCAATTGCTTTAAGGGTGCCCAAATCCTTATTATTGTTTATAGGATTACGAAGATGACTTTGAGGTTTGTGAAGGAGATGATGACAGCAATAATGAGCATGACTCTAGAGAAAAAGCCGAAGAACTTCCTCCAGCCCAGAAAAGGGAGATACAAGAAATTCAAAAGGCAATCAGTGCAGAGAATGAAAGGGTTGGAGAGTTATCTTTGAAACTGTTTCAGAAGCAAGGTCGAATGGAGTATGAGAAGGAGTCCTGGGCAGGTATGCACAGGGACACTTAAAACCGGGAAACACGTTCCAGACGCTATGTAGACATTTGCTGAAAAGTCCCACAAGGTGGGCAGATGTTATACTTGATACATCAAGTAATCCTACGCTGTGTGCCTCCCTGAGCTCCACCTATGGCACAAGTCATGTGTGTTAAGGGTGGCTATGAACTGTCAGTCACTGTTGGTGAAGTTTTCCTGTCCCAACCGCCTGCTCCCAAATAACTGGCAGCTGCTTCCCAAATAACTGACTCAGAGATTTAATATAAATTATAAATGCTCAGCCAGTAGCTTGGGCTTATTACTAACTAGCTCTTACATTTTAAGTTAACCCATATTTCTTATTTACTCTCTGCCACGTGATAGTACCTTTATTAGCATGGTACGTTCATTTCCTGCTCCTTCTGCATCTGGCTGGCAACTCTAGACTGCACCCTTCCTCATCCTATCATTCTTAGTTTGACTTTCCCACCTAACTTTATCCTCTTCAGCTATTGGCCAGTCAGCTTGTTTATTAAACCAATCACAGCGACAAATCTTCACAGTGTACAAAGGGATATTCCATAGCAAGTTGCTGTTCCCCGTGTACATCTATGCATATTGCCTGCGCTGTTAGCCTCTTGTGCAGGCTGTAGGCGTGTGTTCTTATTCCCTTTGGTAATGTCCTCCTTGAATTCTCACCAAGCAGCGGTCACATTGTTGTCAGGAGGATTGGGCTATGTGTCAGCAGAAGAGCTCCATGGGGCAGGTGGCAGGCCTGGCTAGCCCCACAGAAGCCCAGGAACATCCTACAGAACAGAGGAGAGCCCCATGAAGTGACTGTTAGGCTCAGGATGGCACTCAGCATGTCAGGAAGCGTACTGCCTACTGAACTTTTTCCTGAGGAATTTCCTTTATGAAATTTGAATTCTATTTTCTGAAAATTCTTGACATCTGGGCATGATAAGTTATGAGAATGAGAGTAAATAGTTTAAATCACTTAAAGGAAGAGTTATGACATTTAATGAAATATTTTCTTTTGAAATAGCACAAATGGGAAAATATTAGACTTATCAGACTAAATAATCTTGTAGTCTGCAATGGATAAAGCTAATAGCAATTAGTTATTACTACAGTGTAATAATGCAAATGGAAGTCTGGAAGAGTAATCAGCAATCACATTGTGTGACTACAAACTGTTGGGCAGTATGGATACTTAGTGCTCTGTAAATTGAGAGCTAGAAACATGAAGGCCAGGGCTGAATGGGCTTGGCAGAAGAAAGAACCCAGCCTTTTTACTGTGTGGACTGGCTGTTGCCCAGGTATTGGTACCATGGACTCATGATGGAGAGGCAGTGTACCTAGATCTATGTAATGAATCCATGAATAACCTTTTCATTTCATACATTTTTGCTGGGCATGATCTCTTCCTTAGCCTACTTGATAAGATTAATTGTTCGCTCTCACACACATTATTCCCTAGAAAATAGGAACTTTGGTTTTAGCTCTCTCAGCATTAAACTAGTACAAGGGGACAGAGTGGAGGGTGATTACCACGACAAAGTCATGTTCTGTGCTGTAGGTGGAACTCAGAAGAGGTTTAACAGTGCTCGGTCTTGTACTGTTTGAGGGTTTCAATCTCGACTTTTAATATCAGCTAGCTGCGTGAGCTTGAGCAGTATTTTAGTTTCCTTTCTGTTGTTGTGATAAGATACTGAGACCATAAGCAAAAGGGGAGGAAATGATTTATTTGGTATACACTTTCAGGTCACAGTCCATCACTAAAGGAAGTCAAGGCCGGAACCCAAGCAGGAGCTTGCAGCAGAAACCCTGGAAGAATGTTGCTTGTTGGCTTGCTGTCTGACTCATTCGCCAGCTCATGCTTAGCTAGCCCAGGACTACTGGCTTGGGGATGGTGTCGTCCATAGTGGGCAGAGCTCTCCTACATTGGTTAACGTAGTCAAGCCAGCCTTCAAGCCAGCCTTTACAGACACGTCCACAGACCAACCTGATACAATGACTTAATTATGATTTTTTTTTAGGTGATTCTAGGCTGTGTCATGTTGACAGTAAATGCTAGCTAGGGTAGACAGTTAGTTAACATCTCTGATTTTCAGTTTCTGTAAGGGTAAGACCTCCTCTAGATTGATAATTAAATAAGTTAATAACATACAACATACAGTTTGTGGTAGCATACTGTACCCGTTTGGCTCACCACAGCTGTCATAGGGTTGGTTTAGGAGAACATTCTTCCTCCTGGGGTTTATTTGCTTATAAACTTCTCATCTTACCATTTATTTTTGTGGCTATAGGAAGCTGATAAATACTTTTTTTCAGTGCACCGATGTCAACCATAGTGTCTGAAAGAGTTTTGACAACTCCAATTTTGGTATGTGTGCTGCTGAAACGAGCACGTTTTGACAACTCCAAAAGGCATATCTCTGTTGGTGGATGAGTGCCCAGTGCTGAAGGGTCCAGAGGTGGCATCTGTGACTTTAAAGACAGAGACAGGTTTCCTCATTTTAGAAGCTGGGACAGCTATTTTCTCAAGGTTGGGTTGGAGCTTTGGCATACTGATGTTCACAGCATGACCTACCCCATTAGTGCCAAAACTTGTACTTTGGTGTGGACCAGATACATGTTCTCCTCCAGAACCACACCGTCTACATCATTGGCCCTATGCTTTGAGGATTAGTGAGATTATGTACACGAAAGGCCTCTGAAGGTGTATAAACCACAAGATGGGTCTGTGTCTTAAACTCTTGTTAAGTGCAAATACATGTCCAAGAGGATTGAGGAGACAGATTAATATACAATTAAAATAAACATGTTGATAGCAGAGAAATTTAGGAACCCTTAGAAGAAAGTGGTGGATTGTGGGTGATTGTTTCCATCATAAAAGATAGACTAAGGGGTTGTTTTTCACAATATGAGCCTTTTCTGTCAGCCCACTAATGTGGACATCATGTCTTTTGAAATTTCAGTGTTCTGATGAAGGATATAATTTTCTTATTCTTAACTTTAGCATATCATTTTTGTCATCTGTGGACACCACACACACACACACACACACACACACACACACACACACACACACACACACACACACACATTCCCCCAAACAGTCTTATCACTGCAGGTATTCCAAGCTCAGTAGATACTGTATTTTCTCTTCTCCATACATCCTCATGATTAAGTTTAGTTTGTGAATTAGGTATAGTGAGAGGTGAACGATAGAAGAACAGTACAGCAGTCTGTTGTAACCAAAGCCAGGTGAATGTGGGCTTCTTTCAGTCAAATATTTTATGATCCTCTACTTACCCACCTTGTGTTGATAGGAGGTGATGGAGTGATTATCTAAATTGAGATGAGTGACATGGGTACTGGGACATATCTAGACTACTACTTACCTGACAATAGTATGTCAGAAGGAGGATCTTTGGATGACTCCAGATCGTTGGGTCTTGATGACCAGTGGTTGTGGATCAGGAGCCAACAGTGTCAATGGCGAGGAGTCTCAGTTGTGTAAACGTTTTTGGAAGAGCATTTTAATGGGAAGTAGCATTTCCTCCTACCACATTAGAATGTTGCTGCTGAGGTCATCCTTTGGTGATCCTGAGGGTGATTTTCATGCTGGGTTTTATGTGAGTCATGGTCCACAATTTTGTGTTTTAGTATCTGTGCAATTGAAAATGTTACAGCAGTGTTGATCAGTTTTGGTAATGTCCACCTTGCTGGTTGTATTTCATCTTCATCTTTCTATGCTCTGTAGGTGGTTCACAGGTTCTTCCAGAATCTCATTTGCTGATATTCTTCGATGGCCTTCAGTATTTTCTTCTACCTTTTCACTGAGAGCTTAAAATCCTGTTCCTCAGCTTGGCTTGTCCTGAATGATGTCTGTGACTTCCCAGTGGCTCTTGGTACCACTCCATCAGTCCTTCTAGCAATCTCCGGTTTTAACTGATTGCAGTGTTGTATGTTATTGCATCAATTTAATGATTCCCAACACCACACTGTGTCCCCATCAGGACCTATGTCAATTATAATCATATGCAGGACAGGCATATGTGGTCTTGTCAAGCACAGAGCTGTCATCCGAAGGGCCTAAAGCAGTGTGGTGTATTTGGTATAAAAATACAACCTTGAGGTTTTCATTTTGTCGACAGATTCTGGTGGTCAGGTGTGCTGTTATTGTTAGTAGGGCTTTAAATACCAACCCTTTTCCTTCCAAGTTTTTTTTCCCCCGCACTTCTGAGATAAAGCATTGGTGGAATCATTCTATAAACAAAATGGCTGTCACTAACACTCTTTGACTAAGTTGGTGGAACATGTCCAAGTGCTTTGCTTTCGTGAATGTGAACTCCTGGCTCTGCACACTGCACCTGATTTTGTCATGTACCCTGTTAGGGCACTTCGTGTAGAGCCAGATTGATCCATGGCTTCATGTTTTAAGCCCTGCTTCCTTCTTTTGCACATTTTTGTTGGCTTTTGTTTCTTTGGTAATCTCCTTGTATAGCCCAGGCTTGTCTTCAGCTCTTAATTTTCCTGCATCAGCCTTCTGAGTGCTAGGATTGCAGGCATATATCTGCATCATCACAGTTTTGTGAATGTAGTTTCCATCTGGCATCTTTCAGAAGAGCCTGGTTTCATTGCAGTTGAAGACTTGCTTCAGGTGGTGTCCTTCTTCCTAACCAGCTTCTTCACCTGCAGGCGAGGGGGACCCTTGCTGAGGCCTTCATAGACCAAGTGCTTTCTGAAGGGTTGGTTTGTTTTTATTTTATGAGTGTCCTGCATATGTGCATACACATCATACATGCAGAGGTCCAAAGAGGGCATCAGATCCTCTGAAACTGGGATTATGGACAGTTGAGAGCTGGGACCCAAACCCAGATCTTCACCAAGAGCAGCAAGGGCTGGAGCACTGAATGATCTCTAGTCCTCAAGTGCTTTCTGATACAACAGTTTGCCGTCAGCTTGAACACATTTCTGTTCGTGTTCTCCAATACAAGTCTAGTGCCTCGTCCCTCTTAATTAGGCTTACACCATGTACTGGTGTGGAAACTTCTGCAGGTTAAGATGCTGCAACACATGTAGCATGAATTTCTTATTCATATTTTCATGGATGGAGGATTTGATTTTACTGTTGAACTTAGCAACCTTGGTGTTTTTTTCTTTCCTTAAATTGAGGACATTCACCTTTTTATTTTAAGGAAGCTCTTTTGAAAATTTATTTGCTTGTGTGTATGTGTGTGTGAGACAGCATGTGCTTGTGATGGTGTTTATGTTGGGGTCAGAGGACAGCTTTCTAGAGTTGGTTCTCTCCTTCCATCTTGTGGGTTCTGGGGATCAACTCAGGTGGTCAGGCTTGTTGGTAAGTGACTTCATTTGCTATGCTACATGGTTGCCCTTGAGGAAGGTCCTAGTGGTTCCTTTTTGGTAAATCCATATTGCTATTCTTGTCCTTTTAGGGCATCTTTCAGGGTTCCCTGAGTGTTAGCAGTGTGATGCCAAGGGAGCTGATCTGATAACTGTGACTGAGTTGGGGGCAGGGAGCATCTACAGCCTGCCTATACCGAACGGAAGGACCGGTCACATTCTAGACAATGCATTGTGAGAGTTCGTCAAGCTACCCAGAACAACAAGCAAGGGAGTGCTTACAGCTGCTGGTTTTGGAATTACTCAGTTAATAATGTTGAGACCACAATTGACTGTAGGTAAATGGAGACTTAGAAAGTGAAACCACAATTGAGAGTTTACTGTATATCTTATTTTTTTTCAGACTATGTAGGATAGGAACAGAAAACTATATTTTATACATACATTTGTAAATATTTCTAAAACTCTTACTGGTGTGATTTATCAATTTCAAGTAAAAAATTATTGAGTGTGATTTTATATATGACTATAATTGTTTTACCTTTTTTTTTTTTACTTGAAGGAACTGTTTCATTGTCACAACAGCCTTTTTTCCCCTATGCAGATGCAAATGATTCCATCTCCAGAACCCCTGTTTGTGGAATTTTTGTGGATTTTGCAACAGCCTCGCATCGCCAGAAGAGCCGGAGTCAGGCTCTCAAGCAGAAGTAGGTATACTGAGGAGCTTGACACAGGTGTTTGTGTGCGTACCTGTCCTGCTGTGGACGGAATCCAGGTTCTTGTGCACTCTAGGTGAATATTCTCCCATTGAGCTGACCTCAGCTGTAGCTTTGTGTTAGTGCCTTTTGATGTCCCTTTCCTCAGCATGGTCTTAAAGCTAGAGTTTCCCATGTTTCATTGTTGACTGTGTAGGTGAATTGTCTGGATATTGAACCTAGTATTTTGTTTATTAGGCAAGTACTCTACCTCTAAGCTGTATCCCTAGCCTAGTCAGTTCTTTAATTAGTATTACAATTCTCTTTGTGTTCATCTCTTATTCTGGTTACTGTGTACTGTTCTGTATACTAGGTGTTTGCTATCTAATGTCTGCAGTAAATTCATGACTGACTGTTGTGGACTCAGCCCGGGAGTCAATGGTCTGTTTTGACTCCAACAGAATCACAACCATACATTTCAGATCTGGTGGACAGATTCTTGCTAAGGCAGATTGAGCTTGGCTCATGCTGCATTGAGGCTCTGTGGCACTGATCTTTTGAAATATAGGTAGAAGCCTCCATGACCTAATGATTTTTGTATTCTTGTATGCCTGCAAAACTATCAGCGTGTAAATGATACCAAGGTCTGCCACCAGCTCAAGCATTAATTAGACCCTTTGAAGCATGCATGGCTTTATTTAGCCTCTGAGTTCCTGGATGGCTGAATGTGGGGAAATACTTCTCTAGGCAGTCCTGTGTGGGCAGAGAACCCTAGAATACTCATCTCAAAGCACAGTCTTTCAAATGAGTTAAATAAATTTATAACATTGGTCCTGCAGTGGCTTGGAGACCATAACTTTTAATTTTGGCCTCCCATAAAGTCTGTGATAGTTGTGATCAGGGATGTTGAACCATAGTGGCTACAGAGCAAGGTCGGGAGCCACAGAGAAATGTTACAAGCAGGGTGAGAGGGTTGGAGAAGAAGAAAGCTTTTTTTTTCTCCTGCCTTCTTTCCTCAGTCTTCCACCTGGTGGGTCTTGAATGACCAGTGAGTCAATAGAAAAAAGTTATGCTGCCAGTGCATGAGTAAGTGTGTTCTGTTAGTAGGTTATAAATGTGTTTTCACTCACAGAGGTGAATACTTCCATGTGGAGTAGATGGAATATTAAAACAATGACAGTGTCCCAGTGTCCAGTGCAAGCATAGGATAAAATCTTGGCTGTAACAACCTGACAGGACCTTTGAGGAGGCAGTTTTCTATGATGTATGAAATGCATCTACCCAGTGACAGATGCTATTGAGCAGTGTACAGTTGTCAGAGCAACATTCCTTTCTGAACTAGGAGTTTCACAGGATGTGGACAAGACTCCGACCTCTTTCTATGACGAACAGTTTGTATCAAAAAAACTCTTGAGCTAAAACCAACTGTGAAAGTTAGATCTAAAACAACAGCAGTATGCACAAACTCTGAGATGCCTGCATGAACTAGTAACAGCTGGGACCACCAGGACCCAAAGGACTAAGCTCTACAAGACAAGTGTAGAGTGCCAACCTTGTGTTGCTGCTGTATTCCCATTCCAGGGGCTGTATGTGTTTCTCAAGGTGGTCAATTCAGGTAGAAAGCAAGAGCAGGAACTTTGACATTCACTTAGGGCTGGGGAGATGGAAAATATTTAGGACTTTGAAGTAGGAGAGCCCTTGCTAAACACCCCTGACTTTGGTTGAAGCTCCTAAGCCTCTGTGCTAGGAATAAAGGCAAGGCTGAAATAGATCTGACATCACAGAGCATGACACTGAGCCTCTCATCATCCCAGTAGGACCTGTTGAGTGTGACCTACTTGGATTCTCCTTGCCAGGAAGAGATTAAAAAGAAAATATCCAAAATTCCTACAGAATTTTCCACTCAATGTCTGTTATCCAGTAAATTACTAGACACATCAGAAACTGGGATCATATAGCTAAAACCAAGAGTGAAAAACAAAGAATAGTAATAGGTCCATGTATGATCTTGAGAGTAAATAATTTGATCTGGATTTTAAAAATAAGATTATAATAGCATGTGATTAATGTGTGTATAAGTAAATTAACAAGCAATATATTTGATCAGAACATTGAAATCAATGAGATAATCAAATTTTGGACTCTTCTCCAAAAATACAATAATTGAAACTAAAAATTAATTAGTTCAATAGCAAGTTTTCAGAGGTGGCAGGTTAGTGGGTTGGAGAGAGGATAATGGGAAGTTTCCAACTTGAAGTGAAGATATGGAAGGGGGCTGGTAAAGAGACTACACAGTCGTGACACAGAGTGAGACTCATCTGACGTGTATAATCAAATCCCAGGAAGGACAAAGAGAAGGACTGGGGCAGAAGCTGTATTTTAAGACATACTATCTGCAGATTTTCAAAAATCTATGAATGTAAACAAGTTAAGGCTTAAAAGGTCCAAGAAGCATAAACGTAGATAATAAAGAAGAGTAAACACAACCACAGTAGAGAGAATCCAGTCAGACTACTGAGCACCAGATGCCAGGTGGGTGGGGAAGCTGCAGCTTGAAAGCTGGAGCAGACAGCTTCAGTGGGAGGTTTGCAAAGGAAAATACAGACCACGGTGACAGACATGCTCCAAGTAAACAAGCTGAAAGTGAGTAATGTCCTTAAAAATTAAAGTAAAAGCTACACATTTTCAGACCTACAAAAACCATGAGAACTCCTTGCTCACAGACCTATACTAAAAGAAATGGACATTATTTCAGGCAGAAGCAACTGATGCCAGATAAAAACATGGACTCCTAAAGAGAGGACTGAAAGAGGGAAGGGTAAGTTTATGAACAAGTAGATATCAACACTGACTGAATCAAAGACTGTAGTATCTTGTGAAACTAAACATATAGAATTAACTTCTTAACAGTTTAGCCCAAGAATTGGGGAAATAAAGGGGATAAAAAGTTATTGTAAGGTCCTGGCAAACAGAGATTAAAAAAAAAAAACACTTAATTTAAATTAAATTTTAATAGGGCAAGGGTACTTGTTGAAATATTTAGGCTACCCATTCAAAGGTAATAAGAAGAAATTGTAACACATGAATAAGCAGAATAATTAAAGCACATGATCAACCCAATGTTAGGCAAGAAAAGCAAAAACAAAAGAATAGAGAATATATGGAAAATAGAAAGATGGTAAAGTAACCTAAAACGTATCAATAATGATATTAAATGCTTGTAGGCTTTAAAATTCAATTTTAAGGCATAGATTTTACAACTGGAAAAATAAGTATATTTTAGTGTATTAGTTAGGGTTTCTATTGCTGTCAAGAGACAGCATGACCACAGCAACTCTTACAAAGGAAAACATTTAATTGGAGTGGCTCTTTTACAGCTTGTTTACAGTTTGGAGGTTTAGTCGATTATTGTCATGGCAGGAAGCAAGGCAGCATGCAGGCAGACATGGTGCTGGAGAAGGAACTGAGAGTTCTTACATCTTGACTCACAAGCAACAGGAAGTGGTCAGACACTGGTGGGGGTGGGGAGGGGGCGTATCTTGAGCATGGGAGATCTTTAAGCCCGCCCCTCAGTGACACACGTCCTCTAATAAGACCATGCCTACTCCAACATGACCACACCTCCTAGTAGTACCACTCCCTTTGGGGACCATTTTCTTTCAAACCACCACATTTAGGAAAGAAACTTTGCATGCCAGACACAGAAAGGCTGAAAATAAATGGGTGGGGAAAGATGTGTCAAGCGAACATTAACTAAAACAATATGATGTCACCCATGTCAGGCAAACTTAAGAATGAGGAGGCTATGTTACTTCATAAAGGTAAAGGGAGGCGTAGCAAAGCCTGACCAACGCACCTGTTTACCCAACAGCAGTGCTACATAGCACACACCCCAAAAACCCAGCAGAACCCGAAGGAGAAATAGTGTCCACAAATATAGTAAATGATTTTTAAAAATAATCTTTCTAGATTTATATATTTTATTTTTTATGTGTATGAGTGTATTGCTCATATATGTGTCTATGCATCACATATGTGCCTGGTGCCCATAGAAGCCACAGAAGTCAGGAGGAAGTATTGGAGTTATGGACAATTGTTAACTACCAGTTAGTGCTGGGAATTGAATCTGGGTCCTCTGTAAGAACAGCATTTTCATAATTGCTGAGCCATCTCTCCAGCCCACACAGCCAGATTTTTCTTTTTTAACACATTTGTCTTTTTGGAGATAGAAATTTAGTGCAAACAAAAATATGGTGGCGTTTTATAACATTTAAACAGTCAATGGACCAAGGTGACGTAGATCACTGACCATAATGGAATTAAGCTCCAGATCAATAGAAAATCAAGGAGAAAATTTCTAGAAGTTAGAAAATTAAACATTGTAGTTCTTGATGAACATAAGTAAAAGAAGAAATTAGGAGAATTTTTGGTGCTGGTGGTTTAGACTGAGGCCCTCTCTGTACTAGACACATGCACTGAGCCACACCCAGGCCCACAGAGCCACACCCAGGCCCACAAACTGCTTTTAACAGTGACAGTGAAACCTCTGTCTGGGATGTGCTGAACCTACACCAACAGACCAGTGAAGGGAGTGTGAAAAGGCTTGATATTGGTGGTTCAAGCAGCCATGCCAGGAGCCTGGGAAAAGGCAGCAATTAATTAGAAATTAAAAGGAATGAAATAAAATGTAAGAGCAAAAATCTGTAAAATTGAAAGCATTTGTAATAAATTTAGCAAAGCCAAAATTATTCTTGGAAATTTTTCTTAAATTGTATAAACTCCATGGTAGGTCTTGATTAAGTACAATAAAGAAAGAAAACAAAGACAGTAAAAATGGAAAAGAGAACATTACTGCAGATCTTACTAAATTAAATAAGATTATATAAATAACTGCGAGTAATAATTTAGGTGAAATGAGTAAACCTTAGAAAGTCACAACTGGTCACCAGAGATCCAAAATGCAGTAGAACATTTAGGCATCCATATGTTTGTTAAATGTGTTTCATACGTAAACCACTTTCCTACAAGTTAAAGTACAAAGTTAGCCTATTGTCTTCTAAATATCTGAGGAAATAACTCCCATTTTCACAGATTCCAGAGAATAGAAAAATAGGCCACATTTCTAACTTCTGAATTTTTTTCCTGAGGCTTAGCCAGACTTTGACTTAAAATTTTGTGACTATGAAAGTGAAAAGGGGGTGTGTGTGTGTGTGTGTGTGTGTGTGTGTGTGTGTGTGTGTGTGTGCGCGTGCGCGTGCGTGCAGGAGTTCGAGCACACATGAGCACATACATAGACTGTGGAGTGGGGACATGATTTATTACGGCCTTTGTCTCACTTGACTATGTATTCTAAGAAGTCTCTCAAAAGGCTATCCAAAGCTGAGCAATGATGGCACATTCTTTTAATCTCAGCACTCAAGAGGCAGGTGTATCCCTGTGAATTCAAGGCCAGCCTGGTCTACAGAGTGAGTTACAGGACAGCCAAGACTACACAGAGTAACTCTGTCTCAAAAAACAGAACAAACAAAAAAATCAAACCAAACCAAAAAACTCAAAAGGTATCCAAATGACGAATAAGTAGAAAATCTCATATCAAAGCAAGTGGGTGGTCCAGTTCTTAGACCAGACAAAATCTGAGAGCTGGTGGACTACTGATCTAAGTCCTGGAATCCAAATGCTCAAGAGCGTGGAGTTCTGATGCCCAAAGACAGAAGAGGATGCTGACTCCTGAATGGAAAGCAAGATTTCATACTGACTCCTGAATGGAAAGCAAGATTTCATACTTCCTGTGTCTTTTGTCCCCCCAGAGCCACCAGCCTATTGGGTTACACAAGCTCACTGTGGACAGATGCTCTTCAGTCATCCCAGCAACTCAGATGTCAATGCCTCAGATACCCTCACAGACACTTTGAGACAGCCCAGCTACCCCAGTCAAATGCTGACTCATCTGGATGTCTGTTTCAGCAAAGAGGCAGACTCATGCTTTTGAATAGCCACCTTAGTATCCCTAAATCTCGTCATCCATCTCACAACGACACCCAAAACGTGTAATACCTTAGAATTAGGAACACAGGGTTGGGTTAACATCAACTCATGTCATTATCACCTTCCTAGAACAGAAAACTATGTAGTCATCTCAACAAATACAGACAACAACAGCATCCAACATTACAAAGAGTAGCACATACTATGAAGACCCAGGAAATTAAAAAAAAAAAGTTCTATTATAAATCCCAGTAAGGGTGTGTGTGAATTCATACCTTTCAGGATGCTGATTCTGAAAATTATATAGAAGTACTAAGAGTCAGGAGTAGTGAAGACATTATTGAAGGAGAAAAGATTAGAGGCTTTGAACTCAGATGCCAAAGTTAATTACAAAACCCAGTGATTGTGCTGTATTCTTAGCACAAGAAATCAGTCTGATTAAGTACAGGGTGGGGAGCATCAGCCATGGCACACTGTCATTGATTGTGTGTGGTTGCTGTGCAGTAGTAGAGCAAGGAAGATTTTCTGTGGCTGATGCTGGAATAGCTAGATAAGTGCACAGAAACAGTAAGCTGAGCCCCGTCTTGAGCCACCCACACAGGGAAGATGTGGACAGCCGGGGAACGTGGGATGTTCTTCTGTGGCTGGGGAAAATAGCTGAAGGAAGTTTGGAGACAGAATTGAAGGTAGTATGTAGAAAGACAGGATGGTGTCCAGAGAATAGGATGGTGGAGAAGTGAGAGCTGTGTGAGGACTCGGTGTGAGTGGAGGAGGACAGGCGAGGAGAGAAGTAAGAGCAAGTGTACTGAACACCAGCAGTGTGGGAGTGCTGGTGTTGGCAGAAATAAAAGCTCTTGGTGCTCAGCTTGCTTTAGCCTGGGGGAGGGGCAGTGGACAACTAAGGGTTGAGTCCAGGGCCTGTCACCATTAGGGTGTCTGGGAGAAAAAAAAGAAACCAGTATAAATGGTTGGGAAAGAAGACTGAGGCAGCAAGAGGGAACCAAGTGTCAGGTGTGGGGAGTCCAGTGTCTGGGCTTACTGCTGTCAGATGCTGTTTCCTGTGGAAATAGGCTTCTGTAGCCTCCAGGAGGATGTACTATCAGAAATGTCATCGTACTAGCCAACACTCTAAATACTGAAAAAAGTGAATCAGTCAAGAAACTTCTGGTATACGTATGTTGTAACGTTATCAACCTTCGTGTACTGCAATGGACCAGTTGCACGTTTGGTTCATGATATATTCACGCCATTACTTTGTGACTGCTTTTATTTAGTTCATTTTTTCCCTTTCTGCTAGGGCTCTAATGTAGGGTCTCCTATAAGTTAGGAAAATATTTGGCCACTGAGTTACACCCTCAGCTTCTATTTAATTATTTAAAATAATTATTGAGTACTTGAGACTCACTCTTATTACTGATATGTGACCCTAAGATACACCCTCCTGCATGTACCTGAGTGTATTATTCAATTTAATTTTTGTTTCCAATCTGTTTTAAAGGACACGAAGTACAAAACTGCTCCGGCTTATTGATTTAGACTTTTCATTCACTTTTTCTCTCTTGGACCTACCACCAGTAAATGAGTATGACATGTATATTAGGAACTTCGGGAAAAAAAATACCAAGCAGGTTAGTAAAAGCTGTGTTATCTAATGGAAGTATAGTATGTGTGTGTGCGCCTTGTCTCTTTTCTAGAATATTAGAATTGGAAATGGTCTCTGAAGGTTGTTGAGAGAAAGAGTGTCCTCTGTAACTTGGTACTCATAAACTCAAAGAATGGAAAGTCTAAAGATAGCCCGGTGGGCATGATGAATGACTGGTACAGAAGACAGTGTCTCAGTTTCTTTTCTGGTCTCTCTGATAAAATACCCTGACAAAAGCAACTTAGGGGACAAAGAATTTATTTTAGCTCACAAGTCCAGGTTACTGCCCACCATAGCAGGGAGGTCTCAGCAGCAGGAGCCTGAGAGAATTAGTCCCGTTACATCTGCACTCAGAAGAGTAGATGACAGATGCATGCATAGTTGTGCTCAGCTAGTTTCTCTCTTTTTATGCCATCCAGAACCCAAGCCCAGGGAACTGTGTCACCCACTTCTAGGCAGGATCTTCCCACATCAATTAGTGTTCAAGAAAGTCCTGCATAGGCCAACCTATCCCAGCCTCAAGAATGCTCACCTTTAAAAAATTTTGAAGTTAGCTTTTTTAAAAAAAATGTGGTTGCTTTTATCTTCAGTAATGGCAAATTGCTCTGAAATTGAAGCTAGATGTTAATTCTAACCCCCTTTTTTCTCTAAGGCATATGTTCAGTACAATGAAGATAATGTTGAGAGAGACGTTCAGACTGAAGAGATAGAAACCAGGGATGTGTGGACCCAGCACCCAGGAGAAGGCACTGTTGTATCTGGAGGTAACCTTGGTACTCTTGAGTGTTGATTGTCTACTCTCTTTACAGTAGGTTTCGTTTTGTTTTTACTTAATTCCTTTTTCTTGTGTGTTTCTTTTTGATGTGGTTGTTAGTATATGACTGTGGAAGCGCCTTTTCATTATTCCTTTGAAAAAACAAATTAGCTCATGTTAATGAATGAGATTAGAGCTGTTGAACCACCGGGAATCATTAAATTGACCTAGAACCATGGCTAACCCCTGACCTGGATTTGTAATGAGGTTGGGAAGATATTCCAAATACTCACCATATAACTGTAGGACAAACTCTGTTCTGAGACTCAGATAGTTTGTTCTCATCAGTATAGAATTTTCACTTTTTAAGTGCAATTTGAAGATGTGTTCCATTAGTGCAGACCAGAGGTTTCTAGAACATAGATGTGCAACTATCCAGATGAATTATACATTACTGGTTGATTTTTTTTTCTTAAGGAATTATCTCTGTACAGCAAGGAATATATCCTCAGGTAACCTCACCATAAGAAACCTCTAGGCATTGTATCTCTTATTTCAAGCACCCCAAACAATAAGTGTTGCAGATTTCTCATCTGTAGATGCTTGACCTGTAACCTAAAACTAGCACCGAACACACTAGTTCCTTTCACTGTATTCCTTAAGACAGTTGAATCGGATTCAGCTCATGAACTTACTATAGAACAATGTGAAATTGGAAACAACCTCAAATAGAGAATGTAATGCAATGTTCTGACTTTTCCTAGGGATCTCAGTATTTGCAACACTGCTTTGAATGCTGTGATTTATAAAGCATAATTGTTTTGGAGTTGACTTTATTAATTTAATAAACCTACATTTTATTGTAGGTAGTGAAGAAAAAGACTTCTCTGATGTCATAGTTGTACCAAAGATTGACACTCCACGTCTGTCTAGTTTTCTCCGGGCAGCATGCCAGGTACATTCTGTGTTGCATGTCCTCTTCTGTGTTAGTGCTTAAGGGCTCATTATTTTCAGAAATAGTGCTACTGAAATCTTGGAGCTTTGTGGCTTAGAATCAGTTCTTCATTTTCAAGTATTATTTTCTTACAGATTATCAGTAATACTTTCATTAAGTTCTTGTATGCAAAATGACACTAGGTAAATATATATCACTGAAAATCCTGTGTTTTGTGGTTCTATACTTTAATAATTTCCTACACATCATGTCCGCCTCGACCAGCAAGGAAGACGCGACGCCAAGCTCTTCTCCAAGCAGTTTATTCAGGAACCTTGAACAATCTTCTGACCCCGGGGAAAGCCATCTTCTTCTCCCCTCTCACTCTCACTCACTCTCACTCTGACTCTCACTCTCACTCTCACTCTCTCTCTCTCCCTCTTACACTCTCTCTCTCTCTCTCTCACACACACACACACACACACACACACACACACACACACACACTCACACTCACACACACTCTGATCTCCTATCTCCTCCGATCTTCCATCTCCTTCCTCTCCTCCGATCTTCTTCCTGGGGAAAGCCAGCCCACACCCTTTATAGCCACTGGGCAATCAACCCCGTGGTGCCACGTGGACAATGCCGATAGGGTCAGACATATGCAAGCAAGCCAGATTAGGTCCAGGTGTGCAGAAGCAAGCCAGATCCTAGCCTTAGCCAAATAAGGAGCATCTGCCATCGGGAAGGCAGAAGCCAGACGCCGCGCCATCTTTGAGGCACGGCCGTGCACGGCTCTCTACACCTACAGTTGGAAATAATTATGGACTCTTAAGCCAAACATGTTAAGCTGGCAAAACAAGTGTAAATCTATGCAGTATTTGTAAATAATGACCTCAAGATTTTAACAACTGGCTGTGGAAAATTTCAAACTACACAATTGTGAGCTCCACGTACTGCAGCACATATCCCCTCAACTGGCTCCTTCTTCCTTATTGTTCCCTTCTCCCATCATTCACCTGATTATTTTGAAACTAACCCTCTAACTTTTATTCTACATATATTTAAGTGTAGATCTCTAAAAGAGAAAGGTCTTTTGTTGATGTAAAAACACAGCTTTCACCTCAAAGGGAATAAGAAAGTTTATTTTAGAGCCTTAAGTGACCTTGGCCTGGACACACAGATTTAGGTTACCCTAAATACCATGTTTCAACACGGTAGACAGTTGCATGAAGTTTTTATAGTTACAGAACAGAAGAAAATCCTAAATCAAAGCACTTTTCAGATACACTGTGAGAACCTCAGGTAGGAGGGCCACGGCAATGGGAGGAAGTCTGTGCTGTAGGCCTCAGACACTGTCTAACGACATTCTTAGTCTCTGAGTTAGTAATCCTAAGGTCATAAGGACAGGCACAAAGGTGGGCAATGAAAGGCTTTCAGGAGCTAAAGAGATAACGTGAGGCAATTTGACTGTGGACTTGTAATATTCCAACTCTCCACCCCTACAAAATTCTTTACCACAGGTGTGACCTACAAACGTTGGTAATTTCAAATATGTTAAGATATGAAGTTGATATCCTAATCTCTATGTTGTCTCTAACTTTTTATATAAACTTAGAATTTAAATATGGGGTAGAAAAAACAGCATAATAGTGTTAAGCTTTGACAGGTTGATTAGATCAAGTCTGTTCATCAGATTCTGTTATGAATACCTACCAACTACTTTGCCTCAGTGTCTCAGTTACAGAGGGATTTGTGGCTTAGAAATAGGATTAGGCTGGACATATTTGTTACTATTGTCAGGTTCTGTGTTGGTGTGAAGTTTTGGGACTAAGGAGAGAGTCCTCGGTACATTGCAGTGAGGAGGAGGACGTGTGGTGACAGTGTGGGGACCGGGGTCAGCCTGCATCTCACAGCCTCTTTTGTGCACACCCATCTCTGTCTCTATATCTATAATTTTTTTTCGAGACACGGTTTCTCCGTGTACTTTTGGAGCCTGTCCTGGATCTCACTCTGTAGACCAGGCTGGCCTTGAACTCACAGAGATCCACCTGGCTCTGCTTCCCCAGAGCTGAGATTAAAGGCATGCACCACCGCTGCCCAACCTTAAAAATTATTTTTTAATTTTATTGTGTATGGGTGTTTCGTCTTCCTGTCTATCTGTGCACCGTATGTGTACACTGTGGTCCTGAAGAGGCCAAAAAAGTCCCTGGACTAGAGTAACAGGTGCTTGTGGGCTACCATGTAGGTGCTGGGAATTAAACCCAGGCTCCCTGCAAGAGAGCCATCTCTCCAGTCCCTGCTCGCGTGTCTTTCAAAGGTGGTTGCTGTTTTGCTTGAAGAGGACCGTTTGGCAGCTGGACCCAGCTGGAATCCCCAGGCACAAGACAAAGCTCTGAACATCAGCGACAACTCCTCCCAACTAAACACAAATCTGCCGTTCCTTCAGGGTAAGAGAGGCCTTTCCTCATGTCGATTTATAGGCAAACACAAATATTTATATTGAAGTAATGATCATTAATGTTACATATTTTTAAGTTGATGGAGTTTATTGTATATAAAATAGAGAAAGACTCAGTGGCTACAGAATTGCAAATGAATGGTGAGGATTCTTTTCTTAAATGTATATGTTAAATTTATAATTTACAATTTTCATGAGTTAATTAGAAGGCTGACAGTAATTTAAATTAGTGAAATTATTTAGTAAATGGAAAATAAGATTGTGTTTGTTTTAAGTCTTGTAATTCTTTTCAAGCAGTTACTCAGATAATGCACAGCTATGGAAATGGTAAACAGATAAAACGTATGATTCATAGTATTTAAACTAGTTTAAACCAATTGCATTTGCAAGGGCAAATTGGAATTTTTATCTCATTTATCATCTATCTATCTATCAATTTATCTATTAATCTATCTATCTATTTTGATACACTGTCTCAGTTGTTAGGCAGGCTTTGAACTCTTGAGCCTCCTGCCATGGTCTCCCTGGATTATAAACACACAAAAACAGGGCCAATGCAGCTTCCTAGTCTCGTGTCTCTCATGCCAGCTGCTGCCTGCGGGCTTGAGCTTACGGTGCTGTCACTGACGGGTGAGCCCTGCCCGCAGGCCGTGAGCTGAACTGCATGGCGGGTTTAAGTTTTGCTCAGGCAGACAGAAAAGATTACAGATACACGGTAAAGACAGATTCAGATGGAAAAAACCTCTAACCGAGTTACAGTGTGTTTAAAAAGGCACATAGGCTTGGGAGAGAAAAGAGAAATGGTATAGACAGTCATAAAAACAAAAATACTTTAAAAATAATAAAGTCTATAAAATAAAGTAATAAAAAATATAATAAACCACGTAAAGATGGGAAATACACAGTCTGGATTCTGTGTGTATTGTGTTGTCTTTAGACCTGACACCTGTTTTGTGATATATAATTTTACTGTGTTAAAGCCTTTCTTTTTATTTAGACAAAAAGGGAGAAATGTGGAAGATTCCTTTACAATGTGTGAATATATGTCACCGTGATTGGTTTAATAAAGAAGCTGACTCACACACAAAATAAATAAATGTAAAAAAAAGAGAAAAGGCACCTTATTGGTGTTACTAAAAACTAGAAACCGGGCCTGTGAATGACTCAGTGGGTAAAGGGGGTTGATGCACAGGACTGGCAATCGCGAGAACCAACTCCATAAAGTTGTCCACTGACCTGGACACGTGTGCTTGCCCCTCCCATCATGTACACAAGCTAACACACACACACACACACACACACACACACACACACACACACACATACACACACTGGAAATCCAGTGGCAATGCTGGCAGAGTTTTGCTCATGAATTGTGAAGAAGCACATATACCCATTGTCATCCCTTTCCTAGAGGAGGACTTCAGGCTGCTTGAGGAGGCAGCGCTGAGGGGATGGCCGTGAGTGGTGAGGGGATGGCCGTGAGTGGATGAGGGGATGCGGGAGGACAGGTTTGATCCCAGCTGTGGATGGTATGGCCTGTGAATTGAGAAACTAGTAGGCATAGGCAGTAGGTGCAGGTTATCACGTATAGTTTTAATTAGCTAGTCCTACACAATTCTCACTAGACTATGGCTTAGCATCCTCCTGTTTCTTCGTCAGTAGCCCTGCTACTGAGAACTGTAGGGAAAGCAGCGCTGCCTCAGAAGTCTTGGAATCCATTCTTAGATGCTACACTGGCTTTGGATTAGAGTAGTTTTCTGTATGGAGTTCTGAGGACTGTTTTAAAGAGAACTGAGGTTCCTAACAATAGTGTCCTAGCAGCATGCCATGGAAGGAAGGCCATTCCAGTCATTTCCAGTGTGGTGCTGAATTTCAAAGACTCATGCACTTGGTGTGAGGAGCTGGTAGATGAGAGTGTTCTGTCCTGGCCTACACTTCTTTACAGAGAAAGAATTTCCTTTACTGAAGCCACAGGGTCAATGCGGACACACAATTTAGGTTTACACTGTAGGCGTTGATCACAACCCAGATTGGAGTGAGGATCTAACTCATTAGGTGCAGTGCTTCCTGGCATTCATGAAGCCTGAAGTTCAGTCCTCAGCACTGCAGAATGTGGTGGTGCATGTCTGAGGAGTGGAGGCGAGAAGATCAGAAGTTCAAGGTCATCTCAGTTATGGAGCGAGTTGAGGGAAACTAGAGCTGTGTGGGAACTTAACAACAGCACACTAGGTTTTTGTTCAGCTGTGAACAGACCGTGTTTGTTTCTTCACTGAATTATATTTTATGTGAGAATTTTGAAATGTTTGAAATGCTAAAGTGAAAATGCTTTTCTTATCTTCAGGGCGGAAAGTATCCTGTTTGCATGCCTCTCGAGTTCAGAGGCAGACCGTCGTCTCTGTTCATGACTTACCTGACAAGGCATTTGCCCCGTCTCTGGATAGCCGGCACCTCCTCTGTGTGTGGGATATTTGGCAGCCTTCAGGGCCCCAGAAGGTCCTGATATGTGAGTCAAAGGTATACTCAGGAGGAGTCTGTGCTTGTTTCCAGGAGGGTGGTGGCTGACAGTAAACATCACAAGGACAGGGTGCAGAGGTAACAGGCAGAATGGGGGCCCAAGTCGTGTCCTGTGTCTGGTGCCCTTGGCTCTGTTCCGACTCTAGAAGTTCACAGTTTAACAGGACATTTCCGACTGAGAAACTCAGGATTATCGTGCAGGAGGCTCTCTGTCACCTGTAAACTAACAAATGAACATAGTTACAGGCTTAATAAAAACATGGCCAGGATGGCCACAGGGCTGGGTATTTGGGTCATGCTTTTTAGGTTCTGATTCTCTAGATATCTTAATAGTCTTGTGCTTTCTTTGTGTTTCTTTTTCTTTTCTTTCTTCCTTTTTTTCCCCCTGACAGGAAGCATGTAGTAACCCAGGCTGGCCTTGAATTCTCCATGCAGCTGAAGATGACTTTGAACTTCTGATCTCCTGTCTCTACCTCTTGAGTGCAGCATTATAGACGTGCCCCGCCATCATTGTGCAGTTTCTTACTGTTGCTTGTAATAAGCGTCTTTGTCACTCAGATTCTTCTGCCTTATGTGACTCTGGTCCTGTCACTCGCAGGTCCACGGCCATCTTCCCTTTCATATATACATCATTTTTGATTGGGAAGTACTATGTCTTTATGTTCCTTGACTCAGCCAAACCAACAATATGTGAAGAACACCTTTTCCAGTGCCATTTTAGAGTCTTGGAAGTTTGCAGTAAAAGCCATGAATAAACTGTCAAACAGTGGACTTCCCAGGTTTGCGGTCCAGACGGTTGCAATGAATGGAAAGAATCATTAAGCACATTTTGTGTATCCAGATGTCTACTAGATGCTTCGCTTGTGATCATATTCCTACAGAGTGGATTTCTTACTCTACTGTCCATGTGAAAACACTCACACTTGGCCAAGTGAATTTTATTTTATATGCACAGGTCTGTGTTGTACTTAACCATATCCTGTGAGGATCTTAATCTGTGTCAGATACCATACTTAGTGGAGTAATGTCTGTGAATGCAGCTATCATAATTTTTAGCCAGTAACTTCCTGTGATTTACTTTTCAGGTCACATGTTGCTGCTTTAGCCCTTTAAAAGCATTTTTGCTGTTTGCGGGAACAGTACATGGCTCTGTGGTCCTTTGGGACTTAAGAGAAGACTCCAGGATACACCATTACGTGAGACTAAGCAATTGTCTCTGGGCCTTCAGGACCCCAACGTTTTCCACAGGTTAGTGTTGTCTGTTCTCTAGAAAAGCCTGGGCAACTTTGAGGACTAAGGTTTTAACTTCATCTGCTTTTATTGATTCAGATTTTCCAGAGGATGAGGTTTGACTCTGGACAAAAGAGGAATTTGATAAACAGAGAAAACCAAATCCATTCAAGCAGTCCTCATTGCATGGCCAGCAAAGTTTGGGGTATTCTTTCATGTTAAATGTGTGTATTCTAAAAAATCCCCAGCAAAATAAATTTTAGATTGATTAGTTGATTGATCATGGTTTCGAGGACCAAACTCAAGGCCTAGGTAGGTGCTGTACACTGAGCTGCACCCCACTCCTAACTTCAGTGTCCTAGGTAGCCAAGGTACAGTAGTATATGCACACTCCTGTGCCATCGCTAGGGAGAGCTTGAAGCGGTGAAGTAAAGAGTTACCTCTTGGGGGCAGATCCTTCATTTTACCTACATGAACAGTTCATACTGTTTTAGACTACAGTCACCATAGCAATAATAACAAAAACCATTTCTGGGGGCTAGGAAGATAACTCAGTGGGTAAAGTACTAGTTGTGCAATGTGAGACCTGAGTTCAGATCCCCAGCACCCACACCCCTTTTAGCTGGGTGTATTGGTACACATCTGTGATCTCACTGGGGAGTTAGAAGGACTCACTGGCTAGCTAGCTCTAGGCCAGTGATTCTCAACCTGTTTGTCGCAACCCCTTTGGGGTCCAAACAACCCTTTCATGGGTTGCATATCAGATATCCTGTTTACATTATGATTTATAACTGTAGAAAAATTACAGTTATGAAGTAGCAGTGAAAATAATTTTATAATTGGGGGTTACCATACATGAGGAACTGTATTAAATGTTCACAACATTGGGAAGGGTGAGAATCACTGCTCTAGGCCCATTGAGAGACCCTGTCTCAAAAAAAAAAATAGCATGAAGAATTATCAAGGAAGACACCTGATGTAGCCCCTGGTCTCCACATGTACATGCCTACACGTGTACCCACTCACACATGTACACACACAAACACATACATATACAAAGAGCAAGCATTTCTCACCTATAGGACTTCTAAGTGTTTTATGTACATGGGCTCATTTGGTTCTTGTACTAGCCCTCCATCCCTGTTGCTTAGAAGGGTGAAATGTTCGTCTGTGCCACACTGACTGCACAGGCAGAACCTGAACTCAGAGCCATCTGGCTTAGGCTTTGGCACTGTGGCCTTTGTTTATTGGCCTCTTCCCATAGGAGCTGATATCCCATTGGCTGAAAGAGCAGGCATAGACCTTCTCATTCTCACTCTTCTCCAGTCTTGTCCCTTTCCTGTTCAGTCTAAGGAGCACAGGACACCACTCGAGCACTTGGTGTTCTGTCTTTCCCCGCAGGCCGTCAATCTGTTTTCTGTGATTATTCTGTCCCCAGTCTCTTTGTCCAGATGCCGGAGGGCCAGACTCTCACATGTCATTTGGGGTTCTTCACTGCAGAGTTGTAGAGTGCACTCCCTCAGCTCCCTGGAGCTCTGTTGCAGTGTGCCAACTATTGCTCTGTACCTCACCAGCACTGGTCCTATCGTTGGGTGGTGGTGTTTAGCTGGCTATTTAGTAAGCATGCAGTTTTAATTTTGTGGGTTTTGACTTTCACTGGAATAACTAATGATCCTAAATTTATCTCCATGTGCTTTTTTATCAACTAAATATTTTTGTTGATTATGCCTATTCAAATCTTTGCTCATTTTTTTTTATTGGATTGTTTTCTTAAGTTTGTTTGTTTTTGGAGAGAAGGTCTTGTTATGGAGTCCTGGCTGTCTCAAGTTTGCAGCAATCCTCTTACCTCAGCCTCTTGGGTGCTGAGATTGCAGCGTGATTCATGCCTGGCCAAGTTTATTTTATGTTATTGCTGTGATGCTAGAGACCGGACCCAGGACCTGACATTTGCTGGGCCAGCACTTTACAGATTGAGCTCTATCCCCACCTATTAAGTTTTGAAGTTTTATACAGTCTGGACATGTTTTCCCTGTTTTTAGTCATACTCCACATTCCTTTTTGTAAAATTGTCCCTCAAAGACAGAACATTTTAAATTCGGTGGAATTTGATTATTAATATCTTCTCTCATGACCATGCTTTTGATGTTGTGATGAACAGGTTTCACTCAACAGAAAGTCACAGGGGTTGGGCTGTTGCCCATGTTTTCCTGAACTTTTGTAATTTTTGGTTTTACATTTAAGTCTGGTCTGCATGATGGGGGAGGTATTAGTCTACAGGTTTATTATTATTATTTGTGTATATGAATGTCCCACTGAAATTCTCATTCTTGATGGCCATTTTCACTGTGTTCAAAGCTTTTTTGTACATGTGGCTCTCATCAATTTGATTATGATGTGTCTTAAGCAAGGACCTACATCCTTCCTGCTCCTGGCCATCACTGAACTTTTCATTGTCTCTGTAGTTTGTACCTTTTCCAGAAAGTTCTATATTTGAAATAAAGTGGAATAAACATTTTCAGATTGGGTAAGGGTAAGTGTGTAAGTTTCTATCATGTTTTTTAGTGGCTTAACAACCAAATAATTTTTTCCTTTATATTCTTAAAATAAAACATATATATAAAAAAACAAATGTTATGGATAAATTTGTCAATTTACTTATTGAAGGGATAATTTTACAACTATTTGTATATAGGTCTTTGTGTGAACTTGTTTTCACCTACTCTGGGTAAATACCAAGTATAATGGCTGGAAGATAATCCTCTAGGCATATTAAAAAGGGATTATCTAGATTAAGTTAGCCTCCGGGCATGTCTATGAGAGATTATCTAGTTCGTTGAGATGAGAAGACTGAACTGGAGGTGGAACCATTCCATGGGATGGGGTACAGGCTGCATGTATGAGAGAAAGCGAGCAGTTGAACATGGATCTCTCTCTGCTCCCTGACTGCAGATGTAATGCTCCAACCATCCAAGGCCCTGCCACCATGCTTCCCAGGCGCCATGGCTGTGTCCTGGAGTGTGTGCGGGAGTTAACCTGTTCTGATGTTGCTCTTGTCAGACAGTTTGCCAACTAAAGAACTCGATTCCCGGGCTGCGTAGTGAGAACTTGCCATCTGCATTCCCACAGGCGGGCAGTGAGGCCTGCTGCTGCTCCACACCCTCACCAGCACGCAGCATGACCATTGCTATAGGTTTGGGTCTTTCTGCATGGTCACATTTCCCTTGTGACACGTGGAGCAGTCCTGTCTTCCCTTATGCTCATATGCCATCTGTGTGTTTTTTTGGTAAAGTACCAGTTAAGGTCTTTCCCTATTTTAAAATTGTTTGTTTTCTGGTAGTTGAATTTTATATATTTTGATAAAACACTTATGAGAGGAGGATTTTGCAAATATTTTCTCCTATTCTGTGATTCTCTTCATTCTTTTCCATTGGTTTATTTTTGTCCTTCTCCAAGCACTCTTAACATCACAGATAATGTCTCCTCTCTGTGTACTGTGTTTTTATCTGTGCGTTACATGTAAAAAGAGCAAGCCATTTTATTTCTCTACTAACCAATTTTTGCCCTTTTCGGGAGATCCTGTTGCTATGGAGAGTGTTTGCAATGATAGGTACCATATGGATTTTGATGCTATTATAAAAAGTATCTTTTTTTTCAAACAGAAAAGAACATAAAAAATTTATTATATGACTCAGACTCTAAGTTTTCTTTCCTGATGCTATAATAAACTACCCTAAGAAAAGCACCTTAAAGGCAAAGGTGTTTAGTCGACTCACAATCCAGGTTATGTCCCATCACAGCAGGGAAGTTGCAGTGGTGGGAGTTGGTCACATTGTGTCCCCAGTCAGAAGCAGAGAGCAACGGGATGCCACATGCCACAGCTCAGCTTAATCTCTCCTTTTCTAAGTTTAGTGCTCAGCCCAGGGAATGGTGCCTACTCACAGGGATACCCACAGGCCAGCTTGACCTCGATCATCCTCACTGAGACTCACGTGATTCTAGATTGTGTTAAGCTGACAATTAAAACTAACTATCACACAATCTAGAAGATACCTTTTAAAACATGACATTTTCTAACTGCTTATATAATAAACATTTGAATCCAGCATTGTTTTCTTTTTTTTTTTTTAAGATTTATTTATTTATTATGTATACAGTGTTCTGCCTGCATATATGTCTACAGGCCAGAAGAGGGCACCAGATCTCGTTCCAGATGGTTGTGAGCCACCATGTGGGTGCTGGGAATTGAACTCAGGACCTCTGGAAGAGCAGCCAGTGCTCTTAACCTCTGAGCCATCTCTCCAGCCCCCAGCATTGTTTTCAAAGCACTAAATTCCTAAGCTATGCAGGACATATGTATTGGCAGGACACTGGTCTGACCTCCCTCCCTTCAGATGCCTCCTCATATAAATGATACAGCATTTGCTATAACTCAGGCACGTTCTCCTTGTACTTGATGTCATCTCTAGATGACTGTGTATATGATGTGTGAGTAGCTGTTGTGCCCCAGTGTTGAGGGAACAATGACAAGAAAAGTCTGCATATGTTGAGTACAGGACAATGATTCTTCCACATATTTCCAGTCATGGTTGTTGAATCCTCAGATGAATACAGAGGGATGACTAATAAACTACTCTATGAAAGGGCTTCCTTGCTTTCCTTTTGCCATGTAACTGTCATCCGCAGAACTCAGGAGTGTGAAACTGTGGCGCTTCTAAAGGAGAACTGGCTGTTGTCACATGTGGATCCTTCACGTCTCATGTGAATTTCCCCCTTGGGAGGCCTGTAATAGCTCTTCATTGTATTGTTCATTAGCTTTTTCTTGAGTTCAGTCCAACACTCATCCTTTTTTTTTCTGTTTCTGTGTGGGGTTTTGACTTTGGGTGGATTTGTTTGTGGCTTTAAGTGCGTTTCCCAAAGCGGTCTGCAAAGACCTCATTCATCTCAGACTGCTTGTCTTCTGCTTTGTGTTTTCTTCTGGGACAGGGTAGGGCAGGAGAATAGTCACACCTGATAATTCTTCCTGCAGTATCTGCACATGGAATTTGAATTTCTGACTCCCAGACATTCTGTAGGCAACTGTTCTCTTCATGTGTGGGTGGCAGCACTTCTCCTGGTAGTGGCTGTGTGCTTGTTTCAGACGACTTGGTCCTGTGCTCTGGCCGGCACTGCTGTGTTCCCAGTCTGTGCTGTTCTCTGCCCTTATAACTTGCCCATAAACAGCACTTCCCTAAGGCCCTCTTGTATGCCCCTCTTTCCCCAGCCTGTTCTGGAGGTTTCTGACCTCAGAATCATGTCTTCTCCTTCTGGAGTGCTTGCTTGAGTTCCTCATCTTATAACACTCTTGGTCTTGGAGTTTGTTGACCTCCTTCCTAGCCCTGTACATCTATTGCCTCAGTGATGAGACACCCTAATAATGGCACAAGCTTTGGTCTTCATTTCTTGTTTCTCCTCTTATAAGTGTTTTGAGGTTGTAGTCTCTATTTGCTAGAGATGCTGAAAATCAAGATCATGGACCTTGACATGTGGCTTTAGGAGAGAGGTTTATGGAGAGATTCAGGTCTTTAGACCCAGAAGCTTCTGCATATTTCTTAACATATAATGCTAATTTCATTGCTCAGCTGTATGACTCACAGTGGGTACTATGGGCCTTTAATCTCTAGATGGAGTCCTCACATCAGTGAACCACCGAAGTCCTCTTCACGCTATAGAGCCGGTGGCCACATCTGCCTACAAAAAGCAGAGCTTGGTGCTTTCACCCTTTTCTACTCAAGAAGGTACGAGAGCCTCACGCTCACAAAATCATTCAAGCAATAGCTGTGTGGAGTGTTATGCTTATTTAAAACTGCTTTCCTTCATTTCTGTTTCTGCTTTCATTAGAGATGACAGGCTTATCCTTTCACATCGCTTCCCTGGACGAGAGCGGTGTTCTCAATGTGTGGGTAAGTAGGAAGTGCGGGGCCACTTAGAGCTGAGTGAGACCATCCGGGAGCAGATCGGCACCTGGCTGGGGAATGGGTCAGGGATAGAACAGAACACAACAGTAAGACCTTCTGTTCTGTGAAGGGGTATGGAATTGTATGCCTGGCCTTTGGCCTTTGGGAATGCATGGCAAGGCATCAGTGTGAAAGGATGTGTTAGGACTTTTATAGGGAGCTACTAATGAGGTTACTGAGAGAGGAGAATAGTAAGATAAAATAATGAATAAATTTGAGCCGGGCGGTGGTGGCGCACGCCTTTAATCCCAGCACTCGGGAGGCAGAGCCAGGCGGATCTTTGTGAGTTCGAGGCCAGCCTGGTCTCCAAAGCGAGTTCCAGGAAAGGCGCAAAGCTACACAGAGAAACCCTGTCTCATAAAACCAAAAAAAAAAAAAAAAAAAATTTGAGTCAGTTCTGAAGCAAATGATTAGTATTTTTATGAAGCAATTATATTTTTAGGATCTAGTGTAGCATGTTATTTTATTAGAGTTATTCTTTGTTTAGATTGTTTCATAGTTACAAAATGTATCGGTATTCATTTTTTCAATATTCTGTTTTTAGGTGGTTGTTGAATTACCAAAGGCAGATATCTCAGGTTCAATGAGTGATTTAGGTAACTATTGAAGTAAAAATTAATTAATTATTGTTTGCTAAAATTAATAGAGATTAAAGATATCACAACCTGCTTTGAAAAACAAGTAATTAGCAACCTGAAAAATGGATATCAAGGTTGTATGGACATCTCATTAGCTAGAGTGATTGAGTGATGTCTAATGGGTGTTTCCTTCTGGAGGTGTCCTGAGTTCTGCTCATAGCTGGCCTTCATTCTGCCTCGTGACATAACTTAAGTGACTGTCTTCTTTTTCAGTACACTTCAGGTGTCCACGTCCTAAGTCCTCCTAGTTTGGGGCTTTCTTCTGTGGTTTTTGGATTTACCCAGTAAGACCCTCTGTTCTATGAAGGGGTATGGAATTGTATGCACATGAGGTCACTAAGTGTGGCTCTCCTCAGGCTACTTGGAAATGCCCCATATAGAGCAGGAGAGATGGGGAAACACACTAGGGTCCCCGTGGTTTGCTGTTTTCAATGCCACTTGGTATAGCTTTCAGTTCTAAGAGGCCCCAGACAATTCAGTTCTGTTGAATCCTGTGGTCTGATTTGTCTGCATTTTAAACTCAGCTATCTTACCCTGAATTCCAGCTGCTAATTTTATAATGACAAAGTCTCCTCTCATCTTACCTGTTTCAAGAGTGTATCCCAGATAGATCTGAGAAAAAAAAATAAGGAAAAAAATCCAGGATTGACACTGGCCTTGCTCCAGGTTCTCAAATTCAGAAGCAGGCGCATCACCAGTCAAGTGTTGATCCCATCTTGTTGAAGTGCTGTTCAAACTGTGGTTGTGGTTGAGACCACTGGCAGCAGGCCTGATGTGTAGATCTGCCACCTCTGTGATGGCATCAATATTGTTGTACAGTGGATACAAGAGACAAGTCATGCAATGCACTTGCAATTACCCTTCCTAGCAGTGAGTTGAATATATTTCTGCAGGCTTTTAGTTCAGCTGCGCTCAACGTTCTGGAGAGCACCTTGCCTAGAACTTTGTTTCACTGTATATAAATCTCTAATTCTTCCCTCTGCAGGAATGTACAAAAGGGAGAATAGCTTTAAGACAGACATTTGGCTGAGACAACTGAAGGGTGCATATCTAAGGAGAACAAGGAGGGAATAGAAAATAAAGCCAGGGCCTCTGGAAGTCACAGTTCTGTGGTGTTTGAGTGGAAGTTAGAGGAGCTGATCAGATTAGAGGAGGAATTCAGGACACTAGTGGCCATTCAACACACTGGAAACCTCGGCGTTTCCAATGATGGCTTTGAATGACAGGCGCCTTGGGTATTTACAGCACAGGATTCGGCATTTTGAACTAAGTATTCAATACATATGATGCCCATTGTTCTCATCAGTCTGAAAATGTGTGGGTATCTAGATCATGGCCCTGTGGTATTCTGATAATGACCTGCAGATTCTTGACTCTCTTCAGCAAGGCACAGGCACCTCCACCAGATTTAGAGGGAGTCCTGCCTGCATTTATATTTTGGCATTCCTTCTGGTTATAAATACTTAGATAAGGAAGTGAATCTGACAACTGTAGGTGGGTTTTGATTTAGCTTCCATTAAGAAGTGTTCGTGTTTCTGGTTTGTCTGATTCAGGTCTGATTCCTGGAGGGAGGATCAAATTGGTGCACAGCACTATGATCCAGTTGGGCAACAGGTGAGACTTCCACTGGGGATTGAACACGCCCCTCATCCCAGAAAGACTGCTTCCTATTAAATTCATGTTCTGTTTTTGCAATGAGGATACATTTTCTCACATTCAGTTTTTGCTGTGTGAATTATCAATAATAAGACAATGTAACAAGTATATTTTTCAGATATAATGCTAATATGCATTCATACAATGTTTCTTAGCTTATAAATAAATACTGTTTGACTGTTTTTCATCCAATTTTAATTTAGACTTAAAGTTAGTTAAACTTGATCAAATCAAGTTTTAGGAACTGTAAATATTGAAGTAAATTTTATTAATAAATTTTTATTTCCAGCTGGGCATAGCACACATCTGTAATCCTAGCATTTGGTAGGTAGAAGCAGGAGGATTAAGAGTTCAAGGCTATTCTTGACTATACAGTGAGTTTTCAATTAGCCTGGGATATGTGAGAACCTGTCTCAAATAAACAAATAAGCAAACAGAAATACCACAAAACAACAAACAAATAAAAAAGTGTATTTCTGCTTTTACTTATAGAATTTAATATGAAGTACAGATTCTTAGTGAATGTTCCAGTATTAGTAGTATTTACATATTCCTTATTGGTTCCCAAAGCCATACATATTTCTGTCATTTACTCAGTGAGGCTAACTGTTAGTATGTGAATTACCCTTGAAAAATCTTTGAGCCCGTGTCCTCTTCATCACACAGAATACAGTGAATACAGTCATGCTTAGAGATTTCAAATCAACTTACCTGACTGAAAGAGTTACGAAAGCAGATCAGTTAAAGTCATCAGAGTGTTACAAAGCTAGGCATGCACATGCTCTCAGGCTGTTCCCTGACTTCATGTGCTGCATACCTCTGCTGAGCTACTGTGAGACTCTTCTCTCTGCTCGAGACTCTCTCACTTCACACCATGCGTTGTATTTATTTTTAACTATAATTTCCTCCAGGATTAAACTGTGCACTTCTCTAAGGGAAATAGCTAATGTATTTGTTGCCATATTTCCTTTCAAAACTCATAGCTGTGTTTCTGCAAGATCTGTGGGAAAGAAGGGGTAGAGACAGAGTGGATTTAAAAAAATCCCCAACTCTGTAGCCTCTCCTACCTTGGGTAAACTGGGGTGGGTGGCCAGACTGACACACCAGGTCTTTGTCCCTTTCTGCCACCTGTGGGCTGTGAATGTCCTGGGAAAATGTCACTCTGGATGTAGTAGCCATCTTGCCCTCAGTGATCCCAGCGAGCATGCCAGTGAAATAGAACATTCCTGTTGACATGGTTATAAGAGTATGGTGTGCTGTTAGAATGAACATAGGCATGTAAGAGCCTGAAGGAGAGAAGGGTTGGATCCAGAGTGAGATGGGAGCTTTTTGGGAAAGTGATATGTGGTTCTTTGCGTAAGAATGGTCCCTATAGGCTCATATACTTGAATGCTTGGCTACCAGGGAACAGAACTGTTTAAGAAGGATTAGGAGATGTGGCCTTGTTGAAAGAAGTGCATCACTGGGGATGGACTCTGAGATTACAAAAGCCCATGCCAGGCCCAGTGTCTCCCTCTCTGCCTGCTCTCTGTGAATCAGGATGTAAAGATCTCAGCTACCGTTCCAGTATCAGGCCTGTCTGCTTCCTGCCATGACCATGCACTAACCCTTTAAAACTGTCAGCCTCCAATTAAATGCTTTCTTTTACAAGAGTTGCCTTGGTAATGGTTTTTCCTCACAGCAATAGAACACTGACTAAGACGTCATACTGAACTGATCCTTGAAAGTTTGGTAAAGGAACATGTCATGGCTCTAAGGCAAAAGATATCTATACTTAGAAATACCAGCAAGTCTGCTGTTGAAAACAATGGGATGAGTTGGTGGTTGGCCTTGACATGCCTGCTTCTGTGCTGACAGTCTAGACAGTGTCTTGGAGGTGACAGGGTCTTATTCTGAAGAAGTGGAATGTCATTTTTGAGATGTAGGATAAACAACTTGGAAAAATGTGAGTTTGCAGTACAGAAGGTTCTGGACATTGGAGTGAAGGACACCAGTTAGGAGGCCAGTGTAGTGGCCTGTATGGAAAACAACCTGGGTGTGGAGAACTAGGTGTGAGTTAAAGAGTAGAAGTGGAAATCTGGTGGTCAGTTGATAGAAGCAGTGGGAGGGAGGAGCTTCAGTTGGCCCCGCCTTCTACTACAGTTTGATTACTGGGTAGTACAGATGAGAAGAAGAAGGGTTATTTGTCTATCATATGTATGAGTGTTTTGCCTGCCAATATGTAGGTGCACCACATGTATATCTGGTGCCAGCATAGGCTAGAAGAGAGCACCAGATCTCCTGGAACTGGAGTTACCGACAGCTGTAAGCTGCTATATGAGTTTTGGGAACAGAATCCAATTTAAGAGCAGCAAATGCTCTTAATTGCTGAGCTATTTTTCCAGCTCCAAATGTAATTGTTTTTGTTTGTTTGTTTTGTTTTTTAAGAAAAGAAAAATCTCTTAATGCTAGGAATAAAGAAAGAAGTTAAGTTAGATAATAAGGTTTTGAGTTAGTGGTGACAACCAGGAGGCCAGGTTATTAGGCCTTCAACCTGTGGCTCAAGCCTTGTGCAATCATAGGTGCACTGGGTTGCCCGAGATAAGAGACCGAGAATTGAGACCCCGTACAGAGCTCTGGAACTCACTGCCCCTTTAGTGTGAGGGAAATTTAGAAAGTTTCACCCCTAGGTAAGGGAAAATGGACCTCAAGTTAGAGTGTATGGGTACCTGCAAGCTGGGATGTGAACATAAGAGTCCCAGGGGCCTTGAGATATAAGGACAACTGCCTTGTGGGAAGCTGGGACTTAGGGAATTTCCACAGGCCTTCTGCAAAAGATGAGTTCACAAACTTTATAGGAACCAGAAGCGTGAGAAAACAGTGCACCTTGGTGCACACATAGGATTAATCAGCACACTAGGAACTGTCATCACAGTGGAATTCGTCAGAATCAACTACTAACTCACCCTCTCTCTCAGCATCAGACCTGCTGGCAGTTGTACAATACACTTTTAGAAACAATGCTGTAATTTCCAAAATTTCAACCAGCTGGTAGTTAAATAGTAGAGTCAACATAGTCGATAAAAGAATCAGTAAACAGAATGATGGATCTGCAGAAATGATCAAGCATGCGATACTTGAAAAAGAAATAGGAAGCAGAGTAGCTGAAGTCATGGAAGGAGTGTGATATACCTGCTCCTCATTGGAGATACATGGCAGTGCTAGGTGAGTGTAAGGTCTTGTCATCATCCAGGTTTGCAGAAGCCATGTGCTCATCTCTGCTCTTTATTTTTCAGTCTTTCCCATAAAGATAGTGAATTCTGGGGATCCACACAAACACTAAGTGTCAAATTTCTGCCTTCAGATCCGAATCACTTTGTTGTTGGCACCGACATGGTTAGTAGTGTTTTACATTTCATCCTTTCCACCCAGCCTTACCTGATAAATATCTTTATATCAAATTAACTTACTGATTGCCTTTGTTATAATGTCTGAATTGTTTCATCAATATGGTTTGTCCAGTCTTGTATCTAATACTTTTCTTTGGCCATTCTTGGCATTTTTGTAATAATCAGGGACTTATAAGCCACAGTACCAGACAAGATTGGAAAATATCTCCTAAGGTGTTCAAACCTCATCAACATGGTGTCAGACCAATAAGAGTTAACGTGATCGAATTTTCACCATTTGAAGAAACAGTATTCTTGGTAAGAAAGTCACTTTTCATTGATACTATTTGCCTGTTGGGGCATCATAACATTGCAATCCAGTAGAAAATTTAGAAAGTTTTGGTCTCTTAGTAGTCTACAGATTTATTATTTATTGGGCTTCAGTGATCTAAAAAGGAGACATGGACTATTATTAACAGAAAACTGAATCAAATTGATTCAGAAAGAATTCAGAAATTCTTGAGAGAGATTAACTCTCTCAAGAAATACTTTGTTCAGTTGCAAAGTACTTAGAATTTAACAGGAAGCTGCCTATGGTCAACCAGCGGAAGTAATCCAGTTCTGAGAGTTAATCCTCGCCTACAAAACAGTCATCAATTCCTTCTAAGGTCACAAGCTCCTCACTTAATTACTTCCTGCTGGATTCCATCCCTTAAATGTCACACTGCCTCTCAACACTGTTATTCTGAGGACTTGAGTCTCTAGCACAACAGTCAGTGGGGGCAGACTTCGTTCAGACCATAGCAATGGTTTACCATCTGCCTGGTTAAGTGTGCAATCCCAGAATACACAGAGCTTTTAATATCTCATCCAGAGAAGCCAGTTTTCAATACTCAAGACTCTTTGTATCTGAGTCAGAAGTTGTATACCCAGACATTGTGCTGAGAGGTTATTTGGCTTAGTTCTTGCCCCTATATCCCATACGATTGTGTTACTTATCTAAAATTAGGGTTTAAATGTGTTTCTGTTTGTGTTTTATTTTAGAATTTGATTTCTCTTGTTGATATTCTATCAAAATATATAATTTATTATTTTAGAATTTTATATAAGAACATCTTTTTTTGAGTATGGGAAAGGATTAAAGAGTAAGGAAGAATTAATCTTCTCTTTATAGGCTAATAATTTGGTCTTTCCCTAAACCAGCTGAGTTTTGTTTTATGAAAATTTCAATCTAAAAGGAACACATAACCATACTGTCAGTACAAATATAACTGTTTAAAAGGGGACATTCCACCTGTGGAGCCTGCCCTAGCATCCTGCGCTGAGTTGGTGGCACTCAACACACACTCATTTATGTTTTTAGTGAATGCAGTGGTGGCTGGTGTCAGTTTCCAGGGTGAGTGCTCACTCACTGTTTGTAAGGATAGGTTTAATGTCTTTATATTCAGAAAACAAAAGCAAGTGAAAATGTTATTTTACAAGCAAGGCAAGCTAATGAACGCTCCAAGAAAAATTTCTGGGTATTGAGATTTAATTCAGAAAGTGTAAAGTGTAGCTAGAGTTTTCCTGCCTGGCCCACAGTCAGGACAAATCTCTGTCACCCGCCAGTCCCACAGCCACTCAGACCCGACCAAGTAAACACAGAGACTTATATTGGTTACAAACTGTATGGCCGTGGCAGGCTTTTTGCTAACTGTTCTTACAGCTTAAATTAATCCATTTCTATTAATCTATACCTTGCCACGTGGCTTGTGGCTTACCGGTACTTTACATCTTCCTTGTCCTGATGGCGGCTGGCAGTGTCTCCCTCACCCAGCTTCCTGTTCTCTCAATTCTCCTCTCTGTTAGTCCCGCCTATACTTCCTGCCTGGCCACTGGCCAATCAGTGATTTATTTATTGACCAATCAGCAACACATTTGACATACAGACCATCCCACAGCAAGAAAGAAAGAAAAACAGTGTTTCCATACTCCAATTGTAGGCTGGCTGTTCAGATGGAAGCATCAGACTGCACCACCTGACGTCTGAGAGGCCTGTCATGCAGTGGGACAGCAGTACCAAGGGCCGCTCTGTTACTAGCCTGCAGTGGTCCCCAACAAGGCCTGCTGTGTTCTTGGTCCAGGACGATGCATCCAGGATCTATGTCTGGGACCTTCTTGAGAATGACCTGGGTCCTGTGGCTCAGCAGCCCATCTCTCCAGACAGGTGAGTACAAGGCCCATCACCCTCATCTCTGGTCTTTCTTAAACCACAAGTTTAAGTTTAAATTAAATACTACACTTATATACTGTAGAGTCAAAACTACTTTTTAAAGGTAGTTTTAGTTTGCAGCCAAATAGAACACAGAGCTCCTATATGCCCTCTGACCCCCACGTGCACCTTTGCTTCCAACGCCTCCATCCAAGTGCCCCTGCAATGATTGACACATCATGGCCATCCTGTTCTACTTTACATCAGCTTCACTCTTAGTGTTCAGTTAAGCAATACTGTGAAAATCTCTTTACAGTGCAGTTGTGTTATATTTAGTCTCAAAAAGCACAGTGGATAGGAGAGTAGTGTAGTAGTCCCCATCACTATTATTCAGGCAGAAACATTTTCTGTGAGTGCCTTACAGATTCAACATATGTTTGAATGAACTACAGCTTACTCCCTCTAGTTCCTCAAAGAGGACAGGACATACGAGACACGAGTCATGGAATCTATGTTGTTGTCAGACCCTTAGCTCTCTGCACTGAGTCACACCAGTCCCCAAGCATCCTTCCAACCACATGTGGAAGAAGCCTGCTGATGTGAATTGTCATTGATATTACTTTGTCTAAAAGTTTTTTAGTATTTATTTATTTATTTATGTGTGTGTGTGTGTGTGTGCGTGTGCGCGCGCGCATGTGTATGCACAAGCGTATATGCTGTGGTGCTCATGTGGTGTTCAGAGGACAACTTGTGAGACTTAGTTCTTTCCTTTCACCACGTAGGATCCAGGAATAGAATTTAGCTCATCAGCCTTGGTAGCAAGTGCCTCTACTGGCTGAGCCATCTTGCTGGCCCATTGTTAATACTTTGAAATAGTTCTTTGCCTTTGTTCCTTTATTTGAAAGTATCAGTATTTATAGAATATTTCATTTGGCAGAGTTCTCTCTTAACCCCAATTGTTTAGTCTCCTATATTTTGTTCTTGGAATATATATATATATAGTGTGTGTGTGTGTGAGTGTGTGTGTGTGTGTGTGTGTGTGTGTGTGTGTGTGTGTGTGTGTGTATGTGTATGCCAGGGCCTTGGAGTTTTTATTTTTATTGAAAATAGATTTTTTTTTGTACAATCTATTCAGATTACAATTTCCCCTCCCCCAGCTCCTCCCAGATCTCACCCACTTCCAGATTCACCCAAATCCACACCCCTTGTTTTTTCTCTCTCATTAGAATACAAACAGGCAATAATAATAATAATGATAATGATAATGATAATAATAGCAACAACAATGAATAAGATAAAACAAACCAGAATAGAACAAAACAAACTTTTTCTTTTGGAAAAAGCCAAAGAGAAAGCTCCAGAAGCAAGCGTGCTGGGACACGTTCACACATCCGGAGAATCCGTAAGACAATGTATAAGCAAAAGATCGTAAGGTTAAAAAAAAGTCTAGACAAAGCGTTGTGAGACACAGAACTCCACACATGCCACTGAGTTTGTTTTGTGTTGACTGTCTGCTGCTGGGCGTGGAGCCTGGCCTTCCGTGTGGTTTGCGTTCCCAGTACGACTCCTTTGAGAGTGGTTATCAACTGGAGATAGCTTAGGGGTGTGGATTTGTGTCTGCTTCCCCTTTCAGCACTAGAACCTCACCTGGCTTAGACCTGTGCCGACAAGCGTAGGCTGACACAGTCTCTGTGAGTTCATAAGTGCTTCAGTCCCCTTGTGCCCTAAAGGCCTTGTTTCCTTGGTGTCCTCCATCTCCACTGGTTCTTCCAATTTTTCTGCCTCCTCTTCCACAGGCTTCCCTGAGCCCTGAGGGGAGAGATTTGATGGAGACATCCCATTTAGGACTGAGTGTTCCAAAGTCTCTTACTCTTTGCACATTGTGCAGTTATGAGTCTCTGTGTTTGTTCCCATATACTGCAGAAGGAAGCTTCTTGTGATGAGGGCTGATCAAGACCCTGACCTAGGGATGTAGCAGAATGTTGTTAGGAGGTTTATTTATTTATTTATTTATTTTTATTTTATTGCTACATTCCTTTAGCAGAACAGTAGTATTTGGTTTTTCCCTAGTACCTGGCCTATCCAGTTTCAGGTTCTTGGCCACCTAGGCAGTGTCAGGGATGGGTTCCATTCACGGAGTGAGTCTTATTCCACTCATATCTACAGCTTTGGTACTGCCATTGTGCCAGTGTGTCTTGCATGCAGGCTGCCATTGTAGACTGCAAGGTTTGTAGGCGGGTTGATGTTTATGTCTCTCCTCTTGTAGTGTGCAGAGTACCTTCCAGTACCGTGAACACTAAGTCAGTAGGGATCAAGGCTCTGGGTAGGTATCAGCTTACTTTTCCATGTTCACTGAGTTATGTAGGTGTTGTGTTCAGCAATAGGGCCTTGCTGTCAGTTTGTGGAGTGCAATCAATGGCCTGAGCAACAGCCTGAATTGTTTGGGGTTCTCATGGGGCCTCTTTGGCCAACAACTCAATTAGATGTAAACCATTCCTGACACTGGAGGTTTATTTTAGTTTCAAGAGATGTCTAGTCTCCTTTATTTGGTGATTACAATTTATATTTCTTTCATGTGAAATATCCATCAAGAGAACTGGCTATAGTGGCATGTATGTAATCCTAGCACTTGAGAATCTGAGGCAGGGAGATTACAAGTTTGAGGCCAGCCTGGGTTCATGGGGAATTCCTGACCAACTTGGATTACATAGCCTGAGCTTGTCTTAAAAGAAAAGGAAACAGAAAATATATTGAGACTGAGCATAGTGGCCCATGCCAATCGTCCCAGTACATGGGAGACTGAGGAGGCAGGAGGAGGCTCACTTAACTCGGATTAGAGAGCAGTCTTCGCATCATAGTGACACCTGAAAAGAAACTTAAAAATCAGTCAATCACTCCAGCCTGGGTTCACATACGAGTACATTTTACATCTATAAAGTCTCCTAAGAGGAGTCCCAGGGAGGCTATGGCAGAAGGATTGCTGGTAATGGGAAGGATCTAGTGGGGACAAGGTTACCTTCAGATTGTATTTCTGAGATGCTCTGCTGGAGGAGGTAAGGGTAGAATTGGAGACATGCCTTCAGCATGGTAGGGACAGTGGCATGGAGAGGGCTCCCAGGGTGTCAAGAAGGCCCCGGTTTCTTACTAGAACACATGATGGGATGGGTGCTGTGTGACACAAATTGCTAAAAGATCTTATGTAGTGGCATTTGCTCCACCCAAGAGGTCATGTACAACAGCAGGAGGCACCACCTCCTTTGAGCCATATAGCCCAAGGTCATAGGTGGAGCAAATACCACTACAGTCTTATAAATAGAAAATCCAGAGCCAGACATTGGGGTGAAAGCTGAAAGATCAGAGAAGCAGAGCAAGCCAGCCACAAGTTCTTACCTCTACAGAATCCTCAGTTTCAAGAGCAAGACTTCCTGTTTACTCATGCCTTACATACCTTTCTGTGTCCTGCCCTCTTCCTTCCTTCCTAGTGCTGGGATTAAAGGCATATGTGCCTCCCAAATACTTGGTAGCAAAGGCATGAGATCTCAAGTGCTGGGATTAAAGGTGTGTGCCACCACACCTGGCTCTGTTCCCAGTGTGGCCTTGAACTCGCAGAGATCCTATCACTCCTGAGTGTTCGGATTAAGGGTGTGTGCCATCACTGCCTGGCCTCTATGTCTAATCTAGTGGCTGGCTCTGTCCTCTGATCCCCAGATAAGTTTTAGTGGGGTGCACAATATATCACCATAGTGCTGCTCACAGGAGGTTGAGGGTCTGAAGCCCAGGGACAGGCCTCAGCTGGAGAGCAGATTGTGGGCCTCGGCAGTTACTCAACTGTGGTTGAGATTGGTGGCCTGAGATACTGGGAAACCCCCACACTGGGGATCATCCCACTGCCTTTGTGGTTGGGAGGGCCTGCTGAGGCAGTTTGAAGGCCCCACTGTTGGAAGGTATTGACTCCCGAAGCAGGGAGGAACGTCAGATGGGGTCTGTCACCCTTCTGTGGGGTGTTGGGAGGTGTCTGCAGACAGGCATCCTTTGAGCTGTCTTCATGGATCTGCCAGTCAACAGATCCCTGAGATGCAGAAATTGGTTTTCAACAGATTTTCTATATTTATTTTTGTTCTAGTATTTTGTTTTAACATTTTTTAGTTCCTCTTCTATTTCACTCTTCCCTTGAATGTAGACATTTTGAGACTCGGGTACAGAAAGTGACGCACTTGTATGCTGACCTCCCAGTTCATGTTCTCTCTCACCCGTAGGCTGGTGGCCATGACCATCATGGGGGACCCCGAGAAGGTCAGTGGTAGCTTTGTGGCCCTGGTGTTGGCCAGGGCCTCTGGCACAGTCGACATCCAGTACCTGAAGAGGCGGTGGACCATCCCAGCGGCAGATGAGCACAGCCAGCTGCATGTACTTCTTCAGAAATGAAGATTTAGTGTCAGGAGAATGATGAGTACATAAGACTTGATTACAGGATGGATCCCTTGACTCTGTGTTCATGTGCATTTGTGTACATAGAGTATGTATATTCTGTACATAATTTGTTTTAGAAGAACGGTACTTTGGTATTCCCAGGAAATAAATCACTATTTTTAATGGAAACAATGAACATTTTAGTATATACTAAACTTCAAAGGAAATACCAAGTGATGTCCAAAAGGCTCTTCTAAGAGTATTTCCAGTTATTTTTGGAACAATTTAAAAATACTGTCACATTTTTTACTGGATTTTAAACAGCCCACCATGAAAATGTACTTTTATGGACTATTTTCTTAGCCATGCATAAAATGATGAACATATATCTAAAGTAAAAACAAAAATTGCTCACTTTGGAGATGACCTCCACCAGCCTTCTGTTTTTACAAGTTTTTTGAACACCAGCTTTTAGTGTGATTTGAATGACACTCATAGAATCGAGTCAGATGCGCTTTACAGCATGCTTCAGCATGAAAACCTTCTTCATATAGAAATAATACAAGTGAATACACATGAATTTATTTGTGCTGTTGTAACAATTTGTAAATCCCAGAAACTGGTTTCTCATAGTTGGAGAGGCTAGAAATTTAAAGTTCTGCCTCCAAGATGTCACCATGCAGCCATGTCTTTACGTGGCAGAAGGCAAAGGACAGAGAGAGTGTTACTCTGCCCCCTTCCCCTCTGCTACAGCAGCACTATCCACTCAGGAGCGCTCGTCCTCCCCACAGGCACCATCTCCTAATACCATTGCCTTTTGGTCCAAGTCCCAGCTTGTGGATTGCAAGGCCACACATGTCAAAACCACATGAGTCTGAGGGTGAGTTCATGGGAAAACTCCCTGCTTCTTGCCAACAGATCTGTAGGGAAAGCAGGCAGCACATTTAAACTCTTTCTGCACTTTCCCAGCCTGAACCGGAATGCTCTGGGCCCGGAAGGCAGCTGGACAACTGTGCTGCCTGCATCTGAGCCTGTGAGGACAGACCCTTACTGCTCTGGTGCAGTGCAGCTGTACGTCTGACTTTCCCTTTCCGTGTCTGTGTGACTACCCCAGCAGCCCATCGTTCGTCGTTGCCTCCTTTTTCATCCTGTTGACTCACAGACCATTTGTTTATCGTGAAAATGACAGAATAGTTCAGACTAGTCTGTCCCATCTGTCAATTGTAAGAGTTCAGATCTGTAGATGTAACCAACCATCTTATTAAATAAGAAACACAGAACCAATGCAAAGAAGAAAGCCAAGAGGTCAGAGCTAAGAGCTAAAACCTTACCCTTCCTCCTGCGGTGGTCCTACCTCTCCGAAAGAGAGCTACTTCCTGTGTTAAAGTCTTTATAAATCTGCCTTCTCATTGGTTGTAAACCCAACCACATGACCGCCTCATCACTGCCTGTCTGTATAGACCTCCAGGTCTTCTATGGTTGGTATTGAGATTAAAGGCATGTGTCTCCAATGCTGGCTGTATCCCTGAACACACAGAGATCTACCTAGCTCTGACTATCAAGTGCTGGGATTAAAGGCGTGCGCCATGAACGCCCAGCTCTGCTATGGCTTGCTATTAGCTCTGACCCCCAGGCAACTTTATTTATTAACATGCACATAAAATCACATTTCAGTACAAATAAAATATGACCATATTTCCCCTTTTCTATTTTAATAAAAAGAAAAAAGGAAAAAGCTTATAACTAGCATAAGAAAAACTATATACAAAAGTACAATAACTATATACAATATATACAAGTAATAAATACCTAAACAATGTCTAGTCCATTTGTATTTGACAAATTCAGAGAAAATAATTCCATTATCTATCCTATTTTGGTAAGTCCAAAATGTATCTAATTCACTTTCTATCCTAATTAATCTTCGACTATAACTAACTAATCTTCAACTCCCCCAGAGACCCAAGAAGGAAATAATATTAGCTAACAAAAATAAAAACAGGAAGTACATGCAAGCAACTTCCAAAAAATTGTGAGTTGACATAAACAGCTAGCTGCCTGGATGGTCACCTGAGGTTTCTCCGCAATGCTGGGGCATCATCTTCAGCCTATAGGCTTAGCATATCTGACAGACTCATTTGTGAAGTAGGATGTACACAAGGTCAACAGTTCAACCTCACATTGGGTGAGAGCAGTCCATGTACCAGAAACACCTGAATTCCACTAGTGTCATGTCATGATTCAGGATTTTAAATTCTGGAAATTGTTGATGGTTTTTGAATTCAGCTGTCCATTCTTCTTGGCTGTGTATATATGGCTTCATCTCAGCATCCCATTCTTCTCCACATCCCTCTATCAAATGCCAGTCTACTATTGAGAGGCGTGAGCTTAGTTCCTCTTCAAGAATAACTGTTTCAGCTGCTGTTTCATTGCACATCAGAAGCCATCGGCCCACTGCCTGTTCAGCTGCCTTCGAAGAAAAGGGCACTGTACCTTTTCCGGATTGCGAAGGCCACTTCAGGGATGGTGCCATATTGTCCTGGCCTCAGAAGATGCCTTTTGATAAAGCCATAACTACACTTGTTTTGGCAAGAATCAGTAGTCCTTTGTTTCGTGTCCTGTCTGTTCTGTTTGTCAACAGTTGATTTGAGAATACTTTGTTGTCCAGTGGCTAACTTTTGCCACAATGAAAGTTAACTCCAATTGCAGTTTCTTCAATGCCCATATTTTCTTTGAAGTAGATTGGTACTGCCAGGAGCCAACATGTCTCATAGTCATAACAAAAAAGAAAAATTTTCTAAGTTATTAAAACATTTTAAATGCCATATTCTGTAGATCTCTGAAGGGTTTGAAGATGACCTGTCTATCTAAAATATATCTGCTGAATCTTGAAAACATACCTAATATGACTACAAGTTCTATTATAATGTCTAACTACTAACTTTCATTTCTTTATATCCTAATAGTTGGTAATAATATTCAAGGTTCAGAAAACTGCATTACATTGTTAAATGAACGGTATAAGTACAATTAGAAATATACATATAACATTTTCTAACAATATCAATTTCAATATATATAATTTGTATACAGTATAAAACAATCCAATCCAATGTAAAGTATTTACATTTTTCTTTTCTTTTTTTTTTTTTTTTTAATTTTCCGGAGCTGAGGACCGAACCCAGGGCCTTGTGCTTGCTAGGCAAGCGCTCTACCACTGAGCTAAATCCCTAACCCCTGACAACAACTTGTAACCAACCCCCCTAATCAATGAAAATTATTCCAGACCCAAAAACCATTAAAAGACCAAAAAAAAAAAAAAAAAAACAAACAAAAAAACAAAACCACCCGCCCCACACCACCTCTTTGGGAATGTGGGCGTCGTATTCTTAAAATTGCTTCCTGTTGGATATGGGCGAAGGTATCTTTATCCTGAAAAGAAAAATTTTAGGTTAATTGTCAAATTCTAGGAAAGGTAACTATATCCTTCGTTATCCAGTCTGTGTATAATGCCAAAGTTCAGGGTTTATCTCAAATCCTTATTCAAGTAGTCTTTGAGACTGGATCATCTCAGCTAGCCCTCTCAAAATTGCTCTGAGCACTTTGTAGTTCAAAGCTGATCTGTAGATGATGTTTGTCAGCTTAGTGATGTTATTATTGTCCGCGTGGGATTGTTGTTGTTGTGGGGCCCCATCTTCTTCCTGGAGACTTCAGTTGATGTTAGGCCTGGCCGTGAATTCCTGCAGAAAACTGATAAGAGACTCAAACACAAAGACATATATATGCAGCTAATTGAAGCCTTTTTTCTTTCTAGAATTAGTTAGTACTCTATATGACCATTCATATCTTAACAAAGTTTAAAATGTATATATATATATTAATCTTGTAAATTTTGATATAAAATTCATACTTTAAAAAAAGTTTAAAGAGTCAGAATAGAATCAAAGAGTTGAGATTAGTAATAGAATAGTCCCTTAGTTAATTTGGCTTTTCTCCTGTCCCATAGCAGAAGATGGCTCTTTTCTTCTGGCATGATACAGGGAGTTTGCATTTTCCTTTTAACAACATGCTTGAGTTTAAAGAAGGAGGGAGCCATTCTCCAAAGTCAGCTTGTCTCAGTGTGTACTTGTACAGGTCATACACAATAAGACACACATGCAGGCATGCACACGTACACACACATGTAGCTTGCACATGCTGACCCAGTCAGGGACTGCTGTAGTTGGCTGGTCCTTTGTCATACTGGTCACGGAATCACAGGAAGCAACGGGAACGAACTGCAGAGATGGAGGAACACAGTGGCAGCCACTTCTTGGCAGGAAGCGAGAATGTGTGATAGAGGTCGTGTTGATGTGACTGGCACAGTGCCACTGTGTACGTGTGTGCTTAGCCAAGCTGTGTTAAACAAAGGGCTGGAATCTCCTTTCTGCAGCTTCATAAAACTCATGACTCAGTTACAGATGAGCATGAGTTGAGACACTGGGCTCAGTCATTTGTCTAGAATGTTTAAGATAGATGCTGTTTATAGGTTTCTTTCTTAAAGTTAGAATCAGCGTTCCTCTTTCTTTGGACTCATCCGGATCTCAGTGTCTGTGAGTCTTAGATAATTGCAGTGGATGACAGTCACCTCCATCCTTCGCTGACTCTGCTGGATCTGGATTGATTCCTGGTTGCTGTGCTTTTGAGTTGTATGGCCCAAGCATAGCAGTGTGTGAGGATTATTTTTAATGCAAAACCATGCGGATAGATGAAGATGAACCTTTAGGTTTTTTTTTTTTTTTTTTTTTTTTTTTTGTTGTTGTTGTCCTTTAGGGCTGTTCAGGCTGGCTTGTATCACAGGAGAAGGTATGATGGACAGAAAAGACAGTAAGAAGGAGGGCCAGCACTCTAGTGGCTGTGTGCCCCTCTGGAAGACTGTGTGGTTTTGAGGTACTGCCTTTGAGGTGGCACATTATATGTGACCAGAGTCATGCGCTGAGTACAGACAGGATTGGGAGACTGTTTCCTGCCTGGTGTTGATCCTCGATAGCGTGCTTTTCCCTGTCACTCAATCTGTGTGGCCTCCACTCCACAGTCTCACAGAGTGTTTCCTTTTCAAGCTTCACAGCTGAATATTCTGTGAGTTATACAGAAATGCAGTCATCACAGAGAAAGGAAAATGGGCCAAGCTGTTTGTCCGCCTTCTTCCCTCTAGGGAAGACAGCCATGGTGTGTCTTTCCCTCTGCACTTCCTTGCAGTGGCCCGTCTTGGCCTCGGTAACAGGGACAGTGAAGGACCGAAGGTAACCACTCTAGCCTGTGGTGCCCTATCAGAGAGTCTCCCCCTGGCTGGAAGTGTGCAGCTCCTCCTTCAGAGTGGAAAGATGACAGTGAGGGAGCAGCAAACCCAGGCATGAGGTCGACTCAACATGGCGTTCTTTGCCATGTTTAATCCTCACTGGATTTAGAGTCACCTAGGAAATGGAAGAGCACCTTGGATTGTGTTTGTGGGTGCAGTTCAGAGAGGATTAACTGAGGGGAAGGCTTACCCTGGAATATGGGCCACATTGTCCCCAGGGTTGAGACCCTAGAGGCAGATGAGGGTCAGCATTACCTTCTCTCGGCTTCCTGTCCCTCCATGATGGGAACTGCTCCACTGAGTCACACACTCTCCCTGACACCATGGCCTGAGCCCTCAGAAATGATGACAAAGTCAGTCTCCTCTGAAGTTGTTCCACTCCTAGTTTCTGTATAGTATTCTGGTTATTGTGATGTTAAAACAGGTTAACAGAGTCAGCCGTAGAGGATGCTGGAGTCACCTGACTAAGGAGAAAGCAGGCTGTGAGGCCCTATTAGGAAAGGGCTAAGTTGCTGGAAGAAGGGCCAGGATCCCCAGGAGCCTGATGGAACACTAAATGCCAGGGGAGGGATAAGAATAAAAGAATATTTCAGAATTGGTGTAATGGTGTTTCTTTTATTTTTTTTTGCCTTGAGTAAGTTGTGTTTATTGTAATTCCACTTTGTGTGTTATGTTGATGTACCTACCACTGACAGCTCTTAAAAGTTTTTAGTGGATTTCCTAGGGTTTACAGTATCACTTTTTTCATTACCCCTCCTCCAACACAGTTGTGCCTTTCTTCCTGCTGAGCTTTCCTGGTAGGGGGAGAGGCTCTATTGAAGGGGTCTTTGTCAGGTCTGGCTGGGACTTGCTTCAGATTCTTCCCATGACATCTAGGGTTCAGGGTGTTGGTTTGTGAGACTTTCAACATTCTGCTTAGCACCTCGGTGTGCCCTTGTTTGAAGCACAGGTTTCTTGGTAGGGCTGGGGCTCCATTGTTTGGTCAGGCCAGTCTTGGAGGAACAATCTCTGGACCCCTTCCCCTTCCGATATCAATTCCTCCCACCCCGCCAGCTGCATGGTATCACTAATGTCCTGAGGAGATGGACTGAAGGTCCTGGTACAGTCCCTTCCCCTGCCCAGCAGCTCCTGTTCTCACTAGCTTCTGTGGACACCTCAGATCTAAAGAGGCATCCAGCAGGGCACCCAGTCTGCAGATGCTGTCTCTCCAAGGCTTTGGCCTGGGTAGTCTCAGCACACTGATGACTCAAGGCACGTGTCCCTGGGCCTCAGTGAGCTTATCCTAAGGGAACTTAGAGGTAGCTCCACACCCAGAAGTTCCCTCTGTGTTCATAAGGAAGAAACCAGCAAACAGCCGGTTAATGCATTCGTAGAAGCAGCATGCAGTGTGGCACATGAGTCACATGGGGGCAGCAGCATCAATCTGAGCTCTGGCTAGTCTCCACCTCAGGTCCACTAACCCCAGTGGGGGCCTGGATGCTTGATTCCAAACACAAGAAGCAATAGACGTGAAAACTCTCACAGTAATACAATCCTGCATATATTCAAGGAGAGGATTCTCCACATTTATCGAAGAGGATAAATCATTTTTTTAAAAGTTTTTTTTTATATGCATCAAATAGCTGAAATGCCTACTTCTGGCACAGCTTCTTCTTCTTCTTCTTCTTCTTCTTCTTCTTCTTCTTCTTCTTCTTCTTCTTCTTCTTCTTCTTCTCCTCCTCCTCCTCCTCCTCCTCCTCCTCCTCCTCCTCCTCCTCCTCCTCCTCCTTCTTCGAAACTGTTCTAGCAGTACTGGGTGTCCGAAGGCAGCTGAGATTCACTGAGTCACAATGAATACCCACTGGACAAGGAGAGACACATCACGAGTGGTCATGTGCCAACATGGGGCTTTAAGGAAAGTGAGGCTGTGATGAAGTGGGCAGTGAGCAGGACTCATCCTGTGTGCTGCTGCTTCCAGGAGAGGAGCTGTGAGAATGGGGAGATGAGCACCCGGATAAACACATTATAGCAGAAATGAGTCCTAGGCGGTCCCAAGGAAACCCTAAAAAGGAACTTCCAAAAAGAACTTCCACATTTCAGGGAGCTGTGCTTGTTATCAGCATTGTTAGGGTCAGAGCCTGGGCCCTGGCAGCCCTAACAAGCAGACCTGGCTACCTGTCTTTGGTAGGTCTCAATTAACATGATAATGAAAAGGAAATTTATTCAATGGTGCCACACTGAGAAAAGGAACCAAGAAAGAGGTACAGTGACCTCCCAAATCCGTCTTTGTGGTCCTACGTGAGGCTTAAATGTCAAGATAAATAAATGACATATATATATATATATATGTGTGTGTGTGTGTGTGTGTGTGTGTGTATACATATATATATATGTGCGTGGTGTGGTTTCACCCATCACTGACCCATCGTTGTCTCAGTTCCCAAATCTCCTGCAAGGGATGGTGTGACAAGTTGTCAGAACTTTGTGAAATCTCTTCTTGGGAGACGAGTTCCTCCTCTGGCTGGAATCCGGCTGCATTCTTTTCTTTTTCCCAGCATGAGATGCCAGTGCCTGGAGGATCATTGTCGCAGTAGTCTGGACAGCTGAAAGGGGAGCACAAATGTCTCTTTAGAAAGCTTCAACCCTTCACCCGTAAACGGGACATCTACACCACACCTCCTTCCTTCCCCCAAGGCTCAGGGAACATTACAGAAGAAGAGGCAGAAAGACTAAGAGCCTGCGGTTGGAGAGGACTGGGAGATGATGAGACCACTCCTCTTGTGGACTCACAAAGGCCGTGGTTACCTCCACAACACTTGCACAGTATCACGCTACTGAACATTTGAGCATTGAGAATGGAGGGACTCACAAGCCCTGACTCCTAGCTGAGGAACTGTTGACAGTTGATGGCTGCTGGGTGCAGTTGGAGTTTTCCTGGTCCTACTTGGGCCCCACAGTTCTGCAGCCCACTTATAAAATAATCACTCAGAAGCTCATATTAATTAAAATGGCTTGGCCATTAGCTCAGGCTAACTATTGACTAGCTCTTGACATCTTAAATTAACCCATTTCTGTTAATCTATATGTCGCCCCATGTTCTGTGGCTTTACCTGTTGCCTTTACATGCTGCTCCCTGGATGGCAGGCTGGTGTCTTCTCACTCAGCCTTCCTCTTCCCAGAATTCTCATCTCTGCTTGTCCTGCCTATACTTCCTGCCTGACTACTGGCCAATCAGCATTTTTATTTATCAGTCAGAGCAACACATTCACAACATCCCCAGCAGCTAGGAGAGGGAAAGTCAGTTTTCTTTAAGGGTATGACACCTGGTAGGTACACTATGCACCAGTGGCTGGCCCCACACCCATGTGCATGTGGGGCAGCTTTAATTAGACTCTGAGATTATGAGGACAGCCTTCCCCAGCTAGCATTCAACTTGGACGTCACACGTCCAGGGGTGAGAAATAAATCTTTTATAACTAAAACTACTTTTGCATCTATTTGTGTAGGTGGTGTGTATGTGTACACCTAAGTATGTGCAAGTGTGCATGCCATAGCACATATATGGAAGGCAGTTCTAAGAGTCAGTCCTCTCCACTGTGTAGGATCTGGGCATCAAACTTAAGTTGTCAGTCTTGGCAGCAAGTGCCTTTACTCACTGAGCCATCTTGCCAGCCCTATTTCTTTCTTTCTTTCTTTCTTTCTTTCTTTCTTTCTTTCTTTCTTTCTTTCTTTCTTTCTTTCTTTCTTTTTTTTTTTTTTATAAACCATCAAGGTCAGAATGGACCAGAGCAAACTTTTATAGACACCAGTTTTTGTTTAAAGTCTCCAGCAGGATCCTCATCACAGTAACTGCATAGCAGCACTGCTGTGCAGCTCAGGAAAGTGTCTCTGCCGAAGGACCAGGAGGAAGCCAAGGCATGCTCTGCAGGGTCCGTAGCCCTGCTCTCTGCTGTGAAGGATGCACACCGTAGTCACTTGCTCAGTCCAGGAGCCTGACAGGCACACATCGGTGATCACTGGGGGCTAATGACTAACGAAGCTGCTTCGTTAGTGGGGCTTTTAGCCAGCACTCACCCAGCTTGCCAGCTTTTGAACTCAACTTCAGGAAGGCATCCTGGGCAATGGCACTGGTAGCCCCAGAGCAGTTTGCTGAGCACTGCAGAGAGATGTGGACTATACACTCTGCTCCTGGAGGCCACCCTTGACAGTCCAGGCCTTGCCTGTTCAGCTCCTCCTAAAAGCTCACCCACACCCATGGCCTGTGGGAAAACTTGAGGGAGGCCCTGGGCAATGTCAGGTTTAAGATAAGAAGTGATCTGTTTAGAATGCTTCCAGCCCTCCACAAGTGTCACCAGGGACCAAGCCTTTTCTGGTCACACATATATTTTAATGTTATGTATATGCTTACAGCCTGATTTCCAACCCTAGGCTGCAAATTAAAGTACTGATGCTATCTTCAAAAATGCTGTGGTAGGGTCACCCACACCACTTCCTCAGTCTGTTTTCAGAGTGTCATGATGGTTCTCAGTTGTAGCCAGGGCAAAGAGCTTCAGGCTCTGTTTTTATCTGTCCATCTACTATTATCATCTAACCACCATTTGTCTGTCCATAATGATCATTCTGTAGCCTTATCCATTGTCTGCTTGTCCTGTGCATATCCATCTATCATATGACTAAGTGCTTGTCACTTGTCAATTATCTATATCGTATATCTCTTATCACTTAGTTATATATCTGTTACTCTATCTCTCATATATTATTTATTTGAGCTTCAGAGAGAAACTTCTGGGGGCTGACCCTCAGCCTTAGCCTGGTGCAGCATGTGAGGAGCCTGTACTTGGGAGTGTTTCTCCAGTGTGTGAATAGGTCCTGACTATAATCACAGTGCTGCTCTGGTAAGAATTTTTTTCTTTTCTGTGTTTGGCTTTCCAAATGTCTGTCTGTCTGTCTGTCTGTCTCTCTCTCTCTCTCTCTGAATAGACTGAGTTGCTTGAACATAATTTAGTTTCTATGTCTAACTACTTGTAATTTTCTATTTAAAAAATTTAACAGATATTTGGGGAAAAGTAAAATAGCACAAAGTAATCACACTGTGACTTTGGAAATCTCAGGAGTCTGAGGCAGCATGCAGCCCAAGAACGCGGCCTTGAGTCTGACCTCAAGGTGAGGCCTTTAGGCCTCTGGAGGGCTTTCACGGAGCAGCCTTTTGTATCATTCTCAGCAGATGGGACAGATGGAATGTTGTGCCTGTATGACGGTTTCCCTCATCCAGTCAGAATCTACCCACCTCCATCTTCCTGCCCAGACTGTGTGGTATCCCTGGTTATTCTGTCTAAACCTAACCGATGAATTGTGGGCACATCTCTGTCTTACCAGCTTTGTAAACTCCGCGTGGGTAGAAGTCATTTAGTCACCCTTTGAGCCCATTTGTGGATTGTTTCTTAAGGTGATGTGTTTGATTTCAAAAGCTATCCATTCACTGCTGTGCCATCTAGAAAACCGGATTATATACAGGCTATCTTCCTCTGAGCATGGCACTTTCCCGAACTTTGCTGCACTGCTCATTGAAAGCCGGAAATGCACCTTTTAGCGCCTGTATTTTGTTCACGTTCCAATTCACACTGTTCTCTGAAGGATGGTGTGTCAGTGGCTGCTCGCTGTAGTGTCCAGTCCCTGGATGATGTGTTTCCAGGGAGTGGGTGCTGACTCTAGGGTTCGACACTGTGCTATCAAACGTGAGGCTATCAAATGCCTCAAAAAATCACCTGTCTGCATTTCCAGGGCACCGATGACTTGGGAGGACCAGAAACACTGCTGTCCATTCATGGCACCCATGGAGTCCCATGTGTCTGTATGGGAAGCCTGTGAGTGGTAACATGTAGTGGGCAGGACATCCGTAAATGAGGCCAGATGTTTCTTCCTGGGCTCCTTATAACTCATTCCAGCCACCGCCACAGGGACAGCTGTTGTCCACAAGAAAGCACACACAGCAGAGCAGCGGCAGGGGGCGCTGACACTGGGTAAAAGGGGGTCCAGGGCGGCTTCTTCTCCTCCCACGCTGCTCCACTGGTGAACATCTTAGTCAACAGCACCTGGTCCACACCTGGGAAACTAGCATCTCAGGAACACAAAGATGTGCAGATAGCTTTCAGGGAATCTTGAAGGAACTTCCGTGTTTTTGGATGCTGGAGATGGGAATGTAGATGGCTGCCAGCTTGTATCTGGCTCCCGTTCTCACTGTCCCGTCTTTTTGATAGTAGTCATCCTAACTAGATTGGGGCGACATCTCATTGTGGTTTTGATTTCATTTCCCTGATGACAAGTGCAGTCGTTTCTTTTTAAATATATCCATGGGCCATCCCTGTATATTTTCTTTTGAGAACTGTCTACTTAAGTCTGTTGCCGTTTTAATAGGGTCATCATCACTATCTTACTGCTGTTGTGCGAGCTCCGTTTGAGCTCTGGATGTACGCTGGAAGCTAATTCCTTGTTGGGTGACTAGTTTACAAGTTTCTTCCCACCCCACAGGTTTCGCTCTGTTGATGGTTTGTTTTGCAGTAAGGAAGCGTTTTGGTTTGATGTAATCCTGTGTCTATTTCTGCTCTTGCTTCCTGGGCTCTTATCCAGAAAATCTGTGCCCACTCCATCGACCTGAAACATTTCCCCAGTGTCCTTTCCTAGTGGCTTCATAGTTTCAGATCTTACTTTTAAGTCTTTAATCCATATAAGTTGATTTTTCTTAGATGCCTTAAATTTTTTCCCACGGGGATGAGAGGGGGCCTTTTAAATAGCTAAAACAAGATTTGTAAACCCTGAGCCTTGTTCTAAAGAAGCAGTTTCCACCTGTATAATGCTAAATTGGCGCCATCAGCCAGCAGGATCTTCTTCAGCAGTGTTTGAACCAGCAAGCAGCACATTCTGGCCCTCATCCCTCCAGCTCCCCTCTCAGGACTCCCAGGCTGAGTCCAGACCCCGATTCCAGGAGGCCATTACCTTCAGTGTTCCCACTGCTGCTGGTCCTGCAGGGCCTTCCGTCCTCAGGTGGGATGTGGGACATACCTCCAGGCCTGGGTCAACTCGGGGCAGTGCTGAGCACCGCTGTGTCTGACCTCGCCTGGCTCAGTCCTCAGGAAATGCTTCATTGAACTGACCCCTCTGCTTCTCTGAATTACTTTCTCACGGTGGTTAGAATAAGCATTTTCCCCAACATGATAGCATTATCTAAAGCTATAAAATAAATAAACATGCTCATATTTTTACTTGAACTTAAGTATAAACTCTTATGCATTAAGAGCTTATTAAAATCAGGACACTATAATATTCTTTTAAGTTATGCTTATTTTTTCAAATTGTAAGCGTTAATAGTTGCACAATGGAGATAATTGGATCATTGTAGATAATAAAAAAATGAAAGAAAAATACAGTCTTACCATAGAGGAGAAATATGCTTCATATTATTACATTTTAGTATTTTTTAAATATATAAATATACATACATCTGTAAAAATAAAATCAATGTAGTGTATTTGTATAGCAAATCTGTTGATAGATTTGTTCAATTTGCTATTGTTAAGACATTCTGATCTTTTTGGGATATTGGTCCCTTCTTTACATGGTCTGAAGAGAGCCTCTGCCCATGCCTGCATCACATTTTCTGAAAGTCATCTCTTTCCTCACATGACGCTGGGTATTCTGAGCTGCAGACACTAAGGTCTTCATTCTAAAGAGACAGTAAGTGCTGGATTGGCTGATATTTGGGGGTTGATCTTGGAAGACAGGATAAGAACCGAGAATAAGACTCAAGAGTTGTTTTGTGGGGTCCTGTTTAGAGCATACTTTGGAAAAGGTGATTTGGAATGTCTCTTCTTTCATTTTTGTGGGGAAAAGGCCATTAAATATTATCAGGGACCTCATTGCATATGTCCTGATGATTCATTTTTTTCCTTAAACTCCCTGGCACAACTGCCCACACTGTGTCCCAGATACTCAGTCTCTCTTGAAGCAGTGGGACTTGAAGTGGCTCCCCAACAGTAATGACTTTGTGTGGATTTACCTAGCCTGTCCCAGCCTCACTGTTAAGCCTGGCTAGTACTTCCTTCACACCCACATCCGGTTGGGTTAGTTGGCCCTGACACAGAAGGGTGTTCACCGAGTGCTGCAGGAATGAACATTGTATTCTCCGCTGTGCCATAATAACCCGCTTCTTTCTCAGCCTTGTGTGCTAAACATTTTTCTTGAATCTGCTATGAGCAGGTACTGAGCTGAGAGTTGGGGAACCAAAGACGGGTAAGAATTATGCTGGCCTTGTGGTGTGGGTGGGTAAGCCAACTCCAGCATAAATCAGAGGACCTGCCTACAGAAGTATTTTGTTTGACCTTTGCAATGTTTTATAAACGTTTGAATAGTTTCCATGGGACACAGCCTTGAGTTCCCCACAGGTCTCCCACACCCTGCCCGAATCCCGCTGGAGCTGGTGACCTATGAAGTCTGCTGTGATTGCAGTCTAAACACTATCCCTTGAGACGCCACAAGCAGAGGGCTGGCTCACTGGAGGTTGAAGGTCAGACATGGAAATAAACATGCATGGAAGGTCCTAAGTCTGGTGTCGCCTAGGGGCCTTGGGAGGCTTCAGCAGGCATGGTGAGTATTACCACCAAACCTTCTTGGGAATGTTTTAGTGAAATTGGAATCGACCACATTCATACTCAGCTTGTCAAATTTGGCCTGTGCCATGAGATTCCTAAGTGACCCTTTGTCAGTGGTTCTTGATGGTTGATAGGACTTTGCACACAGTGTGCCTGCCTCCTGTTACAAGAAGTATATGTCCTACATTCTGAGATAAATACTGGGCATATGCAACTTTTTATTTTGTTTTGTTCTCATATATCAGGGATATAGAACTTTCATTTTATTGAAGATTAACAACATCTTCCAGGTAATTCCCAAACAAAACCTGAAAACCAGAAACAGCTACAGCAGCAGTTCTCGACATGTGGGTCACAAACTCTTTGGGGGTTGAGCCACCCTGTCTCAGGGGCCACATATCAGATGTCCTGCATATAAGATATTTACATTATAATTCATAACAGTAGCAAAATTACAGTTATGAAATAGCAATGAAAATAATGTTATGGTTGGGGGTCACCACAACATGAGGCACTGTATTAAGGGGCTGCAGCATTAGAAAGTTTGAGAACCACTGCTCTACAGAGAAAACCTCAGTGTTGCTGGTCTGCATGGGATCCCAGCACAACCACTCCAGCCCATGTCTGATATGTGTGTCTATCAGGGTATATTTTCTCATGCTGTCAGACTCACCATGCTACTTCAGACACAGCCTCTGCTGCCATCCCTCCAAATGGAGTCCCTGTATTTGCTGCCAATGCTGTCTGGAGTCTCTTGTTACCCAGCATTCCATGGATGAACAGATTTCCTCTACCCTGCACTGTGGGTTCATCACTAATTTCATATTAGCTTTTCCAGGAAAAGCAGCACTATAGTAATACTTTCAAAACATTACTCTCCATGACATGAAGGAGCCCAGATGTGGGGACACCTCCCCATCCAGATGTTGCATGTAAGACATTCACATCATACTGCACACATCTCAGCTTCTGTTTCTCCTTTCTGTATGTGGCTTGCTGGATGTTAAGCCATGAACTGTAGCTCTCATTTGCCTGCACGTCCCGCAGCAGTCTGCCTCTCTCAGGTATCTAGTGATTCCAACAATGTCCTGGGCTGTTCATGGCTCTCCTCAGTGTGTTCCATCAGCACCTTGCCCCGTGCTGTCAGAGGTGAATGATTCCTTTTGTCCTCCTTTTCCCCAAACCTGATATCCACAGCCACCCCAGACCAGGCCTCAACATTCCCCCCAGAAAGATCTCGGCTTGTCCTGGGAGGGATTCTGAGTTCTTGTTTTCAGAGAACATTTTTCTGTGGTCTTAATGCCTTCTGGAGGTTGTTCCTGAAAATCCTGACCTTGGTATTCAGAGAACAGAGCACCAAGGTAAGCATCATCAGCCCCAGGAGTTGTTGGTACAGGTCCTTACAAGTAGTGGTTTCTGTAGTTACTACAGGGAATGAAGCATCTTGGGTAGCCGTCAGCTCTCACAGCTGTTCCATGGCAAAGACATTGTCTCTCATATTAACTTGTCATACAACCCTTTTCATTCTAAAAATTTTTTGGCATATTTTGAGATTTGTTGAGAAATTGAGAAGTGTCTACTTTCTGTAGTTATACTGTGTACCCAGACAGCAAATCATTGCATAAAACCTGCCTTTAATTGAGTGCTTCAGACTGAAGATGCTTTCAGACTGTTCAGTAGCCGTGCTTCCCTGTGTGGCAGCCCAAATGCAGAGCACCCAAGCTTAGCCCAGCAGAGGGCCCACTCCAAGCCTGCTTTGTTTTTGGTACTGTGTCCCACATGCCTGTCCACGAGTGCCACCCCCTCCCCATGCTTCTGCTGTTTTGATCCCAAGCTGTACTTCAATTCCAGAAATGTCAGGACATCAGTACTGGGGCTGAGAAGCAGGACTAGACCGCTCTGTACCTGCCTCACTGGTACCATGTTACTTTGCGTTGTCTCACCTGGAGTCTTGGGTCCCAGCCTCTTGCTGACTGACAGCTCAAAAATGTGTTTGTTTCTCATGGTCTGCTGATTCCTGGTTAGAATTCCATTCTGTGCATCCCTGCCTGCTGGCTAAGAACTGCTGGCCCTGGACCATGGCATGCCTAGTGCTATCTGGGGTCTGTTCGTGGTGTGTGGTATGTTCTGCTCTTGTCTGCATCTGAACTTCACACACTAGATAGCTCAAGTGCTTGGGATGTTTAAATACACCCAACTTTCCAACTGTGTAGGAATTAAGTAGAGGGGGCTACTACCTTCCCTTGCTTTTTTCTGTAAGTATTCAAAAACAAAATTCCTGAAAATGCTTTCAGAATTCAATCTTGCCAACAAGGGCAGGCTCACTCCCTTCATTGGGTTCATCCTTGTGCTCAGCACTTTATCATGTGCTGTGGAATTGTGCATGGAGGCCCCAACATGTATCTGGTTTATGTGAGGTGACATCACAGCTCCCTTGTCCTCCAGCAGTGCATAATCTAGGACAAAGCAAGCCCAGGAGCATGCAAAAGCTCTACAGCCTGCTCACCAGCCAAGACCGAGAGCACTGGATACAGATGAAAATAACTGGGGGATTAGGGTTCTCTGAATTCTCCTCTGGCCTCAGAATGGCAATGATTTCTTTCCAGTGATGCATAGAAGCCCATGGTGGCACCTACTGGATCATTTCATTACTGTAGGAAGTGGCTTTTTCCTTCCCCATTATAGAGAAAAGAGATGTCTATTCATGAGCCCCCTAGCAGCTTGTCTTAGTTAGGATTACTATTGCTGAGATGAAACACCATGACCAAAATAAGTTGGGGAGGAAAGGGTTTATTTGCTTACAGTCCAATATATCAATTTATCTAAAGCAGTGAGGGAAGACACTCAAGCAGGGCAGGAACCTGGAAGCAGGAGCTGATGCAGAGGCCGTGGAGGGGTACTGCTTATTGGCTTGCTCATCATGACTTGCTCAGCCTACTTTCTTAACAGAACTCAGGATCACTAGCCTAGGGATGGTCCCACCTACAATGGGCTGGGCCCTCCTCCATTGACCACTGATTAAGAAAATTTCTTACAGTGGATCTTATGGAGGCGTTTTCTCAATTGAGGTTCCCTCCTTTCAGATAACTCAAGCTTGTGTCAAGTTAACTAAAGCTAGCCAGGACTCCACTGCTAGGCACAGTTAGCTCGGTGTGTCTCCCAGACCTCCCAACTCATATAAGTACGTGACAAAGGCAAACAAGCCCATCGCTTGTGCTTGGCTCACGCAGATTTTGCTTGTAGGCTCTTCTCTGAATGGAATGTCTGTGTAGTGCTAAGGGCAGCAGCAGGGCTTTCATTCCAGGCCGACAGTGTTGCTCGTGCTCACTGCCCTTCAGAAGCAGATGTGCTGGTCTGGGTTCCTCTGATCATATCCAGGTGAGATGGTTCCACAGAGAACTGATCAGCTTTTTCTTGATAATACTGGAGACATGAGTGGAACCCAGGTCTAACCTTGGAGATATCTCAAAGACCTTAAGTACATGGACTATTTATGAACACCTGGGTAGAAGGCTCTAGAAAGAAAGGAAAAGAAAATGGAAGAGAAAAAGATGTGGTAGAGCCAGGTGGTGGTGGACACACCTTTAATCCCAGCACTCAGGTGGCAGAAGCAGGCAGATCTCTGTGAGTTCAAGACCAGCCTATTCTACAAAGTGAGATCCAGGACAACCATATAAAAATATATTTTTGATCATACTCTTCCCTTCCCCCAAGTCCTTCCAGATTCATTCCCCTCCCTCCCTCCCAACTTTAAGTTTTTTTTTTCTCAATAAACAAAAACCCAATACATGGGCTGGAGAGATGGCTCAGCGGTTAAGAGCACTGGCTGTTCTTACAGAGGTCCTGAGTTCAATTCCCAGCAACCACATGGTGGCTCACAACCATCTGTAATGAGAACTGGCACCCTCTTCTGGCATGCAGGCAGAACACTATATACAAAATAAATAAACCTTAAAAAAAAAACCCAATACAACAACAACCCCCCACCAACTAAGAAAACAAATAAACACTCAAACAGAAAACAAAACACCAAACTGTAACCACATAAAAGCACACAAAATAACTGTGGAGACCATCATATGTTGTTCAACTACTCTTGAACATGAAGCCTCTCCTGGAGTGGTTGATATACCTACCCAGTGTCATCCATTGAAGAAAACTAATTTTCTGTCTCCCAGTAGTATAAATGACAGTTCAGTTGTTAAACCTTTGCCCTAGTGGCTAGGTTTTCATTCATTCATTTCATTCATTTGCTCATTTTTAGATACAACAAAATAAAATATAAGATAAAACAAAAACTATCACATTGAAGTTAGCAACAGAAGGAAAGAGCCCAAGAGAAGGCATAAGAATCAGAGACCCAGCCGGGCAGTGATGGCGCACACCTTTAATCCCAGCACTCGGGAGGCAGAGGCAGGCGGATCTCTGTGAGTTCGAGGCCAGCCTGGGCTACCAAGTGAGTCCCAGGAAAGGCGCAAAGCTACACAGAGAAACCCTGTCTCAAAAAACCAAAAAAAAAAAAAAAAAAGAATCAGAGACCCATTTGTTTACACACTCAAGGAATCCCAAAACCCCCCACAAAACTGGAAGCCATAATATATATGCTGAGGACCTGATGCAGACTCATGAAAGCTCTACCATGCTCAGTCTCTGAGTTCATATGAGCTTTGCTCATGTCTACGTAGAAGGCCTGGTTTTCTTAGTGTCCTCTGTCCCCTTTGATTCTTACGCTCTTTCTGCCTCCTCCTCAGCAGGGTTCCCTGAGCTCCGAGGGGAGGGATTTAATGGAGACATCCCATCTAGGGCTGAGTACTCTAAAGTATCTCACTCTCTGAATAATGTCTGGCTGTGGGTCTCTGTATTTGTTCATCTGCTGCAGGAGGAAGCTTTTCTGATGATGGCCGAACAAGGCACTGATCTATGAGTATAGCAGAATATCATTAGAGTTTTTTTTCTCCTTTTTTTTAGGCCAATATTATTTGATTTTACACATGTTCCCTGCGCTATCTAGTCTCAGGTTCTTGATCACCCAAGCAGTGTCATCTTGTGGAGTGGGCCTTAAGTCAAATTAGTTATTAGTTGGTTCCTCCCACAGGCTTTGTGCCACCATTGCCCTAGTTACCTTGCAAACATTACACCATTGTAGATAAAGAGTTTGTGGCTGACTTAGTGTTTGCATTTATCTTGTGGTAGCATTGAGTACCTTTTCTATACCAAAGATGCTAGAGCATTGGAATGGAGACTCTATGCAGGCACCAGCTGGACATCTCCATGTTCAATGAGTTGTGTAGGTGTCTTCAGCAATGGGACCCTGCTGTCTGTTTGTGGAGAGCCACCTATAGTCTTGGCAACAGTATAGGTTGTTTGGGGGAATTTCAATGGAGCCTCTTTGGCCAACAACTCAATGAGTTGTAACCTAGTTCTGGTACTGGAAGTTTTGTTAGGTGACAAGAGATGGCCAGTTGGGACTGTCTTCCTCCATTGTTTGGTGATCTCATTTAGATGGTCTTCATATGTGTATATTTTAGGAAGTTTCTGTTGTATTAGGTTTCCATACTACTCCTCAAATACCCCTTAATTTTAGTTGTATCTCCCCATATTTCCTCCCACAATTCCATCTCCCCCACACCACTTGATCCTCGCATTGCACCTCTGCCTCATCCATATTATCTATTCCATTTTCCTTTCCTAAGTGTTCCCTTTAGTCCTGTGCTCTATAACTATCCTCTGTGGTACTATGAACTATAGCTTGGTTATCATTGACTTAACAGCTAATATTTGCATACAAGTGAATACATACCATATTTGTACTTCTGGGTTTGAGATACCTCACTCAGGATGCTTTTTTCTAGTTCCATTCATTTGCCTGCAAATTTCATGATGGCATTTTTTAAATGGCAGAGTAATAATCCATTGTTATAAATACTCCATTGGTATAAATGTACCACATTTTCTTTACCCAGTCTTCTGTTGTTTCCAATGTTTGATTATTATGAATGGAGCATCAAGGAAATGGTTGAGCAAGTGTCATTGTAGTAGGGGGAAGGATCCTTTGGGTATATGCCCAAGAGTGGAGTGTGGTATTGTATTCCCCCAAATATTGTGCATGCTAATAAATTCATCTGGGGTCAGAGACAGAGCAGCCACAATATTAAACATAAAGGATAGGCAGTGGTAGCACACGCCTTTAATCCTAGCATTCCAGAGGCAGAAATCCATGTGTTCAAGGATACAGCCAAGCATGGTGACTCATGCCTTTAATCCCAGAAAGTGAGCCTTTAATCCCAGGGAGTGGTGGTAGAAAGAAGAAAGATATATAAGGCGTGGAGACCAGAAACTAGAGGCATTTGGCTGGTTAAGCTTTTAGCTGGTTAAGCTTCAGGCTTTCGAGCAGCAGTTCAGCTGAGAGCCATTGGGATGAGGACACAGAAGCTTCCAGTCTGAGAAAATAGAACCAGCTGAGAAGTTGGCCAGGTGAGGTTAGCTGTGGCTCGTTCTGTCTCTCTGATCTTCCAGTATTCACCCCAATAACTGGCCCTGGGTTTGATCTTATTAATAAGAACTGTTAAGATTCATGCTACAGTGGAGTAGCTGGGTCTTGAGTTATATCAATTCTCATCTTCCCAAGGAACTGCCACCACTGATTTCCTTAGTGGCTGTACAAGTTTGCACTCTCACCAGCAATAGAGGAATGTTCCACTTATTCCACATCGTCAACAGCATGACCTGTCACTTTTGTTGTTGATCCTAGCCATTCTGGTAGGTATAAGATGAAATCTCAAAGTAGTTTAGGTTTGCATTTCCCTGTTGGCTAAGGAGCTGAACTTTTCTGTGTTTCTTAGCCATTTGAGTTTCCTCTCTTGAGAATTCTCTCTTTAGATCTGTATCCCAGTTTTTAACTGGGCTATTTGATTTCTTGTTATGGACTTTGTTGAGTTCTTTATATATTTTGGATATTAGTTCTCTATCAGATGTGTAGTTGGTAAAAATCTTTTCCCGTTCTGTAGCCTGTCACTTTGTCCAAAGGACAGTGTCCTTTTCTGTGCAGAAGCATCTCAGTTTCATAAGGTCCCACTTATTAATTGTTGTTCTTAGTGCTTATGCTAATGGTGATTTGTTCAGAAAGTTTTCTCCTGTGCTGATGAGTTCAAGGCTTTTCTTTTATTGGGTTCAGTGTATCTGGTTTTATGTTGAGGTCTTTCATCCATTTGGAATTGAATTTTGTGCAGGGTGATAACTATGGATCATTTTGGATTATTCTACATGCAGCCATCCAGTTTGTCTAGCACCATTTGTTGAAGATGCTGTCTTTTTTTCCCAGTGTGTATTTCTGGCTTCCTTGTCAAAAATCAGATGTCCATAGGTGTGTGGATTTATGTCTTGCTGTGTGATGGTCTTTCTGTACGCTGTGAATATGTGTTGCTACTATTGGATAATAAAGAAGCTGTTTTGGACTATGGCAACACAGGTTATAGCCAGGAGGAAAATCCAAGAGAGATAAAGGGAGAAGAAAGGCAGAGTCGGGGAGATACCGTTAGCTGCAAGGGGAGCAAGATGTAATAGAACACAGGTAAAGCCATGAGACACATGGGGATACGTAGATGAGTAGAAATGGGTTCATTTAAGATGTAATAGCTAGCTAGCAATAAGCCTGAGCCATAGATCAAACAGTTTGTGATTAATATTAAGCCTCTGAGTGATTATTTTATAAAAATGGCTGCTGCTCAGGCGGGTCCCAGTGGGACCGAGTGGGACCAAGAAACTTCAGTCTACAATGTCTGAGTGTTCAATTGGATTCCATTGGTCAGTTTTGTGGAACATTAGTTTGAGATGTGTTACATTTGTTTATGCTGTGGAATATTTGTTTAATGGTGCAAAGATATGTTGCATTCTTTTATGTTGCATTTGTTTAACTCTGTGAAGCTGTATTTGCCTGCTTGGTCTAATAAAGAGCTGGATGGCCAATAACTAGGCAGGGGCTGCTAGGCAGAGAGAATAAATAGAAGGAGAAGAAAGAGAAGGAAGAGCAAGAAAAGGAGAAAGAGAGGAGGATTCCAGAGGCCAGCCACCAGCCAGACCAGGAGTAAGAAGGAAAGAGAGGTATATAGAATAGAGAAAGGTAAAAGCCCAGAGGCAAAAGGTAGATGGGATAATTTAATTTAAGAAAAGCTGGATAGAAATAAGTCAAGCTAAGGCCAGGAATTCATAAGTAAGAACAAGTCTCCATGTATTTATTTGGGTGTTGGGCCCCCAAAGAGTAAAAAACAACAACTACATCTTTTGGTGTTCCAATGTTGGTCCAGATTTCCACATAGGGCCTGAGACAGCTTAAAAAAAAAGATACAGCTCCTTTAAGAAATCCTGCTGTACAGCAGAGCACTTAAACAGCCTTTTTCATGCTAAGTAGAAACAAAAAACTAAGTAAAAAATGCCTCCCACAGTGCAGGGTACTAGCATTTCAGAGCTGGGGGTTGAGGGCAGTTTCTGGTCAAATGCACCTCTGACAGGCCTGCAAGTGGCTTGGCTTTTGCAGACCTGAAAAGTGGGCAGAGCCAGCCGCCAATGCCACAGCAGAGGTCCTAGCTTCCTAGCTGTGCTGCTTAGCAGTTTAAAGGCTCATGCAGTCAAGAAAGACTAGAGATACATAGTAAAGAGGTCCAGATGGAAAAAAACCTCTAAACAGGTTCCAGTGTATTTAAAAATGCTTGAGGCTTAAGAAAGAAAAGAAAAAGGGTATAGATAGTCATAGAAAGAAATAGTTTAAAAATAATGAAGTCTTTAAAGAGAGAGTAAAAGTAATATAAAAGAAAAAAGCTGCACACCAATAGAAAATATACAGGGAGTCTGGATCCTATATAGTATTGTGTTGATTTTGAATATTTTGATTGCTGGGTAAGCAAATGACAGCTGCTAAGAGACATGGGATTGAAAGAGGACTGATGAAATAAACCAGCCTAGATATTTTAAGAATGCCTTAACTTTAAAATGGAACTAAAATTGCATTGCTTTGGAGAAGAGGTTTTGCTTTTATTTCCACAGGAAACAAGAGGCTATGGGTTCCTTCAGGGTTGCTATTGGATCAGATTTGATCAGGGAGACTTCCTGAATCTTAATAGGTGATATGTATCAACAAAAGTTATAGCTGGTCTTCACAAGACTTGGCCATTATCTCAATTTTCTCCCCTAAGATGCCTTTGCCCACAGACAACTGGAAGCAGTCTAGTGAAGATGATGCCCACATTCCCAAGAGATGGGGTGAGTGGTTGTTGGTTATTTGGTGGGTTATGGATATTTGTTATCATTTAGGGAAATATAGGAATATAGGATAAAAAGATACCTATTAATCTCAGATATTTGGCATTGGCATGGATTTTGGTATATTGATACAAATTTAAAGTTATTTTTGTTACACTGTATATATGTTTCTACTCTTGTTTGGGGTATTGTGCTTACCAGCTCATTTAAAAATGCAATATATAAATTATGAAATGTGGTTAGTAGTTAATCTCTAGTAATCAAACTTCTAGTACCACTAGGTATGTTTTCAAGGCTAAACAGGTATAATTTAGACATTATTTTTAAACACTTCCAAGACATACAGAATATGGCTTTCAAGATATTTAATAACCTGAGGTTTTTCAAGACAATGAGACACATCTGCTTCTAGCAGCACCAATTTACTTCAGAGAAGATGATGAGCATCGAAGAAACTCCATATGGAGCTTGCTTTCATTGTGGCAAAAGCTAGCTATTTGGGCAAGAAACTGCTCTTGCCTTGACTGCTGACTGTGCTGTTCAGACTGCACAAGTGGGTCTGGAGAAAGACTGTGGAACTTTGTCAAGGTAGGACAGTCCTTCCAGATTCCTGCTTCACAGAAGAGTCTGCCAGACATTCTGCAGGACACAGAGGAAAACGACTGATGAACTTTATCAATATAAGATGGGGCAGTCCTTCAAATTTCCTGCTTTACTGAAAAGTCTGACAGATATTCTAGGCCTGTAGGCTGAAGATGGATGCCCAATGTTGCAGAGGAACTTTGGGTGACTGTCCAGGCAGCCAGATCTCTCTGTTGTAATATTATATCCTTCTGGGGTCTTTGATGGAGTTAGACTAAATAGTTAAGAGTTATAGTTTCCATTAGTTATGATAGGAAGTAAATTACATGTAAACCTTTGAAATCATTAAGGTAAGATATATAATGGAATATTTTCCTGAACTTGCCAAATACAAATGGACTGAATATTGTAAATGTAATTCTTATTTAATAACTATTTTTGTTGTATGTAGTTTTATTATGTTGAAGTTAAAACCTTTCATTTTTATTTAGACAAAAAAAGGGGAAAATGGAATATTTAATGTTGCAAAGATGTGGTGCATTATTTTATGTTGCATTTGTTTAATGTAGCTAGAGTTTTCCTGCCTGGCCCACAGTCAGGACAAATCTCTCTCACCTGCCAGTCCCACAGCCACTCAGACCCAACCAAGTAAACACAGAGACTTATACTGGTTACAAACTGTATGGCCGTGGCAGGCTTCTTGCTAACTGTTCTTATATCTTAAATTAATCCATTTCTATAAATCTATACCTTGCCACATGGCTCGTGGCTTACCGGCGTCTTCACATGCTGCTTGTCATGGTGGTGGCTGGCAGTGACTCTCCTTCTGCCTTCCTGTTCTCTCAATTCTCCTCTTTGTTAGTCCTGCCTATACTTCCTGCCTGGCCACTGGCTATTCAGTGTTTTATTTATTGACCAATCAAAGCATTTGACATACAGACCATCCCACAGCAGTTTAACTCTGTAAAGCTGTGTTACGTTGCCTGCTTAAAACACCTAATGGTCTAATAAAGAGCTGAACAGCCAATAGCAAGTCAGGAGATGGATAGGTGGGGCTGCCAGGCAGAGAGAATAAATAGAAGGAGAAAAACCTGAAGAGGGTGGAACAAGAAAGGAAGAAGGAGAGGAGGATGCCAGAGCCCAGCCACCAGCCACACAACCAGAAGGAAAGGGAAGTGTATAGAATAGAGAAAGGTAAAGGCCCAGAGGCAAAAGAGAGATGGGATAATTTAAGTTAAGAAAAGCTGGATAGAAATAAGCCAAGCTAAGGCCAGGTGTTCGTAAGTAAGAACAAGTTTCTGTGTATTTATTTGGGAGCTGGGTGGTGGGCCCCTAAAGAGTAAAAAACAAACCAATAAACAATTACAGGTCAACATGTCTATTTTTGTGCCAATACCATGCTGTTTTTATTACTTTTTAGTTCAACTTGAATTCAAGGATCGTTCTAGCTCTAGCAGTTCCTTTATTATTCAGGATTGTTTTAGCTGTCCTGAGTTTTTGTTGGTTTCTATGTGAAGCTGAAAATTGTCTTTTCAAGACCAGGGAATAATTGTGTTGAAATTTTGATGGAGATTGCATTTAATCTGTATATTGCTTTTGGTAGGGCGGCCATTTTTACTATGTTAATCCTACCAATTCATGAGCAAGGGAGATATTTCCATCTTCTGATATCTTCTTCAAAGACTTGATTTTTTTTTTCCATACAAGACTTTCACTTGCTGGGTTAGAGTTACCACAAAATATATTTTATATTATTTGAGGCTATTGTGAAAGATACCATTTCCCTAATTTCTTTCTTAGTCCCTTTGTCATTTGTATATAGGAGGGCTACTGAATTTTGTGAGTTAATTTTGTATCCAGCTACTTTGTTGAAAGTGGTTATCAGCTGTAGGAGTTTCCTAGTGAAATTTTTAGAGTAAATGATGTATACTATCATATCATCTGCAAATAAATATACTTTGACTTCTTTTTTCCAATTTTATCTTTTTGATCTCATTCAGTTGTCTTATTATTCTAGCTAGAACTTCAAGTACTATATTGAATAGATTTGGAGAGAGTGGACAATCTTGTCTTGTTCTGGATTTTATTGCAATTTTTTTGAGTTTCTCTCCATTTAAGTTGATATTGGCTATGGGCTTGCTCTAAACTGCCTTTAGTATGTTCATGTATGCCCCTTGAACAGTGGTTCTTAACCTGTGGGTCATGAACCCTTGAGGGGTCTCATATCAGATATTTACATTACAATTCCTAACAGTAGCAAAACTACAGTTATGAGGTAGCAACAAAATTATTTTGTGGTTGTGGGTCACTACAATATGAGGAAGTGTATTAAAGGGTTGCAACATTAGGAATGTTGAGAAACTACTGCCCTAGAGAGATTATGTATCCCTAATATCTCCAGGACTTTTTTTTATGTATTTTATTTTATTTTGGTTTTTCGAGACAGGGTTTCTCTGTGTAGCTTTGCGCCTTTCCTGGAACTCACTTGGTAGTCCAGGCTGGCCTCGAACTCACAGAGATCCGACTGGCTCTGCCTCCCGAGTGCTGGGATTAAAGGCGTGCGCCACCACCGCCCGGCTCTCCAGGACTTTTATCATGAAGGAGTGTTGACTTTTGTCAAAGGCCTTTTCAACATCTAATGAGATTATCCTGTGGTTTTTTTTCTTTCAGTTTGTTTATGTGGTAGATTACATTGATAGATTTTCTTATGTTGAACCATCCTGCATCTCTGGGATGAAGCCTACTTGACCATGGTGGATGATCTTTTTGATGTGTTCTTGGATTTGGTTTGCAATTATTTTATTGAGTATTTTTGCATCTATGTTCATAAGGAAATTGGTTTGTAATTCTCTTTCTTTTTTTTGAGTCTTTATGTAGTTTGGTTATGTGGGAAACTGTGGCCTCATAAAATGAATTGAGCAATGTTCCTTCTGTTTCTATTTTATGGAATAATTTGAGGAGTATTGGCATTAACTATTCTTTGAAATTCTGTGCTAAAACTATCTGGCCCTGAACTTTTTTTTTTTTTTTTTTTTTTTTTTTTGCTTGTGAGTCTTTTAATGACTGCTTCTGTTTCTCTAGGGATTATAGGTCTGTTTAAATTGCTTATATGATCTTGCTTTAACTTTGGTATGTGGTATGTATAGAGAAAATTATCCCTTTCTTTTAGATCTTCCAATTTTGTGGAGTACAGGTTTTGAAGTCCTTATGATTCTCTGGATTTCCTGTGTCTGTTGTTACATCCCACTTTTCATTTCTAATTTGATTATTCTCTCTTTACCTTTTAGTTAACTTAGATAGGGTTTGTCAATCTTATTTTCTCCAAGAACCAACTCAGTGTTTCATTGATCCTTTGTATTTTTTGTTTGTTTATATTTTATTTTTTTCAGCCTGAGTTTGATTATTTCTTGCTGTCTGTTCCTTTTGTGTGTAATTTCTTATGTTTGTTGTAGAGCTTTTAGGTGTGTAGTTAAGTTGCTAGTATGAGATCTCTCCAGTTATTTAAAGTAGACACTTAGTGCTGTGAACTTACTTCTCAGAACAGCCTTCACTGTGTCCCATAAGTTTGGGTATGTTGTATATTAATTTTCATTCAATTCTAGAAAGTCTTTAATTTTTGTCTTGACCCATTTCCCATTCAGTAGAGAGTTAGTTGTTCAGGTTCCATGGTTTGTAAGCTTTCTGTTGTTGTTAATGTCCAGCTTTAGTCTGTGGTTGTCAGATAGGATGCAGGTGTTATTTTGATTTTCTTGTATCTGTTGAGACTTGCTTTGTTTCTGAGTATGTGGCCATTTTTGGAGAAAGTTCCATGAGGTGCTGAGAAGAAGGTATATTCTTTTGTGTTTGGATGAAATGTTCTGTCAATATCTGTTAGGTCCATTTGGTTGATGATGTCAGTTAGCTACAGCATTTCCTTGTTTTTGTATGGATGACCTGTCTGTTGGTGAGAGTAGGGTATTAAAGTGTTCCACTATCAGTGTGTGAGGGTCAACATGTCGTTTAAGTTATAGTAGTGTTTCTTTTGTAAATGTGGGTGACCTTGTGTTTGGGGCACAGATATTTAGAATTGCAATGTCCTCTTGGTGAATTTTTCCTTTGAGTATGTAGTATCCTTCCCTATTTCTTCTGATTAGTTTTGGTTTGATGTCTATTAGGTCAGATATTAAAACAGCTACACCAGCTTGTTTCTTAGGTCCATTTGCTTGGAATATCTCTTCCCAACCCTTTACACTTTGGTGATGGCTATCCTTGATGTTGAGGTGTGTTTCTTGGATGTAGCAGAAGGGTGGATCCTGTTTTCATATCCATTCTGTTAGTCTTTTTATGAGGGAATTGAAATCTTTGATGTGAGAGATAGCAATGACCAATGTTTGTTGATTCTTGTTATTTTGTTATTGTTGTTTCTCTCTCTTGTTCTCTCTCTCCCTCCCTCCCTCCCTCCCTCCCTCTGTGCTTTCCTTCTTTTGACTTTGCTGGTCTGGAATTATTTATTTCTTGTGTTTTCTTGGATATAGTTAACCTATTAGGTTGGAGTTTACCTTCTAGCACCATCTGTAGGGCTGGATTTTAGATAGACACTGCTTAAATTTGGTTTTTATCATGGAATGTCTTGTTTTCTCCATCCATAGAGATTGAAAGTTTTTCTGGGTATAGTAGTCTGGGCTGGTCTCTTAGAGTCTGTGGTACATCTGTCCAGGCCCTTCTGGATTTTAGAGTCTCCATTGAGAAGTCTGGTGTAATTCTCATAGGTCCACCTTTATATGTTACTTGGTCTTTTTCCCTCAAAGCTTTTAATATTCTTTTTTTTTTTTGTTTTGTGGATTTATTGTTTTGATCATTATGTGCTGAGGGGACTTTCTTTTCTGGCTCAGTCTATTTGGTATTCTGTAAGTTTCTTATATCTTGATAGGCATCTCCTTCAGGCAAGGAAATTTTCTCCTATGATTTTGTTGAAAATATTTTTTGTGCATCTGACCTGTGTTTCTTCTCCTTCCTCTATTCCTATTATTCTTAGGTTTGGTCTTTTAATAGTGTCCCAGATTTTCTAGATGTTTTGTTCCAGGAGTATTTTAGATTTAAAATTTTCTTTGACTTAGGTATCCATTTCTTCTATTTTGTCTTCGATACCTGAGATTATCTCTTCCATCTCTTGTATTCTGTTGGTGAAGCTTGTCTTTGTGGTTCCTGTTTATTTCCTATTTCCTAAATATTTCATTTACCTCAGTTTGGGTTTTATTTATTCTATTTCCACTTTCAGGTCTCAAACTCTTTTATTCATTTCCTTTCACTCTGTATTTTCGTAGATTTCCATTTCCTTAAGGGATTTATTTATTTCCTATTTAAGGACCTCTATCATGTTCATAAAGGCTGTTTTAAGGTCTTTTTCTTTCCCTTCAGCTATGTTGGAATATTCAGGGCCTTCTGTGGTAGGGTTGCTAGACTCTAGTGGAGACATATTGTCCTGACTGTTATTGATTATGTTTTTATGCTGGTGCCCAGGCATCTGGGATTGAGAAGATTGTAATTCTAGGTGCTGGTATCTGGTCTTTGTTAGGTGGGTGTTTTGTTCCTTGGTTTCTGTTTCCTTTCTGGTTCTTAGGAGAGTGTGGTGGCTGTGTTGCCTGGTAAGAAAATCTTCTGTGGTCCTGATAAGTGTGTGCATTGGGGATTTTAGGTAAACTGTGTTTCTGGGTGTTGGGACTTGACACTTAGGACTGGAGATGTGCTGGGGTGGTGGAGTGGTTTCATAAGAGGCGGGGAACCCAGGATGCTCCACCAGGATCTGCTTGATTAGTCCCTGGGCATGGGTGCAGAGAGTGAGGGGGGGGAGCACCCTAGAAAGTCTGCCACAGAGGTAGGCATGAGACTGGGGGATTGGACTTGGAGGAGTGGAGGGAGAGGTGAAGACCTGCAGTTAGCCTACCTACTTCCCTGGTCAGAGTGCCCTGTGGATTTCCAGAGAGTGCCTCCTGCTGGAGTTGGGTACTGGGACAAAGCAATGGGTAGGTGGAAGGAAGTTTGGAAAGGGAAGATCTATGTGACCCACTGGAGATGGGTGTGGGGAAGGAAGGGAGGCTGCTGCAGAGCTGGGCCTGAGACTGGGGGATTTGATTTGGAGGGGCAAAAGGAGAGCTTAAGGTCTAAAGTTAGTGTTCTTGCCTCCCTGCTGGGAGTGGCCTGTGTGAAGGGAGTGCCTTGGCCAGTGTATGCTTTATAAACTGTTCCTCTATCATCATAGCAGACTGAATCCCTTGTATTTATCATGATTCTCATTCATATGTAAAGTGGCTACCGTTGAGTTGATTGTGATCTTGTTTCTTCATAAGCTCTGCAAGACTGATTAATAATGGTAGTTGTTAAAACTTAACAGGGAGTAGTAAGGAGAGTACTGAGGTGGACCCCTGTTGCCACCACTTGCAGAGACACTGGTAACAGAATCTGATATTAGTTTGTATCTCTAGTGACTTTCATCCATTTTTCTGGTTAACCAGTATGCACCTGGCTGTGTGAGTGGATGTAATCCAAACTTCCTTCAGCTGGGATTTCAGGTCTATTTCTTCAACACTAAAATGGGGCTTATCTCTGACAGCTGCATTTCATCAGCCTTGTGAGGAATGAAGTATTCACCAGCTCTCAGGGAAATTCCCAGTTGGGAAATGCCTATGGGAGGTGGAGAAGGGGCCTCCGTGAGAGAAGAGGGAGTTTGGACTTAACCTACAGGATGGCGTTAGGCAGAGGACTGGGCAGCTCCCTGCCCCAAAGCCTCTTTTCTTTGTTTTCTTGGGGCCACTGAGTTTCCGTACTTCCCCTTGGCTTTTGCTTTTCCAGCATGAGTTGCAGGTCTGTTTGCCATGGGTGAGCACAAGCTCATGTGTTTCCTCAGCTTCTGCTTATGGACTCATGTGCAGTAACAGCCTGAAACCTACAGACTGGAAAAGGACAGAGAATAAAGGGAGTGAGTCCCAAGAGACATCAGCAGGCCTGAGGACCTTCTGAGTCTTCTCTGCCCACTGGTCCTGAGTTCCCAGGCCCTGTTTCTTTTGGTCCTAAACAACTTCTGAATGCTGTCCCCAGACTTCAGTGACCCTTGATAGCTGCTGTGGCATGGGGTGGTGGTTGAGGGGTCAATTGGCTCGCTGCTGCTCTGAATTTCATTTCCTACTAGTACCAACTTGCCCATTGACCATACCCCTGAGAAGAAGTACGTTTCCTACTTAGGCTTGGCTGTTCCTCTCAGTGGGCGGCCTCTGGAGACCTGCCCTGTTGTGGTGCAGATATGGAGCCAGCCTTGCTTTTGTCTTGCACTTCCCTGCGGTTCTCTGTGCTCACGTTTGATGTCACCTGAGACAGTCAGCTGTGCCGTGACAGGGCGGGCAGTGCCAAGGTTGGAGCCAAACTCTGACAGCTGGCGGGTAACAGAGAATAAACCAGAACCTGCAAGCCAAAACTATCAATGGGAAATAGTGAGCCGCAATGTATAGGAGACCACAGAGCACCTGAGGGACAGAGGGAGGGAGGGACAGAAATGGCCTGATCCCTTCTCAGCCCCACCCCCACCCGCCGGGGCTGGGCACTCTCTGCTTCTTCTCTGGAGAAAACCACCAAGAAAGCTCCTAAAGGGCAATCTTTTTAAGACATTTCCCTATTTCTGGGCCAGTGTTTGTTGTTTTGTTGGAAACAGCAAACCCTGGCTTTTTTTTTTTTTTTTAACTTATAAGTAGATTTCTTGTGCATGACCATGAGCCAAACACACTAGTGGTTTTTTTTTTTTTTATTATTAAGTTAAATAGCCACATATAACCACAAACTCAACTGTCCTTCAGGATACGTGGAGTAAAGCTTCCATTATCTAGTTCTCACCAGTGCTGGGAATGGTGTCAGTGTTTAAACTGCCGGGCAGTGCTGAAGGACCCAGGCACAGAGGAAATCATCCCAGCGGGAGTTAGAGACCAGAGCTGCTAACGAAGGTCAGGGTGGAGGTCGGATTCCCACTGTGTCTTACTCATCCCTGAACCCTTAAATACCCCTTAACCCATCATCTTTAGAACAATGGGATTTGGAACAAGACAGAAAAAAAGCCAGAATGGGTAATCTCATTGACTCTTGGGTTCTTTTCAGATTCCAACAGAGAGGAAAGTCAGTTTTGTCTTTGAGGAAGGAAAACTAGACCAGTTGTTCACCTTCAATTGGACACTAGAAAGAAAGAACCAAGAAATTAAGCATCAAAGTCCTGGATTTAGCTAAAAGTGAAGGAAAACTTGTCATAATGAACTTAAGATCCAGCCTTTTCTGACACAAAGTACTTACACACACATGCGTGTGCACATCCATCCACATGTGCAAGTCTGTGTAAGAGGAATAAGTGCAATTACCACTGAGCAGGAAGTAGGGTGCGCATATAAGAAGATGGCTTTATACTATCACAGGAAGTCACTTTCCATCAATGCTGCCTTCCGGGAGGAGCCAGGAAGAGGGCTGCAGTAACTGAGGACATTCTTACTCCTAAGAACTAAACGGGGCTGGGTTGACTCGGTCAGTAAAGCGTTGCTACACAACCACCCACATAACAAGCCGAGTGCGTGGCGGCAGGCAGTGCAAGTGTGGAGCTTGAGAGCCCGGTAGCAAGGACGTCAGAGTTCCAGTGCTGGGAAGACACGCAGATTCCTGGAGTTTTCTGGCCAGTACGCCTAGCCAAATCAGCGACTTAGAGGTTCAGTAAGAGACCCTGTCCCAGAAAACAAGATGGAGAGTAATTACAGAATAGGCTAACCACTCTTACAGGTCAACACACCTGATGTTGACCTCCGGCCTCCAAGCACATGTGTACTTACACATATGTGCATGTGATTGCACACTCATTGATACTATTGTGGCAAAAATGTCAAATATTTATTGAAACTTTTTCTTAATTCCAAATATCAACAGTCCAAGCAGAATCATATTCATAATGAGGAATGAGTGATTTACCCAGTCAGTGAAAATACTGCAGTGCAAATTGTGGGTAAACATGGGCAGGAGCCTTGAGAGCCTGGTGTCAGAGGCAATTTGATCAGTACATTGCAGCCAACAACTCATTGTAATATGCCATTTCTGCCTCTCAACACTGGTCACTGCCAGGGCCCTGGACTCTGCAGACCAGCTGTGAACATGCTACACCTCCCCAGCCTGAGGAGTCATTCCCAGTTGTTCCCACAGAAGCTTTCAGCTGGCCGAACCAAGTCATATGATGGTCCCCTAGCCAGAGGATACATAAAAGGGTGGCCTAGCCCTCCTTTCACCCTGGTTCTGGGGAAACAAGACTACAAAGCATGATCCTTACACCCTGGGATGATGGCATGACTCTGTACTATTGTGTTGGGTGTGAAGGACTCTGCTCTGGGTGATGTTTCCTTGACAATTTGGGGGGCTGTGTTTGCAGGGAAGGTGCATGTCCAGACGTGACACCTGGACAGAGGGTAGTCCCATGTATGCTCCCAAGGCTCTCCCAGCTCATGCTTCTGCAGGCGTGGTGTCCACTTATTAATCCTGCTGCTTTGCCCGGCCAGGGGTGACCCAGCCCTCCTTTGTTGACCCAGGACTCTCCAAGGAAAGTAAATGGCTGGTAGTTAACTTGTAGTGAGTGGGAGAAGAGGCCTGAGCATCCTCACTGGTAGACAGACAATACCCGCAGCACTCCAAACACCCACCAGTTCCCTGTGTCTGTAAGACTGTGGGCTTGTTCTTCTAGGGTTGTCTGAACTAAAAACACGGCATGTTAAACAGTGTTCATGAAATAAAGCTAGGGTCACATCTGGGAAGAGAATAGTGGGAATCTGCAAACTGCCCCTTCAGCGGCTCTGCCACCCTTCTGCCTTTAAACTTCTTGTTAGCAGACATGCTGTTAGAAGAACAGAGCTTTCTTCTTTTGTTCTGTTTGGGCTCTGAGAGCAAGGTGTGAACTGTTGTGAGCTTGCCCATGGAGAAAGCCATGTGGAGTCCACCAGAGCCAGCCAGGGCTCGCTCACCCCACAGGAGAGACATCTTTGACCAGCTGTCCCCTCAAGCTGTGTCTGTCTACAGCTGTGAGAATGGTCTGGCTGGAGACCACAGGGGCCACCGGCTGAGTGCAACCCAGATGGGCCACAGAATTATGAGTGATAAAGCAATTGTTTTGTTCGCTTGTTTTTGCTCAGTGTTTTGCAGCAACGTGTAACTGACACACTGGGCTTACACATTTCAGTAGGCTGAGCATTTGAGCATCTTTATTCTTTTCTGGTCATGACAAGTCCGAGGATTCCAAGGCTTACCTTGCCTTGGGATAGTTTAGCTAGCTATGATTTGTTCTATTTTGAGGCACACAAAACAGACATTCTTTTCAATAAATGGTATCCTAGGTTGAACAGACTCCTTCAGGAGTCTCCAAAGCATTTTTTTTTCCAGCAAGATTCTATTTCATGTTATTATTTTAAAAGTTCCTTAATGGCTCAGAAGGTAAAGGTGCTTACCACAAAGCCTTATGCCCTGAATTGGATCCCCAGAATCCACTTGATTGAAGGAAAGAACCTACTCTGTGCTGTCCTCTGACCCCCACACATGTCCCAGGACACATGAACATCCCCACACATACACCACCCCAACATAAATAAATAAATGTAAAAGTTAAAAATCTTCATATATACTTTAAATGGGGATTTGAATTGTAACAAAATTTATTTTCCGTGAATGCCAAGGGCATTTACATTTAAAGTGTACTGTATTTAAAAATACATATTTCTGGAATACACATGTCCTTCGTGCTCAAGGACAACATATCTTTAGTTGTTTGCTTTGCTAGTGTTCAGACATTGTCTGTGGCAGTTAACACGGATTGTCAACTTGATAGGATCTAGATTCACCTAGAAGACAAGCCTCTGGGTGTATCTGTGAGGGATTCCCCAGACTGGGTTAATTGACATGCCCCCAACTACTAAACCAACAAGAAGAAAGGGAGCTGAGCAGATGTCTCATCCCTCTCTGCTTCCTGACTGGGTACAAAGTAGCCAGCTGTACAGCTCCAGCTCCTACTGCTAGACTGCTGCAGGACTAAGTACCCTCAAACTGTGAGCCAAAATAAACCCTTCTTCTAGAAGTCTCTTTACTCACTGTATAAGAACACTAGAAAAGTAACTAATATACCGTGTGTTGGCAGCCACGGCTCTTCCCAGGTGAAGTGGCCCCCAGCCTTTCTGCCTGACTTGGGTCTGTTCTGAGGCATCGCACACTCTGCCCTGTCTGAGCTACCTTTTCTCAACTTCTGATTCTTCCCAGGAAATAATAAAAGAGGCCTGGAATACTGCCAGTGCCTTAGCCCCAGGAAATGCCAGGGAAGAATACACAGACTGGTTAGAAGAAAAAATATTTTACACAATTAAGTAGTTGGCTGGAATTTCTGGTATCATGGATAAAACTGGTAAAGTGGGAGTCACTAGACAGATACAGTGTTTCAGGGACAACTTTTACAATAAACAGATTTACCAGGACAGAACGAATGGTGTTCATTAGCAACTATTTAATCAGAGTTGTTACAAAAGAGCCAGTCCTTCTGCTAGTGCCTTGCTAGGCCTCGGGGCCCAGGTGTGTGTGTGTGTGTGTGTGTGTAAATGTGGGCCTCAGCTGCACATAAAACACACCAAACATTGTTATTCCTTTGGTGGATTAATGAGGTAAGATAACCTGGGTCACCAGGCAGGAGCTGAGTGCTGCTGGGTGACACAGATTTGTCTTGACCTCATTGCTGGGATTTGTCTGTCATAGCTGACATGTGGATGGATACTAGTTAGGGTTCCATATGGGCTGGGGCAGAATGGCACTCCCAGAGCCATAGCTGTGGTTCTGTGAGTCTCTTGGCTGGTTGTGGTTTGTAAGACCCAACTCCAGAGGAGTGCCACATGAGGATGTGCAGGACCCACTGTCTGCTTCTCTGCTCCTAGCACCTGCTCATTCCCTCGGATATTGCCACACACCCACAAAGATGAGAACTGCAGCCACACTCTTTTTGAATGGATCTGGTGTGAGGTGCCAACCCCTAGCTTATAGATTTCTGCCCCTACAACCAATGCTAAGAGTCCTTTTGTCCCCCATCTCTGTGCTTCCTTTCTGATATTTTTCTCTCAGGTGCCAGACCTGCATTCTGAGGCCTGCAGAACAGTTCCCCTAGATATTCTGAAGACTTTTCCTAACTCAGCTTCCCCCAAAGTAACCCGAGGTCTTCTCCAGGACATGATAGGTGAACTACTGTCTACTCATGAGCCCACCCAAAAGGGAAGAGCCTCCAGACTTCTCTCATCTTTCTTCCAGTTCTGATGAAGCCCCTTCTTTATACCCACATCCATCTTCACAGACATGTCTGAGTCTGGACCCCTCTCTATAGGCCCTGTGGTGTCAATAGTTTATTATTATTCATTTTTCTTAAAATCTTGTATAAGTCCAGATTCTTAGGCATGTTAATCAGGCTGCATGAGCTGATCCTGACATGTATTATGTCTGTGGCTTCCATCTTCACAGTTTGCCATGTATTTGTGATCCATTCACTTAACACGAAGTTTTTTTTTTTTTTTGCACTTTTTTTTGATGAGTCTTTAGCTTCACAGGCCTAACCTATCCTCAGAAGGCCACAGTTCAGGTAGAACTACTGGAATTTCCTGTCACTCTTATGGGTGTTCTACATGTGGCCAACCTGGAACGGATTCCCATGCAGCTGTCTTTGCAGCATCTCAGAATGTCTTTCCTGTCTCTGTCATATCTCCTCCCTGTGTTTGGGATTGGCAGTTACTGTGGGCATCTGTAATGTCTATCAGATTGTCCCATTCTGAGTTTACATTCATCAGTTCCATTTGGTGCAAAACTTCTCCTGGGAGGCTTGCTGGCCCCTGAGTTTTGAGAAGAAACCTGTTTGGATCAGAGCAAAGAAGCCTAAGAGGCAGAATGCCCTCTGGTGGAGATTTGGCTGTAACTAGGTTAACTACGTGAAGCACCTGTCCTGGGGGAAGGTCAGAGCCTAGCAGTGGAAGCCCAAAGAAGTCCACAGTGCTTTGCACTGTCTCCCTGCTTTGCACTGCCTGTCCCTGGTGCTCGGACCCAGCAGATCCTTCAGGAGGGTTTAGCAGGCTGTGGTTGCCAGTGGCCCCAGACGTCAAGCTTTGAGCACTCCCTGGCTAGTGACTCCATCTGGGTTTCAGTTCTGTCAGCTACTTTTCTCATTACTATGGCAAAATACTGGTGAAAAAAAAAACCCAACCAAACAAAAAAAACTGAGATGGTTTCTTCTGACTCTCGTTTTGAAGAAATGTATAAGTGAAGTAGGGAGGGTGAAGAGGTCATAGCAGCAGGGTCATGAGGCAGCTGGTCACACTGTGTGCGTGCATAGTCAGGAAACAAGAGAGACAAACACTGGTCCTTTTCATTTTTCTTTTTATTCAGTCCAGGACCCCAACCCACAGAGTGGTGATGCCCGCATTTAAGGACAGGTTTCTTACCTCAGTTAACCCAATCTAGCAGCTCCCTCACAGAGACGGCCAGAGGTTTGTCTCCTAGTTGATTTTGGGTGAATCAACCCTACTTTGCATCAGAGGGTGAGCTGTGTGAGGGAGTGTGCTGCCTGCCATCAGTTAAAGTATCAGTGTAGTGAGTGATCAGTGTTTGGAGTTTTGATTCCCAACTTTGCTTGGAGGGCACAGCCAGCTGGCAAGAGCCTTGGTATGCAGATTCCAGTTTGATGCTCTTGGTTTGGAAGCTGATTGAATGGTGTGCGCCCTTGTGCTTCCCTTCTGCGTCCCCTCAGGGATGTGCTGCCGGCTTGGGAACTGCTTTCAGAGAGAATTATGCCTCTTCTCAAGCCCTGGTTCTCCTGAGGTGCATACCAACACTCGCCATGTTTCCTGGGCTCCTGCATCTTTTCCTGCTCCTGCTTTCAGGTCATCTACAATGCAGCAGATGCCTCTCTACCTCCGGGGTCAATCACTGTCCCACCAGGACTCTCTGCTGAGCCCCACTTATGAAATACTTTCAAGACCTTACTCTGTAGGCAACATTCAGTATTTCCTTGACTCCCAGAAGATATTTATTACTCCTCATATTTTGTAAATATTCATTAAAAATTTAAGACTTAAAACTTACTTTCTGTTGATGGCTAAAAGAACAAATTCCCTGGATATCTTAAGAGAGAGACAAAGTTGCTTGCTTGTTAGCCTGAAATATTTTCAAAATACATACATGAAAAGAAAAGTGTTTGTTGACCTAGATTCGAGGCCCTAGAATCTCCGTGCAGTTAAGCTAGCTGGCATCTTGATAGCCAGTGGAGCGTGAGATGTCTGCATCTGACCCCTCTGTCTCATGATTTGCATTATTTATGAGCTCTCTTCCATGCTTCTTTCATGGCATTGTGTGCCTGGAAAGTCTGGAGGCCTTAAATGGAGCAGTATGTTTCTGAGGAGTCTATAACCTGTTTCCACTCATTGTTGGGGAAAAGAAGGAGCTGAAAATCCCAAGAATGAAGTCTTTTGGAACCACACCATCCAGATATGAGACCCAAGTGACCTCAGGAGCCAGGCTGGTACCCACATCCTCCTGCCTGTGTTGTCACTATGGTGGTGGTGGTGGGGGGTCTGTGAGTTCACACGGTCAAATTTCTAGCCAGCTACCCCAAACCAGCTTTCATTTTTGAAGTTTTATTTATGTTACCAGTGTTTTGTCTACATATGGGTACATAGGAACATACCTGATGTCTGCAGAGGCCAGAAGAGGGTGTCAGATACCCTGGGATTGGAGTTCCAAATGGTTGCAAACCACTGTGTTGGTGCTGGGAATTAAAATTAGGTCTGCTGGAAGAGAAGCCAGTGCTCTTAACCACTGAGCCACCTCTTTAGCTTCTAGAACTAGCTTTCTTTTTTTGGTCATGGCCTCTTTCTCTTTAATTGTTAGTGTTACATACATGTATAAATGCACAAATATAGAAATACAGTCTACTGAGTTCATTTAGTGTTATTGATATATGGTTTCAGGGCTAACTACTTGGAACTGGATAACCATTTAGGGGCTTCATACCTGGAGATGACTAATTCTCCCTCTCTCAGAAGTCCTTAGTTGCCAATAGTTCTTTGTATAGGGGTGGAGTTCGGTGAGATTCCTTCCTTCCATATTAGCTTGTCTGTTGGTGGTGTTATTGCTCCAGTCTTGTTAGCCATATTGCTGAGGTATCATGGGTGTGTTTTCCCTGTCATTTATAGAAGAAACAGCTTCACAGCAGATGTCTTAGTCCTCTGGCTTTTACAACCCTCCCACCACTCCTGTCTGAGATTTTTCCAGAGCCTTAGCATAAGTTGCTCTGTATATTCATCCCATTTATCACGGGGTACTGATCATGTACCCCACTGTCAGTTGTTCTCTGCATTTTGACCAGTGGTGTTTTCTGTATGGTCTCTGTCTGCTGCCAAGAGAAGCTCTGATGAAGTGTGAGAGCTATATTTACCTGTGGATAGAAGGATACCTATTTAGAATGCAGCCAGGAATTATGTTGATTTGGTAATGTGATGGTAGCAAGTTCTTCTTTAAGATTCATGAACTCACTATCCCTGGATATTTGGGTTGGTTTCCAGCACCAGGTATGATTTCCTCCCCTCCTAAGTGAGCCTTAAGTCCAATTAGGGAGCTGTTGGTTACCAGGAAGATATGAGTGTCACCTTTAGGGATATCTTGTCATGCTGGCCATGAACTGGGCTTTCTTAAATGATGCCAGAATGCCAAGAGTTGCATATACCCCCTGAATATATCACTACCACCAAAACTTCCGTTGTTCAGATTCAGACCCAAGGTGGACTTCTTGTTGCAGATTTCCCTTTACCTCATATTCTGATGATATTTTACAAATCTCCTTTCCTTGCTTGACAACTTCAGAAATCACATTTTCAAGTGGACTCTCGGAGTAACAAAACACCCAAGACTGTTTCATCCTGGTCTCAAATGTCATACCTGCATTCTTGCTGCTTAGGCTTCAAACTACGGCGGTAATAGCTTCTGTATTTCCCCCTCATATGGTCCATTCCTTTATGTCACACATACTTGTTGAGCAGTTGTTTTATGGTAGACACAGAGCTCAAAAGCAGGGAAGTGAAACTGAACTGCTAATGTCTACAGGGGTGAAAGAACAGAAGTCTTGTGACCACCATGGATCTAGGCTTGGGCTTTTTAAAATGGGTCCCAGGCTGGTGAGATGGTTCAGTAGGTAAAAGCACTTGCTATGCAAGCCTGACAACCCGAATGGATCTCTGGGGTCCACATAAAGGGCAGGGAGAGAGCTGACTCCACAAAGCTGTCCTCTGGCCTCCACATGGCATGTGTGTTCCACTTGTCCATATCACACACACACACAGACACACACAGACACACACACAGACACAGACACACACACACACACACACACACACACACACACACACACACACACACGGCGGCACAACCTCTCCTCCCCGCCACCAGTAAATAATTACATTCAAAAAGAAAAATGTCCTGGAAAAACTGACTCTTGAGCAATGTAGTCTAAGTGCCCAGCTGCTGGAGGGTGGAGGGTTTCCACCCCCTCCCCCTGAGACTGAGACAACGCTATCCACATTGTCGATGTACCCAGGGCCCAGAATCTGCCTGTCTGGTGCAGGTTTTCTCTACCTATCTTTGACCCTTCATCATAGGTTGAGGCCTAGTGATTTCAGACCTGTTATGAGCTAGTCCTGCAGATGTAAGATCACTGCCTGAACAGAGTCGAGATTGGGACAGCCCCCTGCTGGCTTTCATATTGCAATAGGACTAGATTCAGAATCAGTCCAGCAGAAAGCCACTAAAACACTTTTATCTTTCCTTTGAAAAGTTTCCAAGTAAACTGTTAAGAAAGGATGGAGCCATGGCAAGCTGAGGACCCGCACAATCCCCTGACTTGCTCAGAGTACTAGAGGGGACCATCTTCTTACAAGTCATGAAAGCCGAAGCTCATCAAAACTTTTCCATTAGTCTTCCATACAACAGAGCAAGGAAAGCTTTGGTCCTCCTGCAGCATGGACTCTTTCCAGGTTGGTAAGGCAGTGGGTCTGGGAAGCCTGGCTCTGCTGCCTGCTGGCTGTGGTTGTAAGAAAATCTGTGAAACACTCAGGTTACTTTCTGGTGTGTGGAGTGGAATGTGTGTGCTGGGTTCTGTCCTGAGAGGTGAGGATGTCTGCTTTTGGACATCCTGACCAGGTTCAGCACTCAACAAACACAGCTCCCTTTTTGGCACAGACTTTCTGGCATGCTCCTGATGAGACTGTATATCTTATCATAGCCAAATAAGATATGTTTCCATTCTTTCCACACCACCTGCTTCATTTCTGAAATTGCTGTGTTTCTGTTTTGGAACAGATATATTTTCAGTGGGGAAAATGAGCACTTTTACGATGTGCTGCGGGGGAGGGTTGGCCTACCCGTGGCCTACCCGTGATGGTGAGAGATGCCTCGCTGGAGAGCTGGTGCATCCAGACAACAGCTTTCAGGAGCGGGCCTGCCGATGACTGCGCACTCTCGTTCCACTGGTGTCTCTGTGCCTCATCAAGCTTTCTGACTTCCAAGTGGGTGTTGTCACAACTATTTTACCCAGGAAGTGCCCTGTTCTCAGCATTAGCTTGTGGACGTGACTGTCCAGTAGTGAATGGTTTTGTGGGGCTTAGACTATTGCATGTGTGAGTCCCAGGACTCCTTATTCCTCTGTGTACATGTAGTTGTGTGACCTTACTTCTGACTTCACTAGGTCGCCATGGCCAGGCCTTGGCCTCGGAGCTTCTTTTCTACCATGTAGGGCATGTTTGACTTTCATAAAGATATCAGCTCACTCCTGGTTCAGACCTCCGAAGTACAAGAAAACCTGCTGGCAGGGAAGCCTGCTCCCGGGAGCTTGTCATTTCCTTTACCCCATCATACTTGGGGGGAAATGAACAAAGGATTGATAATTATGCTGTGTTTAGTCAGAATTCCAAGCTACAAGGCCCATGATAACAAGGATGCTGTCTGAATCTCTATCTAAGCACACACCACTGGGTGGGCAGGCACCAGTGGGTAGCAGGAAGGTTGGAAAGTGTGTTAATTAGGGTTTCTATTGCCGTGAAGAGACACCATGACCACAGCAACTCTTATGAAAGAAAACATTTAATTGGGTGGCCTACAGTTCAGAGGTTCAGCCCATTATCATTGTGGTGGGACATGGCAGTGTGCAGGCAGACGTGGTGCTGGAGAAGGAGCCAAGAGTTCTACATTTGGATCAGCAGCCAGAAGGAAGAGAGAGACATTGGGCCCTGCTCAAGCACTTAAAACCTCAAAGCCCACCCCCAGTGACACACTTCCTCCAAAAAGGCCACACTTCCTAATTCTTGTCAAGTAGAGCTACTCCCTAATGACAAAGCATTCAAACATATGAGCTATGGGGCCATTCCTGTTCAAACCACCATGGAAATCTATTTCATAAACCACGCATGGAGAGAGTTCCTGAGACACCTGCTCCTCTGGGCTGACTACACTCAGTTTCAGAGCCTATGCGGTCTGGCTTTGATTATCTCTTACATGAGGGAGACTTTCTGAGTGAGGTGGCCCATAATGAAGAGAAGCACCCCACTGTCTCTGCAGGCCCTGACTGACAGCCTTTGCCTAGCAACTTTTCTGTGTTTTTGGTTCATTTCTATTCTTTCTAAAGAGGCCCTTTGTTTCCTCACCAAGCTTTCTGATTCATCAGTGACCCCAGGTGTTGGCTCCTGTCCTGCTAAGGTCTTGGCTGTCTCTGGATGGTCTGCTTTGATAGTGTAAATGGTGTACTGTATAGAGTGACATACTCAGGAAGCTGAGAAGGCAGCTTCTGGTTTACTTCTTACAGAAAAACTTTGTCTCGCCAACCTTGTTAAGTAATAAAGCTTCCTCTCAGGGTCAGAAAAGAGAAGCATGGAGATGGAATTCAGGTGAAGTATTCTCTTTACCTCCTGATCCTCATGAGATGCCCTACTTTCTCCAGTGAACCGCTTGCTACATAGCACCCTTTCCTCTGGCTCTTAGATCCATTTTGCTCCATCCTGTGCTGTACCTTGAGCCTTAGGGGGTGGGGAGTGAGACATATATCTGATTATTTTCTTCCATTCATGGCTAAGCATAGGGCCACCATGCCCCAGCACCAATCATTTAGCCTTAGGAGCTTAACACATTGAGATTCTGCAGTATAACTCTCATTGCAAAAAGAAATTTCCTTCCGTAATGCTGACACCAGCAGTAATCTATGTGCAGAAGCACAGTGTTCAGAAGGCAATTTGACAAACACATCACATCTATCTAATAAAACAACAGTTGTGGACTTTCCAGTGGATCCTATGACCTCACCAGCCATGGGCTCTTACCCTGGCTTATAGTACCAGATGTGAGTTCCCTCGTCTTGAGCCAGCCCTAAATTCAATTGGAAAGCAGTTGGTTGTAGCGATTATACTCATGCCACTGTTATTCCAGTGGGCACATACCATGTTAGTACTGCAGCCTTTAGGGTTCATGTCTAGCAGGACTTCCAGCAGCCCACATTGTGCCTCCCAGCACTGAAAGCCAGGAAGATACCAGGGAAAGGTCTAACAGCTGTCAGTTAGGAAATAAACATAAAAAACAGTATTTACAGTGAAGAAATCAACATTGTGATTTAAGATGATTTAACCATGCTCTAACAATCCTTAACTTCTGCCTCAGTGCCTCAGGAGGAAATAAGAGCTAAAATGTCACATCAGTGGGAGCTCCTGGGAGTGTTATTGAATTTGGAGAGTCACAGCCTGTGCCCCAAGCCAGGTTTCACCACTGGTCTTCAATAAGCCAATTTTATAGTCAAGTTAATAGTGGAAAGTGGAAAAGATTTATTCAGTGTGATCACATTGGGGAGAGGGACAAAGAGACACATTGAACCCCTCAAATCCATCTTCAGGATCTGAAGTGAGATTAAAGTTTCAATAGAGGGCCTGGAGACTGCACATCTAAGCAGTCCCAGTCAAGGAGTGGTCCCTTCCCACCACTGACCCATTGTTGCTGGGCTTCAGTCTCATCCTGCAGGTGGTCTGACAGGTTGTTAGAATTGTGTGAAGTATCTTTCCGGGAGACAAGTTCACGAGGACTTCTCTTGTCAGTGAGCTGGAGGCATCTGGAATGAGTTGGTTCACTTCCGTGGATGTGCATCATGAAACAGGTGTCCCTGCTACCTCCCCACCATGAGCTGTGAGTGGCAGAGTCTCTGCTGTTGGTCTCCTGTTGAAACTAGCCAATCAGCTTATTTCTGGATGCTGTGTGTGTGTGTGTGTGTGTGTGTGTGTGTGTGTGTGTGGTGTGTGTGTGTGTTTTGAGACAGAATATTACTTTGTAGTCCAGGCAGGCTTGAACTCATCACAACCCTCCTGCCTCAGCTTCTTGGGAGTATTCTTGCACCACACATATAAAACACATACATATACCATACATACCAAAGGCCAACCAACCAATAACAACAACCAAAAAGCAAAGACAGGAAGGGAGTTCAGCAAACTGGGCCTCACAGAACCTTGACTAGCCAGTTCTCTGTGTTAGCAATGCAAACAGGAATAGTGAGAAGAAGGGAAAGGCTTCTGCTGGGCCATTTTCTGTTGTTATGGTACTGGAGCATCTGCAGAGACCCACAGTATTCTGTAGTTTCCTAGAACTGCAGAGTCTGTGACTTCATTCTTGTGACATTTTAAATCTTCATCATTTCTGAAAGGTGGCATGAGGATGGCAGAGATCTGGCACCTCACCAGTTCTCTGGCTGCTGGGGAGTCACATTAAGCAGCCTGTCCTAGACCTTCCTTGCCTCTTTCTGCCAGGCACATCAGCTGTAGCTTCCTTGTCTTCCATGAATAGCAGCTTGTGCTTCTCTTCCTGTCTGCATGTTTGGTATGTCTGGGAGTGAGTCCTCAGAGATCTGCCCTCCTTACTCTTAGTCCTTGGTCAATGATGGCCTCGTGGAGAGGTGACATGAATACCAGACCAGGGTCAGTGAAGCTGGCTGGCTGAATATGCTTGATTGGTGGTGGTGGTGGTGGTGGTGGTGGTGGTGGTGTCCCTGTGTGTCTATTTCTTATCTCAAGAGGCTATAATTTATAGGGAGAGCCATAGTATCCTGAAGACTAGTACCCACTACCCTATCTGGGTACAGGTGGTCAGGACTGATACATGTACACCCTCCCATTTTTCTTGTTTGGCCCATGACACAGCTAAAATATTATGAAGATATTTTTAAAATTTTATTTTAAATGATTTTGCATTTTAAAAATTTTGGCACAGTTTCTAGTTTCCAGTCACTTCTGGTGAATGAAGAATTGACTTTCTGATGTAATAATAGATGCCTTCCATCTTTGAAAATCATGAGAACAATTTTGGCTCTATAGTGTCTGAGATGGTGCCTGGCTGCTGCCATGAGGAGAACCAAGGGAACCAGGGCGAGCTGCTATGGCACCATCCTGACAGGGAGTGGGGCGACACCCGGGCTTGGAAGAGAGAAGCACATTCTACATATTTCCTTTCTCTTGAGAAGTTTCAGAAATAACTTCTTCCAGTTACTGCCCTTCAGGCTTGGGTGTCTGTCTGAAGACTGGATTGTGGTGGTATTGTATTCCCCAAAATATTGTGTACCTTAATAAACTTATCTGGGGTCAGAGAACAGAAAAGCCACTAGATACTTACGATAGGCAGTGGTAGCACACGCCTTTAATCCTAGCATTCCAGAGGCAGAGATCCATGTCTTCAAGGATACAGCCAAGCATGGTGACTCATGCCTTTAATCCCAGAAAGTGAGCCTTTAATCTCAGGGAGTGGTGGTAGAAGGCAGAAAGATATATAAGACATGAGGACCAGAAACTAGCAGCTTTTGGCTGGTTAAGCTTTCAGGCTTTCTAGCAGCAGTTCAGCTGAGATCCATTTGGATATGAGGACACAGAGACTTCCATTCTGAGGAAACAAGACCAGCTGAGAAGTTGGCCAGGTGAGGTTAGCCGTGGCTTGTTCTGTCTCTCTGATCTTCCAGCGTTCAACCCAATACCTGGCCTCAGGTTTGATTTTATTAATAAGAACTTTTAAGATTCCTGCTACACTGGATGATGGTGCTGGGAATCAGCAGAGACTGAACAAAGCTGGGCAAGCAGGTGCTGTGATAAGAAGCACAGGTACGTCTTGGACACACGTACTTCAGAGGGTGTTCGGACACCAGCCTGGAGTACATCAGCATCCGCACCCTGTGTCGGCGTCCCCTAAGGTGGGGGAGCCTCTGCCTTCAGAGGGAGTCTCAAGTCCGCTGTGTCTTAGGTGACTGCAGTACCAACTGGTACAGAGTGTCACCATCCACTCTCCCTCTCCAAATTCCTGACGATGAGCAGCATTCTGTGAGTCTCACGGCTGCTCCATGATGGGACCTTATCATCACCCTTCCTGGATTCAAGCTCTTTGGACCAAAGACCAGATTTCTCTAGAGCCCTGGATATAGTGCTGGACAAGACACACTGTTCTCTGGGTGCATGCTGTTGGTGAAAAGGTCATGGAAGATGTATCCCTGGGTCTCTGGGGTTACATGTGGGAAGTTACCTGCTTGGGAAGGGTTGTTGATCCTAATGCCAGGACCAGAGACTTATGTTTACCTAGCATCCAGCTATCAAGGAAAATCAAGACAACATGGCAAGTCATAGGCCACAAAGCAGATAGCTTGTGAACTTACTGATTATTCAATGAATTCTGAGGTTGTCAAAAGACACACAAGTATTCCTATGCTTCTGACATAACATGCTCAGGACAACAGGGCTTCATAGATCTTCTCTTCTTACAGCCAAACCCTCCAGCTGGATCGAGCACTGGACCATTTTGGTCTGGGGGTGAGCTGTGATGTGTTGGAGACAAGAAGGGCTGTGGCTTCAATAGGCAAATGGCACATTTAAACTGCTTCCAGATGTGTGTGGTTGGATTTTATTACATACTTACATTCCTTCCTGCTGTCCCTCATGAGTCCCAAACCCTCACAAGTCTCTATCACACAGGAAAGGTCACACACTGCTGCTTTCCACTTACTGAGAATTTCTGTCCTCTGTGGCCAGCTGAGTGCTAGAGTGTAAGAAAACAGGACACACGACAGGGGGAAGAGTTTGGGTGATGATGGAGTAGGTGAGAGGTCCTGGAAAGAACTAGGGTTTATATCCAAGTATGAAAAGCCGATATTTTGAAGGAGAAAAATCTAGACCAATTGCACAAAAGCAATCTCCTCTGAGTACAAATGTCACCAGAGTATTAAAAAGATGTTTTTATAGAGACCACTTGGTCCTGCCCAACTCTGTAAGGCTACCTACTTCTCTGGGTTTGTAAGGAGCTCAAACTTCCTTCAGATAAAAATGCAAACTCTTCGATAGCATTGAAAATTGTCCCAACCCTTTTCTCCTTTCTCGTTTAAGAGACTTGTTCTTTAGGAGTTGTTAACAGCATAGGAACTCGTTGCAATTTTGTGTAATAAGACTTTGGTGCCTATGCCTTTTGGTATAGAACACTTTATCCTCAGGCATCTGGCTGCTGCCAGGAGAGTGGGAGACTCTTTACATGGAAAGCAAAGTTTAGAGGGAGACATCTGTGCGATGGACATTGGTGCCAAATTATGTAGGTTTTTGTTGTTGCTGTTTTGTTTTGTTGAGACAGGATCTCACTATGTAGCTTTGGAATTCAATATGTAGACCAGGATGGCCTTGAACTCATAGAGAGCCTCCTGCCTCTGCCTCCAGAGTGCTGAGATTGAAGGCATGCACCACTGTGCTCAGCTTTTGGTAGCAAATGTGTAAAGAAAGCCCCTGACATGAGAAAGCCAAACATACCAGTGCAGATGTGACACCAGGAGCAAAGAGGAAAGAGGAAGGAGGGTTTGAGAGAATGGTACAGGGACAACATGAGCAAGTTCCCACAAAGGACCAGTGCGGACTAGAAAGGACTCTGGGGAAAAAAACCCCATAACCTACAAAGTGAAAAGTTCAGTAATAATTAGGAAATAACACCAGGAAACACCCTGAAAAGCAGACTAAAGTTTAAAAATAATTTCACAGTTCCAACACCCGACTTTTGGGAATCATGGGAATCAGAAAGAGAAAATGGGGGTGGGGGGAGTTACTGAAGAATTGTAAGAAAATTTCCAGAATTAAAGGACAGAAGTCTCCTGATTCACTATACTCACCAAATGCTCAGGAGATGAATGAAAAGGTCCCAGGAAAGGGCACAGAACACCAAGCAATGAGACAATCTTCAAGGTCTGGGGGAGGTAGGAGGAAAATAAGACAAATCATCAATTATCAAGGTTCAACTGTAGATTAAAGTTATTTTAGGGCTCAGGAGATGGCTCACTTGGTAAAGTGTTTGCCATGCAACTGTGAGGACCTGAGTTGGATTCCCAGAATCCATGTGTAAAAGCCAGGTATGATAGTAATGGCTTCCTACTGTTTCCTAGCCAGCTGTCACCCAGGTTAACTGAATTAATGAGCTCCAGATCAATGACAGATCCTGTCTCAACAAAACAAAATGGATGGTTCCTAAGGAATGAAACTCAAGGTTGACCTCTGCCTCCACATACATATATGTACAAAACCCCACTGTGTACCCCTTCACATGAACATGCAAACACACAAACACACACACACATACATCTGTATACACACATACATACATATACATCTATATACACATATACATCTATATACAAACATACATACATATACATCTATATACATATATATATGTAAAATGTTCATACACTCAAGTCATTTTATATATTTGTAATCTCAGGTAACATTTCCTCTGAGGTACCCTGATGCTGTAGAAAAGTTGCTTGAGGAAATACCCAAGAAAAACAAGACTGTAAATCAAAAAGAGAGAAGCATAAGTTTGGGGAATAATGTCACCCATTATATTTCTGGACAAAGACAAGGCAATGCTCTGAGTGAGTGGCAGAGCAAATTGAGAACCCAGGTGCTCCTGGGAATAAAAAAAAGGGCCTGTAAGGTGTCTAAAGCACGGCTATGATAAAGTTTAATGGAAGGGTTAATATCCATACACAATCGTGTTTTAAGGCTATTGTGGATATGTGACCAAGGCCTGTGCATGTGGCTGAGTCAGCAAGGTTGATCTCTTCTGTGTATGACACTTCCCATTGATTGGTGTTTTAATAAGGGACACATTTCATGTTCTGTATGAGCATGTTCCCTTCAAGAGCCATAGACCATCTAACAAAACCCCAACATCAGGCATAATAATCCTTCTTTGGAGTTGCTGGTCAGGGTTGTCCAGGAGACTCCCAAAACATTATAGGCTGTTGCCATTACCCTTGGTTGTCTTCCAGAGTTGGAAGGTAAGTTGCTATTGCAGAAGAACACCATGCACTTCAGATACATGGTCCATAGCTCCCTGAGCTGGAAGTGACCCGAAAATTTCTTCCCTGAGGACTAGCTTTTGTGGACCAGGTGCCTTACAAGGTCCTACACAGCTATGATGTCTATGAACCACAACAATGACCAGCATGGCATGATAACCCTAAGGGTGTAGCAGAAGCACACATACTTTGTTGGTAACCAACAGCTCTCTAATTGGACTTAAGATTCACTCCTTAAGAGGAAGATCATGCCTGGTGCAGGAAACCCAGCCATCCACCCAGGACTAGTGAATTTATAGATCTTGGGGGAGAATCTACAGTGGACACTTTATGGAACCAGCACAATCTGTATCTACATTCTAAATAATTGTTCTTCTAAAGCCACAGGTAAGTGTAGTTTTTACCCCTCATCAAAGAAACTTCTCGTTGAAACAGATGGAGACTCTTATATAAAACCATAACCAATCAAAATGCAGAATTGTAGAGCCCATTCCAAAAGGGCACATGTAAAATACAACTCTTGATCCAAAGCTCAGAGATCACCATGGAAGAGGGAGCAGAAAGACTGTAAGGGGCCTGAGAAATAAGAAGCTTGCTGTGAGATTGTGTCTCCTTGGAATGTCAGAAGCTACACCCATAAAGTCTTTCCAACATGACTGCCTAAACATGAATTGAACAAGGGCTACATCAATATGTATGCTAAGTTAATGGGGGAGATCCTGAGGCCTGGACCCTTACCCAAAAAACTACAGGTAACTAGGGAATGCTGGAAGAAGGAGAATAGTCTTCCTCAGGGAGGAGCACACTGATTGGTTATCTAATACCAAATGCTCAGCCCTGAAAACATGTACATACAAGTAGTATTATACAGACTGAGCAGATTATATTTAGGTATTTTGTGCGCACACACACACACACTTAATGAAAAAAAGAGGCCATAAATTTTAAAGGAGACTTATATGGGAGGGTTGAAAGTGAAGGGGAAATGATGTAATTATATTATAATCTCAAAAAATAATTAATAAACTGCAGAAAAACCACAGTGAAGGAGTCTCATATAGCCAATAGACAGTGATGATTACCTGGCAGGGTTGAGGCAAGCTCCTTTCTACCAAGACCATGGCATCTTGCTGTGACCTAAATAAGTTATGGGCTCTCATCAAAGGAGAAATTGGGTCTTAACAATGCTGTGCTTCCCAGGTTTGATGGATTCCTTATAATTTCTCTTGGGCTTGGACTTTTCAAGCTGCTTTTTGATTTGTATAGTGAGAAACACAAACATAAGAAATCCAAATGGGAGTGCCTGGATGGATCAAGAGTGAAGCTAAAATGCCATAGCCAAACAGTTCTCATCACTAAGAGCAGGATGCCTTGCGGAAGCCTCAAAGCCTTCATGGGTTCCCACAGACTTTGCCCTTGTAGGAAAGAGCCTGCAGAGATGGGCCATTGAGTTCTCTTGGGCTCCAAACCATGAGCTGTGAGAGCAAAGATGCAGAAAGAGTTAATTTTTGTTCTGCATGTGTCACAGTGAGGGTAGGTTTGCTTCGGGGCCACATGGCCCATGTATAGTCATGTCCCTCAAAGCTGCATCCAGATGATGCTATGAAGGCATTTGTGGATGTGACATTTTCTCCTGCAGGTTGACTTTAGTGAATTATATAGTCTCAGTAAACACAGGGCCTTGATCACCCCATGGAGAGAGCCTAAAAGAACACACTGGGATTTCCATGAAGAAATTGTTCGTTGTCTGGAACATAAAGACTCCACCTACTGGTCTGTCCTAATGGCCACCCTCAGGATGGCAACTGCAGAAGTCAATTAATCTGAAGCCAATCCTGAATCACTGTCTCTGTAGTTGACTGATTTACAGTGGTTATGAAAATGAATTAGTATGAAATTATCTTGTAGGTAGTGAGTGAGTAACTGGGAAGGATTATGTCTGTTTGGTGGTTTGAATTCTGTGGCTGATGCTGAAGGATTACGCACATCTTGTTGCTTTGCCTTGCTCTATAGAGCTAAAATTCAGAGATCTCTGTACATTTTTGAGGTCAATGGCTATGGAACAGCTGCTTCTGGGGGATCCAAAACCTGTGTTTGGGGCTAGGTTGCTCTCTGCTCAGTATGGTGCACTGACTGCTGTTGCTCCAACCTTGAGCACCAACCTCCTCTGACCTGGCCCCAGTCTGGAGGTATTCTGCAGATATACCTTAGATAAACGTGATCTGTGGGAGTGAGCCAGCCCCATCATGTTGCCAAACATGTGCTCTGTAGACACAAAGGAGGCAGTTGTGGGAAGGACCATACTGCTCATTAGCTGGGCCTCTGGCACTGGCTTTGTAGAGATGTCTGTGTTGAGTGATTTTCCAGCTGTTAATACAGGCTGAGTTCCACTTTAGTAAATTATTTTATAAACAGCTTATGTATGTTCAAAAGTGATTTACAATCCTCAAAATAGGACATACTAATCCAAAAATCCACACCACAAAACTCTGGGAAAGTAGTCAAATAATATTTGAACAGAATAGGAAACATTTGTTTCTAAGACCAAGATGCCATATGATGAAAAAAGTGGGCTTTGCTAGGATGGTTTGGGACCCCTTTACCCCTGACCCCCTATTATTATTAGCCCCCTATTACATGGTTCCCAGAACATTCACTCATGGTGGTGTTTGATGTCCTTGAGCTGTCTCTGTTTGAGGTGAGCACTCAGCAGGCTGAACTTCAGCTGTGGCTCATGTGTGGCAACTGGACTTTTTGATGCTGGTGACTCTGTGTCTCAGTTTCCCCCTTGGTAAAATGAGGGTTGAGGGGATGTGCCCGAGGACCCATTTTTAAAAAAGTCAAGACCAATTCTTTTGTATTCTCAGCTCCTAGGAGGTATTGCTGCTAATGATATTACAGATATATCAGAGAAAGTTGACAAACTGTTCTTGGGCTATGAGCCTAGCAATTAAAAGTGAGGAGCTAAGCTAAGAGATTGACTGTAGATAATGGAATTAGAAGAACGTTCTCTACAGGACCTGCGAAATACTAAACTAACATTCTGCTTAGGAAATTGTACAGTGTGCTATGTGAATGGTGAGTTTGGACCTGGCAGCTGTTCCTATACGCCATGGCATAGCAGTCTTTGAGTCTCATCCCGAAAGGCTGCCGACTGGAGCCAGATTAGCCTTCCTCTGCCCTTTTTTTTTTTTTTTTTTTTTTTTTGGTTTTTCGAGACAAGGTTTCTCTGTGTAGCTTTGCGCCTTTCCTGGGACTCACTTGGTAGCCCAGGCTGGCCTTGAACTCACAGAGATCCGCCTGGCTCTGCCTCCCGAGTGCTGGGATTAAAGGCGTGCGCCACCACCGCCCGGCCTTTTTTTTTTTTTTTTTTTTTTGTTCCTCTGCCTTTTTACCTGCCCTCTACCAGCCACAAATCTCTCAGGAAACTGCAGGATGATCTGGGCAGCCTTGGCAGAGCGGCATGATGCCTGGTGTAGTTTCTTCAGGCTAGAAGCAGAAGTCTTATCAGGGGCCTCCCGATTTCTACTTGGCTGTAGGCCCAGTGGATCAGGGACCACTTGGTCCAGTGGATTGGTTCAGGGAATCAATAGTTTCCTTTAGGCCTAGTGTAGCTAGAGTTTTCTTGCCTGGCCCACAGTCAGGACAAATCTCTGTCACCCGCCAGTCTCATAGCCGCTCAGACGCAACCAAGTAAACACAGAGACTTGTATTGCTTACAAACTGTATGGCTGTGGTAGGCTTCTTGCTAACTGTTCTTATATCTTAAATTAATCCATTTCTATAAATCTATACCTTGCCACGTGGCTCGTGGCTTACCGGCATCTTCACATGCTGCTTGTCATGGCAGCAGCTGGCAGTGCCTCCCCACTCCTTCCTGTTCTCTCAATTCTCCTCTCTGTTAGTCTTGCCTATACTTCCTGCCTGGCTGCTGTGGGATGGTCTATATGTCAAATGTGTTGCTGATTGGTCAATGAATAAATCACTGATTGGTCAGTGGCCAGGCAGGAAGTATAGGGGGGACTAACAGAGAGGAGAATGGAGAGAACAGGAAGCTGGGTGAGAGAGACACTGCCAGCCGCCATCAGGACAAGGAAGATGTAAAGTACCGGTAAGCCACAAGCCACGTGGCAAGGTATAGATGAATAGAAATGGATTAATTTAAGCTGTAAGAACAGTTAGCAAGAAGCCTGCCACGGCCATACAGTTTGTAACCAATATAAGTCTCTGTGTTTACTTGGTCGGGTCTGAATGGCTGTGGGACTGGCGGGTGTCAGAGATTTGTCCTGACTGTGGGCCAGGCAGGAAAACTCTAGCTACACCTGGCCACTGGCCAATCAGTGTATTATTTATTGACCAATCAGAGCAACACATTTGACATACAGACCATCCCACAGCAGACCTAGTTCCCTGGATTCCACTTGTGGATTCTGTTCTGGAAACGGGGCACACAAGACTTGTCCAGTGGCAACACTCTTTAGTGTTGTGGAAAATGTCATTACCTTGTACTTCAGAGAGATCACCCCCAAGCACAGAGTAAAGAGCTGGAGCCAGGGGAGGAGCCAGGGGAGTTGAGTTGATTCCCAGCAGAACAGATGTGTGGGGAGGTTCCCATTATCTTCCTCCATATCTAACACTTTCTTTCAAAGCAGGCCACAGTTGGTTGTTATTTTCACTCCGATGTTCAGATGCTTCTTTTCTCTTCTGGGCTTCAGATCTTTAAATATATAGTTAAACAAATATGGTGGGGGGAGGGGGGATGTTTACTATCTGCCAGGCACTCATAAAACCAGGACAACTGTAGTCTAGCTCTCACAGAACTCACAGTGGTAGGCACAGGGACACCTGTTTTGTGTGTCAGCCTCATGCAAGATCATGAGCAGAATTGCTTTAAAGTAAACTGGACTTTTCAGTTCTCCCTTTTTGCTCTTCTTTCGTTGACTGGTGTAAACCTATCAACTCAGCTTTGAAGAGACTCTCCCGTTGGTCCTGTGAAGGAATCTGCACGTACCACCGAACTTCATTCTCCACCCATCTGTGGTGTTTCTACCCTTTGGGAGTTTTTTCAGAGCCTCTCATGACCTTGAGGGCACAGGCTTTCTGATGTATGGGGTCTTAGTCCTTAAAGAATGACTTACTGCAATTCTCTTTTCTGGAACCATCCCAAGGGAGCCACATTCTGAAGATAGGCTTGTTTTTGAGGAATCTTTGGGGGGCACATGGAACACCCCAAGGAGGGGAACCTGTAGTGTAGTCACCCTACAGAGTCATTGACCAGGACCAGATTAATCTCCCTGTGCTGGCTAGAACAGGCACATGCTGCTGTTCACAATAATTTACCCACCAGACACTTGGATTAGGCCTGAATGTTGTTCCTTTATCCCACCCTGCTCACCCTGCTGGCCTTTGCTGTGCTTCCTTCTGCCTCCTCAGAGACACTTGGAATTGTCCCATGGGGGAAGTCATCATCCCCCCACTGATGACTGCTCACTTTTCAAAGTTCTCACAGCTTTCACCTTGAGACAAATTCCCTGGTCCTCCAGCTGTGAGAGAAGTTGGAATTTATATATTTCCAATGAAGATTAATAATTCATTAGATGCTTAAGTGGAAAAGCAAAGTACCAATTAATCAGGCCTCCACTCAGACACACTTCCCAGCCACAAGTCTGTGGGCATTGGCCATGCTTTACACTGTCATCCCAGGAAGTAGGTCAGCGCTGCAGAAAAACAGCCTCTTGTGCATTAGCATCTGTTCTCTCTAATCGCTGTACGCAGCTCTGGGTCTTACTATAGTCTTTATTAGTTGTCCCAGCTGGGATTTATGTTGCCAGGAATAAAGGACCAAGTGTGGGAGGAGTTATCCATGAAAGATCCAGGTCATGTAGTACAGGGTAGGGGATTTGGCTGACTCAACTTCCTTGCCCATAGAGCCTCAGGGTTGTAGCTGAAAGTTTTCTCCTGTGTCCTGCTCGGTCCGCAGCCACTCAGATCTAAGTATATACACACAGGCTTATGTTAATTAAAACTGCTTGGCCATTAGCTCAGGCTAACTATTGACTATCTCTTACACTTAAACTCAGCCCATTTCTGTTAATCTATATGTTGCCATGTGTTCCGTGGCTCTACCTGTGTGCCATTACATGCTGCTCCCTGGGTGGCGGGCTGGTGTCCCCCACCCACCTTCTTCCTGTCTCTCCCTTTGAATTTCCTGCCTGACTCTAAGCTGCCTTGCCATAGGCCAAACGGCTTTATTTATCAACCAGTCAGAGAAACACATATTCTCAGTGTACAGAAAGACGTTCCCCCATCACAGAGTACCAGGACCTAAAGTAGACTCAGAGGGTGCATGTCTTAGAACTCTCTCTAGGGCTTGGCACCTAGGAACTATACCAGGCTCATGACTCCCCCAATGCCAGGCATAGCTCAATACTAAGAACCTGTACCTGGGGATCTCAGAGCTCAGACCAGATCCTATGTAAAGTTTGTGTTTGGGTAAGGCAGGTTTATTCTGGGGATGGAGGGGGAGTTGGGCCAGGCAGGACTTGCCCAGGACTTGTAAGACAAGACTCTCCCACCCAGTCTTGACTTTTAACAGGTACCATTGAATGCTCACCCATTTTCTCCAAAGAGAGATTTGGTTTTAATTGGACCCACTGGGTGAAGGTGGAAACTATGAGGCCTAATAAGGACATCACTTTATGATGAGGCGTTAGACAGCAGGACCAGCCCAGCCACAGCATCCCAACTCCTATGGCTATTACAAACCTCGTGCTCCTGAAGCCTAAAATGGTTACTATTGCCTATTCACATGAGTTTGCTCACCCCTGGTAAGCTGGTGCCAGCTTGTTCTGATGTGTCATGTGACAATGGCAGCATGTGTCTGGGAGCATGTGTCCTGTCTCAGAGGTGCCATATTCCCAAGGTACTGCAGAATATAAGGGGTTTCCTGACTTATTTCTGTGTCTGGAAGGACCTGCTGGCCACACTCCCAATGTTCTTTTTGCATCGCTCACCTGTAGCTTGGCTGGGTCCTTCACTTGCTTGTTCATGTCACTCCACTTGACTGAGTGAGAGGTCACTTTGCTCTCTCACTCAGTCCTGGAGGTTTCACTCAGGGCCTGACTTGCCCAGTGAACTCTACATTGGGCAGGAAACCTGAGCACAGAAGTCTCAACAACAGGCTGAAAAGAGCCAGTATAATTGGACGTTTCCTGTCCCGACTGCCTGGTCCCAAATAACTAACTCAGAGGCTGAATATGAATTATAAATGCTTGGCCAATAGCTCAGGCTTGTTACTAGCTAATTCTTACACTTAAATTAACCCATATTTCTATTTATGCTTTTCCACGTGGCTCATGGCTTGTTACCTTTTTTTTAAACATGTCCTGCTTGCTCGGTGGCTAACTGGCATCTCTCCTGACTCTGCCCCTTCTTCTCCCATCATTCTCTCTGTGTCAGGCTGCCTCACCCAACCTGTTCTTGCCCTATTATCGGCCAATCAGTTTTTTTTATTAACAATGAGCATAATCCACAGCAAACCAATGCTTCTGCTTTAATGATTTCATATTATTACAGATTCTCTTTGAAAGAGTTGCTTAAAGAAACGCAAAGAGGCCTGACAAACAGCCAGGTGAGCCCTTGTGTCACTTCCTTAGCTCTTTCTTAGACCAGACAGCTTCCCCCAGGGGCTTTCTTGGGGCAATTTGCATATGTCCCCCAAAGTTCATGTCTTAGAGACTCATCCCCCAAAGTCAGGTTGGTGATGTTTGGATTAGAGCCTTTGGAAGGTGACTGAGTTAGATAAGGACCAGAGGGTGACCTTAAAGCTTTATGAGAAGAGGAAGGGAAGGCTGAGCTGGCACATGTGACTGTTTGGCTATAGGATACCACATAGCCCAAGGCCCTCACAGAGAAGAGAGTGCAAAGAAGGTAAGGACAGAGGGTGGGACTGTGGTCCAGCAGTAGGGCGCTTGCCTAGTGTTCACAAGGACTTGATCCTCAGCACTGCAAAAAGTTAATTAAATTAAAGATAAAAAGGAGAGTTGGAGAACTACTGACCAGATTCCTGCAAAGTGAGGGACGGGACTCCATGGAAGGTAGCCTCCATGGCTGGGCCACCTTCTGAGAAATGAAACCAGAGGTGGGCTGTAGCAGCTCACTTTGTTGTTTGCTCTTAGAGTTTCCTGAAAGTCTACTTTTCTGAATGGTGGCAACCTAGCTCACACTCATTCACATTATGTCTGAACAGTCACCCTAAAAGTCAGCCTTGGACACCTGTCTTCCTCAGTATCCCATTGGACTCTGCTGGGCAAATTTAAGGAACCCTCATTTACAGAAATGAAAACTGATGTAGCACTCTGGATATCAGTATTAAGAATCCTCAAAAAACTAAAAATAAACCTACCATATGACCCAGCTATATCACTCCTTGGCATGTGCACAAAGGACTCAGCATCCTACTCTACAGATAGTTGCTTAGCCATGCTCATTGCTGTTATAGTCACAATAGCCAGAGAATTGAAACAACCTAAATGTCCAACAGCAGATGAGTGGAAGATGAAAATGTGGCATATATACAATGGCATACTATTCATCACCATACTGTAGAGACAAATGAAATCTTAAAATTTGTAGGTAAATGGATGGACCTAGAAGATAGAACAAAGTGAGGTAACATGGACTCAGAAAGATAAATGGTACATGTTCCCTCTCATATGTGGTTCTAAGCTCCAAAATCTTCAGATATGAATATGCAACATGGAGCAATTGAAGAAACCAGGAATGTAGAAGGGGACTGTGGTAGATGGGGCTTGAGAGGGGATCCATGATACAGGTGATATGAAGCGGGGCTATGGAAAAATGGAGAGGAGCCTCCACCTGTGGAGGGGAGAAGGAGGTTGATACAGAAGAGAGAGGAGGTACAAACAACACTAAGGGTGCTTGATAAAACCTTTAGGAAACGTATTATTTTCTGTTTACCTAAAACCATACATGATACATATAAGTGTATGCATATATCTATATCCATCTCCATCTCTCTCTCTCTCTCTCTCTCTCTCTCTCTCTATATATATATATATATATATATATATATATATATATTCATCTACACACCTTCATATATAGATCTTAAAGGAAGCTACACCATTGGGGATCATTTCGGCAATGTTCCCCACAAGAACTATAGACTAACAAAAATCCCAGTACCAGGTTTGAGAATGGTTGACCAGTGTATTCCAAGTGACTCCAAAAATAATAAAGACTATGGCTGTTGCCCTTGGGGGCTTCTCAGAGGCAAAACCCTATTGCTGAAGACACTGCGTAATTTAGGATATAGGACTTCAATTATCTGAGCTGGATCTAACCTGAAAGCCTTCTTTCTGTGGCTTAGCTTTCATGGTACCAGAAAATACTATGCAATTTGTCAAGGGAAGGAAACTGTTGAGTCCTGCCCAACTGTGACACCTAAGAACCACAAAAATGGCAGGGAGGTGGTGTTGCATGCTTTTAATCCCAGCACTTGGAAGGCAGAGGCAGGTGGATCTCTGTGAGTTCAAGGCCAGCCTGGTCTACAGAGGGAGTTCCAGGACAGCCAAGGCTACACAGAGAAAAATCAAACCTATGACCTAGCTATGGACTCTTCATAGGATACTTGATTTAGATCAAGAAACACAGATGGGTCCAGAAGGAAAAGGATAGAAAAGCTGTGCTATACCAATAGGAAGCCAAGGCCAGTGTGTGAATGAAAGATGGTAGATGTTAAGTCAGAAAAATATACAGAGACAAAGTATAAACTCATTAAAGATTCAGTATAATAACATACAAAACAATTGCATACATTTATGACACAATGGAAATCTTCACAGAATTGAAGACACAGACAGCCATACAATAATACCTGAAGATCTCAATGCCTCACTCAAATTCATTCTAAAATTTATATGGAATACCAAGGGACCCTAGTGAGACAGAGAGATCTTGAAAAAGGAGGAAGCTGAGCTTCAAACACATCTCAAGATTCAATAACCAGCAGTACAGTTCTGACGTATGGATAGACACATTGACCAGTGCCAGAACCAAACCCTGCAGACATGGCTAGTTGTGGTCATGTGCTCCTCAGACAGGATGCCAAGACCATCCAATGAGAAAGAACAGCTTCTTCAGCTTGGTGCAGGGAAAACTGGGTGTCCATATGCAAAAGAGTGATGCTGGACCATACTGAGCTTATTGTGACTCAGTGACTTCTGTAAAATCCATCTCTAAACACAGCCTCATTCTGCATCCTGGGGCAAAGACTCATTGTACAATGGGTTTCTCTGTGTAGCTTTGTGCCTTTCCTGGATCTCATTTTGTAGACCAGGCTGGCCTCAAACTCACAGAGATCTGCCTGCTTCTGCCTCCTGAGTGCTGGGATTAAAGGCATGCGCCACCACTGCCCAGCTCATTGTACAAGTTCTTGATGCACAAGATGGCCAAAGCAACTATTGGCTCTTAGTTTAAATGCAGGTTCATAAAGACCTAAAATGTGTAGATATTTATTTTCAGAAGTAAGCAAAGAGCATGCCCTTTCCTAACCATTGTTCCCTCATGGTTGTAGTTCCCTTGATGCTAAGGAAATTCATATGTTACAACGAGGAAAGTGAGAGGTAAGACAGACCACGACGCCGATCATGTATATGTAAGTTCTGTGCGCACACACTTAGCGTTATGTTTCTTGATGAACTGGCTGTTTATCTTTCTGGGCAGGAGAAGATGCCAAGCTCAGGAAGGGGTGCCAGTGCCGGGAAGGTGTCTATATTGCAAAGAGATGCTATGCTGATTAGTGGTGTGGTCTACAGGTATGAAGATGACAACCCTCTGGGTGGAATAAGCCATGCTTTCCATTTCTGCAGTTTATCTGATCAAAAGTGTCTGTCCTTCATTGCATTATGTAATATCATTGCTAGGTGAGTAAATAGATCATGTAATTTGTGTCGATTATTCATGGTTTACTTGGCAGAGTTAATTACTGTGAGGAATGCAGTGGTGGAAGTCTCAGGCTTCAGGCTGAGCAAGCAGTTTCCGTGCTGGTAGATGCTCTCAGGTGACAGAGTACAGCAAGCTGGTACTTCTGTGTATGGATGACTCTTCCCATGGTCCTGACCTCATTTCTGAGGGTGCAGCAGTACACACTGCTGAGGGCATGTGGTTGTCAGAGGTGGCACATAGGACATAGTCCTTGGAATCACCTTCTTCACATGGGCTCCAATGCCAGGCTCTTTATTCTATATTCTCAGTAACTATTTATTCATTCTTTAATGATTGAATATTAGATTATTTTCAGTTTTTAATTATCACTGCAATGACTATGTTTAAATTGGAGTATTGTTAGGAAAGGTTTCCAGAAATAAAATTACTGGGTTAAATGTAATGTACACTTTGAAGTTTATTTAAAAAATTTAGAGTAAATAAACTTGGGAACTAATATGTTGTGAGTTACAATGGGTATTACATTATATTATGATAATTCATTGTACTAAACCCACCAAGTTGTTTTTCATCATACTATGCATAGCTTGAAATTAATGTCACTGCCACTGTGTACAGGTCACTTTTATAGGCCATCAGAGCATCTAGGTTTAATTTTCTTTTACTTATTTGGAGTGTGCATCATTTTCCTTATTCTTCTTGCCTTTTCCAGTTTTTGGTAAAATGGTTATCAACAACTCCATTCTAGGACACATGGTGGCTCTAGATCAGCCGGGCAGGTCCTCATGGTGACCAAGTGTAGGGTGCATTTCCAAGATGCCTGGGTGAAGGTTTCTCATCTGTCCTGGAACATGTTACCTTTGCCTCTGTACAGGGAGTCTCTGTCACTGGAGCATCTTGTGGAGTCTTGTGGAGTCATTGGCTCCAGTGACTTGGTCTAGCTGCCGTACTGTCCTGCAAGTGCAGCCCTGACCCACTGTGGGCTCCCTGCAATCTAGCTGCTTCCACATTCTGGTGTGGCTGCTTTGCTCCAGGGTTATTGGCAGCCGCAAGGGTTTTGTATTGAACCTGGATGGAGCCTCTGAGAGGCCAGGGCTGGTTTGGGATTGAACTCCTGACCCACCCACCACCCCATGCTCAGTGCTATGCTGTAGAGGTCCTGATTGCTTTTGGGACTGTGTCTACTTTCTCTTTTGCCTTTGGGCCCTTAATCCCTTGACTGCCCATATCTTGGGCTATGCTTTGCTGTTCCTCAGCTTGTCTGGCAATGACTCTTAACCTTTCAGGTCACTCTCCTTATTGCCTCTTCCTCACAGTGACACATGGACCATCAGCTCTAACCACTCAGTGTCACCTGGACCCTCCAGCTCCGCCCATTTCTGCTGCTCTTCCTCCCTCCCTGTAAGACTCTCACTTTCACAGCGCATGCATCTCCCTGACAAAGCAGAGCTGTGGAGAGAGGGAAGAGGCAGATGCAGGGGGTGAGGGCCAGGGGATAATGAACTGAAGGCCCTAGGATGAGCAGGCCTCACCGGGAGTCAGGTACATGAGTTCAGAATCCACATGTGGCAACTCTCATACACTGGACCTAGATGAACCGTCAGCTGCTGTAGATGTAAGAATACTTACTATGGTGTCACAAAAAGGCCCTACTCCTGCAATAGAAAAATCAGCACCTAACAAGCCGCAGCACGGGGGCTTTACCATACTGTATCTTTAAAGCTGAAAGGAGGGTAATAATTTTTTATGATTAAAAAATCCACAGTTTACATATTTTACTTTAACTACATTATTTGAACCACAATAGCTAGGATTTTGAAGGGGCATTGCATTTCTGTTCCTTTTTGAGATTTTACATAAAACTCCACATGTGAGGATTATGAAAACCTTGACTTTTAAATGGAGAGCTGTCTGGCCCCTGCTTTGTAATTATCCTCCAGTGCGTTATCTTCAGCTCCAGCTGTTCAATAGAAGCAGCCTTTGAAAAGGTCCTAAACAGACTTGGGGGGTGAGTGTCCTCCCTGCAGGGTCCAGAAGAGAGATTGTCTTCAGCGGCCAGGTGACCACCTGCTGACATGGCCACTTGCTCCGCTTCCTTGTTAATTCTCCAGAGAACACAAAGGAAGGGTGTGCCTCTTTTCATCTAAAAAGAACACATTTCTATATAAAAGATGTCCCAAATCCTTTGTGTGGTCCGAGTCCCCGTGTAGCACACTGCTGGCAGTGAGGATGACAGTGTGAAGAGCTGTGACCTCCCGAGCTGCCTCTCCTGTCCTTGTCCCTATTTCCCAATAATGGAAGAGTTCATTTGTCGTTTGTAAATAGCTGGAGTAGAGGGAGGCTGCCCACTCATCCAGGCTAAGGTTCTACTTTAAACCAGAGTTAGAGGAGACATCTGTAGAGATAACACTCAGTGTCTCTCTCTATTAGAGACATGAATGTTCTAGTGAATATTGTCCAAGCAGCCCTAGGAAGAAATGAAAATACCAACAGGGCTGACTTTACCAAGTTCTTAGCACCTCTAAGTGTGGCAGGGGCAGCCTTCTGCCAACTCAGGCCCCAGGTCCCAGGCTCCAAGCTCCAGATCCCAGGCCCCAGGCCCCAGGTTCCAGACCCCAGGCTCCAGACCCCAGACCTCAGGCCCCAGATCCCAGACCTCAGGCCCCAGACCCCAGGCCCCAGACCCCAGACCTCAGGCCCCAGACCTCAGGCCCCAGACCCCAGGCTCCAGGCCCCAGGCTCCAGACCCCAGGCCCCAGGCCCAAGACCTCAGGCCCCAGGCTCCAGGCTCCAGGCCCCAGGCCCAAGCTTGCCCAGAGATGAGTGCCCTCAATTCTGTGTTCCACCTGTAGCTCATAGTGGGCAAATACTCAGGGAAACAGAAATACAGTTGTTGAAATACTGTACTCTGAGGTAGCAGTGGAGAACACATCTCTGATCTCAGATACTCTGGAGGCTGAGGCAGGAGAATGGAGACTTGAAAGCCAGCCTGGACTACATAGTGAGATTTGGCCCTGAAAAAGAAAAAATGAAGTTTCCTATGTTCGCAAGGGAAAGACTTCCACTCTGGCTTGCCTGAACAAAGCTGGCTAAGAACCTGTAGGCAGCTTGACCTACTTTCAATGAGTAAAAAGGGGGAAGGAGAGAGGAAGGGAATTGTCTGTGTGGCACTGAAAGGCCCGGGACCAGCATCCAGTTCTCAAGGGCTACCTCTGGGGTTGGAGGCCAGTCTCCAAGCATTCCATTTTCTGCATAACAGTTGCCCAAAGAGCTGGAGCTTCCTATCTCTTTTGTGAAGTTCCTATAATCTGAAGCAGCAGATTGAAAATGGCCGGTATTCGGTGAGAAAGGAAAGCTCATGTTTTCTCACAGATGGAGAAGCTTCTCACTGTGGTTCCCAGCTGTCCCAGCGGGCTGACTCCCTTGGGCCTATCCACAGAACTGCCCTGCTTTGGGCACCTCATTCTGAGCATCCCTAATCAGACAGGACAGCTGTGATCCTAGAGGGCCCAGCAGAGCTCACTTCTCTCTTCCTGCTGCTTTCTCTGAGGAAATTCCTCAGAAGCTCTCTGGATCACTTCTGTGTTCATGCTCTTGAGAATTTGATGGCAGTGTAGAATGTTCGTGACTACACACTCAGCAGCATGCTGAATGTGGAGCAGAAACATTTTATCTGCCTAGGGGCTAAGGGTCAGAATACACAAGTACCCACAGACAAGCACACATGTGCACAGACCTATACCTGAGCACATCCACACGCACACATAGGTGAACCCCATACACATTCATGAATACCCACCTACAAATGAGCATACACACTTGCATGTACAACATGTTCTTTAGGTACACTAAACACATATATAAATAACTGTGGGCATAGCACACACACACACACACACACACACATACACTTCAGCCTGCTCTGTTGACAAGGCTTAGGCTCTGTAGGACTGAGGGAGGGCATTAGGGCTGCAGGGTAGGAATAGCCAGGTATGCTGGGCACATCCTCATGGCCGCCACTTACACAACCCGTGTACTTCAGACCCACCTTCCTACATGAGGATGTAAGGAAGGATGGTCCGGAGTCAGGGCACTCAAGAGGTGTAGTAGCACACAGCTAGGTTCTGGAACCTCACCATCGTCCGTAGCAAACTCACACGGAATGAAATTATGTTTATTGCAGTCTATATACAGCTGAGTTCCACTCTGTGGCGCAGTTTGTAGATATTCCACATATAACACGTAAGATCACATGCTGACCATGTGGTTCACATGCATCTGCGACTGATCAGTTCCAGCAGTGGCGAGTTTGTGACCAGCACATCTCTTCACCAGGGAGAAGACCTAGGCCCAGCTCTGTCTAGTGTTAGCACATGCTGGGCCGAGGTGATGGTGTCCCTGCACATTGGAATGCTCCATGTGTGACCAGTGACTGCTTATCGGATGACGGCTGCTTGTGTTCACGGGTCCTACGTGTCTCTTTGGAGTCATGCCAGGGTGACCATGCCTGGTTGTTGATAGGACACTTTCAGATATGAAGGAACTTTGTTTCCCCAGAACTGCTGTATTAAGCAGTGATGACTCTGGGTGAAGAAAGGCAAGGCTCGTACCAGGGCTTGTAGCACCCACCTACAGCTACACCAGCACCTCTTTTTGGGGTGCCTGGCCTAAGCCGTTTGCTCCCCATGACCTGCTCTCTAGCCTTGCAGCCCTGGGAGGTAGCAGGTTAGTGGTGTCTTCTAGATTATCTGAGCTGTCCATCCAATCCAGCTGCCGTCAAAATGGGGGCTTGTTAAGAGTTGATGAGTCGGGCGGTGGTGGTGCACACCTTTAATCCCAGCACTTGGGAGGCAGAGGCAGGCAGATCTCTGTGACTTCGAGACCAGCTTGGTCTACAGAGTGAGATCCAGGACAGGCTCCAAAGCTACAGAGAAACCCTGTCTTGAAAAACAACAACTACCACCACCACCACCACCACCACCACCACCAACAACAACAACAACAAAAGAGTTGATGAAATCAAAACTCCAGGGGCAGTCCTGTGGGACAGACATTCCGGCCAGAAGTCTGGCTACTGGGCTTTAGCTAGTCTCTAGATACTCACTTCTCTGCTGTCCTGAAGTCCCCATGTACTGGTTTTATTTCTAGAGAACTGGAAATGGGGCTCTTACTTCTGTGGTTTCATGACCCTGAGACCTCTGGCCCTGAAACAATTGTTGAGATCACTGACATTCATGTTGCCTGGGATCTACATGCCACAGGAACCACAGGAAAAATACTTGGCAGCTCTTATCCTTGGCATGCACAAGTGTGTGTGTGTGTGTGTGTGTGTGTGTGTGTGTATGTGTGTGTGTTTGTGTGTATGTGTATGTGTGTGTATGTGCGTGTGTATATGTGTGTGTATGTGTGTGTGTATATGTGTGTGTGTATGGGTGTGTGTGTGTGTGTGTGTGTGTGGTTACATAGACTGTGTCAGAACACCAGGTCCAGAACCTACAGCCCTTGCACCGGGCCTGGGTGGCTTCTCAGGGTCTCTGGGCACTGCAGGGACAGGCGTTCTCACTCTTCAACTGCTCCTTCACCATGCTGTAACTTCCCTGCTCTGCCTGTCCACAGTCACAAATAACAGGAACAGTAAGAATTATTATTGGCAAATATTAGAAAGGAGTGCTTGATGTCATCTTATATTTTGAGAAAATAATTCTCTTTTTAAACAATGTTAAGATGCTGACTTTCTTCAAAAAGAGTACAGTTTTCTGTTGCCTAGAGAACATCCCTGGGTTGTATGGACAAGTCACCAGGGCCTCCATCTTGATGGGCCAGCCTGGAATCCAGAGCTGCTCATCACCTGTAGGAAGCAGCAGATGCCAAGTGACCAGGAGGATATGAGCTCCTGGCTTGGCCACTGAACCAGGAACATTGTCCCTGACTTGTCTTTGGTCACTACCAAACGGTCCAGGGAGTGGCAAGGGTGTGGCTGTCCAGATGCAGAGGCCCATCCCACAGCACAGAACTCAAGGCCGTGGGGACCAGGAAGCTTCTAGGATGAGAAGGCTGCCGTCAGCTGGTTTCCCTGGTCGGTCATAGATTGAGGAGGAATTTCATAGACATCCACAGGCATGCCACAGGGCGGTGATGATCAGCTGGTTCTGGACCCAGTTCCCCCTGCCAGGAGGCAGGGAACCAGAAACTTCCTCCTCGTCTTCTTCAGAGGTACCAGGCTCCAGTTTTGATGATCAAGGCCACTTGGCTTTCTTGCTGTCTTTGAAAGTAGACCTGCCTATGTGGCTGAGCCATGTTATGAAGAGGATGGATTAAAGGCTGGAGTTTGACAATAATAATTAGTGTTTCGATTGAGTTACACATGAGGATCAGAGTAAGGACCAGGGCTGACCCAGTAAGGCATCAGGCATCTGGAGCAGCAGAGGAAGCCAGCAAACACATGTGTCAAACCCAGCAGCACTGCCAGTTCCATTCGAGGGACACCGCTAAATGACCGAGGTCTCTGTCTGCAGGAAGGACTGGGTGCGGGAGCCACGGTGTATCTGTAGGGCGCTTTCTGAGCCATTCCGGGACACGGACCAGCTATGTAGCCGGTAGTCCCGGCTCCCAGGTTGGGTCAGGCACAGGCCTCGCCACCTTCTTTTCAGTTCACACTGTACCTGGGGATGAGGGAATTAATGAGGGTCAGCTTGGAATGCAGGAACTCATGTATTCTCTAAAGAGACAAGCAGCATGGATTCACCCATTGGACAGCAAACAGCACACAGCTGGTGTGGTTTAAACTCTTCTCTAGTAGCCACAGGATGGGTGCTCTGGCCCACCCCCATTACTGGTTCCTGGAGAGAAGTTTTATCCTCAGGAAGGTGTTGAGTGAGTGAGGAGGGGCAGGCAGAACACAGAGCTGTAGGAGATGGGCCGAGTTTTGCTGCGTATGAATGCCAAACACCAGGAGGTTATACTGATGCAGCATGGGGCTGTAAGTAGCTGGAGTAGACAGAAAAGGTATAGCCTTAGGGATATTGGGGAGTCTGATATAGTATGGGGGCCCGTCTTGCCTCAGCACAGCCCCATGGCTCCTTTAGGACCATCATCAACACCTTTCCCCTTTAAGGACTCTGAGTGAAGAAAGTGTTGGAAGGGGGCATGGATGTTGGCTCTGTAAAAGCCTTTCTTAGTGACTAGAAGAAGGGGCTCGTCATCAGGTGAGGGTCACAGGAACAGTCACCAATACCTAGGGTGGGTAGATTCTGGAGACTGAAGGGAGAATGGAAGGGAGTGGTCACAGAAGGAGAACCGGGCTCTGACTTTGTCTTGGGACAAAGTGATGCATCTCTCAATGAGGCCCAGCCCTTCCCACTAACACCATAACTTCTTGGACTCAGTTGCAGGTTGTGGAAGAGTAAGGTGCTGACCATGAAGAAGACATTGGTGGAGGACAGAGGTTAAATTTTGCTGGAAGGGGTGGAAGCCTTCCCAAGTGGGGATTTGGGGACAGCAACTTTGGCCTTGGTTGTGTGGGGCACAGCTGGGCAGAGGTGGGTGATGAGGCCCACTCCTGACCCCAGTGTCAGTGCTCAGTTCCAATTGACAGAGGACTTACCTCACTGTTCAGGAAGCAGTATAGCACTGCTACCACCAGGCCCTGCAAAGAGACAGAGGATCAGAGCTGCCCACAGTTTGCAGTGCCCACAGCGCCTCCCACACTTACCTGGAAGGACCCAACACATAGCTCAAACAGGATCTGGTATGTGGAGGAGATGCCGATGGGGAAAGCAGCAAACACCATGTAGTGGACGCCGAACAGTGGGATTAGCAGCAGTGTGGACTTGGCGAGCCTCCTGGTAGAAGAAGAACATGATACTTTGAGCTGCTCGCTCCTCCCACTCTGGACTGTGGGAGCTGTGGGCGGGGGGCGTCTGAAGTGGTCAGGGAACACGCAGGTGCTTACTTTTCTTGTACTTAGTGAACCCTCCTCTTGGCACATTTGGGCAGAATTTGCAAATGTGGCTATGTGATTTTACTCACGAAGAAAAGGTTCTTACAGGGCGTGTTGTGTGGCTCACCAGCTTTAGGGGACTTACGGTCCTTTGTCACCAGTGCCAACAAGTGGGCCACACTAGTCTTGAACAGATGCATTCTGGTAGGGCTGGGCTATTGTTCAGTGACAAAGCCTACTATGAGCAAGGACCCTGGACTCCATTCTTAGCAATGGGAGGGGGCACTGCATGAGGCATCCCCCCAACACATAGAGGGGTCCTTGCTTACTGATATAGACACCAGTCAATACGGATCAGGTTTTTCCTGGCAGCTGAGTTATCTCAACCACAGCTTCCCAGACTTCGACTGCGTTCGAACCATGTGGAGGTCTTGTTGTAGCTCAGGCCTCATCAGAATTCTGGAACAGGGGGACAGCGGGGCAACAGCCCCCAAATCTGCATTTCTGCCCAGTTCCTAGTGACTTTGAGAACCCATGCTCTAGGCCTATGACATGTGAGGCTTGCTGTCCTCATCATGTTCTATGAGCCCCATACTAGGGACCAGGTATCTAGCTTACCATCCTCAGGTGCTTCCAATTGCCCAGGAGTGAGTGCTCGTGAGAAACCACCTGGAGGGTATGCAGCCAAGTGGGAGCCCTCTCCTGGTTGCTGAGTATCTCTAAGCACACAGCCCATCTCGATTCAGCTAGGGGAAGCAGGAGACTCCTGCTTCCTGTCCCTCTTGCTTCTCTCATCACTTCCTAACACGGGGGGGGGGGGGGATCAATTTTCCCTAACTTATTTTTAAAGGTATCCTCTTCAAGTCCACACTGAACAGGGTATTCTGACTAATCTTACACCAGCTTGACACAGCTAGTTAGCTGAAAGGATCCAACCTCAACTGAGAAGATGCCTCCATAAGATCCGGCTGTACAGCATTTTCTTAATTAGTGATTGATGGGGGAAGGAAGGCCTAGCTGATTGTATTAGCTCCTGCCTCTAGGATCCTACCCTGTTTGAGTTCCTGTCCTGACATCTTTCAGTGATGAACAGTGATGTGGAAGTGTAAGTAGAATAAACTTTTTCCTACCCAACTTGCTTTTTGGTCATGGTGTTTCATTTTAGCAATAGTAATCCTAACTAAGACACAGGGTAAGTTCTAGAGGTGTGTGCCTTTCTCCACATCTTGTGTCCAAGGACAGGATTTCCCCTGTTTCATAGCCTGCACAGAAGCCTGGTCCTTTCTGTGATGGTCATGGGTACAAGAGGAAGGTATCCCTACCAACAAGACATCAGTGCAGCTGCTACCTTGCAGATGTGCACCCTCAAGGCTCTGTGCCCAAGTCCTTCAGCATCAGCATGGTGGGTCACTAGGCTACGGAGCACCATTCCTTTAGCTGAGGTTATAAGGGAGCTGCTGATAGGTCATTTACATGACCTGTCTACCCATCTGTCTCTAGGGACGTGCTGCGGGAAAGGAAGGTCCTTAGTCCTTCTTTGCTACAACCCAAGGGGTGAAGCACAGCCCTCTGCCCTTCTCATCACCCTGGAAAGCACAGACTTCATTACCCCATATAATTCTGTTTCCAAAATAAAAGCATCCATCTCAAGACCTTCTTAACAAACACTCCCCAGAAACCCAGAGGAAAGGTCAGCACGGACACTAAACAAGATTTGCTGAAAGTCCAAATTCAATTGCAGGGCGACTAAGAAGGCCCACCCTGCTTTTCAAGACTGCAGGGGGGATGCACGGGGACCAGCGTCTCTTATCAAGCACCATGTGGGCAGCCTACACCTTGTTATGTGTAGATCATTTCTTCCACAAATAGAAACTTATTCCTTGTACTTTGTGCACAGCATGGCACAACTAAGACTTAAATGCCCACCCAATCCCTTCTTGATTCTCTGTGCCAGGCACTGAATGTCTTTCAAGGATTAATTCAATTGTCTCTCAAACCTAACAGGCAAACATCCATCCTATTTTACAGGGAGGAGACAGAATATAGGGAAGGCCCCCTCCTGCTCAGCCATTCTTCAGCTCAGCACCCACATGGATGCTGCTTTATTTTTTTGTGGATGGGAAGGAACCTGGATGTAGGTGGTAATTTCCAAGTGCCTGGGAGCTGATGACCTGGCCAGAGAGATGCAGCACAGCCTCGTCTAAGCCTAGGCTCCTGAGCTGCATCAAATACACCAGCACTGAGCTCATTATGTTCAGGTCACACCTGAGTTGGAGTCTATTTTTAATTTGTGAATTACAGGTAATTTATGGATTCCTTGGATAATCATAAATTAGCTGGTGACATTCCTGACCTCTGCCCTGTGCCCTTCCCATGACGCACAGCTTGTTAGATAATTACTGAGGCAGGTCCAAGTACAAGATGCCAGCCCCAGGATCTGGTAGGAGAGACAGACAATATGAAGAATAATGTGTGGTTAAGGGAGATGACAAGCTGTGATATCAGAGCAAGGACATACATGTAAGGAACACCCTCATTCCAAGACTCTAGCATGCTCTCAAACATGAGAAAAGGTCCCCCCCCCTTTTTTTTAGCACCATCATCCTATCAGCACGGCTTCTTGGCCCCTCTGAATGCTGAGCTAGCAGACTCTAATGTCAGTGTCAGTGGTACCTTAGGCCATCTAGGAACCTGGAAGACCTACTGTCTAGCACTGTCTGCTCTCCACATACTTCGATGTATATTTTTCATGCTGGACCAGCAGATACTCACTTGTACTGTGACTGATCGTTGCCACCGACATCTGGGGAGGTTAGCTTCTGAAGTAAGATCCTTATAATGCTGATGAAGAGGGCAAAGTTGACCTGCACAGAGACAACAAAGGGCTACCTGATCTGTGGGTACCTTCAATCTTATCCCTGACCACCCATGTACAGGATTTGGCCACCATCTACCCCAGGCACTAGGTCTGCCCACTGCACCAAAGAAGACCTCATGTGGGCATTGGGGGCACTACTGCATAAAGTTGTGGTTATCTGAGCAGCTGGAGATGTGCAACTGACTATTATCATCTCCTTCAGGCCTAGATTCTGATCTTCACCCCTCAGAGTCCACCCTTCCCTGGGAACTGCCCTGGAGGTGATGGGGCCCTTCTTTAGGAAGGCGGTAGCCATTGGCGCACAGTGGCGTATGGTGGCTGCACTCTGCACAGTGCAGATACATAAAAGAAGAGCAGATCAGAGCCTCTCCATAGGCAGCTACTTACTACAATAGAAATTAGAATGGGTATCCGAATGACCCACCAGGGGATGCTGTGGTCGTTTGTGTCCCAACAACTGTTAGAGAGAAAGAAACTGGTGTCACATTGAATCAACCTACAAAGCAGGCTCTGTGCAGAAGTGTTCAGCTGAGGACTGACCTCTCACATGGAGCGCACAGAACCAACCTTCCCCCTTCTTGGACCTTTCTTTCCATCTGTCAATCAGACTCAGATTTCCCAGTCACCTCTCACTAGATCTAACTGCTGTGCATGTAGAGTGAAGCAGCTCTCCCTGGTGAGTCATCCAGACAGTCTGCTAACAGGGGGTGGGGGTGGGGTGGGGTGGGGAGGGACGGCATGTAGTTCCAGGGTGCCCAAGTCTCAAAGCTGCCATTTTAACTCAAGGCATGAGCTCTCCCTTCACCTGATATCATGAGGGCTTTTCTTCATTCTGAAAATACATATTCTCCCCAGTTGTTTGCATCTGTGTTTTAAAGGCAGAGTTAAAACTATGCCTTGAGAGTGGTTGAAGTGGGCCTGATTTTCCTTAAGGTTGATCTCCAGCAGAAGCATGATTATGTAAGGCTTCCCGCTCTGGTATCCACGGCCCACAGTGGATGCTAACTGTTCCAGCAAGGGCAGAGTTCCATGGCCTTTGGACCCCAGTTTGGCAGTGTGACACAGGCGGTTGAGCCGGCTCTGAGAACTTGTGTTCATCCTCTCAGGAACCCACAGAGCATGGAGAGCCTTCCAGCCTTCCAGGGTGACTAGGCCAGCTACCCCAGCTGACCCCAGGGTGACGACTGGGCCAGCTACCCCAGCTGAGGGGTTTCTTTCCACTGTCAGTGTGAAGTCAAGGCTAAAGAGGTTGCTTTAGACCATCCACTCACAGAGTGATATGCTTTTCAGCGGACAGTTGCTGCCCTGGGGTCTTTTGTGGGAGACATTTAGGCTAGGAGTGCATGTGTCACTACCACTAGGCTCAGAAGTTCTTGAAGGAGGAGCTGCTCACAGAGGTCATCCAGGCAGCCAGGTAGCCTGATCTCAATGTTTTCTATTGTTGTTTTTTTCCCCCCACCAAACCTGCTTATTCCTGCTTCACTCTTCTCGTGACACCAAGGAGTCATGAAAAATATCACCCATTCTGCCTGGTTTGTCCCAGTTTTAGCTAAACCACAGGCCTGGCTTGATCTTCACCTCTCATGTCTTCCAAACACTGGAACGTGTAGTGAGTCTTGCCCACGACCATCCACGCGTCTGTCTGCTAATCACAGGGTGCTAAATGCTGCCTAGAAATGTCTTGACTGGCAGAAAGTGTTTCTTGCCTCTAATCATACAAGCTTCTTTAGTTCCCAGATATTCAACCAGCACTGGAAGACCTTATTTCACAGGTGTGGCTACACACACAGCACTCACCCTGTGTCTTCTAAAGAGAGGCGAGTTGCTGTCCATGCGCCTATACACACACTGGGGATGCCTGTGGAGAGACCCCATCAGATTGGCTCAATCTCATTGATGAGGAACAGCCTCCCCACACATCTGGTACTCAAGAGCCAGAACTTCCAAAGAAGAATTTGCAACCAAAGGACCATATGCAAGCTCTCGCTTAATGTCTTCATCAGTATGTGAACTTACACCTTATTAGGCCACAAAGGTATGTCTGAAAGTTGAGGCTTTGAACAGGGCTGAAACCTGTCTCCTAAAGACAGGGAGGCCAGGTAAGAGGGAGCCATGCTCACAGGCTCCATGATGCCTTAGTGGCTGTATGTTTGCCCCTCCAAGCCACACAAGCTTCCATCCCTCCCTGCTCTGGGAAGGGCTGGGCTCCTGCCGTCGGGTAGATGTGCCATTAGTCTGATCCTCCCTGATTTTCCTTTGTTAATATGAACTGACAGGGAAAAGGGGGTAGGAACAACTATTTTGCTACTTGTCAGTAGCTCAGTTTCATTTAAGGTCAAGGTGTGCGTGTGCACGCTGGCGGGCGGGTGGGGGGTGGTGGTGAACGGAGGTAGAACGCTAAAGCAATTTAAGCCAGGTCCTTAGTTGACATCAATGGAATCCCCAGTGCACCCAAGGTGACCACTTAGTATCCCCGAGGGTGTGGAGTTCTGAGCAGAAGCCTGCATACTTTGGCCAAATGAATCAAGGGAATCAAGATGGGGAGTATGAAGCCCTTACCCCATCCAATCAGAAGATAGGCCAGGAAGCACCTGCTGGGAGGAAGGATGGCCACCAGGAGGGTGTGCAGGTAGAGACCCTCCACCAGAAGCCAGTAGAAGTTCGCCATGATACAATACTGGAAGAATACCAGGCTGAGCTTGCAGCCGACCTGGAACCAGAGAAGTGAGAGAATGTGCCAATTGGTAAAAATAGTTATGGTAGGCAGAGCTGTTCTCTGTTTGGATTGAGTTGTAAAGCAAAGCCAGAGTACTGACTTGGAGGGATGTTGTTAATTTCTTGTCCTGGCAGAGGCCAAAAATGTGTTCTACTGGGGCAGAGCCCATTGTATATACAATGCCAGGGACCATCTGCAGGGAGCCTCTGCTTCTCTGAAGAGAGAAGTACAGGCAGAGAGTTCCTGGGAGCCAGTCACTGGCTACCTTCCTGGACACCAGGCTCAGACATACCTCCTCCTACGTGGTCCTCCTTCATGCTGTGTTACTCCTGGCCCCTCAGACATGCCCTTACCTCAGTTCTTCCTTCACTGCCCATTCAAGAGGCCCACCCTCTCCAGGACATGCAGTGGAGGAGAGCACTTGCTGGGTGAAGTGATGGGTGGGATGTTTGTCTTAGGGTTTCTATTGCTGTGATAAAACACCAGGACCAAAAATAGTTCAAGGAGGAAAGGGTTTATTTTATCTTCTCTCTAGAGAAGTCATCACTAAGAGGAGTCAGGGCAGGAACTCAAGGCGGGAACCTGGAGGCAGGAACTAGAGTGGAAGCCAGGAGGAGTGCTGCTGACTGGCTTGCTCCTCCTGGCTTGCTCAGCCAGTGAGCTGGACTGGTTCGTATCAATCATCAATCAAGAAAATGCTCACAGGCCAGTCTGGTGGAGGTAATCCACTTGCCAGATGACTCTAGCTTGTGTCAAGTTCAGAACAAACTAGTGAGGACGATGCTAGGCACACCTGAGGTATGTACAGGGGAAGGGCCAGGATGCCTGGAGGCTGTCAGTGGCTGGATGCTGGGGAAAGGGTAGCCTATGGCCAGTGAACCTGCAGCTCCCTGGCCTCAGCCCCCACATCTGAACAAAGGATCAACGTTGGAAAGGGCTGACAGACTGTCGTCATTTCCTTAATAGATAATAGAAGTTTGGGAAGAGAAAACAGTGGGTCACAGCTAGGTTCCTAAAGTTAAAAAAAAAAACAAAAACTTGACAACCTTTAAATTAATACTTAATCCCCTTGTCCCAGTGAAGACCATTTTAAAACTCTTAGGAAAAATAATTCATTTGCTATATTTCTCCTATTTTACACTTTATTTCCAACTCTAATTAATTTCTCAAAATTTAAATACCCACTCTTTTGCAATCTTTTTCATATATATATGTGTATGTTGTAGCTACACACATCCCATGTACAGATACAAATTTGTGCTCACCTATATGAGTGAGCACAATATCACACACATACACACACATATATATAACACATGCATTTGAATATATTCCCATTCTATACATAAAATACATCCATCCTGCATATACCTATTCATAATACAATATTATCCACATATATGTATTTCTACTTGTGTATATTTATAGTTATACATCTTTATAGATAGAAGAGAATGGAGTTGAAAGTGATATTCTTTCCCCTATAGAAGCAGTAATTTCCCATTTGCTTATAAAGTTGAAATCCCTGGTTTATGAAATCCCTGCTTATGTGAAGGGAGAGCAAATGTTGGAATATACCGATTATATATTTTACACCATACACAGGGTAGATGTACTTACAGGAAACATGGAAGCCTTTCCAGATGTCCTCAGTGGCCATGAGGGGCTTGACCTTAACGTGCTGAATTCTACCCATACCCCAGCCTGTTCCACATTTCCCTAGTCTCATGCTTTGCTGACTCCTTTTTCTCCAAATGAAATTAAGGTACAGAAAGTCTTCTGTTTCTAGGAACAGTCAGACACCTGTCCATCTTCATCAGTGAAGATTTCAGCAGTCTCTGGTCTATCATGAGATCCTGAGCATAAATGTCACAACCACCCAGGCATGAAACTGCAATAGTGGGTGACACAAATTAAAAATCTTTGAGAGATGAGTCTTGTAAGTGATGATTTGTTTAAATGTATCTTGCTTTTTTGACATTTGATAAAGGCTACCTTACCTCAAAACACAAAATGAGTAAATTACAAGTGTGTTAAAGACATAAATGAACAAATTTGAAAATAAATATCTCTTAATCAAGATAGGAAACCTGAAAACCAAATATAAACATAATGCTAAAAGGCAAGAAGACATTTTGAGCTTACAAAAATACTGAAAACTTCTAGGAAGCAAAATACCACTAAATGCAACTGACAAATGGTGAATCTGGAAATACATTTGCAACAGAAACATAAAAGGCTCATTTTAGTAAACAACGGTAATAGGCAAACTTGTCGAGGAAAGATAGCATCATGTTTTGGGGCGGGGTGCTGAGAGAATCCCAGAAGGATGGCTGCTCTTGGCAATGTCTTTGAAAGGGACACTGGGCACCAAGGAGAAAGAAAGCATCATGTCATAGTTCTCCTGGTACATTTCAAAAAGCAGTCAACTTATTTGCTTACAATTTAAAATGCATCTGCCCTCTGCAAGTGTGGTGGTTTGAAAGAAAATGGCCCTCAAAGGGAGTGGCACTATTAGGATGTTTGACTTTGTTGGAGTAGGGGTGGTCTTGTTGGAGGAAGTGTGTCACTGTAGGGGTGGAGTTTGAGGTCTCATATATGCTCAAAGATACCACCCAGTGTCTCAGTCCACTTCCTGTTGCCTTCTGATGAAGACATAGCCTGTACCATGTCTGCCTGCATGCCACCATGCTCCCCACCATGATGATAATGGACTAAACCTCTAAAACTGTAAATGTTTTCCTTTTTAAGAGTTGCTATTCTTCACAGCAATAGAAACCCTAACTAAGACAGAAGTTGGTACCAGAGACAGGGGTATTGCTTTAATGGGTCTGACCATGTTTTTGTTTGGAGGAATTTGGACTTTGGTACTTTGGGTTAGGAAAGCAGTGTAATGCTTTAAGTACTGCTTAATGGGACATACTAATAGGAACATGGAAGGCAGTGGTGCTGATAATGATTTGAACTTTGGGGAATCAAGAGGTTTCAGAGGAGAAGAATGTTAGTATGTGGCCTAGAGGCTGGTCTTGTGATATTTTGGTGAAGAAAGTGGCTGCTTCTTGCCCTTGTCTGAAGAGTTTGCCTGAGGCTAAAGTGAAGAGTTTTGGATTAATCTGTTGTCATAGGAAATCTCAAAATAGTCTAATATAGACTCTGTCATGTGTTTATTAGTGTTAACTCTGATGAAGATTTATAATGAAAAGGAGTAAGATGAGCAAATAAAAATACAAAATGTACAGATTGAGAAAAAGGGCACTAGGAAGTGTAATAGAGCTAAATCCTGTGTTCAAGGAGATAAATGGATTAAGAAATGGAATAAAGGGAGTGGTGACCTCAGGGTAAGATCCCACTGAGCCAAGTTTAAAGAAAATCTTAGAGCTGGGTATGGTGATGCATGCCTTTAATCCCAGCACTCAGAAGGCAGAGGCTGGCTGATCTCTGAGTTTGAGGCCAGCCTGATCTACAGAACAAGTTCCAGAACAGCCAAACTCAGGCAGTGAAGAAAACCATGGAAACCAGAAAGCTGGAGAAGATGTAATTGAACGAGAGGGCCATGTTCTAGCCTCAGCAAGCTGCAGAACTTAGCAGCTTCAGCCATGTGGTCCTGGAGTTAAGGATAGCAGGAAGGGCTATGGAATTGTCCCCCTTAACTAAGGAAAGCCGCTGAGGTCAGGCATATGTCAGGGGTGTCCCCGAATGGAAGCCCAGAGAGGCCATTGTGTGAAACTGTGAACTTGAAGCCTGGATTGCCTTGGAGACCCCAAGATATTAGAGAGATCAGAGCCATAGGATACCTGCCGAGGAAAGCTGCTAACAGGGAGAGGAACCAGTCCAAGAGAAAAAAGTGAGTTGCAGTCAATAAAGCTGAAAGAAGTTGGAGATCTGAAGAGTGTTTTGACATCAGATATTGAGACATAGAATTTGGAGTTTGCACTCTGAGTCCAGTATTTCCTCACTATGCTCCCTTCCCTTGGAACAGTAATGTTTATCAGGTGCTGTTATCTGTTGGAAGTATGTGATCTGTTTTTTTAATTTTAATTTTATAGGGGATTACATTTAAGAGGTTGCCATGAATCTCAGAAGAGAGTTTAGAATTTGGACTTTGAAAAAAGTTTGAGACAGTTATCGACTATGGGGAATTTTGAAGTTGGACTGAGTGCATTTTTTTTGCATTATGATATGGCTACAAGCCAATGGGGGCCAGGGAGTGGAATGTGGTGGTTTGAAAGAAAATGGCCCCCAAGCACTATTAGGAAGTGTGGCTTTGTTGGAGGAGGTATGGCCTTGTTGGAGGAAGTGTGTCACTGTGGGAGTGGGCTTTGAGGTCTCCTACGCTCAAGCTACTGCCAGTGTTACAGTTCACTTCCTGTTGCCTTCTAATCAAGATGTAGCCATGTCTGCCTGCACTCCACCATACTTCCAGCTGTCATGCTCCCTGCCATGATGTTAATGGACTAAATCTCGGAAACTGTAAACCACTACCTCAATTAAATGTTTTTCCTTTATAAGAGTTGCCATGGTCATGGTGTCTTTTTATAGCAATAGAAATCTTTACTGAGACAGCAAGATACTCTAGCCCCCAGGTGATGGTATGAGGAGGTGTTTTGGTTGGTGATAAGGATTTGGTTGAAAAGTGGGTTGTTTATGACCCTTACAAGACGCCAAATTGTCAGTGTTTCTGTGCAGGCCCTTTGGCTTCCAGAATAGGAAGAACAAGTGTCTGTGCTGGCATGACTGCCCAGGCTGCTGAGATGCTCCAAGATGACTGCTCCAATCCACCTGTGAGTTGCACCTCACAGAGACACAAACACATTGATGTGTGGAAGAGCATGCCTGGAGATACAACAGAAACATGCAAAATCAAGACTGTGTCCGTGCTGGGGAACCAGTCAGATGAATTATGTTGCACCATGTGATGGCCATGACATGACCTAGATGGCAGAGAGCAGGGCACAGCTGACTCGAGGGCATCTATATAGGAGGAGGCACAGAAGTATGCTTATGATGATGCCATGTTCTCGCTAAATGGTGTCAGAAAAACTGTTTCTCGTCTCCTTCCCTTTGCTTACTAACCAGTGTGATCTGTGAGGACCAGAGTCCTGAGTGACATGGATCCTCTTCTGACTTCACAACGTTGGTCACTAAACCTCCTAACACTGGCATCCATGGGGGTCTGCTGCTGCCCTTCTAGGTCAGTGCGTGGATAGCAAGGAAGAATTACAAGGTCCAGGCAAATGAGTAGCAGACTCCTAAGAGACTAAAGTTCTGTCTGAGAGCCTCTGTTTTTGTATATACCCATGTGCATGTTCACGTGTCTGGAGTGCTTGTGCATATGTGCACACAGATGTGCTTGTGATGCGTGTACACATGTGTTTGGACAATGTCTTGAACATGTGTATATCTACACACATTTTTGTAAATGTGTTTACTCATGCACAGGTTTTTGTATACACTCTGCACATATATGTGGGTGATATCATCCGCTGTTTTCTTCTCATTTCCTGCCTTCTCAACCCTCTTTCATTCTGACATCAGCTATGTGGGGTGAAGATCTCTCTAGTCAAGCTTCCAGCCTGGACCATTGGTCTGCTATCTTCTCATTGCCCCAGATACTCAGTTGTCAGAGAGAGCCTGTCTGTCCAGGTGTCTGTCTGGGACTTGCTGTAGTGTTTAGGGCTGTGGCCTATCCACTCCCCTCATCCAGGTAGGCAGGACTCAGGTTGAGTTTAGCCTTCTTTGGATCTGCAGACCCCAAGAGAAACCTGTTCTGATCCCCAGCGATGAACTGCTCTGCCTCATGCAAGCTGCCCAGAAGTTGAAGAACCTGTGTAGCCTCCAGCCACATGGAAGAGCTGCTCTGCCAGCCTCCCCTGGCCAGGAAGAGGCCTCTTCATGCATGGACTCGTTCTGCTGCCTGGAAAAAGCAATTTGTCACATCGTGGGGAGCATTCCTGGTGGGTTGCTTGGGAGAATAATGTTGGTTTAGTGAAATGCAGCCAGGAATAAAATGGGAAAAAAATGGAATTGGAAGGAAAATTGTTTCCTATTGCTCATTCTGCAATCTGACTCTCTTTTGTTAATGCGTTCAGCACTTTATCATTCTTTAGACAGCCCCGTTTTTTTCCCTCTGTTCTCTTCCTCCATGCTGTGTTCTGCCTTCCTTCTTTGGATCCCTCTTTGCTCCTTTGCCCCTCCTGTCTGCCTCCTCTTGGTAGGAATCCCAGGGCCATCGGGTATTGGGGCACAGCTCTTCCCCAGAGAATAGCCCAGGAAACAGACTGGAGGAACCTGTCCCCATTTTCAACTCTCACCCCAGGTTTCAACTCTGGCCTGTGTATGCTAGTGTCTGACCTTGGGCGAGCAGCGGGTTGGATCCTCACTACCTTGGGAAAACTGCAAGATTTCCTCAGCCCAGTGTCATCATGTGTGATGCACGTAAATCCTGCTTCAGCTAGCACCCACAAACAGTGCCTGGAAACAGACTAGCGCTAGAAGAAACTCAACATTGTGGGAGGTGGAGATTGCCCTGTGGGAGCTGGCCATGTGGAGAGGGCAGAGCAGGATGGTGGCATTGTTCCATCCTTTTCTACTTCAGGGGTGCCTGCCACCTTCTCCCTGCCCCTTCACATGAAGGGTTCAGATTTTTTTTTTTTGGTCTCAGCATCAAGGTAGAGTTCAGCATAGGTGCTTCAGATGAAGGTAGGTATTGGGTTGTCTCTGAGGACCAATTTCTTTAAGAAAAGAGCTAAGCGCCGGGCGGTGGTGGCGCACGCCTTTAATCCCAGCACTCGGGAGGCAGAGCCAGGCGGATCTCTGTGAGTTCGAGGCCAGCCTGGGCTACCAAGTGAGTCCCAGGAAAGGCGCAAAGCTACACAGAGAAACCCTGTCTCGAAAAACCAAAAAAAAAAAAAGAAAAGAGCTAAGCAATGAAAGTTTCACAGAGCAGCTCTGGGAAATGCAGTGAGAAGATTTGCAACATCTCGGTGTTCACCACTGGTATGTGTTTGGCAAGATTCTCATCTCAGAACAAAAGCTCCAGAGACAGCAAGATATGCCTGGGGGTGGACCTTTCTAGGTGGTGGATCCTGTTTTTGATTTGGTATTATAACAGATTCCTTTTAGAGCCCAGTTCTGTATCACGAGCCTGGAGAATACACTTCCCTCCAGGAAGATGGTGACAGCTAGACACAGCTGACATGCTATGCAGCTACAAGGCACTTTGCTGTGTCAAAACTAAACTAATTAATATCTGTTCAGGACCAAAAGGGTGTTAACCAATGTGTCTACTTGCATGCGGTGGTGGGAGGCAGTTCAGTGTCTTGGCTCTTTAAGCCACTGAGACCATAGATAAGGACCAACACACTAAATTCCTAAATGTGGAGCATTACATGCTAGCAGAGAAAAACTTGGGAAGATTTGCATGTAGGAAGCTCTCAAATACTTGCCCAATTGACTTGAGTAGGTAGCAAATTACCACCACTAACCCCACAAGCAGAGCCAAGGCAGATGGCCCAGCGCGTGAGAGACCCCCTGCTGTACCGCAGATACTGTCCTCAGCGTTGTCTGTTCTTGTATCAAAGATGTAGACTGCGTATGCCTCCCACTGGCACTGTCCAGGGTTTATACACCGTGGAAGGTGATTTCATCTAGAAAATGGGTAAAAGTTTTCATCTCTTGGAATCTGGGTGATTTGGACAAGTGTATGCTCATCAACAAAATGACTTGTCACCTGCTGCTGCTGCTGCATTCATCTCAGGGTTAGTCACCAGGGACTGGTGACTTTTAATTCCTCAGCCCCCACAGTAGCTAGATACCACCCAGCCTTCTTCTGGACCCTCCTGGTTGTGGCTGCGGACACAGGTCTGAAGTCATCCCTTTCTCCATTGCTCAGGCTTAAGAGGGACTATGCCACTGCTGTCTCTTTGACAGGAAAGAAGTTGGTAGATGCTAGGGTCTGCCCCACACACATGGATTCTTGCCCTTAGGAAAGCCTTACCCAGGAGGCCGGCTGGTCGTGGCAGCGCAGTGTACCTGAGCTGGAGTAGAGAACGCTGTCCTTGACCAGCACTGAGATGGCTCTCAGCATGAAGGAGAGGAACAGATTCAGGTGGATGTAGTTCCTGGTGCAGTGCAGCTTCCTGAAGAGGAAGAAGACAGAAGCCGATATTTAATTATTATCTAAGGCCTTTCTTCTTGTGAAGTTAACCATTTACTTAACTTCAATTACCACAGTATATATTTTTGTTTCCAGTTTTGCATCATGACAAGTATTTTTGCACATGAATGCTCTCTTTATTTCAGATTATTTCCTTAGCATAGAGTTCAGTATGAATATATCATGCAAAAGCCACACAGGAGCTGCCTTGAGCCTGCAGCCAAGTGTGCTCTGTCCTCCGTATGGTTCTGGGTCGCAGGCTGGGTAGCTGTGTGGTTGTCTCATTACCTCTCTTCTTCTCTTGTAGCTTGTGCTTTTCGTGTTTGATGCCCCAACTTTGAGACAGAGCCGCAGCCATGACTTTACCCATTCCTCAGCTGATACTTGGCCTTCAAGGCTTCAACTCTGATGCATAACTTTCTATATTAGGTGGGAAACTGCTTTCCATAAAAATGGACTTTCTCCTCTCTATATTGACACCAAGGATGCACGGGGAGTTCCATGCACGGGGAGTTCCATCTTGGGTTAGGATCTGAAGTTGGTCTCCTTGTTACACAACAACCTGCCTCATCCCCTTCCTGATTGTCCTTGGTCAGAAGCTCACTGTCAGCCGAGGGTACAGGTAGATGCCTTCCCATTGACCCCCTTTCCTGGTCACACAGGCTTTGACTTACCGTTTGTCTCTCTCATGGCCCTGGACATGTTCTGACCAATCAGCCATGAGCTACCAGAACGAATGAAACTGAAATATGGCCAATGGGGGTTGATTTCAAATTTTATGTAATTTTAATTAATCTAGAGTTAAAAGCAAAAGTATCATGACCTGCCTTTTCTTTGCATACCATGTCCTTGTCATGGCAGAGCTGTACTTCACTTTAATAGATACATCATGTATGTATATAATGGTGTGTGTGTGTGTGTGTGTGCGTGCGCGTGCGCGCGCACGCGCACATGCATTCATGCACACATACACACTATGGCAATGTCATGTGTATGTATTTACCCTCTAGTATTACACACAAGTGAGACACCGATGTAGCAGAGGTTAATAGATTAATTCAGTTGGAGTTATTTTCTTTTCTAAGTACAAATGGAACATTGGGATGTGTGAATTTTAGGGGGAGGCAGAATCAGTTTTAGTAATAATTGTGAAAGATCTTGTTCAATTATTTGTGGAAATATGTTATTATAGTTGTAGGATTTTTTTTACTTTATAAAATCAATATAGGCAAACCTTAGAATTTAAAGTGAAGGCATGCTACTGACACAGGAGCACATGAAGACCATAACAATTGGATGAGGGTATGCCACATAGTTAATGAACAGCAGATGCTCCTTTCTGTGGTAGGAAGATGGAAAAACTTTCATTAGGTTAAAAATGTTGAGTTAATAAGGCAGAGAAATTTTTAAAAAAATCATTGAATTTAACAAGAACTTTCCAAAAGTTAGTCACCTGAAATCAGAATTAAAATTCCAACCAAGGAGGCCAGTGAAAACAGTGGGATAGGGGCCTCTGTCTAACCCTTCCAAGAAACCCTGAAAACCTGGCAAAACTACTCAAATTAATCTTGTTGGAACTCTGGAAAATACTCAGAGTTGGTAGCTATATGGTCCCCCACCCCAGGTGAACACACTGTAGGTCGGCCTCCCCTTGTCCGATGGCACATGCTCAGCTTAGTGCTATCCCAAAGACCATAGCCAATGGCTTCTGTGTGGTCTCAGGGATTACATACAAATACAATATACTGCTTTTTTATTTTTTGACTTCTAAGTTCATTGAACAACTGGTGCAACCTTCCAGAACCCATCCCGACAGAGCAGCAGCTATAATGAAAACCAAATAGATTCTGGCAGCTGCCTAAGGCCAACACTAACAGTTGAGGTAAATGACAGACATTCTGGAGCCTGAGAAGAAAGGCTGGGCAGGGAGGTTCTTGGGAAACCAGGATTTTGAAAAGCTGTCATATATACAGAGGAATTTAGAGAACCTTCATACATGCTCTGGACAGGTCATATGCTCCCAAAGAACTTTCATCTCAGCCGATCTTTAGACTTAGCTTAAGCAAAATGTGAAGTCAAGGCAGAGTTGTAAACAGCCTGGCCAAGTATTAGAGAAGTGCTTCCAACACCGCCAAACTCCCCAGATGGGGAATACATTTTCTTTTCTTCCTAGTTTCCCCCCTTTGACTGGGGATGTCTGAGGAAAACTCTATCAGTAAATAATTGACTGGTAGTGAGCAGTATATAGGGACAATACAAACTCTGCAAAACAGAAAAGTTTAGAAAAGTCACCAAGTAAATAATTACAGGCTGGGCCTGGTGGCACAGAGCTGTAGCACCAGCTACTCAGAGGCGTGAGACACGAAGGTTGCAAACTCAAGACTTGCCTGGGACCAAGCGGGATTTCAAGGACTACCTGAATACTTCACAGAGACTCTGTCTCAAAATAAAAAAAATAAATGAAAGGGTTGGGCTATACCCCTATGGTAGACTGCTTGTTTGGCATTTGAAAGGCTCTGAGTTCAATCTCAAGGACCACAAAAATAATAAAATAGAAAAAAATAGAAACACCTATAACTCATAACAAAGGACAACAAAAATGAGACACAAAATTTGATTTCCAGAGTTATCACATCATTTTATTAAAAATGTCCAATTTCAACAAAAAGGGTATAAAGCATTAAAAGAAGCAAGAAAGCTGGATTACTAATAGGAAAAAGAAAATAAATAAAACCTTCCATTTAAAAATCACATGAAGTAGCCTTACTAGACAGAAGCTTAAAGCCAAATGCTTGGATATGTTCAAAGAACAGAATGAAATAAAGAGAACAATCTTTCAACAACCACAGAATTTCAATAAAGAAATGAAATTTGAAGAAGTAACTAAATAAAAATTTTGGATTTGAAATGTGCAACTGGCATTAGAAAGTCCCTAGAGATGGCCAATGAAAATCTAGGCAGGCAAAAGAGAGATTCAGTAAATTTAAAGATCAAAGAAAATTACCCAGACTTAGAAGTTGTTGTATAGCAACTTGCTCAAAATGGGATCATTTCATATTGGAGGAGGCTCTTTAAAACTATGCAAGTAAACAAAACTTGAAAATAAACACCTCACAAGTCTTAGGAAGTTCCTGAAACTTATAATATTCACAAGGACTCTCCTCAAGCAATTACAACTTCTGTGTAGAGGAGATGCCCCAAACTATTTAGCAGCCTGCAAATTGAGAAAAGGAACTCCAGGGATGCAGATTTTGTGAATTATCATTTGTGTTTGAGTGGGCTTTCCAGTGATGCAGTAGCTTTTGAATCATTCATGTTTCTGGAGTAACCTGTTGTCCATACTGCTATAATTAGCCCCAGGAAACTCATTGGTTCACTAATCTAGACTTGGGTGGAATCATTACTTTACTTTGGTCAATTGTAGGTTCTTATATGTGGTAAATAGATGTTTGTTCATGTCTCCACAGAAAAAGTCAGACACCAGAAGCAGAATAGATGAAGAAAAACAAAGGAAGCTCCAAAGACATGGAATGCTACCCATTGCTTGCCCCTTATCTAAAAGTAACATGGTATTGTAAAGGACCTCAAATGGCCAGAACAACCCTAAAAAGAATAAAGTGGAATGACTCACATCTGGATTCCAAATTTTCTGGACACTGTGTGGCTCTGCGAATGGCCCAATGCATCAGACTGAGAGACTTAAAACATCCCTCTGTGGTTGGTTGGCTTCTGACGAAGCCAAGAACATTTAATGGTCTTTTAAACTTGGTGTTGAACTGCTAGGTAGGAGTTGTGAGAGAATAAAGCTAGATTCCCATTTCATAGAATATCAAAAACTAACAGAAAATGAATCAACCACCAAAATACAAGAGCTAGAAATATAAAACTATTTTGGGTTGGAAAAACTTGATCTTGGATATGACAAAGGTCTCTTAAATAGTGTGCCAAAAGCACAAAAATTAGACAAAGTGGGCTTCATCAAAATTTAAAACTTTAACATATGAAGTACATATTATCAAGCTTAAAGAAAACCTAAATAAAGGTAGAGAACATTTGTAGACTAGATTTAAAATAAAAGCTAGTGTCTATAATATATAAAAGTTCTTAAAATGTAATAAGAAACCAAACAATTGAATTAGAGACTGGGCAAACATGGGGCTAGAGAAGATATGGTTAAAAGGCACACGAGGAGGCAGGAACAATAGCTTAGCTGGTGAAGTATTTGTTGCATTCTGTGTTAGGACCCAAGTTAGATCTTCTAGACCCATGTGAAAAAACAAGGTGTAGCATCAGGGAGATAGAGACTAGAGGATCCTGGAGACTTGGGGCTTTCTGGCCAGCCAGTCTAGCCAAATCAGCAAGCTCCAGGTTCAGTGAAAGACTGTCTCAAAAACAGAGTGGAGAATGATTGAGGAAAACACCAGACATTGACTTCTGGCTTTCACATGCACACACATGCATGAGCTCTTACACACTTGTGCACACATAAATAGGTGCACATACCATGCACACAAAGTGCATGAGACCATCAGGCACCACTTCGCACTCAGTCTGCAGTCATTTATTCTCTGTACCCTGAACAGTTTTGAGTATCTGTATGAACCAACATCCACTGTGATAAGAAGCTTCTCTGGTAAGGACTGAGAACGGTACTGGTCTGTGTGTAAAAAGAAAGTATTCAGAAGGGATCTTGGTAAGTGTCCATTTAGCAAAATAATAAGTAGTAGGTTCGCCCTTAGGGCATGTTAGCTCTGCAACCGTTAAGTTCTTGGCTAGGTTTACAATACCAGACATGAGTTCCATCTTGTGTAACAGATCTTAAATCCCATCAGAAGGCAATAGGTTACCCCCTATACTAGGTCTAGTATGCTTTATGTTGCTGTGATAAAATACCATGACCAAAAGCCAAGTGGGAGAGGAAAGGGCTTATTTAATCTTACACTTCTAGGTAATAATCTGTCACTGAGGGAGTTCAGGGCAGGAACTCAAGTCAGGAACCTGGAGCAGAAACCATGGAGGAGGGCTGGTTAGTGACGCACTTTCTCTAGCTTGTTCACTTAGCCTTCTTACATAGCCCAGGCTCACCTTCCTGGAGATGGTGCCACCCCCAATTGGCTAGGCCCTCCCACATCAATCAACAATCAAGACGATTCCCCACAGATATGGTCATGGGTCAGTCTGATCTGAACTCTTACGACTTCCTCTGCATAAGTGACTCTTGATAGTGTTAAGTAGACAATAAGCACTAGCTAGGAATCCATTGTAAAAAATGTGTGTAATAGTGAGTTTGAGAGGAGTTCAAGGTGGGGAGGGTATTGGATATAATCAAAATGCATTTTATCTATGCATGAAGTTCTTGTAGAATATACTAAGACCATCTTAAAAAAAACCCTGAAATACCTGCTCCCACAAATCCATCTGATCTTAAGAATGAAAGAGATCCAAAAGTAGATCAAACTTGGCAAATGAAAGTGCTATATGAACTGGATCTGTAGAACATGTCTAGATTAAAGTGGAGAGACATGAACTAATGGAAAAGATAGGAGAGTGCAAATAAAATATGTGAGAACAGGCCAAAATGCCAAATACAAGTGAGGATGGTGTTCCAGGAGAAGAGAATGATGTGGAAGCATTTTTTTCTGGAGGTACTAGCCAAGAAGTTCTGAAACTGATCAAAGAGAGTAAAAGATCAGACGCCTCACAACCATGAGAAAGAAGGACACAAAAGTAAAGACACTAAGTCAATGAGTGTCACCACAAGGAGAGATGTTGGAGGGAAAAAGACCATGCTTTTAGGAACAAGGTTGAGCCATAGGCAGCTTCTCAAAAGACCCAACCTTATCCTCAGGATTCAGAAATATCCTTTTAAAAAGCAAAGCATAATTATCGTTCTAGGCAAGCAAAAGGCTTGAGAATTCACTACCATGGGAATGTGACCAGAGGCAGCTAGAGAAACTCATGAGAAACAGGAGGATGACCCCAGCAGGAAAGAAAGTATGGGGGGAAAATGGAGAGCAATATGTAGGCAAGCTAAATAAATGCCAACCCAAAATAATAATGTCTGTGGGCTCTCGAAATAGAATTAAAATTTACAAAACCAATAAAAGGCATGAATGGTACATGGAACTAAAATGTGATGTTCTTGAATTGACTGGTAAGTGGTAAAAAGCAGTTTAGAGTTAACTGCTATGAATAAGAGAATGTGTTGTGTGTTGTAGCCTGGCAGTTGAGGGAGAAAAAGAGAAAAAAGAGGGGTGGGTGTGGGAGAATGTGTTGTAAATGTCATATTATAACTGAATGAATGAAAATAGAATCTATAAATAAAAGTATAAAAGAGAGGAACTGGAATAAAGACATTGTGACAGACAGATAGAAAACAAAGAGAAAGATTAGAACTCAAAGTTGGTGATAAATATGCTAAGTGTGAGCTTAACAAGGCTGCCTGTTAGTGCACTATGAGAAATGTCAAATCTAGTCTCAGTCGTCTACATGTTGGTAGCGAGTGTTCTCAGCACCCTTGGTTGAGGAAGCTGTCTCTGGTCCAATGCATGCTTTGATAACTTTGTAAAAAATTAGGTGGTATAGCTTTGTGGATTTATTTCTGGATCTACTGTTCTATTCACTATGTGTCTGTTTTTGTGCCAGTGCCATGCTGTTTTTGAATTACTACTACTACCACTATTATTATTATGGTGTTTATATGTGCAGGGGGTTGGTAGGATAGTGAGTTAGTGTAGCTGCTTTGGAAATCAGTGTGGGGCTTTCTCGAAAACTAAAATTAGCATAACTGTATAATCCAGCAATACCATTCCTAAGTGTACACCTCTCTTGGTTAGCTTTAGTTGTCAACTTGACACAACCTAGAGTCATCTTAAGGAGAAACCTCAACTGAGGAATTACCTAGATCATATTGGCATGTGGGTATGGTTGTGAAGGATTGCTTTGACTGATGATTGATGTGGAAAGGCGCAGCCCACGGTTATTTAAGAGAATGATCCAGGGAGCAAGGTAGCAAGCACATTCTTCCATGGTTTCTACTTCAGGTTACTGATTGAGTTCATGCCCTGGCTTCCTTCAATGATGGGCTGTGACCTGGATATGTAAGCCAAATAATCTTTCCTCTCCTACCATGATTTGAGTTATGGTTTTTAATACAGCAACAGAGTTCAAATTAGGACAAAATTGCTACTGGAGAAGCGAGGTTGTTGTGATAACCTGATGGTGTTTTTTTGGGGGGACAGAGAGTGTTTAAATTTTGAGCTGAAATAGTGGAGAGGGTGCCCGAGCTGGCCTACTTTGGTAATCAGATTGGTGAATACCCTAACTGTCGTCTTAGAGCCTTCATCCAGTAACTGATGGAAACAGATGCAGAGATCCACAGCCAAATACTAGCCCAAGCTCCAGGAGTCCAGTTGAAGAGAGGGAAGAGGGATTATTTTTGCAAAGGGGGCGGGGTGTGTGTGTGTGTGTGTGTGTGTGTGTGTGTGTGTGTGTGTGTCAAGATCATAATGAGAAAATCTACAGAGACAACTGAACCAAGCTAGTGGGAACTCATGAACTCTAGACCAACAGCTGTGGAGCCTGCATGGGACTAGACTAGGCCCTCTGCATACAGGAGACAGTTGTGTAGCTTGGTCTTTAAAGGGGCCCCTGGTAGTGGAATTAGGATCTATCCCTGGTGTATGAGCTGGCTTTTTGGAGCCCATTACCTATGGTGGGATGCCTTGCACAGCCTTGATGCAGGGGGGAGGGGCTTGGACCTGCCTCAATCAGGCTTTTTTGACTCCCCCATGGGAGGCCTTACCTTTTTAGAGGAGGGGTTGGGGGTTGGGTTGTGGGGGAAGGCTGGGGGAAAGCAGGAGAAGGGATGAGAAGGGGATCTGTGGTCGATATGTAAAATGAATAAAAAAGTTTCTTAATAAAAAAGGAAAAAAAACAAAAAAAATTGAGCTGGAAAAGCTGTTGAGTGTTCAGATGTTGGAGCATTCTGTGGGAACTTGAGCTTGCTGAGAGGAATGTAGGCAAAGAGAGGGAGCCTGCAGGGCTTCTAAGGCTTCAGAAGGAAGTAAAGACTTCTTTGGGGCCATTTTTGTGATATTTTAGACCAAGAATCTATAGTTGCTGGTTCAGCTGTGGCTGAAGAATCAGCTGTGATTAGTAAGAGACAAACACCACTGAGGTGAACGAGTGAGTGCTCATTAGGACAGGAGGAAAGTGTTTCCTCAGGCTTAGCACATAGGAGCTGTACTATAAGGTGGCTGAGGTTACATTTCAACTTGATAGTCAAAACAGGCAGTGTATAAGAAGTTTCTCACATAGTGCTGCTTTTGAAGGCATGAAAGAAATAAGATGGAGGGGGCCATGAGAGCATCTGAGGCCTGGCACCTCCAAAGGGGCCATTAGTAAAGCTGTAGAGTCAGTTGCAGTGGGTTCTCAAGGGTGTTGGAGATGCCAGGGCTGTGGTATGTTCCTCAAGGACAGTGGCAGGTGTGAAGTGGGGCCGGCTTGAGCTCACCAGCCACGCTGTGTGTGCTGCAAACAGCAGCTCTGGAGAGTTGGCTGCCCAAACCCTCCAGAGCCCACGAGTGAGGCCCAGGTATTGGACACTGAGCTACGGAATTTGGCTTTACATTGTTAGATTTTTGGATTTTTCTCTGATCTGAATTTCCTATTCCCTGGTTCTTCCCATTCAGAATAAGAAGATAGTTAACTTTTTTTTTTTCATTTTCAGGAGACCCCAGTTGAGGGACTTTGGGTTTTCAAAGAGAGTTTGGACTTTTAAATATCATAGAACAATTTAAAGACTATGAGATGTTTTTTTTTAAGTTGAAGTGTGTTATTAACTGTGATGTCAACACAGCGATAAGAAAGGAAAAGCTATGAATTAACAGTGATGTGTTTGTGTTTCAAGTCGACAAGAAGGAGACTTTCCTGGTTAGACTTCATTGTCAGGCTGACACAGCTTAGAGCCAGTCACCTTAGAAAAGAAGTCTTTACTGAGGACTTCCCTAGATCAGACTGGCCTGTGGGAGGGTCCAGCTCCCTGCTGTGTGGTACTGTCTTAGGCAAGTGGACCTGGGCTTTGTAAGACAGTTAGCTAAGAAGTGGGACCACAGTGTTCCTCCACGGTTCTGATTCAGGTTTCTGCTTGAGTTCTTTCCTTAACTTCCCTCACTGACGGACTGGAACCTGGAAGTTTAAGCCAAACAGATGGTTTCTTCCCCTAATTTGATCTTGGTCAGTTATTTTTTTTTTTAACACAGAAACAGAGGTAAACTCAGGCAGTATTTGAAGGCCTATGAGTAAGCATACCACAGAATTACTTGCATATCTGTTTATTGTGACTAGTCACGGTAGCCGAGTATGAATCAATCTAGGTGTCCACCAGCAGGTAGATGGATAAAGAAAATGTGGTTTATGTATAACGAACAGTGTCGCCTTTGAGGAAGAGGGTGTTGTGGGCAAAGGTGGCTCTGGAGGCTTCCGGTTCTGGCAGCGCCCTGTGTCTTCGCCAGGTATTGTGTTTGCCCATGTTCAAGTTGAGCAAGGACACATCCTCTCTACTGAATGTCCACGTTACTGAGTAGTGTTTGGTGCAGCACGTGAATTGCCTGGCTGGCTTTGTAGTATCTCCCACGGTATCTCAGCACACTGTGGGATCACAGGGACCTCAGCACAGTAGCAAAGTGATTGTGATTCTGGCCGGTCAGGTGTATATACACAGCAGGCATCTCTCTTCAGCACTGCCTTCTCCTGCGAGTGTTATTCTGCACACCACCCCCCCTCCCACGGCTTCTCATGTCTCCAAACCTCCATTCCTTTCCTTCCTTCCTCCTCACTCATCCCACTTTCCATCCAGTCGGGATGCAGGGTTGGGCCACCACTGAGAGATCATTGTCCAGTGTGACTCCAAGTGTAGATCTGATAGATGTCAACTAGTGTGGCTTCTGGATAAGCAGAACTGTGGTGGCCCACTCAAGGTGTCCAGGGCAGACTTTGTGGACACACGGCACTTATCAGCCATGCTGACAACCTGTTTGCACAGGCTCTGCCCTCACCAGGTCTTCAGCCCTCAAGTATCTAGTAACTGCTGGCAGTTGCTTTGCCTGGTAAAATTTGGGATGGTAAAACTCACTTATTGGATGTGGCATGGAATGAAACACCCATGAGATACAGTTTAGCAATTTCTGTTGGTAGGAGCTGTCTGTCATGTTTTTTAGATCACAACTATCATTCTGTGTTGATTCTAGCACACAACGAGGCCCCTGCATGTGCTAGGAGGTCTATACTGCAATTTAGGACTTGATCTAGGAATGAGCTGCTCCATTTCTCTGTGTCAGTTAAGAATTTGGTTACCCAATATTTTTGTTTTGCTTTTCTAAAGGCATGTTAGGGAGAGTAAATGTTTGGCAATTACAAATAATCTCATTTTCCTTCCAGATAAATTAGGACAGTGAAACATGTTGTTTTCATATTAAAAATTTTAGAATCGCCAGATCCTCAGTTTTCTATGGAAGTGTACCAAGCATCACTTCTGACAGACAAGAGGTAGCATGAGCCAGAGGCTCTGAGATGTGGGATAAAAATCCCCCAAAGTGACTGCGCTCCAGGTTCTGTACCTGGCATATAGCACTAACAGCCACCAGCAAGATGACTGTCATCCAGGGCAAATGGTTCTTTTCAACCAAAAAGTTCTGAAACATGCAGGGATTGTGTTCACATCTAAAAGATTACGTACGACCACCCATGAACAAACTATTCTAGATTCTCTGGAAGGTCAAAATCACCCGTGTAAAGTTCCAAAGGCCTTTGGCTTCACTGACAATTTTACAGTTGTCACACTGTAAAATGCGAAGGGGCTGAGGTTTGAGAGTGGCTTGTTCAATATGGGAAAATAGATAGATGCTTTCCAGTCTACTCCACACCGGCTTATTTCTCTTGGTTTCCTTTCTTTACATTTTTCTCTTTTGAGATGTAAGAACACAGAGATAACTTAATGAACAGTAATATGCCAGTCATGCTAACATCCCCAGAACAGGAAAAGTGTAACTCAGCTATGGTTGCTAGGCTTCTAAGCTATATCCTCCAGCATGCTCAACTCCTTCACTGGCTATTGTTAGAATTTTCCCCTTTGCTGTCAATGACTTTATTTCACACAGTGGCAACACTTGAGCTTGTCCCCAGCAGAGAGAAGACAGAGGTGACAGGAGCTCTGTGACTCACTCACGTCAAATGCTCAGTGTGATTACCCATAGGGTTATATGCTTTTCTATAGAGGGATTCTCCTGTGGACCAAGGTTCTCAGATCCCATCCTAAACAACCACTGGTCACAGCAGAGTCCTGAGCAGGGCCCAGGTGGTGATGGGGCACCATCCAACCTCACTACCAGAAGAAGAGCAGGCAAGCAGAATTGCAGGGATCCTGTCTTAGGTTTGCACTACCCAAGCCCTTCCAATCTACAGCACTCCAACTTCAAGGACTCCTCTGGAGTGCCCTAATTAGTATCCACATATTATAGATGTACATAGGGGTTGTACAATTTGTCCAAGGTCACACAGCTACAAAGAGGCTAAGCAAGATTTGAACTCATTCAGTGATTCCTGCCTTCAAGTTCTTAGATATACTCTATCTCCATAGAGCACCCAAAAGCTTCTGAGTGACAAGGACAAAATCATCCAGTATTCATAGCTCCATGTTTTTGCATAGCACCTAATTGTTTAATAAGTGATAGCTGAGCTAAAGGACAACATTACCTGCTTACATCAGATATGCAAAGTGTTTATATAAAAATTAAGTGTCAGCAATGTATTCCTTGCTAGCTTTCTCCAAGGGTACTCTATTTACTTATTTATTTATTTTTGTGCATATGTGTAACTGAGTGAGTTTATGTGTACTATATGTGTAGGGGATCCAACAGAGGCCAGAAGAAGGCAACAGATTTCTTGTAACTGGAGTTACAGGTGGTTGTGTGCTGCAATATGGATGCTGGGAATTGAATCCTAGCCCTCTGCAAGAGCAAGTGCTTTTGAACTGCTGATCCATCTCTCTAGCCTGAGGGTGCTCTGTCACTTGGCACATGGCTCCATGTCAGGAGTCTAACCCTCTAAGGTACTAAAAACCTCTAGGTAAGCTTGCTGGTCTCTTACTGTTTGCAGAATTGCTCAGTTTTGCTCCTTACCTGAAGAGGCAGATAATTATGCTTCCTGTTGTAAGAGACAGCAGAGAAACACTGTAGCCCAAGGTATAAATGGCCTTCACCAGAATATAAAACGTGATCTACAAAGAAATAAAAAACACATCTGTAAGCTGCTGGCCAAATTCACAGTGCAATAGGACATTCTGGTTCCTTCCTATTTGTAAAGTACTCTCTCACACAAGCGGAGTGCTGGAAGATAGGAGGCACAGCCATTTTTATAATTCCACCTCCATCTTGAGTCCAGAAGGACCTTCACTTTTTGAACACCTATCTTTTCTTACAAATCATTATAAACATAATTTTTGCAAAGAAATATTTCAAAGGGAACTCTATTGGCTACCATCAGGGCCAAGAAAAAGGAAGGCCAATATGAGTGGAACTTGTGGGGTCCCTTCAGTGGAGTAGGAATGTGACAGTCTTCTGGGAGTGCATTTCCAAACAAGATCAAGTGGACACACACATATTAAGTCATGGAAAATAACATGGCATCAAAAGTACATGACCAGTTACACAGAGGATCTCTCCTTAAAGAGTGGCTGCATTTTGCAGTTTTTATTTCTGACACTTAGGTTAGTAGGCTTCATAGTTGAAATCTAACATCCATGCAATCATCAGATATGGGACAGAAGGTCCATAGTTACTGCTGTAGAACCACTGGGGACAAAAACAGGGGCTGTGTGTGTGTGTGTGTGTGTGTGTGTGTGTGTGTGTGTGTGTGTGTAGTCATCAAAGAGAAAACCAGGCACTCACAGGACACTCAGATAGGCTGAACCACCCTCCATGCTCCAAAGCCATGCCTGCTCTGCACTCTCTGGTAAAACTAATCCTTGTATGAAAACGGAGAATATGCCTGTTCATATAGGGTGGATTTTATACAATAGACATAACTACTGCTACTAAACCTCATAGTTATGGTACAATGAAGACTTCTCTCAGGTATGCTGGCACATGCCTGCAATCTTAGGACTTAGGAGGTAGAGACTGGAAGATCAGGAGTTCAAGGCAGCCTTCACAGCATAGAGATTCTGAAGCAAGCTTGGACTACATGAGGCCCTGATTAAATTGCTATAATACCAATCTGCTAGGCAAGTTGTATCCACTGATGCAATAGTGGTATGATCATTATGGGAAAACCAACTACTTTCTTATTGAATTTGAAGTCTTCTCCACAGGAGGTACTGGGCACCTTGTCAAGACTGTATGACTTGGGAGACCATAAGCCATAGTGAGGAACCCCCTGGTGTTTCACTAAATGGTCATGTTGCCAAACTGCCTACTAAGTATGCTTATTGCCATAGATTTGTGTTGCTCTCAAGATTTTCAGAGAAGCTTCTTTTTTGCAATGGGTAGTGTGGTTAATGCAGAAACTCCTAAGTGGTCAGAGTACTGAGAACAAGTAAAAATGAGTATTCAGCTGTAGATGGGTCATCTCTATCTATTTCCATCCATCTAAGGGAACGTTGAAAAAGAGAGGTCAGAAAGAATGCAATAGCCAGAGAATGAGTAGGAGAGTTGTGAAATACTGACTTCTGGAAATTACATAGTTGTTGAACACATCAACTCAAAGCAGATGTGGTTGCTTGCACAAGCCTTGCAAAAATTCAAGCCAGCCAAAATTCCAGCATGGATTGGAGAGGGCCACCAAGGCCACACCCTAGTGGTGCAGCTATTGGTAGTTGATGGCTGTGGACGGAGGGAGTCACTTCTCTTTGGGGAAGTGGATGCTAGTAAGCTAGCTGCCCGTGCCCAGTGCATGGTAACATGTCTATACACATGTGGTCAGCATTAATTTGGCTCAGGGGCTGCTGCTGCTGCTGCTGGTGATGATGATGATGATGATGATGAAAAACAGAAAACACAAAGTTGGAGGGGAGACATTTCAGGGTATACTGGAAAAGTTGGGTAGAGGTTAGTAGGGATGGATATGATCAAAATATATTTTATAATGTACAAAATTCTTAAAGAATAAAAACATAGTATAAAAAGCTATGCAGGGGTCTGTTAGGTTTGCTCATAGTAATGTTACAGTCTAGTCATGTTTGAAAGCATCACCCTATTAAGGTTGAATTGCAGGAATTCTCCTTGTTGGTACTAGGTCATAACATAAAGTTCAGGTCACAGGAGAGCAGAGAACAGAGGAGTCCATACAACCCTCCTCCATCTGCAGGGCGGTCATCATTGCCTCACCTCTTCTTCTCTCTCCTATCAACCCTCTCAAACTTCATTTTCCCATTTCCCACCTCGTCTTCACCCTTATCTTCCTTTCCATTTACATTCACAGAGATCTCCTCACTTTACCCTCCCCTTCTCTGCCCCCATTTCCCTACCTGTCTGTGCCCTCATGCCTCATAATCCTCATCTCATCCCCTTTCTACTTGCATCTCCTCTAGTCTCATTTTGCCATTACCCCCCCCCTCCATGTCCCCTCATTCCCATCTCTTTTATCTTCTGTCTTAGTTACTTTTCTATTGCTATGAAGAGACAGTGACCAAAACAATTTATAAAGGAAAGCATTTAATTGGGAGCTTGCCTACAATTTTAGAGGGTGAGTTATAACCAATGTGGTTGATATATTGTGCACCCCAATAAACTTATCTAGGGGTCAGAGACAGAACAGCCACTATATTAAACATAGAGGTTAGGCAGTGGTAGCACACACTTTTAATCCTAGCATTCCAGAGGCAGGAATCTGTCTGGATCTCTGTGAGTTCAAAGCCACACTGGAAACAGCCAAGCATAGTGACACACGCCTTTAATCCCAGGAAGTAATGACAGGAAGCAGAAAGGTATTTAAGGCGTGAGGACGAGGAACTAGAGCCTTTTTAGCTTTTAGGCTTTCAGTAGCAGTTCATCTGAGATCCATTCAGCTGAGGACACAGAGGCTTCCAGTTTGAGGAAACAGGATCAGCTGAGGAATTGGCAAGGTGAGATTGGCTGTGGCTTATTCTGTTTCTATGATTCATTCAGCATTCACCCCAATACCTGGCTCTGGGTTTGTTTTTATTAATAAGACCATTTAAGATTCGTGTTACAGACCACTGTGGTGGGGAGCATGGCATCAGGCAGGCATCCGGCAGGCATAGTGTTGGAGCAGTAGATGGGAGCTTACATTTTATCCACAAGCAGTAGGCAGAGAGAGAGTGAGACTGGGCCTGGAATGGGCTTTTGAAATCTCAAAGTCCACACCCAGTGGCCTACCTCCTCCAACAAGTCTACACTTCTAAATATTCAATCAGTTGGGAACCAAGCATTCAAATACATGATCCTATGGGGGCCATTCTAATTCAAACCACCACACCTTCCTGTATACTTCATGATCATTTCCCTGTAGCACCCTGTTTGGTCAGTGTATTGGCTACTTTTCTATTGTGATGAAACATCCTGACCAAGCAGTTTCTAGAAGGAAGGGTTTATTTGGGCTTCTGGTTTCATAGGGATAAGAGTCCATTCATGATGGAGAAGTATGGAAGCAAGCAGCAGACATGGTAGATGGAGCAGAAGCTGAGGGCTCACATCTTTAATGGCAAGCACAAGGCAGAGAGAGCAAGGTGGGAATGGCACATGGCTTTTGAAACCTCAAAGATTGCTCCCAGTGATATTCTTATTCCAGTAAGGCCACACCTACTCAACCCACCTGAATAGTGCCACCAACTGGGGACAATAGGACCGTCTCATTCAAAGCGCCACAGTCAGGTTCCTTTCTCTGAATTCTTTTGGTGCAAACATACTTAGTACGTTTACACTTGGTTATATTTGGCCTTATACAGTGCTTCTAGAAAACCTGCTATGATTAAGCAGCCCTTACCTCAGCTTTACCTCCTTACCCTCATCTGGCCCGGGGTAGTTGGCAAAGCAGAACGCTGGTACTAGTATGGCCTCTTAGCCCCTCATGGTGTCCTGTCTGGGAGGTCTGGAGAGGCCATCTGACCAGCTAAATCAGGGCTTGGGAGGGTTGAGCTTGGAGCCCTGTCATCATGTAAACACTCTGACACTGGTGCTGTACAGCCTCCCACAGCAGCTACCCGGGACGCACCAGTCTTCCCTATTGGTGTGGGAACGCGCACATGTCATACTGACTGAAGGGGCTGATGTGGTAGCAAGGCCTCCATCTAGAGAAGCAGGACAATGACAAGGAAAACAAATGTGCAAGTTTCTTCTACCCAGCCAATAAAAACAACATATTTTGGTGACGAGGGCATTTCAGCATGGCTGCCTTCAGCGCGAGTATCACAAACCATCAGCAAGCCAGAAACCTGTGAAAGTCATCATCCCTTCTGCACCCGAGGTTCCAAGGCTCCACTCCAAGGTAACAAATGAATACTATCTCAAAAAAATCATGCCATTCATTCATGATGTGCAAATGGAATAACACACACACCTGGCTAATCAACTCTGACTTTGAGGCCAATATATCCATTCCTTTTATTCACCCAAGGCACATCACCAAGTGCCCGCTGGAGCCAGGGATGTCAGTGATGCAAGCAGACAGGAATCAGCGTTCCAGGGACCTATGCTGGGGAAAGAGGCCAAATCCAACATCCGGAATGGCTAGAGGAGCTGCATGGTATGTTACAGGCTGTTATGGAAAGTAGGAATGTAGAACAAGGTTCACACCAGCTGCACTGGCTGAGGCCAGTTACAACCATGACATTATGGTTAGGGTTGGGAAAGGGGAGGAACCTGGTAGAAGGAATGGCCAGTGCAAAGGCACTCTGGCAGAAAGGGATGGCAGGAAGGTGCAGGTCACACAGGCTGTGAGGACATGAGGCTGCAGGAACAATAAAATCTCGCTGCATCTCGGAGGAGTGGGACAGACGTGGAGCACAGACATGTGAGGCTCTTTCCAGTGGTGAGTGCATGTTCCACTGAAACACTGTGGACAGTCTGAATAGTGATGAAAAGTATTCAGAGGCTAACAGATGGTAATATGAAGAAGGCAAAGTCAACAAGATTTCCCAACAGAATAGACAGAATGAGAGACAGGGGAATCCAAGGGACTTGGTGGAGCAGTTGGACCACAAATGGCATGGACCACGAAGGGGGCGGGGCAGGAAGAGCCATGGCTATGTCTTCTCCCGTCATGTAGTCAGAAGGACTCCTCCTCAGCATCTGCAGAGGTAGCTAGAGTCAGAGAGAGGCCTGGATCAGAGTTCTCAACAGGAGACGGAACAAAAGGCTCTAAGCCTGGGTGTTTATTTACTAAGAAATTTAATGAGAAATAACAGTGCTTTTGAGGCGATGGTCGGGTGGAGAATGGGCGAGCCCATCACCTAGTGAGTGAGGTTGCGAACAGACAGACATGAGGATCCTGCAGAGGATGGGAGACCACCTTGAGCCTGATTTGGGGCAAAGGTGGCTTCTGTCTCAGTGGTGTGCACCATCTCCGTGGGTGTAGCTCTGGGCCCCTGGCTAGGCTGAGCGTCCGTTCTGACCTCACACCACGAGTCCATGGAGAGTTTGAGCCAGAACAGGGAAGATGCAGGTTACTAGGGGCTGAGGGTCAGGACCCTGCTCTGTCCCCACAGTGGGATGGAGATGGGAGATGGAGGCTGCGGAGCTCTCTCCAGTGCCTTATTTGCTCTCTTCACAGCTTTGTCTACGCCCACTTGAGTTCATCCTGTGTGCACAGGGATTGCCAGCAGTCCTCGTGCATACGATGAAATTTCTGATGAACTGAAATCCATACAGAAAGAACATCAAGTGAGGATCTTTGATGGCCAGGAGAAACGTTAATGGTAGAGTACTTGCTCAGTATGAATAAGTCCCTACGTTCCGTACTCAGCACTGCACACACACACACACACACACACACACACACACACCAAACAAACAAACAAACAAACAAACAAACAAACAAACAAACAAAACATGTAAAATAGCTCCACCTCAACACTAATCAGAAGACCCAGGACAGCATGGAAAGAAGCTCTGACTACTTTGGACCACTCTGCACCCCCTGGGTCTAGAAGCTCTCTCTTCTACCAAGGCCCCCAAGGCCCTTTGCTGAAGTCCCAATTTCCCTACTGGTCCACTGGAACTTTGGGCTCTGGACACCTGGGTTTCTCTGGTGCCTCAGGCCACCTGTCCTTCTCATTAGAGCCACATTGTCCCTACAGAGTTCCTAAGGCCCTGGGTGCCCAGTGGGCACCAGTACATGGTGTTTAGCCAGTGAATGAAACACGACCCACAGATTTGGGAGCTGTGAGGTTTGGACAATTAGTGCAGCAATCATTTGGCCCAAGGATCTGAGACAAGGCAGGCCTTGGCTCTTTACTGGACCCAGGGCTCTGGAGGCCACAGAAATGGACAGCCTTGCCTGATGGTGTCATGGACCACACTGGTGTTTTGTCTACCTCACGTTTCTCTCTAAAACCTGACTGAGAACTTGATCTCCAAAGGAAGTTCCTCATATACACTTGGAAGGACTCAGGTCAGCACTGGGAGGATCATTCTGGTTAACGCTTTGTAAAAAAATTAAGTAGGCTAGCCTAACTCTGACTTAGCTCGGGTGATCAAGGTGAGCATACATTTCAGTGTGGCAAATTAAGGCATTAGGTAAGATATTCGAATTTTTATTTCTGCCTTATTAAATCTTAGCAGTAAACCATGATTCCATGGTAAGGAACGCTCAATGCTTTCAACCCACCTCTTGCTGGGTGAGGCCATTAACATTAAAGTTAAATAAGGTTTAAACTTCAGTTACTTGGTTACACTGGCCACAGTTCAGGGCTCCAAGCTACAGATGCCAGTGGCCTAAACCCTGGACAGACTGAGGAAGAGTTTTTCTATTGTGGCAGAAGGCCTGAGGCGCAGCACCCAGGACAGTACATGCTAGACACCCATCCTAAGTTGTTATCTGGTTCTCATGAAGTGCCACACCTCCAACCCACCTGCATTAGACTGCATTAGAGGTCGCTGCCTCTGTCTTGGGTGTCACCCCTTCCTGACCTGGAGTCTCAGAAGTCACACTGTTGCAGAGTCATCTCTTCTCAGATACAGTCCCAATGCCACAGGATCCTGGTCTCAGGACCTCAACCTCTTCCTCCACAGCACTTTCAGCAAGGAAGCATGATCTCGGTGTGAGTATCTACATTGCCAAAGACAATAACTCTGGAAGGGCTGGCCCTTTGCGGGAAGTATGGGAAAGGGCCGTGCCACAGGCTCACAAATGTGCAAGTGAGAGCAGTGGTGGAGTTAAAAAGACGGTTAAAGGTTAACACACCAAGACCTGGACCACCGAGGAAAGTAAATAAGAGGACTTGTACTCAGGCGTGAGATAACCAAGCTAGACAGACGTGAGGACGGCAGGGCTCTGGGCCAGTGCAGGCAGGCTACCTTCCCCCCCCCCCCCAAGCTCTTCAGGGACATATGAAAGGCAGCATTGTTCCTACTTGTATCCTGGTTTATATCTGATATCTTATTCATTGTTCCTTCTTACATCCTGGTTTCTGATGCAGCTAATTGTAACAGACTAAACTGTAAGTAAGGATGGCTTCTAACAAGAAGCCTCCAGCTAGTTTAGGAAAGATAACCCAGACCATCCCACAGACAAGGAGTTTACTAAACAAATGCAGCTACTTCTCAGTGGCTGTGAGAACAGAGAAGTTTAATTCAGTTAGTAAGATTTTAGACATCTGCCAGGTTGCCGGTACCAACACCAGTTAGTGACTAACAGCTAGGCAACAGTCAAGGTCAACAGTTAACAAAGCACAAATCAGAGATGGACAAAGTGAGTGTCCATGACCCTTAGCGGGGTGGGAGTACACGAACAGAGCATGACCATCTCCTGGCTGGGTCATGATAACTTAGATAATCAATCAATAGATTTGCCCAGTTTCTGCCCTGGCCCCATAAAAACTCCATACATAAAGAAGTTCCAAACTTTTCCTTTTCTTGGAAACCCCTCCCAAACTTGGGAGTGTCTCTCAATTGTCCTTAATTTATCATTTCCCTGTAATCTTTATTGATAAAGCTTGCTTCAGCCTCGCATACTCCCAGCAGAACCCACATTTTAAAATTTCATTAGCCTGAGTCCATAAACTCAGAACCACTGTATCAGGTTGACCTTTGGTGATTGTTGGATGTCTGGTACCTTAGAACCCTGGATCAGGCACAACTAAGAGGGCTGGGAAAGTCCCATTGTACTAAGAAACCCTTGTGGTCACTGACACATAGGTCTAAAAATGCGTGATTTCCTGTTAGAACCCCGCAGGAGAAGTGCAAACGGCAAGAAAAGGCTAAGAAAGCGCACAGGCAGCAGCTAAATCTCTGGGGCAAATTCTGGCCTAGATTTCGGAAGAAAACGTTTTCAAAGCTCTGAAGTTAGGTCTTTTTGTAGATCTGAAATCCTGCTGCAGCAAACAGCAGCAAAAGATGGCTCTGTGAGTTTAACATCACACGTGTCCTCTAAAAGGAGGCAGCTGTGACGGTGCCACGAAGCAGTGGCTTTGGGCTGAGTAGAGTGTTGCCAAACACGGAGTAAGGAAGTGACTTCCTCTTTCAGAGCCTTGACCCAGAGGGCCCAGGGTGACACTTCACACAGAAGAGGTGATTATCCATGGGTTCACAAAGACTTCTGTGAGAGACCAAGTATGTCTACATCCGACTTGAGGATGCGTCACTGTCCCCTCCACGGTTACAATCGGTACTCAGTATGCCACAGTGACGGAAGTGAATGCTGAACCCAGGTTCTGTTAAAAAAAAAGGGGGGGGGGCAGCCACTGTCTTTTCATGTGATTTGTTTTTCCTGATTAAAAAATTTCAGGTCTGTGTTGACAGAGCCATCAGCCTGAGCTCAAAATTCTTTCTTTGAGATCTCCAGCCATTCCAAACCGTGGACTTCTGATCAGTGCAAGACATGCTCTTGCAGCAAAAGAGACTTCCTGTGGTATCTACAACTGGGTCTGTGTCCAGCAGCTAGTGTCCAGGAATGACAAGACATTGGCTAACAGCCAGAAGAAGGAAACACTGGTAAAAACACAGAAATGGGAGGACCAGAAAGTCAGCTCTTTCCTGAAAGCTACATTCAGCAGGCTTCTCTTTTTCATTTATCAATATGTGGAAACATCTAGAACAGAGCTGGTGCCCTGCAATACTCAACAGATGTTCTTAAAATGCCAGAAAGCAGTTGCCTTTGTAAGCAGTCTACAACAGCACTGTTTTGGTATAGGGCAACACAGTGGAAGTATTCATGAAATACTAAGACACGAAGACAACGAGAAATGAATACCTGATGTAGTTTGCACATAGTCACACATTCTAATTAAAGCACACGTCATGTACAGCTCTGTGTTAGCAACGCCAACACCTCCAAGAACTGGGTAACATTCTGTGCCATGGACAATTCCCAGGTCAGGCTTGAATTAAGCTCCAAATACCAACAACCACAGCTTATCTGAAAGCTGGCGAAGCAATCTGTAAAAATATGACCGGGTCTGGTGGGTTCCACAGATGACTCCTTTACTATATGAAGGAGCATATTGATTCTGGTGTGCAGAGGTCGCTCTAGCACATGCCAGCTCATACAGGCAGCACACGGCATTTCATTCATGAGCTAACGAAGTCTGATCTAAAAACACTGAGCACACAGAGACAGACAAGAAGGGCAAAACAAGCATTTCCAAAAACCAAGGCTAATTTCATTTGTTAAGTACAGAAGGACAAAACGCTCAAGATGCCTGGTCAGATGTTTAAACAAGTAAAGTTACAGACACGTCCGACTCAGTCAACCACGTTTCCCGGGCACGCAGGAGCACAGAGGATCACGGCACACACAGCCTGCTGTGCTACTTGGAAAGAAAACAGTACCAACTCTAGAAGCCACCATGCTACCCTTGCTGGTCTAGCTGAACAAAGTCCTGATTGCTTAGAGCCCCACAGCCAAGGAAATGAACGCTAGGCACAGGCAGTAAGTACCACTGAGTGATTAGGACAGTGCTCTGAGTCTTTTAAGTCATGGGGCTGTTTGACTGTCTTAGGAAAACCTTTCCCACAAGCCCCTCTGTGTAAACTGGCCACCCTGGTCTGGGACCTCTTCTGGAATTCCTCCATCTGAGTCAGGGATGTGCCCTGCTGCTTCTAAGAAAGTGCTTTTCAGTTTTTACTCATACAATAAGGTATAAAGGATAGCAGCACTTTACTCGTTGGAAAGAGAGATGCTCAGCTGGGGCTTGGGGTGGGCAAGAACACACCCAGGAAGCCAAACAGCAGAAATAATAAAACCATCAGCTATACATGTGGCAAAATGTCTATAAATAAACTTTTTAAAATGCCCCAAAGTAAGGAACTGACCGAGTACATGACAGATACCATGTCAGTGTGAAGACTTCGCTGGAGGACAAAGACACTACTCTTCATCCCAGCTAAGATTCACATCACAACCAATGAGTCCCTCTTGGGGCAGGAAATCTGGGTTTTTAGGAAATGGATACCAAGACATGGAGAAAGTCCTGTTGAAGGTGGGACTCAGCTCTGATGGCTTAGAGTGAGGATGAGTTTCTAGACCCCAGGGTGGGCTTCTAAGGGGATGGGAAGAGCAGGAAAATGGATATAATTCTGGGAGGATGATGAATTTCTCAGTGAGAAATTATAACTGAATTTTCAGAGTTCTTGCAAATACATTCCAAGTATATTAGCTAGCTGTAATGAAACATCTCTAAGAGGAAACGCAAGGTGACTGGGCATCTGCTTGCAATGTGTGGATGGCCAAAGGATAGAGGGAAGAAAGAACCCATAAAAGAAAGCAGATTTTTAGCACAAACTTATACAGACTACAGAGGCCAACATGGGGGAAAATAAGGCAAGGTTCTTAGTGGATGAGGTGCTGAGTGAGCAGGAAGGAAACAAATGCCCGCAGGAAAACTGGCAAAGGAAAGAAACTAACATTAAACAAGAAATAGAGTGAGCAATAACTGAGGAACATCTCCCAGCCCCATCAGTGATCAGCAAATGTAATCAGACTGGGTATCTTTTTTCTCGTAAATGAAAATAAATGGAATTCTGTGTTGGTGGGTACTGCAGCCTCAGTGTCTGTGTGTCCGCCCCCCTGCCCTGCCCCGTCCCAAATCCACAGATTGAATCTTTAACAATAAGGAGACAGAGCCTTGCTGGGTGACTGGGTCCTGAGGGATAAGCTCATGAGGGAGGGATGGGTCCTTTCTCAGATCAACCCCAAAGGAATCCACCCACTTATCATCCAGTGCAAAGGTAGCTGGGGCGGAGGGTGGTGTATCAGACCTAGCATCTGCCAGTGCCCTGTGACCTTGGACTTAAGCTTCTAGAACAGTGAGAAACCAGAAAAAGGACACTCCAGCTGCAATGTTTTGTTGTAGTAGCCTGGACCAAAACAAAGTCCTTGTAGGTCATTCTGATGGTCAGAACCATACAGGAACTTGTCTTATTCGAACCAACAAAAGGAGATCAAAAGATAAAGGGGAAAATGCTGCTCAAAATTCTGCCCATTTTAAACAGCATTTATGGAGACTTGTGGCTGAGGTACCGGAAGGCAGGTGATGGCAGAGGACTCGGCACAAAGCTAACTCCAGGGATGCATTAATTAGCCGCTTCCTAGCCTAGTAGCTTGGATATTGGAGCAAGATGGGATACAATCCAACCCGGGCCACACAAACAAATGGCTTATTTCATGTTAGCCTGATTTCTGGTTTCCACACATGGCCTCTGCAGATCCTTATTAGAGTCTAGGAACTACCGTTAGCCTGTTAAACAGCGGTCCGCACCAACAGCCCATCAGAAGTGTATCTAATTCCCTACACTTTTGATTAGGGTCTGGGCTAGGGTATCTCAGAGGTTTAAGGCAATGATGGTTCTCTTTTGGCCCTGAGCCTACAATAAACCAGAGTTTTGTGCCTTCTTGGAAAAATGGATGAATTCTGAAGAGATAACCTGGACCCGGCATGGCTCTGAGGAACTGTCAGGTTAAGGCTGCTACTGGGAAGGCTTGAAAGAGGGTCTGAGTCTCTTGGGTACAGAGCTCCTAAATATCAAGTCACTCTGAAGGGATGGATCCCTATGATGTAGAAATGAAAAATCCATGGTGAAGAGTGTTGGGCATCTGAAGTTTAGGCTATTTCAGCTTTCAGAAGCACAGCCTGGACCTAGCTACTCTGGATGAATCCCTGTATTCTTTGTTATAATACTGACACATGCCTGATAGTTCAAATGGAAAGCTGGGAGGTCTCTGTTTCTGTCTATATGTAAGGTACTTTTTACCCTTAGACAACAGGGGCAAAATAAATTTTCAAAAGAGTTCTATTCATTTAGCTTAAAGAAAATATTTATATAAGTATTTTAAAATGTAGAAATTAGAAATGAAAATTACAAATTCACTCAGAAGTCTTTAAGTTTCTATGATTTGGATAATCTTGAGTAAATAAGAATACTGGTTTTTAGTTTAAAAAAACATTCAGAATAATCAGTGTCACATGTTGCAGATGCATAACTTTTTTAACGAGTCAAACCATGTTTGTGTTATGAAATTTCTCAGCAAAAAAAGTGAAAAAAAAACCCACCAAAAACAAATGGATTAAATTAGTGTAATTCCAAATAAGAAATTCGGATAAATCAGCTGTCAAGCTTATGTTTACCTACTTTTGACAGAGAACTGAAGAGAATTGCATTGTTAGTCAACAGTCCTATGCCACCCCTTCCCCCACCAAAACAAACAAACAAACAAACAAACAAACAAACAAACAACCCGTGTTCACAGGCCAGAGGATCCTAAGAGTGCTTGTGTGACAATTAATCAGCTCATATGACAGCTGGAGGGACGGTCAGAGGAGCAGAGACAGAGAAAGGGAGGGAAGACCTTTTGTGGTAAGGCTACAATAGAACCATTATTTTAAAAATGAGCATTATTATAAAAATACAATCATGTAAAATCCAGAATTTGTTCTTTGAAAAGGTATAATACTGGTCAAACTCTCCCTCTCTTCCTGTCCTTGAGTTTCTTGAGACAGTGACAACCTACATAGGCCAAGGTGGCCTTGAACTCAGGACCCTTCTGCCTGTCCAGTCCTGGCATTACCAGCGTGTGCCACCATTTCTGGATCTTACTTATTTTTGTGTTCAAGTGTTGATGGCATCCATGATCTTGAGTACATAGGTGTATGTAGGCAGCACTCTACCAGGGAAGTACATCCCCGGGGGAGATGATCAGCTCTTGAGGGGAGATTCTAAAGTCTTTTCTTTACCTTTTGAATATTCTGATAAGGGAAGATTCTTTTTTTGTTAAAATAATTTCCTATGGTTCACCATTAAAAAGTTACATTTTCTCTTTGTCTTTTAAATAACTATGTAACTTTCTGTATTTGGTTTTGAAATCTGTCTCTGTCTTAGCAGACAACTGCCTTTGATCCTATTTAAACAATGCTTTTACATTTTTTTGACGTTTTTGACTAACTTCTCCAAATTGAATCTTAAATAAGGCCTTTTGATTTCAAACTAACTTGGGTTTTCCCAGAGGGCTTCTAGCAAGCTCAAAAGAATTTGTTCTTTCTGTTTATAAACAGAGAGAGATTGAAATAATTAGGCTTTTTGCTTGGGAAGCAGATGATAGTTAACTTTCTTTACCCTATATCTGTGTGGATGGATGTCCAGTGTGTCCTGAGACCATGCTGTCAGGCCAGTTCTAGTTACACACTGTTTATACTGAGCTCCCGTCAGTCTTTATCACAGCCCTTTGACAGCTGTTCTCTTAATCTGATGCTTTTCCAAAAGGTTCTGCAAGGAGCTATCACACTCATTGCAAGAGGATCCACGGGATACAGGGAAGTGCACCATTTGGACCGCTTCAAGGTCGTGAATTCAGTTGGATGGGAGTTTTCAGAATAATGAAACAGACCAATTCAGGAAATAACTTTTAGGACTTTTTGTCTGAAACTGTTTCTTTGATGTCCTGTTTCCTAGATTCAAAGAACCCATGTGCTCTTTTCACTGGAGCTCTCTGAAACTTTGGCGAAGTATACTTTTGTAAACAAAATGAACTGAGAAGCTTTTACTGCATATTCTAACTTTTGTGGAATGTTGTGATCTGTGTTAAGTTGATGGTGGTTCTGTTCTCCGCTAATAGGACACATCGGGTGGGTCCTTGGCTCAGAGGAGCGTTATAAGGTCTAATCTGAGATTCCTGTTTCCAGCCAGTTCAAAAAGGCTACAGCTGACCTTACAGAGCCAGTAAGCCTCCTTGGATATCACTGATGCTGACTTGAAGGTCCTTTGTGGAAGTGGGCAAAGGCTTTGGCTGTGTGAACCACGAGTCCAAGTTCAGTGAGACTAGATTTACTCTGCAAACTGCTTCGTCATCCATGATTGTCTCTAGCAGAAGCAGGTGATTTCAGAAAGAAAACTGCTTTTAGAGAGCTCCAATGACCCCAACAGCGACTCCAGCCCTTTCCAATGTCTTCAACTTTCATTTTACTTCCAAACCATTTTTCTTTCAACATCTTCCTATGAATTTTCCTGTTTCCATTTTTAGTCCCTCTTCTTATTTGCAATCACCAAAAACTGAGGCCGCCCCTTCCTTTGAGGCCTTCAAGTTGGATCTGGAAAAGCTACTACAAGCTTTTGAGAAACCACCACTCCTACATTTGCTGACAATTGTCACACTGCGCTGCATAGCCACTGTCCCGGGACACTTGAAGATATAGAATATCCAAGGATATTCTAGCTGAAGCTTCCAGAGGTATAGACTGATGCTGCCTCACAACGTAGAGGTGGTGAGAGCCAGAAGCCTTTTCTGTGGTTTTTCCCAGTAAGCCATTTGTTCTGACTGTTGACCTTTGTTTTTCTTTGTTTCCATAGAAACATTTGTTGAGCCTCTGTCTGCACTCCACAGAGGTCTAACTTGGGTGGGAACTCTGTTGTGTCACTTCTTGAAGTGGCACCTGTATCATCAAGTGAATGTGGCCTCCTCAACTAAGGCAACGTTCACAGACTGTTTCCACCAATGTCAATATTTTCTGGAAGAAAGCAACATTGCCCAAACAACAGAACTTGTTGGAGAAGAGAGCAACACAATAATGCCCTTGTGCCTTGTCGGAGGAGGCCTCATCTCCTGCAGCCTTTGTAAACGACAACAGCTATGGGTTCTTTAGCTAGATTTGTGCGACACAGTCATAGGGCCACAGGCTGATGACTGGATAAATGAGAGGTAACGTGTTCCACTACCCCACACCTCTGCAGTCTGGGGAAAATCTGAAACCCAACAACACTTTAGGAAGATGAAGACTGGCTGGAAAAGCATGTCCTGACCCATTGGTCTTTCTTTTAATTAAATTTAGTCAACGAGCACTCAGAACTGGGCTGTGATCCTGTGACGGTGCCTTCCTAATCTCTTAATTGTTGGAGTCACCAGAGTACTCACTGGTCTTGGGAACCAGACAGCCAACCCACATGACCACAGTCACTCTAAGCATCTACTGGGATTCTGGTTTTTGACATCCCGTGTACATAGGAAAGGAATGTGATGTGACCCTCAGTAATACCTAACAGCTGGAGACATCTCAATCGACAGAGAGAACGGCCAGAGGAGAGCGATAATTATTAAACAAAAATAAAATTAAACAGGGAGGCTAGGACTGACCTATGCCTGAGTTGGCAGCTGCCTGAGCCGAGACATTCACAGAGGCTGTTTACTTAGCAGCTGTGACAGCTCTAGCCTCAAGCCATGGATGACAGTTTGGTATATTGTGGCCAGTCAGCAACAGCTATGTAGCTGTCCTCCCTAAGCAGTGAGAAAAGCATCTCTGTCGATGTGCCCAGCACTGTGGAAGCCTGCCGGCCACTCTTGTGAGATGGCATTTAGTCTTGTCTCCTCGTTCAGCAACAGATGGTCTTCCACTTAACAAAATTTTTACATCAAGATTATCTCTCTGGATTTCTTTTGACATTGCTGGCCTATTTCCTGCGTGTGCTGTTACTAGTTATTGTCACGGGTTAGTTCTGCTTTCTCCTGAAGCCTGTGTGATTTGTCTATTGTTCTTGACAGACAGCTGTCATTCACACTTCTATATCCACCATGCCTGTGCGCTTGTTTGTTCCTTTGTCAGTGTGACACAAACTTGAGTCATCTAAGAAAAGAGAACCTCAACTGAGGAGTTACCTCTACCAGACTGACCTTTGGGTGTATCTGTGGGGGTATTTTGATTAATGATCAGTGTAGGAAGGCCTAGCCCACCGTGAGCAGTACCGCCTCGGTTGTATAAGAAAGCAAAATGAGCAAGCCAGCAAGCTGCATCCCTCCATGGGTTCTGCTTCAGTCCCTGCCTCTAGCATCCTGCCTTGAGCTCCTACCCTGGCCTCCTTTGATGACTGACTAAAGCCTATAAGACGTATTCAACCCTTTCCTCCTTAAGTAGCTGTTGGTCATATTTTATCGCAGAAACAAAAGCAAAGTAGAACAAAAGTTGGGAGCAGAGAGTGTCCGCGAACATGGCTGAACAACTGCCTATGTTTGGGGGAACGATTGTAGGAGTGTTTGGAAATTTGGGCTGGAAAAGCCACTGAGTGTTTGGAGCTTAACGGGCTATTGTGAAAACTTAGACGATGGTGCTGAGAGAAATGAAGATAGTAGAGGCCTGTCTTTTGAAATTTCAGAGGGTAACAAGGATTCCCTCGGGGCTCTTCAATAATCTTTAATTTTTTTTTTAAAATTATTCTCTTATACAATATATCCTGACCACAGATTCCCCTCCCTCCATCCCTCCCAGTTCCCCCCATCTCTGTTCTCTCCCAGATACACCACCATGTCTTCCCCATTCCCCCCCAAAAGCAGGCCTCCCAGGGACATCAACATGGTACAAGAAGATACAATAAGACCAGGTGCAAACCCTCACATCAAGGCTGGATGAGGCAACCCAGTAGGAGGAAAAGGGTCCTAAGAGCAGACAAGAGTCAGAGACACTCCCACTCCCACTTTTGGGAGTCCCCTCAAAGAAATGAAACCTTTGCTTTACTGGGACAATCACTGCTGCTTAGCTGGGGCTGGAGACTCAGCTATGATTAACAAGAGACCAGCTTCATTTGGGTGAAATACCCTGGGAGGTATTTTCTCAGGGTCAGCACACTGCAACTGTGGTCCAGAGGGAGCCAAAGCTACATCTTAAGCTGGCAGCTGAAGTTGGGGGTATGCAAGTGTCTCCCATGTGGTACTGGTTTTGGTGGTATGAAAGCAGCAGGATTGAAGAGGTCATTGAAAGAACCTGAGGCTCTGCACTGTGAGAGGTCAGGAGAGGTCATTGGTGCAGCAGAAATACCAGAATTGAATGGGTTCTGGTGAGAAGCCGAGGCATGGCACTATGTGGCAGGATAGGAATCTCTGAAGAGGCTAGGGGAAGCCAATGTTGAAGATGCTGCCTCAGTTGAAGTCAAGACTCCAGCATACTTGAGGTGTCAGGACTGTCAGGACTTGGTGGTGTGGAATGACCACCAAGGAAGGCAGCAGGTGTATAGTGGAGCTGGCCTGAGTCTAGTGGACAAGCTAGGAGTGCTGTGGGTGGCAGGACTGGGGAAGAGGATCTGCTAAATTCTTTGGAACCCAGGAGATTGTGTGTTCTAGATTTTGGACTGAACTATTTGCATTGTTGGAGTTTGAGTTTGCTTAAGTGTTATTATTCTTATGTCCTGGGTATCCTCTTTTGGAGTAAGAAATTATTTAACTCTTTTTTCTTTATTTCATAGGAACCTACAGTTGGACTTTTGGTATTTTTTAAAAGAGATTTTGAACTTTTAAAATATTTCAGATTTTTAAAGGCAATGGGGCTTTAAAAATAGTACTATGCTTTATATTGTGATAGCAACATGATATCATGGGGGATAAACAAAAAAAGGAAAGGTTATGGTTTAATAGTGATATAGTTATATGTCATGTTGATAATGGGTCAATTATGCTGGTTAGGTTTTGTTGACACAAACCAGAGTCATTTAGAAAAATGGAACTTCAGTTGAAGAATTGGCTCCATTAGGTTGGGTTTTGGTCATGTCTGTGGAGAATTTTCTTGAATAATTATTGATGTGGGGGGCACATTCCACTATGATTGGTAACATCCCTGGCTGGTGTACCCGGGTTGTATAAAAAAGGAAGCTGATCATCTAGATTACCTCACTCAATATAATCCTTCTAGTTCCATCTATTTACCAGCAAATTTTATTTTTTATTTACAGCTAAATAGTATTCCATAGTGTATATATACACATTTTCATTATCCATTCATCAGTTGAAGGACATTTAGATGGTTTATGCTTCCTGGCTGTTGTGAATAGAATAGCAATGAACATGACTGAATAACTACCTGTGGAGTAGTTTCAGTCCTTTGAGCATACTGAGAAATGATGTATCTGGGTCATATGCAAGGTTTATTTTTATTTTTATTTTTTATTTTTGAGAATCTCCATACTGATTTCAGAGTGGCTGCACCAATTTGCATTCCCACCAACAGTGAATGAGTGTTCCCCTTTCTCTACAAAGTCACCAGCATTTGTTGTCAGTTATTTTGTTAATCTTAGTCATTTTTAGTGGGGTGAGATGAAATCTCAAAGTTATTTTAATTTGTATTTCCCTAATTCAAAGGATGATGAATAACTTTGATGTATTTATTAGCCATTTTTATTTATTTTATTGGGAACTCTTTGGATCCGGAGTCCATTTTTAATTGGGTTATTTTGTTGCCTTGACTCTTTGTTTTTTGAATTTTTTTGTATATTCTGGATATTAATTATCTGTCAGATGTGTAGCTGGCGATGATTCTCTTCCATTCTGTGGGGGTTCTTCTTCACTCAACTGATTGTTTCCTTAGCTGAACAGAAGTTTTTTGGTTTCATGAGGTTCCAGTTGTCAACTGCTGGTCTTAGTTCCTTGGCAAATGGAGTGCTGTTCAGAAAGTCCCTTCCTATACCTATATATTATAGAGCACTGCCTATGTGTTCCAGCAGATTTAGTGGTTCAGGTTTCAGGGTGAGATCTTTGATTCACTTAGATCTAATTTTTGTGCAGGGTGATAGGCAGGTCTAATTTCATTCTTCTGCATGTGGAGATGCGGTTTTCCTGCCGCCATTTGTTGGAGATGTTCTTTTCTTCAGTACACCTATTTTTTTGCCTCTTTGTCACATGTCAGGTAGCTGTTGTTATGAGTACTCATGCTTGGGTCTTCTATTTTATTCCATCGGTCTACATATCTGTTTTTGTGCTGATTTCATATTGTTGATATTATTGTAGCTCTATAATAGATCTTGTAGTCTAAAATGGCAGTTCCTCCAGCATTCTTATTTTTTGCTAAGAATGATTTGGCTATCCAAGTGTTTTCTGCTTCCACACAAATTTTAGATTGTCTTGTTTTAGTGAAGAATGTTGAAGATATTTTGATTTGGACTGTGTTGAATCTGTAAATTGCTTTTGGTAGGATGGTCATGTGGCCTGTGTTTGTGTTTGTCTTTCAAGGATTGAGGCTCAGCCCTTATTGCTGAAGACACCACACACTTAGGACAAATGACTTGGGTGACTCAAACTGGATCTGACCTGAAAGCCTCTTTCCTGTAGTCTGGCTTCCATAGTTTCAGAAAATGCAAACTTCCATGGGAGGGAAGCAATTAAACTGTGCTACTCAGCTGCAACATCTATAAACCAAAACAATTACCAGCACAGTGAGATATGAATAAAGGTGCAAAAAGCGGCAACAACCAACAGCTGTCCAATTGGACTTACAGCCTTCTCAACCATAGGGAAATCATGCCTGGTACTGGAATTCTAGCCAGCTTCCCAGGGTTAGTGAGGTCATGGATCTTAGAAAGGAGTCCACTATCATCACTTTGCTAGATCAGTACAATTCCTTATACCCATAGATAAGTGTAGCAACTACCCCTCATTAAAAAGCTTCTCTTTATGGCAAATAGAAATCATCACAACTGGACACAATGCAGAGATGAAGAGATATTAGGGGAGCCTAGTCCCACTAGATATATCTACATTATAGCTCCTGTATCTATGGCTCAGGAAACACCTTAGAAGAAGGGATAGGAAGATTGTAAGAGCTCCTAGAAATGGCTGCATAAAAAAGAAGGGCACAATAGCAATATCAGTGGATATGTTATTGGAAAATTTTGTGCGTTGCCACCCCTCAACAAAGAACTAAAGTAAACTGTTCACTGCTTGGAGAAGGAGAATTAGTCTGTCTTAGGGATGAGACCTCTTATTGGTCATTCAATGCAGAGTGGATCAGTCTTGAAACCATATACACACAAACAGCAAAACAGACTCATCAGGTTGTATTTATTTATGTTTGTGCACACACAAATATGTAACAAATATAAGCAAAGAAAAGGAGACTATCGACTTGAGTGCAGAGGGGTGTGGGAGGAGTTTAAGAAAGTCTTCCTGGGAGAGCCTGGAAAAAGGCAAGGGAGAGGGAGAAGGGATGTAATTCTATTTCAATTAAAATCATTTGAAAAGAAAAAGAAAGGAAGCTAGCAAGCTATGAAGAGGAAGTCCTCAGGCAGTGTCCCTCCATGGTCTCTGCTTCAGTTCCTGCCTCTGAATTCCTGCCCCGAGCTCTTGCCCTAGCTTTCCCAGATGACTGACTCCAAGCTGTAAGGTGAGATGAACCCTTTGTATCCCAAGTTGCTTTTGGTCGGTGTTTTATCACAGCAACAGAAATCAAACAAAAAAATTATTTCCCACTTAGCAAAATATCATATCAAGAAGGATCTCTCTGGATTTCTTTTTGACATCATTAGCTTATTTCCTGCATGCACTGGTTACTGTTGTGGCTTAACTCTGTTATGGGATGCATTTTGGCATTTCTTCTGCTGCCAATGTAAATTGTCCACTGTTTACCCTATTATTACTATGCCCAAGTTTATATAATTGTGCTTCAGGTGCAGTGTACCCCTTCCTGAAATGGGGACTCACTTTGTTCTGATTATTTCAGAAACTGTCATATCCACTTAGGATACAGTGTTAGAAATGATCACATAATTTAGTTTAAACAATGAGTGTGTCTCATGTGAGCATGTGTCTATGAAACAAGAAACTACTGATGCATCATTACCTGACCTGGTCACCCATCTCCTTTGAATTTCAAATAAAAGCAGGCTGTGTTAAACACAGAACTGGCAGGCAAATAGACATGTTGACAGGCGGATAGGTAGAAAGATAAGCAGACAGATGGAAAGGCATGTAGGCTTATAGACAAAATACTGCCATTAGTGTGGGCGAGGCAGACCCAGTGTGGCTTTAGGGGTCATAGACTCTGAGATGGGAGATGACTAAGTGCTTGATAAGGCCAACCATCTGCCTTCCGGGCTTCGTGGTGCTACACATTGTGCTCTTCTCTATCTATTCAAAACGTAGATGGTTTAGAACAGAGAAGAGGCAGTGTTCCAGTATTGAAAGGCTCGACCCTGGTTTTCATACCACCAGCTCTCCTGTCCCATTGCCACACACCCATATATTCCTGCTTCTCCCTATCTTCTCCCACCTGCCCATCAAACACTCATGCATTATCTATCCTGGATGGGCTCTGCCTCTCTCTTATTGTGTCTCAAATCTCTCCACTTTGGTTAAGTCCCTGCTCCTCTCTAGTTCTGAGTATAGAGCCTCTCTTCTTTCTAAGCATGTTAGGAAATGCCTCCTTTCTGTCCCACTTGGAGAAGGTCTCTCTCCTCTACTGGTCTTCTTGCCTGCTGGCCTGACATCTTCCCTGGTCCAATGCCTATTCTCTCAGGACCATCCTTTCTCAAGCTGCCCTCAGGCCTGGGAATATTCACCAAGGACCGTGCTGCAATCTTCCTTCTGTCCTGCCTTGGATACATCATTCAATGTCTTCACATGGTACCTTCCCTCATGCACTGCCCCTTGGAGTGAATGTTTCACCAAGGGTATCCCATCTTTTAGCCATGGACCAGCCCCTTCCTGTCCCCCAGGCATCAGAGGTCCCACACTGGTGTCAACTGAAGCATGTGAGCCACTTGGGAATGCAAGTAGCAGGAAGAATGGGAAGAGAGAGGCAGTGCATGAAAAAATCCACAAATTTTGTGCTCTATAGTTTTGTAAATATAAAACTCCTTTCAAAATTAACCTACCAACTTGAAAAAATACAGGAATCAATGTTAGTCTTGAGGGTGTTGGGGGAGGGATACCAAGGTGTTGGAGTCTCTATAACTGGTGTCTGTGTGTGGATTCTAAGTGAGATCCTTACTGTGCAAAGCTGTGAAAAAGCACTGTGCCGTGGTCAGATAGCAGGATGTAGTTCTCAGCACTTGAAGCATCCTGGCCCTCCACATCCAGCCCACAACGCTGATTTTGCTCACACAGCCTCACAGTTTCTGGTAAGGCTCAGAAACCAAGAGAAGCCCAGCACCACTGTGCACCATGATGCAAAGCTCATTTGCAGAGGTGCTGTCCCTCTTTCAAATGGCCATCTAGATATGGTCCCATCTCTCTGCTAATAACAGTAGGCCCGTGTAGGCTATAGACCCCAACCTTGTCCTCCCAGCAAGACTGAGACCTCTGAATGGGTGCCTCCTCTCTGGCTTCTTCATATCTCTATCCATGACCGGCTACAATGTTAGGCAGAGTACAGACACATGATTAAATATTGACAAAGTTCTAGATTATCATAACAAGTGCAAAAATGATCAATTTGTCTTAAATGATAAGGAAGTTTGGGGATTAGCTATAATCCAGAAGCTTGTCCTCAGATTTCATCTTAGATGGTCCTAAGAACATGCTCATGTCTCCTTATAGGGAAAAAACAACTATATCACAAGGTACATTACAAGGGCATGGATTCTAAAACAAACAAAAAGAAACATACCCAAACCTATTCACTGTCTCCTTTCTGCTGTGCCATAGTCCAGGCTGCCATAAGCCACAGAGGAACATTGGGTAGGGCTCAGAGGCATCAAGAGGAGCATGGTAGCCTCTGCTGCAAAGTGATGCCTGGGAGATGCTTTTTCAGAGACAGTGGCAAGGAGCCCTGAATTTTTCCGTGAGCTAAGTGGCTCTTGCTCTGTGTGTTATTGGTTATTATCCATCTTCTCTGGACTGTGGCTCGATCCCAACAAGCTACAGAGGAAAGCTGTACAACAACAGCAGCATCCATGGTTCCAGTCCCTTTTTATGTCCTTCTCCATGTAATCCCTTGCCCCCAACAATCCCTTGCTCTTCATGTAATCCCTCTCCATGTAATCCCTTATCCCAACCAATAAGTCACAACATCTACCTGTGGCGGATTCTATACTCTTAGGAATACACCCCTCCGACACAGCACAGAATGCAGCCTGCCAACAGTAAACCAGAAGTGAGATCTAGGGTCCTAATTACACTTTGAAGAAGTACATTTGTTGACTTCATTTTGTAGATGGAGAAACAAATGGTTGCCTACTTACCTCAGATTCTGCACTGACAAACATGTGTCTACACGTAGGGTACCCTAGCCACCACCAGTCAGGGCAGCAACCGTTCTCAGAGCTTATTCTGGTGGTTGATATCGTATCTTGGTGGTCCAAATTCTCAGTAATTGAGGTGTTTGTGGCTCATGCAACTATTTCCCACTGTTTTGCCCATGATAAAATGGGGGTGAGGGTGAGAGCGTGTTGTCTCCTGGGTTGAGGCTTAAGGGAGGTAAGCCACAGGCAGAACTGGCCATGGTGCTGATGCTTGGTGTGTGAGGAGGATGAGGTCCACCACTGGATTCATAGCCACTGTTTCACGTTTAATGAAGCTCCTGAGGGGCTGATGATTCTCTTCCTCACTGTCTCTGGGGACTGTAGGAAGAGGTGATCAGCCAGGCAGGCACAAGCACTGACCTGGAGAAACAGGCTCTATATCATCCCTTGGCACCCATGGGGACTACTTCCAGGATCCCAGGACCCCAAAATTAACAGATGCTCAAGTCCTTTATGTAAGAGTTGTGGTATTGTCATGCAACCTGTGCACATCCTTCCACATGCTCACACCTTCTCCAGGTGGCTGTGCAACCAGGACAAGGAAAGCTCCATGTAACAGCTGTCACGCCGCATTATTTAGGGGAAATGACAAAAGCCATCTGTCCATGTTCAGTACATGTGTAGCACAACAGCCACAGGACACCGTTTTCCACTGAGTCTAGCTGAATGCTGGGGTGAGGGGCCTGCGGATATGAGGACAGGTTTTATACACAGGATGAGTAAATCATCCACAAATTAAGGACTCCTGTTACCTTACTCAGGAAACACTTCCCACAGAATGACCACTTCTCCCAGCTGAAGGCTCAGCCAACAGGTTTTCTGGTGCTGAGTGGCTCCAGACACAGAATCCTGAGGCTGCAATGAAGTTCTGCTCCTCCCACAGACTGCAGGAGACTGAGGTCTGATGACTGGACCCCAAGCAGTTCCGTCTGGGAGGGTGGAGTGGTACATCTGCGTGTTTATTAGCTTCCTGCAGTCGAGTCCTGATCTCCACTCTGTAACTCCTCTTTCAGGGGTCTTGGTTAAATCTGGCTGGGTACCTTAGGGTCAGAGGGGGGACCCCGAGCTTGGGCTTCTACCTGTCAATAAAAGGCAGTTCCAAAATTTTGGGAGAAGATTTCTCTGTCATTCAAGGGGCCATGAGAGGTAAGAGGCAGAACACGTGTTTGAATATAATTGGCCTCCATAATCCCAAAGGATGTGGCCTTGTTGAAGTAGGTGTGGCTTTGTTGGAGGAAGTGTGTCACTGTGGAGGTGGGATTTGAGGCCTCTTTTGCTTAAGCTTCACTCAGAGAGACACAGACTCCTTCCTGTTGTCTTCTGATCAAGACGTAGCCAGCAGCATGTCTGCCTGCAGACCACCATGCTCTCTGCCATGATGATAATGAACATACTGAACCTCTGAAACTGTAAACGAGCCACCCCAAATTAAATATTTTGCTTATAAGTTATGGTGTCTCTTCACAGCAATAGGAACCCTAACTAAGACACCATGCATTCCTGTTCTTTCTTGGAGGTGCCTCCCTGGGTGGTGGCTTCAGATCAGGGCTTTTCTTTTGCTCCCAGAATTTCAGTGGCTTCTCCTTTAGCCTCAGCACAAGAATGAATATAAGGTGTTTCCCTCCAACCATTTACCTATTCATCAGAGGAAATGGAGCTGCTGGACCTGTTTGGGATGGGCTCCAGGTTGATGAAGTTGATGAAGTTCAGTAGTCAGATATACAGAAGCAGACATGTGATTGTTGGCTGCTGCTCATCAGAGGTTACAAGACAAATCCCAGCTCAGCTGCTATAGGAGCCATGCCTCTCAAAGGGAGTCTAACCTCTCATGGGAATATGGTGTCTTCTGGTGATTCATTTTCTCATGGGGTCATAGTCTTTCCTGAGGGCTAAGTGTTTCTTGACATCATGTCCTCTCCTGAGGACACAGACCCTCCTGGAGATAGATATCCTCCTGAGGATGTAATTTTTCTTGAGGGTGTCAGAGATGCCCTGGGAAAGGAAGAAGCGATTGTACCCACCTTAGGGGAAAGCTGATTTCCAGCACTAAGGTCTGTGTTGCCACTGTTCCCGTGGAGATTACAAGCTCAGATCAAGGCATAATGAACTTCAGCCTGTGCGTACCTTGAGGCTGATGTTGGGCATACTCAGGAGCTATTGGGAGCAGCCCACAGTCACTGTGACATCCTTTCTCCTAACTTGTTCACCTTATTTTAAAAAGAAGAACTAACCATTTCTTTCTGATGGTGGAACGAGCAGGGTGAGAATTTTATTTTAAAATATAGAATTTCTGGGATAAGGAAATAATCAGAGAAATAATTAATAATAATCATATTATCTCACTGAGCATTCTATACATAGGCAGAGTTTATGATTTCTAACCAAAAAGGCAGCTGCCCCAGAACTGGCATTCTTTGCTTTATTATAAAATGTTCTGACCTTTGATTTTAAACTCATGCCTGGCAGACCACCCAGATATAATTGCTAGGAGACCCTATCAAGTCCAGCAGAAACCAGTTCATGCAGGGGGCATCTGGTGTCTCCAGACATTGGTGTCCTGACAGGAAAACAGATGGTTTTCCAGGATTAGAGTTTGAAGGGCTGCTTGACCTGGCATGACCTAGGGTCTCCTGAGTGGATGTCTTCAGAACTCTGGGGAGATGGGGAAGAGCTGAGAACTTAGCTCACTGGAAATGCTGGAGTTTCTGTCTGTTCTCATGAACCTGGAGGCCTTTCTGTGGAGGCTCTGCACCTACTACAGAGAGCCGCTGCAGGTAGGAGAGGACCAAGAAGTTCAGCAATGTTCATGTTGACATCTAGAGGATTGTGTTCACTCTGTATGGGGCTCTTGTCCTATCTCGGCAAGTAATTTATCATAAGATAAAATTTTATTTTTTTTAAATTATTTTTGACTTAAGGTTCCAGAGGGATCAAGATAGGTTCTTAAAAAGGAAAGAGGGGACTCTGGAGGCCAAGGCAGAAAGATAAAGAGTCTAGGGCCCTGGCTGCTGTCTCAAACAAACACAAACAAACAAGATGATGGGGACCCAGGGTTTCCATCATTTCCCCTCTGTCCCAACATAGTACAAGGTTAAAGAACAAATGGCACAAATGTAAGTCTTATTTTCTAAGGACCTAAAGTTTGATTTTGTTTAGGCACAAAAATAATTCTTGCTACTTGTTTGCCTAGAACCTATCCTAAGGTCACTGGAGTCCCTCACCACTGACAGTGATGGGTTGGGGTTACTCTTGAGAGCAACCTTTTGTTTTCTACCTTTAATAAGAACCCTGGTCCCATGAGAGAAACCCATTTGTAGACTTGCTTTGTTCCTTCTTAGTGTCTTGAGTTGTTAGTCCTGAAATCTGTACTGTGCATCCTTGAGAAGTGAGATGGAGCAGTGGTTCTCAGAGTGTCCTGGCAAGGAATGGTCATGATGAGTTTTGACCTTCTCCAGGGCTTCTGCGTTCTGCCTGACGGTTCACAGCCCCCATCCTGAGCCCATCTTCACCTGCTATCTCCAGAGCCGGCCAGAGTTCTGGTTACATTACTCCCATACAGGACTGCTCATGCACAAGCCCAAAGAAAGAAGGCTTGAGGACCGGCACCCCAGCACAGTTCCCAGATAGGACACCCACACGAGGAATTTTGTCACCTGCTGGGCCACCCAGGCTGATCCAGGCCCTAGCATGATCCCAAGGAATTTCCACATTTTAATGGCAAGTGTCTTAACTCTAAGAAGTGTGTGTGTGTGTGTGTGTGTGTGTGTGTGTGTGTGTGTGTGGCCTTTTGAGCCATGGCTGGCTAGCTTGTGCTTTTGCTGGGTGGCCATCTTCATGGACTGCTCCTCCGTCCTTTCATTTTCTGGTTTACATCGACTTCCATCTTTAGGGTGGTATTTCCCAAAGGAAGGGCTTTAAGAATCTGGAGAAACACAGCCTTTTCTTGTCTTGTTCCTCCTTTGACCTTGAAGAGAATTAATGGTTGACTTCATAGCATCAAGCCCATGTGTGAAACTTCTGTTGAAATGGGAATAAGCATGACTGATGACTGAGTCTGTCTTCACAAGGCAACTTCATCCATTGGCCCCTGTGGGCAATTCCAGGTGTCACACTGTTGGTGGGGTAGCTCCTTGCCTAGTCTTTTCAGGTTGCCAACTCCATCTTGTCCACAGCTAACTCGCCCCGCCTTCCCTAAACATTTTCTCCTCATTACTGGCTGGCATTAAGCTTGTCACACAATGTGCCTTAAACACTATGAAGTGCAACGCAAGCCTTTTGATGGGAGGTGAAACAAAGACACTTTGACTTGAGTGAGTATAACCTCCAATGAAATGAGCAAATGCCTACGCCTGTGTGAGCTCCTGCCGGAATCTGTCACTGGGTGAGCCATGGAGTCCAGAGACTCCCATCCTGACACATGCCTGTGGGTGGCAATCCTGGACAGGTGTCATAGACAGTCTCTGTAAGATTCCTCCTTCCACTCCCAGGACAACAGTGGGATACCATTAGGCTGTTACGGGTCAAGTGTGTTCATGGTGCCTGAGGGTTGGTGGTGTGGTCTGGGTATGAGGAACCCTATTAGGAAGAGTGGCTACTGGATGCCGGGAGGAGAGGGTATTAATATTTTTAGGATATCAAATAGTATGGAAGAAATGTGTCTACAAATGCCAACAACTCTCTTCTAAATTTAGCCAAAGTGTTCCTTTATTTGAGAGCCAGGTGGGAAAGGAATAACAGAGATGGCCCCTGGTTCTCAAGTGAGCTATGACCATATAGACAGCTCTGGGAACTATGCCGAAGTCCTGAGGGCCTCAACATCTCCCCTCAAAGAGATTCCTGGCACTGTCAATTTATCTTTTTATTCTTCCATATGTAGCCAAGCCTATGGTTTTTGTGAAGTCTATTTAATTTTCTTGAACTTAATGTGTTTTGAAACCAATGATGATCACCCACATAGTCCCCATGGGAGAATCTGACTACCTGTGATTGGGGTACTCCCGAAACACAAATCTGCAGAGAAAGTGAGATATTGAGGCAAAGCTTTAGCTGTTGCAGGCAAAAGGGCTTTTCCCAGGCCGTGGCTTGTCTAGTCTCAGGTTCTTGGCCACCCAAGCAGTGTCAGGCATGGGTTCCATCTTGTGGAGTGGGTTCTAAATCCAATTAGAGAGTGATAAACTCAGTGGTGGTTTTGTAGATTTTTTTTGTCTCATATTGCTTTGCTGGAGCATTTTCTACCTTACTAGTCTTTTGCATGTATGTTGTGGCTTCTAACTTAGTGTTTTTGTAGGTTCTCCTGACTGTCGTCTGTCTGTCTGTCTGTCTCTCTGTATGTGTTTCCTGTACTTTTCCACTGTTTTTTTTTTAAAATTCTGGTTTGTTTGCTTTTTAAAATTTGCCTGCCTGTTTTCTAAAAAGAGAGGGAAAGGAGCTGTGGAACTGGATGAATGGTGGTGTGGAGAGGATCAGGGAGGAGGTGCGGATGGAAACCACTATCAGAATATGTTGTATGACTTTCAATTAAAAAAAAGACAAAAATAAAGAGCTAGTCTTGACAAGGCCCAGTTCAGGCAGTGTGTGGGTGCAGCTTGGGCAACGTGTGCCCAGAGCCCAGCTGGAGTCTGTCCCAGTGCTCAGGGTGTCTGTGATGGCACAGTATTTGCCATAGTTTCATATTTCAATGAGTCTGTGAAACAGCCCAGTATCTAAAGTATTTAAAGTGTGGAAACTGCAATTTGGAAAAATTACTCATTTTGACTTTGGTCCATCATTTCCATTGCCTTTTGCATTAAAATATTTTGACTTTTTAATCCATTATTATAAATTTATGCTATTTGAAGAATCTCTGAAATGTTTAATTAAGAACAAAAATAGTTCTTCAAAATAGACAGAATGCACGAGGCATCAGAAGCTGTGCCTCACACAGGCAGGATTTAATTATAGCCCCCTCAGAGGCACCAAATGGGGCTGAGGAGTTTTCCAAGGTCTCTGGAAACACCTCCTGAGTGTGACCTAGGAGCTATCAAGGAAAAGAGAGGTCTTGTTCTGCAAGGACACACTGGAGCCTCTTCATCCCCATCAATCCTCATAGCTGGGGAGAGCTCAGAATGCTGTTCCCAGAGATCTCTGCACAAAGGAGTTCATGCACAAGAGAACGAAGGCTTGAGTGAGTATCTGGCCCATGCCTCCCCCAGGGACCTGCACAGGGCCTGGGAAGGTAGTGCTGATGCAGCTTTAGGACACTGCTCAGTGCCTGCACATCTAGCCGTGTTCAGATATGAAGCAAAGCCCATATGCAGGCTCACAGGGCAGACGATCTCACCTAGATGTGGGAATCCTCCCAACTCTACACCTTTCCAGAAGCCCCAAGACTCATGGCTGTTTGATCTGTCCACATAGCCCGTAAGCAGGTGATGTGTCTCAGCTGGCCAGCTTCAGAGGGACGAGTCAGAGCCCCCGCTCCACGACCATCATCCCTGCTCTGGATCAGAGCTCAGGACACTCAGGAGGGGACTAACGAAACTATCCCTGCAGAACCAGTGCTTGGGTCGAGAAGACGCCTCACTCCCAGAAGGCCACAGGGCAGCTTCCTAAAGATAGCCCACCGAACTGCTTCAGGACAGTTTGGGATTATCTCAGGAGCCCAAAATGCACTCATGTCTTCTGTAAAAACATGCTTCAGATCGTATTCCACATGAACAGAGTTCTCAGATGGGGTTTTTGCTCTTCTCCATATCCAAATGAGAAAGGGGATACTAAGAAGGCAAACCTCAGAGGTGCAGGCCAGGCTGCCCAGAGCTTTGTCTTTTGTGCTCTGGATTTGGGGGCCATATTCGTGGGGTTCAATATATAAAAGGATGGAACATGAAGCATCATTTGGTAGCAAGGTGACACCCAGGACGGTGCCATTAACAAACAAGGCAGAAACAGCCATTTCAGGAATTCGGTAAATGAGGAGGAAGCAGGGAAGTCTGAAAATTCGGGCCTCTAGTCACACTCACAGGATGCAGGTGACCTAGGTGAGGGCACATCTGCTTTAGTAGGTCTCTCTGCACCTTGGCTTCAACTGCATCCAAAGTAGCTACCATTTGTCTGCATTCTCTCGGCTCATGAGCCTGACTCAGGTTAGTGAACCTCCTCTTGAGGTTGGTCTTCAGGACATATGGGTGGGGTTCAGTGACACGAGATTCAGAACACTCTGTAATCACCAAGTCCAGATCACACAGTTGTCCTGTGTGCTCAGCAGCACGCTGTAGTTCTAGGGCGGTGGGTACCACCCACGGCTTCATCAATAATCATAGCCACAGAGTACATGGTATACATTTGTCACAGAGACGCTAAAGGCAGTGATTATGCCTAACAGAGCAGGCAGGCAGCACCACAGTGTCACTGTCCAGGAAAGAAACTGCTTTCTTAGGAAGTGGCGCCAAGTGATACCACACAACATAATCAGGCCATCAGCTGTGTGTAGCGTGGGGGAGAGGAAGGACATAGGTCCCCTCTTCCCACATCTGACCAGGGGTTTGTGCATGGGCTCCTGGGTAAGGCAGTAGGTTAGAAATGAGTGGGCATCTGTTCAAACGTGGGGAATCCTGGTCTCTAACACTCTACTGGTTCTTCTCTCTACTTTGTTTCACTATGCAGGATGCAATGCAATGCAGGACCCTCTCCATGGTGTTCTGAGTGTGCTAAAGGGGTGGCGTCCCAGCCAGCATCCCAGCCCAGAGCTGAGACTTCCAATAACACAGCTGAAGAGGGTAGGAGCCCAGTGGTTGCCCTGTCTAGTGGAAATGTCAAAGCAAGTGTGGGGGCAATAGAAGGCTGTAAAGTCAGGCAGATGAAGGCCAGTAAATCACAGCATTTCTCCAAGCTTGAGCACCCATCTGTGGAATCGGTATCATCAAGCCTGACTGAGAAGCATGGTGTCTTGTCTGGCTCATAGTACACATGTGACTCTGAGGCTGCTACGCTACTAACTACTGGCCAGTGTGTAGGAATGCTGCCCTCAACTAGTGGAGCATTCACAAAGACATGACATTTTCTCTCCTTGAGTTTCAAAATCTTTTGGCTTTGAATGATAAATCTTAATGAAGAAAAGAAAGCAATGAGTCTGGGGAAAGGATCACATGGGTCAGCTCCCCAAAGCAGCCTTGCTAACACAGATGGCGGTGGGGGTGGGGGGGTGGGGGTGGGGTGGGGGGTAGGGGTGGGATGGCGGGGGGCGGGGAGGGCCCTTGTGACGGGCAGGAGGCGGCTTGAGGCATCAGTGGCTGTGTTGTGCCTGGCTATTTACTGAGTCTCTGCAGCATCTCTCCTGTACTCAGTTCCTTACTGAGCAGTCAGTATGTCGGTACATACCTGACTGTGTGTTTGCAAGGAGCTCAAGTCTTCCTTGCAGTGAGAAGATGACCCAGGCTGAAGAGGAGGAGACAATGGTAAAACACAATGGGAGGTGATGCAGAGATGCCCTAGGCTGCCAGAGTTGAGATGGAGCCAGGCAGAGGTCCAGCGCTGAGCGTGGGTGCACTCTCATGAGGAATGTCCATATCACCAATTACATTCTTTTTTTTTTAAAGTAGTTTTTTCAAAGATTTATTTATTTATTATGTATACAGTGTTCTGCCTGTATGTAGGCCTGCATGCCAGAACAGGGCACCAGGTCTCATTATAGATGGTTGTGAGCCACCATGTGTTTGCTGGGAATTGAACTCAAGACTTTTTGGAAGAACAGCCAGTGCTCTTAGCCTCTGAGCCATCTCTCCAGCCCCAACGATTACATACTTATAGAAAGATCTACTCGTGAGTGTGGTACTCTTAATCTTAGAAACGGTTGGATGAATGCTGTAGCTGTGACTGGAGAGACTCTTCTCACTTGGCATGAGTGGCCTGAGACAAGACACCAGCAGCTACAAACAGACACTGCCTCTGAGCTTACGAAGATGTTTGGCATGGGATCAGACTAAGAATTACTGAACCAGCTTCCCAGGAACCCAGACAGTGGCAAAACTGTAAATGGGATGAAGAGATCCAGATAGCAAGGAGGATGAGTTGCTCAGGAGGCCCCAGAAGAGATGGTCGTGGCAGGTGTAACTCAGAGGAATCTTTACCATCCAGACATGATGACAAGTAAGGAAAGCCTGCCTTCCTGGGCCTCCGAAATCATGCAGAGTCAGCAAATCCCCAAAGTCACAGCAGATCAGAAGCCAAGTAGGGATGGAGAAGCCGCACCAGTACAGAAGGAAGGAGACCCATGGCCAATGTCTGTTTGGGTGTCAGCGAGCGGAGCGTGTGCGGCCGGCCGGGCACCTACCTTACTCTCATCCTCGGGGTCGCTGTAGCCGCATGCGTCTATGAAATCTGGGAATGTCTCCGACCACCCATCACTAGTGCAGTTTTTGCTTATGTTTCCTGGAAAGTAAATTTCAGATGTTTGGTCCTTGAACAGTGGCCTCACAGTGAAGGATGACACGACAAGCTGATGCTGAAGCCCTAACCAGCAAGTGACTGAGACCACCCAGAAGTCCTTCCTCCGTCACCCTGCATGGATAGCCTACTCTCTGAGACTTGCCTGCCAGGGCCCTGGAGACACAAGTGGATACACTGTATCACAAAACAGCAAAAGCAGAAGCAAGCACTAATTACAATTGTTGAAACTGCGGAGCTGCTCATCTGAAGCCCAAGGAAGACCCTTAGCAGATTCTGGCATCTGTGACTATTAGAGCGGAGGAGGCGCTCTGGTGCTAGCTCTCTTTTTAGCTTTCAATCCTTGCTCCCCTTTTCATTTGGCCTGCCCCTCACCCTTCAATGCCTCACAAGCAGTGTAGGGCAATTTTCACGTGGCTATCAGCTGGAGGAAAATGTGTGATTGGGGTTTAAATAGCAAGAATAATCTCAAACTTATGGTAAATTCAGAAATGAAGCATTCACTCTATTTACAAAGAACATGGCAGGTTCTGGACAGACCTGGTGGGAAAGGGACAAACAAGGACATTAGTGATTTGAACTGACCAGGTCAGATTCTTATTCCAGGCCCCCAGGGTAGGACACATGTCCTCCTCCTCTGTGGAGCTTCTGTCCCTTGCCCAGGCCACTCATGGGACCCACAGGGTCTAGGACATTTCAGTTTAACAAGGGTCTTCCTTTACAAACCTCTTTATCTTCAGAGTGGGCCTGAGAGGCAGGTATGATTGACATTGCTGTTCTCATTCTGCAGATGGGACACTAAGCTCCCGGAGGCTGGGGAACATTTGAGCCTGAGCTGGAGATAGGGTTTCTGACTTTAAGGCCCTACAGTTTTTGTTTTTGTTTTTCTACATGGCAGTTACCTGCTCACTGGTACCGAGCAGTCAGCAGGGCTGAGAGCTCATCTCTTATCTGGCAATGGGCAACAGCAGTTCCTTCCAGGCTTGTGGTTCTGAAAGCGGCACTGCTGGGCAGACTCAGTTCCATAGTGTCCAGAGGACTCTAGGTCCCCCATCACCTCCCTGGGGACCCACTGGTATCCTTCCTGAGGACTCTGACTCTGGCCACACCTGACCCATCGATACTCAGGGTGTGTCTCTTGGCCAGAGAGCACTCATGGCCAAGCCCCTCAGGGAGATGTTGATGTCTGGACTGGATGGATGGGAGCTCCGAGAGGACAGACTCTTGGGAACGGCTGAGCTCCTCTAACACAGCCATGAATGACAGAGGAGGGGGGCTAGAGACACAGGTTCCCAGTAGGAGACGAGGTCTCTCCCCTCACTGCTTTTCTCCACGGCTGTGTTATCATTCCTCAAAGGTTTTTGCCCGTTAGTATCTGACCAGATGAAACAAAGTTTCCAGTTTTCCGAAGCATTGCACTTTCCTTGTTCTAGTCCTGTCTTCTAATCTGTGTTTTTCTAGACAGATTCCTCCATGTTGTGAAAACCTGGATCCTGAGACGCGCGCAAAGAACAACACAGCACAGAGGGTCTGAGGTGGCTCCAAATTCTCCAAACTCCAGTAAACAGCAATCTATTCAGCAGGAACATCTTTGTGCAGTGGCCCGAATTCTCTACCTAAACTTACAACCTTGTGGGAATCTCCCTCAGGCTAACTGTAACCTTCCTTCCCTCTTCCCCTAATCTCCGTTATCATGCACGCACATTTCCCCTGCTTTGCCTCCTGAGAGTTGTCACCCGGCCTTTCCCTCCACATCTGCCCTGCTTGCCCATTTAAGTTCCAGGGGATGAGCTACTCCTGCTTCCTTAAGAGAACTCACCCAGCATGGCCCAGATGTTCGCGGTTCCCTTAGGACCAGGGAGCACACAGCTACCAAAGGATCAAGGCCCAGCTTCTTGTTACTGCAATGGAAAAGCTGACCCTCAGACACCAACACCTTCGAGCCCAGGAATCAGTGCAAACACCATACCTGGTCTGCTGTAGAAGTTGCTGAACACCGTGGGGCAGGGCACCGTGACAGTTTCCCCAATGTCTGCAGGACGCCAGCATGTGATGTTGTCCCAGACACCACTGCAGCCTGGAAGGAGAAGCAAAGAATTAGGTGTGAACCATGGACCGCGAGGACACACTGCTTAGAAGGGCGGCCAGAGAATGAGTGTGACTTTAAACGTCCTCCCGGAAGAAAACTGCTCATTAGATAGTTGTCAAAGGATTTTTCTATGAGATACTCACACAACGCTGTTGAGACAGCAGCAGCTTGTGTGTTCGTTTTAACACCTTGGAAGAAAGCCACAGGCCTGTGGTACAAAGTGTGTGAAAGATTCAGTGAGTGCTGTGTGGTTTTAAAAATTTCATTTCTTCTTAAACTGACAACTAATAATTGTGTATACTTACGGGGCAGATGAGATGTTTTGATACAATGTATATATTGAAGGATGAGTGAATTAGAGTATCTATCACCTCAAATGTAGTTTCTTTGTGGTAATTATCTCAGCATTTTGGTTTATATTAACTATAATCACCCCTCTATGCAATAGATCACTAGAACATATTTTTTTTTCATCCGACCGAAACTTCATGCCCTCTCAGCAGCACCCAAAGTCAGCCTCTGGTAATACCACTCTACATTTTGCTCTATGAGACAGACTTAGATTCCACAGAAGTGAGTTGTCGTTCCTTGCCTGGCTTACTCAACTGTGCATTAAGTCCTTGGGCTCATCATATTTTGGCAAATGATGTAAGTTTCCTCTTTTATAATGCTGAACAAAATTTCATTGTATTTCTAGAACACATTTTAAAATAGAGAGTGGTTACATTTTTTTCTTGCTGATTTGTACCTTCAGTGTGGTAAACTGGGCTTCTCATGGTATTAAGTTTGTGGAGACCTAAATCTGGGACTACTCCAGGATAGCGTCAGTGCTCTGGTGAGCGGAGCCTAGTTAGAGCAGGGTTCATCATTTACACACTTTAAGTATTTTCAGACACCTAGGGTATTGAATGATGCTTTCCTTCGGGTATAAGCTGGCTGCTGGGTTCGGTTCTTCCTGTGGGATCTTCCTAGACATCCGCTTGGGAGTTCTACTGCCCCTGCATTTGAGGGGGCCTGCCAAGCTGGGGTACTAAGTCACTAGGTCTTCTGCCATTCTCTCAGCCCCCTTTATATCTTCCCAAAGGCATTTTTTTTTTAACAGTTTTATAGAGGCCTGAGTTTCAGTTTCACTGCCTTCAGCCGATTTTTCTGCTCGGTGAGGTTAGGGCCAGGCTCTGCACACTCAGCAGGTTACTGTGGGCTCTGCCCACGGTGACCTGGGCTTGTCCACACCATGCTGGGCGGTGGGCCTAGCCTGGTGTGCCTAGGCATTACTCCCTCTCGAATGGATTGCTCTGGAAGGGCCGACCTCACGAGTATGAAGGAACCCAAGGGAGTCATGCAAGAGCCATATGGCTGAGAGAGGCTCCTTGGACCTTTCCTCCTTGGCTGTGTCCACCGTGTGCCCAACGCGGGCAGTGCCACCGATAGGACAGCAACACCGGGGGACAGCTTCCATTCTGCATTTGAAAGAAACGTGAGTTTAAAATCACAGGAGCAAAACTTCTTGCAGAAATGAGGCAGAGTAGGCTGGCCCAGACAGTGCTCACGGCGAACTGGAGTTGTACAGCCTTGTCACTCTCTCTTCATCTACATCAAATGCTGGGGCCGAGGAGTGGACGCTCCCATTCTGACAACCTCCAAAGACCTTCTGACTACTCACTGGGGTGGGATACCTAGATACCTTCCACCCCTGGGTCCCCGAGTCCTCAGGGGGCCATTCTTTGCAGTCCCCACACAGCTGTCCATACAAGCAGCCAGAAGTCCTCCTGAAGATGATATCCAAAGGATTCTCTACTGTACAGCATCAACAGAAACACCCCCTGGATGGCATTTTCCTGCTTTGGGAGGCTAATGTGAAGCTGAACAGTCTGCCACAAACGTCTTAGAAATCAAGTTAGGAAACACGCTGATGTAGCAGACCGAGGGGCCCTGTGCACCTTACCTCAGCATTGCGTCCCATCTGAGCAGTGGGTTTGTGAGTGCAGGAGTGCTTTAACGTGAGAAGATGAGAAGGGTGCAGGAAAGAGAGAGCAAAAGGTCACTGCAACTTACTAATAGGAAGAAAAGCAGCGAGGGCCTCAGTTGTGACAGCTCAGCTCAACTGGCTCTTGATGGAGACACAAGATAAGGTCAAATTTTTATTATAGAAAGTGTTTTTTTTTTCTTTCTTTTTTCTTACCTCAGGAGGAACCAGACAAAGTACTTCTTGTACTCTGGCCATTCCTTGCATAGAATTTGTTGTGGCCAGAACAGCCATCTGGCAGGACACAGAATTAAGAGTTCCTCTTGGATTCTATGGCTGTGCCAGGCTTCCTAGGTCATGGTCCAAGGAAGAAAGCCAGGAGCAGAGCAGATCCTCTTGAGAGTACCCTATAAGTCCTTCAGACTCATGCCTCCAGGAAAAGCATCAAAGGGACCCCACATTTTATATATGATATGGCCGCACAGTGGCCGAGCAAAAGAACCTGGGTGTCTACTCTATGCTGTAGTCCAGTATTATCTGCTCGGAAGTTCCCTCCAGAGAGCTGCCTCAGTGCTATCCGTGGACTGAATGCTGCAATGGCCCTGCTTAACCTTGAGGAACACAGAAAAAAGCTCCCAGATAGCTTTCTCTACTCAACAAGTATCCAAGATCCAGCTGTCATCTCCAACCCTCCCTTTCTTCCCATGCAGCTTCCCTGCACCGTATTACCCAGCTGAGGGAGAAGGACATAGCATTCCATGGACACTACCTAGTCATAAGTCGCAGAAGCAGGTACAGAGGGAAATCTCAGACCACCTCTAAGTCCTGCTCAGGGATCTGTCACTTAGGGCCTTTACTCTGGGTCCACCCAACACCCGATTCCACAATCTCATACACGTGTACATGGAGAGGAGTCACAGGACTTCTTTTTACAAGGAAGAGTATCACTTATTGTCTTCCCATGTAACCAGGTTCTCACATTTGTCATGTTATGTGTGTAGAGTATGATTCTTTTCATTGGCGGCATGATAGTCCATAGTCAGAGTTTAACAGTTAAGTCCCCATTTTTCAAGTCCTCAGCATCCATTATGTTTATGAAATAATTGATAAGAAATATAGTAATTAAATACAGAAGAGGAAGGGATAAAACAATTGCATGTGCTTGCCTTTTAAAAGGAATATTAGTTATTTCCCAATTGAAGAATATTTTTGAGAACAAGAGTTGATGAATATGTAAAAAATGGTCGGAGTTAGAGAATCAACACGTTTCTCCTACAAATAGCAAATTCAGGTACAAATCATTAGTAGATACTAAAACAGGTGGTGCTGACTGCTTCTGAGGCCCCGTCATTAAGACAACCCAGCAATATAGCCCACACTAACACATCCACCAATCTTCAGGTTTGCTCACCTGTGCAGGGCCTATCTTCTTAGAGCTCATTTATGCAAGGCATACCTATTCTATGGTTCACCTTCCCAGAACTCAATTGTATGTAGTGTACTGATTTAGGGCTCTTCTGTGGAGGGTACACCTCTTCAGAGTGATCCTGTGCAGGGCACACCTGCCCAGGACACACCTGCCCAGGGGCTCACCTTCTTGGGAGTTCACTTGTACAGGATGTTTGCTGGGGGTCTCTTGTGCAGGCACACCTGTTCAAGGTTCACCTGTGTTAGGCATTTCTGTGCAAGGGACACCTTCCTGGAGCTTACATGTGCAGGGTGCACTTGTGAGGCCCTTTGTCTTTTCTCTGGTAAAGTGCCTGTTGAACAAAGAGGTTCCTATGACTCCCCTAAGGGCTACAGTTTTAAAGCAACAGAGTTTTAGAAAAACTAATCATCATTTTGCCATCAAACCTACCGATCCTCTATGCCTGTCATCAACTTAAGAGACACAGAGCTGGATGGAATTGAAAATTGAATTGGGAAAGATGATTTTTACAAGTGTTTTGTCCTCCTCTGAACTATGCCAATTTATTCTGACCTGAATTGTCTCAGACTCCTGCTTGCTGGCCTCACAAAGACACTACATTGTCTTGATAGAGGAGGGTGCTGGCTTCTCTGCATTGTGCTCACAAAAAGTAAATACTCAGTGGTCTTCTGAAGGAGCCCTGGTGAAGAGGATGCAATGCAGGGTTAGTATAGCCGCTTCCTCACCTGATTGCCCCGACCCAAGGACCATAGAGTTGGCCTAGGCTAGCCTTGCCCTCAGGCTGCTCACAGTCCAGAGGCCAAATCCTAACTGTGTGGAATGTTTACCCTCAGCCTAGTTACATCTCCTGGAGCCTTGCAGGGGCAACTGAGGTGTGACCCACAGTCATTTAGCAATGTTTCATCAACACTTCACTTAGGCTTGCAGCTCAGAAATCTCAAATAATACCACTTTTGGGTACCTAGTGTTAGCAGGGCACTTGCACTCTCCACCTGAGCTGACCACGCAGAGCAAATGCATTAATTTCTGCATAAGCACCATGGTTACAGATGTGGATGTTCTTTGAACAGCTCCATGAGCTGCCCAATTGCTGTGCAGTCATTTTCTCCAAGTCTGGACACTCTTTCCTGTGTGAAGGAGAGACTTATGGGGTCCCTCCCGCTAGTGATATAAACAGGAAACGATTTCTGTTGTGGGGTGTGTGTGTAGGGGGAGAGAAGACTCTTCATTGTCGCTACCTGAAAACTGTACCAGGAATTCCAGTGTTTCCGCTTCACCCAGGTTCCCATAATTAATCCTAATAAACTTACTGGCTCATCCAGCTAGACTTTGGTGGATTGGTTTCATTTGTCTGTTGTTGTTGCCCTCCCTATCCAGGGTGAATATGTTTGTTCGTGTCTCCCCTAGTAAAAGTCACAAGACCCATACAGACAGTTTGCCACCAAGGCTTTCTGTCTTGGTGTTCACTGCACACAAGGCTCCAGAGCAATAGATAAATCTACACAGGAAGCAGGATGTGGACCACCTGGGTCCAGATTACACAGCTCCTAGGAATGTGAATGTAATGTGGAAGCCTGTGGATGCCTGTGGAAGCCTCTGGAAGCCTGTGGATGCCTGTGGATGCCCATGGAAGCCCGTGGAAGCCTGTGGATGCCTGTGAATGCCTGTGGATGCCTGTGGAAGCCTGTGGATGCCTGTGGATGCCTGTGGAAGCCTGTGGATGCCTGTGGAAGCCTGTGAATGCCTGTGGATGCCCATGGAAGCCTGTGGAAGCCTGTGGATGCCCATGGAAGCCTGTGGAAAGTCTGAGGATGCCTGTGGAAGCCTGTGGATGCCTGTGGAAGCCCAGGGATGCCTGTGGAAGCCTGTGGAAGTCTGTGGATGCCTGTGGAAGCCTGTGGAAGCCCGGGGATGCCTGTGGACGCCTGTGGACGCTGGCTGCTCAAGTGGTTAACCACTCTTGCTATTCTGAGTGCTCTAGAGTCCCAGTTAGTTACTCTGATGGTAGAGTGTGGTTATAGGAGTTCTGCAAGTGAGAAGCTCCACCCCTTTCTTTTGTTCTAAGGGTGCTTCATTTGTTCTTAAAATATTGCCAGTGAGATCAGAACTCCATCCATGCATTAGCTCATCTAAGTATGTTGCCAAATGCCATTTTAGGAAAGCCGCAATTAGGAATAATGACAGTAACTGAACTGGGAGAAGCAGAGCAAAGTAACCTTTTGAGGGAAATACCCAAAGCAATAGCCTGTCAAGACTAATGAATGAAGCACTCTTTAGAACTCACGAAGCACCCAAGGAAAGCATGGTCCTCTCAGGAGACAGTTAATGTGAGTATAGATGATCGCACATTGGGGCCTATAAGACTTTCAAGAGATTAATGAGACAGGCTTAGGGTCTGTCAGGAACCTAACCATCTACAGAGAGATGCTAGCCAGCATAGCACTCCTTCCTATTGACTGTGCAGCTTTTAAATGATTTGTGGCCATGCTGCTTATATATTGGGAACTACAAAAGACAGTCTCTAAACATCTACTGCACTTGGTGCCACACTGTGAATGGAGTAACATTGTCTCCCAGGAGCTTCTTGACAAAGTTCTTCCTGCAAGAAAGGGTAGCAGAGGCTTAACCTGGGGTGTGCTGGTAAATGAGTCTACGCTTGGTATAAGAGAAATGGCTGAATCAGGTCAGGATTGAAGGCTCTACAAGCTAGGACTCCATGTGTTTGGAGTTCCATATAGGTATTATGCAGGAACCAGGTAAAATGCTCATATCCTAACTAGAGTGCATCTAGAATTTCATCCTCAGTCTCTAAGGTGGAGGATTAGCTACCAACCAAGGTCTGGAGACATCATTTCCAGGACACTGCTGCTGGATGGCATTGGGGAGTCAGCTGACATCAGGCTTCTGAATCTAAATCAGCAGCTTTATTCTGGGGTTCAGATGGGTCCCAAAGGTGGGAACCAGGTTCTGGAAACTGAACTAAGTTCACACCATGATTCAGACCTAGAACAACCCAAGCTCCTAAGTGAACAAAAGGATTTTGCAAAGTAATATGTGGATCTGGACAGAACCTACACATTTTTTTGGGGGGAAAGGACTGCCAAATCCAATAAAACTCCAATATCAGTACATTCCAACCGGAGTCGTATAATCCATGTGGGGAGACCTGCTTAGTCACTGCCACCTAACAACTGAGTGCAAAATCTGGTCCTTAAGATAGGACACTGTTTTCTACCTGAAGGGCCCAGGACCCTCATGTGGTACCATATGGACAGTGGGTACTAAGGTGACACAATGTGGGTACCTGTTTGGCAAACCAATTATGCTGAATATTTGCAAAATGTTGATCCTCTGACTCATTAGGATATTCACCATGCTTGTGCTGATGGCATAATCTCCTCCCACATAAAACACACCAGAAGCTTTTCTCCAAGGTCTGCTGTGGCCCAGGGCCTGCTGTTACCTCAGGAAGCTCAAGGCTGGGCAGAATTCGGTGATGTTTTGCATAGCAGCAGATCCCATCTGGAGATTACATCAATGGCAATGGAAATCCTGCCAGTGGATCTCAAGATAATCTCCCTCAGATTTATGATCAGGACTTAGATGGCTTCCCACGACCATCCCAGTATATCTTCTAGTAGGGTCTGACTCACATCTAAGCTAGAACTGACCCAGGCAAAGAGACCATAGTCCTGGATACTCCAGGCAGTTGTGAGCCCAACCCCTCATGGAAGATACTGCCAAGCTACCATTCATCTGTAGCCAGGACAGAGTTGTCCCAGTGCAGAACCAGAGGACTGTGTTTTCCAGGGTGCCTAGGCCCTGGAAGGTTGGCAGTCAGTGCCTTGGACTAAGATCCAGTGACCCCATCCCACCTGCTTGGGAGCAGACACCACCCTTTAAGCCCTAAAGGTCAGTTCTGAGACATAAGTAGTCCTGCTCTGGCCTCTGTCATGAAGGACTGGCGTGCCCTGAGATGACTGGGGCCCTGCGGCTGCAACATTCCCTTTCCAGCGAACTCTGACCCCTCTTTCCATGCAGCGTCTGATCACTGTCACCTCCTGCCACCTCCTGCTGGACGTGGCCCCTGCGGATCTCCTCCATCTCTTCCTTCAGCAGTGCTCCTGCATAGGAACAGACTTAGACATCCCCACAAAAGGCAATTTCCCCTGAGCCTGTGTGTGTGTGTGTGTGTGTGTGTGTGTGTGTGTGTGTGTGTGTGTGTGTGTATACATTAAGTTTTACTCAGTAAACAAAATAATCACACAAACATAAAAGTACTGTGTTCAAATACCCAGTGTGATGGCTATTCTTGGTTGATATATTGAGTACATCTGGAATTAACTAAAACCCAAAATGGAGGGCACGCATCTGTGAGGGAGTTTTGCTTAATTTGAAGTGGGAAGATCAACTTTTGCTCTGGATCTTTGAGGCAGAAAGACATGCCTTTAATCCAGGTCTTTTGAGCTGGGAAAACTCATCTCTAATCTGGGCCATGCCTTCTGCTGGGAGTGTACACAAAGTCATAGAAGAAGGAAGGAAGCTTTTGCTCTTTGCCTGCTTGCTCTCACCTTTCTAGTGCACACATTTGTTCACTGGCATTGGAGCCTACTTCTTTAGGATCCCAGCACATACTGACACCCAGTTGAGACATCCAGCCTTGTGGTCTAAACAACTTCTGGATTCTTGGACTTCCTGTTCATAGCCAGCCATGTCGGATTAGCTGGATCACAGCCTATAAGTCATTCTAAAAAGTTCTCTTTGTCTCTCTATATAGAGATGCATCGTATAAGTTCTGTCACTCTTGAGAACCTTGAATATAACAGCCCTGTGAAGGGTTCCTGGGCCGCCTTCTCCTCATGTCTTGTGACTTCTCATAGTCACTATATTCATTTTGTTTCACGAACCTGGATTTTAACATAGAACTCTGCATTTAGGTCTGGCTTGTTAGTCTTCCATCTTCCATGTCACATGCACTTTGTTTCAACTTTGTTGAACTAGATCATATGATATGAAATGTCCACCACCTCTAAATAACTATAAAAGTCAGACTGTTTCTTTCCTTTGTTCTTGGGTTGGCCTGAGATTCCTCAGGGGGTATTTGCTGGGGGAGTTACCCTGAAGGCTGCACTCTGGAAAGGCTTCTCTGGCCTCCTCCTGCTCCCTTTCTCTCTCCCCTCTTCCCCCTCTGCCCCGTCTTTCTCCCCTTGTCTGTCCCTTCTCTCTCTCTCCTCTCCCCTGCCCCCTCCAGGAAACTTCTCTTCAGGTTTAAAAGGAAGCCTTGCTTTCCTGTTAGGGCCCTATCATATTTAGATCTCTCTGCATCTTCTGTTGCTTCTGTCTCATGCTCTTCCTCCCCACTCAAGACCTGCTCATGGCCTTGAGGCCCCCTCATTATAATAAACCCCACCAAAGGGGATTATATACCAGCTTCTTCTGCATACTGACCGCTGCAGCCGCCTTCTCCTTCTTCCTACTTTATTTACAACCTGCTCTTATTGATCATTCAAAATTAATATATCAAAGAGATATTGCCATCTCACTACCATTGCACCATTATTCACAACAGCCAGGTGGAAACACTGCAGATGCAGATTAATAGAAGAGGGTGCATTGCACAATTCAGTATTGCTCAACCTTATAAAAAGAAAAGTTGCAATATGCAACGAAGTGTTTGAACTTTTCAGACATTGTGATGGGTGCCTTCTTCCATGGAACGTCTGTAGGATGGTGCTGCACATTCCAGTAGCCAGGCCTTTCTGTTCTTGTCTCCTTGCAGCTTGGCCTCTTTCTTCCTGATGTGTAGAAATGGTTTCCGGGAGTTGCTTATCCCCACCAGTTTCCACAAGGAGCATTTTCAGCTCTCCCCTGAAATGCTATTTGCTTGTCATGTTTCTTCATTTCCAAGGATGCCCTGACCTTCCTAAGACACAGTTCATACTGAGATGCTGCCTCTCCAAAGCCCTCAGTGTATCTCCACCCTCAGGGCTACTACACACATCTATTCTGCTCTCTTTCCCCATCTGTGCTCATGCTCCTAGCCTGCCACTGCTTCCACCCCCTCTTACTCCCTACATCTGAGATCAGCCTGGCACATGTCTCTCATGCCAGTACCTAAGCCCCAGGTAGAAATTCCCTCTCTTCTTCCTTGGAACTCGCGGTATGCTTTGTGCTAGGAAACCATGTGTGCACACTTTTGTGTTCCCAGAGTGTTTAAATTACAGATTAACCTCTTGGAGGGTGCCCGTGTGGTATAGTACAACTTCATGTTAGGCATGTATCTCATTCTTATCCACGACGTGTGGCCTTCTGTTGTTACTCTCAGTTCTTCTCCGAGCAGCTTCTATCCTCCAGAAAACGGGGCACTCAGGTAAGGTTGGGCAACACACCATTCCATATCTGAGTGGCACAGACCTTGGGGGCTATCTGTACCACTTCACGTGGTGTCCCTCCAGTGAGTTGTCTCATCTAGAAAAGTCACAGCTGCTCCCTGCTCCCAGGAGCATTAATGTATACCCAGAGAAGATGGAGAGAGGTTTACATCAGGGGTGTAATGTGAGAAGCAAAGTGGAAGAGCAAGCCAGATCTAGACCCCAGAGAGAAGAGCACAGGGCACTCACTGCCTGGAACCTCAGAAGCCAACACAGGTCCAAGGAAAGAAAACTCTAACATCACCAGGCAGGTGGTGACCTAGCAGAAATCCTTATCTGAGAGGCAGCTTTGGCTGAATACACAGATGAAGGAACCAAACAGGACTTTGAATCTGTGAGTGGACTCAGCACTCATTGTCCTATCTTTGAGCAGACACTGAAGAATGAGGCAGTGTCCTTCTAGAAAATGCTGCTTTGTTTCTAACAACCAACGGGTGCAGAACCAGCAGATGTGGAGGGTCTAGGGCCTAGAAAGCCTTCCTACCTGGACTCAATGTCCTTACCAGAGGTCCTAGGTTTCTGGTAGCAAGCCCAGGACCCCTCCACTATGGCCAAGCAGAGAAAGTCTCAGGTACCACAGGAGTGGGCACCCCTACTTTTTCTGAACAACAGCATTGCCACCCTGCAGTGCCTATTCACTGCGACAGACCTGTGACACACCCTTCCTGGACCTCAGCACCTGGTGGAACCTCACAGGTCGGTTTTCCTCTTGGTTCAAGCTTTCTCCTCATGGTTCAATCCTCGCCGAACAAGAAGAGCTGCACCACACAGGCCTTGCTATTTACTGGGTCATGAGAGCTGACTTAATTTATGATTAGTGACTTGAGGCTAGTCAAATGCTGGTGAGCTACTTTATTCCTAAGAACATTAGGGTACCATTTCTAATAGCAAAATATTGCCACCCATTGAAAAGTTCAATAGATGGAAGGGACTAAAGGAATGTACTAGATATTATATAAATTTTAAGGAGAATGTGGAGCTGACACAGTCTCCAGACTAAAAGAGAGAAAGAAGATCAAGACACAGGCCAGAGCAAATCACACACATAGTTGGCTTTGAAGACTGTGCACGGGCACTGTGAGTTCCACAGGGCAAGGGAGGGCAGGCATGGACACGCTTCTCATACTTTAACAGTATTACTCTGTGTACATAATCATTAATTTCTAACACTCATTTCTAATGTAAAAATGTTCACTGATTCCTTCAGCAAAAGCTAGTTGAAATATTTTTAAAGGCATGATGTAAGATTTGGGAGATGTAACAGGACACAGAATGTTCTCTCTCTCTCTCTCTCTCTCTCTCTCTCTCTCTCTCTCTCTCTCTCTCTCTCTCTCTCTCTCTCTCTTTCTCTCTGTCTCTCTCCCTATCTCTCTCAAGAACAACAGGGTAGAAGGACTAATGATCACTGTGCCATGGTCACTGGTGACCACACACCATGCCTGGATAATAAAATGAAGTCTCAATTTGCTGAGTTCTCCAGTGTGGGTTGCTTAGCCCCTCCATGGGCATCTTCTGAGAGATGCTGCCTGTTCACATCCACTTTTTTCCCGAGGATGTCAGATACAAACAGCATTGGGCACCAGAGATTGTGTTCCTCTAGGCAGTCTGGCAACTAAAGCACCCTCCATTTGGGTCCTCAAATGTCCTGATGGCTGTCAGGATTCTAAGGACCCACTGTAGACGCTGGAGATTCCTAGGGTGGGGCTATGAGCCAGATGCATAGGCCTTGGCTCGGAGAGGCTTCAGAGGCATACAGGAACTCTTGTGAATGTGAAGCTGTGCACTGCGTGAGAAGCAGGGATGTCTGTCTCTGGCCCAGCATTTCCCATTTTCTGCCATTATCATGAAGCTGTGACTGGCTACTGTCAGTCGGCTTGCCATCAGGGAATAACCTCAAGGCCCCCCAGTTCCTCCCATAAGTCCAATACTCTTTGTTTAAAACAAACTAAGGCCCACTGTTCAGTACCTTCCTTCACCTGGTTCTAAGCTGACTGTAACTATCACAATTCCTTTGGCAAACACTACCTAATTTTGCAGGAAGGGGTTACCAAGGCATGCCAGCCTAACTTTTGCTCTGCCAAGGCCTGGAGTGACCACGGATGCGGACATGAGATGATAACAAGTCACAGGAAGGTTCCTATGCTGACTTCCTGGAGGTCATTCCTTCACCCTCAACCATCTGTGACCTTAGGCTCCATAGCCACATACGGTCAAGATTAAATGTGTCTTAGCAATTAATCAGAATTAAATTACAGAACTCCAAATACCTCCACAGCTTTCTGAGTCCTTAGTATAATCCTTTTTAAAACTGACATTGGTTTTATAGGGATTTATTACATCTTTTTGTTTTGTTTTCTTGATTCATCATATGGAAAAGTGGAAGAGTTCCATGTCAGGGCTGTGGAAATTACTTTGCTAGCACTGGAGCTACTTTATTTCTAATTTATGATGTTCTGTTACACCAGTTCCACACTGCTACAGGACAGGAAGGCAGCTCTCACAGATGCTAGGAGCTCAGCGGTGTCACTTCTGAGTTCATGAGGACATGTCCCGTGGCCCTGTCCCCCCAGAAGTGCTCCCTCAGCGCTGGCTCTGAGCAGCCTCTGGCTCCCATCGCCTGTAGCATCTTCATCCTGGTAACCTACTGCTATTTATATTCTTGGCATTGGAACCCTGCATATTTCAGAGAGCAGACACAGGACTGGGGACACAGGCTGTCTCTTCTGAGAGCTGCACAGTGGCTGGTCTGATGGTCAGCTCTGCTCTCCTGAGGGTGGCTGGCCAGTGACTGAGGAAGGTAGATATATCAGATATACACATACTTCTTCTGTAAGCTAATACTGAAAACAGAAGCCCTCAATGTAAAATGTCCAAGTAGGCATCCGTCCTTGCAAGAAAACCAGCGAGGTTTTTCTGTACACCAAACCCGGGAGAAATCCTACAGACTTGATCTACGTGCCTATGCCAGCCAAGCACTAAGGACAGCCGAGTAGTTTTCACAGACTCCACCTAGGCTGTTCATGCAGGTTGCCCTCTGGGAACAACCCAGGAAGCTTGTCGTCTCAGGTGCTGTCTTTGAGAGAGTCACCCATCTGGGGTCTCCAGCCTAGGAGCTCAGCTACAGCAGTTCTGGTCATCACTGGCCACAGAGGTCTGCCCAGCTCCCGTAAAAGTCTTACTTTAATTTTATTCTTATTAAAAAAAGATTTGTTTCTATTTTATGTATATGAGTGTTTGCCTGCATGTATGTATGTATACTACATGTATGCAGGAGCCTATGGAGTCTGAAGAAGGCACTGGATCCCTTGGGACTGTAGTTACTAATGTTTGTGGTGCCATGGGTGCTGGGCCCCAGAAAATGCTCTTAACTACTAGGCTATCTCACCAACCTCAGATCTAATTTTATTTCCTCCTCTTCCTCCTCTTCTCATCTTCTCCTTCTTGTTATTATTATCATTGTTGTCATTGGTGTGTGTGTGTGTGTGTGTGTGTGTGTGTGTGTGCGCGCATGTGTGTGGGCCTTTGGCACAGGGTTGCTTTCCTGAACTCTGAATTTTTACTGAACAGAGCCAGCCTCAGTGGCCACAAAGCTGACCCTTTTGTCTCATCTGAAGTCAGTTCTCAGCTGAAGTCAGTTCTTCGATGCTAGCCCTTTCTGGGGCGGGAGAACTGATTGACTCTATTCACGTCTATGGACTGAGGTCGTTAGACAGTTTGGGGCACGTGACCTTCAGGATGACATGTGTGTTGTAAGATCACAAGTCTTTGAAGGAAGCCTGGACCCAGAGCCTTCACCGTCAAGTGAGGAAACGGGTCTAAGGCGGGCAGGGACAAGGTGACACTTACAGCCTTTCTGACTAGTGTGGGAACCACTGCCCAACCTGCGATTCTGGAGGGTTGAAAAGTGCCCCAAAAAGTGAGGTGCTAATAACATTAAAAAATGCACTATATTATGAGGCTTACTACAAAGAAAGAATGTAGAAATAATAATTTCTTGTTGTTTATAAAGTCAAAATGATGATCAGATACATTTAGATTAACATAAAATACATTATTAAATTAATCTTTTTCTTTTTACTTATTTTAATGTGGCTACTAGAAATTTCACATTAGTGACATAGCTGTAACTGTGTTGTTAGGTAAGAGGTTCAGAGTGGAGTCTAGGGCCTGAGGCCTGCTAACAAACATCAGACAATTGTAACAATATCATCTTTATTTTAATTTCTTTCTTGAAGAAGTTTTACACATGACTATAGAGCAGAGACATTCAGGACAAAAGGCTGTACTGTTGATACCTGGGCTGGTACCCAGGATCATTTGGGGGCTGTGAACATGGAGGAGGCATACATCAAAGGCCTGGTGTCCCATAAAACTTTCTGTACCATCCAGAGGACAAGCTTGACAAATACACCGTGTTGACAGTAAGTATGTCTTTAGAAAACTGACATTCCCTTGTCCTGTTTGCTTCTGACAAGTTTCCATCATTCTTAGCTGAACCAACATCAAGGATAGCTAATATTTTAAAACCGAGAATTCAGATATGTGCTGTGATTCCCTGGAAGCCAGAGCTGCCTTTGCAGAGCATGACAGAGCCATAGCATTACGTTAGTAACAGCTGCCTCATCAAGCCATGGAAACTGCTGGTGTTAAGAATTGAGGTTTTTTTCTTTTACAAGGTTTGGTGACATCTCCGCTTACACAATGCTACAGGAGCTTTACTAGCGGCTCACCAGAGCAGTGGCAAGTGGACTTGTCTTTTAGGTGCAGGTAACCTCCAACCTTCCAGTTAGGGAGGATGCTGAGAAGTGCAGACAGCTAGACCTTCCACCTGCAGCCCAGACTTATTCCCCAGACCCACCTCTGTGCTCCTCTGTTTGGCTGCTCAGAAGGTCTGCACATTTCGTCTCTTCTTTCTGTATTTCCAGATGAAAGCGACATTCTGGATGGATGCTGCTCACCTGTTCAAGTTAAAGAAATAGAATAACTAAAAACTACACAAGAGGAAGTAAGCAAAAATCTACAAGAAGACCCAAAGCCTTACAGTTCTACATTTCTTTCAAGCTGACATTCATTTTAAAGTAGCCATTTTCATTTTCCTGGTGTGGTTATTTTAAAAAAGAACAACTTCACTATTTTGTGAAACAAACATAAAATCCAGCAGAATACTTTTCCTGAGTAGGAAAGTAAACGGGCATTCTGTGTTGTATGTTGTAATTGCTAACTTAAGAGCAACTGGGCTGTAGAAATTCATACTCTCTCAGGATTGAAGAGCTCCCATTTCACAGCCTGTGGTTGCTGAACTACAGCAAGTTAACTCTTAGTGGCTGTGAGCTGTGTGCAGTTGCTCTGTGCACCCGAGGACCCCCTCTCTGGTCACCCCAGAGTCAGAATAGCCCAAGTGAATTTTCACAAGCTTCAGGACACATTAGAAACACAACCCTATGAGTACAGATGACATTGCTGTCATTTTGAAGTTTGGTGTGAAGCACCTTCTAAAAAAAAAAACGAGAGGGATTAAAAGGAAGAGGTGGAGCTGAAGAGAAACACACTGATCCCAAGGAGCCATGGGAGGTTTCCGATAAAGCTTTCTTAGGGTCCTTAGACACTGTAGAAGCAGACATCAAGGAAAGAGAGGAAAGAGAATCATGAGCTCTCAGCACAGAAGACAACCTTCTCTGATCTGTGTCCTCCTAAGCTGGGCTGCCTGTGGAGCACTTGTCTCTTAGTTTTTCTCCCTCTATGTCTCAGTTCCTCCCTGTCTTCACAAAAACTTGCTTTTATAAGACAGCAATGAAAAGGAACTCTGCTCAGTTAGGTGTGGCTATCTGTGTTTGGTTATCCTACTGTTGATATAGGTCAGCTAGCATTCCAACAAGGCATACGATTTCCTGACAGACTCAAAGGAAGAAACCCAATGTCAGATTTCCCTTTAAAGACCACCTGAGAGGCCTTAGACCTCCAAAATGTAGAGATCCCTTATGCCAAGCAACAGCAACTCATTGATCTCAGTTTCAGAACTGATGAAATGGTAACTTAAGGCGCTACAAGCAGTGCGATCTCTGACACTCCTGGAACAGAGGGAACAATAAGGAATGTGGGACATCTGAGAGGTTAAGGTGGATGGAGCCCCGAGGCTTCCCCACCACCCTTGTGGAGCTCCCTCAGCTGCCCGTGGGGGCGGAGAAGATGCGCTCCAGAAAACCGAAATTTCATCAACAATGACGGATGGATTTCCTCGAACAATCCCCCCCTCTTTTGCTGCACACGTTTAGCTTAGTTGGCGCCCTCAGCCTGGAGGCCTAAGCGTGGAAACCTTGCACAGGGACACAGTTCTCAGAAAAAGCAAGAAATAAGGCTCACACCTTTCTTTTCTTTCTTAAGAAAGATTTTCAAGTAAAGGATAGAGTTCCAGAGAACTAAATAAAACCCATGCAACCCATGTAGTGAACTTCATTTTAGGGGTTCCTTTGGATCGCTTAGGGGGAAAAAAAGAGTATTTCCAAAATGAAACTTTCTTAGTCACACCACGTTCCCTCTGTCACATACTAAACAAACACAAGGACCAGGAGGTGGAAAGAGAAATATTTAACCACAGAGCAACTGCAGTTTCCCTCGGAAGCGAAGCCAGAGCAGGTGGCCTGGGCAGCTGCCACTCTGCTTGCAGGGTGCTAGGGGTGCCCCCAACTCCAGGCGCACTGTCAGACCAGGTCCCAGATCGTCTCCGGGGAGTCAAGGAGAACCTGGGCCCCACTTCTGGCAAACCCGCGACGGAGGTGAGAATAGGAAAAGTGCCAATGAGTCCAGCAAGCCAAGGATTAGGTAAGGCTACAGTAGGACGCCTGGGGTCCCGTGCATTCTGCTCTGGATCGTCCCCGCGGGCTCCACGCTCCACCCGCTCGTGCTGGGACTCGGGAGGTGAGCGCAGCGGTCCACTGCAGGACGCACCTCTTCGGGAAGGGGGCGCGGGTTCACTCACCGGCATCAGCAGCCAGCAGTAGCAGGTCAGCAGCACCGACGCCCTCATCTTGGGCTCAGTGCGCCGCCTTGGTCCGAAGCGTCCACAGCAGCCTCGGCCCCAGCTTGGGGCCTCCCAGGGCAGATTTCCTCAGTCTCGCGCCTAACTCCCTCTCCGCCTTCCAGGCTGCGAGTCTCGGCCCCGCCCCTCCGCCCAGTCCCCGCCTCGCGCCCCTTCTCCTTTCCGCAGAACCTCTCCCTGGCACTGAGGTCCACTAGGTCTCAGTCCAAGCTTTCCTCCCTCCACCTCCGCTCACTCCCAGCGGTGCTGAGCCCTGAGCCTCACCTCAAGACCCTCCTGGCCCGGGTACTTCCCTCGTCAACCCTGCTCTCTCGTGCGCCCCTTCCTGCTGGGCTCCCCTTGCTAGCCCTGCTGCCCTGCGACCCCAATGTGGGCTGGCTGCCTTGCCCACGGCTTTGGAGGGCTGGAGGCTCAGGTAAGCAGATGCTCACGACTAAGGGCATCGCCCACCCTCAGGTAAGGGAACTTGAGCGCTGCTGAGGCGGCACCGACTTCCTGTGAATGAGACGTCTGCATGCAGCTCAAGGAAGAACCCCAGAAAGCAGGCTGGGCGCCCATGGCGGGGGCTGCCGTGGTGTGAGCGAAGAGAAAGAAGGAAACTCTCCTATGGTTTCCCTTGGAGAGCTCAACAGCCGGTTAAACGGAAAGTAGGAACTTCACCGAGGCAAAAGTGGGTCTGCCCATGGGCGCCGGAAGTGTCTCCGCAGACCCACTGGACACCAGGCCCATGGGGACACTGCCACTGCTCAGCTGCGGCTCGGCTCTCCACAGGCCAGTCTAGGGAAGAGTAGAAAGTTACCAGCAGACAATAGCACCAGATAAACTAAAGCAGGTTTAAAGAGTTTTAAACCTCCTATTCAGGTGTAACTTTAAACCCCAAGTCAGAAGACTAGAAGTAGTAGAAAATGCACCCTTCACACTTTGGGGTGCCTGTCTGGCCACTAGCTTTCTTCTCATTAAGTTGATCACGTGCTCTATGACACTAGAGCCCCATGCACCCGAGGGCCTAGGCTTCTATCTGCTGTGCGGCATGCCTCCATCGTCTGTGTATCTGTCCGTGTCTATCCATCGGGGAATCATAAAGAAGGAGAAGGTCTGGACACTAGGTCTGCAGGCTGAGGTCTGGAAGCTTGGGCTCTGGCTGGGTCCACAAACACTCACCGTTATTCCAGCCAGTGAACCTGATCCACCTGCACACTTGTAAGTCACAACCATGGCCCCTGTCCTTCCACCCCAGAGGGTCACAGTAAGGACTAGGAGAGCTGATACATGTGAATAGTTGTGAGGGCCTGCCCTCCAAAACCACGGCTGGATATTCTGGGTCAAAAGACGGGTGAGATGCCAGGGTTCGTCCCCACAGTGCTCCGCCCACAGCCACGGAGTATGTGATGATGTGAAGTGATAGCTCTGACAACGAGGAGATACAGGCAGGGGGAAACAAGAGGGCCTTGACCTTCCTGGGGGTCCCAAAGAGACTGGTCGCCAGTGCCGGTGAAGGTTCCTCAGATAGAACTTTAGAAAGGAGTGTCCTACACAACATGCCATGCCATGGTCAGTGCTGGGGCAGCTCAGAAAATCAAGCACGGAGGCCCTGACACACAGTAGGAGTAGGGTCATTGCTGTCTAGAGCTCTTGGCTCATCCTCAGAAAGGACACCCGTAGAGGCTCCCTAGCCTGGCCTTCTGGCTGCCTGAAGTCACACTGCTAATGAAAGACTGAGCTGAGTTTTTGTCAATGAGACTTTACCCTTTACCCTGTCTTTCAAGGTCTCTTTATTCTCCTTTCCAAGCCACCCCCATTGGGGTAAGCAGAGAGAAAGACAGAGAGAGAGAGAGAGAGAGAGAGAGAGAGAGAGAGAGAGAGAGAGAGAGAGAGAGAGAGAGAGAAGGAGAAGGAGAGAAGGAGAGAGAGACACCCAGAGAAAGAAGCCAGGCAGACACCAGACAGACATAGAGAAGCAGAAGTAAGAAAGGTACTACACACCAAGGCAAAAGGTAGATAAAGAAAAACAGGTTAATCTAAAAGAACTTGCCAGAAACGTGCCTAAGCATTCAGAACTAATAATATGTCTCTGTGTCATGATTTGGGAGCTGGTTGGTGGCTCCAAAGAAAAAGCCTGGTACAGAGCCCCCCTTGTACCTATGGGTGAGTCTACTTGGGTCTATATGGGACCTCACACTATTCAGAGCTGGGATCTGAACCTGAGTCTCAGCCTTGGTTTAGCTGTGCCCTCCAGCATCCCTCCAACTGCTCTGACCACTCCCCCTCATCCTCTCCACCTACTGATATCTGGGCACCTTATCCCTTCCACACTGACATCCTCTTGAATGTTGGGCAGTTTCCTGGTACCTTCTGGCACCTAAGTGGCTGCTCTGGTTTCCAGACTAAGAAGCCACAGGCTTTCAGTCCTTGTTATCATAGAGGCTCCTTATACCCCAAAGCAGCATTTGGGGCAATGCTTTTCATATACCATTTTAATGAACCCTCTTGTTCTCTTAGGATGTGGTCACTGATTTCTTTTCCTTTTGTGCCAGTGAAGTTTAGTCTCAGCTGTCATGGCCAACCCTGAGGGCTTAGATCCTTTGTGATCAGCTAGCACTCTCCAAGTGCTTCCCTACATGGAGCTTATTCAGTGAAACTTATCAGAAACATTAGAAGCGTATATGCACACATACAAAGAGGATCCTCAGGAAATGACAGATGACACCCACTAACATCCGCTGACTCTTGCTCTGTTTTCTTATCTACGAGGGCTTTGTGTTCAACTAAAATCTTCAACAACAAGAAAGAATGAAAGTGATTGTTTCAACGCTATTTGTCTTACTTTTACAAAATGAAATTCTTTCTCAGTGCTTCTTTCTGACACCACCCCGTAATGAGGGGAGCAATTTCAGGGGAGAACATAAACTGAATCTATTTGCTGTGCCTAGAGGGGATGGTTATGAAAGACACATGACCTATTAGGAGGTACAACTACAGCCATCTCCAGGGTTCTGCACCTCTCATGTGCAGAGAAGGAAAACAACACTACTGATTTGTAAAGCGCAAACCTCCTCCTTTGCAAAATGTATTAGATGATGGGTTGATGGCTCATCCTGGCTCCGTTAATATCCTGAAAAGCAAACTAAATTCTTGTTTAAAATGTAAGATTTATATTTCATATTGGTTATGGGTCTTGAAAATGTAAAATGAAAACATAAGAGAGTTTTACCTACTATTCTGTCAGAGCTGGGGGAAAACAGCCTTATAATTCATTTTATTGCACAAATTTGAAAGGCAAGACTTCATGCCTGTTTTTACAGTGGAAGTTGATGAACGGAGCCTGTTTCCAGGCCTATTTCTCCTCACTTGAGGTTTGACCCACTCAGGGTGAGTTCTAGGAGGGGAGCAGCTCATAGTACCTATAGAAATTTTAACTTTTCTTATAGTAAGTTTAATATCAACCTATTAATACATGTGTGTTGAGCACACATACCTTTCCAGATTCTGAGCCCAATCCTCCCTTCATGGTCAGAGTTCTTGGGAAAGGGGGCAGAACCAAAAAGAGGGAAAAAGAAATCCTCTCGGGCGCTGCCTCACCTGAGTATGGCAGCCGCAAAGCCCACAACCAAGCTGTCTACAATCTGGAGAAGCAGGAAAGCTGGTGTAATGTCCAAAGGCCTCAGATCCAGTAAAACATATGGTGCAATTCTTAGATCAGGCAAAGGATTGAGAGGTGGTGGGTCCTAGAGTCCAAATCCTCAAGAACCTGGAGTTCTGATGTCCAAGGCAGGGGATGCTGCTCCTGAAGAGAAAGCAATAATTCATCTTTTCTTTGGAGTTTTGGTTCATTTGGGCTCCAGCTAACCAATGGTACCACACACACAGACAGTGGGTCTTCCCACTTAGCCCCAGGCTCAAACTGTTATCCAAAACACCCAATGACAAATCCAGGCGTGATGCTCACCAGCTGTCTGCGTTTTCCTCAACCCAGCTACATTGACTACTGACATTCACCCTCACACGTGTCCCATGTTGAATTAGAATGGGAGAAACTTTTGTTCTCCATCTTTTTGCAGGTGTTTTTACTAAGGCTCGGGGCCTTTCTGTTTTCAATGACATGGAGCACTTCTTGTACACAGAACTCGGAACTCGGAGTACTTCCTGAACATGGAACAAGGAACTTGGATGCCTACATGGGAAGAGGGTTAAAATGAGAGTGTGAGAGAACACTGTAAGGAAAAACTCAAATTTTAAGTTCATGTAATCCACCAGTGAGGAGTTTTTATTGAAAAATAGCAGATGGTAAATTCTCTTCTCAAATCATTAGAGGAGAAGGCAGCTTGAACTCCAGGAATCGGGGGTAGGGTGGAGGTGTGCCATGGCTGCAATCCTCTACAGCCTCCTCTTGTCGCCAGATCTGAGCTCATGTACTCTGGTTCAGGTTCAACTCAATTGTGTAATTGTCCGTACTAAAAAATAGCATTGCTCTTCAAAATTTGAAGTTGAAGCATAGGTTATGCAGAATAAATAGCACAGTTCTTAGCTAAGTTTTTCCTACACACACGCCAGAGGAGGCACATTCTACGTGAAGATTCAGTGTGTTCCAGAATCCGGGGGCTCCTTCTCCTATCTCCAAGGCATTGCATGGTCCCTTCCATACACCTGTGGGCTATTTTGTTATTGTTAGAGTTGTTTGTGTTTGTATTTTTTTAAAAGGCAGTCTCATATTGACCTCAAACTCCATCCTACATTAAGCTAAGACTGACTATGAATTTTTCATCTGTCTTCCTCCATCTCCCGAGCACTGGGATTACAAATGTGTGCCTCTATGACTAACCATATAGCTATGGTTTACACTTGAAAATCACTGCACCTGAGCCTACCAAGAAGCCAGCATGAGTGAAGCCAGCAGAGGACTGTGGTGTTTCTGCTTCTGCCATTTGACATGTGCTGATTTGCACAGAGCTCTTATACTGTTTCAATTTCACAGGCCACCATGAGTTTGCAAACTTGCTGAGAGCCTGTGACCTGCATTTATTTCCTTGTCCCCGAGGCACCTGAGTAGAGCTTGGGTATGGTGATAGTGGCTGGAGTGTTAACTAGCAGCATGGTCTTTACTCCCTGGCCTATTCCTAGATGCTCGTTGAGAAGGCCAGAATGTCCTATAGATCATTCAATCAAAAGCAAGCATTTATGCAGCACCACATGTGTTCTGGGTGCTGCGCTTGGCCATGGGAACAGAGCCCATGCTCGTTCTTTAGGAAGCGTGCTGTCTGTTGAGGAAGCCAGTCTCTACACAGGAGTCACAGGGTGAGCAAACATGCATTCTTGTAGCTTTGCTCTAATAAGCTGAACCGGCCAAACAGATGGGCAGATAGTAAGTAAAATAACATTGTGCTTTAACACAAGGCCTCTTGAGTGGATGTTAGGGCTGAGTGCTCCGCTTTGATGCTCTGTAACTGAAGAGCAGGAAGGGTGGCTAGCCTATGGGGCTGCCCACATTTCTGCTGCAAAGTCCCTTTTGCCATAATCGAGAACACTTGGCTGATTGCTTTGAGCTGTCTTTCTCCCGACAGCAGTCACACTCTGCTTTGTCTCCAGAGTGAAGTTGCCATCTGTATAAAAAAGGTGAGTCAGCAAGCATGATAAAGGAAGAGTGGGAAGAAAACCAGAAGAGGGAGCTAAAAAGCAAAACTCGATGCTGTGATCCGATCCTGATTTTTTTTTTTTTTCTTTCATCTCTATGCTGTCTATGGGTGTCAGGGAGTTAATCAGGAAGACAATTTGTTCTGCCATATAAGAGAAAGTGTGTATGAGAGCCATTGATCTATCAGAGTTTGGTGGACTTCTCAATGTATTTCTTGTCCAGGGCTTTTGGGTGACTTTATAATGGCCTCTGGATCCTCATAGTTTCATCAGTTTGGAGTCCATGGCAACCATCCAATGTCTGAGTGTCCCTAAGCATGAACAAAGCAAGTGCTGAATAGCACCTGGGGAGCTGTGGCAGCAGAAGCAGACTCCTGATTTTGCCAAAGGATGCACCTTGTTCCAGTGTAAATCCCCTCCTGATGCTGAGGATCCCTTAAATGACTTCCCTCCACAATCCAAGTGAACAGATGGCATTTTGTATAGCAATTGTCTTCAGGTGGCTGATGTTTTCTTCTTCAAAGAATAATGATTTGAATCTGGAATCAGAGTCCAAAGATGCTAAGTTTTTCTCTCTATTCCAGGACAGATGAGACTACCAGGACTAGCTAGTACCGTGGAGGTGGCCTCTAACGGGGACTCCACACACATCAGCCTGTACCTTGTCCACCAGATATTGCCCACCCTGTTTTCCTGGTGGAAGAAAAAGATCTTGTTTTAGTCATAATTCATTTCATTACCAAAGTGTGTAAAACACCAAAGAATGAATCAGCTCCTAGCAAACCTTCAATTTAAGGCTATAAACAGTTCAGCAAGTGAAATTAAAGAGCTCTGAGGTCAATGTGGCCTTTAGTTTTTGATGCTGTGCTACATTCTCTTTGAATAACGAAATATTCAGGGCCGGGAGTCAATGGCGAGCACTTGTCTGGAGTTCACGGAGCCCTTGGTTCCTCCCTGATGTTGCAAACAGGAGGAAAAGCAATACTTTCCATGTTCTTACACTTCTTCTCACGAAATGCTCTTTTAAAAGTGATAGTGTAATGCAATCTTCTAGAAATGAGATTCTTAAGAAAATGTAAAAATGAAGTCTTGTGATTCACCAGCCAGGACAACCTGGGTGCTCAGGTTAGAGTGAGGTTTTGGGTTGCTGTGCAGGACATGAACCCCACTTGTTTCCTCTTCAGCAGAGGACAGCTGCTCTGAGAGACCAATAGGCATGCTGTACTGCAGCTGCATCACCCGCACCCAAGCCCCAGACTAGGAACACTGGCTGTGGCAAAAGATACCCTTCTCATTCCCAGCGACATTGTTCCTAAGTTAAAATATATGGGGTGGATGCCTCCCTCCCCAGCCCAGGAAGTGCTCCAAGCTTTATTTATGCACAGCAAACACTGTGCTCCCAGCCTTGCATTGAAGGCACTCATGCTGGAGCCCTGGAGCGACAATCACTCTAGTGTCCCTGAGTAGCACCTATCCATACTCATGTCCTTATTCACAATCAGGACTGTGTGGTTGCGTCCTGCCCTGCACCCACCCAGTTCCCTCTATGCAATGCCCTGTGGTGGTGTGTGAAAGCTTCCCTTTGGCCTTTCTCATGGGTGCTTCCTGAGGTTGCAGTGTCCTGGCCAGGGGAGCACTGCCCCTCAGTGGACAGTGTCTGCTTCACACTATCTTCCAAGTCAGCAGGAGCTGCCCAAGGTAGAGGGGAAACACGGGGCACTTGAGCATGGGGAGGGCACTGAAGGTGCTGCCTTCCTGACAACAGGGCTAGAGGAACATCACTGTCCTTCATAAGGTCTGAGAAGCCAGCACCTGGGCCAGCCATTGTTAGCGTCACTCAGGAGGAACCCGCCTTTCTCCTAGCAACAAGGCAGCACGGCATGTGTGAACCAAGTACCTGGGCCTGGGTTTCAGGGTCTCTGTTGTGAGCTCCAAGCATTTTCCAGGGAGGATGTCAGCCAGATGTGAGAGAGGGCAGCGCAGAGACCTGGCTCCACATTGAAAGCTGGTTGTATATCTTGGGGCTGTGACATCCTAGAGGTGGAGGAAGTGACACATCAAGGTCAGCGATCACTCAGGGAAACAGTAGTAGTGGTAGACTCAAACTCAGTAGATTAAAATAGTTGAGTATGACACATGTCTTTGTAAGTCAAGTTCTCAGGATAGGAAAGCTGTCATTCACCTATGACTATTTGGGCATATGTGTATGTCACTGGTGTGGTACACGTCTATGTGTGCATGGTAATGTGTGCACATAGGCATGTATAGCCGGTATGGCGATCTGAATGTAGTGGGACATGAATATGTGCATGCAGCTGGGGTGTGTGTGTGTGTGTGTGTGTGTGTGTGTGTGTGTGTATGTGTGCAGTTGGTGTGTGGTACATGTGTTTCTGGGTTGTGTTGTATGTAGCTGGTATGGTGGGTGTATTTGTAGGGGTGGTGTAGAATGTGTTGTATGTATTTGTAGCTGGTGTGAATATGTGTCTGCTTGTGATGAGGTATGTGAATACGTGTGTAGCTGGTATGATGTGTGTCTGGTGTGATACATGTATCTATATTGCTGTGGTGTGTGTAGCTGGAAGCTTGTGAATGTGTGTGTCTGGTGCATATGTCTGTGCTGAAGTGTGTGTACATGTATCTATGCATATACTGTGATGTTTGCATTGTGGTGTATATGTCTGTGCTGTAGTGTGTGTGTGTGTGTGTGTGTGTGTGTGTGTGTGTGTGTGTGTGTGTATCTGTCTATGGTGTGAGGTGTGTGCTGTGGTTCATGTGTCTGTGCTGTAGTGTGTGTATTTATCCATGCATGTGCTATGGTGTGTGTGTTGTGGTGTATGTGTCTGTGTGATGTGATGAGCCTCTTTGTATTGTGGTATGTGTCTCTGGAGGTGCACGTGTCTACTCACTTCATATTCATTATTTCTCAGCACTCCTAAGCCTGACATCTTCGTCACAGGGAAATAGCTTCATCACGGGAGCAGGTGGCATGCAGGAAGCCCTGGTCCCTTTGCAAGAATGCCTGTCACTCTAGTGCTTAATGTTTGGAATTCTTTGGAATAGACTTGGGGATTTTCTTTTATGCTTTATACATTTACATCGGTTCAAGGACAAGTAAATGCTACAGAACTGAAAACCAATATAAAATATTGCTGAAAGAAAGTGTCCTCCTCCCCTCCTCCTGTCTCCTTTCTTTAGGGAGAACACAGGTTCCTTTCTCCAACTCAGGTGACTTGGCTCAGCAGGTCACCAGCCAGGCCAGGGGAAAGATGTCAGCTCTCCTCATCCTCGTCCTCGTCCTCCTCTTTCCTTTCTTCTTCTGTCCATGAGCCAGGCTGCCTTTTGAATACCCCGCAGCACAGCTTTGGTCTCAAATTAGTATTTAAAAGTAAAATGAAATTGAGAAAATTACTCAGGTATTTTAGACAAAATATCCCTACTCTTCTTTTGTGTGTGTGTGTGTGTGTGTGTGTGTGTGTGTGTGTGTGTGTGTGTGTTGTGTACATGTTATGTATGTTTCTGTACACAAGTGTGGACATACATGTTGGGGTCAGAGAACAACCTCAGATGTCTATCACCTCATTTGAAACAGAGTCCCCTGTTAGCTGCTGCGTACCACAGGTTAATATTGAAAACTATCCACGTCTATCCAGGTGAGTGGAAAAAGAAAACGGTATAAATACACACTGGAATACTACTCAGCATTTTAAAAGTAGAGAATGTTGTCATCTGCCACAACATGATAGATCCAGAGGATTTTATTCTGGGGGGAATGAGGCAGACACAGAAAGAAAAGCATGATCCCACTCAGGTAGAATCTATTCTGCTCTGTTATAACTCCTGGAGAAATCCCTGGCTTGAGACTGAGACCCAGTACAGAAAAGAATTAGCATGATGGTGTGTCCTTTCTCAAGAATTGGCTGTGACATCTCTTTACAAGGTTCCCACTGGCTAGGAGGCCCAAATATACACATGTACAAATACACACAGATAAATATACACAAGTACACACATGTACATCCATATAAACACATGCATATACTCACATAAATATATACATATGCACACACACAAAAATATACACATGTACACACATATACACAAATATATAATGTACACATATAAACACATGAGCATACATAAACATACACACATACACACATAATATACACTTGTATACATACAAGTATAGATATACACACATAAACATGAAAATACACATGTACACACATAAAAACACACCTATACATGCATAAATATATACATGTACATAGACACATAAACACCTACATGTAAATACAGAAATATACACATGTTCACACATAAACATACATATAAACATGCACATGTACACACATATAAACATACAAATATACATACAATACACATTTACATACTTGTACAAACACATAAGCCCTGACACTAACCCCTAACAATAACCATAACACTAACACTCTACCCTCTAACCCCAGCCCCCAATCCTAACTGTTACCTTCACTTTCAGACCTTCAAGTTTTGGCTTCTCAGAGAATTCACGAAAGATTTCCATGCCACATCCCTGTCCTCAGTGGCCTCACAGTGGATGATCCTAATTTTTATTACATTGTAATGCCTGTATCCTTCATGTCTCTAAAGCCAGAACCAAACGGTTTATGCTACCAAGTGTGCCTACCCTTTCTGAGTGGAGCCTGTCCCCCTTTCTGAGTGGAGTCTACCCCCATTCCTGAGTGCAGCCCCCCTCCATTGAATAAACTTTCCTCTGGAGTTACTTTTCATGAGCAGAAAATCCCCAGGCCCTCCTGCTTACAAGTTGCAAGCGTCATTGATGGGGTCTTGCCCCGTGGGGACCCCTCACTTTGCAGTACTTCACATCAGACCTCGTCTTATTCCTTTCAGCATAAGCTTTACCTCCAACATTTAACTTTCTGCTCTCTTACATTTCAAAATACATTTTGTGTTTCTTTTTGCCCTGGTTGCTCTTTTTCTCATTGTAGACCTGTATAATAGTGATTACTAGTAACCACACGACAGAAATCAATATTAGGTTGTCTTGAAATCTTCTCTTCAAAGGAAATTAAATCAACACTTTTCAATTTAGTCTCAGGCAGTTTCTAAGGATAAAGGCAGAAAGTAGTTACAGTCTTTGCCGAAATACCACAGGAATCGTCTCTAGCTCAGTTGCTAATATTATTTGTAAAGGGCATGAGCTCTCAGATAAGCACTAGAGAAACCAGAGTTGTTACATATGCAGGCTTTTTTTCTTCAATAGAAGAAATTGACACCTGTCTTCCAACCAGAAGGGTGGGAATGGATGCATTAATACCTGGTATCTTTGCTATTCTGTAAAGCCAGCCCTGTTGGAATACCCCAGAATCCTAAGCAGTGTTTCTCAGTCAAAAAAATTCCATCCTCATGAAAGAGGTCCCATGCACTTTACAAAAGAGTTTGCTATTATGCTCATTAGAAACCCTTCCTCCAGAGGCCCCTATTCTGAGAACTGTTTCTCAGTCAACAGAACTCATTCTTATGGAAAAGATCACAGGTGCTTTGTAGAAGAGTTTCGATGTAGCCATGCCTGAAGCTTTGTGATGATAATTGTCACCTGGAAACGTTTTCCAAGGTTTTACTGCATTTAAATGTGTAAAATAAACCACTTGACATCAGACTTCAGAAGGTTTGACCAGCACTGGCTAAGCTGTGCTGACCTGACCTCACCTGGATCATTTCACTGCCAGCCACCATGCTTGTAGGGACTCCCACAGCTGTTCTCCTCTAAGCCTGTTGTGAGCCTTCAGAGTCCACAATGCTGTTGGTGCTGCTGTCTTCCAAGTTCCTACTAGGATGGTCTATTAAGCCTTGCTTACTGTGGTCAAGCACTTTCCTAGTTAAAAGTCTCAAAGTCTTCCACATCCCTCCAAAACCCGTTATGGTCAGGTCGGTCATAGCAACAGTCTACTCCCTGATACCAACTTCTTTCTTAGTTACTTTTCTATTACTGTGATTAAACGCCACAACGAAGGCAACTGATGGAAGAGTTTATCTGGAGCTTACGGTTTCAGGTTCGAAATTCATGGACATCATGGCAAGGGGAACATGTCAGCAGTCAAGGAGGCATGATGCTGGAACAGTAGCAGAGAGCTCACTAATGAGGCACAACCACAAGGCGGAGAGAGGTCACTGGGAAGGGCATGAGCTTCTGAAACTTCAAAATCTGCCCCAGTGACACACCTCTTACAATGTCACACCTCCTAATCCTTCACAAACAGTTCCACAAACTGGGGGCCAGGTATTCAATATATTAGGATATGGGTTTTTTTTTCTCATGCAAACCACCACAGTGGCATTAAAAAACAACAACAACCCGTATTCATACTTGTTGATGCCTTCACCTTTTTTTTTTTTTTTTTGGTGACAATTAGCACTGCACTTGGACACTGAATATTTTACGAGGAAGCTCTTTGGATTTGCTTGAAATAAGTATGAGTTTTTCATTTTAATGTATTCATTTTTCTGACAAGGCATGGAAAGAGACTTTCTTTAGTAAAGAAGGTGAAACAAGACAATATGACGAGGACAGTCATGGAATGAACAGGTTTCAGATCTCAGATATAAACAACTGATGGGTTCAGAGTATGTTCATATGTTTTCCATATGCAGAGCCATTGATGCCCATTCTAGTTAGCTTTCTGTTGCAGTAAGAAACATCATGGCCAAAAGCAACTTGAGGCAGAAAGTTTATTTATTTTACTTTATTTAATTAATTTTAATTATTTTATTTAATTTTAACCTCCATCTCATGGTCCATGTTTGGGGTGATAGGGAGGAACTCAAGGCAGGATCTCAGAAGCAATAACCAGGAAGGAATACTGGTTACTGTCTTGCTCACTAGCTAATGTTCAGAGAACTTCCTTATACGTCCAGGACCACCTGCCTGGGAATGGCATTGCCCACAGTGGGTTGTGCCCCTCAACCTCAGTATCATTCAACAATCAAGACACTTTCTTGAAAACATAGCCACAGACTAATCTAATGTAGGCAGTTCAGTTAAGGGTCTCTCCTCCCAGGTGACTCTAGGTTGCATCAAATGACAGTAGAAACTCACAGGGCAACATCTGAGTCCCGGGTGTAAGCAGATACCGAACCACCGAACCAGACAGTGTTTTCCAAGGATGCTCTAAAGTAGAACAGAGTTTCACTGAGTCTCTGACACCCCTCTAGGTGTGTGACAGGCCTGGATGCCTATTGCCTAATCACCCCGTTTGGGACTCAGCAAGGGTTTGGTGCCTTGTTCATGTAGGTTCCATGTTTGACTTCAGCCTGAGCTCAGCCAAACAGACCTTATAGGAACAGGACTTGTCTTCATTGAGTTCCTGTCTTCCTCCATGATGTTGAAGAGAGGCCTCCAGTCCCATTCTGGTCTTGTCAGGTTAGTTTAATGCTTATTTTCTTGGAAAGAAATTGTTTCTAGCTTATAGCTGCAATCACTGTTTGAATAGTCTCAACATTCAAGCAGCAAACCTCACTTTTCTCCCCAGTTGATGGTCATGTCTCATGTTTTAAGACTACCAATAAATATTCTAATTTCTTATTGGTATATGTTAGAATTCTGCCCTCACTCCAGCTGCATGACCGCACATGCAAAGTTCAGGAGTTAAGCAAAGGGTCTTGCGTCTTATGTCATCAGTGTGTGCTGGTGATTATGTATTCACGGCAAATCTGCGCATGCGTGGCATAGCTCTGTAAGCCCACCTGCACCTTAAAGAGCCGTGACTCAGACCCCACCCTCTCTCTCTGCTCTGCTCTCTCCCCCTCCACCATCTCTCTCTGCTCTCCACATGTGCGTCCCCACCACGTCTGGTTCTTCTGCCCCCACCCCTCTTCCTCCTAATAAAGCTCTGATACTGATACTGGGTTCTGTTGTGACCATGACCTTTCGGCGCAGTAACCAGCACCGCCACCAGTGTGGCTTATCATTCTTACAGTATAGCCATTTTCTTAGGTTCCTTAGTAAGGATTTGTTCTTGAACTGTGTTGTAGAAAGCTCAGTAGAAGACTGTGTACTAACACTTGTAAGTTCATTGCTTTGATCCAAAGCACAATAGGAAAAACAAATACACTGTTGGTTAAACAGTGATTATACTATAAAAATGTGAACCAGAATGCCTCATATCAGCTATCACCCAGTGTTAATGAGCACCTGCTGGAATAAATGACTGATCACCTTGTTTGTGTTATTACTCTCTTATAGGATCCTTGGACTTGCAGTAAGTAGAGAATGTCATTTTCTGACAGACTTAATGCTTTGAGATAATTTGGGGAGCTCAGAAAGAGGGTAACACACCCCATGAACTGCAAATGAAATTGATGATATATTAAGTATTGTGTTGGTTTCCTAGCCTCGAACTACTTTTGAGAGTTTAATCTGAAGTTTTGTTTTTTTTTGTTTTTTTTTTTTTTGTTTTTTTTTTTTTTTTTTTTTTTTTTAATCCAAGCAAACAAAAGCAAACAAACAGAAAATCCAGCCCTCTCTGAACCACCAGTATGACTGGGTGGTAGAGTAAACTCATTCTCCAGCATTTACCCAAATTTACATTTTAAAAGCCTACATTGCTATTCTTGTTGTAGTTAGGTAAATAAATAATCTAGCTGTAGAAGTTTAAATGAGAATGTTACTCAATAGGCTCCAGTGTTTGAACACTTGTTTCCTAGTTGGTGGCATTGTTTGGGAAGGTTTCAGAGATGCAGCCTTGCTGGAGGAAGTGTTTCACTTAAGTCAGGCTTTCAGATTCAAAATCCATCACATCCAGTTTGCTGTCTCTGTTTTGTGCTTGCAATCCAAGATGTGAGTTTTCAGTTTCTTATTCCCACTGCCATACAATTCCCACCATTATAGTATCTAAACTTCTGGAACAATAAGCCAAACAAAGCAAAATCAAAAACAATCAACCCCCAACTCTTCTGTAAGTTGTCTTGGTCATGGTGTTTTATCACAACAAAAGTAACCAGTATAGAAGTTGGTACCAGAGAGTGGGCTGCTGCTGTGAAGAACCTGACCATGTGGGGTTTTAAAGGAGTGTAGAAGACTTTGGACCTTTGGACTAGAAAAGCAGTTGAATGTTGTAAGCAGAGTTTAAATAGACATTTTAGTGGGAGCCTGGAAGACATTATTCTGAGAGCAATGCAGACGTTAGAGGCTTGTCAAGTGGTTTCAGAGGGAAGAAAGGATCTTAAAAATGGGGTTAGAGACTATTTATATGATTGTTCTGGCAAGGATTCTGGTTGCTCTCTGTCTTTCTCCCAAGAACTTGCCTGAGGGTAAATGAAAAAGTAATGGACTCATTTCTTGGATGAACCTCAAGGTAGCATCCTATTGAATCTATGGCGTGGCTATTCGGAATGACTGGTATGCAGGTCCACAATGTGGAATAGAAAGTGAGGCTCAAAAAAAAATAAGAAAATACAGTTTGAAGAGAAGAAGAGCACCTGGAAACTTAATGTTGCAGCCAAGCATGTGCTGAAGGAGATAAGGTTAGTACCTTTATTTATGGAGAGGCTTCCTTCTCTGCACTTCAATAAAGGAAAAGGTGCTCTCAGGTCAAGAGCCCACCCAGCTAAGGTTCTAATTTCTGGAAGAGCCTAAAGCACTTTCTGCTCCTAAAAAGCAACTGAGTAAAACTGCTTCTGCTAATGAGATTCAAGAAGGGCGAGATTCATCCCAAGCTGGCTGCATAAGGATGCAAGAGTGAAGGGCACACATATTCTTTCCTCATGATTTTAGAGAGCCACTGAGGCCCGGCAAAATGTGGTAGGGGAAGGCCCCATGTGGAATCCTTGAGAGGTCAAGAGTCTATGAGATGCCATTGTGTAAAGCTGTGTAAGTGAAGTCTGGGATGTAGTGGAGACCCTAAGACATTAGACATGGCAGAGCCATGAGATCTCTGTCAAGAACAGCCTCATATAGAGTGAAAACATCCCAAGAGAGAGATGTATGTTGCAAGCAGCAAAACTGGACAGTTGTAACCATCTAAGCTGTTTGAAATTCAAGTCTCAGACACTGGATACGAAGGTAAAAGATTTGGTGTTTGCTCTGCTGGGTTTCCATCTTGCTTTGGTCTATTATTTCCTCACTATGCCTCAATTCTTTCCTTTTCGAATGGTAATATGTATTCCATATTATTATATTTTAGAAATATGTAAGTTGTGAGGGTTTTGTTTTGACAGTATGTTTACAATTAATGTTATCTTGAGTCTCAGAAGAGACTTCAGACTTTTAAACAGTGTTGGGTCTGTGAAAGACTGAGGGTTTTTGAAGTTGAACTGAATGCATTTCACATTATGACATGGCTAACAGCTCATGGGAGTCGAATATAAATGTCTGAATAAAAATGTTCCCTAAAGGCTCCCATATTTGAATGACTGGTCCTCAGTGGGTGGCATTGTTTGAGTGAAGTTTAGGAGGTACAGCTTTGAGGAAACCTGTCACTTGGGGCTGGCTTTCAGAGCCCAAATCCACTCACTACTTAGGGCTTAGTCTGTTTTGTGCTTACACTTCGAGATGTGAGCTCTTACCTTCGAATGCCTGCTACCTGCTATTATGCCATCCCTGCTGTTACAGACTTCAGCCCTCTGCACCTGTAAGCCCAAAGACACTCACGTTGTGTAGTCATGGCGTTTTAGCACGGCAACAGAAAAGTGACTAATACAGAAATTAAGTCTCAAACTTATTTTTCCAACAATTTGCTCTTACTCTGATTTCCTTATTACTTTAGACATTATTTACCTTCCATGTGGACACTTCTCCTGTATCAACTTTGCTGCCACTCTCCAAAAAATACTTTCAACTTTCTCCAACTACTCTGACTTGGTATCATGAAAGACAAACACTTGAATCCTAGAAAATAAATCTAGACAACTGGCACAAACTAAAAACCAAACACCGTAGCAGTTTACCCACAAAGACCTCTTGCCTGTTCTTGTGTGAACTACTCAGAAAGTTCATTGGCATGTGCGACTCAAATTTAATACAGAAAAATCTTTCATATTGTTATCATTGGCTTCTACTCGAAATACTAGAGCCCAAGTCTAGGAATGTTCTTAGCCAACAACCTATCAGTTTCAAATTGGCTTCTTAGACTATGCCAAAAATTATTTTCGCCTTTCTTTAGCTTCCAGAAAATTATGACTTACTACAAAACTGCTTGGACCATAGAGAGGCCAACTTCTGATACCCCTCATTTGCAGTACCACAGCCATGAATCAGTTTCTACTTCCTTAACTGATCTTTTCCCAGCGATAGCAGACTACAGGTATAGTGGCACAACTCTATTTTAATGTTAGAGATCCCAAGTATGGAGGAGAGACCTCATCCTGAATATATTTCTTTTATATACTTTGAGTTGGTCAGATGACTATACACTGTATGCATGTGTGGAGTTACCAATTTTGAATCTCATTAATGTATCCAATGATACATGTTAGTCCAAAATCAGCACAAAATTCATACATATTTTGCTCAAGTGAAAATAGCTTCTATAATTTATTATTTTATTTTTCTCCCATTTTACTTTCTATTGAATATGTGGGTATCTAGACAGAAATATAAACTGTCTCATGAATATAAAAACATTGTGTTCTCACTCTTTCTAGAGTTAAGAAATAGTCCAAGTTGTTAATTTTTATTTCACATTTAACTATTTTTTTTTTTTTAAGATTTAATGTGTTGAATATCAAGATGGGAACAAGAAAACCTCTATGATAGTAAACTGTGCCCCTCAATAACGTTATCAGGAACAACTACACATGCAATATTTTATTTAAAAAATAGGAGCTGGGGAGATGGCTCAGTTGTTAAGAGCATTTGTTGCTCTTTCAGATGTCCTCGGTTCGATTCCCAGCACCCACATGGTAGTCCAAAACCATCTGTAACTCCAGTTCCACGGGATGCAATACTCCTAATTTCTGTGGGTACCAGACACACAAGTGATGGACATACATACATGCAGGCAACACTCATACACAAAATAAAAAATAAATACCAAAACAGCCAACCTTCATAGCTAAAAGAAACAGACCACATTTTTCACACCACTCTACTCCATCCCTTCTAATGGTTTCCTACATTGTTCTTATTGTTACTGATGCAAAAAAAAAAAAAAAACCAAAAAAACAAAACCTATCAAGTGCACATGTACTCATCCATTTCAGATCTTATTGGGACAGATGCTAGTGGATTCATTTATTAGTCTCATTTAAATACTATTTAACAGGAACCAGTGGCAGCAGACACTACCCTGCAACCCTATGTAAGGAAGTTTCTCAAGCTTTGCTACTTTAAAGGGTTGAGCCCACCTGCACTTCATTTATCATGATTGTGATTCATACTTCTGAATGAGACATAATCGCTGTTTTTGTAACTTTTTGTTAAAAGGCCAAATGTCTTTAAGCTCGGTTGTCTGTTTTGGATGCTTGACCCAAGGACCCTGTATTAGTTTCCTTTGTGTTGCTGTGGTAAAATTCCTTGATCAAAACAACTTAAAGGGAAATTACAACAGCAGAAAGGGGAGGGAGGGAGGGAGGGAGATAGAGAGAGAAGGAGGAAATGTTCTAAGTTGTAGAACTTCAAAGCCTGAAGGACTCTTGTCACTTGCTCCCAACCTGCAGCCCCTTCCCATGTCATACCCAACCTCTTGGCCAGCCAGATCCTACACTCTTCACCAGGGTAAGCCTGGCTGACCATCTGATCCTCCCTTCCACCCTGATCTAGACTAGGTCTCATATCCAGTGTCCCCAAATAGACTGGGCACCTCTTGGGATGCCCTAAAACTTGAGGCTCAGATCAGGACCCTTGTAGCCTTACCCCAACCTAGAGGCATATTTAATACCACATCCGACCTCTCCACCTAGCCAGATCCTGCATATCACCCATTCATCAGGGTTTAGCTAGGTGAATCCATCTGATCCTCCCCTCCATGCACCCTTGCTTCCAGTGCCTTTCTAGATAAAAACAAAAACAAAACAAAAAACAAAAACAACAAAGAACCAATGGCTCTGATGCTCGCTGTATTGCTGTGAGAAAAGGTCAGTTGAAATTTCAAGCAGGTGGCTTTTTACATTTCAAAACAACTCGCACCTCTCACCTAGCCAAAACTACCTGGGCTAGTAGAGTCAGGTGCTTGTGCTGCCCTGGCATCCTTCCTTTGTGGACACTTTGGAATGTGTGGTCCTTTCTGGTTTCCTGGTTAGGTAAATGGCACCATAGTATATTAGTTAATCTTGCATGTGGCATTAATCCAGAACAGTCATATGCCTATATTTTGCAGTGGACTGAGCCTGTCTACTCTGATAATTGACTTCAGATAGTAATAGCAGCAACTATTTTTTATTGAGCTGCCATGTTGGTACTTTGGTTTGTCCAAGAAACACCAAGACCTCAGAATTGCTCTTATCCTTAGTGTGTGGCCTTTACTCTGTCTAACAAGGACTGGATGTTCAGCAAGGAGATGCCTGTATTGGAGCTAGTCACAGTCAGAGGCTGGCACTGCATGAGAACCTCAAGAGTAGTTTTCTCTCCCTATCTTGAGCAGACAGCAGGTTCAGTCCACAGTACTCTGAAACCTATCAGCCTGTCACATTTTATCCATTTAGGAAAAACATCCTGAGGGAAATGAACAACATTCCATTGTTTACCCAGTAATATATTAGTAGTATTTGTCACCTAGAACTTTATCTCTAATAAGGAAAGTGTGTTTGTTGTATAGTCTTTGGAAAAAAACTCATTACACTCAGAAATGAGTCTTGTTCTTCTGACATGTGAGAATGTTGCTTTTTCCAGTTTTCATGAGTGAGCGTATTTAGAAACTTTTAATATGTAATACATTCATATATTCTGAGAAGTGAGTTGTTGGTACTATTCTTCTGAGCTGTGTTTTTTCTACCAGATCAACTATTATCTAGTAAATTTGAAGCAACAACAAAGGGTTTTCCCACATTATTTACCCTTGTGCATTGGGAACAAAGTTGAAAATTCTACTATGTTCTCTGATATTAGAAAAACTTTGTATCTTGATTTAAAGGTGTTGACACACTTGGTATATTTATAGTGTTTCACTCCAGTATAAACTCTGGTGTTAAAGTGTGCAAAATGGTAGAAGTCTTTGGCACTTTTTCTACACTTGTAGGGTTTGCCCCGGGGTGAATTTTTGTGCTTAGTGAGAGTTGAAGAGCTATACAGGCTTTGCCAGGTTCTGAATATTTGCTAGTTTTTGTCTCCCATGTGAATTCAATGTTCAGTAAGAGATGAGCAACAATTTAGATTTTTCCACATTAAAAAATATCATTAGTGTTTCTAAAGTGATGGTGGTGCCTAGTAAAGAATTATAAACATTTAAGGATTTGGTATTGTTCATATTTGTATGGTTTCTCACAGGAAGAATTAATTTTCTGATACTGAGAACCTTGTGAATGATAAGTCATAGACTTTGCTACATTCACTGCTTCTGTCGGACTCATCCCCACTTTGAATTATGACATTAAACAGGTTTTTGACTATGGGTAAAGGATTTACTACATTCTTTACATTTGTTGGTTTCACTCATGTATGAATTCGCTGATGTTTTCTAAGGTTTGAACACTGACTAAAGCATTTTCCACACTCACTACATTTGTACGGTTTCTCTCCTGTATGGATTCTCTGGTGTTGAGTGAGGTTTGTACAATGGATGAAAGCTTTGCCACACTCCTTACATTTGTAAGGTTTCTCTCCTGTGTGAATTCTCCGGTGTTTAGTAAAAGATGAACGGCAGTTAAAGGCTTTGCCACATTCTTCACATTTGTAGGGTTTCTCTCCAGTGTGAATTCTCTGGTGTTTTCTAAGACTTGAACATTGGGTAAAAGACTTTCCACATGGTTCACATTTGTAAGGTTTCTCTCCAGTATGAATTCTCTGGTGTTCACTAAGTGTTGAGCTTTGGGTAAAAGCTTTGCCACATTCTGCACACCTGTAGGGCTTCTCTCCAGTGTGGATTACCTGGTGTTTTCTAAGGCTTGCACACTGGGTAAAGGATTTCCCACATTGCTTACATTTGTAGGGTTTCTCTCCAGTATGAATTCTCTGGTGCTGACTAAGAATTGAGCAATGATTAAAGCTTCTGCCACATTCTTCACATTTGTAGGGTTTCTCTCCAGTGTGAATTCTCTGATGTTTTTTAAGGCTTGCACACTGTGTAAAGGATTTCCCACATATTTTACACTTGTAGGGTTTTTCTCCCGTGTGAATTATGCTGTGTTTATTGTAACTTGAGCAATACTTAAAGGCTTTGCCACATTCATTACATCTGTAGGATTTCTGGGCCTTCTGAATTTTATGTGTAGTAAGGTTTGCGGTTTGGTTAACTGTTGTGTCACAATCAATACGCTTGTAATGATTATCTTGAATATAGTTACATTGATGGATGGTAAACTCTGAGCACTGAGTAAATAAATTTTCACAATTGAAAAGGTTCTTTGGAAACAGAGTACACTCATGTTTGTTGGAACTTGAGTCATGGTCAAAGTTATTATGCACTTTGCTACACTGACCAGATTTCTCTACAATAACCATATCCTTGCAATTATTTAGTGTAGAGCCATTATTGAAAGCTTTGCTAGTTTCTTTACACATATATGTGGTTTTCCAAATATCTGTATCTGGATTTTGGCTATGCAATAATGGATCCGTAGTAAGCAGTCCACAATTGTGCATTTGGCTATAGGAAAGATCTACTTGCTGACTGAAGAGTAAGGATCTTTCAGGATAGGAAGTCTCTATTTGATCAATTTTAGAGATCAGTTCTCTGTTTCTCAATTCTTTGTCTATGGAAATGTTTGAGTGAAAGACTAATCCCCCTTTCAGATCTTCCAAACTTCTTTTCAAAGTAAAGTTATGTTGAACAATGTCCTGTGGATATTTTTGTTTATAGATACATGGCTCATCAAAAGCACTTGTCCCAGCATGGGTTTTTTTCACAGCTGTTTTCTGCTCTTGATCTCTGTTGTCAATGACATCTTTGCTATTGCTAGTGATCGCACACTGGTTACGTCTACCACAGCAGGCTGCTTGACCTTTATTCTCACCTACATTTGCCCAATTTCTTAAACTCTTAAGGCCATAACTTCCAGGTCTTCCATGAGTCACTTTTTTGAAGGAATATTTTAGGATCTGTTCTGGTGAAAAGTTCTGGGTACAATGATGAGAAAGAGCTGAAATAAATAAAAACAAACAAATTAATTTAATGGATTCTGGTGATTACAGTTTATAAATATATATAAAGTTATACCAGATTAGAACATCAGTGGGAAACCATAGGACCAAAGATTCTCAGTACTCTCTTGCATAATAACTTTAGAAAAAAAAATACCGACCAAATTAAACTTGCGTACCCTCTCATAACCAGTTAAGAAATCACAGCACCCCAAGTAAGCAAAAAGCCAAGGGCAGTTTGATTGTAGCCGGAAGCAAAGTTGTTACTTTGGTCAACCATAGTTCCTCTCTCCCTGTACAGCACAGGCAGTTAGGGAAATCCAAACCTCCATCTCCATCAGGAGAAAGTAGAATGAGGCTTTTTTTTGGTAGGGGCTGTCTGAAACCTGGCTACCTACAATGACAGAGTGTAGGAGATACCAGCTGTATTTTACATGAGAGTTTTGTACAATTGAGACCAAAGGCAAATAGTGATTTGTACTCCAAACTGTCATTGGGGTAGAGAGCCCACGGTAGCTAATGAAATCTGTATAAAAACATAACTCCATATAACAGATGTCCTGAGAACATGTTTCAGAGTCCTCAATAATCAAAAGCATGATGGAGACATCCTGTAGAGAAAAAAATAACTTTCTGAATGTAAACAAATTACTAGTGTTTATCAATTCACTGAAAAGTAAATTTAGTCTACTCATCACGTACATACAGCATGCTATTTTAGGTATGTATTTATGGTGGAATGACAAAATCTATCTTCCTAACACATTATCATTTCATATAATTGTAATTTTTGTACTTGGACACTTCCCATCAATTTCCATAGCATTTCTCAAAAACACATGATCTATACAATTCTGTATGTTCTTATGCCTATCCTTTTTTTAAAAATTAAATCTAGATCTCTAATAAACAGGTACGGTCTAGTAGCTTTATGTTTATCTTAATAAGTTTTTTCATCTTTGATCACTACTACTTCAGTAACACCCAAATTGACAGCCTCACTCACTTTTTATTTCTGAGATTAACTTTTCAAATTGCACATTGGGATGTTCATTTCCTGTGCCTGCCTGATTTCATTTTAAGTCCTTCACTTTTACCCATGCTGCATAAAATGAGATTTTTTTCTCTTATATAGCTCAATAGTAAACCACTGTGCATATGGACCCCATAATCTTTTAAAAATATTTTTTATTATTTTTAAACGTTAGTGCAGATGCGTGTGAATGTCAGAAGCATCACGTCCCTCTGGAGCTGGAGTTACAGGCAGTCATGATGTGGGTGCTCAGTGTGGGTGCTGGAAACCAAATTCTGGTCCTCAGCAAGAACAGTTTGTGTTATTAAATACTGAGCTCTTTCTTCATCCCCCAAATCATCTATTTGTTAGTACTGAAATTAGCTTTTGGCTACTTCAAATTATGCTGCACTATTGGTAATCTTCTCAACAGTGATTTAATATTGTTTGCCAAAATATTCAGTCCCTGGGGTGGCTGGAACAAATGCACCTTTGGTTTTTAAGGTTTTAAGGTGCCTCCATGCTGTCACCCCCCATGACTCATAATTAATCTCTTGCTGATTCTTTTTTTAAAGGACAAATTTCCATGAATGCTAACACAGTACACAAAGAAACAGGGTGCTGACTCAGGAGGAAGGACATGAAAAATACTGCAAACTCATCATTCAAAAACTGATTTATGAATTATATAAACAAAACAACCATCTGAAAGATAATGGATTAATAAAACACTAAAATCAAGAAAATGAGAATACAAAGAAATAGACACCATAAGCAAATAACACAGGTAATACATTTAGTAAGAAATAGTGGTAGGAATACTAGAAATATGATGAAGAAACACATCAGAATTCAAGCAGCTTAATTAGTTGCTTTAGGCTGAAAGACAGAGAGTGAAAATGATGCACGCTTGGAGTCCACGTTTCACAAGTCACAAAGGTAATCTGGAGAGCAAAGTGAGGATGCTCTCTGTGACCCCAGAGGAGCTTTGGAAGACGCACTGTAATGCAGACATAAGAAGCAGAACACAAAGAATGCACTTCAGGGACACAATCAACCCATCTTCAAAGTGAAAGAAAATAAACTCATTCATGGATATATAAACACTAAATTGCCCGACTGTTACAAGGCAACACAAATAATAAAAATTTCAAGCTCTGAGGAAAATCAAATACAGAGCAACAGAATTCCACAGACTTATGAGGATGTAAAAACACTTTAAAGTTCTGAATAGAATTTGAAAGACAAGTGTAAAAGCTTTATCATAAACCTCTGTTAACACGTACAGACGTACAGACACACTCTAAATAAAACAGCTAATACCAATAATATCACAAGAAAGGGAAATGTAATTACAAAGAAAATTTCTACGCACTGGAAATTACACTGTCATTAGTGAATACAAAAAAGGAAAATTATGCTGTATCACAGGAGACTCTTTTAGATGTAAGGATTCAGGAATGTTAAAAATCATGAAGTAAGGGACAAAAAGAGCTGGCATGGCCATAATTATGTTATAACAAACATACACTTTCAGACAAAAAGTTGTGTGATAAGAAGATATAATTTAAGCCAGAAACTGTAATGAAAGAAAATAACCATGCTGGCAAGCTTTTTTTCTCCCTCAACTACACAGAAGCTAGAGTCTTCCAAGAGGAGGGAATCTCAACTGAGAAAATGTCTCCATAACACTGGCTTGTGGACAACCCTGGAGGGCATTTTAATGCCAGATGATTGATGTAGGAGAGCCCAGTGCATTGTGGGTGGTACCATTAATGGTAGGTGGTCCTACCTAGGGTCTTTATGAAAGCAGGGAACACTTGTCTGCCAAGGACCCCACAACTGTTCTTTAAAGCACAGATTTGTATGGATCATGAAAAGCACAGGCTACAACAGACATTTTTGAAAGGAAAGATTGTTAAATGCTGGCAGTGTGTTGGGAGCTCTGCAGGGATGCTGTCCTCACCCACAGAGACCAGGTTTCTGTAGTTCTCTAACATCACATCCCTATACAGATTCTGCTGAGGAGGGTCCAGGCATTCCCACTCATCTGGAGAGAAATCAATGGCCACATCGCTGAATGTCAACTGGTCCTGAAATAAAAATGAACAGAAATAAATACTACACTGATCAGAGTTTTAGTGTCACCTAAGAAGAAGGAAGAGTTAGAACTGGTGACGACACAGGCTGTTAGAATTGTTCAGTAAGGTGCTTTTCGTATCACACTGATATTCTACAACACCTTACCTAACCAAGTCTAACTATGACATAGCACCTGCTGAACCAGTGTCAACACTCCAGCTTTATGACATTTAACATGTCAAGGCAAAGCATTACCATCAAAATAGTCACAATATAAACTAATATTATACAACGCTACGTATATTTCTCAGATGAGAATGTCACAGTGAATTACATGGATGATGATTCTGATTCAGGAGTTCTGGACTGGAATCAGAGTTTCTGAGGACACAGCTCAGTAGTAATGCTGACGTCAGTGTCCAAGGGCTGCTCATTAGCAGCCTTGAGGTAGACACTAGTGGAAGAATTCACTGGTAAATTTGACTTTTAAAGTAATCACACATTTTATTATAATAGAAAGTATAGCAAGAATAATCTTTTTGATTATTTAAAACTACTATCTTCCATGATTTTATGTTTCTTTTTTTCTACATCGTTTTGTCAAATCCATAGCAAGTGGTCAAGCCTAGGTTCTGACCAAATGTACCTGTTGCAGAATTCAGATGGAAACATAAAGTAAAAATAACTTTCAAGCAGCTTTCACATGAGATTGGGAATGGAAATGTGTTAAGAAGGCAGCAAAACAAAACTGATCAAATATTATTTATATTTTATTTCTACACATAAAAACAGTAGCTATAAATCCAAAGCAATACACTATGGCTGTGTGCATTTCCCAGTCATAGAGTGCTTGCCTAGGACTTATAAGGCCCTGGGCTCCTCCTGAGGACAGATTAACACATACACACACACACACACACACACACACACACACACACACACACACACACACACCAAACATAAAAAGAGTAGAAATGTTCTCATCAAACATGAGAAATATGGGTCTGGAGATGTAGTTCAGGCTGTAGAGTGTGCCCAGCATGCACATAGCTTTGGACTGACTTCCCGGCACTGCTTAACCAAGACGTGTGTGTGTGTGTGTGTGTGTGTGTGTGTGTGTGTGTGTGTGTGTATGTGTGTGTGTCACACCTTTAACCCCAGCACTTGGGAGGTGGAGGCAGGAGAATGAAAATTCAAGGCCATCCTTAACTCCACACTGTTAGAGGCCAAATATTTAAATATTCTATTTAAAGAAGATTCTAATTCCTAATAAGAAATTAGGGCCTCAACGCCACACACAGAAACCCCATATACCATATGTGTAGGAACAGGGGTCAAAAGAATGGCCATGGTGAACAATGCCTTGGGGACCATGAGGGGAAAAAGGCAAAGGGCCTTTTACCTCAGGTGCATCTTGTTCCCTGAATAGTTCTTGGATGTGATTTCGTTCCTCCTGCGACAAACATTTACATTCAATTTATAAGACATTTATTCTTGGTGGATGTGAGAACATAGCTCTAGAACCCAATCTTTGGTGTACCCTGAATCTGGGTATGGTCTTCTGCCTTGCTTTTGTGCTTTCCGAAGAAGATATAATCTATAGTAAGTGCCAGGCATTGTGTTTAAATTGGTTTAAACTTTCCTGATAAAGTTCTGGGAAAGGGCTGCTCTGTTAAAATTTAATATGTGCTTACTGACCATTATTTACATGTTTTTCTGAATCGAACAACCTTTGGATCATTGCTTTCTTAGTTACATTCCTGTATAAAATTACACTGAAACTGAAGTAAGGCTGTCTACAGCAGGAGACCATAGGTTCTCCCTCCCCCAGCCCCCAATCTTTCAGGTTCTCAGAATCCAGGTCTCACATACAGATCTGCATAGGCTGGTGAAAGTCAAAACACATGCATTCTCCCTTGATGACATATCCTGTGGAAATCACACAATCTGGGGAAACACAGTTGTACCCAATTGTACTAACATATTTCCCTGGAAATATATCTTGCTTTCAGAGACTAAACTCTCTTGCAAGCAAGTCAGCACTATGCCTTGAGAGGTGATTTTTTTTTTTAAAGACTATATATTCAATTTGATATCCTGCTGAATATTCAGCCTGTTTAAGTTTACCCTGCCTTTAAGAAAACAAGGTAACCAGCCTTACTATGCCTTGTATTTACATGTTATCAGCTTTTATATCCTAAGCTGAATGCAGTTTTAATCTTACATTATGTATTCCTCACATCCCTGATCCAGAATAATGTATGTGTGCACAGGTGTGTTGTGATCTTTTGCTGAAGGCCTTAAACAAAACAAAAATCCCATAAATGTTGGAAGCATTATGTGGATATAGGTTGATAAAATCTGTCAGTGGTTTTGAGATCTATTTTGAGTCAGTTGGGTTCACGACAGTAACTTCTTCCTTTGTAAAACTCTGCTAAAGATACCAGTATAAGTATTCCTCATTCCTTTCCCGTATCATGTTTTCATTCTTTTTTGAAAAATTTATTTTATGTGTATGTGTCAGAATAGGTCATCAGATCCCCTGGACTGGAGTTACAGACAGTTGTGAGTGCTGAAAATCTAACCTGGGTTCTCTGAAGAGCAGTCTGTGCTCTTTTAACCAATGAGCCATCTCTCCAGTCTCTTAGCATGTTTTCTATGCTGTTCAATAGATACAAAGCCAAGCCCTTTGTTAGGGATAAACAACACAGGCAGGCAACAAGAACATCACACACAACACACGCAACACAGGCAGGCAGGCAGACATCAGACACAGACCAGACACAACAGTCCACTAATCACACCATACATATGGAAGATACAGGGAGAGAAAGAAATTCAAAATTGGGCTTGCACCTGGGACAGTATTCTAAGAAGACATCTCTTTCTCACTGTCATTGCGACGCTGATGCACCCAGTAGCAGTGGTGCAGGGTTAGCATGCCCGGGTGCTCTAGTCATTGCTCTATTGCTGGGAAGAGACACCATGACAAAGGCAACTCATAAAAGAGAGCATCTGATTGCAGGCTTGCCTGCTGTTTCAGAGGGTGAGCCATTATCAACACAGCAGGGAGCATGTTGGTAGGAAGGCAGGCATGGTGATGGAGAAGTAGCTGAGAACTACCTCCTGATCTGCAGGCAGAACAGAGCCAGGCAAGGGCTTCTGAAGCCTTAAAGCCCACCCTGAGCAACACACCTCCTCCAAAAAGGACACACCTCCTAATCCTTCCACACAGTTCATTAACTGGGACTAAGCATGTAAACATGTGAGCCTGTGGGGGTACGTCATCATTCAAACTACCGTACCAAGCATCTTAGCTATTGTTCCAGCCCCACAACACATTACAGAGGGGTCCTAGGGCCAAGCTTCTCCTGCACTGGGCTAGATCCCCTTAGTCTGGCAGTAACTGTGCAGTGATCTATTCCCTTCTCTGTCACTGTCCTGTTAGTTTGGTCAAACAAACTTCACATCACTCCATGCTGCTCTGTGCTTTGGGTGACAGTTTTCTCTGGGAATTTGGACAGCTGTCTGCAGGGCAGCAAAGCACTCTACACCAACTCTGGGAACAAAGACAATACACAAATGCAGAGATAAATAAAATTTTAAAAAGGGAAAGGGAAGGAAAAGACAGAAAAGAGGAGGGGAAACAGAAATCTTTCTGTACGTGATGGCAAGGTTACAGCAATGTACATAATGTGAATAATCAGGGTTCGTTCATGAGAATAGAATCCCTCTGGGATAAAGACCTGCTACTTTAGGGAGTAAGGTTCCTGCAGTCTAGAGATAAGGCATGGACATCAAGCTGCTCTAAGTCACCATATAATATGTAAAATAAAGGCTTCCAAGCTGCACTTTGTCCTGCGTGGCTCCATTTTGAGTGAAAACACTATGATGGAAAAGCTAACAGGACCACTCAGTATGTGTCAAGGGACCACCAAAGAATCCCAGACGGTTCTCTGGGTTTCTAGTCTCTATGGTCCCCACTCCATGACTAGGGCCCCTCAAATCGTTCTCCCTCCTGTACATAATCCTGCTCCTTAGCAAAAAGGAGCCATGCCTCCACCACAGGGCTCTCGTGTTCTCCAGCAGCTCTACTACTGGGTTCATCAGTATGAAACTGAAAAGAAGGGGGAATTGAGGGGACAAAGAAAGTTAAAGGAGTCTGCTCAATGTCTCTGCTCAGATAAAAGCCACACATTACAACAATAAAATTTACTATTTAAGCTGCCTTCACAGAGACACAATTCCTTTTATAAACAGATCAAATAAAATATTACAACAGCAATGAACAGTGCTTAAGACCTAAGTATAGTCAACCTCCAAATAGGTCTTAAGACCTTTCCGAGGTATTAAATGAGAATTTCACAAGATTATTAACTTTTACTCACATTAAAAAACACTTAACTATTCACGCAATCCTCATGCCTAAGGGTTTCACCTCATAAGCTACAATGTTATCCACTGCGTATCAGGAACTAGCCTAAGATCTTATTTAACTTCTTCAGCAACCCTTTGCGATGCACGTTCAGAATGCACTGAAATCTTATAAGTAACTGTTTACTGTACAGCAATTATTGGAGACTGTAAAGAGTTCTACATCCACACATGGGTCTATCTTTCCCCTTCTAAGAACCTGTTTCTATTAACCTTCATGCTCAAATCTATGTTAAAACCTCTTTCTAACAAATTCTATGCCTGCTTCATACTGGCCCATCCAGAAATTCCTTTCTGTGATAAAAGTATCCCAGCTTTACCAGAGTAGAGGTCATTGAGAAGAACTCCTCCTCTGCTACAAAAATCAGCATGAACTGTGTTTCCTGCCTACGTCCCATTGCTGCTAATATCTTCAAGGCCTTTTTAATACATATCAGCTTTTTATCTCTGGCTCCTCTGAACTCTGAGCTTTAACCTTTCTGTAACCATTATGTAATCTATATCGACACACAGTTATAATAGTAATTCATATTATAAAAGAACCTATGGCAGCTATCAAAGAATATCAGACTGCCTGGTAGATGCAGCTAATAAGAAGAGCTTATTTTTTAAATGCAACTTTGGAAATGTGTTCATCTATGTTTCTGACAAACCACTCTCATGACATGGGAGAGGGGGCTCAGTTTGTAGAGGTTCACTGCAACAGGCAGGGAATTCTCAGGAAGCTTCCAGTTTACTCAGCTGCAATGGATACCAAGGCCATCCCCACATGGTACATTCTCAAGCAAATAGATATTTTATTAGTGTTTCTTCAGTTCTTCATAGACTATGATGTAGGCCTAGGTCAGAACATGGCTCAGATGAGGCTATACTGACAATACAATACTTTTCATATATAAGATACAGAACACACAGTTTGCATAAACAATAGACAGTTAAGACCCCTATCTCAACAAAGACAGACGTATTCCAGAAAGGGAGTCCTCCAGACTTATAAACCTAGGGAAGAAGCCTACGTTCTGCTTTAGCCATGTTCCCCTCCCCTTGCTGGCAAGTCCTTTACTGCTGCTGTCAGGTGACTATCAACCCCAGGCCACAGAATGAATAGCAAGTAGAACCAACTGTGACTATGAAGTTGATGGAAGAATTCAGGGATCCTGAACTGAGAAGCACAAGTCAGTAAGGTAACACCCTAGTGTCTTATGTAAAATCCACATGAGTGGTAAAGGCAAGAGAGGAAGGTGTTCTGTAGCTTTTCCTCATGGTATAAAACAGTCATCTCTTCCACTATCATGCTGCAGGACAGAGATAACCAAGACTAAGTCAACCGTGGCCAGGTAGGCATGACAGAAAACGAAATACAGTGATCACTAGGTCTGTAACAATGGCAATGTGGCTGTTCATAATCTCTAAAAGACAGAATGAGGTGGGAGAATCCTAGGACTTGATTTTAGGATTCTACCCATCTCATCCTCTTGCCTCTCAGTTGCACAAGACCATGGAAGATGCTAGAATATATAGGAACAGAAAAGTTTAAGTGGGATTCCATGATGCAGCTCTTGTGTTTTGAACATACTTTCTGGGATAAGACTTCTCAGTGGTACAGCACCTTTGCAATTCATGCTCCTATACACTCAACGGATTCACTGGTTTATGAAGTGAGGTTCAGTGGAACCTTTGCTTTACTGTGCTCATGATGCCCTATCTTGGTTAATCACACTTTTGTTCACACCTGCCAAGGAAAAGAAATGCAACCAAGTATGGAGGTTTTGAAAGAAAAAGCTTTCAGGGGTGAGGTGAAGGAAGGGCTGAGTCTTCAATGACTGGAGCCCAGAGTGAGGTCATCACTTGTGACAGACATCTGAATGAGCCTCCCTGCTACCACTCTCTCAGCTACCCGAGTCTGTCGGGTCACCGACCTCACTGTCTGCTTCGTGAGGTTGTCTTTACTGGTCTGAGATGCAGTCTCACCTGTAGGCCCCAGGCATGCCTTCAGTTCTAAATTCCTGTGTCTTACTCAATAACAGGCTTCTGGAAGCCTGAGCGTGATCTCCCTAATCCCCAGGCCCTCTCCTCAAGTTGGTCACACTCCTGACTCCAGGTCTACCAATTCTTCCTGGAAGCAGTTTGTTCACACTGTGAAGGACCCAAGTTAACACCTTCCAGTGAGCTATATCCTGAGCCTCTAGGCTCTGGGAGAAAGAGGAACTAAGTACACACAAATTGATGGACACATTTTCCATGGAATAAGCACCAACTGAAGCTTATTCCAGGAACAAGTTGTACAGTGCATTCTGCCACTGGCTACCTGACAGTATGGATTCTAATAACCTGCATCAGTGATTCAAAACACAGCCAACAGGTGACAGGCCAGCTTTAAGAATAGGCATTCCACGGTCCACAGAATCAACTAATCAGGGTTCACAGAGGCTCAGAGACTGAAGTGACAATCAGGGAGCTTATATGGACCTGACCTAGGTCTTCTACTGCATATGTGTTATGGTTGTGTAGCTTGTTCTTGTGAGACTCCTAACAGTGGGAGCAGGGGCTGTCTCTGACTCCTTTGCCTGCTCTTGGGACCCTTTTCCTCCTATTGGGTTGCCCACTCTTTTCTGAAGGGCAACAGAGGAGGAGTGGATCTGTGGGAGAAGGGAGGTGAAGGAGAGGTGCTGTGGGGAGAGGAGGGAGGGGAAACTGCAGCTGGGATGTAATATATGAGAGAGACAAAAGTGTTCCAGTGGCCATAGATGTGTTGGAAAGGAAATCTTGGCCCAGAATTGTTTAAAATATAAATTCAGTGCAGTTGTTTTTAAAAACATGAAATAGAATGACCCCATGACCTAGCAGTCACAAAGGATTGAGGTCATAGTGATGAAGACGTGGCTACTCCACCATACTGACTACAACACGGTTCTCAGTGGCCAAGACATGCATCCACAAAAGGGCCTCTTAGATCAGAGTCTTCCAGGCTCAGGGCATCCAGCTGCTCCCTCACTGTACCCCACACCTCAGGTTGTTTTCTGAGGAGAGGACACAGTGGTCAATATGTGCTAAACAAGCACACAGCAGCTGTGGACACGTGGTGCCAGGCCCAGGTGCAGGAAATAGCTAAAGCACAGAGCATGGGCATCACCATGTAAACTCTCCAAGGGGAAAACTCAATCCAAAAACACTGAGATGTCTGTGGCCTAGAAGACAAAAAGAGGAGAGTACAAAATCAAATCAAATCAACAAAAAATACTTTTTTTTAGAAACAGGTGTTGAAAGGGGAATTGTTAACAAACAAAAGACAAATCCCTATAAAATGCCACCCACATGAAATGCCACATGTAGGACATGGTCCTTGCACCCAAAATGTCACCAGATGTGATTAAGTGCACACGACTGGACCTGACAATACTGTGTGTGTGTGTGTGTGTGTGGGGGGGGGGGGGGTCACGAGGCCTCACCCCTCCCAGAGGATTTGTGGGCACATTATAGTTGATAAGGGGCTGAGAGATATTTTCTCTACTAGTGTTACCACTAACTAGATGCCTGGGCTCCGGTAAATAATATCTCAGTAAATAACCCTAACGAAGCTCATGGGTTCCCCAAAAGATAGATGAAAGTAGAAATTACTAGAGAAGAAGGAGATTAGTGGGAGGGGGATGGGAGAGAGGATATGCTCAAAAACATAAACATGTATGAAAATGTCATAATGAAACCGACTACTATGTATAATATATACCAATATAAAAATTTTAAAACAATAATAAAGTGCCATTTATTATCTGGAGAATAGTGACATACGCTGTCTGACTGAAATACACACAACTGAAATACACCAACTGATAATACCGTTTTGGGAAGGGCACACATATTTGGGATTTAGGATTTATACCAGACCAAGGCCCTGTAGGCTGGAGAAAGGGTTTTGGATCTGAGCTCCTACTTCCGATACATTCCGACAGCTCAAGGGAAAACTCTGGGAGGAGGACGAACCCAGCTGCTCTCCGGCGGGAACGTCCGCCATGGAGACTGGATTTTCTGATGCTCCTTCAGACCGTCTCCAGCAGCCTGCAAAGCCGGCTGCAGACGGGAAGAGGCCGCCGCAGGGGAAGGGACTGGAGGCTGCAAAATCCGTGTTTCAGCCCAGCTCCTCCCTTCCGGGGCACCGGGGGACACGAGGTCCGCGCAGGCGCCCAGCTCCGCCCGAGGCCAGGGGGACCTGGCCCGGCGCCCCCGGGAGCGCAGACTCCCCCCTACCTAGCCCTCCGCGCAGCCTCGCGGCCGTCGCTCACCGGCTCCATGGTCCTCGTGCATTTCCAGCACCCGCAGCTCCCTGAGCAACGGCGATTTCGTCAGGGACACCCGGGGCTCCAAAGCTGCGACCCTCCCTAAGACATTTTCAAACACAAAGGGTATAGGCTCGCGAGACTGTCAAGGCCCGCCCCTTCGCTCTGTGAGCTTGATTGGCAGTTTTTTCAACCAACACCACTTCGACTCAAGCGACTGCCCACGGGCCTTGATTGACATCAGACTGCAGCCGTGGCGGAAGGAGGTCCGAATGACAAGTTCTCAGCTGTTTTTAGAGGAAGGCTTTCTGGGGATTTAGTTCCCAGGGGGACCTGTCGTTTTTTCCCTTCTGTATGATGTCACGTAAGTCATCCGTTGTACGTGTAACACATATATGATCTACCAGTGCAGAGAACATAACGATTATTTTTCCATTCCGTAGGACTTGCCTGGACTCTGTTCTGATGGAGACTGCCTCCTGGGTTTTGAGATAGGAAGGCATTCCCGAGTCAGCAATGTCCAGTACGGACAAACGAGAGGGAGAGGTTCAATTTAAAATATTCCAGTGTTTGTTCACTTTTAGAAACTGAAATTAAAAGAGCTACCTATGCCAGACCACGCTTCTTATCCAAGTGCTAGACAGGCAATAACGTGCTCAGAGGCCAGTGAGGATGGACCCTTCCCTCACAATCAGCTTGGGAGGAGACCCCCTCTTTCTCCAGTAACATCAGGTTTAAGAAAGGGAATATCACGTGGGTCCCGCAACTAGCTGGTGAGAACAGGATTGCGCCTAAAATGATGCCGGCCGAGAGGGGATGTTTGTGTTACGCTTGCTTGAAGATGCTGCATTTTATTTCACATAATACAGTTTCTAATGGAAACACTATGAAGGCCCTTCAAGGTTAACGACACTTGCCAATATATTAGTAGAATTTAGTAATTGATGATCAGTTTATAGACGATGGCTAGGAGGATGGTTTAGAAAATAGAAAGGGCTCATGCCTTCGGTCCTAAATTCTCTCATAACCGTAATGGAAATATGAACTGCAGTAAGCTGCTGCATTATTTCTTGTATAAAGGAGCTAAAACAAAAGGAAAAAGTCATTGAAACAATAATCAGCAAACAAATGCCCACAGCACATCCACATAACAATGTTTTAGTTACTAGAACAGACTATCTGTTCTGTGATGAAGACAGTCAATGAATGCTAAATCAGCTCTTTAAAAATTAACGTAAATCAGAGGAGAGAATCTAAAGAAACAAATATCTATGGTACATTTCCAGTTTGAGGTGCATTTAGACCTCACAGAGAGTCACAGATAAGCAGGAGACACTAAGGTCCTTCACTGTCACTTCACCGCAGAGTTAAAAAGTACCCCGCACACATGTTCACTCTACAAGCAAGTCCAATAAACTCACTGGCGTCGCAAAACGGACTTTAGTGGAATGCTAAAACAGGCAGGCATTGTTTACATTGACCCAGGGAAAGAGAAACTGGGACATAGGACTTCATTGAACAATGTCTTCTATGCCTTGAGAAAGGAATTATTTATCTTCTTTTATACCCATGTGCTGGATAGTTTTATGTTAACTTGACACAGGCAAGATTCTAAAGGCATCTGAGAGGGGGAAGCCTCAACTGAGAAAAAGCCTCCACAAGATCAGACCATAAGCAAGCCTGGAGGGCATCTTCTTAATTGATGACTGATGGGGAGGGCCCAGCCCACTGTGGGTGGTGCCATCCCTGGGCTGGTGGTCCTGGGTTCCATAAGAAAGCAGGCTGAGAAAGCCACGGGAAGCAAGCAGCAACCCTCCATGGCCTCTGCATCAGCTCTTGCCTCCAGGTTCTAGCTCTGCTTAAATTTCCGTTCTGACTTCCTGCAAAGATGGACTATGATCTGGAAGTTAAGCCACATAAACCCTTTCCTCCCCAACTTGCTTTTTGCTCATGGTGTTTCATTACAGCAATAGAAACCCTAACCAAGACAGTGTGCTTTGGAGATAGTTAAAGCTGTAAGTGCTATGTAGCAGCAATATCGAACTGAAGTAACCATCTTTTCCAGTTTTGTTGAATAGGGAAACTAGGAATTCTGTAAGACTGAGAAAATTTAGAACATTTAGAGTAAATGTTCTGTATATCAAAATATGTTTCAGAAAAATACATATTGGAGCTGTAGAATATTACAATAGTATTTATAGGGTTCCCATGTCCTAAGATTCAGGAGCATGTTATCTGTGGGCATATCTTGGTTTTCAATGTTTAGCACATAATTTATTGTCTGTTACATCCCCTGTACATCATCCCACAGGGTCCAGGGTAGCCTTCCCTAATAGGCAATCTGTGAAGGATGTGTATTTAAAATACATAGGTGTGACAAAGTTGTGGGAAGAGTGAATACCTGTAGTTGGTACATGTGTTATCCAGGACATCTTACTCCAATTACCATTAAAAGGCTGGATGGTATTAAATTTATAAGAAGATGCAGTTATCAAGCAAGTAATTAAATTGTCATAGTTAAGTCCAAAGGATCCCACCAAGACATTTTCTTTTTATTAAGCACCTTAGGACCTTGTTATAGGTTATAATAGAATCATCTGGAGAATGGCAATAAGTTACATTGAATTCTATTGAGGTGACCTGTGATAATTATTGTAGCTGAATATAGATGATGAATTTTCAGTTAGACTAGCCAGTTCTCATACCATTTATGGCACAGAGTCAGAGTGCCATAAATTTGAATATTTTAATCCATGAAGCAGCATACGGTGTGGCTCCTTTTAATGTAGTTGGGGTGTAATCTGAGTTTTAATGGATGAAGGATTCATTACATGATCATTTCATATGAAATTTGGTAGTTGGGGCTCTGAGGTCTGTAATCATCAGATTATATACCTGCTCTAGTTGGTATTATCTGGGTTGTTTTGAACCCCAGCCTCAGGTTTTAGTTCAAATAAATTTGGTTTTATTAAGCACTGTAAGTTTGTTTACATAATAGTGGATATACATATGACATTGCCATTTGCCTGATTGATAGTTTGAAATCCTCTCAACCAAATTAGTGTACATTTTCCATACTGGATGTGTGACATTTGTTCTAGTCTTGACAAAAGGAATAACTGTGATGTTATGTCCCTTGGAATGATGCAAAATTTAGTAAGATGCATGTATCATTGTAGTACTACCCTGTACCACTAGAGGGTGTCCATTCCCCAAATATGTTCCATCTATGTTGGACTGTGATTTTAGAGTTGAGATATTCTGCATAAGTTGACCAGTATTTGCCTCAAATACTAACAAATTGTCTCCAAAAGTGTAGGGGGTTTTGTTTTATCTCTAAACATACTTAATTCAAAGTTGGACAGTATAGAGGTGTAGTTTTGGGCTGCAGTGGGAGTAAACTTTCATGTGCCCCAAAGCCTGATTTGGCAATAATGTGAAATCATGTGGCAAGATTTTAGAAAAGTGAGCACCTAGGCTTGCTTTATACTTCTTTGTTGTGAGTTTACTAATATCAGTGGGAAGCTGTAAGATGTAAATCGACATGAGCTTAGACAGGGTTTCATTTGGTATTACTAAGTTGGAGACATTCAGAGATCATAGTAAAAAAGTGATCCTAATTAATTGAAATACCAGTACAGCCTGTAATGAAATTTGAGAAGATGAGGAAAGTCTGAAGAGAAAGAGATGTAATGTTTGGTACTTGTACAAATTACAAAATTTCAAATTAAATTGTTTTAATTAAACTTTGAAATGCTGAGTTTCCATTCTGCATGGAGAAGAAAGTTTATAAATACCTCATGGAGTATTGAACAGAGGACTCTGGAGTGAAGTTCATGGGAAGACAAAGCTTGGATTTGTCTGAGGAACCTTTGAATTCCTGTGAAGATTGTGCTTTAAAAGAAGGCACCTAAGAATAGAAGTAGGCGTCCTGAGCATCATTCTGAGGTAGACCACGGTGAGTATGGGCACAGAGTGCCTAGAACACACCAATGCTCAGTTGCTTTTGAGGATCAGTAATGGACTGACAAGTCTAGGCTTGTTCAGGCTGAAGGCATCTATAGATTAGTTCCTGATCCATTTCCCCAGATGTGGCCATTCTCAGGTGCACAGAGGGACTGAAAATCTGGCTATAACATTTCAAAGCAAGGTGTGCTGTGGTTTCATGCCTCTCATAACTTCAGTTTATGGGCTGACATTGACAACTAAATATACTTCTCTTCAAGGGTGCTGGAAAATGCAAAGATCTGCTCAATCCCAAATGAATGGCGGTGGTATTTATAAAGATGAACAGGACATAGGTACTGGAGAGGGACAGCACACACCAATACACATGAGGACACACAATATAATGGGAACTTCTCAGGGGAAGACACTCTAAGGAGACAGAAATGGAATAACCCCATCATTCATCATCCTTGAGCTCCATGAAAGGGATAATGCCTAGAAATGCTAAAGGGTGAGAAAGGAAATTACTATTGAACTAAGTAAAATGTCTTAATTGGATGGGTTTAATGTGAGAGCAGGCAAACTGGGTGGTGAAGATGAGAAGTAGAGAATTGTGTGGAAAGTGCCCAAGAGGGCATATTCAGATGGAAGTCAGATACCGTCAGCATAGGAAGACAAAACATAAAATTTCTGAAGTGGACACTGGTTCTATTTTGAAATACTAAGGAAAATACATTGTAGTGCCGACTGGCCACTATCCTGGGGCTGCTCAAGATGATGTTAACCTCTGGGCCTTCATCCAGGAATTTTATCTGTTTGAAATGAATGGGAGGAGCATATGCAAATAAAACATTCTGTTCTCTAATAAACAGCTCAGCTGCTGTTCCTACAGCTCAGAGAGAGATAGAGAGGCCAGTATTTCTGAGGTCTCCATAGCCTCCTACTGTTCACTGGATTAATTCAGAAGACATACCATGAAGCTTGGGCAGAGCTGGGTTCTTGCTTTGACAATTTTGAATGGTAATCTAATGGGGAAATAGAGGATCCAGTGCATGCATTTGTGTGTGTGCGTGTGTGTGTGTGTGCGCGCATGTGTGCATGTGCATGTGCGTGTGTGTGTGTGTGTGTGTGTGTGTGTGTGTGTGTGTGTGTGTGTGTGAGAGAGAGAGAGAGAGAGAGAGAGAGAGAGAGAGAGAGAGAGAGCGTACCTCTTAAGCACGCCATTGTTATGTTCACAGGTGTTCACTGTGAAGTACATCTGGTGCAGTCTGGAGGAGGCTTTATTCAGCCAGGAGGTTCCCTGAGACTCTATTGTGAAGGGTCTGGGTTCACCTTCAGTGACTTCTACATACACTGGCATCGCCAGGCTCCAGGAAAGAGTCTGGAGTGGGTGGGTTTCATTAGAGACAAACCCAGGGGGCATACAACAGAGTATGCTGCATCTGTGAAACAGAGATTCACCATTTCAAGAGATGATTCCAAGAACACTGCCTACCTTCACATGAGCAGTCTGAGAGCTGAGGACTCGGCGATGTATTACTGTGCCAGAGAAAGAGACACAGTGAGTAGATGGTAGTGTGAGCCCAGACAAAAACCTCCCTCAAGTGGTGCCTGCCACCAGTGAATGCTCAGAACCAGCAGGGGGCACTCAGGACTAGCTGTAGCCACAGGTGGGACTGGAAGTGGATTTAAGTTTCATGACTTTTGTATGCTAGAGTCATAAGTTTATGAATTGTTTTTACATTTTTGCTATTACAATGCATTTTTATTATTTGGGTATTCAGTCAAAGAAAAAGTAAGATGCAAAATGCATTGTAAGGGGGAGAATATTCATTTTTATGCACTAGTAATTTCTGATAATGTTAATTTATATGTCTGTATTTATTTACAGAAATCTATCAACATCTACTAAATTACTCAGAGAGTACATAATCTTTATATATGGGTTATATCCATATATCTATAAATAGATATTTAAATAAATATATGAGTAAAGTTATAGACTTTTTAGATAACTTATACAACTATTATTTAAATTTTTCCTAAACAATAAAATTTAATGTTTAAATAAACATAAATTATCTGACTCATACAGAACTTTGTTCTGTGACTTCTCTCTATGCAAGTTTATTTCAAATATTCCACATTAATAGTGCTTTTTACACTGTGAAAATATGAGGTTTTTTTTAGTTTTAAATGTGCCTATGCCATTTAAAGTGACAGATACATTAATAATCTTGATGTAACCATTCCATATTGTACCCATAAACCTCAAGATCACTTTTTAACCCAATAAACATATAACAATTTGCTGAAAGTTTACAATATTTTCTTAACTACCAGTCATATTGGTCTCTTCTCAAGACATGGTCTTCACCTGTCTGTTTTCTAAAACTTCTTAGACCTTCCTGAGTATGTATGTGAATATATATATATATATATATTCTACCTATAGAGAATTCTATATATAGATTATATATATATATGTATGTATACATATATTCTAATCTCCTGAACCTTGCAAAGTCTACATGAGTACTGAGAGTTGGTGTCCACCATGCCAACTAGGCTGAGTCATTTTTCTTGCATTGGGTAACACCACTAGAAACAACATTTACTCACTTCCTGTCCCTGCTGTCCCGACCCAAAAGCTTTAACTTTATGTTCATCACATTCTGGAAGAGAAATTAGAAGATTTTGTAAATAGGTATTTTTTTTTTCTGGAGACTAATGAATAAGTGCAATGTTGTGAGTGTAACCAAACACTTTCTGATTGGATTTAACACCTCATCAACATGCCTGGTACTATAAATCTGGCCAAGAACCCATGGTTGAGTACCTCAGAGTCCCTGGGTTAACTTGTTACTATTATTTTACTAAATGGACATATTATCAAACTGACCTCTAAATTTGCTCTACCTGTAGATTAGTGAAGTTGATGATGGTTAATGTAAAAACTCACAACTGGCAAGCGTGCACATATGCACATGCACACACACACACACACACACACACACACACACACACACACACACACACCATGAAGCAATAATAATTACAGACAAGGTTAAAAATTTGAAAGCGAGGTGGACAAGATTGGAGTCAAAGGAGGCAGGAGTAGAAGTGATGTAAATATATTTCTCATGTATGAAATTCTCAAAAATGTTTAAAAAGATGAGAACATATGTAAATGGTATTGGCCATAGTGTCAGGCCTGCCAGTGGGAGAGGCCTCTAGGACAGACATAACTCCAGTCTGTCAGACTTCTAGTCCAGCCAACATAATAAATACCTAGTTGTAATAGTCTTGGGATACATGCTGAATTCAACTTGAATCACATCAAATGTGGACCTAGATCTTAAGGCTTCATACTGGATATGATGGTCTATACATCAGGGTTTACTACAGTGTGGTATCTTTGGTAGGGAAAAATGTGACATAGATAACCTGGTTGATCAATCCATTATTACCTTATCTATAGCCTGCCAGAATCATAGAATGTATAAGCACATGCAAATAACTGTAGATTACAGAGTAAAGATTGTAGATGCAGGCTAGAAAGAATGGAATAAATGTTGATTGTTTCTGATATGGGCAAGAAAGAGCTAATCACACAAATACACCCATAGCCTGCTCCAGAGAGACCTCTGTGGAAGGAATTCTCCTGACTTGCATTTGTGGTGGAGTCATAATCCATACTGCTCCTGAGTTTGCCATAAATCATCTCCATTAGCTGAGAAGTCTCATGTATCATTAAATAAAATATTAAAATGAAGTACAGTAATGAAACAGGAAATGATAAGGCCTTCAGTCAAATCTGATATGTTGACTGATATTTGAACACAACTCATCTCCTTCCAAAACATAGAAAGAGAGAGAATGAATAGAGAATGCTGGGGAGTTCTGATATGTGACATCCTAAATGTCACTGCAGAATCTGATGTTTATTTTTCTGTTATGGTGATATTTTATTTGTGCTGAAATGTGATTTTATTTGTACGTTAATAAATAAAAGTTCCTGGGGGTCAGAGCTAATAGCAAGCCATAACAGAAGTCTGGCAGTGGTAGCACACACCCTTAATCCCAATCACATGACAGGCAGATCTCTGTGTGTTCAAGGACACCACCAGCATGGAGACACAAGCTTTTAATCTCAATACCAACCATAGAAGACCTGGAGGTCTGTACAGACAGGCAGTGACAAGGAGGTCATGTGGTTGGGTTTACAACCAATGAGAAGGCAGAACAGAAAGTCAATAAAAAGACAGATACACAGGAAGTAGGTCTCTTTCTGAGGGGAAGGACGGCAGCGGCAGCGAGGGGTAAGAAGGCAGTGGTGGCACATGCCTTTAATCCTATCACTTGGGAGGCAGAGATCCAATTGGATCTCTGTGAGTTCAAAGCCACACTGGAAACAGCCAGGCATGGTAACTCATGCCTTTAATCCCAAGAAGTGATGGCAGAAAGCAGAAAGGTATATAAGATGTGAGGACCGGGAACTAGAGCCTGGTTAACCTTTTAGGCTTTTAGCAGTCGTTCAGATGAGAGCCATTCAGGTGAGGACTCAGAAACTTCCAGTCTGAGGAAACAGGATCAGCTGAGGAACTGGTGAGGTGAGGTAGCTGTGGCTTGTTTTGCTTCTCTGATCTTCCAGCATTCACCCCAATACCCAGCTCCAGGTTTGATTTTATTAATAAGACTCTTTAAGATTCCTGCTATATTCTGTGATTCCAGACACATTTGGGTCCTGTAACTCTAATCACAGACTCCTTATAGTAGATGGACTTCAGTGGGTATGAAGCTTGGTAGTCTGACTCCAGCAGGTTCATAGAGTTCAGGGATGATCAGATTTGACCTCATCTAGTTACCTTGGTGCATTGTGTATAACCCTCACTTAGTCATTCTGATACATACCAAGATGTGATCACTTAAGCAACTCCTTTGATAATTAACACAATTTTCTCCAGTCCTTGCAGCTGAACTTCGTGCAAATATTCCTCTAAGAAGAGTCATAAAAACCGTAATATCACAGTAAGCTCTGAAGAAGATAAAATAAACATACTCACTTAAACAAATGTATAAGACACGATGAAGCAATATAAAAAGCCCATGACACAACCATCACCCAAGATCCAGTGCCAAGCAGCCAGTTTCTCTATGAGGGAATGCAAAATTACAGAAATAGCTGAAATGTCTGAGAAAGAATTCAGAGTCACACTATTCAAAAGAACTAACAATCACACAGAAGTGACAGACACGTGAGCTAAGGAAATATATCCAAGATCTTGACCAGACAGCCTCCAAAGTGAATGAAACATTTAATATATTAACAAATTTAATAAGAACATTAAATAAATTTGAGGGAAAAGCTCAAAATATGGAGGAAAAATAGCAAGGAGATTAAAACATTGAAAAATCACTATAAAAATGCTTGAAATGAAGGAGATGATTAGCCAAATAAAACCCACAACGGATATTATCATTAACATACAAGACCATAGTCGAGTGGTGGTGGAGGCAGCGGCGGTGGCTCACACCTTTAATCCCAGCACTCAGAAGGCAGAGGCACGCAGATTTGTGAATTCAAGGCCAGGCTGGTTTACAAAGCGAGTTCCAGGACAGGCTCCAAAGCTACACAGAGAAACCCTGTCTCAAAAAACCAAAAAATAAATAAATAAATAAATAAATAAATAAATAAATAAATAAATAAAATAAAAAATAACATTTCTAAGAAGTCCAAGATATGTTCAAGAAGCCAAACCTAAGAATTCATGGTGTAGAAGAAGAAGCAGAGGAAAAACTGAATAAAAAGACTGACTAATGTAGAGAGATTATAGCAGAGCACTTCCCAAATTATAGAAAGAAGTAGGCTTCCAAATACAAGAGGTATGTAGAACTCCAAATAGACACAACCATAGCATATTACAATCAGGATGTCAAATATTCAAAGTAAAGAAACAATACTAAAAGCATGAAAAAATAACTCACAAAGGCAGAAATATCAGAATTACCCCAGAATTTTGATCAGCAATCATGAAGGCCAGAAGGATATGGAATGCAATTTTTCAAGCTCTGAAAAGAAACAACTCTGAACAAAGAATGCTATATCCTGCTAGACTATCTTTCAATACTGGTGGGAAAAAAGGCATTTCAAGGCATACACAAGTTAAGGCAACTCATGACAGGTAAGTCAGCACTACAGGAAGTCCTTAGGGGATACTCTACGGGAACAAAGATGAAAGGCAGGCTGACTGCAGATAAATGAACTAGACATAAGGAGGAAACAGCCATGCTGCACACAGCAGCTCATCAAACCCTCAACCTAATATGGAAACAAGAAAAGAAATAACCAATATTCCAGGAAAACAGAACACCACCCATCAAATTTATAGTAGATAGCAAACCTCGTTCTACACTAACCTTAAATGTAAATGGCCTCAAACATCACCACAAAAAGATACAAATGGATAAGATTAAAAAGAAATAAGCACCAACTACATTCTGTGTTCAAGAAACAATCAATAAAGATTCCTAAAATGTCAATAGAAAAGGATGAAGAGCAGACTGCCAAGTAACTGGAAAACATAAAAAGGCTGGTAGAGCTCCCCTCATATCAGTCAAAGTAAACATTCAACTAAAATTAACTAAAAGTCATTAAAAGGGGCACTAGGTATTAGAAAAAGAAAGAATTCATCCAGGAGATGTAACAATTATAAACCTTTATGCATAAAGTTTTGGATCCCAAATTTCATGAAACAAATACTAAATGACAAAAGTCCACATAGGTCCTGACACAATAATAATTTGGGACTTCACTATCCCACTCTAAAATTTAGATATATTTTCCAAACTAAAAACAAGAAAATTCAGAGCTGAAATGTACTAAGGAGGAACTGGACTTAACAGACATACAGAGAATATTCCACTTAACATATACAGAATATACTTTTTTTCCTCATATGGAAACTTCTCAAAATCTATCACATCATAGAACACAAGTTAACTCTCAACAAATGTGAAAAATTGAGATAATTCCTTGTCTCCTATCAGAAAATAAAGAATGGTTGGGTCCTCTGCTGGGTGATTGTGGCTTCTGGCTGCTGGGAGCTAAGAGCCTTCTCCTGGCTGTGAACCTTCAGGAAGAGCCTGTCCTGAGAGAAAAGAGAATAAAGGTCTGTAGAAAGTGAAGAGCTATCACTGAAAATCCATCAGTATGTCAGTGGACACATTCAAGAACCAGTTTACCCCGAATCTGAGCTCCTCTAGCACTGAAGACACAGCCTTGCATTACTGTGCAGCAGACAGTGCTGTGTGCTCAGTAACAATCACACTTTGAGGGTGCTCAGGACCAGCAGGGGGAGCTGTAGATCCAAATTTCACCAGGACAGAAAATGTAGTAGGTGCAGAGAAACTTCAGGAGAGGGAGTGAGTCCTAGGAGACTCTAAGGTTTCCTGTCCTAACCTCATAAAAATTCAGAGACCATATAGCACACGTGAAGTAGCTACTGTGACTAGGCTCTGAGTGTGAATACAGTAAAAATTCTTTGTTAAGTAATATTGCATGTATGTTTAGTCATTACATGGAACCTTGTTGGAAGGACAAACATCAAGTGCACATACATATAAGAAGGCTACAAATTTTCAAACATGAGGTGTCAAACATCCAGTCATCATCATCACAACCACCAGCAGCATTTGTAAATCTATCTGTAACTTCTTCCCCCTGAAGGAGGGGCTTTCACAGCTGGAATATATGACTGAGTTGGTGTCTCAGGCTTTGATGTTCTATCCACAGTGTTGAGCACATGCAGCTCTGCTGGGCAAGTGTGGGAGACCTGGTCCCAAGGTGTCAAACACTGCCATGTGGAGCCTAAGCTCAGGGGAAGGAGAGAGGGAGAAGCCAGGCATTATGGCATAGTCTGGTGTAGTGGGAAGCTGTTCCAACTTTCACCTTGAAACACTGCCCCTCGTGTGGCAGCAAGTAACTGCCAAACCTGCCTATGACCTGCCCCTGGGGTCATACAGGAGACCCGTTAAGACCCGAGATGCGAACATGTTCGCTATCTTAGCTCCTCATGCTCCTGGAGGCTGGATTTGCAGACTAAGTCAGAGTTCCCAAGAGAACTATGCTGGAATGTACATCATTTCTTCTGGATCCAGCAATCAACCCCTTATTGGTTGTAAATTACCCCTGAAATAAACCTCTTTTAATTACCAGGTAAACTATGTGGAATTGCCTCGTTAATTGCCGCTCTATCTGGCGCCCACGTGAGAATGAAATCAATAGACCACTCAAACTTCTATCCATATATTCAATCATGCTCACACCAACAAGTCACTGCACAAGTTGCTCAACATTAGGCAAATCATATTCTTTTTAAGTTTTAAAACATCAATAGTGACAAGAACAAAGAAGAGTACATCATGGACAAACGTCTCTGCAGCAGTGAAGAACATCCAAAGGGCCTGTGAACCGCGACTTCCAGCATCCTCTGACCTGTTCTGCTTGGAATCAGAGAGAACTGAGCAAACAAACCATGTTTCTGTCTGCAGTTTGTATTTTCTGCTGTTATTTTCAGGTCGTCAGAAACAGCGGCCAGGTTCAAGATGAAGGCACTGACTACTGAATAAACAGAAATCACAATTTGTGAGGCAGGAAATTGACAGATTAATAAATTCAATAAAATATCACTCTTCCATTCAAAGCTAGCTTTTGTAATTGCCAGTCTGCAGATGGCACATCCTCTTACCCTATACAAGAAGTCTAGAATCTCTGTACCTTTCTTGTGAAAAAAAATATGTACTAAGAGGACACACTTAGGAAGCCTTCTCTGGCCCTGTTACAGTGCATCAAGCAGGTGGCAGAAATATCAACACTTTGAGTTCTTCATGTGTTTTCCATTCAAAAATGCAGGGTATAGAACCCTGGATGAGTGACAGAGTCAGAACCCTTCATGTTAGAGTGAGGGTCTGTCCCCTCAACTTTGCTGCATTGCATTTGACTCACTGGAAGTGTTGTGTACTGAGGACCCTGGTCTTATGTGTTACCTACTCTCTATGGGGTGCAGACATGAACTCCCCAGAGGACTCTTGTGTGCCCCATCATGGACTGGTTCTTCTTGAGTCCTAAATCTTAAATCCACCATCAGAGTCAGCACCTGGAGAGGGAATGCAAATCTCTCCTGGCTCCACCCAACTCTGGGTTGAAAAGTCAAAGCTGGGCCTGGGTACTCACTGGTGTGCAGCCATGGCCAGGCTTGCTTCCTCATTCCTGCTGCTGATTGTCCCTGCATGTGAGTGCCAAGGCTCCCTAAGGGATGAACTTCCATACACTCACCCTGTTCCAAACTTACCCTCTGCTTTCTTTTCCCCACAGATGTCCTGTCCCAGGTTACCCTGAGGGAGTCTGGCCCTGGGCTATTGCAGCCCTCCCAGACTCTCAGTCTGACCTGCTCGTTCTCTGGGTTTTCACTGAGCACTTCTGGTATAGGTGTGGGCTGGATCCGCCAGCTCACAGGGAAGGGTCTGGAGTGGATTGCAAACATTTGGTGGAATGATGATAAGTACTACAACCTATCCCTAAAGAAGCAGCTCACAATCTCCAAGGACACCTCCAACAACCAGGTATTCCTCAAGATCACCAGTGTGGACTCTACAGATACTGCCACATACTACTGTGCTCGGATAGCACAGAGACACAGCCTCAGTTGGCAGCTGTACAATAGTTCAGGCTGGTTCTCAGCTCCATTTCTTCCTAATACAGGACAGGGTGGTGGTGAGTGGGGCACACTTTTTCCTGCTAGCCTCTGGGGTTTCCTCTTGACTTTGAGTTCAGAGCCCTGGTTTCCTGTCATATCTGCTAGGTCCCTTTTCAGATGTTCAGAAATGAGTGTCTGTCTGTGTTTGGCTTTATAAACATGAAGGGTATCTGGTGCCTAAGCCAGGTGGTTCAGAGCTGTGGTTCCACCCAGTTTTTGGTGTCAAATCCCCACAGCAGTTGATTCCAAATTATTGCAATGTTCACCTTCAGTTAACAACTGGATATGGGGAAGATGGGCATCCGTGAATCAGCACACGTATGTTGAGTCTTTGGACATAGGAGTCGCATGGACCCATTACCCCCCAAATATCTCAGGATATTGCCAAGGCTATTGGTTGCTCTCCACAAACTGATGATAAGGCCACATGACTGAGGACAACACTATAGATTTAGTGAATGCAGAGAAGTAGAACTGGAGTCTAACTAGAGGCTTCTTTCTATTGATAATATTCAGAGTGCTGGAAGGTACTTTGCATGCCATTGGAGGAGAAAGGTAATAATCAATCTAGCTACAAATGCTGTGACTCACAATGGTGCCCTGCCTTTGAGACACGCTGGTGCAATGGTGGCTCAAACATTGGTAATGTCATCAAGCATTCTGTGATTTGACTTAAGACCCACTCCCTGAGATGAGACCCATGGCCAACAATCTGAGAGTAGATAGGCCATGGACCTAGAGGAAAATCAAATACTCCTCTTCTGATAATGGAATATAGCAATAAAATGTTTCTTAGTGACATTCCTATAGATACATACAAAAAATGCCAAATCATCCATCATCAGAGGAACTTCTTTCAGTAGATGGGAACTATCTTAGAGAGCCAAAATGGACAACATGTGCAGAGTGAGAGATACTTAGTCCTAAATGGGCTGTCTTCATCAAACTGTCCCCTCAGGACTGAGGGACCCCCCACAGAGGAGGGGGTGGGAAGATTGCAAGAGCCAGAGGTGATGGATGACTCCACAGAAACAGTCTCCTCCAGACACTAGGACTGATGCACATATGAACTCACAAATTCTGTGGAAGCAAGCGCAGGGCTTAGTTAGCCTCAAACCAGATGGGTCCCAGTGCTGAGAGCAGGAAGTGGACTTGGGTTTTTGTTTCTAACCAAGAAGCTCCCTGTTAATTGTACCCACTAACAAAGGAAAAGTTAGTAGTCTTCAGTGAAGTCTCACTGGCTTTAATAATGACATTTTAGGGTGAGTCCCATGCCCAGGGATTGGACAAAACAAAACCAACAGAACGATGTTTTGTAGTGTCTTTGTCTCATTCAGGTATGTTTGGGCATTTTTTATTGTCTTGTCAATATTTATTTGTATATTTTAGATTCTGGTTTTGTGTTCTTGTGATTGTGTGTGTGTTTGATATATATATATATTGAGAGGTGGGGAGAGAGAGAGAGAGAGAGAGAGAGAGAGAGAGAGAGAGAGAGAGAGAGAGAGAGACTATAGAGTTAGTTTTTAGGGAGGTGTAGAGTATCTGGGAGGAGTTGGGAGAGGGAAAAAGTGTAATGCTTAAAAACATTTTTTCAATAATTTGAGCAAATTTGAGCAAAACACACTGGAATCTCCCCACATACATTTGTGTATTGATTGTTACTCAAGAAATCGGAACATTGTGGAGAGAATAAATGTGTTTGTTTCTGGCATGTACATGTACAACCTGGTTGGAGAGTTTTCAAAAAACTTCTGGTCTGTTGCCTGCTGCAAACTGATTTCATGTCTTACTATTTCTGTCTTCCTGCAATGACAATAACCAAGTAGGAATCTATGGAGCTTCCTAAATGTTTCACTGCTCAGATGTTTTCTCAGAACATGTGCAGTGTCATCATAGGAAAGTGCTCCCCTCCAGACATCCTCAAGCACAGACACAGTCAGACAGGTCTTTGTTACTAACAACTTGCTAGTAACTGATCAATCTCATCATTAGCTTGTGCTAGAGGTCCTGGCAGACCTGGATGGGATCCGATATGTTTTTTTTATATATATAGGATGTTCTCTATTTCGGATGATTTCCTGTAATTGTATAAATAATGAAGTTAATTCTGTATTATCAGGAATAAGTTCAGCAGTTTCAGTATGTAAAATAACTCTCTGCATATTGAGAGTCAGTGACTATATTGAGGGGTTCTGGAAGTCCATCAGTACCATAAGAATGACATACAGTTCTGCCTTTTGTACAGAGTTGTATGGACTTTGAAGATCCATATACAATGAAATTGGCTTTTGTCATACAACGTGAGGAAGGACCCATTCCGTCATCTTTATAGCTTCTATTCTCTTGCTTTTGGGAAAATGGTTGTTAATCTCTCCCAAAAAGTCACTTCAGGTTCTCTGCCAGTATTTTTCCAAGGTGAGGAAATTTCCTTATTAGTTAAAGATCCTGCACTTTCTGCTGGATACCTTTTATGTTCTTCTGAAACATATGATTCCATAGAACTATTTATCAGTTAATGATAATCTTTCTTCCTTATAAAGTGTCTGAGTAGTGACAACTTCACCCTGGAGAGTTATTGTTCTATCCATTAAGTACTCATATTTATTATCAATAAAATCAAACCTGGACATACATTTATTATTAATGGACTAAAGTTCTTGTAATAAGTTAGCAGATTCCAAACTAAGGAGCCTGTTATGTAAATCTTTATTGCTACTTTGTAAATCCTGGTTGGCAGATTCCAGAGAAAGAATCTTTTTATGTAAGCTTTCATTGCTATATTGTAAAGCCTGTATCAGTCGCAATAATGACTCATTTTGATATTATTGTTAAACCAGTATTTGAGTGCTGTGTGAATTATTATGGTAAATGTCAAAATGGTACAGGCCAGATATGCCTTAGGAAGGTTGTATATTTCCAGTAAAATGTCATTCATCAATAGGCAAAATAGTTTTTAAATTCTTGTGAAGTAATATTTTTTGCTATATTATAAGAAATATTCAAAATTTGTTAATCAGTTTCAAGGTGTAATATTATCAAATAGTCTTACCTGTGTAGCTGGAGTTTTCTCCAGTCCCACCTGGGCCCACAGCCACTGAGACCCAAATAAACACACAGACCCTTATATTGTTTAAACTGTTTGGTCTAATGGCTCAGGCGTCTTGCTATCTAGTTCTTATATTTTAAATTAACCTATTTCTATTAATCTATAAGTTGCCATATGGCTTGTGGCTTACTGGTACTTTACATCTTACTTCTCATGGCGGGGGTGACTGGCAGTGTCTCCTGACTCAGGCTTCCCCTTCCCAGCATTCTTCTCTCTTTTTGTCCTGCCTATACTTCCTGCCTGGCCCCTGGACAATCAGCACTTCATTTATTAACCAAACACAAGTGTCACAAGTGTAGCGTTAAAGAAGGTCCTGCTGAAGACTGGCTGGGTCAGCTGCAGGTGAGAGCAGAGTGTCCTGTGTGCACGTGTGGAGAAGTGGAGGCAGCAGCGTGGTGACTGCAGATCTCCCCATGTCTCCCCGGAGCTTCAGGGTCAAAGCTGGAACAGCCACCTACTACAGTCACCCTGAAGACAGTTTATCTCATACTAGAATGAGTCCCTCAACTGAAACCTAAGAGCTGACCACCTCGTCTCCTTGAGAGGCAATTTCAAGGCTCTTCATCCAGTCTCAACCGCAGTCGATAGAGAGCCATGTCCAGGACTGGAGAGATGGTCAGAACAGGGTCCCAGAGTGGAGGCTCTACATTTCTCTCCACGTTTCTGTAGTGACAGACTTGGTTCCTTCATTCCTTTGAAAGTACTATCCTGCTGGATTTGAGGGCTACAAGAAACACAGCCCTCAGCAAACAAACAAACAAACAAAAAATACAAACTCAAATGTTCAAGAATTTAAAAGTATTTTTACAGAAGAGTAATATTGCAAAGAATTTACATTCTTTAGCACATTTTTCTCAGTATTGCATATCATACAGCAGTAATTATGCAATCATAACACATATTGCAATATCTAAACCAATTTATTCAATTTAATATCCAAGTTCAACATTCATAAAACACTGTTAATCCCTTTGAAATTATGAAAATTTTATTTTAATATTTTATGTAAAGCAAATAAGACAGAGGGATGTATATGGGCAAAAGTACAGTGAAATAAGACTATTTGAATTATATCACAAATACATAATGAAGACTGTTGGGTATGGGTTCCATCTCATGGAGCAGTCCTTAAGCCAAATCAGATATTTGTTGGTTAGTCCCACAATCTTTGTGCCATCATTGCCGTAGCATATTGTGCAGGTAGGGCAGATGGTAGATCTAATGATTTGTGGCTGGATTGTTGTTTACATTTCTCTTTTGGTAGCCTAGAAAGAACCTTCCAGTGCCAAAGACACATTAATGCAGGGGTGAAGGTTCTATGTAGGCATCAGCTCAACCTATCCATGTTCAAAGAGTCGTGTGAGTGTTAGTCTTCAGCAATGTGGCCTCCCCAAAGACCTTTAGTAAAATCAAATATTATTGGTTTAAAAAAACAAAATAACAGTAAAATGACTCCTAATGACACTAATGATATTTTACTACAGTCGTAGATCAGTGCCTTATTCAGCCATCAGCAGAGAACCTTCTTCATGCAGCAGATTGGAACAAAAATCGAGACCCCACAGCTAGACATTAAGCAGAGAGACCTTGAAACACACAGCTATAAAGAGGATGCCTCTATAAAATCCGATCCCTCAGAGCTCAGAGATCCCCCAGGAAGAGGAGGCAGAAAGAGTATAAGATCCACAGGGGATGGAGGATACCAGGAGATCAAGGCCCTCTAAATAAACCAAGCACAGGTCACATGAACCCACAGAGTGAAGCAGCAAGCACAGGGCCTACAAGGGTCTGCAAAAGGTCCTCTGCATATATATTACAGCTTTCAGTTTAGTGTTTTTATGGGTCCCCTGAAAGTGAGAAGGAAGAGGGGCTCTGATTCTTGTGCCTTCTCCCTGGGCTTTTTTCCTTTTGTTTGATTTATCTTGTTCATCTTCAGTGTGCTAGTTTTTATTTTGACTTATCGTTTATTTCGTTGTATTTTATTATCTCTCAGAATCCTGTTCTTTTCTAATGAGATACAGAAAGGGAGTGGATCCAGATAGGAGGGAAGATGGGGAGGAACAGGGTTGAGTAGAGTGAGGCAAAACTGTACTTAGGATGTATTATATGATAAAAGAATCTATTTTTAATAAAAGGGGCAAATAGAAATAAACATAAAATAGAATGCTATAAAAAACCAAATACATAGTGAATAAAAGGTGGTGCTATAATTCTTTCCAATCTCCTCTGTTTCGTCTCGTTCATATACTGTAGCCATTCATACTGCTAAGGCTTCCACCTCAGCCCACTATATAGGAGGAGGACATGCAAGCAGGGTCTCCTTTTGCTCATGAAAACCAGCCCAGCTCTCACCCTGCAGCTCCAGCAGCAGATCCCAGCCATGGGTTACCACCTCCCCTGACTCAGTGATCAACACTGAACAGGGAACACTCACCATGGAGTTGACACTGAGGTGGGTTTTCCTTGCTGATTATTACATTTTTAAGTGATTTTTTTATTATTCTCTAATTTGTTATTTCCTGACATATTTTCTTCTCCCTCCCCTCTTTGCAGTCACTCCCCACCACATCCCATCTCCTCCAGACCCATTCCTCTTCCGTTTCCCTTCAGAAAAGTGCAGAGCTTGGATATCAAACTAACACCTCATAACAAGTTACACTAAGACTAGGCACATACCCTCATGTCAAGGCTGCATGAGGCAACCAAGTAGGAGGAAAGTGTCCCAAGAGCAGTCAAAAGATTGAGAGAAAGTCCATGCTCTCCCTGTTAGTAGTCCCACAGGAAGACCCAGCTACAGCCATAACATATGCAGAGGATCTAACTCAGACTCATACAGGCTCCCTGATTGGCTTCAGTCTCTATGATCCCTTATGAGTCCTTTTTAAATTTTTTAAATTAAAGTTCTTGAGAATTTATTATATAAGTCCTGTTACACCAGACATGTGTCTGTAAATATTTAGCTGTTCATGAGGTTTGTGTTACTTGTTCCAGAACAATGACTTAGAACAGGAGCTTGACTGCTGGGCATGTTATCACATTTGATAAGAATCTCCTGGAGGGTCAAGAACAGGGTTCCCACCTTTTAATCTCCTAAACCCTGTATCTTTTGATACACAGCCATCAGTTGCTGTGAGAATGAGGAAGTGAAGAGCAGCCTGACTGCTGGTGAAGGAGTGGGCATAATTCAATTTTATATTTCTCACAGTCATAGATCCAGTGCTCATGTGTCTCTTAGGAGGGGCATGAATGCCCTGAGATGGACTGGATATGATGGGCTTGAGCCAACAGCAATCCACGCATCTGAAATTCTTCATTGTTTAATAGTCCCAGAAATTCATTCTGACAGCAGCAGGACAGCACTGGTGATGGTAAAGCCCTGTCCAGTCACTTGTGATAACGGTGTGTGTGTGTGTGTGTGTGTGTGTGTGTGTGTGTGTGTGTGTGTGTGTGTGTGTGTATGTCAGCGACTTATGGAGACAGAAGGTCACACAGCCTCTGCCTTCTGCAGTGACCAGGGTCCTTTGTGAAGGACTCACATCAGAACATCATCCAAACAGAAAGAGAACAACTAAAACACACAAAACTAGACATTTCCTTCCTTGGATGCTTTCAATCTGTCCCAGAGGTTTTGTTGTGTTGTGTTTTCATTTTCATTTATCTCTAGGAAATTAAAAAAACTTAATTTCTTTCTCAATTTCTTCTTTCCTCCAGTGATCAGTTATCAGTTGTTTAATCATCATGAAGCTGTGGAATTACTATTTGTTCACTGTAGATTTTAATGTTGATTGCATTGTGGTCAGATAGGATTCACAAAATGGCCTCAATTGTTCTTAATTTGTTAAGATTTGTTTTGTGTCTTTATATGTAGATGAATTTCTAAATGGTCTTCTTAAATAAAAAACGCGGAGCCAAATATAGAGGTGAAAACCTTAGAGAGATCAGGGAAATAGGGAAAGACACCAGGCAACCTTACCTCACCAACTTGGGAGCTTCCAAATGCCACGAATTCTTGTTTACCCAGGCCTATATGCCTTGCTGTTCTGCATCTGATTTGCTCTCTCCATTCAGCTACACCACTTCCTCTTTCTGCCAAGCTCTGTCACTTCCTGTCTGTCTGTACAGACCTCCAGACCTCCATGGTTAACTAATTTTGGAATTTAAGGCATATGCCACCACACCTGGCTTTGTTTCCAGTGTGGCCTTGAACACTCAGAGATCCTGCCTGCCAAGTGATAGGATTAAGGGCATGTGCTACCTCTGCCTGACTTCTTTGTTTACCTATAATGGCTGGCCTTTTTCCTCTGATCTCCAGGCAAGCTTTATTTATTAAAGCACAAATAAAATATCACCACATCAATATATGATTTATTTTAGAGAAGATTCTGTGGTGTGTTGAGTAGAATGTATATCCTTTGGTGTTTGTGTAGACTATTCTGTAGATATCTCTCACTGCAGAAATCAAGGACAATAAAGAGAACTATTTTTGTTAGGGACCTTTGAGAGAAGGAGTTTTCTTCCTTTCAATCACCCACATATAATCCTGTTAAATATATGAAGCCCATAAGAGAAATGATTTGATCATGTAAGGACCAAAGCAGAAATGACTTCAGATCATTGGGTCACTGCAGTTAGTGGCTTTAATGAGGTCTCTTTACCTGGGTATGCCACAGAAACAATAATGTCACAATCCACAAACCCTCTTAGTCATAGCAAACCCAGTTTCTCTAATAGTAGAATTAATTACTCCATTGGACAGTTAGGACCTAATTGTCCTTTCTATTACAGGGGTGGCTGTTCCATGGGTCCTCCCCTTGAGACTGATCCCACAGCCACCAAGGAAGTCCTACATTCTCAGGGGATGAGAGGGCATACAACCATGACACTACAGACCAGACAACAGACTCCTCTCCTTCCTGTGGGAACCACAGACAAGGAACATATACTTAGTGTGTGGAGATTAAAGTAATAATGGCAGGATGTTAACAAACACACACAAACACAAGCATACTACATATATGTGAACAAAAGTTTGGTATGTATTTTTATTATTTATTAAAGAATAGTCTCTATTGTATAAATGCTTATTTAATATATATTTTATCTTTTCAATAATGAGGATAAATCTTGGGACCTTGTGAGTGTTACACTCTCCCACTGTGCTATGTCCTCAGTTGAGCTGTGTTTTGCTAATTTATTGTATACTTTCACTATTCATTGAACTTTATATAAAATCTCCTTAATATAAAATTGTAATATTTATTTCAAATCTTCCTATGAATTTATTGTATAGTATCTGGTAAGATAGGCAGTAAAGGGTATGT